>NC_059471.1:144332601-145582601 GCF_018139145.2 Gymnogyps californianus
ATACAAAATTCGATATAATAAACTCATTATTTAACATCAGTTCACATATTAATTAAAAATACAAGAAGTCTAGATCAGTATTACAAATTCCCAGCACTCGAAAACCCTGCACTTAACCCAAAACACCTTTGCTGAACAACAACAAACCACTTCTAATATTCAAAACACAGCAAGAGTCGACAAAGTCAAGTTGTTGGCTTCTGTTATTGGGCTCACATTGCTTGCCATCAATAAGCTTCATTAACTTGAAAGTAACTTGGATGCCTTCACACAAAGCACTGTCACATCTTAGCTAAACAGATCTGAACTGAAGCAATCCTAGACGAGGGATCGGGCTCCCAGTAGAGCATGATCACTGACTGAAATGCAGAAATCACTTTCTTAAAATAGCCAGAACTTAGCATTTTAAAAATCAAGACGGGTGGCCCAATCTCATCCCTTGTGTACATCCGCACACCTGAAAAGTGGCCAGGGAAATATTAACATGCATACAAACATTTTATAATTTTCAGAATATAGAAGTAAAAAAGCAGAGGAGACTGTTTTGTATTGAGAAATGAAGATACAATTTCTTAACGAGTGTTTAGCCTATTTATACTCATTGGTACCATGTTACCATTTAGTATATTAACACTTAAAGTGGAAAGAAAAAAAAGGTTACTAACCTGTGGGAAGAGAGAGTAAGTTGCGTTGTCAATAGTGACAGAATATAAAAATTCCCCATCAAACCAGAGGTTCTTTCCCATCGGGGAGTTCAGTTTTGTCATAGCAAAGAGCTGCCCGGGGTCACAGCATTCTTCCAGCAGTTTCCTAGTGAAGGCAACCAAACAAGAAAGAGCCATGTTAATTAGAGCCTTGGCACACCTTCTCTAACGACCTCACCTCACACTTGAGATCCTGCTGCTCTCAGATGCTCCAAAGCAAGCCATTCATCTTCCCAGTCAGCGGATGAACCATGGGTGACTCTTTTGCTACTTACATAAGGGCCAGAAAACCTGATTTTATTTCAGAAAATCTTAGAAATAGACAGTAAAAAATTTAAACTTCCATTCACTTTTGAGTGGCATAGAAATAGAACCAAGATTCAGCAAAAGAAACTCCATCCTTTACGACCCATTCTAATGAATAAAAAGCTGGTCTCCAACACATACAGAAATCAGAGAAGCTCCTTTGAAAATTAAATCCAAGGTATATGAAAATTCAGTACCAAACCTTATTCATGAAGAGCAGGCCTCCTAAAACCCCACAGTTATATAACTTAAGTATGGAAAAATTTGGCATCTCTCTCCAGTTACTAAATATCCTTGTGCTACATTCACAGCAGTATTAGAGCCTGCCCTCTAACTGAAGTCCAACTTGAGTCATCCCAGTATGATTGAGAGATATATATATACACACACACACATAGTGGATATTATACTTCTTGTTTCCTCACTGAAACTGCATATCCTCTTACACATTCATTTCCCCAAAATACTTATTACTCAGCTTGAGTAGAAATTTGAGAGCTGGTGAGGTGGTTGAAGGTTGCATTGAGCAAAAATTCTGTATCACAGCAAACTCACCAATTAATATCCTAAAATACAGAATGATGAAAAGCTCTAGACATCTGCAGGGCAGGAATGTCCTATCTTTCCGAAGCCTGCATGGGAGTAGCTCTCTATAGGAAGGGTGACACTCATATTAGTTTTTATATATAATAGATGTATGTAAAATATACATTGTAGAATTATGCCATTACAGTATATTAATATATTATTATATACATTCCTCATTTATTTTAAAGGGAATCCTAAAGAGTCTGATGCCATTTCCAGTGCCTGCATAAGAGCTGCAAGTGGCAGGCAGAAAAACATTAGTTATTAGTGACTACTAAATTGCTTGACATAGCTGTTCTCCTCTGTGAAAGAGGAGATTTTATTCAAAACCATTCACAGAAATGTTTAAACTTTTTTAGCATTTTTTTTAAGTTTTACAGCTACTTTTCTTCTCTAAAAATCGATATTAAAAAAAAAAAAAAATCACTATTTTCCCCTATCAAAAACTGATTTTGCCATAAGTTAATAGTTTTCTGCAACCGTGTGAATACCATTTTCCATATATACTTTAACTGAAAATTTGATGAAAACTGTAGAGTGGGTTTGTTGTAATTTTAGCAGAAGAGGAAACAGCTTGAAAATGTTGCATGGCAAACAGAAAACCTAGGGGTGTCAGCGCTATTCATTAGCTTTCCCCGCTGGGGAAGTGCAGTGACTTGCTCTGGTTCAGCTCCAGGGCAGCGCTGCCCCCACCGATACCCCAGGCCCCTGGGACACTTCCTCGCATGGAGGAAGGCTCTCAAGGGACAGCAAGGACGCAAGCACGGGGAAGCTGGATTGAGGGCAGGAGGTCCACCCCTCTCCTAAAACAGGTACCTGAGAGTAGCCTTTGCACACAACATGCAGGCAGATTAAACTGTTAAAAGGAAGCAAATTACACAAGGTAACTGGATATCACACTTCATTGTAAGTCAAGAGTCAGCTTCGACGAAGAGCCGCAAGGTAAGCTCTCCCCCTGCAATAGGCTGAGCAGCCCCTCTGTCCCCACAGGCAGCCAAAGAGGTGAGTGATTTTTACGAAGACTCAATCAGAAGCTTATGACAGGGTGCTTCATGGCTCAAAATTTCGATATTTTGTCCATTTGACCCCACAGTGCTGCACTGCAGAGCATGAGGTTCCACCACACATCCAGACCTTACATTGTGAGGGTACAGGGCTCATGACTGCAGAGCATGCTGCTGCTCAGACTGAAGTGCTACAAGCACTAACTTGTTTCTGTGTGTTTTCTCCGTACACACCTGAACTCCTCCATCTGTATAAGTAAGTATTTCAGAAAAGATGTAAATCACTGTGCTCGGGTGCATAAGTCAAGCCCAAATTAATAAACTCTAGGACAAACTGTGTCCAGTTCTAGACCCCACAATTCAAGAAAGATGCAGACAGACTGGAGAGGGTCCAAAGGAGGGCGAGGACGATGATCAAAGGGCTGGAAAACCTGCCCTATGAGGAAGGACTTAAGAAGTTAGGTCTTTTCTCCCTGGAGAAGACAAGACTCAGGGGGGACCTCCTCACAGTTTTCCATTACTTGAAGGGCAGTCAACAAAGAGGATGGAGGCTCTCTCTTCACAAGGAGCCACATGGAGAAGACAAGGGGCAATGGGTACAAGTTGTAGTGGGAGAGGTTTCGCCTTGATATAAGAAAGAAATTTTTTTACAGTGAGAACAATCATTCCCTGGAACAACTTCCCCAGGGATGTGGTGGAGTCCCCATCGCTGGAGGTTTTGAAGACGCAATTGGACAAGGCGCTAGACAATCTCTTCTCGGCTCCATTTCCCATGAAAGGTTGGACCAGGTGATCATTCGAGGCCCCTTCCCACCTCAGCGGTTCTGTGATTCTGGAACTGTTTTCCCTTAGGCTGCCCGTTGCAGAACTGGTTTGCTTCCCTCTGAGCAGAACAGAGCAATGTGTCAGCCAGAGCGGCAATTTCCATTCCTAGAAACACCAATGGGTCTACCTATACCCACCACAGAAAGGCTTCACATCATGCTCCTGCCGATGCCCAAATAAAGCCTTCACCACAGAACTGTGAAAATCAAACTAGAGGAAATTTGAAATCTCTCACAAAATAACCTTTGCAAAACAGTTTAAGACAGGCATGGAATATTGTTCCAAATAAAAGATTTGAGAGTGGATATTTTTCTGGCTGTTCACAAACTCCAGTTTGCAGCCTTTGGAAAATTATTTCTCTCTCTGTCAAGTGGAAAGAAAATTTTTGCCTATCTTTCCCCTCCTTTTCTTTGTATTTTCTATCCCCATGGCAACTTTTTCAAGAAAGCATAAGGTAATCCAAGATCAGCTGGAGCCTCAACTCTACATATAGTTGTTTGTTATACAACTGTATAACAAAATTAAAATTTCCAAGTGAAATCCTGCAACTCATACCTTCTCTGGAAGTCTGGTCTGAGCAAGAAGCACAAAAATAACAGATAACTCAGTGGAAAAATATCTAGGGAATGTTTTGTATTAATGAATCTTTCCTTAGCCAGGGTAAACTGATGAGCTAAGGAACAGCAATTTGTACGGTTCCTCCCCCTCCCCCCCATCTATTAGACTAGATATATATACCTACTCTTTCCCCTCCCAAAAAATGCATTCTTCCAGTTCCCATTGAATCCTTCATTAATAAATCTATTATGAAAAGCAGCAGGTGCCTCCTGGAAGGTCCACAGATAGGCAGGCCACTAGTTCAAGTATGCATCTGTATGTATTAGCACAAAAATCTTGTGCACTCAGATGTGCTTTCTGTCAGAAAAGAATAATTATTAGAAGTCTCACATTATTCAGTCTCTCTTTCTGATCCAAATCCCAAAATTACAAAGTGAGAAAAGCTCCATAGGAAAACGTGCATTAAAAAGCAGGATGGATTCAAAGGCAAACCTAAAGCATGGTACTTTGCAGGATCAGGGAGTCTGAACTGATTTGCTGAGCTTTATTAAAATGTACAGCTAAAATATTATGATAGAATTTGCAAAACTGCAGCAGCTTTTAGCCAAGGATTTCAATTCACTGTAAGCATTCCTTCACTTGCAGGACATAAATAATATACCTTTGACTCAAAGTCATCTCCAATTCAGAGGAGACCTGTATATGAGAGGAATTAAACAACTTGAATATTGGTATTGCAAAGGCACTGGGAGCCCTCAGATCTGAGAGCACTTAAGGGACAAATCCCTACTTCCGAGAGAAGCAGGAGGAAAGTTACTTTGAGAATCTCACTCCAGGCCTCTAAGATTTCAGCCGGAATTGGGCACCAAGCAGGTCATTAACTACAAGGCAGCATTAGCACTGAAGTGGCTCTGCACATCAACTCAAGCAGCAACCTGTGCGCAAGGTGGGAGCTGAGCAGCAGTTTTGAGATGTTAGCCGTATCCCCGCGGTATACTTTGCTGAGGTTATACCAGCAGACATTGCACACTGAAAGAAGCAGAGTGAAATAGTTGGTGCCAAGGACCCTACATCCACATTACCTTATTTTCATGGGATTTACTGCAGACTAACTCTGGTCTGATTCCACAAAGAGCCTGTGAGTGGCTGTAGCACATTGAGTGTGTTACTGAAGTGCAGTAACTGGGGACAATGAGGAGAATGAGGAGATTCGCCTCAAAAGCCCACTTCTGACCAAAGGGCTAATACAGGTGCACCCTCCTCCACCCAAAAGCAGAGAGGAAGCCAGACCTCCTTCCAAAGTCTAAACCTAAATTCATACATAAAGTCAGTGAAAGAGCTTGCATAAAAATCCTCAACTACTTACTCTTCATCTTAAGTTAATGAACTTTTCAGTTTAATTTCAGTTTGCAGCCAGTTAACACTTAATCTCATCCTGGTTTGACTCGAGTCCCAGGCAATAATGACTCAGTAGCTAGTCCAAACATCCCAAATGGCTTGAAACCGGCAAATATAACATCTAAAAGCAGAAATGGGCAATTCCACAGCCTGGGTTGTCAACCAGGAGGTTACAGCCCTTTAGCTATCTCTTCTCCGCAGGCAGAGCAGGTCCTGCCTCCCCAGCACACCACCACTTCTCCAGCTCTCTTTGCCACGCCTGCCTTGTGATGCTGCGCTACATGAAGCATGTAAGCGCTGCCAGCACTGTGCAAGGGAGGGGGAGCAAAATTCTTCCTCTCAAATTTTTCCTTTTAAACCTACGCAAGGGGGATGTCGTACATCAATGATGAAAAGATCAGGTTGATGCGGAGCCACTTGTCAGGCAGCAGCAACAGGAGGGCAGCTTCATGAAGGAGGACTGAAGGCTTAAGCCTGATCTTAAATGGAGTGGTGGGCAGAGGGTGCGTGGCATGGCACGGTATACGGGGTGCAGGGGTAAGGCTCGCAGGTGAGGCTGGTCAGGGCTATTAAGGCCTACCGGTGCCCTGACACTTGTAACACTACCAACACCCCTTTTTCTGCCCCAAGGGGATAGCAGTTTTATAGCAAATCAATCACACACACACACTTGCTGAACCTTGCACTGAACAGGACCCCATCCAGGTCTGCAGAGCACTGCCCCATGAAGGATGATGCTGCACGCACGGGAGGAGGAGAGGACAGGAGAGGCTACAGCTTGATGCTGCTCTGCAGGTCCCAGCAAGTACCAGCAGTCCCCACACTGAACAAGGGCACTGCTCAAAAATGGTAACACGAAACTTGTTATTACTGTTTCATTACAGTTTGGCTTTAATGGCAGCATTAAAATAATGACTGAGGTTCAGGTTCAAGTTTGAGATAAAAATAATTGGTCAAACCAATTGCTTTAGTCAGACTCTGCTCAGCTGCCTGGATTTAGCTGGTATCACACCAGCCTACGTCCACTGACTACAAAATGGAGCCAGGAGCTGACAGCACAAGCCTGCAGCATTTGGTCTGACATAAACCTCCTTTTCTTTACATTGCAGTTTACATTCACCTCAACTTCCCATGTTTTGCTTTGGGATCAAGTGAATCTGAATACCCAGAGAAAAAAAAGTATCTGCCTTTGGAGTTTCAGCTGGTATCAAGCCAAACCATCAGGCCTTCGCTCACAACCAGGGATTTGTGGCGCTGCTGAAATCCAGAGTACGAGTAGTCGCTTGGGTTCATTAGGGAAGATTTCCACAGCTCCATTTCAGTGCAATTCCTTAATTGCTTCCATCTACGTATCCCCCAGTAGAGGCAGGAGGACCTACCGATAGCCTCGTAGACTCCTCAACTAAACTACACGTATTTCCCAGCACATGCATGCTTAAGGGACCCTGGGCTAACGTCCCTATTGGAAATACTTTAGGGATTAATATCAATTGTGGCTCTGAAACACAACTGGTCTGACCATCTCCAACACTATGAGTCTCCAAATCTAATCCTGAAACTCTCTAAATTAGGTCTTCAGCATAATGTTACCATAAGAATAATATATCCACATGTTCTTGCAAGAAGTTTTGGTGGCAGGGGAGAAACCACAATTGTTGCTTAATGGTTAAAATCTTGCCTTTAACAAATTTGCACCCAGTTTAGAGTTTGAATTTTTGGCACTTCAGGTTTTGGCTGATTTTTTTAATTATTTTTTCCCCTCTCCCTTAAGAGATCCCTGGCTTCTCAAATTTCAACCTCCCCTCTGATGAGTGGAAAAGCTGGAGTTTCCTGAATGTCTCGCTTTGAACAAAGTTTTTTTACTCCTTCCATCTTTCCTGTGGCTATTCTCTCTTTTTCAAAATCTACCTCTAAATATTCCAAGCCTGGAAATAATATTTCTAGGGTAGTCACCCCCTGCCAACTACAGGGACAAAATGACCTCTCTGTTATTACCCATGCGTCCCACATCCAAGGCCAAAGCACATTTAACTGATTAACTATTTAGCACTCTTTGCACTGCCAATGCTTCCCAGGATGGAGACATCCATCTGTAACTGCCACCTGCACTCCGGTTTGCTAAATGTGAGATTTCACATACAGCTCTATTGAAAATTAGGAAGCTTAGCAAGAGACCCAGGCTGCTCTGTCTCCTGGGTCTGTCCCCTGGACCAGTTGCTGCCCTGCTCCTTTTCTCATCCAAAAAATTTATCAACAATATTTTAATGTTTTCTTGCAGATCACTGATTAAAAGAAATGCAGAGGACCAAGAACTAATCTGAGCAAGTTTACACCTGGACACATCCCTGAATTCATCCATCCAATGACCATCACCATCCAAGAACATAAAAAAAATAAAATCTGGCCCCATATCCCATCTCCAACAGTAGGCAGTAGCTAATACAGCTATAAGAGAGTCCTCTCATATAGTCACATAATGGCTATACTTGTGGCCATTTTTTGCTCCAAGCTGGCAGCCTGAGAATTTTATGGCTCTACAGAAGGCTACAGAAGCCATTCAGTAACAGTAAAATCACCGATTCAATTACAATCAGTGTGGTCGCATGAGCTTGTAGCTGCAGTTGGCATTTGGCTTCTGAATATTCTGTGAAAACATCATTAGTTGGGTTTGGTCACACACATTGAATTTCTCTTTCCCGAACAGCTCAATATAATACTTGTAACTTGGGGTTAGCTTGAGGAAATCACTGAGGCTTTGAGGTTTTCATGGTGCTCAAAGTACCTTACTATTCAAGGGGTTCAAGGCATGCTAGCCTGTACCTTAGGCAGGGCAGAAGACAGCAAGTATAAGGAAACTGAAAGTGGAATGTAATGTTCTTCTTTTATCAGGGCAGATATCACACACATCAAACTCTTGCTTCAAACACCTAACTGTCCCTGTACCAAAGCTGTGTGTAGAACACGAGTAACCGCTATGAATTCACTAGGGAGATGGAGGGAAGAGGCTGTCGCCTTTCTGCTATCAGCAGATGCTAAGGGACACACTGAATGAACTCCAAGTCACACAACACAGAACGACATGGTCTTTCTCCTCCACACCAAAACCAAAACTGGCTTCAGCCTTGTCAAGAATTCTGGCACCACTCCTCTCTCTAGCAGACTCCACTCCACCTGAGATGAAATTCAAAACTACGCTCAGGACAACTATTCAGGAATATGATCTTAAAATTGCCGTCCTAAGAACATCATTGACAAGCACCAAAAGAATAAGAGAACAGCCAATGCAAATGCTCTTGATATTCACAAAAGCATACCAAATTGTTTTTTGGGAAAGCAGTACTAGTTTAAGCTCTAACTAAAATTAAGACCTTTGCCAAAACCAACAACAATAATTCTGAATTAAGAATACATCGCTCTGCACAGGTTCATTTCTGAAAATCCCCAAGTTACCTAAGCTTAAAGAATAGGTCTAAATGCAATGAAAAAGAAATGTGAAAAAGAGTGGACACCGCAGAGAGATAATCTGATCTACTTACCAGCCAAGCTTTCTGCAATATGGTAAGATTTTACGTAGACTAAAGTCATGACAGTTTTTCTCCTCACATTTATTATTATATTGTTTCTTGCTATGAAACTTTCAGCCTATTTCAATGCCCCCTGCAGCAATTCCTGGTGCCTGGACTTTACAAGGATCATGTAACACTTCCCCCATCTTCCTCAAGAGAGGAGAGATATCAGGACAATAAAACAGTCACAGGCAGAAGCAAATCATGTACTGAACTGCCTGGCGCTGCAACCTGCATGAAAGGAAAGAGGTTGCAGAGACCATAGATACTTCTCAGAATAAGGACAGTTCATGAAAACCACCTTCATTAGCTTAGCAGTAGAGCTGTATGTGACTTTAAAGTAAGAAATTTTAACTATAAACTGTTGGATAATTTGCTATAAATTGCCAAATTAATAGTTTGGGGGGGGGGAATTATGAAATCAAGCACTTCCATCTTTTCTGCATCATCAGTATCTTTTCCTTTAGAACTTTCTTCCAGGTCTTTTTGAGGTACCCAAAAGGGAAACATAGTATTTTATTTAACCTGACAAGATTGTATCTTTGGGTTTTCAGTATTTATTTTAAAATCACTGAACAAAACATTTGGTGCCACCCACGTAGTATAGTTAGCAGTTCTGTTTTCCAGACTGCAAAAGAAATATAAAACTGTTTTTTTCTCCTGTGTGTTGGGCTACCCTATCCTTGCTACCCTGGCCCAGTACAAACAAACCCTGCTGCCTTGCAGTAGGCAAAATCTGAGCTGTCAGCCCTTGCAGCATATCATCCTCATCTGTGACTGATTTTGTCCAACTCTTCTTTTTTCTTTTTTTAAATGTACCAGTGCTATCTTTTTCCCAGAAATGTTCAGAGTATCACAGAAAATGGTTTTTTTCTCTACCCTCCTTCCAAACAAAGATAGACTTAAGATCCTTGAAATTTTAAGCACTTACTTAGTCTTTTATCCATTTTCAGAAGACAGCAGCAGCAACAGTATTACATGGCGCACCTTGTAATTCCCCAAACTTGCCTAAATTCTGTTCTCTCAAAATTGAACTGTGGCTCAGCTCAATCTCTGAATCTTCAGATGATTTGGGATTATTTAATCTCTATCAGATTCTCCTTTGAATTTAAACTCAGATTTCAGATAGTGTGATAAAGATACGCAGTTACTTTAGTTGATCATGCATTCTCTCTTTGATCAAAACCCTGCATTTTAAGAAAAGTAATCAAAAGGATATACTTTTCTACCACTGTTAACAGACATGATTCTTTTAATAGTATCACATCAATTTATTCCATACCTTCATTAATATTGCAAGTGCAAAGGAGGACTGAACTGTGCAACATTTAGATTGCAGAAGTACAGATGAGGCCAAAATTTGCCAGGGACTATCTTTGTTATTGAACAATGTTTATGAACTAGAGGAAATCAGGATATTTCCCAGTGAACAGCAGTCTACCTGAACATCTGACAAGCCTTAAGTTTACCTTTCCTCCTGCCAATTCTTTTACTTAGAAACTGAGCAGATTTGATCTGGAAAGCTATTGAAACACAGGATTGTTAGCCTCTTTTCAGAGAAAATACATTTTGATTCATGCAAACTTGCTTCAAACTGCTATGCACAAAGCCTGCTTATAAGCTTTGAAACACAAATTATAATGTATTAATTATAGAGTATGAATTCTAGGATTTGGTCAGATGAAGTTTTCCTAAGACTCTCATACCAGATGTATAAAGAGCTATATATAAGGAAACCCCCCCAAGTTGTGACTTGCAATAGCAAGAACAGCACCGTAGCACTGCTTTATTACTCATGCAGTAAAATCTACTGGAATGCAGGATGCCTCCGAGTTGTCTGTATTGTTCCCAATGAAACCCCAACCACACCCAGGAGACAGCAGCAGTGACTTGTCATCTCACCCAGGAACTGCGACCATCAGCCACATTCCCTTGAGAACTGATGAATTTGAGCATGAGCTGATGGTTTCTGGGCAGCGGCCAGCAGCTCAAGAGGAATCACCTCCCATGATGCTGGAATTCACCAGCACTGCACCAGACTGCTCCTTTGCTTTGCTAAAGCCACCACCACCAGCCCCTAAATACAACAACTGTGTCTGAGGGCCCATCCCAGGGAAGACACAAGGTTCCTCTCGCTTCATTTACAGTATCTGAAATGTAAACACCTCTATCCAAGCCACTCCGAGGCTTTTTCATAGCAGAGATAGCTTCTTTTAGGGTGTGATTCATCTCAAACTAAACAGGCACCTATTTCCTCTCCGATGACCATAAAGAGATTGACTACCTTAGATGGAGACATCTACCTTTGGTAGTTTAATTCCAGTCCATGAAGCTAGACCTGCTGCTCCAGACCCTGGAAAGCCTATCAAGGCTTCTGCAGTTAACGCGAGCTGCGAGGGAGGGACTGTAGGTCTTCTGCCCGTCTATAGCATCTCACAGAAAGATGCTATTTGCCAGCAGCCTCGTCTGATGGTCTTCCAGCTCTGTTCATACAGCTCTCACAGTGGGCTGTCAGAAAGATGAGAAGGCACAACTGCATGAACTGGTAGTTTTGTCAGAGAGAATTCAGAGGCAAAGGGGAGTGGGGCAGGGGGAACAGATTAATTGCTTTATGCGCTATTCTTCTTTTTTTTAATCTTATAAACCTGGCAGGAGGAGAGCAGCTTTCACAGAGATGAAGTGAAATTAATGAATCGCTGTCTTGCAAAATAGCAGAACCATCAACTGAGACAGAAAGTTACAATACACGACGGTACTGCTGCACGGGGGAAATACGAGTTGTTCTTACCACTTCCCTTGTTCCTTTCAGCAAAATTGCTGCTTGCTTTGCACTGCTACAAGGACAAAGAAATATTCAGCTTCAACAAGGGCACAGGATGGCTGTATTCTTCCAGGAGAAGGAGATTCACTAAAAATAAATCGAGCAGCTCTAATCTAACATTTGAGCTTGTAATATCCAGAGTGATGATACACACCACCTAGATCTAAGCAGTCAATTATCACACTACAGTGACTTCTCCACCTGCTTCTGCAACCCAGATAAAAGCCCTGTAAGTATTATATAACGCTCCTCACAAAAGTGCCCCCATGCTCCAATCCAAGAAAGTCCATAGGGAGCTTTTTACTAATTTAATCAGTTAAAGTCATGCCCCTCCATAGAAGGTGAACTGGCCAGAAAAAAAAAAAAAATTTCCTCCATTACACAGATTTAAACGTCTTGAAATGCCTAAAAACTGAGATCACAGAAATGGAGAGAAATAATCCTCCACTGGTCAGTCTGAGTGCTTTTTGATGCAAAAATTGCAGGTAACCAGGCAGCCATTGCCTATATGTGTGATAGAGACAAGAATATGTAAAAGGAGCACATGAGCAGGCATATTTTCAAAGGCATACGAAGCTGCACGCTTGGGGGGAAGCTTTAACCCATCAAAGACATATGAATATATCTACAACTGAAGGAAGCCCTGTTTTGAAAAGAAACTTGTTCCTCTCACTTTTCAGAAACTGCTTCCCACATCTCATAACTAACAGTTGTTTAGGAGACAGAGCGAGTTTTGCCTGGGTGCGAAGCATCCATCTGATGCCCTGCCAGCTAGCAGGACGAGCTGATCGGCCAAACAGGAAGCCAAACAAAAATAGGAAACCTCAGGTTTGATGTCTCTCTTCTATCCAGACGCTGTTTTTCATCAAACTTGTAGGAACTGACTACCTTTAAGACTTCTATTATTCTGTCTTATTTGGAGGAAATTAGCCAGTGAGACAAATTTCATAAAGGGGGTGGATTATGATTGAGATTCCAGTCATATATATCACATTTCCTAGTGGCGGGGGGGGTGTGTGTGGGGGGGGTGTCCAATAAATGCCAAATAATGCCTTGCTTTAGCTTTCTTGAAAAGGACATTGACAAAACCCTGTGTTCTTTGTTGCCCCTGTATACCCAGAATTATACACCAGTTAAGCTGTAATAGTCCAATTTTGGATGAAAGCCATGATTTAATGCACCGGTCAAGCACTGACACTGGACTTCACTTACAGCCCAAGTTGCTGCAACCATCAGTATCACTTTTGAAAACAGCTGATGATCAGTTGGCCAAGTATCCAGAGATATTTCTGAACTGAGTTCAGTGATCCTTCTGTGTGCTGACAGATGGCTTCTAACAGATGAAAATGAATGGTAAAATTATCACAGATTAAAACAGAGCCATTTACCTGAAACATGCCTTGAACTTGCATTTCCGCTGTTTGCGGTTACAAGCTTCATTTTTGAAGCAGTTTTGTTAACATGTTTTAGATCTTGCCTGAGTACCAGGTGCTATAAAATCAGTTTCATCGATGCAAATACTTTGCTAAATGCAGTATGTGAATTAAAATAAAGGAAAGGCACATCCAATTTGGAACATCTTTTCATTAGAAGCTCCGATTCCAAGTCTTTTTAAGTCTCTTTTCCGCTGGTGAAGCCACGGAAAAAAGCTAAATGGCAATCATCTTGCACTCATCTTTAGCTCCATCATACTTCAATTCTGGCTTTTGCCTGTTTTACAGACTTAGTGAAATCAGAAAGGATCTCAACAGCTCTGAGTTGAAATGAGTCTGTTCTTACAGGGAAGGTCAGCTGAGATGCTTTCACTAGTCATCTCCAAACACCTGTCCCAGGAACAAGAAGCAATGTACCCTCTCTGTCTTCACAGCTTGCTCTCCTGTAAGCCCAGCAAAAAAACCAAAAACAAGTTTATTGATGATCATCAGGGTATACTACAGAACTGGGACTCTGGTATGATAAACCAAAAGCAGAAGCAATGCTAAGCCTGTTGCTGGACCACAGGATTTCTTTTTGCAACTCTCCTACTTCCATTCTCAGTGGCTGAGCGACAGCTATGTGTTGTATTAATTGATTCATGATGCAGGAGCACTTAGTGGTTGAAGCCCCATTTTGCACTCATGTAACAGTCTACTGGTGTGCTTCAAGTCTCAGTGTTCTTCCTAAGACACTCATGCCACCAAAGCCCAGCAACCACACCGTTAGGCATCTATTTTATGTTGGTCATCTAGACTTTCCACAGTCAACAGAAGAACAGTTACCCTGCCCTAACACAGGTATCTAAGGCAGAAGAGAGCTGTCAGCATCTGCAAGTACCTCTGCCTGTTCATTACTTACAGCAGGAGGAAACTATAGTAGGAGTACTGTCTTGGTTTAACCCCAGTCAGCAACTAAGCACCACGCAGCTGCTTCCCCCTCCCAGTGGGGTGGGGAGGAGGAAAAAAAGAAGTAAAACTCGTGGGTTGAGATAAGAAGAGTTTAATAACTAAAGTAAAATAAAATCCACTACTACTACTACTAATAATAATATCATAATAATAATAATTGTAATGAAAAGGAATATAACAAACAAAACAAAAAAGAAATAACACCCAAGAAAAGACAAGTGATGCACAATGCAATTGCTCACCACCCGTTGACCGATGCCAGAGCCGCACGGCCAACTCCGCCCTGTTTATCTACGGGGCATGACGTTCCATGGTATGGAATATCCCTTTGGCTAGTTCAGGTCAGCTGCCCCAGCTATGCTCCCTCCCAGCTTCTTGCACACCTGCTTGCTGGCAGAGCATGGGAAACTGAAAAATCCTTGGCTTAAGATAAGCGCTACTTAGCAACAACTAAAACATCAGTGTGTTATCAACATTATTCTCACACTAAATCCAAAACACAGCACTGTACCAGCTACTAAGAAGAGAGTTAACTCTGTCCCAGCCGAAACCAGGACAGAGTACTAACAGAGAAATTTAACTTTTAGACAGTTAAAGTAAGTGTGATGAACCTCAATCTGCTATATCCATAGGTGACTATACATCAGTAAAACCTGTTGCTTATCCCCTGGCCTAGACAATAGGAACACAAACACAGAAAAGTGTGGGTTTTTTTTTTTTTCTTTCTGAACATATCTCAGTAACAAAAACTGCTGTATACCTTACTCCCTCTAGCACCTCATTAGAAAGGATAAAATGCTGATGCAGAAGTAAACTTTTGCCATTTGCTCTCAACAGTGCTGCCAACTTACTGCCAACTTTATGTAAAACGTCCCTTGTGATTACTTAACATCTGCTCAGACCTCCACTCCCACCAATGCTCACTACTACAAAGTAACCTAGCTAGTATCTAACCGGAGGTATGGAAGAGTCCAACAGACATTTTCTCACTTTCCACCCACATCATCTCATTTCTGAGTCACGCCACTCCTTCAATGGCAACCTAACCTGAGCCAAGTCCCTTTGGCTAGAGTCACAGCACCAATTCACTGTTCACCACCACAACTATACACTTTGATTCCAGGGTATATAAAACATTGGGAATTTCCTGGGTCAGACTTAAGTAGCCGGGACCTAAGCACTCCGTGTTTCCTCTAAACATGTACTCTGCATTTCTATTGGTCAACTGCTGCTTTCAAAGGACACGCAGAGGCTTATCATCTAAGCTATTCCAGACCATAAGAGGAGCTGGCAGGATTCCCCTGAACACTTCCCCCAACCAGCTAGAAAGAATTTGCCAGTGTAATCAGGGAACATAAACCTGGCCTTTCAGGACAAATATTCACATGGCGCTGAAAGCACAGTTTCCGAAACTCACATTTCCAAAGCTCCCAGAATTTCACAGGCACATCACTACATCTTGTCAGGGCTCTGAAATAGTCCTTAGCATAATCCAAACAGCTTTGGCCATCAAGGTCATCACATATTTACAACTGCAGCTTCCAACTCGTTCCACGCTATTTTGCCATTACCATTAAACAACTGATATTTGGCAGCACTCACTGCAAACACAAAGTTTCACAACATACCACAATGTTTAGTGGCTTGGGTTTGGTTCTGGGGGCTTGGGGGTGGGCAGGTTGCCTAAACAGGCATAGAAGCAGAAGTAGAAACCAGGCAGTTGCTTGGCAGTGAAAAAGAAGAGACGAGGAGGAGACAGGAACTATGTTCGAGTCTATCCTAATCTAACTAGTTGCCATGCTATGCTCTGTGCTGCCGGGAATAAGTCAGGAATGCACAAACCCCATTACCCGGAGCAATCAAACAGCTTCCCTGGGGATAAACATGATTTATGTACTAAGCTCTTTTAGGCCTGAAGTCCTGACAAAAAAGCAATGCATCTGACTACACCCCTCTGTCTAACCTGGTGGCCTTTAAAAAGTTAACACTAAATGTGAGAGAAGAATTCCTAAAAGCCTGTCAAACACAAAACTGCAGAGATTACTACATGCTATGACTCCTACCTAACTTTGCCAAGATGTTTATTTTCCATCTACCTCTCCTGCCTCTGCCATCTGCCGGACCTGCCCCCAGCTATACAATCACACCTCCTCTGCATAGGCATGCACGCCGAGCAGGCAGCTTTGGGAAACCCTAGGGTTCCAGTGCTGCAAAACAGCTTCCCTACAGCTACAGGAAATGTTCCTGTCAGAATTCAAGTCTGGGGTTTTACTTTCCCTCCTCTTTCTGCTCCACTGGCTGAGAGTTTTCCATCCTTCTTAGACTTCTTTATTCCCAAAAACCCAGTTACAGGACTCATTAGAGTTAAGGTAGTAAATAAGTGAACTGTTGCTGTTTAGATAGCTGCCTGCCGTACTACAGCAATGCAAAACATGCTACCTTGTAATGCCTGCAAGAATTAAACACAGTGCAACATTATGAAATTCTAAATAAAAGCGAAACCTGAAGTGTTTGACATACACAGCCACACATATCACAGGAAACTATTTTTGCTTGAAGGACTGTTGAAATCCTACATTTAATTAGCTGCTGCGCTCTAGTTTTCACAGACTACCCATAATCCAAAGAAATCTAAATAATAAAAAATACTGGAACTAGGTTCTGAAAAGAGCTGAAAGGGGAATTTATAAACCAGCAGCTACGAACAAGACATAAAACTCACAGCCATGCAAAGTCTCTCAGGCTAGTGTGTCCAAGCGATCCCACTGACCAGGAAAGGGGAAGAGGAGCTGTACCGCTCCTAAAGAATTATGCAAACTCTGCACAGCTGGAGCTCCAACAACCAGGGCCCTTCTCCATAGCGAACAGGCAGCAAGCTGAAGTGTAGTGCATCTGCTCAGACCTTCTACCTTCATCTCACGCTAGGTAATCACCACGGGATACAAACCATTTCAAGACAGCACAGACATCCTTTAACCACTGTCAAGTAGCACTCTTCTGCCCAAGGGAGGAATGTCTTCTTGTTGCCCATCCACCTTCTGCCTCTCATACTCTATTGCTTCACCTCTTGAGCAACTCCCCATCTCTCCTACAAACAGAGCAATAACCTGAGTTTACTTTTACCCAAGCGTCCATGTTGTCAGTTCCAGAAGAGTGAGGCATAGTGCTGGTAACAGAAAACTCCTTTAAACAACTCGAGGAAGTCTCCTGGATCACAAACTCTGGGTCCACTAGGAGACTTACATCTCCCTGACATCTATAGAAAGGGCAGCACAGAGTGATGCAAGCAATGTGGGAGATCTCTCGAGTGTGTCAGGGATAATTTTTGATACAGGTATTGATGAGTCAACTTACAACTGGATCTACTATTCACTAACAAGGAAGCACTGGTTGAGGATGTGATAATCAATAGAAACCTTGGTCCATGAAACAGTGGCATTCAAGATCCTGAGGGGAGTGAGGAAGAGGAGTAGCAGATTCTATAATTTACTGATTGATCTTGAACTCATCAGTTTGGACTGGAAGTAGCTCACAATCATTTATGAGTATTGTGGAAACTACATGTCAAAAAACAAGGGTCCCATAGCAGAGACACGGAGCAGACGCAGTCCCTGGCCCAAAGAGACTGTCACCCAGGACAGTCTCTCTTTCTGACCCCTTCCTCCCCAGCTTGCCGGGACAGCATCGGACTGATTTCATGATGAACCGACAATAGACTCCAATACAGTTGCTGGGTTTGTGGTTTTTCTTCCTGCTACTAAGTGAACATGAGAAATGTGTCCTGTCAGGCAGATAAATGTTAGTCTCTGTGACCAGCATGAGACGACTTCCATGCTCACACCCACAGGATGTACACTGCACAAAAGTTAACCCAACATTTCCTTTCTAGAAACACTTTTGACTGAGCCTTTCACTACATTCAGAGCTCCCAGGCCTGAAACTAGCTGCTGAAAATTCACACAGCGTTTGAGAGCATCCAGCAAGTGGGCAGTCCAATTGCCAGCTTTTTAGATCTCAAACTCATCTTGAAAATTCACCTTGCAGCTCAAGAATGCATGACAAGTTATAGAGCTATATTGAATCATGGGAATGTCCTTCAGTTGGTCTGTGCTACTTATCTCAAGAAATTCAAGCAGTTAATTATTTAGAAGGAAGAATCATATTTCAGAAGTAATAACTGAACAATTTTAAAGAGCAATAATTCAGTTTCCACCATAATTAAACTGTTTACTACAGGGCTGAAGATGAGCTATTTAGTTTTCAACAGCATGATGACATTTTGTTTTCTGGTACAACGTTACAATCTAAAAATAAACCAGATAAATAAGCAAATTAGTACAAAAAGACTATACCAGCCAAAGAGGAAATATATTTTTTAAACTGATTAAGCAGCAATCTAAGAATAAGACATATATATTTAAGAACTAACCATTCTGAGAACACCTGCATTTCCTAAATTAAGCATAATGAAGGTTAAGAAGGGATTGATTGTTTATGTATGCACCAAGAATATGAAAGGTTGTTGTAATTAACAACAGCAATTTTGAATGAGGTATTAAACTAAGTTACTGAAGAGTAAGCCTCATAACTATAAGAATCTGAGACGTTGATTTATTTGGGAGATTATATTACATATCCCTATCTATTGCATGACTTTCTCTGCAACATTTGGTACCAGCCCTTGACAGAGATAGGAAACTAAACTAAATGGACCTGATCTAGTAATCTGTCCTACTAAAGACATTTCTGTGTTCTTATGCACTGTAATAAAAGTCCGTTATCAATTGATTTATGCTGCACACTTCTCACGAATCTGCCCTGCAGATCCCCAAAGGGTGTATTTTCACAGCGACTGGAAAGCAGGTATATTTGGGGCAGAAGCTAGATGATGAAAATATTGCAAAACAAGAAAAAGAGAGAGAGAGAGCACCCGAGACACAGAATTTCACTGCTTTCCACTCTGCCTCCTGCCCGGTGAGATTGGTCTGGAGAAGGTGCTGGCATTTGACAACCAGAAACATAGAAGCTCCATGTCTGCCCCCACAAATCCCTCGCCTTCCCAGAGCTGTTCCACAGTTTGGAACGAAAACTAGCCAAGTGCGGGTGGCCAAGGAATTCTGGAGTAGCTGAATATCCTCAGCACAGTGCAGTCTTGAGTCCCTGTTTCTAAATACACATTATCTATGCATCAATTTAATGCCAGCCATGCGTATGACCCTACTACAGCACCAAGTGAGAAGTCATCTCAGCAGAAATGCTATGGGTGATATCCAGAGAGAACAAAGAGTGCCTTTGTTTTAAAGTTTCACCCCAAAACCGTAGTAACCAACCCCAGTTTTAGATATGAGAAGTCAAAGAATTGCCCATTGTAATTCATCACCCCGAAGCATGAGCTTGTCCCAGCATGAGGTGCCCCAGAGGACAGTCTAAACCTCAGCAAACATAAAGTTCACTAGATGCCAAGTCTGTGGATTGTCTAGTTGGCAACATGCAATCACAGAATGAAAAAACCAGAGCAACAAATGTTGTTTTCCTGTCTTATTGCTAACCATATGGACATTTTCCCTACCACAGCTCTTAAGTAGGACAGGTACCAGAGATAGCTGCAGTGAGTGGGCTGTACTCCACATATTTCATCACTCTACTTCCAAATCTCACCACTTTAACAGTCCTCTCTAGAGCAAAATTATTCCCATTCCTCCTATCTTGTGACATGAAAATGCCCTCTCCTATTACAGTTTCGTAGCCTCTCATACCTCACACAGGCCATTGAAACTGGACCCTCAATTTACTCAAGTGATCTGCTTCCATCTGATACTTGATCTTCTTAACTGAGATTATAATTTAACCCATGTTGTTTTAATTAATTGTTACCTCCTTGGGTTATCTTGCCTAACTAACTGAGCTGTTCTTAAATTGTCCATTTCACTGAATGTTTCATTCTTAATTGATTGCCCTTCTGATTTATCCACATATTTGTTCTCAAATTTCCTAACTACAGTCTGTCTTTCTCTACTATACTGCTTCACATAAATGTTTCTTTACTTTATTCTCTGCTTTTAATGTTGCTTCTTCTTCAGTGCCCCTGCTATTAGAAACTACTTGCCTCTGTTGTGTTAAACTCTACCAATCTTTCACCTCCTTTCCAACCTCCCAAGGCCCCTCCATCTCACCACTTTACCATCAGCCCCTCCCATCCTGCCCTCCAAGTACACATATTTTCTTTCCTTCTGGAGTACCCCACTCCACGATCCCTTCCTGTCATCCGACAAGAGGGTTCTGACACATTTCCCAATAGAAAACTCAGTTTTTAAGTAAGAATAAGAATATATGAAGGAAGACATCCTGCCCCTGAGAACAGCCAGCAACCAGGACAAGACTAACACGGGGAGGGGAGAAGGAATACTGTACGTGGTTTGTCGCAGGCAGGAAAGAGCACACTCTTGTCCTTGAGAATACGTGAATTTGTCTGCTCCCGGCTTCACGGCTCGCTGTGGTTTATGGTTTGGTCCGAGCTGGGCTCCCAGCAGGGGAGTCCTGCTGGGAGGAGGACAGAGGTCTGGCAGCTGTGGGAAGCTGCCTGCCCTTAGTCACAAAGAGGAGGCTGTTCCCTGCCGAGCAGGGGCTGGGCTGGCCCGGCCCAGAAAGGCTGAAGAAGCCAGAGCAGCAGGGCTCCAGCAGCCAGCAAACAATTCTGAGGGCACCTCGGAGAAAAGGATATATTTTAAATAGGCATGGCAAACAAAGCTTACGTGAGGGCACTGGCTCATGTACTCATCCTGTCCACCTTGCAGACTTCTGAACTTGTTGGTTAACTTCAGCAGCATTTGAACAGGGAAGAGGGAAAGTATCAAATATGATTAAGATCCTACAAGTTTTGTGAAAACTTAGGTAGAAGGGAGACCCAAATTTATGAGCCCCATGCCGGCAGAGCTGTGCACCCTGCCCGAGCGCAGCCGGCTGCTCGGTCAGCACCCGCTGCCTCTCGCTCCATGGTCATGTCACAGGGGACAAAAGGAGTTGAGGGAACCAGGACACAAATGGAGCCTAATTAGCACTGCTATTCATAGAACAACTTATTCTTTAAAGTAGGAAGAGATGCTGGTGACAACTGAGGTAGTTTTGGAGTTGATCCAAAGCATTAAGGTAATCTGCTTCAAAAACACCAGGGCACAAGTTATTCTTGAGGTGGCGTGCCTGCAATGTCACCTGTGAGTGAGCTCTCAAGGGACAGCATCCACAGCCGCCACCTGGCCTCCAAGCAGGGAGGGATGCGAGGGCCTGACGAGGGAAAGGAAGTAAGAAACCCTAAGGGTACCTCCCCACCGGCACCCTTGTAACATTTCTTTCCCTTTCTAATACTGGGAGGGTCCAGATACTACACCGTAAGACAGCAATGGATCCCTCCAGCAAAGAGCTGCTAAAACAGCAGAGACACCAGCATTCAGGAGGCTCTGGTAAGCAGAGAGGACATTACAGCAATGCTGGCTGTAGAGAATAACTTTGAGTAGAGTCTTCGAGAACTGCTTCAGTTTAAAATAAATGGATGAGTGGACCAGTGCAGGTCTGCTATTGAGATACTCAATGTCATACCAACTTTGATAAACAAAGAAAGAAATGTTAGTTAGTACTCTTTTGAGAGGAGGCATACCAGCTTCCTCAGGGGAAGGACAAGCCCTGAGTACCCAAAGTACTTTTAATTGTGAATCAACTTTCTGAAGTTTTATGGTCTTTTACAGTATCAATATTTAAAAGATGCTGCTAAAAAGAGCAAGCAAAAATCCTAAACAAACCTTCAAGCAATTAATGCAAGAAATCTGATGAGTATGAGGATAAAAGTAAAAATTCATTAAATAAATCATTCAACCTACTTAGTCCTTCAACTAGGCATCTTAAGATAGGAATATTGCCTGAAAGTTGCTTTAAAAATACTTCTAAATCACGTTCATGTGCTCGATGCCTAGTCCAGAGCCAGTGCGTTTTGGGAGATTTTCCTCCCTGACACATTCAACCCATTTACTTTAGACCCAAAAAGGTGATAATGAAATGACAAAGCCTAGCTATTTATTCATTAAACTTGTTGAAAGCTAATCTGTTCTTAGCAGCTACCAAACTGTTTAAGAAACACCTGTAGACTGGGGGCATTTCATGAGTGGAAACAACCTACTTCTCAGGACTTTTAGGATTTCTTTTTAATTTCTCTAAGGCAAAAGAAGTTATTGATCTCAAATGGAAAGAAGTAAGAGTCTCACAGGACAGATTGCACAGCCACACAAGACACCACCTGAAACCAAATGATTAAGTCAAATTTGGGGAAGAACTTACTAAGCTCTACAGTCCTGAGCAAGCTCATATTCATCTAGGCTGACCCGTGATTTCAAGTGAAAGCACACTACACACATGCTCCTGGTTATGCTACAGAGAGCCCGCACCCCACCGGAAACCCCACCAGCCCATTTACCCCCATGCCAGCAGCGGTAACTTTGCTTTTCTCCATGATGTAGATCTGTTCCACAGCAGAAGAGAAAGCAGAATTTGCACTAAACTTATAAAACCAACTGACAGTATAACTAGTCAGGCCAGCGAATACATTTTTCCACACATTAGGTGGGGAAGAACAACAAACTCGACCCTCTCAGTACAAGAATTTCACTAGCAAGGGCCTGTTTGACAAGTGAAGCACAAAACAGATTTTTTTAAAACAAAATGAGAGAAAGCACTATGTTCACTCATCAAAGACCCAAGGCAAAAATAAACATGTTATCACATGCTGGACCCGTTAGCATTTACTGAACTACACTAGATAAGTGTTTTCACTTTTCTGTTGTCTAAACAGAACTATCAAAACACATGATTTCTCTAATGATAGGTTTACTTTTTTGTTATTGTTACCATTTTTGGATCAGCCAGCTCAAGTTCCACACTCTGCCATTCCCTTCTGGATATGCTTAAACATTTAAAGGCAATGACTGGAGTGGGATAGAAAGAATAAGTATCTCATGTGCATTTTTACTGCTTCATCCAACCGGGCGTACTAAACCGTGGAGATGTTCAGCATTTGTCCATAAGGCTCACCAAGTGTGTTTGTGCTAGATGCTTGCTGGGTGCCAAGACAAAATGTTCAATTAATAATATGACCTATAAAGGAATGCCCAGATTGGTTTTGTTTCTCCTATTCCCTTCACTGTTGCAGTTTCCTTAGTTAAAAAAAATGTATCTAATTATAGGCTGATATGTAATTCTCACTATAGCAATCCCTCACATTTAAAAATCACGAGTCAGGCCCCCAAAATTATGATTAAGGCACAGAAATTAGGCATCTGAAAAACAATAACCCACGATGGATTTTTATTTGCCTTTTGGGGCACAAGCCGCCATTCATGTTTTCAAGCCCTTCACTTTAGCTATGAGGACCAAAAAATTCCTTCTTCATTTTTATTCCATGAAATCAGGACTATCACACATTCACTTGATTGCAGGAGCTGGCACAACTATTACAAGGGTGGGCAACAGCAGACTTTGTAGCATTCCCCAAGTCATACTCATTGCCCCTAACTGCAAGCACACATAGTTCAGCATCTGTTCCTGCTTTGCTCTGGGAGGGGAAAAACCATCACCAAGCCAGGTGAAATTTCGCAGGTGGACATCCCCTGAACTGCTGAGCCTCAGAGCTCTGGAGCCTGAAAACAGTCGGGGTCATGGCCCTTGGCAAAAGGTCTCCTATTACTCCTGAATTAAGACCCTCACAGTGATGAATTTTAAATTCCTCTCCACGTAACCAAGGAATAGTTGTGGCTGAAGTATAAACTTTCTGAGAACTTACCGGTGAGCTATCTGGTTTACAGATAACTCTTCAGAAGTGCAGGACAGGCATATGTAGGCAGACTTAAGTTTCTCATCCCATCAGTGTTTCTTAATTAAGATCACAAAAATTACAGAGGTCTAGTAAAAAGCAAATAAAAATTAAATCCAGCACGTATTTCTTTCAAAGGTATTTTTCACTCAACCTGGGTTGCAATCAACTGCTCCAGCATGGCCCATGATCCTTCTCTGCACCTCACAGATCCTTGCACAGGTTTTTTTTTTTCTCTCCTTGCTAGAAAAGCATTTTTCCCATCTTTTTGCTGGCCAAGACACAACATACTTTCATTGAAGATTCTCCCTATTTGTTCACCTCCCTTTTAAAACTTTCTTTGTTCTGACTTTTCTGCAAATCTTGTTGTTCTGCAGAAACATCTGGATCACACAGAAACATACAGCTTTCCACTGATAAAAGCTCTTAGCTCTATATTTCCCCACACAGGCTTATTTCAAGCATTAGCATGAACTCCAGGCATCTTGATAGTTCACTCACATACTCCAGAAATGGCTATCCTCATCATACCCATCAAACATACATACACATACTAACCTAGACTCCACACTTGCAGCAAACATCTGGAAAAAAATTTGTAAAGTCTTAACCCACATCAGGCAGTAGCATGCATCGCGAAGAATCCTACCTAATATAATGCAGAAGCATCCTCCATGCTTCAGAACTGCACCACTTCCCTGATCTCACTGCACTGCTCTTACCCATTCCTGTGCTTAAAGGCTGTGGGAAGAAACAAGCCAACACTTTCCCACTTCACAGCCCTTTGTGTCTGCTCCCTGTTCACTTGCTTTCAGGTTAACAATTGCACAAGTTGCTCTGTCGCTATTTGCCTCCCCAGAGCAGCAATCTGAGGGAGGCCAGGAAAGGCAAGGAGCCCTGCATGTGGTTGTGTAAGCACTGCTACTAGTCTGTCTTCAAGGAAACTGTAGTAAGAGACTTCTCCCCATCATTCCCATTCTCATCTGATCCAACAGCACTCCTCCGCTATTGCCTCATGAATATTGCATTTCCTTTCTGTCCTGTATTATGGCCATACCCTATATGGATTTATTCTCATGCCTTTTACATTGCCATTAAGTAGTAAATGGCACAATGCAGGAGACTGCAAAGAGTCTGAACCTTGCTCAGACAAATAAGAACCTAATGTTGCCTGAGTGGATGGACAGTAAAATCACCCATAAACAAGCAAGGGTAATCTAAAGATTACAACCTAAACATTACACTTCCAACTACTTAGGGATGTCTACTGCAGCACTCACAGCTGCAGTCTAGTGACAGAGCCCACAGATGTTGCAGCTCCCACCTTTCTTGGGGCTCCCAGCTTTCTGGCTCCCACCAAGCTTTCACATGACCCAGAGACGGAACACACTAAGCCGATGACTCCCACTGGTCAGGTTCACCATGAGAGAACATGAAGACCAACTGAAAAGATGCTTCAAGAAGAAACAGTAACAAACACTCATGCTCAGCTCCCCAACTAGCCTTATACCTCCTTTCTCTTCTTTGCCTCCTTGCCTTTCTTCAGGTCCTAATTTCCTCCCATTCCACACAAGCAGCTCTGACTGTGCTCCAAGCTGCTACTTGCCAAATACCATTTCACCCTCTGACTCCTACAACTGCAGCAGAAGTCTTGAGGAGGACCTGAGGATGACATGGAGGTGCTGCCATGGGGCCAGTGTGTAGGGGACCGAAAGACCCTGTGCTGTGGGTGAGTGGGTCTGAGACACAGGGCAATGCTGTAGGGCCCAAAGCACAATGCCACATGAGGCACCCCATGAGGCATTAGGGAACATCGCTGCTTGGGGGCTGCCAGTGAATGCAACATGATGGCATGAAGCTGAGGGGTGCCCTCCTGACCGGCAGCGTTGCTCAGTGAGACATGACAGAGACCGAACACTCAAGATAGATCGGGGCTGGGGGCGGGGGGGGGAGGAAAATGCACGTACCAGGCAGCTGAGCAGGGCGATGGCAGCAAACAGCACACAAGCTCTACGATGGTAGGTTTTTCTCCCCAGATGGGACTTTGATAGAAGATAAGATAAATGGAAAGAACAGGGAACAAAGGAGAACAGCTAAAGGAGAAGGACAATGGTTAAAACAAGCAGTCACTTAGCCCGAAGAATAAGAAGTGTGGTGAAAAGTAGAGAATCTGAATTTCATCAGTAGCTGAACATTCGTTCTTTGGCTTCTTTATTAACCTTAGGCTCTGGTTAATCCTGTCCTGTGTTTTTCCCCACAAAGGCAGGTATCTGGTTCCACATGCATGCTTTTAAATACTGAGCCAGACAGAGTATACAACCTATTACAAATGGTAACATACCATCATTTAAATACTGCTGGGGACTTGTGACAAATGTAAGAGCGTGAAATGTAATGAAAATATTTGCCCATCGGTAATTAAAAGTTTATCGACATTTAGAAAAAAGACCACCATGCAAGCATTGCTAACATTGCAACTCATTAGGGAAAATGAAGTAAAACTGTAAGTTACTATCCAGGAACAGGGATTCATTTCTCAAGTGAATACTATGTATGGAATAAAGACCTATTCTATTCCCTTTTAAATAGATTAATGCTTCAGTGGAAGCCACGGAAAGAAGACAAAAATTTACACAAAAGCATTAAGCACTTTACAAGTAGTAAACTGGCATCTCCAGGTACCAGTAGCAAGAAGGACCAGTACCCACCAAACCCTCAGCACAAGTATTTGGGTCATTCTTCCAGCGAGCATTCAGGCAGCCTGTCACTAGCAAATAGCCCAGGTATTTCTTCGCATTAAAAATTGTACTAACAGAGGGAAAACCCACTCCATTAATCAAAATTCCTAATCTGCATAGCTGGGATAAATCTCACTATACACATTCTTGGACTGAAAATCCTTCAGAGCACAGAACGTCTCTCTGCAAGCTTATGGCACCGTATAAGTGATAATTTCTGTACAGACTGGTAATTATTCACAGGACTCCCTACTGACTTCAGTGGTGACCTAGACTTGAAGTTCAGTTACAAGAGATAACCATGTCATGGAGACACCATTTCCTTAACTTCCTTTATAACTCTATTTCCTTTGCTGTATAAAAATACCTGGGGAACCAAAGTCAAGTCTCCCTTGACAGTCAGAAGTAAAAAGATTCAAACATAGCTGAGTAACTTGAGAGTCTTCATCCCATTTGCCATTAAGCCTAAGTCTTACCGACTTTCCCTGAGAGAGGCAGACATCGGTGAGCCTTGGATTCAGCATCACCCCCTCATTGCATATTTGAGTGCTTTTTGGGCTGGTTCTCAAGTCTCTGGCACTTCTGAGTACTACCTATAGCAGTAGATACTTCATGGCCCTGAGCTGGGACATACCGTACTGCGGGACCGACAGCGCGAGTGGAACATCATACGCAATAGGCGCTCCAAACATTGCAGCAGATGAAATAGCATTACTAGGGCTGACGTTTGGCCAAGACAGAGTACACAGGAAAACATTAAAATCTCTTCACTGGGGGGTGGGGGAGGGTTGGGGGGGGAATAATGGTTTGTTTGTCTTTCATCTTTGACAGGAAATACAGAGCCGTTACTCCTCTATTACAACAATGGCCACTCCAGGCATTTCAGAAATAGGCAGAGCAAGTTTTCCCATAGGAAAGCAAGCAAAATAGCTGATCTGTTTTCCTAGCACGCCTTAAAATATAGGCAAGCTGTATAGCAGCTTTTAAATTAAAGCTGGCTGTGCACCCTCAGAGCAGAGGAGACCTGGTAAGTAGAGACTTTATCTTGCTACTACATTAAGGCAAAGTCTGCAGTTTACCTGGAAAGCCTGATAGCCAACAATTGGCATGTCAAGGATGGAAAATGACAGATGCCCCGAGCATCAGTGGGAGCTGCAGGACTCTGAAGAAGGTGACTGGCAACTCAGTAGGGGAGGGAGATAAAGGAGTAAATAATTTCACACAAGCTCTTTACATCACTGCTATGAATGCTGAATGGATAATTATAAAAGGAGCCATCCAAAGAGTCTGGGGCTCCCCTGAAAGCTGAAGACATCAAGCAGCTTAAGAATGGGAATAGACTGAAGAAGAGGTGGAGAGGGAAAAAAAAAAAAAAAAGAAAAGATAAACAAAATGGTTGTTCAGGAAATGAAGTGATGCTCACAGTAAACACGGAAGACAAAAAAGTTAACCATTTCTATTCAGCTGTTCCCAGCAGCTTTAAAAGCCTCATTGTAGCCACATCTCCACTTGAAAAGAGAATCTCTAAACCAAGAAATTCAGGAGGGCATTTTCCAGGCAGATGGAATAGGAGAAGTCAAAATAATTCAATCTGTCGATTTAATACAACAACAAAAAAACCCACCACTCTGCTGGCCAGAAAATGTTTTATAACAATCTAATCTCACAGCCCTCACCTTTTTCCTGAACGGAGCAGTGAGAAAGTGACCTCCAGAATCCTGGTTAAAGCCATGATGTTGTTCTCCACAGTGTAATTCACCTTGTTAAAAATTTCAAATACCGCTAAGGTCAAGGCAACAGGCACAGCTTCTTCATGAAGCTCAGAGCTTCCATAATAATTACTTTACAGACAAAGACTTTGCTAGGGTTAAGTGACTTATCAGTGCCATGTCCCACCCCACCCTCTGTTTATATCTAATCAGTTTAGGTTCCAAGACCTGGGAGAAGAATTGTCCCTGGTCTTCTATAAGTAAAAATTGTGACACGACAAGACCTGAGTCTCCACTGAGGTTTGCAAATACTACATAATATGGATTAATGTGCTTCAGTACAAATTTAACTGCATGCAGCTATGTTAAAATGATTTAACATTAGGAGCAATTTTCTTGCATTTTGGGAACTACATGCAGCATATAGAAAAAGATTAATATATATACAAAGATTTAAAATTAAGTATTTTTTGGTGCTTAGAAAACTGGAATGACAGAAGACTGCAGTCCAAACAGCCTCCTCATTTCAGTGAGGTTCATCCTCACTGTGGGAGGATACATTCTAAAGGGGGAAAGACAATTCATTTTCCATGCATTTACCTAGTAGGAACTAGCCTCAAAAATAGGTCTTTTTATATATGTCATTAAACACACATCAAATGGGAGCCACACTCTTGGCTGCTCTGAAGATGAAAATTACAAGTAGAGGAATAAATCACCGGTTACTGTATTGTATGGATGATTCAGTGCTCATTCCATCCACTATAAGGCAGAAAAAGGGAAAGCACAGATGTGAAAATACATACACCCAGCAGTGTCTGTGTATGTACATACCAGACTTTCGGGGCCCTAGTCGGGTAACCTAAATTCCAGTAAAGTCTCTGTTCCTCCTGTTCCCCAGTGCTGGCTCTGGGCCTTCGGATGCTCCCAGCTAACAGGAAAAGAGCCTCAGGGTGTTGGCTACACCCTCCCATACATGTTGGCAGCACCGGAGTTTTTACAAATTCAAAGTAAAGCAGCAACCCAAAACTTTGCAAGAGCAGATACTAGAAACAGGGATCTCGACTGTCAGTTTCCTGAGGAAGCCAGAATCAAAGTCTGTAAGACAATGCTACTTAGGGGCAAGGAAGGAGGATACCATGAGCTGGAACTCAGGAATTTAAGTCAATTCCTATCTTGCCACCACGGCCCTCATCTGCAAAGAGGCCATGAGCTAACTCAGATAACTAATTCTCATTGTTTCCATGTAATTTAGATATCCAAGGACACCTACAGACCTTGAAGATATGGAGTCAGATGTCTCTACAGCTTGCTTTCTTCATCACAGCCTCCAAATAATAAAATGGAATACAGAACATTTCTTTCCCCTCACTTTTAACCTGCTCTTCAAATTGTACCTCTTCACCAAAACAACTTCCCATCTCAGCTGAAGACACCAAGAAACTACAAATTACAAATACCCAATTATCATCAATGCAGCAAATAAATACAACCAAAAAAAAGTCATTCAAAATGTTAACAACTGAGTTAAAAACACAGCCAGGCAGCAGTGACACCTACTCAGGAGGGCAAAATGAGCTGGATCTGGCCACTGCCAACGCACAACGTTTGAGCATATCCGACGGTGTCAGGGCAGGGCTTCATGGGCCATGGAGGGAGAAATAATCTAATCCACCATCTCCCAGCTCTAATCCTAACTGCACTCTTCACATGTCTGAGTGAAAGAAGCAGGAATAATTCAGTATCTGATAAAGCTGTTTAAGCAGGGCAAAACTCTTATCTAGTCAACCTGAGCAATATGAAGTTTCATCTCAGATTTACCTTGAAATATCCCGGTAAGGATCGCAACACTCATGTAATTTGCAATGCTTACATCAAAACAGAAGGAAAAAAACCCCATCTGAACTAAAGAAACTCTCGCTGACTTGGCAATAGCATTTGTCTTACCCAGATGGGGAAGTGACCTGGAATTCTCGTTCTGTGTTAATACAATCTAGAATGAAAAATGATTTGCACAAGGGGATGTTCTTTGGCGCCTGTTGTGATTGCACTCTAGGTACAGACATTAACAGCTGGCAGAGAGCAGCTGGCAGAGAAGGTTACAGTGGGAAGACCCCCTCCGGCACGGTGCATAGCAGCAACAGAGCATTCTTTTTGCAAGGCACGCAGAAGCTAACAGTAGAAGGGGCTTCACGCAGTCTGTCCACATCCACACTGCAAGCACCAGAGTCCACCACGTCTGGATATTCTGTCCAGTTCAGCCACTGACCCTGTTGTGTGATTTCAGGCCAGTAGCTTCTCCTCTCTGTCCCTGGAAAATGGACAAGAGGCCAAACCTGATGAAAAAGGAGTGGAGAAGCCACCTGCCAAGATAAGCATGGCCGGTTTGGCTCTAGGGACAGAGGGAACAGCACTGGGGAGCAGAGCCAAGTTGTGGCAGATGCTTTGGACTGGAGGCAGGTCACAAACAGTGAGTTCACAGGAGACATCTGCCACCAACTCAACCAAGCCACCCCCAGAATAAACCCAGGGTGACCTTTCAGCATCACACAAAATTGCTGCAGCAGAAGCGAGAACACAGTCTGAATCTATTGCCTTTCTATTGCCTCGCAGACAAGATTGTCCCATCTCTTCCTGAAGAGCCTCTAACCTCTAAATCACTAATCGCCATCCAACCTTTTCGGTGGGAGTCCTGACAGTCAAAAGCCCACTGCCCCCCACACGCGTACTCACTCCCCAGAGGAGGTCCACCCTGAGCAACAAATGAAGCAGAAGTGTCAGATAAACGTACGGCGCTTGGGATTTGTAGTTGTATGGAGCTCGTAAGGCAGATTAAAAGATCCAGCTCTGCCTTTAATTAACTGCAATCTTTTTAAATAAAATAAATCTAAAGGTATTATTGTATGTCATTTACTTCACTAATAACAAACAGCAATTAACAACGTTTTTGCCTAAATAATTTAAGCAGCGCTAGGCCCTTAAAAAAAAAACTCAGCATCTGTAAAAACAGTTAGGGCGCAATAACGTTAACCACCTCAGAGGACGACAAGCCATTATATTGTAGGTAAATTAGACGCGTTAGCCATTAGTGATTCTAATGACGGTCTCACTCCTATTCTGACCACTTTGTAGTTCAAGATCAAGCAGTTTACCATCTGACTGACAGACTATTATTCAGTATTTGTCAGAGACGAGATGTTTCCACAGCAGAGAGGTTGACTACCCTCAGCCACTAGTGTCTTGAAATTTAAAGGATGCTAATAGCGATAGCTTGCTACTGGGATGTGCTCAGGTCCACATGCCCAGAATCTGAAGACTTTAAAGGAAGCTACATTCAACTGAGGAAAGGGTTTGGACCAAGAGCTCTTTCAATAACCTCAATTGTATCTTCAGGCTTTTTGGGATCTGTCCTTCCATCTAAGAACCCAGGCAGCTCTTGCACAGACACCCACTGCACTGCTGGCAGCAGGACTCAGCACGCTCATCACGCCAGGATTACTCATGGAAGTCGTGTGTGCAGAGTCAAGGCTGCGAGCACGCTTTAAACACAGACTCATGCCGGAGTCTAAGGCTTAATCCTGCTCATTTTGTTACTCCCACAAACTGTCCTTACTCACAGCTGCAGTAAGGCAACACACACCTCAAAAGCAACAATTTGTGGCTATTGACACAGGTATTTATGTTTGAAAACCGATTCTGCAAATCCATAGTCAAATACAAAACCCTCATGTAAGCCACCCCACAAGCACCAGGACAGTCTGGGTTCTTGCACAAGCAAGAGTTTACACAGGTCAGATCTTTACACGAGGTTTCTGGCTGTACAGAGAGGAGGAAGAAGGAGCAGTGGAGATTGAGGAGTTACTGGCACTCGGCTGCCAGGGTTCAACCCAAATTACCACAGATATTTTCACTGACCCTGCAAAGTTACTTACTGAAGTTGTCTTTGATCCAGGTACAGAAGGCAAAGGGGGAATAGCACTTGCGATGTTTGAAAAGTATGTTTTGATCAAGTTAGTTACTTGGGGATGATAATCTACTTCAGCAATAGGACTCCAGTGAGTTTATAGGAGGAGAAAGATACAAAACCATCAGATGTTTTCTCTGCGTAGCAAGAACCTGGCTATTCAAACACCTGTACAGTACCAGAAATACTGTATTATACAAAACAAATGTGAAAGTTTGCACTTTCTCATATAGATTTTTAGCACAGATAAATTCAAATTTATTCTTCAAAACTGAGTAAAACCAAAATTGTTTGGTAACCAGACTGTGTGGCAGGAGGGCTAGGGAGAATGGCAATTAATGTCTTTCTTAAATAATAAAATATTAATAATATATTAAAACCCACTAAATATCAGGCTAGTATGGAAAGCTGTATTACTTCAAAGTCCGCACGCAGGATTTCTGTGAAGCTCTATATCTACTCCCCAATTAAAACAGAGACTCACATTCATAGGCAGTTTCCAGCAGAAACTGAAACTTGGAGCTTTTACAGTGCTCTTGCTTAGAGAGCAGGAACCGTAGCAAAGAGTGGGACATTGTTTCTGTTAATCACCTCACAATATACAGCAGCTTACCTGACACAGACTTCAATTTCATAACCTTCTACCAATACTAACAGAAGCAAATTTATGCAGCCAAATTAGAGCTCTAGGTCACAATTATTTGAATATTGTGGTATACTCACTACATAACTCCAGTGTACATTTCCTCTTAAAAAAATTACTTTTTGAAGCAGATTGATTTAAAGCTCATTGTATTTAGTGCTGCACCAACTCATCAAGAGACACAGACAAGAAACAATAGCTCCTTTTATTGCAAGAGACTCTCTTCAATAGCATCTCCGAGATAATCACTATGCTTAGGGAGTGGAAAAACATATGGGCAAGTGGAATAGTTGACGAACCACACAGAGTTTTTGTTACTAAACCATGTGGTGGAAATGGTCTAAAAACTGTTTTTTAAACTGAAGCTGCAGCAGCGTTATCAATCTTCAAATACCATTTGGTTTACAAACATGAAAAGCAATACATCAAACTGTTTCCTACATCACCTATCAGGGTAATTTTTTAAAAATCTGGATTCATCTACCCCCCAAAATGGGAATCTGTGGCACAACAGGCTTAAGATGAATTAGTACCTGAAAAGACCAACCTAGTTTCTAGTGTTAGTGTTTCGGGAAAAGGATCCTGCATCTGTACCTTATTGTTAGCTCTGTATTAAAGGAAGGACTTCTTCCAGGCCTACCCAATGAGATGATATTAACACACGCCCACTTATCACCTCTTATTGCTTGTATTTCCTGCAAGCTTCAGGGGCTAAAGGAAGAATGTGCTTTTGAAGAACTGTGAAGTTTCTGTTATCCCAGCAGACAAGACATTAAGCGATCACATGCCAGCTCCAGTTCACGACAAATGCAAGTTGAGTTGCATTAAAAAAATATTGAAGAACATCAAATAAAGCTGTACACCACTTTAAAAAAAAAAAGGAAAAGAAGTCCCTTGGAATTTGGATCTGATTCGTTCTAGCATCTGCTCAAGAAAGAGGGCCTTTTTGCAGGTAGTTTGATTACCACTCACTCTGATCTTTCATTTGCTATTAGAGGCCAGGGAGAAAATCCAGCTTGCCTCCAGGAAAGGGAGGGAAATCGGCCTCTCTTCCAATTGTCTGTATGTTACCCAGACGTGTAAGAAATTTTCAAGGCGATGCAAATCTCCACTGCACACGCTTTTAAGCCAGGGTCATTCAAAAAAATCCTCCCCGCTGCAGGGACCTGGTTCTCCACCACTATCAGTTCTAGCACCCTGACTGCAACATTCCTCCTCTCCTGTGCAGCTGGGGAAGGTGAAAAGGGCTCCAAGGATTATCGCCATTTCCCTGCCGCGTCAAAAGGCAGGAAGAGAAAAAGGTGCCTTTTCACGTGGTTTCTATAATAAACTGCAGAGAGTCAAGGACCAGCGCGGAGCTTCCAAAGTGTTCCTCGGAGCGAGGATGCTGACACGAATGAACATCCACGCAAACCTTCCCTTACGCATCCCAGGGAGATCCACAAGCTCAGCTTTCCCTGGCAGCACGCAGGCAGTCACGATCAATAAGCGAAGCGAGGCTCCGAGCCCCTTGCTTTGTTAGCAGCCAGAGGGGCTGCCGGTGCAGCTGCTACCCAGGAAGGGAGAAGCATCCCATTGTGCAGGCAACACTGCAAGCCTCAGAAACTTCAGCCCCCCTAGGAAAGGCATCCAAGATGGGCTTATTTCCCTGCGACGAGAAATAAGCCTCCATCCCCCGCGCCGAGCCCCTTCTCCTCCCCGCAGCAAACAGAGCCACCCAAAAAGTTTTGCTGGGCAAGAGGGGCCCTGCCTGCACCTCGCCCGCTGGGAAAAAACAAAGGGTCAGGTAGGAAAAAAATAAAGTTTGGGGCTCGGCGGGGTAGGCAGGGCGCCCGGCTGTGCTCCCGCCGCCCGGCGGCCCGCTGCTTCGTGCGGCTGCCCGTCCCCGGCTGCCCGTCCCCGGCTGCCCTTGGGCCACGCACGGCGCTACCTGAACAGGGCGACCGCAGTCTGGTTCCTCCTCCACGCCTTGCCCTGCTGCAGCAGCACCCCCTGCACGATCTCCTTCTCGTCGGGCAGCCGGTAGACGGGGAAGACGTAGAGCCAGCAGAGGACGAAGACGCCCAGGGCGCTGGCCCCCACGGGCAGGCGGGTGCGCGGCCACTTCCACGCCAGCCCCGCCATCCTCCTCCCGCAGCGCCGCCGCGGCGCCGGGCCGCGCTCTGGCATCAGGCCCGCGCCATGCGGCGCCCGCGGGCGGGGGGCCCGCCTCAGCCCCGCCGCCGCCCGCGCCCTAAGCCCGGCGGCCCGCCTGCCGCCCGCCGCCCGCCGCCATCGCCGCCCAGCCGGCCGGGGGGGAGCCGGGCCCCGCGGGCGTCGGGTCTCCTGCCGGGGCTGCTGCCGCTGCGCCGCGGCTGGCTCCTCTCTCGGCGGTGGCGGCTGCCGCCCTTCCTCACAGTCATTTGGTCCCTCGCTTTCCCCGCCAGACGATGCTCCGCCGCTCCCCGCCCGCCCGCCCGCCCTCCCTCCGCCTCCCGCCGAGCCCTCGCTCCCGCTCGCTCTCCCTCGCTCGCAGCCGCGCTGCGGACGGCCCCGGTAAATTTCCACCCCGCCCCGGCAGCGGGGTACCCCGGCCCCCACCCGCCGGGGGAGGGAGAGGAACGGCGGCCGGAGAGCCGGCTGCTGCGGGGCTTCGCTCCGCCGGTGCGGCCCCGCGCCCCGGCCTCCCCCCGCCTCTCCCGCTTGACCCGCGGGCACCGGCCGAGCCGGAGCGGAGGGAGGGAAGGTCCCGCTCCGGGCTCCCCGCTGCGGGCAGCGCCGCCGGCACCCACACACCCACCCTCCCGGCGCCTCGCTTTCTGCCCCGGCAGCCGCCAGCCCCTGTGGCTGCCGCGCCGCTCTCCAGCGCGCCCTGGCGGACATCGTCCCCCCTCCCGGCGGCGGCGGCGGCGGCGCCCCCGGCCCCCTCCCTGCTTCCCTCCCTCCGTCCCCGCTCCGCGTCTCCCTCCGGGGCGTGCGGGAGCGCTTTGCGCCTGACGGGCTCCCCGCGGTCAGCCCTGGGTTCAAGTCAGGGATCACCAGGCCCGCCCGGTCAAAGCACATCCTATAAAGAAATTTTTTTGCATTATTTAGCAAACTGGGGGGTACGGCAAACCTAAAAGAAGAGCGTGCTCCAGCCAGCAGCACTGGTACCAAAGCAGCAGCTCTATGTCAGCATGTACCCACTGGTGTGGTTGGCTCTTTGAAGAAAACACACTGGGGATTATACCCTCGGGTGGGACCTGGGCAGTCGATGGGACATCCCAGCCCAGCTGGGGTTGTCGCTGAAGTGCCCAGTGCGTGTGAGAGTGGGCAGAGAGGCCGCCCACAAGCCACGAAGCAGCAGCGTGAGCCTTGCACACCTGCGGCAATGCCCAGCTCGGGCTTCCCACCGGGAACCCACCGCCTGCCCCGCAGTTTGAGGGTGCCACGTGCATGGCCCTCAGCCCTCCTAAATCAGCAGAGAGAGTGTGATCATTTCATGCCAACAGAGTGACTCCCGCAGTAGAAAGCACTTCTCTGCGGTAATCAGGTAGGCTGAAACATGAGAGACGTGTTCAGCTTCTCTCAGTGAGGACCTCAGAGGCAGTCCCCAATTTCAGAGCCCAGTCTCTAGTCCCTAGCTATTGCATAAAAGGCGAATTCAGCCTGGGCTGGTACCATCAGTTTGTGTTCAGCACTTCCAGGCACACCTATCAGACCCATTGAGAAACACTGCGGACTCCCACGTAACCATAGGAAGAGTTTTGTATGAGTCAGTAGCCAGCTGCTTTCCGGACTTCCAGGAGCACACAGAGACTTGGCTACTTCAAGTGCTTTCAGGGTTGAGTGGTAACTAAGGGAAGGCTTCGAGCACTTCAAACTTGGGAGACTCAAGGTAGCAAGGAAACACTGACAGCCTTGCAAGACAACGATTAGCCTCTGCCTGACTCAAGGCATGTCAGCACAGCACATCTTGCAGAGAGGTGTCGACCATGGCGGGTGATGGGGAGGGAAGTCCTACCGAGCTCGTCTGCTAAAATTGTCCGAAGCACAGTGAGGAAAGGCTGCCGTTAGTCACCTAGCAAAGGGCGGCAAAAGAAAAATCTGTGGATTAAGATTCTCGCCATAGCAATTAGAGATTCAGTCAAACAACTTCTGAGTTTGAAAATAGGCAACTCCAAATTCCACAGCTCTTTCTGCAAATGTCCAGAACTTCCCCTGGACGAACAATTGAAGGAAGCTTTGAAAAAATTTTGGGTGAAGGAACGAAAGCAAGAAGAAAGTTTAACACAGTTAGTTTAGTCTGTCCTGACCATAAGGTAGCAATAAAATAATCATAAATACTACCTGGCTGTTTATACAGCATTTTCAGCTCGAGATCTCGAACAGATACTACTTAGTTCTCAGTAAAAAATAAACTTGGAAATCTCAATGCGCGTTTGGTGCTTGAGAGGAGGAAAAACATTCTCTCTTTCACAGTGTGTTGCTGTGTAGAAATATACACTAATAAAAAGAATATTAACATGATGGTGCCTAATGACCACAAAAATGCCAGAAACTTGTAATTGCATAAGAAATATTGTTTTCATTCATATCTGATATGCTAGAGCTGTCTAGAGCATTAGAGCTGTTTCCTCTGGACAAAATGGGAAAAGAAATTGAGCAAGGCCTTTTGGCCAACCTCTGAAAAAAAAATATTTTGAGCAGGATAAATATTTTCATTTTGGTGAGGAAGCTATTTACCAACAGTAAAATAAACCAAAACCTATTCAGTCACCTCTATTAAAAACAAACAGAACCATTCAATCTCTGGAGACTAATTCAAAACATAGTTAGCTAGACTCATAAAAAGTAAAAAAAAAAGAGACTGAAATGTGCAAAACTGTATCCCAAATTAAATTCTGCCTCTTTGTTCACCTTTAGCTGAGAAGAGAGACAAACCAGAGGCTCGGTGTCGCTTGGGAAATCAGCAAGTGGAAAAGAACAAGAGAAAGTAGGAATGACTGTTATTCTTTCACTGTCCAAACTGCTTGCAATGAAGTAAGTTGAAATAAAACTGATACAATTATTTGTTAATTTCTTCAGTAATGTAATCCCTCCCAAAGTAACATAGGGAGGGATTATTTCTTTAATAAAGGGCTTTTACTCTTGCACAATGAGACACAAGGTTTTGGGATATCTTTTATTGGTGAACCTGTGAGATATTCCTAAGCCTTTCCTCTTCTTTTTCTGAATATATTTCAGCATGAAGCCCCTAGGCTTTTCACTAAATTTATAACAGTCCATGGTCTGTCTGGTGCCATGGCGGTAACTCCATCCCTGTGTCCTGCCTGCCGCCCGCAAGGAGCCCAGTGGATCAAGACAGAGAGGATCAAGGGGCAGAGCTTCTTGTGTTGCTACTGACTTGTCATGGGAAACTGAAAATGCCTGGCCTCCTCCTGCTCTCGTACAGGTGGAAATTACAGATACACCAGGACAAGCTCAAACCCGCGTCTTTTACTCTATAGTCAAATCTGTTTCTAGGCAGCGTTATCAGTCTCTGTCTTTTCCCTCCATCGGCGAGCCCTGAAGAGAAGTGCACCGATGCTTTCCGCTGAGGATAACAGTTTCAGGTGGAGAGTAAATGGAAGGTAAGAACAAACTGCCAAACATGAATCTTGCTTCCAAGCAAATAGTCTTAAGTATTTCAGTGACAATCTGCAAAGATGTAGAGATGCAGCGATCAACAATCCATGTCTTTAGATCAGAGCAGAAAATTGAAATTCAGGCATGAGTCTTCTCTGTTGTACTCCATTTTAGTGAGAACTGAGTGGTGAGATTTAACCTCACCTCCATTACTTTGGTCCCAAGTAAGATCCTCGGCCAGAAAGGCTAGCTATTCCAGGCGTGGTTGATATGCAGCCCTACTACAGAAAAAAAAAAAAAAAATTATTATCGCGAGGTGCCTTTCAAAAGCAGCACAGAGAAAAGCAATGAGTGAGAACACGCAGTAACATGCGTTTTAAACACTCGGAAGAAACAGTGTGACTATCCACCGATCAGACAGAAAAGAGAGTGTTGTGGTTTTCCCGGTTTCACTCTAAAATGCGTCGGCAGAACTCCTCTCCCGCTTTCTGTTGCCTGTTTATTCGCCACAGCCACGCCAAGACTTTTCCTTCAGGGAGGGCAGGCGCACCCCCGCGCCCGCCGCCCCCCGGCCTGCCGCCTCTGCCTTTCCCGCTCTGCCCCCGAGGGTGGAGCTGGCGCTCCGCTCAGCTACCTGGCACTGCCGCTGCAGCCGAGAAAGCCCTGCTCGGGAGAGGGCTTTTTTAACCTTTTCCAAGGGTTAAAAAGTCGCGCCTCCTCTTTCCCTTACCCCCAAGCCAAAACGCACACGAAGACCTGAGCTGCATCCTTCCAACAATCCGGGTTTTGCCTGCTTTCATTCAGAGAATCCTGTACTCCTACACGCATCCTTTGGTACCTGGTCTTTGCTCCCTTTCAGTCCCTCTCACTTCCAAAATAACAGGGCTTTTCCCTCCACTTCAGCATCCCACTCACTTTCCACACTGCAGAATTTAGCAGAGGAGTTGCATTGAAGTCAGCTTTCAGGCTACGGCATCCTTTCAGTAGATGAAAATGTTATCATGCCGTAAACCTATAAGGTAAATCTCTTATCTTCTGAATGCACTCAGTTACCACCTGACTAAAATACCTTGCTTTATGCTGTGCCCTCAGTTCTGCAAGTATTTCATGCAAGTATTTCATTACTAGAGTCTATGTGAAGGGTGGATTTGTTTTCTAAGGCAGAAGGGAGCTGAAAAAAAAACCCAATTGGTATTTAGTGTCGAATGGCAGCCCTTATTCCCAACTGCTGTAAATACTCAGTGCTCCTTTGGTATGTGTTTTGACCAAATGTACAGCAGCAAAATGTTCAGAAATCGTAGCCTGCCTGAGACATTATTGTAGGTCAGCTTTTGTGTGGCGTCGCCTTTGAACAGGCTGATTTCTCCGCATTCCTCCTATTGATACAGTTTGAAAAACTGGCATCTGAATCTCAGTCCATAAGAATAACACCAATGGTGTGAATGCCTTTATGAATGGACGCACAGTTGCCCATACAAAGACCTGATGGCAAATTCCCATAATGCTTCTCCCTATCAGGATTTACTCTGCAGCTCTGTTAAAACCACCAACAAATGTGTATTCTCACTGATAAAGCATTTGAAGCCCCTGATATGACAGACAGTTTTATGTAATCCTTTTGGAGGGGGAGAATTATAACTACAATATCGAATTAATATTCCTGTAAAGGCATGGTGTCCAAAAGCTAATCTGTTTTTACCTGGCTGTATCAGTTAGCCTTTGAAAAAATATTGTAAGTTTTGCCACTTTTTTTTTTTCCCCCTCAGCTGTCGTGCTGTAATAATATCATCACTGTGACAACATCTACAGTCATCCTTCCAGCTGCAGAGAGGAGTCAGAATGCACAAGGAAGAAGCATCAAATGGGAAAAAAGGATCTTCCTGATGAAAGACAGAGTTCATTCTCTAAAACAGAGAACCTCTTTTACGAGCAGTGTTGAAAGGACTTTCAAAACATCTTTTTATGCGACCAGTGATGTTAGCTCGTAACAAGGTGGAACAAGAACGAGTGAAAATGTGCAGGAGTAAGTAACATGGAATGGATCAAGCCATTAGCCACAGGCACTTTGCTTTTTGGTTTTGCACAGAAAGAAGTTTTTCTCATAAAACGGAGGAGCACAGGCAATTTTTGACAACTTTGCTATCACTGCTGTACATCATTACAGTATCTCTAGGAAAGCCATAAGGATCAGACTTCTGTTCTACAGTACTGGCTTCAGGATACATCTTCAGCATGTTTTAATATATGTAAAAGTGCCTATGAAAGACATGGGTGGGCAGGAGCACCAGTATGGTGAAGATAAGGTAGTACAGTGAAATTCTGGGTGAAATTCCTGCCATGTGCACTACAAGAAGCTCCCTTTCAAAATCAACACATATCTATTCACAGTGCACATCCAAATCTCCCTCTCATACCCATAATATAGATACTCAGACAATTGGCGTAGTTTTATCCAATAGAAGCAGATGCATCCATAAATCACAGTAAGTTTATTACAGTCCTTAACGGGTTTGACCTTCAGCACAATGGGGTCCAATAGGTCTGGCCTGTTGTAACAAAGGGAAAGAAATCTGTTTCCAGCCCAGACCACTGTAACAGTTATTACTGAAAAGCATCAGAGCCTAGAAGAAGCTCTGATTATAAAGCATGCTTTCTCCAAACGGAGAAATCAATTACAAAGAATAGCTGTAAAGCCGTAGAGAAAAAAATTTACAATGCACACATGAACATACATTACTGGAGATGGGTTTGGCAGCCTTTCTGAATTCTCCGTAGGGAAAACCACCTGTGAACATGCTGCAGTGAACCTGAACCCCTGTGAGGCTCTACGAGTTGTCCTTACTAACAGGAGCAAGCTGCGCTTAAGTTAAGGGGTTTACTCACAAAGAGAAGGGCTACTCAGGAGAGTAAGGGACTTGCTGGATAAGTATCAATTATGTATCAGAAATGACATGCCAAAAATATTGTGGCTGGAGGGGTCCTATTTTATTATGAACCATTTAAAAAGGAAATAAAATGCGTATAAAAGTAACAATGGAACATGCACATACACATGCACACAGACTCCAAGTACATCTCTTAAGCATGCAGGCACTTCCCTTGTTAGCAGAGTTCCTTTTCCTTGGGGACTCAAACAGATTCTGACCTCATGTCTGACATTTGCTGAAATTTCGATCTGAGCTGTTGCTGTCAGGAAGCCATCATTCATAATTTAGCATTGTTTAAGAATGCCTGTTCATGAGAAGGTCATGTCTGATATAGAGGGGGACATAATAAATTTGGTCTCGCAAGAAGTAATCCCTCTGGACTAGGATGAAGTGTATGGAAGAAAAGCAGAGGAGGAAACATCTTGTTGATGTTGTTGCTGTATCTTTTCTTCCTATAACAAAATGATCCTTAGCTCTCATTAGGGAGAAGCATGAATTTGTGTGAGGCATCAGAAGTCCCCCTCTGCTTCTGAGACTAGCTGAGAAATAATAGTAGATCTAGATGATGTGATTTATTCAGTTGTCCACCCTGAAAAAGGTGATGGAGAAATAGATGAAGCAAAAAAGGTGATGCAGCAATGTGTTTGAAGAGAAGTTTCAGCAAGGATGGCTGCAACCCTCAAAGCCTAGACAGATGAGTACCTGAGAGGAAGACTCACAAACACTCTCTCTGTGGAGAGTCTGTCTCCAGACTGTCCAGTCTGTCTCTGGACAGAGGCCACTCTGTCCGTGGCGTCCTCTGGCAAGCACTTGGACCCTGAGCATGACCTACTGCTCTGAAGGCTGCAGGATCATGAGTAAAAGCAGATCCAGCATTCACAGTAGAAATGGAAACCTGACTTAAAATGGAGCAAAAGGCAAGGCTTCAGTGATGGGAAATGAAACAGTGTGGCTAGATGAGACTTCAGGCGCAGAACCAGTGCAGAAATTGCCAAGTTCTGTGCAGAGTTCGGGTTGTGTGTCAGGTTTCCATTAGCCAGGTCTTTCATTAGCCCATTTATTTAGGGTAGAATTTACATGCTGGCCTCAGAAGAGTTTTTCCAAATATATTAATTGAAACCTACTTGTGTACAGTAGCAATATGCATACAGTAACTTTTATACACAGGAACCAGAACCAGTAGCCCTCTAGCATTTTTAAGCAGGTCTCAGAAGTTGTTTTTTTTCCAGAAGAAAGTTATCATTACCCTTATCCCCATTTAACAGGGGAAACAGAGACCTGAAAAGATCTGACTGATGACTGAGCTGGATTTGTAACAGAGGCTTCTTCAAGCCTAGTGCAGTGCTGTAGGACACACATTACAGAGAAATTCAGCTGTAATTCAAACTCTTGGATGCACCGACAGCTAATATTAGTGAAGTGCTTCAAGATTATTATGGATTTTTTTTTAAGGCCTCTAAAATTATGCAGCATCACTTCATTGGGACCCAGGCAGACAATTTAAAGTTTGGTTAATGGGCAAACAATAATGAAAATTTGTTTCTTCACAAATATAATGACGCTGGCACGGAGATTGTCCACCAATGGACAGAGATGAAACTAGAAAAAAATTAAAGTCTCATTTTCTGTGCTGGGTAACAGTACAAAGCGCTAGTGAAGAAGGACAGAAGTATCCTGTGACTTAATAAGGTTTCCCAGGGAAGGCAGCCTCATACAGAGATCTGCAGCGTTGCCCAAAGAGAACGTCAATATATCACTTAAAAGCTCAAGCGTTCAAGGACTTAGGAACCGTCGCTACTGTGACCTGCATGTTCCTTGCTGAACTTCAGCTGTACTTTGCATCCCAGATCACAGCAGTTCTTTCACAGTTGTCAGTTAATAATGTGATCCTGCCAGCGCTACCCAGGTTACATGGACCCTGGACACACAGACATCTTCAGTTCTGGAGCTTTGTCGTGTTTATTTTTCTCAAGTTACTTATTCAAATGTGATTCCCTTTAAAAACAATTGAAGGGCCACGCTTTCACTCTGTTTCAAGGTTAGTCCTGCAAAACATTTGAAAGGCAAGGAAATAAGTTTTCTCTCTTGAGAGGAAAAACAGGAGATGGATTCCTTTGTCTTACGAAATGTCACACTGTGATGTCTTTCATCTAGAAGGCAAGTTTCACAAGTTATTAATTCAACCAGATGGTAGTGTAGAGTCTAATAGATAACATAAGCTGGCTGGGAACATAAATATCAACAAACTTGGGGTTTTTTTGCAGACACAACGTACTTTTCAACCTACCTGTTCACTTCATGGGAAATGCAACATCAAATATTTTAACTTACATTTTAACATTTTTGCACAAAGAATAATTTTTTGGGCTCAGAGGGGGTAACAGAAAATTGCCCATATACCAGAAATGAAGCAAAGAACAAAATCTTTGACATGCAATTAAGCAGTCATCTGTTAACGTGTCCCCTTACACCAAGATGACAAACGCAGTTGTACCATCATTAACATGATCTCTGCTGAACTGGAAGGGCCAAAATATAGGTTGGCATGTAAAAAATACAGTCTGAATGCCAAGCAATTCAGATAACACGTTACTGAGTATCATTCAAAAATCAATTATTAAAATAAACAAAGTCCTTATCTGCATAGTACAATGTCTTTTGCGGACTTGAAGATTCAAACAGACCTGATATCCCTGAAAGATGTTTGAAAAAAAATGCATTGGGAAGTGCCACATAAAATCTGCCACAAATGACCACAGAGTGGCTCTTTCCCCTGACTGCTATACTCAGCCTACAGTACAAAAAGAAAGGGAAGTGACTACCCATAAGGTCTGCATATTAATACCTACCATAAGTAGCTTAGAAAAATACAACAGAAAGATGAAGTTGACTGACAAAGTTAACTGAACTTCCACTTTCCCTCTTCTCCACGTTCCTTGGTTGCAGCAGGGCAGACACAATTGCTCAACCACCGCAGGGAAGTCTATGCTCATGAGATTCCCAACCCAGCAGTGTCTGGAAAAGCTTTGAAATGTAGGCCACTTAACCAAACTGTATGAAACCACCAAGCTTCTTGATGTCAGGACACCAGGAAGCTCTAAATTGCAGTGAAAGCTATTACTTATAGTTACCGTAACCACAAACTGAGAAAAGAAGAGATGGATCTCTCTTTCTAGAATTGTGCCTTTTCAGAGAAGGAAATGGAAGCTAAAACATTATCTATGAATCCTTAAACAGTAGCTGCCTGTACTCTGAAGAGTATAAAAGTGAAGGAGCCCGTGACTCCAAGTAAACAGAGAGTCAAAACAAAGAAACTTCCACCGTTTGCAAGAGTGGATTTCTCTAAGCTGATGCTGAATTCTCTAGATACTTGTCTTCAACTTCTTCTAGGTTTGAACTGGGTTAAGATTTGACTTCTGGTTCTAGGTCATGAGTATATTCAGGAGCTCTCACAACTCCTGTAGTGGTTATTTGGTGGTGGTTTTGATAGTGCCTGTGCTGGATGTCAGTGCAGACAACCACCTACTTTCTATTGCCAAACAAGAGAGGAAAAGTATGTCAGAGAGGTTTTATTACAACATTATCAGTTGCTAGGGTGCTCTACCAGTTCCAGCAGTCATGGTTTATAACAGCTAATGCCAGAAATGGATGAAACCTGTTCTTGGAAAGGCCCAAGACAAGCTCAGTGCCTAAGCTGCTAGCCTCCAAAGGGGCCTGAGTGACTGAAGGGGTGTGCAGGCTGTGCGCTGGCTCGAGGCTTAGAGGGGAATTTTATCTTACAGTCCCAGCTGTCGCAGCTTTGTGACAGTAAGCCGTATTTGACATTGCGGTGTCCCACTAATAGCAGAGGAAGCGTTTCCAGAGGGTGATACTACTAAGTACAAATCTGGATATCAACCACCTCCTTCCCTCTGAAGGGAAGGAACGCGTAAGAAAAGATTTTTAGTAGCCAAATGTGCTCATACACCCAAGATCTGTGGCAAACTTGAAAGCCTCTCTTCAGCAGCAAAAAGAAAACACAACTCTGCCTACATGTAGTTACATACTGTGGATCCAACTGTCAAAATACTTCCCACAGCTGAAACCTGGAGGAGAGACATACACTTTATTGCTGCTGAGACCTATTATTGGAACAAATAATGTGCTGTGTTTTGCAGTTACAATAATTATAAATGTCAAACATCTTGCAAAGTCTGCATTTTTGTCTTCTGCAGATTTTTGAAAATCCGTAAACGCTGAATAAGCAGATAATTCCTCAGATGGAAAGTTGGGAGTTTTGTTTGTATATGTGTGTAGTTTTACAAAGATAAGTTAGTTGTTGGAGGCTGAAGAGGAAATGAATGCATAAGAACAGCTAAGTACATCTGCAAGTAACTCTTTACATCAGCACAGAACTGATGTAACAAAGGATGCTCTATTCATTGGGGTTAGAGGCTTTATGACTGCTCAGTTTGGAGCACAGATAAGGGCTACAGTCTGGCAAAATTTAAGTCCTAGGATTTAATGATAGCCTTTGCTGTTCTGCCTTGGGTGCCATCTAGATTAATTCAAGTATTGTTTATTTTCCTGCATGACACAGATCACAGGAGCAGATACACTTGGTTTTTGAGTCATTATCTGCTCAAACAGTGACTCCAAATTTTTGGGTGATCAACTCAAAATATTCCCAACATGTCTAATTTCAGTCACTCATTTTATGATTATTCAACATGAGACATCCTTAGGAGTCAGATTTCCAGAAGGGTTAATTACTCACAACTCAAATGATTCATAGTAGCTCTAAAATATCATTATAAAACCATAGGAAGAGTACATTAAAACCAGAAAAACTCAGCAAAACATTTCTGAATTGACTGCCCATCAACCCCTCTAATGAAACAAGGATCTTGTAGACCGAATTCTACCAAGCGTATTACCTAATTTCATAAGGAACTGAAACCTATTTTACAGTGTGAAAAAAAAAAAATTGAGGAGCTTATAGAGTTTAAATTTATTTTCAATGTGTCCGTTAAGATTTTCTTTCTCCTGACTGCTAACTTAGGAGCACTCAAGCACTGCAGAACAGTATACTAACCCATTCACTTATCTCAGTTTTCTAATATGATAGGAATTAACCCAAACATCAGTTTAAACATTTCAAAAATAAAGTAACTACCATGATATCATTGACTTGCTATTTTATTGGCTTCTGTGTTATCTCTCTATCAGACCACTGTTTAATTTGCAATGTCTTTCTTAAATTTTGTAATCTGGTTTTCATGAGCAGCATGTTTTATCCCGGTTGCTCTGCAAGCCATCCAGTTGTGCCTCTTGACATGATTGCTGCGTGATCTTCAAATATTAGCTAGATTTTTTTTAACATTTAAAAAAACGTGAAGTCAGATGGATGTGTTTGTATCTTTAGGTAAGAATTCCCACAGCAACAATATGTTTGCATATGCTCAGTTACGTTTGTACATGTTACAATTATATGCATCCAGAAATAACACATACAGATTTGATAGCCATTGATAAACTGGAAAGCTAAGGAAGAAAATAGATTTTATTAATATTTCACTGCCTCATCCATCTAAGACTAAGAATGACATTTTCAGAAGTTTCCTCAATCCCACAAATGCTAATTCTCCAATCTTTTGTGTCCTTGCATGTTTGAAAATTTATGGCTAAGATCTCACTACTCTTAGAAGCTGTATCAGCGCTTGGGTATTTCCCCTCTTTATTCCAGCCATACACACTTCTATCCATCCTCTGTGTGACTCTACATTCTTTTCACTAATTCATCAGTCTTCAGGCTGTTCTGAGCCTTCAGGTGTCTTCAGCCTCCACTTACCTACAACAGCAAAATTTTTTAGCAAACAAGGAATTTTTTTGGACATTATGCCAGAGAATGGTCAGAAATATTTGAATTCCCTGTCATTAAGGGAGTCAGGGCTAATATAATATGAGATTTTCTTGGGGAAAAAGTAAGCATAGCTGGTAAAATGCAATAGAACTGAAATTTGTATTTAATTTGATTTCCTGTCATCTTCATAGATTATATTTTCCTTTTCTCTTGCTGCTTCACTCCCACTCATTCACATAATCTGTAAATTACTTTAGTCTGAGATATTTCCTGTGTGTTAACTGTATTTCATTGGCTGCCAATTCAGTCTTCTGTTTCTGGCACTTGCATTTGTATTTAGGCAACATGATGAAAATTAATATCATAATTATACCATTCAAGCAAATCATATGAATTAAATCTGTGTCTAGCCAGCCAAAAATATCTTTGGTTGTCATTGGAGTGTACGGGTTTTTTTCCTCCTCAAGTAGCATCACAAGACAGTAGAAAAATTGTTCCTGTGTGGTTACGTTCCATGGATGACTACTCTGCAAAGGAAGAGCAACACTCAAACTGTTCTCCTTTTTAAATATAATCTTTTAACTTTCTTGTTACGTTATTTGTCATGAAACATTTACTCTGATTTCCTTGAAGCTCCTACGGAAAAATGTGACACCATTCATTTTGAACAAACTTTTAAACAAAACAAGCTAGCAAACCCACGTACCCCACTCTTAACTGCCGAGACACCTGCAGCAAAGCCCCACCACCCAGCACAAGGCTAAGGAAATGCTGCAGTGAAACATGCAGTCTTGTACTGGAACCAAGGAAAGTAGGAACCTGGTACTTCCTTGTGCATGACTACATGAGAAACAGTATATACAACTTCTTTTGTATTTGCCCAGTCGCGATATCCATTTTGCCCAAACCTTAATGTTCTTGTGTTACACCACCATACGAAGGTCTCCCATATTTCCTTAAAAGGTCTACATTGTGCTATAGCTTTTATACTGATGTTTTGTTGACTGGGCTTGAACTTTGCTGTTAAATGATGTCAAAATACCTCACCTGAGGGCTTCAAAGGAAGCAAACTGATCACAATAGCAACTGATTGTTACCACTTAAAAAGAAACACACATCTGCACTAGACTCACTTTACAGCAGGTATTTCAGAATGATTGGCCATGCAAGTTTTTAATAGAATGAGCTGCAGAGAAATTAATGACACACTGTTAGTATTGTTCACAGACTGGCTGTTTGATATCAAACAAATCTATGGTTAACCCACCGAAGCCATTAATCATTGGAAGCCTCTACTGTCAGACTTCCTAATGGCTTGGGCAACTGCTTTGAAAAGTCTCACATCGTTTCCTGTCAAAGAAATTTCTCTCGGTATGGCCAGGGTGCTTGAGAGATCAGCTGCTTGTCCCATACACCTTTTTAATTGCAAGAAGTAATGACTTTGTGGTTCATTAAATTAAATGAGACAATGTAATTGTTTTACTGCAGAATATCAGATTAAATTTATGCACATGTATTTGAAATAATGTTATTGCCAAGATCTGAGCAAACTTCTGTCCAGGCTGTTGCCACATTCCAATCTAACATAAGTGATATGGACACTGATTTAATTGCTGTAGTACAAACCCCTTTTATTTCAGAGGGGCCTAGTTGGGTTTTTTTAAGTCTAAACTCTATGAGTTCAGACAAATCATGATAAACCTTTCTTCCTAGGAAAGGAACAACAACTACATTGGGTTTCGTACAACCCTAATTACATTAAAATAACGTCAGTTTATCTGTAGGCAAGGCAACTGTAAAAAACAATGTCTGTTTCTCCCCATGTGTAATTAAGTTCGTTACTTCCTGCCAGAAAGTTACCAGAACACAGGTTAGAAGGAACAGCTCAGGCCAGATCTGAGTACTTGGGAAGAAGGATCTTCTTCTCAGTTCACAACTGAATCCATGTAAATCTGCAGAGCATGAAGTCCTAGGAGTAAGAAGGATCTCAGGAGGTCATCCAATTCATCCCCTGCTCAGAGGCACACGTGCACGTCCTGAAAGATGCTCATCTATCCAGCTCTCTAAGGCATTTGGTGGAGGATAATGCTAACCTCCCCAGGCCACGAGTCAGTGCTTCCTGCTCCTCACGACTGCAAACCCGTGCCTGCGCGTGTAGCCTGAACCTTTCCCGTTCCGCTTCAAGCCCATTACTTCCTCTGCCATCTGCTGTGGATGTAGGAAACCGCCCTTGAAGATGGTTAGCCAGTTCACTATTTCACTCACTCTAGTTGAGTCAGCCTTTCCTTGCAGATCATGTTTTCTGAACTTCTGAGCTCTCCTCTCTGTTGGGCCCACATCTTTCTTGAAGAGCAGCAATCAAAAACAGGCACAGCACTCCTGCTGAGTTGCAAGCAAAGCAGCAGCAGTATTTCAGATGTCTTCTCTTTCTACCTTCCCCTGTGGCATCTTCCTTCTCATCAACAGCGTAACGTTGTTGACTCGTGTTCTGTCTGTAATGTCTGGATTATTTTCGATAGGCATGCATGCTACTTAAATCCAGTTGTATCATGCCTCTAATAGAAATTTCTTGCTGGAAACAACACTGTGGTCACATCCTGTCAGAATACTTCTTGCGTCCTGCAGGTGTAAGAGGAAAACCGGAGCTTTCCTACTTGGACCTTACATACACATGTACATGAAGAACGGTTGCCTGATCACACTGCACCTTTTGTAGGCAGAAGCTGGAACTGTCATGGCAGGTAGAGCCAAAAAGCATTATGTACGGAGGTGTGAAAAGCTGTGTACACAACCTTCTGCCTTTAAGGTGGAAACATATGTATATGTACACACAGAGAAAATATGCATGTCAAACACACACACTGGAAGATTTGTTCATTGACCTCCAGAAACAAAGCCTACAAACAATGCCTAGATTTATATCAGATAAGGGATTTTCTTTGGACATAGCTGTCCAGCTGGGTACAAAAATATGGCTATTCTCCTTCAAGCAGGAGGAGTAAAGGTGCGATTATATTTGACAGTGACCTCCTCCAAGACAAAAAGGCAAAGAACCAGACACTGCTTCATGACATTTAACTCAGCGAGACCATGAATCCCAGGTGTAGAAGTGCAGTGGGGACATCTCAGACCATCAGCCATGTCTTTTACTGTGGTAAAACATAGTAGCTCTCAAAGTAGGTAGTAGCTCTCAAAGTAGGATTCAAGAGGTTGAGTCCTGTGAGTCAGGCTGGTTGCCCCTCACCGTAAAGCCAGACAACGATCTAGATCTTTGCAGAGTGATTCAAGCCCTAATGATGAAAAGTTTCACGAGAGCAAGACATTACTGTAGCGATTGCTGAAACCACACATTACCATACTTTCAGTATTTCTTGTTTATTTTATCATTATTCATCTGTCTCTCCAATCAGCTATTTTCGTTCCTGTCATTTTTTGTTCGTAGACACTCAGCTTCATTTTGTGCTCTTTCCATGTTTCTCCTGCCTACATTACGTTCCTTTATCTACATCATCTCTTGCCTTTCCCTTCTTTATCTCAGCCCCTCTTCTTCTGCAGTGGCAATAGGGAAACAAACTGGAGACACCAAACTCTTCCTGGGCTGTTAGCTGGCCCGCAGATGCGCTCTGCTGCTAGTTGTGGAGACAGTCAAAACCAGCAAGAGCATTTCACCTTCAACAAATAATGCTCTGACACTGTCAACTGAAATGATGATGCAAATGCGTTATTGCTAAGTTTCATTCTCTTCATGTGGCCTCTGGGCAAGTTTAACAGTTGATATATGTAAAATAAAAGTGACAATTTAAAAGCCTGTTTGCAGGTTTCTGGCATGAACAAGAGATCCCTCCAGACCACTGTACTGTGATCACCCTGCACACAGAGCTTCAATTGACAGAGTAAATGGGTAATGAAGCATGCGGTACTCGGTATAAGGGCAGGATCTGAGCACTGGGGAACGCAGCTGGGAGATTATGACAATTTAATAACAAGCAACTTCTCCATTTCACCTTCTCTCAGCCATTTCCACTCATGCAAATGGCACCAACCCTTGGACCAAGGCCAAAGTATAAATAGATCATCAATTTCAGTAAAAGCTTGAAAATTGAATTACAGCTCTGCAACGCAGATAGCTCTGCTGTCCTGCAAGAAGTGTGAACAGAATCTGCAATTTCCAAACTTAAACACGGTGGCCTCCTCTCCTCCCTGCAAAGGAGTGCCCGCGCTGTCACCGACCTGTGGCTAACCAAACCCCCCAGAGATGGGGCAGGGAGAGAAGGAAGAGGGAAGTGCAGCCCAGGGCAGGATCCCAGGAAGGGAAGGTGCCACACGGCTACAGAGAGGGCACAGATAGCCTGGGCAGACAATGGAGGCAGGAAGAGGAAGGGCTGCTGTCTGCAAGTGCTTTCACTTACTCCTCTGGCTTTTAGAGTGCATGCCAGGAGATAACGGCATCTCTTCAAAGCTTACCAGGCTCGGTTGCACTCCCTCAAAATTTAAGAGCTCTTCAGGGGTGAATATTCTGCTCACAAGGTTGTAATTACTCTGATGTTTCCAAAATCTCACTAGGTTTCCAGGCAAAGGTTCTCCTTGATTGAAGTGTTATAGACAACTGATTTTAAGAAAATAAAACCAAAATTGGAATCACTCTAGCTCTTCTCCTCCCTACAATTGAAGGAGATATTTCTGCACACATTAATGGAAATGCTTTTGCAACAAAATAAATGTGCATCATTTAATGTGAATGTGCATGTTTGTGCTAAAAACCTGCAAGTCAATTGAAATGTGACTCCTGTTTCCAAAAATGAAATCAACAATTTCAGACTCCAGCTTCTACTCAGCAGTTTGCCCATTGACTGATATACACAGTAAATTATTATCTAAGATCATTAACTCCAGCTATATTGGTGCAGACTAAGGTCCATTTTTCAGGCAATGTGTTCATCATGTCGGTACAATGACAACAGACCCAGCACCACACAAATCTGTCTTTGGCCAATTGTCATTTGTCACACCATACTCACAAGCATGGCGTTTTGATGCCTGGAGTGAGACCTGCTTCTCCCACTGGCCCCCAGCACAACCTTGGCACTTTGCTTCACACCTCTCCGTCTCAGTTACTTCAACCGTAAAGTGGAGAAATGATACCAACCGGTTTTGTGAAACACTCGAGGTATACCAATGAAAAGTGTTACCTGATGGGGTCATTTGTACCAATGAGGAGCAGCAGCCTGGCTTGCTTTCATACCAGGCAGGGTTTATACAGCTGACTTCTCGAAAACCTGGGAAGAAAGCTAGCCTGCGCATGGAAGAAAGAGCCCCAGAAAGACAGAGTCCTTTCCTGCCACTGGAAACCTTCAGCGTGTCAGACTTGTCACAACTGATGTAAGTTATGTAAGTTTAAAAATGAATGATGTTTCAATATTTAAGCTACTGTGTCAGCCTGCATCTTGAAACGCAGTTCTTACCCCTGTGTCACGCTACTGCCCAGGCCCCCAGAAGTGATGGGGGCTCCCTGGGGTGGCAGGGCAGGGAGCAGGGCAGCTGGGGGGCAGCGGGGCAGCCCCAGCTCAGCAGTGCCCATGGCCGGGCAGGGCAGGGCTGAGGGGAGCTGGACACCAACCCTGCTGCAGCATCGCTGGGGCAGGGGCTGGTGGCTCCAGGGGCTGAAATTGGGCCCTGGGCCATGGGCAGGGTGGGATGAGGCCAGGCAGGGACTGTAAGACCTGTTGGTACTCCCAGGGCCTGGCACTCTTCTGCAGACAGGGCAAGTCACTTCATCCTTTTTTGCTTCGTTTCTGCTTTGCAGAGTAGTCAAAACCAAGCTTTCTCCTATCTACCAAAACTACAAATACTGCACAGCAAGAAAACTTTTCTTGCCACACAGCCCAAGGCTCAACAGAAGACCACAGATGCTGCAGCAGAACAGTTGTTCTTAACGTGCTTGCCAAGAAAACACTTTCTCACTCAGATCAGTCATCAAAGCTTCCGTCTATCCTTATCTGAACACCAAAAGGGAACCAAGAGCTCTCCAAAAACTTCACAGTCACTGACATCTCACTCTTCGGAACTGTAATTCCCTGCATCTGTCTTGCTTCTATTTTCATGCATCCGCCTCTCAGTAAGTTGCTAGCGAGATAGGTGCAGGGTTTTCAGTCTGACAAAAATGAATCAGACCCTCAGGTTTCACTTCCAAGGAAATTCTAATTTCAACTAAACACCAAGAAAAAACATTTAATTCCACCTGGGGGAAGAGGGGAGCCACAATTAACTTCATACCATTTACTAGAGGACATTTGCTCTCACTTAGCACCTTTCACATGTGCATATCAGAGTTCACAAACTAGAAGGTTAACAAGGAAAAAAGTGCAAGCTGAGGACTTTTCAACCAGCTCTGAAAACAAGCTCCTAGTTGAAAAAAGAAAGAAAAAAAGAAACAAAGTAGGATGGTATTCCAGAAGATCCATTCCTAAAGCACTGAGCTGGTTCGGACTCCAAAATGAAGCTAACATCTCCCTCCAAGTTAATTCCTGCCCACCTTCAAGCTTGAGTTGGCCGACTTAGCAAGCACTATGCATCTCTTAGAATAGTGGTTAGAGAAAGCTGTGGAAAGAATCAGCAAGCAGCAGCATCACCTGCAGATGCTCTTCCTTAGTCTGTTGCTATTCTCCGGAGGAAGGGACAGTTGTTCAGGCTCTGAACACTGCCTAGTCCCCTGAAGGCCTGATACAGACCTAGCTTCACTGCTGCAAGTAAAGCAGTGCACAGAGAAGTGGTCTTTTACAGCAGATGCTACCACTCCTTTGTAATGAAGGGTGATAGCACTCGATTTGTTCACAATATTGATGTGAAGGTTTTAAACCCAAGCTTAGTGGTGGTTCTGAGGGCTGCAGATAGGAGCAGGGCTACTTTCACCCTGCTCTCTGTCATTTGGATACCTCGAGTCAAGAGAAAGCAGCAATGCTGCGGGTTAACCCCCGTAGGCAGCCAGACACGACACAGCTGCTCACTTGCTCCTTCCCTCCCAGTGGGATGGGGAAGAGAATCAGAAGGGCGAAAGTGAGAAAATTAATGGGTTGAGACAGACAGTTTAATAAAAGAAAAAAGACAAAAGGAAGAAAAACAAGTGATGCAAAAAGCAATTGCTGACCACCAGCTGACCAATGCCAGTCCCCGAGCAACCGCAACCCAGGCAAACCACCCCCTAGATTTACTGCTGAACACGGCGTTGTATGGTATGGGATATCCCTGCGGCCAGCCTGGGTCCGCTGTCCTGGCTGCGCTCCCTCCCAGCCTCTTGTCCACCCCTCAAGCATACTTGCTGGCGAGGGGGCAACGTGATAAACAGAAAGCCTTGACTCTGTGCAAGCACTGTTCAGCAATAGCTAAAACATCCCTGTGTTAACAACCTTGTTTGGGTCACAAATCCAAAACACAGCACCATACCGGCTGCTATGAAGAAAATTAACTCTATCCCAGCCAAAACCAGTACAAACAAGTTGCATTAGCTCCTACTCCCAAGCAGCTATTCTCAGAGTAAATTCCTGACAAAGCAACGTTTGTTTGAGCCGCAAGGATCTCAAACGGTACAGTCTGTCTCCCTGCATTCGGAAGTCCCATTCGAGTAAAGAGCAGGGTATCTTGCATTAATTGTTCCCATTTCAGCAGAAACTTCAATGATTCTCCCACTATCAAAACTGTATGTTATTATGTCATGACTAAAGGGGTAAAAGTCATTAACTCACGAGGTACTTCTGTATGACTTCCAGCCACTCTGAACTCAGCAAGGAACATAAATCAATGTAAGTTGTAGGCACGCAGCTCCTCAAAGGTGTTTTGTGCACTAATGACTTACATTTTTAACTCACGTTTTAGTTTTCCTTTTCTTACATACTCTAATAATTCCCTGAAGTTTGTCTTATGTTTATATGATCCTTTTTTTGCCTCTGAAAACTGTATGAGGTCTGATGTTCCAAATGACAATGGATTTGCACACACTTATCCCTTTTTTTACACTGGAAGGAAGAAAATAACAAAGCAATTTAAGTGTACAACTTTCTACAGGTTAAATTTATCCAGCTGGGCCAATTAAGAAAAGCTAAATCCCAATTAGTAACAGTTAAAAACCATGTTTTTCATTTCTGGAATAATAATTAGAGAAGAATTAAAATTTCTAGATGAGAAAGCTCTTCCTCTATGTCTAATGAAACACATTAGAAGAAATTGTGACCTTTTAAACAGCTAGAAATGAGAAGATGGCATTAATACTTCCACAGAAGCTACCAAAAAAACCCCAAAACAAACAAACAAAAAATAAAGAACAGCTACTTTAATGTGCTACTTCAGAGAATATTTCCATGCTGAATACTTAGCTGAAAACAACTTCTTGTGCCAGATCCAAGACCTTCTGAAGTTATTAATATTCTGCCATCAGCTTCAAAGGGAACAAGATTTGCCTTGCAAAATAATAGAGAGCTGCAACTATTTACAGGTGACTTAATTTATGACAGCTGTGGTTGCAACAGCTACAGAATTTAGAAATACAATTAACTGTATGAGTAAAGTGTTCTGGTATGCACCTAATTCAAACACTTTAAAAATAATTAACTCTCCAAATTTTAAATAATCAGGTTGTAACATTCTATACAAAAAATGTTCCTCTGAGGAGAATGGAGGTGGGACATCTTTAATATGTATCCAGCGTACACATTTAACTATTACACATACAAAAAGGCAATAAATTTTATAAAGAAATTTATTGTGCAAGAATGATTTTCATGCTCATTTACAATGAAATAATTAATTTTAACAAATAATCATGCCATTGCTTAATTTCAACACTAAGCAGACTATTTACATTCAAGTTTACACATTTGTTCAAGTTCCATGTATGGTATTGTCTGAATTAAGAATGCATCTTCAAATCAAAAGTTTGCATTTTTTACATTAAAATATCACCGCCTTTCAGACATTTACTGGAAATGACACATTCCCTTTCTTTGCAGTACCCTCATTTCCCAGCTACTGTACTGGGAAAAAACCAAAACCAAAACCAAAAACAACTTGCAGAAATCAGTATCACAAACACACATCAATCTCCAATTAGCCAGGCATTTCCAAATTGTTAAACAGAAAGGAGGCTGGAGTATACCTCTGGATAACTGACTTTTGGAGGACTGTTTATGTCACCCTTGCAAGAGATCATACCTGAAGAAAATGAGCCTCAGGACAATTCTTTCACAGAATCTTATATGAAAAAAGATCTGTGTTGTGAACATTGAAGTGAACATCTTCTAATAGCACCAAACACACTTCAGAACTTTTTGTTCTTTTTTTTTTTGTTTTTTTAACCATAGGGATGACTAGGAACACAGCATCATGGTCTGGCACCTTTTTAAAAACAAACAACAAACAAACCCTGAAACACCCACCCAAAACATATGCTGTATAGTAATAATTTTAAAAAAACAAATTGGCAGTTCACAAACAGTTGAAAAATATTTTTAGTGTGCAGAAATTCAAACTGTGACTTTTTGGTGCTACTGCTTCCTCTTCACACTCTATGATCTAAGATAAGTTCAGACTTCAGCCCACATTTTCTTAGCCTGCACACAAAAACCTCTTGCTCCTTTGGCAAAGGTTGCTAACACAGGCTTCTCAGTTATCTCTCATCCACCCTGACCCCTCTGTTTATTTTTTAAACTGAGCTGAGAATCAGCTAATACAATATGCAAACTCAGAAATGGTTCCGAATTACAACTTATCAGGTCCTGTTGAACAGCTGAAAAATGCAACAGAATTTTTGTTTACTTTCACAGTTCCATATGATGCCTACTCTTTTAATCCATACTCTCATATCAGTGCTTCACCTACTGTCTAGGTTTCACAGGGGCCTGTAATTGTAACAAAAGAATCAGAGCATACCTGCCAATACGCTGCCGTCACTGTTACATAAAGGACAAAGTATAGTGATTGTCTTGGATTTTGGCTACTGATGTTATGGGGAGATACTGATTTCGAAGATGCAAACCTAAACATTCCCACATTTTAAATAATCTTTATATTTGGCAGAGACTACTTCACTTTTTCTGTCTTCATGTTGTGACATCTCCTCCAGAACTCGTGGGCTGAGAAACAACTGTAGAAGGTTGTACTGGTAATATTTCTAACTCAGATTCACGTACAAAGATGACTGCATCGCCACTGACATTTATTAAACACTGAGCCTGAAAAAAAGACAATATGCAGTTACCAAACATGAAATAGTAACATACTTTATGTTTACTTATATCTGCTAGATATAACTACACAGATAACAGAAAAGTCAACAGAGATCAGGAAAAGGACAAATTATTAGAATTTATTAGCGAGGCAATCTCTGCCATATTTTCTTTTATAGCCACTCACTTCCGTGCTATCAAACATGTAGACAGATTCTCGTAAGACGACCCCAGATGAAATATCTGGGTAGCTGTACTTGCTTTCACTACTGTTTTGAACATATTTCATGTACCAAAACCACCATGTTCTATTGTCGTCTTTACTAATAAAATTTTGTCCCTTTATGTCCGAAATGGAGCATTTTACATCAGCAACTCCAGATATTTTTACGTGGAGTTAGGATGAAAACCCTAACATTGCCACATCAGAAAAGCCAAGTAAGTTCAGCACTACTGTTCAACTGTTTCCTACAATTTACTTCATTCTAGTAAACTTAGTATTTTTACCCATTTGGGTATTTATGAGGCATATTCATAATTTTGTGTTAACTCAGGTGTTCAAGAACGCTCTTGGCTTCTTTAAACAAACATGATGAGAGATCCAGAAGTGTTATGCAGACATGGCTCTACAGGGTTGCTGTTTTTCAAATATATAAAATGTGTATTTGTGTCATACTAATCACAATAGCACTGTTATTTCCTATCATAATTTACCTGATTTTTGTTTGGATTCTCCATGAAAACACACTGCTTCATTATGTATGAGACAACTGCATTCCCCCCTAAAGCTGCAACGTGAGCTCTCACCATTGCAAACACTTCAGCAATAAAAGCATGGAGAAAACCACTGACACCACCCTCCTAAAATGGGGAAAAAAAAAAAACAACCAAAAACATTTTATGTTAGGTATAGCTACAAGATGCTGAATACTTTTCTTACATTTGTATCAGCTGAATATTTCAGTGAATCCTAAATGGTATATTGTATAGAACTTAAAAGCTATTCACTGTTTAATGGGTCACAGTTAAAAAACAGACCAATGGAACTTACTGTTTGAGGAACAGAATCACAAGGAGGTTATTCATTTGTGACTGCTATTCTTTGCAGTCAGTATATTATATATACTCATACTTTTCAGACATTCCTACACCTCTGCAGGAACATTTTATTTTCCAATGACAGTTGAATAATGACTTTTTTCTTTCATCAGGAAGGATACTGCCCTTTGTTTTTGATAACTGGGAAGCAGATAAAGAATTAGATTGGACATTAGGAAAAATTTCTTCACCAAAAGGGTTGTCAAGCATTGGAACAGGCTGCCCAGGGAAGTGGTTGAGTCACCATCCCTGGAGGTATTTAAAAGACGTGTAGATGTGGTGCTGAGGGACATGGTTTAGTGGTGGACTTGGCAGTGCTAGGTTAACGGTTGGACTCAACGATCTTAAAAGTCTTTTCCAACCTAAACGATTCTATGATTCCATAATTTCTACTGAGGATTAAAAGAGATTTAGACTTCTTGGAAATTACTGGTAAGGAGTGGCCGTTACCTTTGGTCACTGCAACTTCATGTATGCTAATGACTGTCATTAGTTCTCAACATTCACTAAAGAAATGATCCCTCAAAATACAAAGTAAGCAAGGGACAAAGCAGAGACTTGACAAGCAAGCTATTCAAGCTTTTTTTTTTTTTTCCTCTTGAAGCCCAAAAGAACTTCTAGCCATCCCGTTTCATTAAGTTTTTTGACTTGATGGTGCTTGTGGGGGATTTTTACTTCTTTGGTGCCAAGTTGAATAATTTAAATTGCTGTGAAAGGAGGAGAAGGAAAACAATGAAGTATGTTTTTTTTCTAGCTAATCCTTATGAAAGAATGTGAGCAACTACATTGTGGGGAAAAACCCAAATACGCAAAAACCAGGCAACCAAAAAAATAAAAATCCACAGAAAAAAATGAGGAAAGAAACTGATGAAACAGAGCTCACTATTGGTTCAAAATATCTATAAAATTTCAAAATGCAACTGAAAGGCAAGACCACTAGACTTCCCACGTGTGTGTGTGTGCCACTGGAGAAAATGAAAGAGGCAGGTAGAAGAAGCGGCTAGCTAAGCTGAACTTCAACAAATACTATCTGCCCTCATATTTACTGGAAGAAGTATAATCTACCCTGAACAGACTCATAAACACATAAGAAAACATATCGTGGATGAAAATTAACAAACCAAAGAGCAAGTATAATTTCACCAATCCAAGCATAAAGCATGAATGAAGTCAACTGCAGCCAGAAAACAAAACTTCAATACAAGTTTGTCATTCCTCATGAAACTTTGATTTTGTCCAAGTGTTTTAACAGTTACAGCAACTGATGGGGGGAAAAAAAAAATCTGTAATATTATAAACCTAATACAAAATTTGATGACAACAGGTAACAAAAGATAAATATCCACCTGTAAACAGCAAAACCTAAGAGCAATGGATAAATCAGACTTAAAATTATCATTAACTTTTGAAGCACAGTGTCTGGTATATACTTCAGCTTATGAAAGCGTTCATAGGGCCTCAGTATTCTGTAAACTACCATAAGCAAAATATAAAGCAATACAAACACAAATGCTGCTAATTATTTTTCTGTAGAATCTGAAACACATTGCTCGAGTTGGATATAATGATCACTCTGTTTTGACTCTGTTACAGCCTCAGGGCAATACTGTGCAACTAGTATTAAAACTGGCTTGTGATTCAGCCTATGCAGCTGAAACAGATTTAAATTAGCTGCCCTGGGTGCTGGAAATAGTACACTGACAGTATCACAGAAACTGTACAACTGTCCCAGCTTCATGGAGGAGTTGAATTAAGTACCTGAGCAACCTACCTCTCCTGAGGTCTGCTATCATAGTTACCAAAGCTTGCTTATCAGCTATTTAATTTGTATCTACAGAGGCTGCAGTTAGTACAGAAATGTCACATAACCATTTCCCTGGTCATACCATATACATCCTTTTGAAAATGCTGTCCTTTTCACAGAGATTTCTCAAGTTAAAAGGGGCCATAACTTGCAAGATCCAAATAAGATGTTTTTCTGATCAAAGTTTCTCTAAAGAGCTCGCAACTCATTTTTGTGAAGGCTGATCATTTTTATTAACATCTGCTCTGTAATTTTATCAATGCGTAATTAGCAAGAAACAGCATACTCTTCAGCACTGACAAACCAGGCAAGAGGTACATTCTATTTCTGTGGCCGGAAATCATAGCAGAAAGATGCAGCTACTTCCGAAAAGGACATGAAAATGGTAAGGAACGTCTTGCATTTTGGCATACGCAGAGGACTATCTGTTGTCCAGATCCAGACTGGAGATCATTGTTTGAGTATCACTAGCTACACTCTCTAAGCTGGTTGTGTAGTTATATACTCTATGGTATGCTTTTGAGACGTTCATCCCACAGAGCTATGTTACTGAGAACGCACAGAATGTAATATTAAAAATCAGCATAATAGTTATATATGATATGGGAAACCTTGTATTAACCAAAGAATTCTAAAATCCAAATACACTGTGAAAGTCCATTATTGAACAAGCTCAATGAGAGAATGGATTTTTTTTTTTTTTTTTTTAAGCATTGAAATTAATCTCAGTTTTGGATTCAAATGATCCCAACTACTACTGTTGGTCAAAGACCCATTTTTTCCATACAGTTCTGTTTAAGAACTCATTGGTTTAGTATTATATTCAAATTCAACAGCAATGGCAATGGTTAACTAACCCCTTCCTAACACTGCCAAACACAAAGCAGCTCTATATGCTCTATGACAAGAGCAGTGCAATGCAACTTACTCCCCATTCAGCACCTACCCTCAAGTGACAAAAACTTTATTCCCTTGCTGTGCCATACCTCAACTCAAACCTCGTCAGATATTTACCTTTGATTATCATAATTGACAAAAAGTGCTAATCCCTGATATACAGCTCACCTCACGCAAAGAAGTGGTTTCTCGTATAAAAAACATGTTGATTATCCCAAGATATTTGGTTATTTTTGCCCCAGGTAGAAAAGAAAGAGGTGTCATCTTAACAACTGAGACGGTAGAATTGGTGCATGATGGAACAGAACGGTGCCGTAAGTATCCCTCAGCCAATGGACTTGCTTTATCAAGTGAAGCAGCTAAAAAGATGGGAAAAAAGAAGAGAAAGTAACTATCAAGTAAGACTGATTACTGTTTCTCAAAACACAAAAACTCTTCTTTATGGTTTCCAAATAGCTTGGTGACAACATTCAGCTGCCTGTGATGCTCAGCCATATCATGTGAGAAAGGAAATTATCATGCAATGCATGCAAAAGGAGACAAAAAGCTGAAATGGAATTTATTTGGAAGAGTGGCATTCCTGCAAAGGAAAACATTGAGGCGAATAGCTGCACATACAACAATCAGTTATAAAGTGAAGGTAAAGAAAAAAGTGCCAACATTTTGAAATACGTATTCTGCTGGAGGAACAAATTATAGGAAGTGTGAAAGTTGTTGTGTTTCCCCAGTGCAGCATTTTCCATTAAAACAGATATTAATCTCTGCTAATTTAAGCAAGATAGTCAGACCTGTGGCCAAAGAACTACTGAAAAATAACTCACCACTTCCTAATTTAGTGACCATTGCCTTGACTGTCACCTTGGTGATTGCTTCCTGTTTCTCACCAAAAATTTTCCAAGATCATACATACACCTACATCCATGCAGTGTATGTTATATAATTAGTAGGCGTACACATTTATTGATAACTAATTTTTACTAAGTGAACAGAAATACTATATTTTGCTTTTTATGATACTGGTTCATAAACCCTGTATTAGCTTACAAAGACATTAACAATGTCGGCAGTTTTCACACTCAGGTATTCACTCTACATGTGATCTGCAATACTATTGCTGGGCAGGAAACTCCACTATTCACCACTGGGAAATCAGAGATATGTCTCAGATTATCATAACGTGGTAGAAACAGCCGCCTACTTGTCTTAATTGATCCGCGCCTTATGGTCTGAGCTTTCAGTTTAATGAGCTCTATCCAGCTGTTGCATCTGTCTGCAAAGGAACTGTAATCAATTGACGTTGCTGAAAACACAGACAGAAAAACAAAAGAAAAAACAAAGAAAAAAAATATGGATGATGTCTCTTGCTCAATGCTCCTTTTGAGGAAGCAATTATCTGTGTCTGAGAGAGAACAAACATCCCTTTCCAGGTCTGTTTAAAGGAAAAGTTACAGTATAGGTTTGGACTTGTCCAAACCAGTGTACCCATTTCTGGTGATGTCCCAGCTGTGAACCAACTGCCTGATTGGGACTTCATCACTGAAAAAACATGCAAATACAGTCATTAACGACTTATGCTAGATTATTTTGTTTTTTTTAAATCTCATTTTAGGTATTAAGTTCTGGCTTCTTTAAGTTTATTTAAGCCTTGTTTAATTTTAATTTTCATTGCTATTCTTTTCCTCACGAAGAGCTGCTGATCATGATTTAAACTTCCTAACTATCTTTATCAAGATCTAACCTACGGACTGAAAAAAAGCTTTGGTGATGAGGATAAGAGTCACAAGCTGAAACAACACCTCGGTTTTAAACACAAATGGATCTTCCTTACAAAACGCTGTCCTCCTCCTCCCAACATCCCCCCTCCAATACACCCCCCACCCCCATCATTACAATGAGAAGTAGAGTTGTTTCTGCTATGACTTTTGGTATTAGTTGCAGGGGTGTTTGCGTATCTTAAAAAAAAAAAAAAAAAAAAGTTTTGCAAACACCGTTTCTTCATTATCCTGAAGAAACGGAAGGAACACATGCTAACTTCAAATTAAGACAAGCAAAAAAGCTCTCTCTCAGGGAACTAATTTTCTGTCAGATAAAGTGATATCAATATATCTGACAGAGAGACACTGTTATTATTAACAAATCTGACTTTTGCAATTAAAAACCACATCAAAATATTATGGTATCATTACGCCACACCAGAGCATGCATTCTCAGTTAACTAGTAAACACTTCCTGGATTAAGACACATCCAAAAAGAGTATACCAATATCCCAAGAATGCTCATTCTGTTCTGGCATATGGCTAAATTAAGTAAACTCACCTCTCTGAGCAGCAGGAATACCTGTGTAGGAACTTGCACCCTCCAGGACTTCTAATAAGACAAAATTAATTCCATTCAGATAATATATGAGCAGAGTCATGTAGTGTACAGAACAGCTTTCTTCTTAGAAAAAAAATTTTTAGAGTAAAATATGAGGAAAAAATCTTCTATATATAGTACACTATGTACTTTGATAGCATATAAGAAATTGGTATAAGTAATAAACTTTACTAAATCTGTCTTGCAAATTATAATATGATCATTTACTAAAGGTCATTACTGTATAAGGTTGTATACAAATATTTTAAAAATAACAATCTTACAGAAAAGTATGTAAAAAAGGTATCAATATATTAAATAAGCTGCTAAGTAAATGTAACTACAATGAAACTTCAAGCATACTTGTGAAGAAATGACAGATGAAACAATTATCTAGTTGAAAGCCTTTAAAGTGATGTACAGTACAATATGGAATGTGAAGAACATCAGGAGAAGTGATATACGTGAACAGGCTACCCTCTACTGGTCAGTGCCCATTATACAAGTAGCACAGTCTAGTAACAAAGCCACCAGTCAGAAATTTCTGGATAGCTCCTCTTTTTGAAAATGAAAGGTTAACAGTATCATAATGTGACCAATTAAAAGTTAAGCACACACAAATGCATAAAAACAAAAATAAAAAAAATACAAAGCAATAAGAATATTATTGCTGAAATTAAACTGACCTCTGAAAATACAAGTAAATGTGGCAAGCACTCTCCTTTACACAACTTATGTAATGGGCAAAAAAGGGAGCTCTCTAACATTTTAGTAAAAGAACATTTACAGTAATTCACAGATACTAAATTTCCTATCACTAGCCATTTTGGTGGGTAGATAATCCAACAATGGAGAAGGAAGTAAAGACAGCTGATTTCAATGAATGACAACCTAATTTTTAATACAGTCATAGAAGAATTGTGACAACCATTCTTGAAATGCAGCTCTACCTCAGGTAAAATAAAGCAGCTGTTTAACAGCTAAAACATGCTGCACTGTACAAACTGTTTACTATGCAAGTTTAGGCTCCTTTCACTTAAAAAAAAAAAAAAAGCATGCAATTTTGCTCAGCTGAACAACCAGCATTTGCTAGATAAAGTATTTCCCACCATGAAAACTACGAGATTAATTATTTGAGGCTGACAATACACGGAGTTATTTTATATGGGCCATTTACAGAAGCAAAGCAATATGAGGCAAGCCTAATTATTAAGGAATTTATAATTCTTTAAGTCAAATGACACCCAACACCCAGTGGTTTGCAGCATTTTCAATACTCTAAATGCAAAGACAGAAACTACAGGAAATCTACAAAAGAATATATACAGAATGATTAGCCAACCCATCTTATGTGACTCTCAAAAAATTTGACTTTAGGAGTGAACTTACCCATTAATGCTTAGGTAGCAAAGAATATTAAAAGCATGTGAAAGTACAGATATTTTAAAGCTACTGCAACAATGAAAGAGCAGAACTCAAAATCAGTAAAAAACAATAGTTCAGCATTCTTCGATTTAACTGACCTTTAGCTGGTGAGAATGGTTGAGAAGCAAGGGGATCAGAGCAAAGTTCCAATGGAAATTGTAGCTGTTCTTCATTATCTGTAGATGCTTCAACAAAGAAAACATGCCCATTTGATAATTAACCCCCAAAATAAGATTTGCCAGTAATAATAAGCACTACAGATTCAATTTAGTCAGGTCTGACTGGAACAGATTTTTTCAGCATACACATATAGTGATGCAGTTCTGTATGAACAGTTAGGTGTCTGACAATAAATTCAGCTGCAAAATTGAAAAGAATCTGTCTTCCATGGAACAGGATTTGATTTAGTATTTTCAGGAAAAAATATTAAGTCAATTCATGCATTTTAGATTTGAATCTGCAGTTGGATCTGAGTTAGCTATACATTACAGTACAAAGTAACATTTGATTTATTTCACATAAAATAAAACAATTTACTGTTACTGTTGAAGAAGTAAGGTATAACTAATATTTTAGAAACATATGGCTCTGTTCTACTACCTAATTCCATTCTTCAGAATGGAGTATCTTCAAAGTTGTCTAAACTCCCATATCCAGATTGCACGCATACATACATTTCTAGCATAAGACGGTGCTTCATTAGCAAGATGACATACGCAGATTGCAGTAGTCTCTTCTATTCCCTCCATAATGCTATATGCTTCACTGATGTCCAAAAATATTACTGACCTACTTAAGGGTTTTGGGAGTTTTTTTGAAGTATTATGAATAATTTATTTTCTGCCTTCTTGAAGTAAGGAAAAAATTTGCTACTTATAGAAACAAGTATTCTCTAATGACTTACACCACATGTTTCAAAATACAATGGAAATGTAATCATCTGTTACACTAATTCTTTAGAGAAAAATATTCAAAGAAAGATGGTACATGGAATAAGGAAATACCAAACATTTTTTTCATGTTACTTTAAGTTTGTTAATTGCCTAAAGCAAACACCTAATACTTGATAAGTAAGTCATCTTGCTGGAGGTCACATATATGAACTCTAAAAAACTCTATGTTATGAATTTACGACTTTATAGAACCTCCCTGTAAAAAGTGTATATGTAACTGAAATTAAAATGTAGACTCATTAGGTACTGGGGGAAAAAAGAAGGAAAGAAAAATATTATCTCTTATCTTTACATGCCTCACAACATTTACCTCTTTGCTGTGATTTTTCTGCAGGGGCTTTGTTGGCTTGTAATGCTTGGTTTTTGTCAAACGTAATTGCAACAGCTGTGACTGCAATCTGCAAATCAGAAATATATGGCATATTAGGTAACTTAATCTCTCATGCAACCTGCAAAAAGAAGTTTGCAAACACAGCTTTTTCCATAGAAAAATAATGGGGGGGGGGGGAGAAATCATCTAAGTAGGCATATTAAAAACCCTTCACAGCAGAGCATAAAAGGTAACACTAAGGTCCATCGTTAGAACATACAACTGACAGTGTTTGTCCCACGTTTATGATTTTATTCATCAGTTCTTTCCTTCTTTCTTGGTGAACTGACATAAAAAAGAATCATAAAAACTCATTATCATTGTATTTATAAGAGACAGAAAGAGATGTTTAATTTAACACAAGAATGATGCTATATTTCTAAAGAAAACATTTTCTTTAAAAATAATGAAGTCTATCGCATCATCTTGAAATGGCAAGAAAAAAATTAGACAATTATAATGACAGCATACTTAGAAAACTAGTGTGCCATATTCTTGTAGTGTGTGTGGTAACACCTTTTAATGGATATCTAGTCAGGGCTTTTCGTTTCCTATCTAACTAAAAAGATACACACTATTAAGATGCACTGTGCTCATGCAATGCCACGTAGTCCCATGATTCTCAAAACTGGTGAACTCAATAGGTCATCCTTTTTCTTCACTGAACATTATGGCCTTAAGTTTTACTTCAGAATTCACCAGACATACTAGTAAATCAAATCCTAGCCTAGTTTACTCTGAGCAGCAAATGTTAATTAAAGGGCAAAACTGGCATGCCTACATGCTGAAAGTCAAAAGAAGCAGTTTACTTACCTGAACTAATTCATCCTCTGGTAGAGCAACTGTAAAATTTACATGACAAAGGCAGCAGGGAACCATAGATCGTAGTTTAAAATACAAGCTCTGTTGAAGACAAGACATTATTTGTGTTACTCTAAAAAAATGTATGGTTTATTTCAGAGAAATTAAAGATCAAAACTCTTTTCATAGTAGAAATCATATAATCATATTAATTTTTTCTTGAAGAAGAATTACAAGTGTGAAAAGTCAGGATAGAATGCAATCTACTGTGTAGCAGTCTTTATATTTCTGTTTCTAGAGTACACTACCAGTCAAAGGACTCATTCAGATTCGAAAAGCTTTGGAAATCCTTAATATACTAAGAAGGCTGAATCTATCTTTAGAGCAGCTTACAAACTAATTACAGACACTTTGTAGTCTAATTCTGAAAAGTAATTATGAAGACAATGTTATTTTCAGTATAGCCTGATTTTACTTTGCTTCCATTTGAACAATTAAAAAAATGTTTGAAATAAGATTCTTACCTTCAACAGATTCTCACAGAGATCATTAAAGTTCTTATTAAGTGTTTGATTTGTTAGGTTAATGTTGCTTAATCTGGATACTCTTACCGCTGTGAACATCTGAATTAGAAACAAACACACTTATTTTTTTTCCAATATATGCCTGTATATTAAAAAAAACCCCAAATTCATAAAGGCAAACAATGCATAACATGGTATGGGGGGGGAAGGGAGAGAGAGAAGGAGAGGGAGAGGGATGGAAAGAAAAGGAAAAAACTGTAGCAACAATAAGTCAAGTGAAGTGCTTATTGCTCATGAAATTTTACAAACAAAAGGCAAATTTTCTGTGAACTAATGTATATGAATATATGAAACAAGTGATTAAGCAAGATACAAAATACTCTATGTTCTTTTTACTTGCTTCATAAAGGAGTCATTCTACCTGCTACATATTTTGTTAACTGCTGTTGAAAATTATATGTTAATTGTGTACAATAATGTAGACAATAATGGAATGTCATGTACAGATACACAGGCAATCCCATCAACCTGAGAGTATGCTGCTGGTGCAGTCATAATTATTTTCAGGTTTGAGCTGTGCCTCTGCAAAGTACAGTCTTGCATTGTGCCAATTAGGTATAAAAGCTCACTTAGATAGATCTGGTTTAACTCACTCTGTATGAGACTGAATTGTGTTATACAAACATGACCAAAATGTTTAAACTTAATTATAAATGGAATTTTTCTCTACTCACCGGATTGGCTTTATCTAATTCTTATTTATCTTAACCTATTAATGTTATCGTATTCAGTATCTCACACTAAGTAACACAGTCAACAATTTGTTTCTTTTAAGAGGCTTCAAAATCTAGCCAAGCTCTTAAAAGTGCCCAAAACCTTAAAGTTCACATTTATTGTAATTATTTTCTAATTTTTGTATTTTTGTACCAGGTTCTCTGTTACATAACAGCATTGGGAAAAAAACCACAAAGAAACAGGTTCTCAAACCCTATCTTTCTTACCAAAATACTACTTTTATTTCTAACACAAGAGTATCCTTTTAGTTTATCTTTCAAAATCAGTGATCTCTAATATATATTTAAATTACTACAGCATATTTCGAAGCAATTTGGAAAATAGTTTTAATTTTCTTTGAATAACCTTACTTGAATTTCCGGTGTCCAGTTATTTATACCAGGCATAATTTCTGTGTTGCAACTGTAAAAACCTGTAAAGAAAGTGTTTGGGGAAATTATGTTGCACACTGAAATATAAAAATACTTTTAAAGAAATATATGTGACCTTACTTGATGTTTTGCAAGTATTTTCCTTCATGTGTTTTTGAATATTGAGTAATATACCAGAAATAAGACCAACAGTCAAAACACAAAGGTAGCATCTGAAGAATACAATATAACACACAAAAGAAACACATGCTTTCTGTTATTCACACTGCAGTGAAAAATGGATAGGAAAGATGGAACTCACCACTTCTAAAACACGAATTCACTACAGAATTCTTATTCTGAATATTTCTTCAACTGCCAAAAAGCAAGGCCAGAAACGTCATCATGTTGAGCAACATGAGAGAGGCTACAATGGCATGAAATGCAACAGTGACAGTTGCTCCCCATGGTGACTGGGTAACTCATGTCATCTGATGCTAAGACTAATTGGTGGGACAAGATCCCTGACTGCTTCACAGAACCGCTCCTTGTGGAGCCCACAAAGCAAGAAACCCCTGACTAGTTGGTCCTGAGCAAGGAGAAGTGTTCAAAGAAGTTTTTTAGATCTGATCAAGATATACTTAAGCATTCTTGTAGGAAGGGCAAACACCCAAAATCCACTACTGCTCTGCCTAGTTTCTAATAGACAAACTATGTACAAATGAGGAAACTTATTAAAACGGTGTGATAGGAAAAGCTAAAAAGCTAACCTTTCACAGACAGCATAGGGATGCTTTAAAGACGCTACCTAGAGACTGAATGCAAATACGTAGCACTTACTAACAGAGACTTGAAAAGACAAAAAAAAAAGAAAAAAGTATAATGACTAAATAGTAGGGTAAGAAAAGTTATAAACAGCAAATAGGCAGTGTTGAAAATCTAAAGATATGGCTAAATGAGCACAAAAGAGAAAAATCTGGTACGGCCTATGTAAATACACAAAATAAGCTAGAAAAGAAATTGTGTAGCAGCTTGCGGAAGGTATAAATATTAATAGATTTTCCTTCAGAACATCAAAAGCAGAAATCCCGTTGAAGAGTCAAGTAAGATACAGAAAACATATGCAGAGATGATAAGATAGTGGAAAACATGCTTTTTTTTTTACATCAGTGTTCACCACGGTAGTGGAGCTTTCCACAATAGTGGAAAACCAGTCCCTTGTTTATTTTCCATCAGAGAACCTGTCTTAAACAAAAGTGTCTGAAGGAGATAATGAACAAATAGGCAAATGAAAAATAAGGATTCATATAAACAACAGGAAAGGCAAAAGATTAAATAGCTGACTAATCGACATTGAACTCTAACTTAAAATTACCCCACTACCAGAGGAAAGGATTCTTTAATCTTCAGGTAGTGAGGTGCTTTTAGTGACTGGGACCTACTCATTTGCCTAGTACCGATACCTGTATTACTGGCCCATAGAAGCTATTTGAGAAAATGGAGTTCATGGGCAGATGGAAAAACAAGACACTGCAGAAGAGCTGATACCGCTTTTCTAAGTAACAATCATGGCTCACAAGCTGTCAACAAGCATGCATACAAAAGGCATCTGACTGATACAGTCTACTTCAGACATCAAAAAGTATTTGATAAGATCCTTCACCACAGACTCTTTAAGAAACTAATATGCTGAAGGGTAGAAAGGAGTACCATTGAAGGAAATGCAATTATTATAAGACTGGAAAGAGAGGGTCAAAATAAATGCTCAGTTTTCACAGTGGAGCCATCTGTAACTCGGGCTTGTATGCTTCAAACATATTCATAACTTATCTGCAAAAGAGGATAAAATGAGGTAACTGCTGATGGCCTTATTTTAGAGTAGTAAAATCAACTGCAGCAGGACCTAACAATGGATAATTGATGAGGAATAGAAGATTTGGTGGTAATAATAGATAACTACGACAAGGATAGTCCTGAGCTCAACAGTACTCAAAATGATAAACACTGATACCAAGTATTAGGAAGGGAACAGATATGCGCTCAGAAGAAACACAGGGAAACTCACAAAGACAAGAGAGGGAGGACAGGACAACCAAATGTACAGAGCAATTTCTATATAATGGACAAGTACATTAGCCTCTTATCCAGATCCAGGACTTCCATTGAGGAGGATATGGCAGATACAACCACAAATAGCATAAAGAAGGCTGATACAAAGCAATGATTCCCTGTTCTTCCCAATATAAGAAAAAGGAAAAAGTGGCTGATACAAACCAAGCATAAGAAGCTGGCTCTTATATGGGTACAGATCCTGATGCAAAACTCTACAAACACTGAAGGCGCACTGAGCCCATGCTCAAAATGCAAACAGCCAAATGCACAAAAAGTTTGTCAAAGGCTATTGTTTACAAAGACAGTAACTTTCTTCAGGATGCTGTTGACCTGTGAACTGTTAGCATGCTATTCTGTGGGATTTTTTTTTTTCCACTCGCTCTGACATTAAATGCAATACGCATTCTCGCCTGATTGCTATCAGCAAGCAAACATTGAGTGATTCAGTACACCTCCCCTTATGTTGGGTTCTTAAATACTTTTTAAATGCAGACAACTAAATGGACACCTCACAAATTTCTACTGCCAGCAATGCAGCCCCAACATACGTATTTGTACTGTGAAGTAAAAAGACATCGATTTCAAGTCTCATGATTGAATTTTGAAAATTATTCACTTTAATCAGTTTTATGTTCTCAAGTTGCAACACTTCTTAAAAATACATCTATAAAAACACCAAAGAAATTAGAAACTACTCTATTTCTATTATTTTACTTTACTGCCTCCTACAGAAAATGACCAATACTGACTTGGATAAAAATGCTGTGGGTGATTTAAGAATTCCAAATCATTTTGGACTTTGCTTTTTTTAACAGCAAAGACTACAAATGTAGTGAACACAAAGACTTAAATTGACAGTATGGCACAATCACAAAGCAAGGAAAATACAAATGCACTTGTTGAACAAGAGTGCTGGAAGGGCAAATTGCTCACTTTAAATAACATTCTTGGAATACAACACAAATGTGTCACATTATATGGCTACAAATACTTAAAGACCATTCTGTTCTCTGTACTTCCACTTTCATTGACCCTGAAACCTACAAATTAGCCATTCAGTCTAAAAATCTTCAGAAACTGGTATACTAGTAGAAAAGATGCAATTGTTATATCCATACAAAGCAACAACAAATTTGCAACAACAGTACAAACCAGTACAAACAGTACAAACAACAGTACAAAATGCCACACAAATACTGTGTTTACTTCAGTTTTGCATAAGCAACAATCCCCATAAAAGGCTTAATGACTTGTTTTTCACAGGTGCATCTGACAAGCTAAACACTTCAAGAATATTTTCACTGTTACTCTTGAACTTTTTTTTTTTTAAATAAAACCAGTTCTATTTTGTCATGTTGCAGCCTACAGTATAAATTAGAAAAGTATGTTTTTAACTATACCAGAAGGTGGTGGAACATCTGTCAGTAAAGAATGTACATCTTCCATTGCATCCGTATCATCAATCTGGAAAAAGGAGTAATTGATAAAAAGTATGTTGCTGTTCCAGTCAGAAGTCTCAGAAAGATGTAAAAAAATTGTCATGAAGAGATCTGTATCTGGCAGCTAAGTTGAGATTTTAAAAAAGGATTCCATCAACCAGACCTCTGAATCTTAACTAGCAGCCTATGATATGCTTAACACTTGAAAAACAGTTCCCTTAATTAAATTGTATTAAAAATAATGTGCACAGAACACACAGAGACTGCAGTAGATAAGACAAGAATGATAAAAAGAGCATTTTTAAAACAATTTAAAATGCTGTACAAGGTTCCACACAACAACTTATAGCTTTTTCCAGCTAAGGACCTTTGGCTACTAGAGCCCTCATAAGATCTGTATCATACTGATGTGATCGTTCTCTGCCTATTCCAATGACACACAAAAATCTTCCCAGGACTCTAAAAACCTTGCTTAGTATGAACAGCAGAAAATCAAATAGGAAAAGGTAAATTTGGAGATTATTAGTTTTTCCTATCCAAATAACCTCTACTCCATCCGATCTTTAAAGATTTTTGTTATTTTAGATCAGACTGAGAGCATATCTGCCCTGCTACCTTCTGTAAATATTTCTGTGTCATGTGTCTTCATGTTCATTCTGCCTTATTGATCTGCAAGAGATCCAAGTTTACCTCTAACCTCCAACATTTTCTTATCAAGTATTTTGGAAACTGTTTATATTTTAACTCCAGTATTAGAGAGTTCTCTGTCAGGTATTGTTTCTCCTTCTCTGTCTCCCTCTACAAGTAAGAGGAGTCGTCTTTTTTTTTTTTTTTTTCTCCAAAAAAAATAGACAGCCTTACCTCTCATAATTGCCTTCCCAGCATCTCTTAGCATTTCCTCACCACAGTGAATTTTTTACCACTTTTTCTTGCATATTTCCAGTGAACAATGATTTTACTCTTGAAAAGTCAGAGTCAGGAGCTTCACTAAAGCTCCTGGAATATCGTTTCTGATATCCAATTTCTTAACAAAGACAGTAGTAAGTCTTTGTTATCATCATCAAAGACAGATGAAAAGTCCTTTTTTCTGTAAATAAAGATTGAACTACCAAACCACAGGGACACATATTCTAGGACCAACATATTCACATAATGTAAACCAGTAAATGAAAGCCCTTAAACATCAGATCTTATTTTTCTTGCCAACTTTAGCACCATTTATAATGTACTCTATAGTACACTACAGCATACTTACAATTTTCCCTTCCACATGGAGATCTCCTCCTACCCCGCCAAGTGCATATACTACAGTTAATAAATAAGGTACAGGGAAGAATTCTCCAAAACTGTAAAAAAAGAGCTGAACTCTGTTTGCAGTATATAATGCAGTCCTTAACCAGCTGATCTTTGCTTATAACGTATCAAGCTTCTTTATGAGGCAACTGGACAGAGGTATGCTGAGCTTTTACTACTGCTATCTCTCTTCTATTTGACAGCCTTTAGAAGTGAAATGGAGGTTGGGCTTGTGTGTTTCCGGTATTTTTCATAACTTGTCCAAAGGTTCTCTTGCAGTATAAGAGTCTTTGGGTTGGGGTTTTTTTATGCCTTACACAATCCTCTATTTTTTACAAAGGCATTTGACCCTTTTTGCATTTATCAAAGTACTTTCTGATTGGCTCACCCATTTCAATACAGTGCCTCAGAGAACATCTATCATAACTTTTGTTTTGAGGATACAATTCCACTCCTGTCAGTCTACACAGATGATGATATTAAAACAGAAACAAAAACCTGTTAAGATCAGCTGCAAAACATACTTGATGAAAACTGTCCTCATTTCTTTTTAATGTGAGAGTTAACTACCATCAAAGTTACTTTTAGGGACTTTCCAATTTACTTACTTTGATCCTAGTATACCTGTAATGGACTGGAGAGCAAAAATTTACTCAAAGAGCAGAAGCACCAACCAATCTCAATTTATTATACCAACCTCTCCCAACCTGTTATTTTTTCACTCTCCTTTCTTACCTCTGTTTTCAAATGAACTGCTGTTACAGTGCTCTCTCATTCTCCCTATCTACAACTTTTCCAGATTATTTTCTATAAAGATAGTGATTTGTGAAGATTAACATAAAGGAAAGTCTGCTGTGTATCTCAGGCTGCAATTACAGGCTGTAATTTAATTATTTTCTTTTTCTTAGTCTAGGACAGGTATTTGTAATACCTGTATCTACAAGATGATCAAAACTCCAGCCTTCTTTAGTACTTGGCTCCTTTTCTTCAAAATTGTACAATGTTAAAATCATATCTTTGGATTTTAGTGAATAGAGAGATAAAAGAAATCTATGTTCTCTATCTATAGGTGTTCTTCTTTCTAGTTGTAGCTGTAGAAAGAATTGCAAGGTATTCTCTGAAGTTGTAAATTCTTGAACTCTGAAAAGCATCAGCTGAAATTCAGAAAAGGAAGTCGTCTTTTATGTGCTCTCTTGACACATGCGGTTTTTTTAATGCTTTGAATACTACCAGTTCTGGAAACCAATAATTCTGAATATCCAACTATAACAGTAAGAGCTTTGAAATGGGAAGAATATACAAGCTTCTTCTTTGCTAAATATAAAGTGTGACAACACAGAACCTCAATGTTTATAAAAATATATCTAAGTTTTGGATCTGTCATGACTGCTGCTTGAAATAGGCAGAAGGGCATTTCTTAACAGCTCTTAGCTATTATTCTAGATACTGCTACATGTTCATGAATAGCAGGGCAATCTTTTTTCAGATATTGTCCCTATAAAGCATAATATAGTTATGCTTTAAGCAAATAGAATAAGAAAAAGAGAGACAATGCAAAATCCAATACTTAACATTTTCTACTGATACAAAACAGAAAAATTGATATACAATTTAAGAACTGTGTTTGGAGATGAGTAAGAAAACTTTTCTCCATTTTTTTATATACATTTTAGGAAAAGAGAAGTATGAAAATGAGTACTGAGAACATTTATCACCTCCAAGACAAAAGCATCCTTTTTCCCATGTGAAAGGTCTAGCTCTGTGACTTCATCAGAGCTTTCTGATTGAGATCTTAATAACCTGGAACGTTGTCTTGGCTCTGGAATGGGAGACCCAATGATTTCTTCAGGTAGTTCCTAAAAAGGATATAAAAATTAACAGTTGTTCTATGTAGCTTCAAAATAATTTCAATTGTAAGCAATTTGTTAACAGTCCTAAGAATCAGAACATTCTGAAAATAATTTTAATGAGAAGTAAATCTAAGTAAGTACAAACTGCTTTGGATATGTGGCTTAAGAGATCTGAAAATTCCAGTAGGTTCCCAAAATATAGTGAAAAGAATCTATGTCTCTATTAAAAACAACTTATGTTCTGAATGATTCAGTCAATAAGAATACATGGATATACATGCTGTGTATCTGTTTGACTCAGAATGCTTTATTTTTAAGAATATAAAAGCTTTACTTACTGGAGGATTAATCTCATAAAGTTCCTTGTTTTTTGCTATTGTATCATTTATTTTCTTTTGCATGTGAGATATATGCTGCTCATAGGTGCCATCATTTGGAGTCTTCCCAGCAATCTGAATACCACCAGGTGTTGGCAAAGCTGCTAGATACACACCTGTTGCAGACTTTTAAAAAGTCATTAAGAAAAATGACAGTTACATAAGCATGTACTTCTAATATTTTCATATAAAGTTTTCCATAATGTTTACGCTATAATGGACAGCATTGTGACATGCACATTACAGCATCATCTCTTCCCATAATAAATGGATCTTTCTCTCCTGTTCACTTATGAAAAAACACACTATTCTTTTAATAAACTCTCTCCTTCTCATGGGTCTTTTCCATGGTGGAGCTCTTAAAAGTTCCAAACAAAGTAAGAATTAAAACCTCTGCCCTAGTATATTTTGCATAGCCAAGTGATGGTTTCAAGGATTTCAAACTTGAGCAAATAATTTACAGTATCACTGAAGTTGTGACAATCCCATTTCTATTTACAGAAAACAGATCATCAGTTCAGACAAAAGAAGATGCAATCCAATCAATATTACGCAAGCATCCTCTTACACTGATGCAGGAAGCAGCAGCATACTTCACTATTCTAACCCCACATGACAGAATGAGGTTAGAAAATATTATTAATGAACATTTCTTGACTACATCTAAGACACTTCCAATCTATCATGTATTTCTTCGGGGCCAAAGAAGAGGCGACAGATCTTTCTCTTGTTGGCAACTAACCAAAAGATTTATTGAGAGACTTAATTGACCTTATTTGTCATGGAACTGTAATGCAACTTGAGGAACAGGGATCTCTTTGACAGGACCTTTAAAGAACACAATCATTTTTTCTATAATTTATGCCATTAAACCATTCGAAGTTTCTTTTCCTCTCATCCCCTTTCTAATAATCATGTCCTATAACAGAGTTTCAAGAGATTCAAATCTTCTTTTTCTGGTGCTGAAAAACAGTCTGTCTTGATTTGAGAACAATTAGACACCTCATTCCTTTCCACCACTTCAATTATTCTTAAAATGACATTTTAATATCTCTAGTTACTCTGAATTCCAGAACACTTGTATGTCTTTGTGTCCTGAAAAAATACTGTAAGAAAGCGAAAGAATCCCAAGATTAAAACTGTACTTACTGCCAACCCCATTAGCATATTTTCACCCACAGTGATCTGAATTCTCAGACCAAACAGAGCATTCATTCCTCTCAGCTTAAGTTTATTCATCAGCTGGGTGTGCACTTCATATTCCATAAATGGCAAGAGATTACTGATAGATGTCGCATTTGCTTCAGCTTGAGCTTTCTTCTTTAGACGGCATAACCTGAAAATACAAAACAGTACATGACATCAGCAGTTAAACAGTTTTAATGGACTGTTGAAGTTTGAAAGTGACCACAGGGTATTTTGATTTTTTTTCCCTCACTGTATAACCTAATACAATCAGTTTCTTTTTAATGTATTTTAAAATCCTGTAAAATATTAAATTCTCGTCAGGAAGATCAAGGCAGACTAAAGCACTGAGTCTCAATAAGTAAGATTTGATTCTCATTTTTAATAGGAAACTGTATATTTATATTAACAATAAAAATGGGTAACAAAAAGTAAACTTATAAAACAGAACAATACATAACCTTCAGCAACATTCAAAAATATTCCCTATCAAAGCAGAATACAAAAATTACAAATACTGTATTTTTGCAAATCACTGAATGAAGTCATGTCTCCTTTCTTAAAACATGCTTAAGGACTGTTAATCAGACAGAAACAACATGCATCACACACTGTTTTTGTCATAATAGCCTGACAGCACCGAATACCTATGCAATGTAAAGAAGTTTTCTACAGATTCCAGATAACCATCTACTAGATGTTTGGCTAAATATATTAACACTCCTATCATATAGCAGCGACTGTTAAAAATTTGCCCTGCTCACTTTTGTCAGAGCAAATACTGAAGACAAACACAACTTCTTTGCTATTGCAAGTTGTCTGGTATTTGTTAAACAGCTCCCCCCCCAAATAGATTATTTCAAGGGACAGTTACTGCAGCCCTTTTCAATTGTGCCTCTGAACTGATGAGGTGTATTTTTCTAGGTTGCTGCAACTGTAAAATAGAATGTCAGTTCTTTACAAGAACTCCTTGAGACTGTCTTATCTGAAAATTTGTATTTTCAGCTTTTCTTCTAGTAACACCCCAAATGCAAACATCTATTTCTGTTGCTGCAAACCTCGTACACACTTCAGGTACAAGCGCAGGAAATTACATCTTCTGGTAGAACTTTTAAAATTCCTATTAATATAGTTATTCAAGGCACACTTCAGAATAAAGAAAAAACCAAGTGCCCTCACAGCTCAAGCATTCACCAGACTAAAAATATTTATCTTGAAAGAATAAAAGAAAAAGCATAGAAATCCCATCTCTGACTATATTATGTTAGTCACATTCCACTCTTCGGGCTTAGTCCCATAAGCTGAAATTCAAACCCCACACCAGTTTAATGACTGCCTACTTTCAGTGACAAATTTTCATTCAAAAAGAGCACGACAACTGTACGTTTTAGTGATATGAAGAGACAACACGTTCTTCTAATGACCACATTTATTACATGATCAGGAAAACATAGTAATTCATCCAGTCGTAACAATTTCACCTCAAAATCTTTCTAACTATAGCTTCGGGTCTTTTTCTTTTTTCATTTTTTTGGGGGAGATGGGAGTGTTTGAGGAATCATTCTAGAGAAAATGGGACATCTGCAAGTGCTCCAGAGACAGATCGGGGACCACTGTGTGACACCAAAAGTCAATTTCCACAATGGTGCTAAATACAGTTTAATACTACGGAAACTACCAAAGGAGGAGCACAGAAAACATCTCTACAGTAGCTCCAGTAATTCTGCTCTAGTAGAAGTCACAGAATAATAATCACAGAATCATAAAAAAATACTCAGGTGAGAAGGGACTTCAGGAGGTCTCCAGTACAACCTCTTATACAGACAAAGCAGCATCAACTCTCAGCTCGGACCAGGATGCTCAGAGCTTTATCCACTCAGGTCTTGAAAACTCCCCAAAGACGGAGACTTCACAACCTCCTAGGCAATCTGCTCCGCTGCCTGATTGTCCTCATGGGTAAGTAGTTTTTCCTTGTATCAACTCTGAATCTCTCTTGTTTCAACTCAGGCCCATTGTCTCTCTCTCTCCTACTGTGCAGCACTGTGAAGACCCTGGCTACATATGCTCCATAACCTCCTTCTAGGTACTGGCAGGTTGCTGTTAGGTCCCCCTGAATCCTTCCTCTCTCCAGACTGAAGAGGTCCAGCACGCACAGCTTCTCTTCACAGGGCAGGTGCTCCTTACTCCCTTGGTGGCCCTCCACTGAACTTGCTCTAGTTTTCTGATGTCTGTCTTACTTTCAGAGGAGGACAAAACTGGACAGGTATTGTATTGTCTGGTCCCACTCATTGTGGTGTAACTGGCATACTTGTAGAGAATGCAGTCCATCGTCCCCTCCACATCATTAAAGATGTTCAACAGGACAGGTCCCACTGCAGACTCTATCATACTTGTCATGGCCATCCAGGTAGGTTATGAACCATAAACTACTACCCTCTCAGCCCAACCATCCAACTAGTTATTTATCCATGTAGCTGGCCACCCATACAGACTGCACACAGCTAACCCTTCCTTCTTTCCCACTGTAAACCACCTTATTCCCTTTTCCAAATTCAAATTCAAAGACCACAGCATAAACTGGACATAGCCAACAATTCTACAGAGATGATTTTCAGTTATGGACATCAGCACAGAATTAACACAACTGACTGAAACAGTTCATTGAGTTTCCAGTGCAATAGCTGTATCTGACCATGTTAGCAGTCCCAAACTGCAAGTGAAAGCATGAAAACTCTTACATCCAGCCAGACAAAATACAGCAATTCCCAGAGGCATTAAAAAAAAAAAAAAAGGCAGAACATCTGGTAAATGTCTGGTAAAAACAATGTGGTAAATCAACATGAGTAAGTTACCACATGTCCATTAACAGACATGACACTTAACACAGGGGGAGGAGAAGGCTGTCCTTCTCCTCCTGTACTCTAATACACTGTCATTAACACCTAGCAATGCCACATAAAAATTTAAGGTTTGATGACATACTGGATTTTAGCAACAGGAATTCTTTCAAAGATCTCCAAAACTTTACTAAGAAAACATTTTGATAGATACCTGGCTTGAATAAGACATCCCTTCCCAATAACTATTGCCTCTACAGGAAGATCAATTGTGGTGAAAAGGACATCAGGAACTTTTTGCTTCCTGCAGTTGTAACAATAAGTGAGGTGAGCAGGGAATGGCATGTTCAATTCATCATATGGTATATGGCAAAATCCACAACCTGGTGGTGAAGCTTCTTCAATCCTAAAAATACATTATGGAGAACATATTTAAAACATCTGCATCTTATTAACAATGATCAATACATGCACATATGTATAAACACCTACAGATACCTACTTAAATCATACACTGCAGCTATACTCTGCTCCATTATACCAATGTGACAAGTATAGCATTTTATGAATTAGAAGAATAAAATTAGACTGCACACTACTAGCTAAAATGCTATAAGTAAAACTTGCATTGAAACTTGTTATGCAGGAATCAAGAAAAAGTACATAAATTGTTGGTCATTGTATATAAATCTAAAACATTACTGAGCTGGCTTTAGGCACTATGATTTCTAAATGTAGTCCATGGTAAAACAGCTGTACAGAGAATTTGCTGTACCAAATACAACGAAAAGTCTCTTTTACATGGATTGTGTCCAAAAACCTACCCAAACCTAATGAGCAGAACATAAACAACAAACCAACCATCCTACTGAGAAGCAGCACAATATATATTAACATTGCAACAAGAATAGCAAGATTATTTCCTAAGATAAGGTATTAGGCAAAACTTGTTATTCACTTAGAACACTTAGTCCCACTCCCCCATAAGAAATATCCACGAATGACCACTATAAAAACACAAACAAGGAAAGCATAGGCTAACTGCATCACTGCAAATTTATTCTGTTTCACATAAACAACTCTTCTCAGTGAATTTTGAAGAGATGCTTAAGCAAATCTGACAGATTTGGAACATTAGTTATCATAGACTTTGGCAAATATATTTTGTCTCGAACATGGGCTTTGTCTGTTTAGTTGTTTTACCTTCCTTTGGCATTTCTAATCTATGCCAGGACTCTTAGTAGCACCAAAATACATATTTTGATAAAAATGCAATTGTCTTCATATTATGAACATGACATTTCTTGCTCTCCATCATATAGTGAATACGGAAACAAATATTTTTGTTCTGGCTACAGTTTTCAAAAGTCTATCTACACAAGAAGATAATGGCCTCCTGCTAACAAAGTAAAAGAACAATAAATAATAGTATGTTGGCAGGGTTATTATGGAAAAAGTGCTAAGGTGTAATAAATAGCCTTACTTATGACTACAATAGTCCCTTGAAATATTTGATGACTATCCTGACGAACACATAATAAATTACCAATATGCATTAATCTAATTATTTTTTCCCCAAAATAACTGTTTGTCAATAGTCATTCTTCAGATTTTATTTGCAAGAGCAAAAACAAAGGGAAACTTCATGTTTTTCCTTCAGTTTCATGATTTTGTTCATAAGGTTCAACTAAAACGTACATCTTTTGTAAAAATCTGGCACCACCTTTGTTTTAAAACCAAGCTATTTTATCTCCCATACAGCTCTTAAGTGGTGTATATATAGAGCATATATACACATATTACAGCCACAGCAGTTTTTGGCTTACATAATTTATCATACATCTGTCATTTTTTATAGTGTGAAATAAAGTTGAGAAAGATACCTGAAGAGCGGCAAAGAAAAAAACTGAGTTATGATCTGTGGTTAGTAGTCAAATGTGTTACCTTATTCAGACTGTTAGAAATAAAAACAGAATATCTAATTTGGTGCAGAGTTCCATTACTTCTGTTGTTGTTGTTGTTAGTGAAAAGCAGTAAAGTGGTTGGTCCCGCATCCTGCACTGTAACACTGTAACCTACCCTAATAGAGAAGAACTATCTTGGCTCTGAGGAAAAAAATCAACCTCTCCCTTCTCTGACCCTATGGAAAAGAAGCCAGGCTGCCATGACAACCTTTGTTCCAAACAGCCTTCCATGGTGCCATCCTGAAGAAACCTAGGGTTCAGTACAGCTGCTGTGCCAGACGCGGACAAAATACAGACCTCTTCACTATAAGAGAAAAGAATTACAACAAAGTGAATTCCTACTACTTAGTGCTACTTTTATTTAAAACTATTAGATTAAAAGGCTGGTACGAAAGTCTCAATGAATTCAATATAACTACTAAATTTGTGCATTTGTGCAATTTTATCCCATTAAATCTCGCAAACAATCCTCTTCTGGTATTTAAAACATTGTATAAGTAAGAGATGCAGAAGGATTGAACAAAAAGACTAAAGAGCTTTGCCCTATGTTATAAATAATATGCTATAACATCACAAAGGCTAACCAGGTTTAAGTATGGTTTTCAATACTATGGTTAATAATGCAAAGAAATCCAGCCAATCAACAAAAGCAAAGAAACATTAAAAAAACCAAGGCATAATTGTTTACCAAAGTAAAATGGAAGTTGAGAGTCTCATCATCTTATAAACATTCACTCTCAAAATGAAGTTACAACACAACACTGACAAGGATGCTTCTTGAAGGATAAAAAGTAGCAAAACAGTAAAATTTGACTATGAACAACTACAATAATAGTACATTTAGCATGTAAAGTAACTGACCATATTCATGATTTAGCAGAATTAAAGCTCTCAGAAGTGCAAACTATGATCACAGAGCTTTTAATATTTCTGAAAGTGTTTAATAAAAAACAAATCTCTAACATTCAGTACTTAAAATACTGTATTGGAAAAAAATATGGACAAAAGCTTTCCCACATTTTCTAGAATGATACATGTGCCCTTTTTTTTTTTTTTGTGGTTTCTCTTTCCAGAATAATTTTTCACATATAACATGTCTGGCAGACCAGTACTTACAGACAGAGCCTTGCTCTTTAAGCATGGAATAAAGCTCAACTGGCAAGAAAGCATGGGAACTCTAATAAACTATTTTATCAATGATCACATACTACCACATTAAATTCCTTAAGAAAAATGAAAGTGTGAAATAACCCAATAACTGACTGCTTATCTATACTCTGTATATTCTTTTCCCATAGTTAAGGAGACTGACAGCCAAAGGAATAAATCTTCCATTTCTAGTGCAAGTTCATCCCTCAGTGGTGGAAACTTGCACATTGCAATTCTGAGGTAAACATGGTCTTTAACACACCAAGCAAGACAGGACATAACCAAACAAGACAGCATAAGGAATACAAACCATGCCTTGTCTGTAAAGTAAGTTCTCCTGTTTTCCTACTCTACTAGCACAAGCACTTGACTTCCAAAAATTGTTTTCAAGTTTTGTGAAAGATCAACATATTTGGTGGATTTTTTTTTTTTTTTTTTTTACCTGCAGTGAAGGAGCAACAGATGCAAAGCAATCAATGCTGTGGCTTTCAGACTGATTATTTCTGGTTATCCTACTACTTTACCAACAGATGGTGTGCACTCATGAAAGCACTGTATAACTCTGTATTTCTTTCTTCAACTTATCAATTGCAAAGTAAAATGAAACTTCTTTTTCCAACTTCTCTCTTTAAAAAAGCAAACCTTTAGTGCTTTTTCTTTGAAGTATTTAGGCAAAATCAACTTGACAGAAAATAAATGCAGGTGTCTGAGTTTGCTTCAGTTACTTTCCTAAAGCAATTCAAAACAACTAGTGCGCCAGAGTACTTTTCTGTTTGATAGCGGTTAGACACACTTGGCCCCAGGAGGTGCTCTTCATAGATTACCTTCTGGAACTAGAAAGAGACACCACCTTTCCTGGGCCAGAGAGAAGGATGAGTAATTAGATGGATCCCAGATTATCCCTCCCAATCTCCAAGCCTCTCACAAAGTTTGTTATTAAGCCACCAAAATACACAAGATTGGAATTTTCTTAGCCAAATGGAATACAGTAAGACACTGGAGTTTTGGCCTGAACAGGATGCAGGGCTGGGGAATTCAACCTCAGAAAGACTACTGCAGAGCTGCAGCTTAATATGTTAAACACTACTGTAGTACTGAAAGATAAAAATAATGACATGCATTTTCCAGAAAGAAATACAGAATGCTTACACCTAAAGTATTCTAGATCTATCAGGCAGCATATTCTCCTTTAACTTACAATTAATACATTCCTAGTAAAGAACTTGTGCCTTAAGTTTGAAGTTTACCATTTAAGTACTGGTCTGCCAGTTGTTAGCCAATAATGAAACTGCAATACATATACTTTTAGGAACAGTCTTAACTATTTAGGTAGATTAGGTTTAGAAAACTTCATAGATAAATTAATAGTTACTACAAAAGCAAATATGTAGGTTTGAAATTTTTTTAAAAAATAAGAATTGTAAGGTTCATTAGAAAAAAATTAAAACCCAATAAAAACCCAAACCAAAACATATTAAAAAAAAAGATGCACAACACTGAAATCTCAAAAAGTTACTTTAACAAACTCTCTGAAGTAGGTATACTACACAGTACCAACAACTGTGTTGATAATCCACTGAAGATGAAATAAATTTTCTGTGGCATTTTGAAAATCAAATCATCATCATGATTTACCAAATGCTAGTTGATTCACTGTAGCCCACTACTGCATGACAACCCAATGCCTTGGCATGGGATTTTATTTCTTGTCTGATTTCTGCCCACCATGCATCTCGTGTCTCTGGTTCATCTGAAAGACAAAGTATAAATCAGTTCACTATTCTGCACTATGTCAACAGAAAGCTTCATGCAATTAATCTGAGAAGTCGAATTTTTCATATTCAAGTGTTTTGTTGTATCTGGACACTATTTATTTCCTAGCTATTGCACTTCAAGCAAACACTAATAAGGCTTTTTCATTAATTTTCTTGTTTATCACCCATGTGAACAGGTTCTGACAAATTACTGCATTCTTGTTGTTACCCATATGACAGATAACACCAAAATACTGTAGATACTGTTCCAATCTCTACCCACTTGAAGACCATACTGTCAGTTTCCAACAACACCAGAGCAGCATGTAACTTGCAACAAAGCATCACAGATACTCTGTAATATTGAAAAACTAGTAGTAGTAATGAAACAGTATTTGTAGTAATAAAGTAATATTTTACTTCGGTATACACTTGCTATCTTTGAAATAACCTCAATAGTTTTTCCTGCTGCAAGCAGTTCTCTCTGTTAACCAGATTTTAAAAAATATTTGTTCAAGACTGTATCACTACTCAAACACACTGCTCTGCGGTCCTTATTTCAGCACTTCTACCTTTGAGAAGCCATAGGTATTTGAAATTACTTCTACATTAACAACATTAAGAAGTACAAGATGTATGTTGACTGTATTTGTCGATGCTTTTTTGCTTCAGTATCCTGGCAACCGCACCTTTTTTCTTCCCCCCCGCCCCATCAATGGATTCTAATTACCTTTATTGTCTTTGAGGTTATATGTTAAAATGTATCCTACCTGCTTTCTTGAATACTACATTAAAAATGCAAAAAAGAGCACTACTATAATAAGTTTATGCAACCCATTTATTTTAACTGTTCAGCAATTAGTTTCCCAGAACTAAAACTCCTCTTGCAAGCTTTTTACATATGAAGTCAACCAGTATTGTCATTTACAATTAGAGTTTGTCAACTGTTTCTTCTTTCAAAATGGCTTACCTGTACCAATGAACTTAGTTGAAAACTATGTTAATTGTTGGTACATAAAATAAGGGGAAAAACAATAACAAACAATAGGCACTCAGATGCTACGAAGGGTTCTGAGTAGATAGATTCTTAGACAGTTTCCCTGAAATCAACTGAACTCTGCACAGATACAAACTTCCAGCTATTGAGCTCTCCTTGCTGAATCATAATTTAAAATATCAATGTAAAAACCTGAGATTCATTGGGAACCAATTTTGTACTATCAGGAATATTTATAAATATAGTGTATGATAACCCTATATCATACACTAGGTTCTCTGACAACATGGCAAACAAAAATGAAAGATGCAGATATACACATATTTTGAAATTTACTGAAACAAAAATATTGTACAGCAAGATGTATTCATTCATGAGTTTACCTCAACTTTTCATTTAGAACTAGACTTTCAGCTTTCTAAAATAAACTAATGATCATTTTCTAATTAAAAAAAAGAGCACAGAGGTATGTATATTCAACTATACCTAACTTTAGACGTTAATGCTTGTGTAACTCATAGCATTGTACTGACTAACAGCAGCCTTGGGTGTCTAGACTGAAGTTCATCCAACCTTTGCTTTAAGAAAAGAACACTGAACAGAAAAAAAAAAAACCCTACAGTGATAGTTCTTAGGAAAGTCCTCCGCAATCAAGACAAAAATATACACATTAAGACACAAAACAGACTAAGGATTTTCATGAACTGTATCAATCATGTTCCATTACATCTGAGTTCACCTTCAGCAGGTTTCAGTGCATTACTAGTAGAATCTCAAGGCACTGCACTTTGCTGTCTCTCAATGTGAAAACACTGTTTAAACACTTTCACTGACTGGGAAAATGAAATGCTTGAGATGATACACAGTAATCCTGACTCAGATGGCTGGAGTACCTGCTAGCAAGGTCTCACACTTTTCAGCTTTCACAAGCTGAGAATCATGCAGAAATAACCCATCACATGATAGGGCTGGAGTTCCCAAACTCAGCTGTGAGAACCATTTGTGGTACACATAAAGGAAAGTGGGAGGCGAAATGTCTTCTCTTTTGCATGTGCATCTCTGTCTGAACAGAGGCTGTGATTGCTGCCACCAGTTAATGGCAGCAGTGGTAGGTGAATGGAGCAACTTTGGAAATCCATCTTAAGGCAAAGGCTACAACATCTGACAAAATGGAGAGCTACAGGGGAGATGTGAGACCACATGCGCATTCTGTAAATGTTATCACTAACTCTTTATGGTGGAATGGACATGGATCTTGGGAGCAATTCCTCCTTCCCCATCCAATCACGGACAAGAAGATTGCTTATCAATGTGTGTTTCTCTCTATAACAGAAAAGTATAGGTAGTAGGAAAAGTGGTTCACTGACTATGCAGAACAATTCTTGCTCAATTAGACTTGATCACAGGCAGCTGGCTATAAACACTGACTGAACAGCCACACAAATTTTTGTACTTCACAGAAAAACACCTGCAAAGGAGAAGTAACCTTTTTCTAGACATAAACAAAGACAAAAAAGCCAGTTTTACTAAATCATCACTTTTCTCTTCACACCTTTAGGTACCATTTGGCAAAAACTGCTCCTACTTGTCACCAACGACCCTTCTATGACAAAAAGTGCAAGAAAATGTGAAGTCATGATGAAGGAGTTGAAAGTGAGCAAGAGGTGAAGCGACTGGGGATGAACAGGGGAAGTGCTGTGGAATAAAGAATAAGATTACAAACAAGAATATGATACTGAAAAGGCACATAGCCACAGTAAAAACTGAAACAGAATGAAATGTTGAAAGGGAACAGATATGCTTAAGGGGAACAGAAAAGGTAGAAATAGTGACGGGTCCCAAACTCTACGCAAACATTTAACTTTCCTCCACAAAAAATTATAGTTTAAATTAAGGGTTAGGAACAAGTTCCTAAGAGAGTTAACACAATTTTCTCACCTAACTTATCTACAAGAACGCCTTGTCATAATGGAAAGCACATATTATTGTGAGGTTGCGCAACATTATGTCTTGCTAACACAACATTTAACCCTTTAAGAATCTGTTCAACATCAGAATTAACAAAACTATTAACTACAGTAATATAATAGATCATTTTCATTCTTATTAGAGATAAGAACAATTTTCCAGCCGTTTTCTTCAGTTAACAGGATCAGGCCCAATATCTTTCAAAAAATCCAACAAGTTCTTATTGCACAAGTTCAAAAATGTCTATACGAGTCATGCATAAACAAGTGTTTGTAAAGAAGACTGGGTCCTCTGCTTAAGACATTTAATTGAGTATTTTTTCCTTCCAGAAAGAGGCCAAAAATATGAATCAGTATGTTTATATATAAATACTGTACATTCACAGTTTACAGGAACTTACCTTTGCATATTAAAACACAAAATGATTGTCTACAATTAAAATCAAACACCATGACATTGCAATAATAAATTGATACAAAACACTGAATGCAGTGCAATGTGTAGCATTCATATTCTTCTGACAAATATTTTCACAAGCAGCCTTTTTTGACACATGAGCCACACAATTTCACATGGGGATGCCATTGTAGCATTTACAAGTTTAGTAAAGCTAAGGATTTACATAAACAATTAGAGGAGTTAGGGAAGCAGGATGGCATGTGTCCAGTACACTCCGTAAGAGTGTCTGTTGTTGTTTTTTGCTAAGGCAAAAGCTTAAGAACTAAGGGTTTGCAAAGCAGATTCAGCAGACAGTAGCCAGAAACGGTGGGTATTTTGGCGCATGCTTGGATCAGGTGACAGTACAGACTGAAAACTATGGCAGCTCACTGAAATGGTTACAGAAAGTAATGGCCCTGGATTCTAGGTGGAAGCAAAAAGGCAAGCATACATAGCACTCAGTCACAAGCTTTTCTAGCAAATCTACTGAGTAGTTTATAGCAAGGTTTATCTACAACTTTAAGCAAAAAAGTTTGCAAAAATTACACTGCTATTATGCGCCCTTTATTGGAAACCAAAGACTGAATATTAAACCTACTTTTATTAATGCTTCAAAATTGGCATGATATTTATAACAAAGTGGAAGCAAAGCACACTCTTTCTAGAGTTGAAGACTTGAGAAACAATGTTGTCAACAGTACAGTATTCTATAAAAATCGTGCCAACTCAAACCTCCTCGCACTGAAATTTTCCAAACTTATTAAACACCTTTAGAAGATACAAACAGCACTGTATTTATTTTGTGCCCTAAATGTTCTTTGAGTCAGTTCTATCCACCACCAATTCACCTATGTCTTTCCTTCAAAATATGAGGTTGACTTCTATGAGGCTGTATTGCCAACAGGACAACATCCTGTCCAAATCTTTTACCTGGAGATAACCCTAGACACTATTAACACTTTCTGATTCGTAAGAAGCAGCACCTTTCCAAAGTTATTTTCTAGAGATTCACTTGTACAGGGCCTTTCAAGACTTAGCCAGAATCTGCATTATGCTAGGTCCACACAGATTTTTAAAAACTGAAGAAAAATAAAGAAGAATGGTCTCTTGATTACACAGATCATACTCAAGAGTTACTGTATTAAAGCTGAATCCCTAGACATCCTGAGACAATTACTCTGAAGTATGAACTGTATGATTCATTTCAACCTATTTTAATACTGTGTAATTTAGTAAAAATTTACATTTATAATGTAACATTCTGAAATGAGGATGACAATCATACTATGAAAGTTTTCACAATCTACAAACGACTTACTGTTCTGTTGTCTCAGAAATGGCAATGGAAACACCAATAATATTCTTTCAAATTCAATCTTTGAGTCTTTCACTAGGCAGAGCCGTTATCCACACCTTCCTTATGCCCTTATTCTTGTATCTTCTTCATTAAAACCTATTAATCAGCTTACACAGAAAAAAGTGTGGGATTTTTTTGTAGATTTGTTTTTTTTATTTAAGAGACACCTTTGTTAGGTTTACAAGCACCCTTCCCTGGACCTTGAAGTTTAATTTAATCATCTCTGGTTATCCCATAAATATTGACATTTCCTATCATCTTTCTAAAATATTTAACAATTAAATAAGTGTACAAAAAGACAAATCCCCTTGTCTGTAAATTTTAAACGCAAAACTTGGGTAGCAAATAACTAAACCTACAACAGACTAACCTTAAAACTTTCAAAAGATTTTCAAAGCCACTCCATCCTTTTTTTAAAATTACTCCCTACATTCATCTTTAAGACTAAAAGATGTGAAAATGAAAACTTTGCTTATGATACGGAAACTGAAGGAAGCAGATTATTGGGATTTATCAAATGAAAACTAAGATACACTAAAACAGCAGAAAATAGTGCAACCACACCACCAAAGAGAACAGGTACACTTACTCCTACAAAGCTTAAACTACAGACAAAACATCCAGCCTGGAGAGTAATACTGAATCAGTGCTTTTCTGCCAGATGAGGTCAGAGAACACGTATCTCACTTCTCAAGCCCAAACTGCTGAATGAGTAAAAAAGCAGGTTTAAGTTTGGACGTTAAAGAAATTCTTCAATTACTGAAGAAACAATTTTAAGAACATTCAGGATTAAAACTACATCCAGCTTTCATGCATTTACAGGATGAGATATTTCAGCTGGCTGATTGAACACAAAACCATTCATTTGCAGGGCTGGTTTTCTGTTGGGTCAGTCAGGCCAAATCACTACATGACCACCAGAGGACTGCAAGAGCACATGGCAGAAATCTTACAGAAACACAGCATCATTCCTTTTAGTGGCAGCTCACTAGTGAGGAGTGTTAGCTTTAATACCAAGATATACCCCAAGATGGAGAAGCAGCAAAGTGTTCCTCTTAGTAACATTCCCATTAAAACTCCTGAATTCTTTTCTTATATTCTGAATTCCATAGAAAAACCTGTATCACTGCTAGGAGGCTAGAGAATACTCTGTTTTTTCTTACAAAAGAAAAAAAAAAGTTACTTTAAGTATGAAACAGAATTAACAGAATCTCCATAGCTTCTATATCTCTGATATGGGTGAATGTATTTGTAATTTAGACAGGAACATATGGAATTATACTTCCATTAAGGAATTTTAAAATGGATCAGGAGATCTTTTTACCTATCTCACCCCTAAAAGGGAATTATAAAAATCCTACTTCAAAATCTGGCTTTTGGAATCCTACCTTAACTTCCAATCAGCTAACTCCCTCAGCCATATATTCCTGAACAACTTTATATTCTCAACATCCCCGACAGCAAGCCTTGAGATATCTCCCTGCATTTGTTCCTCATCTCAAGTAAATATTCCTTGGAACAGTTTAAATACTCAGATACCTAAAGATTAGCATCTTGAAAGCCTTATGACTGACATCACTGAACACAAGTATTTTATACAGTCCACTGTGACATAACATTTGTGACCTAAACTAATTCAACTTTGTAAATCTAAACAATGTCCCAGATTAAAAAAAGGGAGTAACTACTTGGATTTTCACACCGAAAAAAGCAAACCTCCAGTGTTCTACACTTTGTCTATCAGTCACACATTGCAAGTTATATATGTAATTGATCTTAGGAATAAATATACAAGAATCACTTGGACAGACTACAGCATAATTTAACCTTTTCTAAATATTAAAAGTAATCTTTGAGGCAATAGTTTTCCATAAACGGGTTCAACAAAATCTGCTGCAAATACCACCAAGCATTAACTACACAGCCATAACAGTAATATATCCTACACCTTTTGCTTTTAATTGTAGATGAAGGTCTGATAGGAACAGCACAAGCTGTAAAAAAGTATCATCTTTAAAAAAAAAAAAAAACCAACAAAAAAACCAAAACAACAAACCTGCAATAATACCAAAACTGTGGTAATAATTTAATTTATAGCTAAAGGAAACCACAATCTGATATAACTTAAATAAAATTTTTAAAAACTAAAATAAAAAGATACAGCATTTGAAGACAAAAAAAGATGTTCAGAGTATTTATATATGTACATATTAAAAATTAAACCTAAATTTAAACTATTAAGGTAAAACTTAAAAATGAAGGCTTAAACTTCACCATATTCCTTAGAATTATAAAAGTTCAAAAGTACTGCCCAGACATAACAAAATGTTAAATATCGGAAATTAATTTGTCTCTGGAAAAATCAGTGTGCCAGGCCTAAATATGTAACTTTGTCACTCCAGCTTTTAGTTATTATTTCGATCAGTCATTCATCCTATAATGGTGAAGTCCTCACAGCTGTGCATAAGTTTCCTCTAATCATAAGATGAGTAGGACACTAAAGAAGATCTAGGAATCTGTCTTAATTGATCCTATTACAGTAACAAGGGCAAGATGTGCCACTTTGAAGAGCTACTAGGTAATAAAGAAACTACTTATTCTATCTTTTATCTCTCTGTTGCTTTGTCATCTTGGCACAATAAATGCAACCTATTTTAAAACATGAGCAATCTTCAAAGGACATCTTCAAATGACAGCAACAAAGGGGCTATTACTCAAAGCTGGAGACACTATGCTGTAATAAGCCAGGTCTTAAACGACATTTTATCTATTTTATAACTAGTATCACAAAATTAACTACAAGTATCATTTAAAGCTTTAAAGAAGCCAAACTAGCTGGAACCTTAAAACAAGCAACAATAACACTAATTTATCTTACACAGTCCTTGAAAGAAACATATAGAATTTTAAACACAAAAAAATTCATCTCTCAACAAACACAGATAGATGTTCACAGACAAGATTGCTGCTTTCTTGCTGACTGCCACACAGACTATCTACCTCACTGCACAACTGCAGAAATGGGATGGCATTACTTGGCATGAAATGATACTGCCTCTGTATTTCCTATTCATTGTTTACACTCCTCAGGCTTTTACTTGTTACGTTCACAGAACCTCTGCATTCATTATTTCTATACATTCACAACTGTTTATTTTGTTTTAAGACAAACTAGTCAGAAAAGCCTCTCTGAACTTCTGCATCCAAGGAGCCTTTCCTACAGTGCCTTTTGGAGCAAGTTCACAACTTCAGTGAGATCGCATTAAGAGAGACCAAAAACTCAAAACTTACAAAGACCACTGAAAATATTAGTGCAAAAGGTCAAAGACAAATTGCACTAACAGAATCCAAAGTACAAACTGAACCAGAAAAAAAAAACCCAACCAATTTTGGTATTTCTTTATAAGAAACATGGTATATTGAGGAACTTCAGTCTTAGCACTTAGAAGGAAAATCTCTTGTGCCTAATTCAGCTCAGATAATGATCTTACCCATTAACATTTAACCAGAGTTATTTCTATAAACCTGCTAGGGTCAGTTAGAACTTGTGTTATCTGCCATTTTCCTACAATACTGTCCGTAGACATTTTACAAGGACATGTTTACCTGTAATTATGTAGTAGTTAGGAAGGTGTCCTTTCAACTAGAATCATTCTAGTTTTCTTCTAACAGTAATATATTTTGAGCCAGGCAAGAAGTTCTACAACCATATCTTTGCAACCACAGAGTGACACATCATAAGGCTGAAAAAACTCATTGTAATCCATGAAGGAAACTGTATCAAGATAATAGTTTTAGTCAAGGCCCGTATTTTGAAATTAGGAAGAGTTACGTGCAAGAATAACAATACGTGCAAGACCAATGTTCTCTCTCTTATGTACTATCAATTCAAAACCAAACTGTAGTGGTGCAATAAGCAACAGCTTTATTGGAGCATTTGTGCATTTTGTGCCAGTCTATGATGGCTTTCACACCATTAGCCAAATTTCAGGGAGACTTTTAAATCAATATGAACAGATTAAATAGCATTACTTACTATTAGGCAAAGAATTCTAAACAAAGATTTTAAATGCCAAGTTTATTAATTTATGAATCTCTAACAGAACATAGGAATACTATTCTATACTCACTGACAGTTACCACCCTTTGTTCAGTTACATAAATAGCTACTCAGAACTCTCCAAAAGAAAATTAATGCTCAGTCCCAAAGAAAATTATTTCATTAATATAAGAGTGCATCTGTTTCAAAAAAGAATATTCAAACACCATTCATATTAACCATAAAAACCATTTAGGAATATTCACTCCTCGGAAAGGTTGCAGAAAAGTAGAATAAAATATTACTGAAAAACATCACACCCTTCACTTTGTTCAGAAAAGCCTCTGACAACTGCCTTTACCTCCCATTATCATATCAACACACACTGATGTACAAGAAGTCAACCTGGAAATTCTCCAAGAAAAGGTGGGAGGTCAAGCTTAAAATGTTGTTTTTCTACTAGTTCTGAATGATAGCCACATCAGACACTAACAAAAACATTCTGACATTTTCTATTGTGTTCTTACAAGTATGCTACATGTACACCCCAGACAGCAGTATGAAATGTAATTTGCACATTCACTATATGTTTGTATTTCTGTAAAAGAAAAGCACTCAGTTACAGAACAAAAACATATTCAAGCTTTCCTCTTGCATCTCCTCATATACAAAACTAGAGTTCTGGAGAATTTCACACTCCAACAGCAAGTCTGGATATCACACAAGGAGCTCAGGAGATCCTTAGGAATTTTATTAACAATCTTTTCTCCTTCCATGTTTCTGACTACTGGAGCTGAAGAATCACTGCTGAAGCAGCTCCCTCAACGAGGAGTTTAAAAATGCAATTATGTCAGAACACTGTATATGTTAGTTCTATGAAACAGCTGTATGCAAAAGCAGTCTCTATTCAACAAGTTCCTTGAACTTCCTAAGGAACCTTTTCTCTGTAACCTCAGGGAGAAACTTTAACAAAGATCCAGTCTTCTGGATCCAGGATTCCTTTTATGTTTTTATATTTATAGTACATCTTTAACATCCTCTTTCAGAGTCAGCACCAGAGTATTTCTTCCACTGTACTATGTGCCCTCTTCTCTATGAATTTGTGCTCTTGTCTCTCTACTTTTAGTTTGCAGATTGATCTTGATCATCACCTTTCTGTAATTTTACAAACATTTAAACATTTTTGTCACTGAACTGTATGCAATTCCCAGATGTTTAAGTAGCTTCTTTTCCATTCATGAAATAAAGTCAGTCTTTACTTCCACATTTGATTTTCTCAAGCACCTTCAAACCTCTGACTTTTCATCACCATCAGATGGTCCTGTTGTATCTTACACACTTAATTAAACAAGCCTCCCTGCCATTGGCAAAAAAAAGAAATATCCTTCTAACTACACAGGTTACCAGCAAGCTTAAATGAAGCCCAAACATTTTCAAAAAGGAAAATAATTTTAGCCTACTTATGGTCGTAATTACATTCTTGCTAACATGAATGTAATGTAAAGATGTGGTATTGTTTTCCTTAAGTTGTATAAATCCCTGCTCTCCTTCAGGCCAAGTATTAGCCAGCAATGACAGAGTTGGAAATAAAGCTCTAGAAGGGGGAGATGAATAGGAATCTTCTCCTTTGGTTTCTCAATGATAACAGATCTGCACAGCATATTCCTTATTCCAGTCTAAAACAGAGTTAACTTGCAATGTAATCTGCAACTCTACTATCCATCATACATCATATGTAACAACTGATCTATTCTCTTCCTCCTTTCTTCTTCATTCAGCAACACACTTAGCACTGCAAAAGAAACATACTTCCAGGAATATGAGCATAACCTGCTCAGTCCCTAACCAGTAGGATTAATCAAAACTGTTACTACAGAACTGCTGACACATGTCAAGGCAAAAGAAATACAGACAGTTCTCAGTGACATATTAACTCTAAAATTACTGTTTGGTTTAGACCTCTCTACTCCCAAAATTTTGGGTAACAACCACCTGTGGGTGTAAAATGCATATGCATATATATATATATATATATATATATGCGCGCCTCCTTTTTCCTGTTATCTCTAAAAAATTAAGGCTACTGTTTTGGATATTGTGTCAAGAAATGAATTCATGACTTCCTCTTAGCTTCCTAGGCCTACATTTCTGGATCACTTTCTAGCCTAGCTCAATGTACGTTTAGTGTCTGTACGTAACTCATTTACTCCATTATGCTAATAAAATTCTTCCACGGTAACATCCTACTAAACACTATCTCGAAGAAGCAACAATTAATTCAAACTTTTCAAGGTAGCATACAAAATGAAAAATTTCGACACATTTTTAACACCTTGGATCAGACTATGCTATACCAGTAACAGATCTGAGAATTTCATAATATTATTTTCATACAGAAAGTAAAATTAATTTTAAAAGATTATCACTTTCAAACAAGCAAATAAAACCAACAAAACCAGAAAACCTCATAATTATAATATTACAGGATGCTTACTGTAGCAAGGAACAAGGACACAAAAACAAGCCAATAGTTTTTGGCGCTACCTATTATTGAACTATTTGTAAAATGAAAAATGTATATAGATAATTTAAACTGAAGTTTAGAGCATGACACAGAGCTGCACTGCAACACTGAAGTACGAAGAAGGAAAGTTTGTTTCCAGGAGAAACAAACCCCCAGAGGTCACCTTTATACCTTTTTACTGTGCCAGCTTTAAAAACATCAAAGTTTGGCAAGGTCTGCTGGCTTGGATATTATATGCAGAGAAGTTATGCTTGCCTTCCTTCCAAAGCATGCTACGTTTCCAGAGGAAGGGGGGGGGGGGGGGGGAGAAGGCTTTATTTCTCCGCCTACCAGGCCAGTACTCTAGGTAGCTTTTATGTAGACTGCATCATCAACTCATCCATTCTCTCTGCAGCTCTATAAAGAAGTTACACACTTTGATCCCTAAAACTGCATAAAAAATAGAAAATTAGGGTTTTTTTCAAGTTAGGTGTTAAAGTGATTAAAAAGTTCAAATGATTATGCTGCAAGTCCTGCAAGCTAACTGCATTTTACAATACAAGATTTATGAACCAACAAATCCCGGACTACATACTACCCTTCTCTTTAAACAGACAGTCCTCTTTGTCTATTTTCCATTCTCTTGGACGATTTTTATATCTATTATTTAGAACAAACACATTCATTGATTTCCTGAAATTAACAGAAGTACAGTCATCATTGAAGAAAGTGCAAGCTCATGCAAAACAAAACTAACCAACAGCTCCCACCCCAAAAATCAAACCAACCAACCAACAAAAAAATTTATTTAAAAAAAAAAAATTAATTCACACCTGACTTGATCTCAACTCCATAAACAAGAATCTATTCTCTTTCCCTAAATTACTTGCTTCATGGACACTGAGCTGAAAGCTACTACAAAATAATCACCTGAACATTCAGCTTTCCAGATTGATATTAAATTATTCTTAGCAATACTATTTTATACTAAAACAATGTTTTGCAATTTTAAAGAAAGCCTTTAACAACATTAAAACAAGACATTTAGGCATTTAATGATTAAACAGATTTAAATTTGAAGCATTAACCTAAATATCCTACAGCATTTCTAAGAACTTCACTGAGCTGCCATAATTTCTGTCAGCATATGTAGTACTGAATGACTAGTAAAATACCTGAATTGAAACTATTCCAGTCTAGCAGTTTGTATGATCTTGTGTTACCCATAATTCCGACAAAGGCTGAGTTCAAAACAGCAAATTAGTAGATCAGTTATAGGAGCAGAATAGTGAAAAAAAACTACCAACAAGAACACAATTGACAACACCACTCCACAGGAACTGGAAAGACACAGACAGCAGAGTTAATAAGAGGCTGAAATAGAAAGGGAAAAAAGGAGCATGCTATAGCAATCTAGCACTAGGCGTGATTAAAGTGTACAGTATATAGCAATTATTGTCTTATTGATAAATTCTCAATCCACCTTCAAATGTTCTTTCCTCTTCTACATTTTCCTGTTTATTCATTTGCCACTTTGTTTCCTTTAATATTTTACAGACTTGACTCAAACGCCTAGTATGATCATCACTATATCAGAAATTTTTTTTTCTACTTCTTCACCTTCCCTTCCATAGCCATGTGCCTTCATTCCCCCTTTTGTTTTCATTGTCTTGCAATATACTGAGTTCAAAGTATCATGCATCTTACATTCACTTGTCAGGAGCAATCTACAAGTCCCATAAAAACACTGCAAAGAGCCACTTAGTTGTGCAAATATGCATCTCTCTCTTCTCTTATTTCTTATCCTGCTTTCAGTCAGTAAAAATAAAGGAGTGCATAATGCAAGAAATTAGTTTTTAAAACTTCTGAGCAAAATTGATTTTTTTTTTCATTTTTCTTAAATAAATTTATCACACAGTAAATTTTGCACATAAGTGACCTGTATCAGAAATCTGTTGAAAATACAGAAGCCTAAGACAACTTTGTGGCAAAGAAAGGGAGGACTCACATATAAATTATACTTTGACATTTCTCTTAATCTTCTCTCCACTGTGTAAATAAACCTTAAAAATAGGCAAAAAAGAACAATATTGTGTACGCATATGCTTTAAAAAATCCCTTGAAGTAGGGTTTTTTATTTCAAATTAAGTCTCAGATTTTATTTCACGTTGTCAGTTTACTGAATCTTTAGATCAGCAGCAATCTACCTGCTTGCAGAATTACTTGCCTTGGGCCATAGGAAGAAGAAAGAAAAGGAAAAAAGACTTTTTTTTTAAATTGCTTTTAAAGATGCATTTGCACACACTTTGTTTTATTACTCCTGACTAGTGCATGCAAAACCACTACAGGTGCTATTTTTTACTCTCCTCTGTCTGCATTTTTAAGTGCACTGTTAACTCCAACTTCTTGCAGAGTATTCCTTGGCTTGTCTCAGTGAATATAACAACAAAGTCTTCACGGTCAAAAGTCACTTAATTCTGATGTCAGAACTAGGACATGCAAAATACACGTTCCAGTACTGGGGTTCCCAGGTAAATATTAAATAAAAATCTTAAAGTACTGTTCAGTCTATGTCTTTAAGAACAGAAACAAAGCTGTAAAGGTTTTATCAAAAGAGGTTAAAAACATGTATTGAGCTAAATTGTAGTCATGAGTCCTTAAGGATTTCATGGAGCTGAAAATTAGAAAACATTCACAGTTAAGATCAAGTATTTCATCTTATTTTTATTTGAAAGGAAAACTTGCATCAAGCTTTAATATTAAAAAGTGGTAAAAAAATAATTAAACCCTCAATAATTCAAAGACAGTTTTTAGTGCAAATTTACTGGATTCACAGTACTTTACTATTTCATTAACTTGCTGAAAAGTTACTCACTAAAAACATACCCTCTGAATAACTATTATTTTTCAAGCTTAAATGATTGTCTGAAAAATATTGCTTTTAATATACAGTTTTAGAATAGATTTGCATCTATTCAAATACTGATATGTTAAAAAGTTATAAAGATTAGAAGTACATGACCATTACGACTGGACTTGGGCAAGGAAGTTGTTCTTAACATACCAGGATTGTGAATACGATCCAGGAGCTTCACAGACCGTGCACTGACAACACCACCAACGTGGACAAGAAAGCCTGGTGGAAAGGTCGTCAAGGTAAAAAATGGAAATTCCTGTTATGATTAAAAACAAACATCAAATGACTGCTTACCAACCACTGCTGATTGCCAATAAACATGCAGTGAATTGATAATTTCCCTGAAATACAAGCAAAGCAGTTACATTAGGCCAAACAGGTCCTTCAGGCTTACTAAGCGCTACGTAACCATACGTCTTTATATACGCATAGTATAATAAAAGCAGAGGTATTATACAATGTAAGAATACATTTCCCCCATAGAGTTGTATCTGAGCACAATATTAATAAATAATCAAAACTTTACACATTTGTGTTAACAAAGCCTCTGTTGGTCCACTTTTAGGGTGGCAGATAAACAACATATTTCTACTTTCATTAGCTGATACAAAATAAAGGAACATTTTTCTCCATTTTTGGGTCTTATCGTTACATCTGCTACAGTTTGATCCTGAAGCACAGGGTAAAACAAACTGTAGTCTTGCAAGAATGACAAATGTCTTACTACAGGAAAACATACCTAAAAAATATGAACGGACTGCTCTGCTAGTGTCGTAAGCTCTAAATGTAACAAGTAAATATCCATCTTCTAGCATAAAGCATAAGTCTTGAAATACAACTCTAAGTTCTTAAACTAAGGAAATTCACTTCCAACTCATTTGCATAAATTAGTTTTTACCAATTCATAATTAAAATTAAGAATTAATAAATTTCAGCAACTACTTAAAAATGCAGTTCATAGAAAGAGGCAAAGTAAGTGATAACAGTAATTTTTCATGACACACGTGATGAAATAAAACAGTCATATTCAAAGGAGGTGAGCCCAAAACCGGAAGATTTTATTTTCTACAGAGACATTCTATGGAATGTCTAATATACACATGATAGCACTTATGGGGGAAAGGCAACAGATTTATGTTCAGCAGTTCTAAATGCATAGAGGCAAAAAGAGAAAAATAAAAGAAAAATCATGCAATCATGGTTTTAATAGTCATGATGTTTGGTTAAATGGAAAAAATAAACACCATAATTTTATATGAGAGAAAGTACAGTATAGATTCCTTTCTCACATACTTGAAGCACTTGCAACAGTACAGTTCAACTGAGCTTCTACCTAAACAGTGTACATGCTGCAGATTAAATGAGGATCACGGTTCTTCCAGCAATACATGGCATTAAAGTCCTCTTAAACTAAAGCCCAATGTAGACTTAAAAATTAATACTTCAGAATTCTTACCACCCTTGTTATTAGAACTCTTACAACTTTTAAAAGGTCCTACAAACTTCCAAGTGTTCTGGATTTTTGTTTGGCTTAGACTTTAAAATTAAGAGGCAAACTTTGAAATCAGCAACCATAGCATCAACAACCAGAACAAAAAAAAAAAAAAAATCCAACCCCAAAAAACACCAAAACCTGCAGTCGTGCCTTATGATGCAATTAAAAACCAGGAAGATTTCACCACAGGACTCTGCAAACCTGCTTGACTAATCTGTCTTCAGGAGCACCGATGGTTCTCTAGAGGGCTACAGAAAAGACTCCCCCAGAAGGTTCTAACAGATCATAAAGTGCTTTGCAGGTTATGAGAATAGTCAGAAAGCACTGACTACAACACAGTCTGAACTCCTTTTCTGTACGTCTTTCATGCCGAAAAATGGAAAAAATGCAGTACATCAACACTTTGTTAGAACCCTCTTTCACTGTGGCTCTGTATTATCAACTGTTCAGTGATTCACAAGTATACTGATAATATTTGTCCCTGTATAATTCCATGACACTCATTCTGCATAACTTATATTTAAATATACAACATACACGTTTGCTGTCCCTTGAATATAGTTATCCCACAGTAATGACATTAAAAATAATTAGCTTTCCCAGAACTACAGAAACCAATAAGTCTACTGCATATGCCACCTATATGAAATTCCATTAAGCCTATACTACACTTATATTTTATACATATATATACACTCACACTTACATTGTGCTAAAGCAGTATGTAGTGAACAAAGTCAACGATACTCCATGCTCTAAAGCATAAGCAAATCCGATGCTTTTTAATCTATATGGAGATTCAGAAATTACTTTCATTTTTTGTTCATTTTCATAAGGCTGTGTACTGCAAGTAATTTTAACATGTTCAGACTTCCAGTTTACCTGATCCCCTACACTACAAATCAGGAATAAAACTTTAAAATAGTAACATGGTTTTATCTCAATCAACATATTAATACTTGCAAGTCTATGTTATGATACATGCTAAAATTAGACCTATGTCCTATCAGTTAATTTCAGCCACAGACAAATCTGGGTAACTGACTCACTGAACCATTCTGACATGCTCTTATTCCATTAACAATGTCTCATTCATTCTGACGCAGACGGAATTCCATCACCTTGTATGATGGTGCTTTTTTTTCTTTTTTAAGCTCATTTAGAGGTTTTGGATTTTTTATTATTATTATATTACTCAAATACAAGTTCCAGCCTCAATTACATGTGGTAATCTGTAACACTTCAAAATTATAAAGCTATACTTATTGCATGCAAAACAGAGATTCCATAAGAACCAGACACAGTGTTTCAATATTACAAATCTCCTCTATTACTGCAATTTGCAAAGGACTATCTTTACATCAAGGTGATGCAAGCACAGAGTATTCCCGTGTGCGAGAAGACACGATGATCTTAAAGTTTCCAAGCTACAACTGAAGATGGTCAACCATTTTACCAATACCAATTCACTATGCCATTTCACAGTCATTGACTGCACAGACCCTGAAAGAACCGTCATTGGTTTAATCCTTGCAACTACAGAGAGATTTTACAGTTGGCATTTGGGGAAAGTTTGATAAGGCTACAATAAAGTCTTCATAAATATTTATTTAATATAATGTTTAAAAATGTTTGTGTAGATGCATACATGTATTGCTAGTATTCTTCTTTTTTAACTACATTTCATACAAAGACACACAAAACAATGAAAAAGCACATGGAAGAAGGCTACACACACATATCATTTGGTGTTAGTGCCAGCTGAAGCAGTTCTCAGATTCCCTTCCAGCCATTCACTCATTCCCATCATTGTACCACCCCTGCAAATAATGCTCGTAATGCTCAGGTATGTTCACAGAGCTTTTGGGGCTGACCCAAAGTAGGGAACTGGTCCACATTAAAATACTGTTAATTTCCTGGTTTAATTATTTTTATTCTAAGCACATTTACTGTGCCATCTCACAAGGTGGCCAAACAATCTTACAATTTTTCTTCAACTGAGCGGAGGGGATGGGCTGGATAGTAACATGAAATCGCTGGAAAGAAAAGTTGCTTAAGTCAGCATTTCAGCCAAAAGAATCACAGAGAGAACTGCACTCTAACACAACAGTTATCTAGCAGTGCTCTTCAGAGATGAAGATCAACAAATCTCCATTTTGAAAAGGCAGCAGTAAAGATCTCTCAAGCACTTGCAGAATGCAAACGTGGAGGAATAAAACAGCATTTGTCCAAGTTAAGGTCAACAGAGATACAAAATACCATAAAGAGCAGCATTTGGCCATTTCTACAAAAACATAGGCTAATTTTTTATGAGTAAAGCTCATATTTTCCCACTGATGGAAATATAGCATATACATTCACAGATAAAAATATACACGAAGATAGCTGTGCTATAGTTACACTTGCTATCAACAGGCATCCTGTGAATTGCTAAAAATCTATTAATGTACAATATAACACGTATGTGAGTTTTCCACAGCTGGTGTATTTTCCCAGAAGAAATCGAGTAATATTACCCTTCCAACAAAATCTGTTCTGGTTTGGAATTAGGGTTGTTTAAGTAACACATTAAAAACACATTTGATTAAAAAAAAAAGCTGTGGAGACATCCAGTTAAATGAACTGGTTTTAATGTGCCTTAGTATTACCATATACCCAAATAAACTGAACTAAGACTCAAAAGAACTTACTATATATCTAATACACATGGAAATATATTATACATATTGAATTTATTCTTTGTTTTCCAAAGTAAGAGCTACCCTAACTAATCCAGACAAGTAACTAGAGTGCACCATTTATGTGTGCAATATTAAAACAGACAAAATAACTTTTAAGTTATTCATTCTAGTTAAGTAACTCAACCTTAAGGTAACCATAAGAGGTAACTATAACAAAAACACATCCAATACAAAATTTTCAGAGAGACAGTATGAACTTATTTTTTGTATCAATTAACAGTCCGCATGCTTTGCTACATCATCATCAATAACAGACTCAACATGTTTCCATCCCATTTTACAGCATTTTTTTTCCACTAGACAATATACAGGCCTTATCAAAACAATGTGCAAATAATTCAAGCTCTAAAAATACATTAAGTGCTCTTAATTTACATTTTCAATTGTTTTTTCAGAGCTTCCAAAGGAAATAACAGATCAGCCATGAAACGTCTGAAACACTAGCAAAAACAAAGGTAAACAGAGAAAAGGCTCTTTTTAAAGCGTTTTTTTCAAACTAAAACATTAAAAGCAAAAAGCCATGGATATGTATTTAAAGATAAATTAAAATCTTAACTGAAATGTATCAACATGCAAAATACTAACTAAGCAAAAATATGCCGATCTGATAAATGCTCTTAAAAATAACAGAACAAATATAAAAAAACCTGCATAAACAAGATTACAAAGAAATCTCCAAAACCTCACAAAAAAGAAAATCAAAATATTTCAAATAGTTGTTTAGAAATCCTCAATACAAGAAAAAAGGGCTACAAAAAGAGTCACACAATGTTTTGGAACATACCCGCCTTCTACAGAACCTATGAGGCGATCCTCCCTTAGCAAGAGGTAACACAAAAAATGAGAAGAGAATCATCCACTTACTCAAAATAGTAGCTATTCACTTATATTTCACAGATGTAGCTGATTTTGTTTTCAACAAACGTATATGGTTCTATGTAAGTAGTTCAGGTAGTCAGAAATTGTAATTAAACTAGAATTTATTTCTGAATAGGAAAACATCCACATTTCTTCCTTTAAGATACCTCAGTAACAACATTTTGACAAAAGCAGTATATAATCTACAAAAAACAAAGTTGCAAGGACTCATTCCAAAATTTAAACAAAGAATTAAAAACACTATTTTTATTAAACAGTCTATTCAGCATAACAACAGATGGCATTTTTAGAACCACCTATAGAGGTTCTTCAAAAAGCTGTAAATCTATAAAGCCCTTTTATTGCTTGGGAAGTGGTTTAGGTTTGTTTAAGTTACCATTTTTTAAAGGCTACATGCACACCATTTCATGTAGTAGAAGGAAGGCTAAATTACGCACCAACTCTATTTTTCAGATCTGAAAGTTTTTGCAATTATAAATGGGATTTTCACCTTGTTTAAAGCTATTCCAGTATTTCTGAATTTGGCTTCTGTAAAAACTTAACTAAATACATGATGGTAAACTATTAAACTTACACATGCATCAGTAACTTACAGAGACTAAATAGCAGTAATTTTTGCTGTAACTGTTTCTTATAACACCAACTGTAATCACCTGAATGCTGTGCACATTACAGTTATTTGGTCCACTTTTCTTAATGCTTTAGTAATATATTGAAATTTAAATAATTTGTGTATAAAGGGCTATTAAATGTTCAACACTTGCAATAAGTTTTCAGACCTAAAAATTACATATATTTTTAAACAGAAAGTAACAGGAAACTTTTAACTTACTACAAGCTAAATTTTCACTCTAGTAGATCAGAAATGTAAATATAAAATGCCTTACCCTTTGTTCCAGAGCTGACTGAGTCTGTTGTCTTAAAAGAGTTTTAAATGGCCCCCCTTCTTTTCCAGCACTCCCACTGCCCATTCCTGAAGAGTATCAGTACGAATGACATTCAAAGAAACATATATTATAATTTGTAACCAAACTTCGATTTAAAATACATAAAATAGTCATTGAAAACAGTCAAATTATCCCCATAATTTTAATTTTCAGAAAAAAACTGCTGAGCATCACAGTTTAATTTGGGTTGGGGGTGGTGATGGTGTTTTGGGGTTTGGTTTTCACGTGACTAGCAGTGTTTTTTTAGCATTTGGACAAAACCCCCCTGATCTAAGATCTTTTCTGCTGTCAACCTGAATTAAAAAAACCTTCAAAATACAAAGACTTAAAGACCTGGGCTTGCAATTCTTTCCTATGACATAAAACTTCTTTTATTTTTTTTCTTGTTACTATTGGGAGTTTTGCCTATGATTTCAATATAGCACCTTCTCTGCTTTTCACAGAAAGTTTCTACATTAATCAGATTTTCAGCCCTTATCAAAAAGGGCTGCAAAGTCACCATTAGTTCCACACTGTTGAACAATGCCTCTCTGCCAGATTACTCTATAGTCAAGTATTTCTCTCTATTATCATTATCAGTTTTTTTTAAAAAAAAAAGTAATAAAAATCTGGCTTTCTGAGAGTTTCACAGTAACTAAACCACCTTTCCTAACCACTGGGAGGAGACTATACACATAATTAATTACAGCAGTAGTTATATAATGCATGATTGGGACCAAAAAGAAAATTGCAAAGGCAATGCACATCCTTTGATTTGAAATAGAAACTCTGAAAAAAATTACCAATTATTTTTATTTTCTTTAATATCTGTGCAATGAAATATTCACTCATCTGATTCATTCAAATAAGCTAAGGACTACTGCTCAGCATTTAAAACTGCCACACTTATTTGATTATTATATTTGCACACACATAACCTGCAGATTATCTGTAAATGAAAATAAGAAATAAACTCCAATTTTGCATAATATGGGTAATTCTCTCTTTCCTTCGTTCATATATTTTACTCCCACCCCTACCCCCCAATACAGGAGCTTTTCTGAAGAGATGGAAAGTTTATCAGATACACAGATATCTTTCCTATTGAATTATCTGTTATCAAGGAATTGTACTCTAAACTGAGTGTGTCAAGATGCAGGTTATATGTATGACAGTAAGTTATTTGCTCTATGGTTAGAAATCACAAAATTAGAAAATAAACACATACCAAGATTGTGTTTTTCCTAAAGTAAACACAATGCTGGTGAATCAGATTTTCTTGGTAATATTTCATGCCTAAAAACATACTATCATTGGTATCTCTTGTATCTAAAATCATCAGTGCTAACTTGACAAAGCAAAAATAAACACCTAAATCGTATAGGAAAGCACAGGATAAAGAACAAAAAAAAGTGTCAGGAGCAGGATGAAATACAAACACCACAGTGCAAACAGTTATGAATGAAGCCAAGATTTTCTTTTACAGAATTCATAACTAAACATAACGATTGCTTGCTAATTTCCTTTTTCTTCTGATCAAGCATCTAATAAACATGAATGAGATTGTACATATAAATCAAAGTGCAGTTACTTGTTTTAGCCAAAGACTGGGAGATCTGGAAATAATACCAGACTTAATAATGTATGTTAAATCATTCCTAACATTTTCAAAAATTACTAGGCTATCATTACCATATAATTGTATATAAAAATACTATAATTTTTAACAAATATTTTTAGCTGTTCTTGGATAAGGAAACAAAAATATTAGTATCTGTATAGTCCCATTAAACAAAATTAAATTGCTTTTACTATTTGGCATTGATTCTAAACATCATTGTCAGGGACTATACAATATTAAATACAGACAAACATAGCATAAATACTGGACATGAAACAAAGTCAAAAAATACAAACTAATCAGAATCGTTTCTACAGAAAAAAGCAGTAATATCAACTATTCAATTTAAATCTATGAAAATAATGCATGTCAGTGGAATGGAAAAGGAGGCAGTACAAGTAAAAAGTTTGTACAGGCTTTGTTTGAAAGATTAATTTAAAGAGCAGAGTTGCTAGCCATCTGATAGCCATTATTTCAATAAATTATGAATGAATTAATGAGCAAGTGCTTGTTCCATGCAAAATATAGGAACAACAAAGTGAAGGGAATGAGGGGGATTAAAAAAAAGTAAATTATTTTAGTCCAATTACCAAAGGAAATTTTGCAAGGGAAAAGGAGAAAGTTCTGTAGCATAAGCTACATATGTTTCAAACCCTGTAAGAAGTTCTGAAGCTGTTTCAAGCTTCTGGGGCAGAGGTGAGAGATGGTATGAATAGTCATGTAGCCAGCAGTTTTCAGAGGCTAATCGAACAAAAACATAGGGTTATAGAAGGCTGTGTGTTAAATGCCCCCATATCAAATAACAACAACATTTTCTTAAAAGTTTGTTTAAAAGGCCATAATAGATTGATCCTACCAGAAGCAGCCAGAAGCAGCTCTTCAGTGAAAGAAACACTTTTCCTCAGAACAACTGGGCTGACATGGCTAGAGTGTAGAGGGTTAAGGCTAGACCCCGAGAGGAGGAGACAGGACTTTTTAAGATGTGGGGAATCACAAGAGAGTGTAGGGGAGCTGGGAAACAGGAAAATCCTAGGTCCCTGTGGGGAAGGTGCTGTGGAGGAAAGTAATAGAGACAAAGAGATGTAGATTCAGAAGATGACTAAAGAAACAGACGGAAGAAATCAAAATGAAGCAATTTTTTTTTTCTCCAAATGAACCAGCACTTATTGCTAAATTATTTCTCAACATACAAAGAAATGGAATGACAATACAACTCCACAATGTGAATGAGAAGCATGTTCTCAAAAATTATGACCTGATTAACTTTATTTTGAAATTAGTTTTTTAAAAGCCATGGTAATCTTAACATTTATTTTAAATTTTATACAAAATTTGATAATACTATGGAGTAAAGGCTAAATAACACAGTCCTCTCACACACTTAATCTGATTACTCTCATTACTTAGGTATAAAAAGTTATTTTCCAGAGAAGTCATGGATTTGTTTTATGATTTTTAGATTCATAAATCTTGTAGAATTCTAAGTTCCCACACAAAAAAGGAGTTCCCACCTTCTCAATTTCCTCCAAACATATACTATGTCACATCAAAATGTATTACCCGATTAAAATATGCCATGCTTTTTGTCAGTCTGATATTCTGTTAGTTTGCAGTGGCATAAAATATATCACTATTCACAGAAGAAGTCTAACTTCAAACCAAAACAAGCTTTCTCAGCACAGAATAATCTCCCCTCATATTTAGACCAGATATAGATCAGAATGGATAACACAATCACAATTGCATTTTGTAAAAGACATTAAGGTAATATTCTCCTGATTTGGAGCTACTGAAAATTAGATGCTTAAGTAGATCCAAGTTTCAATCTCCTCTATTTAGTTCTTCATATTGTGAAATTGTGGTATCTGCACTCTTTTTAGTTAGTCTCCATCTCAAACAAGTGAACACACTAGCTACCTGACTGAGAGAGAGAGAGAAATGTACTGCAGAAACATCAGAAAATACTTTATTTTTCACATCAGCCAATCTGAGTAATGGGTATCTCAAATTTGATGTTTAATGTGTCACATGAGATGTTTGCCCTTTTTTTTTTTTTTTGAACACTAACATCACCAAACTGTCATACTGAAATATTCCAACTTAATAACGGTCTTAGGAAATGAAAACAGAGGTCTAAACATATACAGTGAATTGTTAAAAGCAACATACTGAACTTAGTATGTTATGGAAGTATCTTCTGCACATCATCAGATTTTTGGTAAAAGGTAAAACAAACGACTCAAGAGATACTGTCCTTTTAAGCTATTAAGATTCAAAATCTAGTATGTAACACCAAGATATAGAATTTTTAAATGCAACCAGCAAATCCTCTTAAGTTTCAGTAGCAGAGTTAAAAGCTACTAAAAAGACAGTGCTAGTAAGCAAGAGTATGACCACTGTTAGCTTTAATACTAAAAAGATTGCTAAAAAATACCATTTATATACTTGAAAAATCCCTAAAATTAACAGGTACCAATTACACAGTCTGCTTCAGTTCTGAATGAATTGACAAAAGACAAGAGGGCCCACGCACCTACATAACGTTGCCAGGAATGATATACGATTGCTGCTTTAAAAACCTGACAAATTCACAGTGAGTTGCCACCTTCATAAATTCAGAACATTTACGTCTATAAAGATGACCATCTACGTTACATTTAAATCCTTTACAGGACATGATCCTTACCATGGAAAATCTGATCACAAGAAACAGGTTTTCAAATATTCAGTACACCAAACACATGAATTTGTGGTGGTTCTACGTAATAAGCATCCAGTTATATTTGTAGGTCCTTTAAACAAGTGACCACCATAGGTTATCCACAAAACAGTCATCACTTACACAAAGGGACAAAAAAAAAAGTGTGCTTTTGTTTGGTTGGTTTTGGTTTTTTTCTTAAAAACAGGACAGAGAAGACTACTAAGAAAGACAGCTTCCTAATTGGGAACATTTTTTAACCGATATCTAGGTAACAAACTGGGTAAAATATTTAATATAACTGCATTTGAATGCAAGGTTTAACTTATCCACTTGGAAAAATTCTTGAAAGGGGTGCTATCAAGTAAAGCTGAATCAACTAATATGCTTAAAAATTGTCTAGATTACATGGAGACAAGAATGTTCTGAGCTTCAAATACCACAATTTAAAACACCATTTAAAACGCAACCAAACTTTTACAAACAATTCTGCAAAATAATTTGCCCTACGGTAGCAAAACTCAGGGCATTGGTCACATAATGGAGAACAAACAGACAATAATTCTTTGAGTTGTGCTGACATTATTACTGACATGATTCTAACCACAGACAAAAAATAAGAAGGGAGGAAACAAGTTGAAGAAGTTACAATAGACCAATGGCGAAAGAAAAATGCTTTTTGAAGATGGCTGGAGTATAATTTAAGTTACTTTCAAAATGTATACTGTGTATGTAAAGCCATTTTCATATACCAAAGAGAATAAAAAGACAGCAGCTGCTATATTTCTAGTATCCCATTTGCAAAAAGGAGTTAAAAATCACACAGAAATGTATACAATATACTTACAGCACAACACATTAGGCTTGAAGACTACAGTTTTAGTAACACTGTCCTTAACATATTGTGGTGAGAAATGTACTCCCATGATTTGTAATATGAAATGGAGGAAATAAGAAAAAGGCAATTACTTAGGACTCCCTTAATGCTCTGAGATGTTTTATTTCGACTTGAATACAGTCGTGTTACAAATGTCATTTTAATGTTATCCAGAATAGTGGAAATATAGGCAGGATTTAAATTTTCATCCTACAGAAACCCTTTCAAGCTTGAGGTGTGCTATCTGAAATCTCCAATTTCCACATCATTTTGATCACTTAAATGCCAAAAAGCAAAAAGGGGTTGAATGAAAATATAAAAAGAGAAACACAAATTAAACAAAAAGTGGGTGGAAGCGCCTTACCAGTTTTGGGTGTCAAACTCAAATCTGTGTCAGAAGAAGAGGACTGTCGACTGTAGGACTTGGAAGGTGAAAAGGAATAGGTTTGGTTTTTCAGAGGGGTGGAGGGTCCTGATGAATGAGTATTGGGATTGGGATCTTCATTGAAGGGAATCCTGCCAGAAGAAGGTGGAAACATATTCAGTAATCCTGTGCCAAAGGACCTGGCTGACAGCAGCATGATCCAAACACCAGGATGGGATTGGGGCAGGGCCAGCAGCTATTCCTTAGGTGCGAGACTGGGGATGAGGCCAGAGGCAAAGAAATGCTGTTTTACCCGTTCAGCATTCTACAGACAGATGCTGATAATCTACAATGAAACAATTAAGCCAAATGAAAGGCATGAGATGTGACAAAAAAATTATATATATGCAAAAGAAAAAACTGAAAACAGTTTATGGCTTAAAAATCTGGTCAAATACACAATGCTTTGAGTTAGTTTAATAAAGAAAAAATGATTTCAAATTATATTTGTGTTTATACATATTCATACATTTATGTATATACACACATATGCATTTTAAGGAAAAAAAAAAAAATGTTTCCTTATCCTATAGCATCAGCAGCATGCCACAGCTAAAAACACAGCAAAGAGGAGAAACTTTATGGGAACAACTATATTGACAAACAGTTCACTTATGCACAAATTGACTTACCTGCCCTCTAAAACCATCTCTTCCACAAATGGCACATACTCTTCCTACAACCATTTTATAACCTAAATACCATATCTGAATTATGCTTGAAAGCAATTATGAACTCCAATCAAAACATGATTTCCTCCAATTACTGTAAAATAGTGAATGTTCCCCAGATACATCAACTTATTTTTACTTAATTTCTTAGGAAGTAAGCATGTTAAAAGGAAACGAAGAGTGTAGCTTTGTGGAAGAGACTCCGATGCATTTTCAAGAAACTATTGCCTTTGTTTCAGCAGCTGCACACAGAGTAGTTCTTCACTGACAATAGAAGGTGTCTCCATGAGAAAATGAGGGAGAAAAGATGGGTGGTACCTGCCTACACTGCCTGCCTGCCTGCACTTTGCGACCACTGTGCCTGTGGCCTGCCTTTCCCCAGCTCTTGAGTCTGAGCAGTCTCGTACCAGTGTAGATGAGAGTGGGAACAGACACAGAGAAGTTCTGAGTAAGTCGTGAGCCAGTAGCAGTGTGAATTGGGCTGTTGTGAGTCGAGCGGCATCCATGGCTTGGCGGATGAACCAGCGGAGACCTGAGAGAATTTGCAGCCAAGGTGGAAGAAAAGAAAACAATACATACAAACAGGTTGCAAAGTTATGTTATAAATGATTTCAGGGAAGTTTAGCTAGAGGAGATCTCTTACTTTAAGCAGACTCTATGAATTTAAATTCCTAGCATGCAAGAGTCCAGATGAAATAAAAAGAGAGAAAGGAAGAGCTTAAGCACTAGCTTGTGAATGCGTAATTGATTCTTTGGCAACAGGGCATCAAGTTAGTAAAGCCAAGAATAAGAAGTATTAGTTGATTTTGCTGGCTTTGAGAAACATTCCCATTTTTTGGACTGAGGGACAATGATTCTGACAATATCCACCACCAAGCTGAACGTGGATTATTTTGGGGGTGGAATTTCCACATTTTGCTCCAGAGCAAAAGCTACTATTTATTTATGAATGCTTTTTACGTTCGTAGTTACCAGGTCCACCTTTTTTTTTTTTTTTTTTAAATCACCACTGATATTTTATGCTGCATTGTATCCAGAAGCTCTTTTGATGGCAAATTTTTAAAATTAAGACAAGTTAAACAAGTTATGATTTGAACTAGAAACCAGTAATTTTGAGAAGTCAGAGCATACTGATGCCTGCATGACAAAAATGCATAATTACTATTGTAATGACACAACAGTTCAAGTTAATGAAAATGGCTAATCCAATTAATACCTCTGGAAACATAGCATAAGTAGTATACTTTTGGTGCTGTTTTTCCCTTCCAGAAATTGGATCTCTCTACCAAACAGAAAATAACTAATTTATCCAAGCAACAAAGTAGTAATGATTTGAAGATGACTGCAAGTATTTTTCTATCAATTTGTAAGCACATTAAAAAAATTGCATTCAAACTGTGTTTGGTGCTGCAGTAGATATAACAAAGATCAAGAAATTCTACCTCTCATCATAAAAAGCTTTCTCTCCAAGTACACTGTTTAGCTCTACCTGTTTTGCAACAGCCCTACTTGTTTTGCAACAGTAAAAAGCAAAGCACACAAGAAAAGACAAGACTACTTCAGGGTCATTCTCTAAATCACTGACAGAACTGTCTGAATTCAAAATTTATCTTTTCTTATATGCTCAGCACAAACACTTTCTGAATTCAAAATTCATCTTTTCTTATATGCATAAATGCTCAAACCTGATTGTACTGAACTTGGAAAAATCTTGAACAGCAGGTATATCACAAGAAGCCCTCACAAAAATGTTGATTCTACAAACACACAGTCAAGGCAGAACTAATTATTAGTTAGGAAATTGGTGGATCACAACCCAAGGATACATAATACCGTTGCTATATAAATTCAAAAAAGTCATATTAAGTAAGGATTACCACTCCAGCTTCTAAAGAAATAACATAAGTAATCCAACCTAAAACATTTCAAAATTGTGGAATATAAACTGAGTTGCAGACAAATAAAACTACAAAAGAAAAACAAATTCTGAGGGGGGGAAAAAAAAATCACACCAGTTATGTAAAACTGAATGAGTATGAAAAGAAGAGAGATGAAACTTGTTTCCCTACAAACTATTAATTCATACTTACTCCTTCATTTCTTTGGATGGGGAGTTACATGCAGGTAAAAATGCTGATGTGTTACTTAATTTATCCAATGTGCAGGCTGTTCCTATGGCGCGCACTACTAGTCCAGACTCTCCCTCCAAATCAAAACACTGCAGATAACCAACAACAGCATTTCCTCTCATTTCAAGCACCTTCAAGCCAATCTTCCTTTGCAATTCACCTACAAAACAAAAGGTAAAGAGCTCGTAATTGCAGTGAACTTTCCCGATTCTCTTTGGTGGTCTTTGGCCTCTGCTTTTGGAATTGCCAACCAAGTCAGTAAAACACGTAATAGATCCAATCTTACATAATTATGCCAAGCAGCTGGTCACAATCTCTGCCTCCTATAACATAGTGTGATATTCACGATTTGCACAGCTTTTTTCCTTTCTTCTCCAAATCTATTCTGATTGCCAAAACAACATGTTATTTCAGAAATGTTTTTCTCTGATTTTATATGCATTAGTTTTTCCCTTTTTTATGTATTTTTAGAGAGACAGAGAGAAAGAGATGGTCAAGACGTGCTGGAACACACATAAGTTTCTAAATATTCCTTCATAGAATTTAGAACAATGCAACATCTTTGAAATCCATGTGGATAGACATCTACAATTTTTTATTTACAAACTTATTTAAGCATATTTCAACCTAATTCATACTTTTTGCTCTTTTTAAATTAATAGTGTTTAATATGGCAGCCTCATCTACAAAATGTAACACCAAATAAACAAAACACAATACCAAATATGCCACTCTCTCACTGCAAACAAAAGACTGCCACTTCTCCTCTATTAGCTGCACACAAAGACAGAAAGACTGTAACGATAAGACAATTATCTGCCATAGATGCTTACTTAGCAGAATGTTTAAAAAAAAAAAAAAAAGTTCATTCATCTACATAGCTAGATAGCCCTGGTAATACTAGGTGGAAAAATATCTTCTCTCTTCTGATGAAAACGAAAGATTTCCAAAATCCTCTGTTAACAAACTGAAAAAGCCTCACTGTCACAGAGGATAGCCTAACAGTCCCAATGTCAATGATGTTAAGAAATCAAGTGGAATGAAATAATCACTACTGCTTTCTAGAAGCTTGGTTTTAAAATTACCAGAACAGGTTCCTATTGTAAACTTCTTAACAGAGGCTGAAATTATGCCTGTACTGGTCTTGAAAAATCTCTAAGATTGAGGTAGAGTATGAAAGTTTCTAGCTGAGTGAAAATTGCTATGGATTCCATTCAAGCCAAGGTTGAGACTGAATTCTTTTTTACATATACAACACACAATATGATGGAGATCTATGAAACAGCCTGGGTCATTCTCAGAAGTTACAGATTTCTTCAGGATTCTTTAGGTGTGGCCACCAGTAACAATGATTGCAATGCGAAGCATTATATTACCTGACATGAAACAGTATTGCTATGAAGTCTTTTGCGTTTTTTCCTCTTAACCACTGTCATGAATAAAAATATTAATAAAATCTACCAGAATACTTCCGCATGTGCTACTTTATCCACTTTCACTATTTATGCAAGGCAAGAGATACGCAAATGTTAATCCTGTAAACTGACATACCAGGGGAGCTATATTAAAAACCTCATAAAAAGTGAGTTCTTGTCAGTTATGACAGTATTGTTTTTTCACATTTTTCCTCAAAACATGCTGACTCTCCTAATGAAGGTACTCAGTAACATCTCCATGATCTCTTTTATGTTGCCCCACTTACTAAAGATCTCCATACATGCTTGCAAAACCCAACTCACTTTTTCTTTTAGTATCTTCCTTAAAACACAGCTGTATCTATAAGAAACCTGGCAACATTAACAGCCCATTAGAGAACTGAAACCCCTGCCTATCATTCTAGTGGCTATTTTTCATCATTTCTTTGTATTCCTTACACCTTCAATATTGTCCACCTCTATCAATTGACTGTCTCTTGTCTTAGTGTGCAAGTACTCTAGAGTAGCGGTGGTTTGTTCTGTTCTATTGGCACTGAAACAGGAGGATCCTGGTTCACAACTGCTGTTCGTAAGCACCGGTGATACAAAAAAAAAAAAAAAAAAAAAAATCTGTGAAGATACTTGACACTGTGGAGACATCAACTGACTCTAACCACTGGTCTCTCCAGAACTGCAGATATGTCCTGCAGAATCGATGCAAGGCAATATAGAAGTATGCTTGAGAAAAAATGAACCAATCTTGACTTTGAAAAGATGGGATGAGTAAGATAAGTATTAATACACACTGTATCTGAGATGGTGTATATTTGTTCACATACTTCCAAGTAGTTCAAAGAGGGTGGAGTAGTTCGTTATTTTAATTGTTTGAGTCAAAATTCTAGTAATTCTCCTTATATGGGTTAAGAACATCTTCAAGAAAGTTCCACAGGTTTCTTCGACCTTGCTAAAAACAATCAACAAATTAGACAGCAGCATGGCCTCACCAAGAAGGGGGGAAAAAAAAAGGGGGGGGGGGGGGGGGGAAGTCAGTCATACTGGCCATCAGTTAGGACAACAGAACCTTCAGAAACAGAAGACACTGTGAACTGAAAAAATAAACATAATTAATACCAAAAATCATATACATTCTTGTCTTAAGTCACTTATTTAAATCATGAATATTTTTAAAAGCAGCAATAACCATTACAGCCTACATGTTTAATACCTGACATGAGTGAAATAAGTCTCTGTCTAGCCTCATTCGACGCCCTTGGTGTACGAATTCGGTCTATCCACTGGTATTCTGGGTCTTCATTAACTACAAGTTCTTCCACAAATCCATGAATTATTACTGCTCTGTAACACTTAGGAATAGATGTAGCTGTTAAAAAAAAAAATATATATAAAAGATGTAAGGCATGAGTCTATGAGCCAAGAATTCCAAGAAAACCATAAAATTACACATAAAAAGCGATGTGAATGATTCCAGAAAGTAATCCACACCATTTTCTGTTAAAATGTGGACATACCCAAGCAGTTTTGTTCTGGGAGACCCTGGAACACTGATAAGATAACTGTCCAGTGTATCAGTTACAACATGTACCATTATGAAACCTTTTCACTTTGTGCCTCTTTAACAGGATATGCACCCAAAATAGCACAATGTGCATATGCACATGCACTGAAATGCAACTTAAGAAAGATAAGGGGGGAAAAAAATCAGTTATTTACACTGTTTTGAAATATGAACAGTAAAAATTTATTTAAAAAAAAAAAAAGGCAAACTAAACAATCTTCTGCATTTGCTACTGGCTTCAGTGCAATCTCCACTGGGCTTATGCAATGGAGCTGGTGAAAGAAGGGAAACTGACAGAATAGGTAAAGAAAGAAAAGAAGGGGCAGGGAAAAAGTTTTCTGTTCAAATAAACTTTTCTCCTCTACTTACTGCAAAAAAACTTGACTCCACAGGATGACTGCCTAAATCTGTTTAAATCATTGAAGAGATCTACTTTCACCACCACATTGATCTCCCCACGTATACCTATCAATGAAAAACATGAAAAATGAGAAGCTGTATCAGAAACAAATACAAAACTAGCCCTATTAATTATTCCCTATTATTAGTAGTTGATGCACTTTCTACTACCAATGAGTCAGTTTTTCTGCAAAGAATGTACTATAACCTTGCTAGAACCACTCAGGTCAACTGGCAGCTCACCTGTAAATTCTAGCCTGGGCCAGAGGAGCAGGAAGACATTTCCTTGCCTCTCAGGTCTGCTGCAGAGACACTGTCTCAGAGGAAGTTTCTGGTTCTGCCCAGCCTTTGAGACTGAAGCTATGCAAGCAACAGTCCTCAAGTACCTGCTGCACTGAACAGGACTTTAGAAGAAAAATGGGATTAGGAAAAGAGAAGCCATCAGCCTCCTGATACTGCAGTGGCCTCTGTTGCAGTGTACAAGTGCACTCTCTGCTCCTTTGCCCTGTACCATCAATGCAGGAAGGGTATAAAATCAGTATCTAAGCACCGTGACTGTCCCAAGATATCCTTAGCACAAAAGGTCAGAAGTACTAGCTTTGAGCATAGATGCCTTGCAACTGGAGTCCTGTCCACATCAAAAAGCTCTGACCAACACAAAAAAGCTTTTACATTTTCTCCCTGAACTGGTCGCAAATTCGCAGTAAAGCTACTCTCTGAAGTTCAATCCAATGAGAAAATTTGTGGTTCTAGAAAGAACCATAAAGTGGCACAGTAAATGTTTGTAAAATACTTTGACTATGAGAAGAAATATATAAAAACCAAGGTATTACAGACTTTTTAGATAAAGCTTAATTTTTGGTCACAATTAAACCTTACTAATAATGGAATATTTCCTCAACACACAGCCATTCCTTTTCGATTTTTCTACTTTCCTATCCTGAGCTTTTTCTTCTTTTTCCCCACCCAGTAACAAAACCATTTCATGTATTATAGGTTCTGACATATTGAGGACTAAACTTCTTGATGAGTCTGATCTCTAGTGTCTTCAGAAGCCTTTATCACTTAAGTATATGACACTCAAACAAAAGCATTAGATTCGTAGATTGACTCTGACATTATCGCAATAAAGTCACCTAGATCTATCTTCCAAAACACCAACAGAAAGAAGCCTTCAGTGACTATAACAGGAGTGCCTCAGGTTCATATATTTTCACAAATAATCATGTTGAGGTGCAGAAAAAAAATTTTTAATAAAAATTTATAAACATTATATTATTTTTTTAAGGAATCATCAATTACTGTTTGCCAAGGATCAAGATAAGTAGAATCTAATGCTATGAGCATGAAAATATAAGAATTCTAATTTTACTTAAATAGAAAAAAAGCTGTGAAATACTAACAGATCTAGAAAAACATAGAGAAATCTAATTCTCTCTGACATACAAGTTGTACATATCCTGAGACAAGTGTTCACCTAATTTAACTTCAAAAGAAAATGTAAGATAGGAAAATGTGAATAGAATAAAAAGGATAAGAAAAATACATGCACTATTTCTCAAAAAAACCTCTTCAATGTAACCGTTTTAAATGTAAAAAATACTTTGCATCAGTTATGATGATCATCTAGTAAATACCATTACTTATTTCCCAACAGTGATTTACAATTAGCTTTTAACATAGTTAGGTCATTTAATTCACACAGGATAATGAATAAGGGTGGTAATGACAACCACGTAGATGTTCTGCAATAAGGTATTCAAACAGCAAGCTAATTGCTGTAAACCGACCTTGACTTTCTGGGACAAAAGCTGTGTTTCATTAAAATCAAAGGCAAAAATATCAACAACTTCATTTTCTCATACCTTCAAGATATTCTGATGAAATCTACTTAGCACTGAGAGTACTTTCTGCAGGGAAAAGGAATTTCATCCTGCACCTTATGTTAAAGATATGTCACATCCTGTCCCTCCATCTCAAGTGAAGTTTATCCAACATCCCAGGAAGGCACACTGCTAGCGACCTCAAAAGTATATTCTTTTACTAAACACGTGGTAATTGGAAAAGTATGTTTGGGTCTTTTTTTTAATCAGAATTTTGCAGTAACTATTTTAAATACCATGTGAAGATTTTTTCCACTTGTCACAAGTTCTATAGAAGGCGTTCTGCCAAGCACTAGTCTGAACTACTATGCCAGAAATTTTCTCATGCCAGAAATAAGGAAAAAACGGCCAGAAAAGCAGCTTTCCAGCTCCCAAGGCTAAAATTATTACAAATTTCTGAAGACAGCTTACAGAAATGGAGATTGTAAGAAGCAGATTACATCTCAAACAACATTGTTTTACTTTTAAATTAGCAAATCTTACCATGAATGGTATCATAAATTGGAAACCATCCTGAAATAACTGTAGCTGCTTCACTATAGAGCAAAGGATCAATATCTATGTACACTTTGCCAATGGCATCATTAGCACTGTAGGTATCATGATCAAGAACTGTGATCTGGAGAGGCTCATCTTGTAGCTCTTCATCATCTACCTAGAAACAAATATTAACATGGAATCTGAGTATTTCAAAAAAATGCAGGGAAACACTGCTGAAAAACAAATGCAAAAAAGAGGAGAGTTAGTTATGTACAGTGACCTGACACAGATAAATCTGTAATTTTGATTTCCTGTACCTAAACAACACATTCACTTATTTGGATTTTACCCTTCACAGACTGGTGAGATCCTGGAACCAGACTTCTCACTGGGAGAACAACAGAAAAGCAAGATTACAGTGATGACACATTTTAAAACAAATCATCTGGAATTTTAAGTCACATTCCCTAGACTGTCTACCCACCTCCACAATACATACTTTTCATTAAAAAAATGAAAATTTAAGATAAAGCATCTCAGAGGACTATTATACTCTGAAGTTATGATCATTGGTGCTCTCACCCTTCCAAACTGGTCAGTGGCTTAAAACAAGACAAAGACATTTTATACAACACGCTGTAAAAATTCAGTAATCTCAGACATGCACTTTCCTAAATAAATAAAATAATCCATCTGCAGATACCTCAATTATTTTTAGGACATACAAAGATGAGACATTCTACAACTTTCTGTGTTGAACGTCACAAACCAAGAATCAGGTTTGCTAAATGCAATGGGATGACTCGTGTAAGTGTTTGCAGAATTATAACATGTAGTCTTGCAAAAAGATCAAACTACACACGCACACACACACTTATGATGTCTTTAAGCAGTTAGTGTTTTTCCACTCTTTGAGATGTGGAATTCTTTTTTTTTTTTTTTTTCCCCAATGTTGCTGTTTGGCTCTTTTCTTTCCCAAATTCATTTTTCCACGCGAAAAGATAGAATTTTGAGACTTCTGCTATTGTCAAAAAAACCTCTTTCTGTATGAACAGAGTTAACCCTCCACACAGATCAGCTCTCTCCCCTCCCCAAAAAAACTACCCCAGGAACTGAAAAATAAAAAAAGAAAACTGATTGAATTTCAACACCACAGTACCACTTTTTTAACATGGATTGCTGGTTAAGAGATACTCTTAATCAAGCATTCTGTGTTGATTAATAATCTGCCTAACCTTACTATTTTATATTTGCTCTAAACTATTTCTAACATTACCAGCTATTACATCACTCATTACATGTACATATATTTACAATCATGTTTATACTGATATTATCTTAGAACACCATAAATGAACCAGTACTATATATTCAAATGTTTTAACAATTAATTTATTCTAAATACCATTCCTTTTTTTTTTTTAAAGTAATAAAAAAATGCAGTAACAAAAAAAAAAAGACTATGTAAACACTTGTTCAGAGCATAACGTCAAAGGACATCAATAATTAGATCCTGGAAAGCAACAAGCAATTACAGGAAAATGCTGAGTGCCCTCATTATTACATAAGGAAATGGGAAAAGAAAGTGTCCGGTAATTGTTGTCCAAGCTCTTTATCTTGTAATTTTCTCACAGGAATTCTCCATTTTCTTCTTTGTCAAGTGCATTATTTTTGCAACCCAAAGTAACATTTCAAATACCAATTAACTCTCCTAACTCAAAATTACCCGTTTAAAAAAAATACAAACATACCCATACTGATATCTGAAAGCCTAATCCATAATGCTATTTTCCCCCCACTTTCACCTCTGTCTTGTCTTTTTTAGTATTACTCAGAATAACATTTAAGTTGGATCCAGTCTGGCAAGCTTTTATCTTTATAGTCCTAAAAAGCCAATGAGACACCTTTAGCAAACAAGGTCTAACTGTAGAAAGGTTTGCTGAAAAGGCTTCATGTGTATTTAAACAGAAATACACTTCACTCCTCAAAACTCATTTTCTGCCTGAAATGAAATTATTTCATTAAGGGCATCTAAACCGGAGTGTCTATATAGATACAGGAAAACTCCTTAAAAAATACTTACTTCAAATTTGAACCACTCGGAATTCCACTGAGGATTAAGCGATTTGGGATACACATCTGTCTTAAATGTTGTATTTCCAAATTTTACCTAGAAAAACAAGCATTCAATTATTAATAATAAATATTAATAAATAAATTTAGAAACTCATTAAATCTACACATGCAAATAGTTTCAAATACATATTTCAATAATATCAACAAATCCTTTTCTTTTCAGTGAGAGTGGCTTTTTTAATCGATTCACATATATCACTAAGTAACTTTCCAGGTTATCAACAACACTTCCAATAAATCTCTCTCTCCCACTACTAAAATTGTTTCTTTTCCTCCTCAATCACTTGAGAGGTAAAAATATCACTTATATTGGCTATTCAAAGTCACCTGGTATACTCGCTTTGCCTTCTGTTTAGAAATACTGTAAGATAAAGTATTCTATCTAAATATTGATAGTTTATGTCCTATTACTGTTCTCTCTAGGGTTTCTAAATCAGCTTTATTGACAATTTATAAAAGAAACATAGAAATAAAATGGTAACATTGGTAAATTTATTTCTTAAATTTAAGAAATCTCCCCAGATACACACCAGAAAATAACTGAAACCATCTCCATTAACTGCAATCTTGATATGCTGGACACATAGCAGTAAATTCAGAGCAGCAAGGGGGAAGCACCGTATCAGTTTCTATTCCTTTCTTAAAATATAGAAAAGTCCAGAAAGTATATAGGCAAAAAGGTTAGAGGGACTACATATCTATATACCTACCTCTATATATATCCCTGTAACCTCCAGTTACTGAAGATCAAATATTCTCCATACTTCTACTGACTAACGCACATAACTTCAACCACATAATAGCCTATTTCAGGAATCTCCATTTGGTCTCCATAGGAGTCTATTTCAGGACGACCCCATTTGGTTTGGTTTTGGTTTTTGGTTTGTTTTTTTTTTTTTTAAAGTGAAAGTGAATTTCTGTGATGTTCCCTACATCAAGAAACGATGCTGCATAATGCAAGAACCTTTATTTCACCACAGCTTTCATTTCAAACCATTTACAAGCACTTGTAGTTCTCTGAATGTTGCCTCTCAAAATAATTAGTACTTCAACTCATCCCAAGTATCTGATGGTACTTACAAATACCCAAAGTTATGTTTTTGAATTCATTCAAGATTCTTAAGAAAATAATGAGTGTGCTGATATAAAAGAAATGCTGCAGTTAAAGACAGTTGTGGATTTTGAATGCCATTTTCTTTTTAAAAGTCTAAATGGATGTTGGAGACTAAATTTAGGCTTAGCTTTTGAAAACTGTATAGTAATGTTTTAAACACTTTTGCTGAAGACAGTATTAAATAAACACTTTATGCGTTTCAGTAGTATGGTGATTATTTTGCACAGGTGCATATCCCAACGCTAAGGAGATGCTGCACTTGCTTAAGTACACCCAGTTAAATTAAAAAGCCTAAAGCACTGCAGAACTGGACTATGAGTTCACACTGAGCTCTGTATATATAACCGTACGTACCTCAGTCAACAGAACTCTGTACAGCATTTGTGACCAAAGAAACAAATAAAAAAAAACTGTGGGGCACCCTATTTAATTCAATGAACAGTAATGCTTTTTGAAAAGAAGTTACTTCAAAGTAAGCTTTAAAGTTAAAAGCCAGAGTGGTACAAAAACACAGGACTAAGCAACCTTAGTGTAAAAAACCGTCTAGCCATCAAAAGGTGGATGCAGCCTACATGCACACAGAAAACTAACAGCACTGCCACTTAGAATGTGTATTCATCACACATAATCAAGTGATACTGACACTAGTTTTAACTAAGCTACCTTATATACCAGAAGCTGCCATGACGCAACAGCCCAGAGCTCCACCCAACCTATTTTTACATGTTATCTAGGGAGTATATTAGTTCCGTTGGAGCCTCAGGCAGCTATAACTGAACTTCTCCAGTAGTCAAGCTAGTTCATTAAAGCTAGTAGAGATAATCGAGCACTACATTGCTGTCTGCTGTACAAATTTAGAAGCACAATTACAGAAGAAATCATGCTAATTTGCTCCAGATCACACATGCTGGCAAAGTCCAAGTTATGCATAACCTGAGCCAAGTAAGAGCTCTAAAGTCTTTTCTCATTTTCTTTTCTAATTCTAGATTTATATTAGAAAATTTAACAAGGAAATTAAAGGCTAGTAATCAACTAGTACCCTAACATTAGTTCAGCTTTTCATTTTTATTTAAGCGAAAATGTTTTGTAAAGGTTTTCAGCAACCTTACACTGAAAAATAGAACAATAGTTTCAAGTTCAATTTATTTTGACATAAATCTCACCTGCTGCCTTGCCTACTCTACCCTTGTGGAAAGGGTACTTCCCACATTTTTTATCCTATGTCATCTAGGGGAGAATTAACCTGCTTCACTACGGTTTAGGGCGAGAGCCGGACCCCCAGGGCGACTAGTGGAAGGGTATTTGAACATGAAAGATAGTATGTAGGGACGACAAGGGGCTCGGAATCATGACGTGTCATCTATCCTGATAAAAGACATAAATCACTGGTCTTGACATAGGTGGATGGGCCACCTTTACTTAACCCGGAAAACAAACATGTATAATTTATATATGTGTTTGATAAATAACAGTCCTAAAACCAAGGCCCCATCTACGTATTTCTTTAGCCTTATGTGTGCCAAGACATTCATGAAACTGCACATTAACCCAGCTAAGCAAATTGATCTTTCTGAAAAATTTTGTTTTCCTTTTTTGCTAAGCTAGTCTTTAACCAGATGAATTTCCAAATCTATTTTGCTACACAGCTACTCAGACAGTGGGGTTGGCACAGATGAAGCAGGGTTGGGAACAAGTGACCTACAGTAGAGGAGAGCTGTTTCTCCTCCAGGCAGCATAAAAACAGTCCAAATGAAACTCATCAGAGAACTGTATTTCCTATTCCTGTTTTCCCTGTCTCCTAGTAGCACACATCAAGTTGCTGTAGGCTGCCTATTAATCAAATTTAAAATTACAAGAGAGACGTTCATAAATTAAAAACTGACTGATGAAACATCTGAAACCAAACACTGAAATATTAAGTTAAATGATTGTCATTCATGTAATAAAATAGAACTGTGTACTATTTCAGCTCCATTGAAAAGCACATGAGAAATACATTTTCTCTTTATTACCAATTTACTGTCCCACTAAGCAATGTGCTTAGTGTCTAATTTAGTCAATCAAATTTTTAAGCACCAAACCAAATCAGGACTTACATACCCAAAATCTATTTTGATATTGTCAGATTTTTGAATTTATACAGTTCTAGAACGGTATTCCGTCTTCCCACCTTAATTCCAGTATTGCACCAACCTCTATTACTATTTGTGGTGCAAGCATGCATTTACATAGCATTCCATTTTTAAACACCTCTTTGCTTTTTCTGAGAGTATGATTTCTAAATCTATGGAATGTTACTGAAACGTTCTAAGTTATTCATATTGGAAATAATGAATCATAAAACAGAAGGATCACATCAAGTTATTTTACAATCCCTTCCTGAGAAACGCCCTATATATTGCCTGTTAACTATATGATTGTAAAGACGGTTGAGGTTAGATACGTTTGGTGCAATAAAGTGATTTAAACATGTAAACAATATTTAACATTTGTCCAATAAAAATCCTCTTCGAAAATGTTTTAGTATTTCAAATACTTTAAATAGAACAACGAATATCGGCCTTAAAAGTAAAGCCTGCACAACCACTCTGCACTTCATATATTCAGAGATACAAACGACTTAAACACGCTTTTACTATTTCTCCATCCTGCTTACAACACATCTATCGAATCCTGAAATGGATTCCATTTGGCTGCCATACCAACGAGAGCCATTCATTAACAACCTTCAGCCAAGAGAGGCTGAAAGAGAGCAGAATATTTCCAAAATGCCATTCAAGTTCTACACGGCTGTCAGCTAAAAATCACACCCAAGGGTAAACCAGAAACTGCTTCAGAAACGTCCCCGCGGGCACGGGCTCAGGGTGCTCCTTGCCATTTCCGCAGCCCTTTTGCGCGGCACGCTCGCCCAGCCGGCCCCGGCCGAGGCGGGCCCATCCGCCCCGCGCAGAACGGTGCAGCCAACAGAAGAGCTCTCCGGCCGAGCCCGGAGGCACGAAACGCGTCCCAGGGCGGGGCCGCTGAGGGGAGCCGCGGCCGGCAGCGTCCCAGGCACCGCTCCGCGACAGCCTGCGTGACCGCGGCGGCACCTGTCACCGCAGCGCGGCCGGCCCGGGGGGAGCGTCCCGCCCGGCCGCCGTAGGTGCGCACCCGCCCGGGGGCGCCGCGGCGGGGCCCGGCAGATGCCTCAGCCGCGCGGGCCCGGCGGCAGGTGCGCGGGCCCGAGGCGCGGGCCGGCGGGGCCGCCCTCCCCCTCCCCCTCCCCCTCCCCCTCCCCCCCGCGCCGAGGCACAGCGCCCCTCCCCTCCCGCAAACCTCCACAAAGGCGTCGGTCAGGTCACTGGCGCGGTCCATCACCGGCAAATGGCGCCCTGCCACGATTTTGACCTTCAGCTTCCCCGGCATCTTCCTCCGCCTCCCCCCGGCTGCAGGGAGAAAACAACAGCGCGTGTCCCATGGAACGGAGCGGCGCGGCGCGGCACGGGGGGGTGGCGGGGGGGGTGTGGCGGGGAAGCGGGCGCGCATGCGCCACGGCGAGCAACGGTCTGCGGCTGCCTGCCCATGCCCGGCGCCGCTGCCCGGACCCAGCGCCGCAACGGCCGCGGGGCACGCGCGCCGTGACGCAAGCCGGCGGGGAGGGAACGGCAGTTGGGCGCATGCGCTACTTACGGGGTCACCACCGCAAGCGGCCGACAAAGCGGGCGTAGGGAGCGAGGAGGGCAGCGGGCAGTCCTCCGCTCCGCTCCCCCCCCGCTGCCCACTAAGGCCCCGGGGCGCCCCGCCGCACAGCTCGCCCCTGCCGGTATCGCCCCGCCCCTGCGCCAAGATGGCGCTGCGGGCACGGAGACCCCCACTGGAAGTCGAACGCCGACTCCTCGATGGGTTCCGCGCTAGCGCTGCGGCGGCGCTTCCAAGGGAAGTCAGGGTGCTCGAGCGCCGAGTCATCGATTCCCGGGAGTGCGGTGCCGGCCGCCGGCGGCCCGGGGCAGCGGTGGCACGGGCTGCGGTCGGGACCGCGCCGCGCCTCGCCTCTTCACCCATCCAGCCTTGTGTCTACGGGGCTCGGTGCCGGGTGTCGCACTAGGCGTCCCTGGGCGCGGCGGAGGCCCTGTCCTGCGGGCGGGGTGCCGGCGCGGCCCGCTCGGAGAGCCCTGCTAGCGTCTCCGATGCCTCCGGCCTGCTCTGCCTCCAGCCTTCCCCGAGGAAGGAGCTGATGCAGTCTCGGGCTTGAGGGTCCGTTAAAGGGGAGGTGTGGAACGTGTGTGCATCTCTAGGTGCTCGGTGGGAGAGTCCTTTAAAGGATTTAAACCAAAACCCATGGGTTTGGGTTTTTTTTTCTTAATCAAAGACAAATATTTGCAGTATTTGAGGGATTATGAATAGATTAAATGGAATTTAGTTATCAGAAATAGGATTTGATATGGTTCCTGTAGCCAGGTTTTGACTTTTTGATGCCTGAAAAGCTCTTTGTTTAGGAAAGAGTGCTGTGGAAGCTTGGGGCAAACCCAAGGACTGGGGCTGGCCAGGAGTTACATCAGGTGTGTGCCTGCGGGTGGGAGTCTGGGAATACGAAACCAGGCCGCACGAGAATCTGTGGGTCGTGGGGTTGTACTGCTGGCGTGGTCGTGAACAGGAATATAAAAGAACCCTTGTGTTTTGATTAAGCAGTCCCCAGATGTTGAGCCAAATAGTAGATCTGGTTGGATTATTTTCCCTTCTTTCTAATCTTACAAAAAGACTAAATAATGTTATGGGCTGGAATGTGATACTGCAAACCCCAACCATACGAGTGAAATACAGTAGTGTGTGGCATAGCAAATTAATGTACAGAAGATCTTTGGCTATCTGTCCTCCAGCTAGCTGCATTTAGTCTCACTAATATAGCACTTCCTCTCTTTAGCTTGTTTTGAAGTTATTTTTGGAACAAAAACGTGGTGCTTAGTTGCTGACTGGGGTTAAACCACGACAACAGGCTAGAGGCATGTTTCTTCCTCATCCATCCTTGTTTGAGTGGTGTACTGGAATGAGGATACTCCCAAGGCAGGATAGGAGTAAAGAGCAAAGACCCAGGAAGGGAATCAAAACCAGAAAACACGCTACTAATGTTAGGGTTTTAGTTTAGCCCAGAAACATGCTTTTTGAATGGAATCTCCTGATCTCACCTGCTTAAATGTTGTTTTGGCTCACATAATCAAGCAGTTACAGAGCGTATGAACTGAATATTTAATTTGGATAAGACTGAACTGAAAAGCATAAGCTAAGCAATACAACAAATATGTTCCAGCTGTTTAAGGGCATTTGGGCTGTGGCAGCAAATTAAAGCTAGTATGAAGTTAAACTGCCTGAATTGAATGTGGTGTGAGTGCTAGGTCCTCAGCACTGTTTCACCCTAAAGAGGGGCCATTGATCCACTACATGTTAACATAGCCATTCCTGTGTCTTAATTTCCCTATTAGAGTAAAAACTACGAGGAGAAGGCGGAACGAAAAAAAAACCATTCTCTCTTGCCCATGTTACATACAGCATTGTTTGGCCTTTATTAATTGGTGGTGTACTGCTTTATAGCCCAAGATTTAGGGAATGTTAAATAAGTTCTTGACTACAAATAAGTAAAAAAAAATTTAAAAGTAGACTTTGTTGTCTGTTCTTTTTTCTGGCAAAACACCTATTTCTTTGCTTCTTTTGCTAGCTAAATTACAATGCAACAATTATTAGGAAACACTGCATGGTTACGGTGATTTTACAGCATGTCTTGTGATATGTAGAAAATTTTTTTTCAGTTTATAAGGACATGAATCCTTGAAAAAAAAATTCTTTAATTTGGAAGAAGAATTTCTAGCCCATTGATCAAAAGATTGAAACTGCCTTGTACATTATAAGCAAAAGGACACAAATGTAGTTTAGTTCTGTCTCTTTAGAGATGGGTAGGTGGCTCTACCAAACATGTTTGTGATGCCAAGGTCTTCCTAAACTCCTCTTTAGGCACTGAACACACCAAACAAAACTGTGGAGGTCTTTATTGTTCACCGAAGATTGGACAATTTGCCTGACTAATGACCAGTTAATGCAGTGAATACCTGGCTAAATGTACTGCCTTGTTAAATGAAATAGCTACAATTTGGCACCATCTTTAAACAATTCAAGCTTTGTTGTACCAGATGCTTGCTGAAAGGGAAACATTCAAGAGAACATCTAACACGGTAAGCTCTTTCTGGCAGGTTCTTCTAAACCTGCAGCACTCCTGACTCTTAAAGACCTCTCTAATCTTCCAGGACAATCCACCTCAATGCTGCTGCCTCTCAAACTTTTAAAAAAGATTTTTCTAAAGTTAAAACTGTGAGGGTTTTTTGTGATGAAATGCAAGTCTGTTCTTGTCTTACCCACTGAACCTAGAGAACAGATTATCCCTTTAGACGTACTAGAAGACTCTTACTGGATTAAACTGGTGATAACTGGTACATATTCTTTTAGGTAGTTTTTTTGTTGTTTCATTTATAACATCTGGGGCCAATAGGATCCACAGGTTAACTGCCTGCTTTGGGAAATTTTATTTCCTTTTTATTTTGAACTTAAAAACTGATTGCACTTGAGTTGTATCTCTTACGTGATGAGAGAGAATGAAGAATTGTTGCGTTATTCATGCAAAGTTTTTAATGAATTTTTTTATGGACTTACCATCTAACTTTTGTTTTAATTGACTTGTTTCAAACAAGTAACTTAATTTTTCCATTCTTTCTTCATAGGTCTTTTTCCATGCCTCTGAACATTCTTTTTAATTTCCCCTGAAGACTCTCTGAACAGGCCACGTTTTTTCTTAAAGTGTAGTATCTCAAACAGGAAATAAAGTTCCAGGGAAGCTTCACCAGTGTTGTCTAGTGACCATCTCCCTCTCTCTGGGGTTATGAAATACAGGGATTAGTGCAATACATGTTTCTCTCTCCAAAAAATTCTGTCTAAGGAGCCAGCTTTTCAATGGAAGATTTTAGTAGTCAAAGGACTAGAAAAGAGAAAAACACCTTTTTTGGAGAACCAGTTCAAATCTGTTTCTTAGATACTTGGAAAGATCAATTAGATATGATTTAATGCATTAAGAAACCTGCTAGGTGTATTATAGCTGTCTTAGGGCTGAGGACTTTCTATACTGGCAGAAAGAGACCTGTCTTTCCATAAATTAGCATGTTACTTAACACATTTCATGCCAATAGTATTCCAGTTCTCTAGGGCCAGCAGGGACTTATGGAAAGGGAAAGGTAGAAGGGACTCAGCTGAAAGTTTAGTCAAAGCCCTAGAAAACACAAAGTATTTGAGGCATCGAAAATAGCATTAGATTTCCCTCAGTTTAGGCAAATGATGTTCAATATAAGGAATATACTTGAAACTAAAGCTGTAGTATGTACTTTCTCAGTAATATGCATGTCAGAAGTCCACAGAAAATATTAAGAGGTGTATTTTCATCATAAGGGGAAAAAAAAGATGTGACTTCTGACTTTGCACTTTAGTATCCACTGTGTTTCTTAATAAGTTTTTTTTCCCTTCTGCTTAAAAGTGGTGTTTTAGCAGGTTGTGACAATAGAAGTCATGTTTCAGCAAGATAACAAGTGTGATATGCTTAAAGAGTAGCCTTATCTTATTTGAGCAGGTATTGTCATGTATTTAATGGCATTGTAACCCAACTGTACAAGCAAAGAATATTGCTAATTACAATATTAAAGATGTCTTGTGTGGAACAATGAGTGTCATAAAAATAGGAGAGTTTTGTGGGGGGAAGCTGTGAGATTTTTACCATCTAAATGTGAAGATCCTTGTATCCTTTCTTTTCAAGTTGTTGTAAGTATGATAGGATTTTGTTTTGTGTTTTGTTTTCTGCTTAACTGCTAGCTCAGTGTATGCTTGGATTTCCAACGAACAGAGATTTCCTTTGTGATAGACATGCGTGTTGAACCCTTAGTTTAGAAAGTGATACTCCAAAGAAAAGGTTTTCCCCATAACTTCAATCTGCTGACCCATCACTTTAGGGTAGGTTTCAATTATATTTGTTTACTAGCCTTCTTCAAGATGCAGATTAGAAGGTGGTGGTCTAGGCTTTCCTCAGGTTACAACATGACCTGGGATGTGGTGGACTGTGTCTTAACCATGGGGAAAAGTGCTTTTTGATTATATTGCATTGAGCTGATTAGAACAAAAATAAATAAAAGAGTTTTTTGGTTTTTTAGTTTGTTGATACACACCAAAGAGACTTTATATCTGCTTTTGCTTATTAGCATTCACAGAAGATACTGGCTCTGTTTCTATTGCAGTTACTGTGATAAATAGTCTTTGAAATAGGAGTCTTTGTCAACTGTTACCAACAAAGAAAACGCTGCAGTATCAGTTTTTGGTTTCTGGAAAAATCCCAGTATTTCTTTGTAAAACTACACGTTTCAAAGCAATCTGGCTGAAATCTATGGGACACCAATCCAAAAATATTTTTAATAATGCTCAGAGGGGTCGTATATCCAGAGTGATATATATATATATGTCCTTAGTAAAGGACCCCTGCATCCCAGAAAAAAAAAAACCATCTTGCTTCCACTCTGACTAAGTGTGCTATGCTGTGTGCCCACGACAAGGATTTAGACAGGGGCAAAATCCTGATCACTACTATTTATTATTGCCTGTATGTATTCGATGTGGCATTGCAACCCCTAATACCTCTCATTAGATTAAAAGATACTGAGTGAAATCCTCTCTCAATAAAATCAGTAAGGTGAAACTCTCACTGAAATGAAGAGATGGGCTTTATTATGAACTCCTGAGGGGAACAAGGGCTTCATTACTGAGGCTTCTGATTTACACTGGAGGACCTCACTGTAGTTAGCCTGTTTAAATAGAAGATTAAGAGCAAAATTAATGTCTATTACTATCCACAAGAACAAATTCTTGCTACCATAAGGGTCTCTACTGTAGCAGGTGTGATAAGGAAAGGATGGAAGTCTGAGCAGGACAAATTAAAACTCGAAATATGTAGACGTGGCTAATGGAAGTGTGAGTTATCATTGAGCAAGTTATCAAAATAGGCAATTTTTAATTGCCTGTAATTATAAGTGATTGGGAGCACTTAGAATCTGTAGTTCTGTCACCAAGACTGCGTTTTTTGCTGACCTATGAGTGAGAACAAAAAAGAAAAGGCCCATGGCCTTGCAAAGATGTGCACTACATGAAGCAAGAAGGTGACTGTGGGCAGGCTGCAGTCCTCCATGATTGTCACCTCGCTGCTAGGGCAGCTTCCTCCCTCCTTCCCTGGTCATAGGGACTGAACGGGTCGAGAGTGAGCCTGGAGACAGCTGCAGAAAGAGGCTGTGAAGGCAGTCAATAAATGGTGGCTACCTAGTACTTGAGCTAAAAGGTTCATTTTGACTCTCAGTTACTTGGGGAGGATCTTATGGGCTCAGTTTTGCTGACTTTATCCTACTTTGCCTACAGCTGCACCTCTCTAATGCTTTTTAATCTTGATGCTGTAACTATTAGGTAAAAATCAGATGATCATAGTAAGTGATTTCCCTGATGGAATTAAAGTATGTGATATGAGTGATGGTATACACGGGTGGTTTACTTTTGTCCTGAATCTATTCAAAGTTGTTCCCAGGCTAATGGAACTAAGTTGAGCCGGCATTGGTGGTAGATGATAATATAGTCTATTCTTTTATATTATATAGGAACTGAATACAGAACTTATTTGGAGACAGTATCTTGGAATTCATTTTTGAAGTTAAACATTCTCAAAAAATTCAAATACTGTACTGGTGATAGAACAGATAGTCAGATCCAGATAAATGTGCTAATATCCTATAATATGTATGAAAAAAAAGCTTATCCAATGAAAACTCTTTAATTCCAATGATATTCTAAAATATTATTCCCATGCAGATCTAGTGAATTGAATAAAACCTGGTTAGCCTTTGGGGAAAAACAGAAGGCAAGACTTATTCTCAAGGCTTACATTAACAGGGAAAAAATAATGCCCGGTATGTCTTAGTCCTAAAATTATATTTCTGAATTGTTTATATACACTTGTTTTCTGGATATCAAATGAAAGTATTTCCTTTGGAAATGAGATCTCAACACTTCTTATTCTTTTGAATGTGACATCTTTCCAACAGTCTACTCAAGTCAATCTTCTGTTGACTTCAGCAGTTTGGGATTTGGTCCATATCAAGCGCTTTGTAAGAACAGAGAGCCATCAAAATATTCCATTTCATGCTATTATTGCTGTATGAAGGTCTCGATTTCCATACAGACTTAAAAGAAGTTGGATAAAATAAATATTCACTAACATGGGAATGTACGCAATTACCTACTGGGGGAATCAAACAACTGGGTCTGATGTCATGTTCTCAGCTAGTAATTGGATGTCATTTATCTTTCTTACAGTTCTGTGAGGGAAATAACATTGCATATGACTTTGTGTGTTTTAAGAGCAATGAGTAGCAATGGCGTAACTGGGATATCAGTTCACAGAGATTGCAGCAGAATCCTGTGTACACGTGCTCTAGCAAAGATATTTAGTTACAAGCAGTACAATAATAATAGCTATTCAGTGCTTCACGCTTACAAAGCCCTAGTTAATTAGTGAACACCTAGTTAATAATTTAATTAAATGTAATTGTCAGCAGCAGTATTTATCTCATTAGAAGATAATTAGTCCTTCAGTGACACTTTCAACATTTCTACCCTTCCTTCTTTTAAGGGTTGAGACAAAGAAATGAAATATTTAACTGTGATTGTAATATGTATGAGACTTACACAGTTATTAAAATGGTTATACTTGCTGGTTATTTTATTCTGCTTAATATTGTTGGTATTTTCTCTTCCTTTTTCCTGTATAAATGTAATAAATAGATCATTTATTCAGGTCCCATCCCAAAACATGGAAATATTAATGAATGTGTATATTTATAGATTGAAATTGCTGTCAGGATCAAAGATGATGATCCTGAAATTTTGAAGTAGGTTAATGCTTATTAAAGCTATGGTCCTTGTAGTTTGTCTCGTGAACAGCTATGGCACAGGCAGCAAGAGTACATACATACTGCTCAGGAAGTCAGTCTGTGTCTCAGAGGAGATTATTTTAAGTATAGTAACTCTGCATAAACTATCTATAGTCTTCAAGATTCTTCACAAGATATGCAAGTTATTTCCTGGTGCATTAAAGAGATTAAATTGGATTACAATCAAAACAATAAATCTTTGTATTCTAAAACATGGAGTGAATGCAGTTCCTAATAACCATGTGATGCTTTTGCTTCTTGTGTTCCATTTGGAATAGACATGATGATGTGAGTTATTAAATATTGAAGTTTTTAATGTATAAACAATAAAAATTAATGAAGCAAACCACTGAGTTTTGTTTTTCAGCAGCATGTAATGCTTTACGTTCAGCTTCTTAAAAAAGTGGAATGCAGGCTTGTGTCTACATAGTGATATTCATTTGCTGTCAAAACATCTGATACAGAGGAATTCACATTGTAAGAGTTTAACTCTCGTGCCAAGCCAAAGGAGACAGAAGAGGCTCATGATCTGAATTCCATCTCTTCCCTGAGTACATAGGAAGCAGAAAAACTGGGCTCCTAACTCAGGCTGGTAAAGTTAGAAGCTTAAACTATAAACCAGAAGTAATACCCTTATAATTCACTTTCCATCACCATTCAATTTGTTGTGAAAAGTATGTGCTACTGCTGCAGAAAATGTCAGTCAAGCTCAGCCTAGCAAAGCGGTCATGGTGCATCATGTGAACAAAGCAGGGGGAGCTGTGATTGCTAGGAGATGAAACACTTCACAAGCTAGATTAGAAAAAAACTCCCTCCAGGTGCACAGTGATGGGGAAAAAGGTGAACAAATAGAAGAAACTGTCCTCTTCTTACCCAGAGCTCCCAGGGAAAGGGAGCGGGCAGGGAGCCCCAACTAGGAGTCCCAAGTTCATTTTGTGTTTTCTACTGAGAATGTGCATTGCGTGGTGTGGCAAGAGAATGGTGCGGCTGCTGCTGCTGCTACAGGATTTGAGGCTCTGCACTAGGGAGTTTTAGTGATGAGATCTTATGCTGTATAAGAAGCCTCACAGAAGTCTAAAGTGGAAAAGAGTTGTCTTGTCTGTGGCTGACGGGTTACTGGAGCAATCAAGATGACTACTTCTAACAAAGCAAGTCTTTTTTTTCAGTCCTTTCATGATTCCTGAACACATTCCCGAGTCCCACCTGAGGTCAGAAGGAAGTATCCATTCACAGAGAAAGCATAAAAGTTCAAGACCTGCAGGGTAACTGAAGCCCTGCAAAGCACACTTTTCAAAAAATTCTTAATTTACGTGTAGCTGTGGATTCATATAACTGAATTATGTACGGTGGAAAGGAGAGAAGATGGATGGTCTCAGTACTGACCCATTCTTTATTATCCAACTGGAATTAATCCAGTTCACTGTCTTGATTACTAGCCATTGAAACAAACTCTTTATATTCACTACTTACCACCTTACTTCTTAAGTAAAAACTCTTGTAGAGTAAAACCTGGCTAACTAAAGTAGAATCCTGTCATCTGTGCTTGTTCTTTGAGTACTATCCTAATTCATTTCTGACAGACTTGTGTTCAATGCTGCATTTGACCCTGTTAACGGCAATTTATAGGGCTTTTGAAATATGAGGACAGTGTCTTCAAACTGCCTTCAAAGTACAAAAATTCTCATTCATCAAGCTTGTTCTGCCTTTCTCTGCTTTTATGTAGAGGAGAATTACAATCATCACCTTGGACTGTCTTGATAGCAGCTGAAGGAGGTACTGCTTTGATTTTATTAGCAAAGATGATTATGAACAGTACAACTTGAGAAGTATATGCTAAATACATTGCTTAATTATACATAATAATTCTGTAAAATGACTGAGCATCTTCAAGTGCATGAAAGTTAAATACAGACCTTAATTAGGCAAGCCAGGAGCTAAAGGTGACATCAGACGGGGCAATGACATCACCCACCAGGGTGCCATCCCACAGCACCCAAACAAGAAGAGCTGAGTGGATCTGGTGACGGTAGGTAACAGAGTTCAGTCAACAGCCCGGTAATTAGCAATCAGGCCTATAGTAACGAGGCAGGTTGGAAGTCAAGACAAGGCAGCAAGGTGAGGCTGTGATCTGCAAGGCTGGATGCAGCCAACCCACTGGAGCTCTCAGGCAAGGACTAAGGAAGGAGCAAGAGCAGGTACCTGAGCCGATGCCCAGCTCTTTGCCTGCGGGGGACAGAAGCTGCAGAGGCCATGGGTGAGAATTTTCTGACCACTTACCTGTTTTCACAAAAGCTATACAGCTGTGGCATATTAGTGCTCATCTTGGATGCTGACAGCTAAAGACTGAGGAGAGAGGTGGAGGGGATTGCAAAGGAGAATTATGGAGGAAGGTGGATGCAGGCTGGTGAAAGCAATTGGACCTGGTCTAGCTGTGTTGGTGTGTTCAGTGCCCTGAGGGGTGTATGCTGTTCAAGTTGGAAGCTGAGGTAAGTAGGCTGCTAGCTAGCACCAAAGCATCTAGCAGCTGGGAAAATTCTGCTAAAATTAAAAATAAATGCATCTTTAACACAATGTAAGGAGACATACTACTGTATTTTTAAGGAGTAACAAAAAATTCGTCTCTACAGTAGCTGAGAAGAGTTTTCATGTACACAAGTATGTGATTACCACCCATAAGAGCTGTATCCTACAGTTTAGGCTCTTGGAGTAAGAAAGATCTCTGCTATCTTGCCATTATTAAATGTAAGGACTAAGAACAGGACCTGCATTGGCTAATTTTAACGGTCTGAAAGAGACAAGGAGAAATAAGAATATTCCAGTACATCCATCTTCATTTTTAGACATGTTCACTAATTTTATGTCATAATTTTACACTCCCAGTCTTGAGATGTCTCACAAAAGACTTTCAACAGTATGAAAACCTACTGGTTTTCCTGATTTTATTGCTGTGACTCCTGAACCTTCCACCGAAGAAAGGCAAGCAAGATTGATATAATTTGTTTGCAAAGACAAGCCTCCATGTAATTTTTGCAAAGGTCAGCCAATTCAAGAATTTGTGGCAAAGCGTAGCTGTGATCTGTGTGAAGACAAGGCCTTGAATTTTTGAAGGCCTAATTCTCACACAGCTTCTGAATCCAAAGAGTTAACTGCTATCATCTATAGTATCATATTTTATCCGTGGCCTTCCTTTCCAGTGATTTTCCATTTATGCCAGAGATTATCTCAATGCATTATGTAAGTTTCAGTGCTCTAAGTCAACAGATTAATCACTTCATCAACCTTCACTTCATTTTGGAGGATTGTTTTGAAATTAAGACAGACCTAATATTATTTTAACCTTGTTATTGTTTGCATGTGTGGCGAAACAGCTTGATAGTGTTGATCTTCAAGTTTAAAAAAGCACAAACTGTCTCTGATAACATTTGAAACATTTTTCTTGTGATATCTGCCATGTAAGATCTTGCATTATAAAAACATGCATGTAGCGCTTGGTTTTGGTTTTTAGGTGTCACTGAGATAAGACAACACGTGAACTATCAGAATAGATGAGTTATACTGCAGATCGCCTGTTCGAATTAATCTATAGCCACTGATACGGGGTTGGTAGTTGGCGTGGTCAGAATACTCATAGTCTAAAAGCAGAGTCAGTGGCCTGGGGGGAAACTCTGCTAAAAGTGTACTGCTTATTCTCCATGGGCAGTAATTCTAATGCATGTGTTATTAAGTGTTTGAGATGCACATGTATGATCTGTTTGACTGTCATGTACTCTGATATTCCTCTGAGCCAGGAATTCTTAGCTCGGTGCCTTAGACAGACCAGAGCACTGGTGAGAACTAAAAGGCTGAGGCAAAATCTCTTTGGGAGTAATGCTACCAAGCTAGGGAAACTAATAGACAAGTGTGGAAAGGATGATGACTCCCCCCTGTAATTTTAGATATTTGCCTGTCCTTTGTGATTCACACCTTTTTTGCTCATCGGTGATTGTTAGATAAGCATGCAAAATTGTGTCCATGGACACTTTTTGTCATCTGCGTGCAGCAAAGAAGTAACAGCTTGGTCTTTCAGATGCAACCTTTGCAGCTATGATCTTGTCCCTTCTCAGACTGAGGCTTCGTTATCAGGGCACGCTGTTACAGAAGTTATATTTCAAATCTATCTGTGATATTGAATGGCTCCCAGAGGAAAGGGAACCTTCAGCTCATAAACCAGATATGCATCCCAGTTTCATTTTCTGTTCTTGGTGGCTGTATACATTTTTTTCATGCAGTCACTGAAAAGGACTTTGGTATGTGGTAAAATGCAGTCCTCACTCACAGCTTTGTTAACTGGCGGTACTATATTGTGATGAACCAAATCAGGTAGTTGAAGTTGATGCAGCTGAAAAATAATCTGGAAAAAGAATAATTCTGTTTTAGCCACATCAGATAACCACATGGTCAGATACGGAGAAGTATCAAACCTGTTAACTAGAGGTGGGCTGGATGTAGACTGGGTTATGCTTCTATGCATAACCTTCCTCATTCCAAATGGCCACAACTGAAAACAGTAGGATGCTGAATTTAAGGTACAGCTAACTAGCTGTTGTTCTCCACTTCCCTCTCCAATGAGAATAAACATGTGGGAACGTCTGGTATTTCTTAGAGATAATATACTACCCAACATTAAGAAGCCCATTATTTTTGATTCAGTATCAAAGAGGAGAGTGTTATTAAGTTTCTTGTGATTTAACTATGCTTATTGTTTTTTTCAAAAATTAAAAGACATTTCTTATCCCCGTTACTCATATTTGCAGGCTTAGAATGATTAGAAATTTCCAACTAGAACTCCAGTATCAATTTATGCCTATTTTGTGCACACCAATATTGTTTTTTAGCCTAAATGGATCTTTTCCCTTTAGGATACATCTGTCCAGAAACATTTGTGATGGGTGGTTCTGTCCACACACAGCTTTTCTTGTACTAGATGGAACTAGCCAAGCTCCAGCCTTCTCTTACAGAAGAATGGGTGTCTCCTTTTACCTAATCATGTTATTATCCTTTATCCATACGTGTTTCATTTTTTAATATACGGGACGAGAATTGTACACGGTACTTCAGATGAGGCCTCAACAGTACTTTGTACTATAATCCCCCTGCTTCTGTATCCCATGTACCTCTGTATTTGTAGGTAGTCCCTGCTGGGACTATTGTGCCTGATACATCCTAGGATTCCTTTTGTCTTTTCGACAAGCATATCGTATTCGTATGACAGGCAAGTTTATAAAAACAGAATAATACCCTATCAGGGTGCTATTACAAAAACAGAGGTATAGAAACTAAAAGCTAATCTATGTGTGTTCTACACATGCAGCACCAGTTGATACGCAGCTGGGCTTGTGTACAAAAAAAACCCTGGCAATTATGCAGAGCCCTCTGAGGACCTGGATTTCCTCAGCAGTCCATGAAGGGCTGGGGAGCTCATTAACGGGACAGAAAGGCTCGGTGGCAGAACTCCCTCTTCCTCTCAGATCTCCACGCCAATGTGTTCTGAATACTCAAAGTAGAAATAGGTTCTAATTCTTACAGAGCACCAACCTAAGAAATTAAAAATGTACTAAAGATGGCTACATTAATGTTTTAACATAACTTTTGAATATATACACAATGCAATACATTGTTGTCACTATGAATTTCTGCTTGTGTGTCTGTGGGCCTTGTGGGTTTCCACCGAGGACACCAAAAATAATCTGATGCCAGATGATATCAGTGATCCACTCTTTTATTATCAGCAGAACCAGAGGCTTCCAAAAATAGGTGAACATATTCTAATATTCCCTAAAAATACACAGAGTGCGATAATAAATAAAGTTTGGAAGAAAAAAATTCTGTCCTGACTTTTGCCAATTTAGTTTATACCCTACAAGAATAAGATTTAATTACCCTTATCTTAATTATCCTTAACTTGGTATGTGCAGTAACTGCAGGTATTATTATCAGCCATAAAATTATTCACCCACAAAATTTACCTAAACTGCCCAAAGCACTATTTTCCATACACGTATCAGTTAAAAATGCTTTTCTTTAATTTATTCTGAATTCATTGGACATAAATTTTATTGGAGTGAATTCCATGTTTTGCTGATAAGGGACATAAAAGTAGTGATTAGTTTTTGGAAAAGGTTTCCATAGGCTATGTCTATAGAAACAGCTTATCTTATTTTTTAAATGCCTGTACTGCTTTCACTCACCTTGTGTCCACACAGAAACATGTTTTGCTCACATAAAATTGGAAATAACTTCGGGGTTTTTTTTAAATTGGGTCAAAGACATGAGAAGTGCATCTCCACAGCTACTTCTGCACCTGTTTCAGCTGCTTCTTGAACTTGGAGGCTAAGCTTCTCTATCATGCAGTTTTTCTATCATTTCCTCCCCCCCCCCCCCCCCCCCCCCGAAGACTGTGTTCCCAATACAGCATTCAAAAAACCCAAACCCTATACTAATTACATTTCAGTTTCTAACCATTTTCTGATCTTGTTTACACTTTCAGCAACTGCATCAAAAGTGTGCTTTGTTCTTGTATTTGTGTTCTGCTCTGTGACCCTTCCCATACGAAATTCAGATTTTGCCAGACTCCTTTGGCCAGGTAAAACCTCTTATTTGTGAGCTTTTCTTTCGAAGAGAAGCCTCACTTTTTTTATGAAAACATCTAGTGAATTATGAGGATCAGATTTGAACAGCTAGCTGAGGAACGAATGCTGAAAAACACCGCAAAGATAAAAACCAGAAAGTTGAAATACACCAGAGAAGAGCAGAAACCCAGAATACTTCTGGAAGCAATTAAAGAGTTTGCTTTATAAGGGAGTAAGCAAGGGAGATGTTATTGTACGAAAAAATATTTTCTGCCAGAGGTTTGGTTTCTGGCATCAACTTTCATGTATACACATGATTAAGGAGAACTTTTCTTGGTGGAAAAGTTTTCCTCCTTGGTGGAGGAAAAGTAAATTCCTGACTGGCAGAAAGTGAACTACAAATAAGCTGTGACCTTAAATTCATCAAAGAGATTTTAAAGGTGATTTTTTTTTTTTTTTTTTAATGGGTTCTGAAGGTTCAAATATCTGGGTTAATTCTACTTTCTTCATCACAGGTCCACGTGTGGTACTGGCTTGTAAGATAGGATCTGGTTGAGGCTGTGGCACAGCTGGTTTGGGGACACTTTAGGGATCACATAGAAGTTGACCTTGAGCCAATGACTTTATGCAACTTAGCAAAGACAAGACAGACAATGATTTATTGAACTAGAAGCGACTGTCACAGAAGAGCTATCTCATGAGTTCCACTAGTCCTCTGCTAAGGATCTATGAATGGTATCGCAAGTGTTTTTATAAATGCATAATTCTGGGCAATTAATCCGTGCGATTGTAGGATCGGTCGATCTGCCTTTCAAACATTCCTTCTGTATTCCTGCTTTTGTATACTTGTGGTTTTCTACCACTTAAAGCTTCCTGTTCCCAAAGACAGTGGGAAACAAATACTTGTAAAGGTAAGCAGGGAGTTCAGTGTTCAATGAATAAGGTTTTGGAAATGTTTTTGTCGTTTACTTACCGTGAAAAGACCAGTGGGCAGCTTTTAGCATGGCCCTTAGTGATACATTTGATTACATGATCAATAACTGCATAGTAATGGCTTCCCACTGTTTCCAATGTAGGTAGTTGCTGGTGGTGCTAGAAAGATTATTTCTGGTAAAAAAGAGTAAGAAAGATGATTATCAGGAAAACCTATTAGAACGTAAACCACTTCAAGAGAAACTAAAAAAATCTCCGAAGTTCCCTACTTTTTTGCATTACAGTATTACTTGTAGCAGACATTCAGGAAAGCTGCTGACTGGCTGCTTTGCTTACTTTAAGCATTCCTTTAATTCTGTAGATTAAATAAATACATTGTTTCAAAGCATGAGAAAGTGATATTTTTTTTAATTATTATTATTACAGAAGAGGGAGTTGGATTAGAAAAAGTCATTCCCCTGAGAAGTAACACCTCCAAAATAATCTTGCAACGAAAAAAAGAACACCAACGCTCCCCCCCCTCCCCCAAATGAGTGATAATTAACAGAGCTAGTTGACATGCTGTTCTTTAAAAGTTAAAGACGTACATCAGTTGGAGACAGGATATCAAATATCAGTAGGGAGAGCAGCAGGAAACTTTTTCCACTGGATGAAAGGGATAAAAAGAAGAAAAACAAGTCTCGGTTGCACTAACAGCTGACTAAGCTCCTGACACACTCGAAGCACAGCCAGTTGTAATGAATACCAGCGAAAACAGTATCTTCTAAACAAAAATGCTGCTCACTTAGAAACTTAAAGTCAAGATAAAAATGTAAATCTCAGAATAACATTGAGGCAGAAGGTACACGGATCACAGTGAAACAAAATGCTGCAGTTGCGACCTGCTTGCAAAAGATTTTCTGCTGTACTCTGGGTGAACCTCAGCCTTTAGGGATTTGCGGGCAGGGAGGCCCAGCTGATATAGAAATGCAAAATTCCAGCGTGTGAGAAAGAACCAGAGGCATTACTCCGCACCTCTGGTGCTTTAGAGAGAGGGGGGTGAAGCCGGAATGAATATTCTTTCCTTTTCACATGTTAAAAGCTTTGCGGATTGAAAAAAAACAGAAACATTGTCACATCTTCAAGTGTGAAGACTGCGGAGTTGAATCTGCTGCACAAACCAAAATATTTTAAGGGAAGGTGAGAAAGAAATGGAATTTAGGAAAGCTGGTAATGATTAAGAATATGTGTTTGCTTACACTGCAGTGAGGCTTCCAGTTCTCTTTCAAGGTGTTTTGATAAAACTTAAACTCTGAATTCCACTTGCACTGGAAGCTCCTAGTAAGACACAATGTTCTTGTAGTAGCAACTCTTGCTACCTTGTTCCTTGATTACCCTCCTGCTTGCTTACTGCTTGTTGTCCAAGCTGGCAGGAGCTGGGGAAGCAATTCTCCTCCCCTGCAGTCGTGATTGTTGAGCTCTACAACCCTATGGAGGGGAAGACAGAGACTTTGGCAAAGTTCAGCCCTTTACCCTTGGTATGTTTGCTATCGCTTTATTATAGTGTATTTATTTTTTTTGTCATACTATCGTTTTACTTTTCCAGTGGGAATACATAGCTTTATTATCCCTAAACTTGAAATGTAATTTAATTAATGTTCCAAGCTCTCCCTTAACAAAAATACAAATGAAGCTGACTAATTCAGTAATTTCCCATGCTTAGCAACAGTTGCAAACAGAGAAGTCTGTAAAAGATATTTACAGCCTATGATTAAATATCAGGCTGTTCTGAGCCGTTCTTCTCTTATGCCCACTGTACTTCTTTGGCAAGCTCCCTAAGATTCAATGCCTCAGGAGTAAATCAAATCTGTAGGATAAATAATGAAATAAACAATACCGAAAACAATAAAATCTGTAGGACTTTCAAAAGCAGCCCGAGATGGTGACCTACAGCTTGTAGGTTCAGAATGGAAATATGAGTCTGCCTCTCTGAAAGTCAGATTTCCTTCTCCCCTACCCCCTTGAGAGTGGGTTGTTTTGCTCCAGAGTGGAACCAGAGGGGGTGCTGCCAGGCCCTGGGGCACTCAGGGGCTTTAATGGCCCTGCCCAGCCTCCCCAGGACCCCATTTCAGCCCCACCTGCCCTGCTCCTTGGCTGGAGTGGTGGGATGAGCCCTGCCCTGCCACCCCGGGGGGAGCCCCCACAGCCGCCGGCCCCCAGGGCACTGCTGGGTGCTGCACCCCAAGACGTGGGTGGAATTTGCACCGTCACTGGGTGAGGGGTGACGGCAGCAAGGGAGCAGCGCTCCGCTCTGAACTTTAATCCAAGCTCATGTGACTGTACAGATGTACGTAGCCTGTTTCACTTCATTTGGCTCCTAATGAAGTAAATGGTGGTTTTTCTGGTGACGGCAATGGAAGCTGAACGGGCTGCTCAGAGGTCTGCTTCTCCAGCTTAACTGATTTTAATCAGGCTGGTATACAACAAAAGAAGACGATCACAAGGAAACAGGAATCGGCTAAAAAAGAAAACAAAACAAAAGGCAGTGAAAAAAACCCCACAACAACCCAAGGAAAAAGAAGCGTGTCTATTATAGAACAAAAAGAAGAGCTCTGGAAAAGGAAAATGACTGCAGAGCTGTGGAGTAATTTGGGGTGCCGTTGCTTGTTCCCTGGACGCAATGCAACTCCTTCATTAAAGAGCTACGTACTTCCGCTCTACCAGCAGGGAAGGACCAAAGCATGAGAACGCTATATGAAAAACAAGGCAGGGGGATCAAAAGAAAGAAAAAAGAGGCAAAGTCTGAGCAGGGGATACTAATAAACTAGGTTATGCTAGTCAATTTTAATCCAGAGAAACTGGGATTACACACCTTTCAAAAGTGAAGGGACCCATCCCTTCTACCCAGCTGAGAAGTGGCAAATAGACAAAAACCAAACAAGTTACTTCATCGGCAGCAAGAGAATGGATAAAAGCTTAGCTCAACTATCCTTTCTTTCAGTGAGAAATAACACTGATTCCTTCCACCTGTTCAGTAATTCCCAGTTACAGGATTTAAAACTATCTTTAGAATTTCACTGGGACTTTAAATCCCAAAGTTGCCCCTCCTCAAGTTATTAAGGGAGGACAGACACAAAGTCTGGTCACACTAATTCTGTAGCAAATAGGCTATAAACAAGGATGGAAGTAAGGCTTAGAGAAAGATGCACACAGGGGCACCAAAAGAGCATCCAGCTTGGAGTCTGCTGGGCACGCAGGCCTTGGCACGCAAGCTGGAATACGTATGAAAAGGATGTAGTGGTGTTGCCCCAGAGCCCTCCTGGTTATCTATCAACTTGATGTAAAAGAACTGGATATAAGCATGAGAGAGCAGCATAATTTCTGCATAATTTCTATGTTTTTTTCAGTCCTTGACTTCTTGAAACTACCAAGACAATTGCTGGAAACGGTGTTTTTGTCAGGAAGACACTTAGGCCAGTTTAGTAATTTCTTCTGTCATTGACACAGAATCACAACAATGTCCTGCTCTTTCCTTCCCCTTCTCCCTTCTTCTCCCCTCTTTGCCACCCTTCTTTGGCTTTCCTCCTTCTTTATTATTGATTCAGGTTGAATGTGAATTGGCAGTCATTTATATGTGGTAACCATATTCTCAGTCTCTGAAGATAATTCTGTACACATTTTTTAATTGTTTTAATTTAGTTCAGCTAACTCCCCCCACGCTTTTGATGCTATAAAATTGATGAGAGATTTCACTAGAGAATACAGAATAGCATTTTGATAGTACCTTAAAAATAGGAAAAAGTATTCTAGGCTTCTTTTACAAGCTTGCATAACATTTAAATGCACATTTGATACTGTCTTTGTTCACAGAGAGTGTTTCAAATTGCTGAGGTTTATAACTTTTCTTCATAGGAGGATGTTTGATTAGTCAATAAAATGTTAGAAAAGCTTGAATTTCAAGAAGAAACAAAAGCCATTCAACTCCTCCTCTTATATTGCTGCAGGTGAATTTATTCTTGCATGCAAGGCATCCTAAATCTGCTTAAGTAGACTCTTTTTGGGTACTTACACAGTATGTGTATTTGTTGCCCTTGAGAAAAACACCAGGATATGGTAAATCATTGGATGCATGTACAGTTCAAGAATAGTCAAGGATCAACTTGTAATTACTCTTCATATTTTAAAATACAGATATATCTATTAAAATTAATGCAGACGCTGGCCTTAATTATGATTTTGTGCTGCTTTATTTAACCTGTATTTTTGAGTATTGTAATTAGTATGAAGATTTTCTCTTCTTTCTTTATACCTAGTGGCTATAATGTTTTACAAATAGCCCTAAACAAATGTACGGTTTAGCCCCACCAGCATGGAGAAATTGCAGAATTCCTTGCTAAGCTGCTCATTTTGATTTAGCAGCTGCTTAAGCATAAGCATGTATTTGGTCCTACTGACTTAAGCAGGTTTTGTCAGGTTTTGTCTCTTCACTGAACTGAGATTAATTGACATGCATGTTTAAGTGTTTTGCTTAGTTTGCTTAGGTTTCCTGCAGGACATGTGACTGGATAACTAACTACTCAGGGCAGTTCAGCCTACAGTTCATGGACTCAGAGCTAGAAGCAGCACAGAGTGAAGACACCTGTGTATTCATCTGAAGGGGCCTTGGAGGTAACCAAGCCTATTGGCACAGATGTCCAGACTTCCACTAGAAAATTCTGAGGTTTTCAGGTGAAACCCTGAAAAGCTGAAAGAGCTGGAAACCACTAAGCTATTTCACATGTAATCACATCTGTTATCACATTACATTATGCACTGCACCACTCCCATGTTGGAAAAAAATAGGGGTTAGACAGTAAGGAACTAGGTTACCACGTGGAATATGTCAAAGGAGTGTCACTAATTGGTAGCCTACTAGAAAATTAAGCCATAAAACTGTAGTGAGCATTGAGGCTTTTACTCTGTTATCGTATGTAGCTTTCAAAATAAACTTTAAAAGGCTATATAACCTATTATTCTGTCAAGCAACTTGCACAGGAGAAGGGTTTTTACTATTTCAACAACATACCAAGGAGTATCCGTCTTAGAGAAATTTGTAAACTGTCAAGATTTTTATAAAAGAATATATTTCAAGCTTGTCTTCACCGAGATTAAAATGAAATCTGTTTATAGAGTACAATAAACATATGACAGAACTATCAACTTTGTGTGTCAAGAGTTGTTGCTGGTAAATCAATATGGATGCTAGGGCACCAGGCACTTTAAAAATCGATATAATAAATAAATAAATATAAGAGTTGAATTACAGTTTAACACTGTGTGTACAGAGATGTGATTCATCTTGACACAAATAATACATGCTGGATTATCAACAGATGACATTCTTTAAAGGACTGAAGAAACCCTGCGATCAAGGGACTGGACTGGAAGTCAAAAATTATTTCCAGGCCCACTGACTGACTGGTCTAATGGCAGGTTTAACCTTCTGATGACTCAGTTTTTGTATTTGTGAGATTAGGACAATAGAAAGTATTTTGAGACTCTCTGCTATGCAAAATGTTATTAAAATTAATTATGGCTAGAAGGGGTACATTTCCCATTTATAGTCACATTTATGCACCGAGTTCTTCTGAAGCTATTACTGAATTACTGGCTTTGGAAAGCAGCCAGGAGAACTGCACCTGGGAAGTTAAAACTGGTTCTGAGCCTGAGGTTGCTCTTTCCTTTGTGCCTTTTTTTTTTTTTTTTTTTAAAAAAAAGCTTATAAAGCATCCAGCACTGACCTAAAGGCAAGGTGAAAATGTAGAAATAAATTAAATGGCACAGCCTGGTTTCTGATTAGCAGAAGACGGAAAAGAGAATGGCAGAACAGTGAGGATAAGCAGGTCAGACAGGCTGTATGTAGTCAGTACCCAGACTGCCTGGTAGAGCACAGGCCTGGGAGAGAAATAAAGCACCCTGTTTTCTTCAGTTCCATGTTGTGTACATCTATGGTCAGCCTTAGAATGACTTTAATTTAATATGGTGTACCTACAAAAATATCAGGCATTAAGAGAAAACATATTCTCTTTATTCCTGAGCCCTTACTTCATGTAACATCAGGTCTTTCTAAGAATAAGTCTACAGCTGACCTGAACACTTTGTAGCCTGTGAGGAACCCACTAAAGTTCTTACTAATGAATTTCACAGTTTGTAGGGTACAGGCATCAGAAGGGGGGAAAAGAAAAAGGAAAATAAATTTTTCAAAAAGGAAAAAAATACTATTCTTGGAAACTTGAGAAAGAGTCCCAGTCTTCAGAAGATATTTTCTGGGGTTTGATTTGGACACAGCAAATATTTGCAGGAAACAAAAGGTAAAAAGAAAGGAAACAGGGTGAGTAGCTAGCTATAACTTTTATTGAACTGTTTTAAAACAGGAATTAAGAATTCCCAATGCACCATGAGGACAAGCAAAAGGGATGTGTCTTTATACCATGACCAGAAAGATCAAGGTGCTACTGCCTAAGTGTTCTTGGTTCTTTCATCTATTTGATAAATATTTAGTAGGCAGAAGTTCAATTCCCTTAATTCCCAAACAATCTAAGCACCATGACTGCTCCAACTTCCCCCCTTTATGTTTAAAATATACTCACAGCCAACTTCTGGAAATTTAGTCAGACTTGGGTAAGTTAGCGAGGCTTCTCAGAGTCAACAACTGAAAGCTTCTGGTAGGAGTATTATGTTCAGCATTAGCAAGATTGAATCTCTGTTTAGACCAGTTCTTGTTGAAATTAACATACAGAAGCTGGAGCATTCAACCTTTGATATTTTATTTCAACAAAAATGTCACTTTGCCCTTAATCCATAAATAAGTTTTAGTTTATCATCTACCAAACTGGCTGAGCAGAAGCAGAGGGCACCATGTATCACATGCTTGATCAGATAGAGTGATATCATGCTACTATGGTAATACTAACTTATAGGACTGAACAATATATAAAGGTGAGTGTGTTTAAAGAAATCTTTTTTTCAAATAAAAAAAGAATTTAACTTTCAAAATGTCCTTACTTTTAAAGAAGAAAAAGTGGAGTGGGCTAATGGAAGAAATGGGTAGGTCCAATCAGGTGAGATGGAGAAAGAAGATTTTAAGAAAGGAGTGAGTTGGTGTATATACAAGACAGACACAAAATCACAGGAAAGAGGGTTATAAAACTTGAAAGTTTTTTTTAGGGAACAGATTTAAACAAAGGCAAGCCAAAAGCATATTACCACTAGAAATGTACTCAAGCTATAACATTTAGATCTGGAAATTTTATGACATTTGAAATTTGATTCAGACCCCTATATTCTTACCCTTTTAATCCTTGATAGAAAAAGGTTATTAATATAGACTAACATATTTACAATAATAACACCAATCCATAAACATTACATTTTCATTTAAAATAGAACAGAAGGAAATTTTATTAACTCTCACAAAGATAGATTCCTGGCTCTAAAGATTTTAAACACTTGGTCTGAACCAAAGTTTAGATGGAAGAGAATACTAAGATTAATGATCGTGAGGAATGAGAGAAAAAAGATTTAAGAAGGAAATTACTTGAAAAACTGTTGACAGACTATTCCAAATGTTTAATCCTGTCTGAGGGGAAAGGCATACAGGTGAGTGAATGAAGAAGAAATATTGGGATAAGGGGAGGTGTTCAACAGAAATAATAGGAATAGAAGTGATGATGCACTTACATAGTGAGGTCATGCAAAACCCTTCAGTGACAAGACGAAAGCAATTCTTGGTAAAAGACAAGACGCATTCACAAGTAGATGGTTGTGGATGACACAGTGGAAAGGTTACTAATGCACTGCACTTTTGGAGAGGAATGCGTATGAAATCAATGAGAACTAAACCTGTAAAACTAGCTGTTTCCCTCATGACATTGTTCATTTTGAGCATAAATTATGCCCCTTTTGCCTGACCTGGGTCTATTTAGAGTAACAACTCCTCAGGGAAGAGACTGGCCATTATTCTGTTTGCATAGTTCTTGTGTCTTAGGCTAACTTAATAACCTTGCTTTATAACAGAGCAACTTCTTGAGTCTTCAGTGTTTCCTGCATAGGAAGATGACTGAATGTGACAGGAGGCAGGTACTTGTAGGAATATTAGGGGTAGCATCAAAATATTTTTAAACAAGACAGGATCATTTGTTCATTTGTTCCCCCCCCTTTTTTTTTTTTTCTTGATTGGTCAAATCCTGTGGTATAGTCTGGGCTCTTTTTTTTGGCTGAAAATAACTTCAAGGCAGCAAGGTTTTCAGCATAGAACAGGAAAAAAAACCGCAAACGTAACTGTTCTGTACTGCTCGTGAAACGGATGATCTTTATGAAGGTGTTCAAATCAGGGCGGGTGCGTAGCGTGACACTTTCTCAGTGCCCGAAGGGACCACAAATGGTATCAAACTCCAACTGGCTGAAACTGGAAAGCGGAGCAAGGTGGTTAGCAGGTACACACGCTGCAGGGGAACGGGGGAAACAAAAGGGGGTGTTACGAAGGCTGGCACAGAAATTAAAGACAAAAATTAACCGCAGTAGATAACTCAAAACCTCATTAAAATCAGTCATTTGCCCGGTGATTGACTGGGCGGCGCCGCGGCAGCTGCCGGCCGCATTCCTTCACGCCCCGCTCGCCCGGGGAGCGGGCGGCGGCTGGGGGCCGCTCTCCCGCACCGGCCGCCTTCACGGCTCCCTCTCCGCAGCCGCGAGGAGCTTTCATTAATCACCTCCCCGGCTGCCTCACGGCCGTGGGCTCCGGCGGCGGGCAGGCGGGAGGCGCGGCAGGGTGCTGAGGGAGAAGAGGCAGCAGCGGCGGCAGCAACCGGGCAGGTGAGAGGTGAGGGGCGCGGGGGAGGCGGAGGGCAGGGCGCCGCCAGGCCCCGCCCGCTCTCCCAGGCTGCTCCGCGCCGCAGCCGGGGGGAGGTGGAGCCGCTTTATCGAGAGCCGAAGTGGAAATTTCCCCCTCAGTTGCCGGCTCCGCCGCGAAGGAGAGGCTACCGAGAGCTGCCCGTCCGCGTCGCCCCGTGCAGCGTCCCGTCCGACCGACCGCCGCCATGTCCAACTACATCCACGTCCCGCCCAGCTCCCCGGAGGTGCCCAAGCTGGACATCACTGTCAGCGAGCGGGAGGGGCCCGGCTACCGTCAGGGCGCCCTGCAGCTCCTGCGCCGCCTGCGGCCCCACTGGAGACCCGAGGAGGTGACGCTGCAGGTACGGGGGAGGCCGGGCGCGTCGCGGGGCCTGCGCCCGAGTCTCCGGCGGGGGATGCGGCAGCCTGAGTCTTGGGGAGGGAGAGAGGAAGGAAGGGGGGAGGGCGGGCGGGCGGCCATTGTGCAGGGGAGCTGCCGCCTCGCTTCCTTCCCCTCCCCCTCCCTCCTCGCTCTCCAAATGCAGCCCCCTGCGCTGAGCCCCATTTGCTAGGCAGCCTGGCGGCGGGGCGTGTCGGCGCGGCAGCATCCCCTGCCCCCTCCCGGCCCTCCTCCTTCCCCATCGCTCGCTTTCCTCTTCCTCCCTTCGTGCCCTCCCCGCTGAAACTTGGCTTCCCCCGTTAGCGGGGGGGAGAGCTCTTTCACCCGCTCTCGGCTGTCGTCCCCGCTGCCGGCCCGGCGGTCGAGGGCTGCGATGCCGGCGAGGGAGGCGAAGGGGAGGGCCCCGTGAGCTTCACCCTCGCCGGGTCCGTGCCGAGCAGGGCGTGTTCGTAAAGCGGTGGGGGACTTCCCTTTTCCCCGGGGCGGAGGAGGGGAAAGGCAGCCGGAGGAGGAGGGGGCGGCTGGCTGGCTGCCTGCGCGGCCGTTGCGCGGAGGGGGACGGCCGCTGAGGTAACGGCCGCCGAGGTAACGGCCGCCGGGACGCCGCGCGGGGCTGGGGCGCTCCCCTGGGCGCCATCGGCGACGGAGCCCTTGGCGGGCTTTTCTCCCCAAGCCGTCGCATGTAATAAATAAAGATGAATATATGCCTTGGATTCGCTACGGGGTTAGGTTTTAGGCTGACGGTATCTCGATAAGTATCAGCCTCGTTAACGTCCTTCCTTGCATCTCTTAGTCTTGACCGTATGTAGAAGTATCGCCGCTTAGTCTCTGGTATCCTTTAGGTGAGCAATCATTCATATTTATGACGAGTCATCTGCTTGAGGATTGGCTGCTTCTGTGCTTCTAGAATATACTTAACCTGGCCCCATACAAGTCTTCAATCAATTTACCTGGCTAAAATAGCAGTTCGGTTGCAGCCTGTATTTAGTTGAAGCATTTTATTATATGCTCTTAAACTGTGTTATTCAGCAGTTATTAATATGTGGAAGTGTCTTATTTTAGTGAAGTTCCTCTGAGGAGAGCTGCTGGAACTAATTTGTATAGAAAAACTGAGCATATTGACGTAATAGCACATAAATTAACTGAAATTTTCTGAAGTTTCTTGTTAGGAAAAGAAACTTGACGCATGCCAGTCCAGTTAGTATGAAAATAAAGCTAATGAGGTTTTTCTAAGTAATTTCTTTGAGGGCTGCAGCCATAAGTTAAGCACAGTCCCAACATCTTGAGGTGCAATGAAAATAGCTTTACAACATGTAATACTAAACAGGGTTGTTAAAGTTCATAGAATCATAGAATATCTCGAGTTGGAAGGGACCCATAATGATCATCCAGTCCAACTCTCTGCTCCTTGCAGGACTACCTAAAGTTAAACATGTTTTTGTTCTTTTAGTTCTCTGATGAGGGTACTTCTCAGCAGAATGTTTTTCTTCCTTTCGTACAGGAATGCTAATAAATGAAAACGAAACGTTTTCTTATTAAGGAATGATGACTCTAACCTTTTGGGAAAGTTCTAGTAAGTTTAAGGAAAAAAAAAAAGCTACTTCCTTCCTCCATGACCCTGTTTGGAAGAAGCAATTAACGGAATAAAAACCACCGGTACCATTGGTGTGGAACAGGGACTCATTTGACTGGTCATGCAATAGTAAAAGACTACTGTCTGTGGTTAGAGGTTTCTGTCTGAAAATTGTCTTGAGTTTTGTTTCAACTAAGTTACTTTAAGACCAAAACTTTTCAACTCACTTTTTTTCCTTTCCCTCCTTTTGAACAGCAGAAGAACGTCCTATTCATGAAACTTTTCAGTGGCCTTTTATTTTTAACTCTTTAGTCTGTGTTTAAACTGCTGTGCATACGTAACAAGCAAGAATGCATGTGGTTTGAAACTAGTTGTATTACCACCATTGCTGCTCCAATCTGTTACACATGCATGTTACACATGCATCACATACAGTAAGAAGCTGTAATGAAAGATGACTCTTTTTGTTAAGAGGATGGAGTGAACAGAAGGTCTGCCTTGGAGTCCCCTCATTAGAGGGGCATATATTTGGGAGGGAGACGAAAATGAGAATCATGTATTGCATGGAAAATATGCTTGACTAATCTGAAACAGCAGCATCATAGCAAAGTAGACAAAGAACGTTGATAGGTGGAACGATCTACTGCTTCCTCTGTTGAACTCTGCTGTTAGCTACCTTTGCTCTTAGTACTTCTTGGGTCAAAACAATTAGTAAGAAGTTGAAGAGTCCAGAGTTTGACTTTAAAAAGTTAATTAACTTCGCTTGCAAAAATTTGCTCTTGTGTGTCAAATTGTTTAGTCAGCTAAACAATTTTGAAACAGTGTAGTTAGAAAATTTTAATGATTACTCCTCACTTTCTGTTAAGTATCTAAAATCATGAATATATTTTACCGTTTTTAAATATTTTGCATCATAGCATAAAACATAAATGTAGGACAGAGGATAAAAATAATTTAAATCTTCAGTGCTTAAATTATTCTTTTATTGCATTATTTATCAGAAAGTCTATAGAATCCATAAGCATTGCCAATTATTTGCTGAATAGCAAGCAGCTCTACTGTAACGTATCTCCTCTATCTCAAGTTATATGTCAATATTATCAATACAGAACAGTACAAATATTCAAGTTCTTTTACATTGGTAAGGAGAAATAAAATTTTCCTGTCTAAACACTGATCATGTAGGTACTTTGTGCAGTTGTCATGTGAGGATGTACTAGGAGCTGCATAGAACTGGGTGTTACATTTTCTAACTCTTATATTCTTGAGGTTTGCTTTCCTTGCTTTACAGTAATACAAAGCAATGTCATTAAAACAAATCCGTGCTTTTTTGCAGTAGTCACTTCTGATTCTGTAACAGCTGATTTTAGTAATAAAATTGTAGAGTAGTTCAGGTTGGAAGGGATCTCTGGAGGCCTCTCTTCCAACCTTCTGCTGAAAAGCTCCTGCTTGCTAAATTCAGAAAGTGGCTGTGGTGAACATGAGAAACAGGGTTTTTCTTATTTCATAAACAAAAGTGCTCTTCAAAACTCAATCAAACACTGTTTTGAGTTAGTAAGCAGCTTGAATTTTGACAGTGGACATTCCAATTTTTGTATTCTGGACAAATCTTTATTAATAAAATATAAAAACTTAATTGTTTTAACTCTTTACTGTCTTAAAGAGGTTGTATGACCCTTCCTAATGTAAAAATACAATCACAGTTTGGAATCTGTTGCCCACCTTAAGAATTTTTTATTTTTCCTCTTTTATGGAGATTCATTTGTGTTATATTTGAAAGAGGATCAGTGTTTGGTTACAGTATGGGAAGGTTAGTTACCACTTCAGTAAGTGCAGATTCAGGTTTCTTTTATCCCATGACCCATATCTATGTCTTGTAGGTCTGATCATAATGAAGGATTCAGTAGGTTAATACATAATTTTCTCTTTGCAGTGTAATGTTATGGTGCAGGAAAAACAATCTGTATTTCTTTCCATTCTGAAGTAATCTTTAACATTGAGAATAAAGGCTGTTTGTTTCTATTGGTGAAAAGGCTTAATATTAATAGTGTTAATTTACACCATTATGTGGATAGACCAGCATGATATCTTATGTGTGAAAAAAAATCAGCTGCAAAGTCATTCAGAGATCTAAAATGATAAAAATTATATATTAGCAAACAGTGCTGTTGTCCTGGCCCAAACCTGAGGAGAGGGGGGAGAAAAAAAAAAGATCAGTTTTGCAAAGGGGATCAAATTCTTCAATAAGACTTCCCCCTCCCCACACCCAAATCCTGCAAGCTCCTATCATCTCCAAATAAGTGTAATAAAGTTTGGGGGTTTTATTCTCTGAACTAATTGGACCTTGCTTGTTTTCTGCTACTGTGTCTTTGTTGGCAAGATGTACATGTCTTTGCATTTATCAACACTTTGCGTGACTTTACTACTGCAGCATTTTATAATTCTTTGGAAAAATTTGTTCCTGTAGCTCTGAAATGTGAACATACAAGACAGAGCCATGCTTATAAAGAATTGTACTTTCACCAGCAAAACACCACCCCCCCCCTTTTTTTTTATATACAAAGTTAGCTTTTCTCCCTGTCTCTCTGCTTTTTCTTCGTGACTTGCACTCAATAGCTTTTCTTCTGGCAGTATTTTCTGGCTGCTGCTCTGATTTCTTTGCTTGTGTCGATCTTGGTATTTTCTTTACAACAAACTACGATTAGGTTCAGATTTCTGAACTAGTTAAAATGTTTCACAGTTTATTTAAACAGACTGAGTGTGGGATTTAAAGCATTGAAATAATTGACTAGAAACAGAAAATGTTAGTCTCTGGGAAACAAAGTAAACTAACTTTTTATTTTGTATCTCAGCGTCATTACATTTTTCAAGAGTTTTTTATTGCTTAGCTGTTTTTAGGACATCATGCTCTTCAGCAGTTGTGAAAATAGTTACCATGTGAAGAGGAAGGACTCTGTTCACAGATTAACATCCTGAAGTGCTAATATCTCTAAATGGAGAAGTGATGAGTGAAGGAAAGAATAAGAAAAGTTAGAGTTGCAGAATGGGCTACATTGCTGATGTGTTGTGGAAAAACTGTAATTTGAGGTGTGCCTTGAACGCAGTGTCACAGTAAGTGGGAAATAGCGGCAGTATTAGGTGTCATTTGGGGCTGGGTTGGTTTCTCCGTTCTTACTGAGCTTCTGATTAAGCTTGATAATCTCAATCCCTTGTTGTAAAGGGTTTTTTGTGGTATCAGTGGGTGGGGCAGCAATCATGCATGTGGTGATGTTTTGTGTAATTGATGTGCCATGTCATGGTGCATGATGTAATCTAGTTGTGCCTGATGTAGGTGTGTTTTATTAATGACTCTGGTTCTAATTATAGAGAATCAATATTTGCTTAGCCACAGCTTGGATCTGGCTATGTAATGGCATATAACTTAGTGCTATAGACTTGTAACATTGGAAAGGAAGGTACCTTTCTAAGATGGTTTAGTTTCTGTTTTTTTTCCCCCCACTGTTACACGGCCATTTCATGTGCAGATCTTCCAGGGGGAGGAGCAGCAGCAAATTAATTCTTTGAGTTAGAATAAAATCTTAGACTCCTTTTTTAGTAGCTTAATTTTTTTTATTTATCTGTAACTGTTTTCATCAGTATCACAAAATCTGTAAAAAGATCTAAAACAATTCACCACTTTAAAAGTCTTAACTAGTTACCTGATGTTGCCTGTTTTCAGGTAGGAGAATAATCTTCAGAAACAAGATGAAAAATATGTGATTTCTCTTGGGGTTTTCTTCTGACATAAACAAAGAAAAACTTTCTAATCTTGTCACGCATTTAGATCAGAACCAGTCCTTGCAAGGGGTGACATATCTGTAGCATTTTATAATAGACTATTGAATATAATTTTAAATGGCATTTATATTGAGAATATGGAGGATGTGAAACTTCAGTTAAGACCTTAAGAAAAAAAAAAAACAAACCCAAAACAAACAAACAAACAAAACCCCACACACACCATGAAAAAAAACCCCTGAGTTCTTCCTTGAAGCTGCAGGGTTGATGGTTTGGTAGCCAAAAAAATGTTTAGGTGATACTATATAGCATAGGTAGTGGTGGTATTGCTTTCTCCATGCTGCTGTCATGGCAGAGCACCCCAAGAGTTCAGTAGAAAACTGGTAGTTCAGCCTATGGCCAAATTTACCGTAGAATGGTGCTGTTAATTTACTGACTCCCTGCTAGCCTTGGTACTTTTAACACCAAATGGTCTTGTTTGTGGTCATCTGACCACCAAATCACGTAGACAATGGCTTTCACCTGCTGAGTGTAATGATCTAGAGGATATGGCTCCAGAGCCTGGAGAACTTTGAATGATGTTTCTTGCAAGCCCTGCTGCATATATGAGAATTTACCTAAGGCCTACATTTTCCAGTAGTTGTACTTTGCCCTTCTTTTATGAGTAGCTACAGAAAGAAGAGAAGGAGAAATAACTAGCCTTGTTTTCAAGAAATTAAATTATTGAGAAGTGTGTACTTGTGGACGTGCCTTTATAGACTATACTGTTATAGAAAATATGAAGTTACATCTTACAATACAAACTTGAAGTTTTGTGAGCGTTAAAGAAGCATGCATTAAAAGTCTGTTCCTTTCTGGAGATCTTAATGTGCAATCTGGGGTTCAGCAGCAGAATCCCTGCTTATTTATGCTGAAACTTCACATCACTGTTCTGTTTCTACAGCAGTACAATACTGCTTTCTATATTTCTCCTCCTATGGATGTAATAACAGTCTAGAAGGAAAAAATCTGCTTGGTTTTACATCTCTTCTGTGAGCGATACGTGCTTTCTACTTTGCCCCGTGATGCTTTATTTCTGCCTGTTCATGCTTGTTACATGTGATTGTAATTTTGTTCTCATTTTTCTCATTCTTTTGAACACTTGGAACAATAGAACCAGATATAAGCTTTTTTTGAACCACCTGCTTATGAGATGGGAACGTATCCATCACATGCCCTTTTCCAGAATCTAATAACCTGATTGTTGCTGATAAGAGTGCTTTTAGGGTAAAATCTGTCTCAAAGGTGCTTCATGTCTTGGTTGAGTTTTCTCTGCTCTTCCTGGACTCACTTTGCTGGTCTTGTTTCTACCATGTGCTGCTTTCTGAGACTGCATTTGAGTAACTCAAGCTTATTTGTAGCTTTCTCACCTTCACTCTTCATTTCAGTAAACAGTTTCTATTTGTTCCCCAGAGCTAGAAAGCCTTGACTTCAAGCTAGAGCTCTGACTGGATTATGGGCCAGTATAAATACCATTTCAGAAATGTTTTCAGAATTTAGTTTTAGCTTTGCATCACCTCACCTGAAAGTACTTATTGCAATGTGATAAATATATCACAATAGTTAAATTTTTGCAGATTACAAAAGTACCAGAATCTTGCTGCTGGATTTTTTTATGCATTGCATCATGTTCTTGACTTCTGTTGGCTCTCTGTATTTTTTTTATTTATTTCCAGAACTTTCTACCTGCTGTTCATAACATTCTGTAGATTATTCCACCTTCTTCCACATGGCCTTGAGAGTTTACTGATTATCTTATCCATGTCATCAGAGTCCATTCTCTGTTTATGCTGCTCAGCTGATGCTTTTGTTATAGAACTGTTTTGCTCTGCTGCATCTCAGGTTACGTTTCATGCAAGGCAGTCTAAGCTGATTCTTTAAATGCTACAGTAAACGCATTCTGAGTAAAATAATAGAGTATTACGTTCTTTTAGTGGTAGAAAACGTTAAATGTTTTCTCACAATGGAATATGGAAATCGTCTACTCTGAATAATGTTATTAGGAAAGTAAGCAAACCCTTCTGCCTTTTTAAGAAGCAATAACTAAAATGCTCCTGGGTGTAAATAATTACTTATAGCAGCATGTTACAAATAGATGCTAATAAGTAGAGTTCCTAAATTATCAGTTGAGGGAGTCCAATTTCCTTGTTGTAGATTTCTTTTTATTAACACTAATGAGACTTGTTTTAAGGAGGTAATAGACGTGTGCAGTATGACAAAGCTGTACAGTGGCCAGAAGTTTCTGTTTAACAGCATATGCAAGTCAAATTCTTACTGTTTCTTTGCATCAGCACTACTTAACCTCTGTTTTTTTTTGCAGTATCACTGTTTCTGATGACCTGAGAGCCTTGTCTTTTTCGTAGTACAATTCTGTATGGAGAGAAAGGCAAGCTTCATTAGAGGATTGTTTTATAAGAAGTAGAAAAAGGCAGCACAAGTTCCAGTGATTTGAAATAGTGCTGTTGTATGTTGGGAATTATTGCCTATTTTGTTTGCCACCTTTGCCATTCGATAAAGACAATAGACTTCTTTTTCTTCAGAGAGGGTAGTGAATTTTATACTTACTGGTTTTGATCCTTCTTAGTTCAACAGAACTTTCACTTTTCTTTTGGCCCTGCAATGACAGGGTAAGAGCGACAGGATAACAGCTTCTTCTCATGCTACATTTCAGAAGTTTTCATTTAAGTATGGCAGACGAGGTACTTTGACTTGATTGACAGCTCAACACAAATCACTTCTGCAAAGTGCTCTTCAAACTTTTTAACGAGTTAAATCTGGTTTTATGCTAAAATGTATGAGAATCAGTAGTTCTACATTGATTTGCCATATTAGAGTGCTGTGTGTTCTTGGCTCCCCAGTATGAGAAAGATACAGGCTCACTGGAGCAAGTCTAGCAAAGGGACATGAAGATGATTGAGGGACTGGAGCATCTTTCATTTGAGGAGAGGCTGTTTAGCCTGGAAAAAAGAGGGCTTGCAGGGATCTTGCCAATATGTATAAATACCTGATGGGAGGGAATGAAGAAGAGGGAGCCAGACTCTTCTCAGTGACAGACAAGGCAATAGGCACAAAATAAAATACATGTGAAATTCCATCTGAACACAAGAAAACACTTTTTTTACTGTGAGGGTGGTCAAACACTGGAACAGGTTGCCCAGACAGGTTGTAGAGTCTCCAGAATTCCTGGAGATTTCACTGGACACAGTCCTGGGCAACCAGCTCTAGTTGGCCCTCCTTGAGCAGGGAGGTTGAACTAGATGATCACAGGAGGTCCCTTCTGATCTAAATAGTTCTGTGACAATACACTTACAAGGGGGAAGGTTATGAATGAATATGTTATAATATAAAGGTATAATTTGTGATTTACAAGCCATACTTGAAATGCATTTAAGTACTGCCTGTTCAAATTAGGTAACGCTGCTCAGGTACATCATCCTTTTGATATAGCATGTGCATTGTTGCAACAATATGCTTGTGTACATAAAGAAAACTTAAAACATCTATGTAAGTGTCAAGCAAAAGAATTAGGATAGTGTTAGAGTACAGTTGTATTCTTTTAGATGTGAAAACCAGTATCTATGGTGCTAAATGGTATAGTTTTCTTAGTTGCACTGATTAACATTGTAACATTTAGTTGCTATGATGACTGTTTAAGACAAGATTCTTCATTGCTTGTCTCCTATTCTGAGTTATTAAAATAATAGCTAGTGATAATATGTGTCCATAAATTGTGAAGTCTTAATTTTGAGTCACTCAGGGAGGCTTTGTAAGCAGGTTTGTTGGAATTTATGGTTACCCCGTGTAGATGAAAGGTATATGATTTGCTGAACCTACTTCTGCAAGATTGAGTGTTCGTAACTGTTTAAGAACGGAGTACCTTTGTAACCTCTGCTATTCTGCATCTTTCCTCAGGAACTTGAGCTATTTATTGTTATTTGGGATGACAACTAAAGCTTCCCCAGTCCTTTTCTGCATTTATTGATGAGTTTGTTCACCTCATCACATTAGGGGTACTGAGGAAAGCAAGGCATGATAGCTAAAACACAGCATCTTCCACTGTGAAAGTCTTGTCTTCCTAAATGGGGAGACTTGATCCAATTTCAGAATTTTTTTCTTTAGGAATTAAAAAAATTGCTCCTAATGCTTGATTTCTCTAAACTCCTGAGATTTGGAAATAAGCTGTTACTTGTGTTTGAATGATACTACTTTACCTTTCAAAATAAAGGCTACCTCTTGGAAGGGGGGAAAAAAAAGAAGTCAAAGTTTCTGAATCCTGTTTTGCTTTTAAAAAAACCAAAACAACCAAAACCCACAACAAAAAAAACCCCACCCAAACTGTCCAAGGTTCTAAGGAATGATGATGCCTGTACAGAAGTTGCCTGTTGTTGATGTGTATTTTTAATAAAAGTACTTTTTCATTAAATACTAAGCTTTAGTATAAGGTCTGAAATGCAACAGACCGCTCCATTTGTCAGTATTTTTGTTCTGGGCCTGACTTGGGGCTTGAGGGAGAAGACATGCGGGAGGATGTGTGAATGGACATCAGTAAATAAGGAATTCAAACTTGTCATTGGACGCTTAGTATTTTGATAAATGGGTTTCATTTTTCAGCCAATTTTCTGACTCCTATTACAATTAGGAATTAAAAAAAAAACCTATCCAAGGTCTTCAGATTGCCTTTAAGTAAAAGCTGCTTGCAGCTTCAAGGACCTGCATAGTTTGAAAAAGTTCTAATAAAGCTGATCACACCGTATCTCCGTTTGTCTCTTGTGCATATGCCAGAAGAGTTAACTAAATGAGAATTAATGATGAAAGCACTTCCTAAAGAAAGGTGTTCAGTTAAACTTGCAGGTTGTCCACCCAAGGGAAAATTGTGTATGTCTAACTGTCTGTTAACCAACTTGAAGCTACTCCTTGCTGCTTGCTTGCTTTAGTGCAAGGTCCTGAAAGGAGGTTTTGTGCTTTGTGGGAGGGTTTATTCTTTTTTAATTAAGTTTTAATTAGGGTTTTGGAGGCAACAGAGTGGGAGAAGAGGCATGACTATAAACACTAACAAAAATTGTACTTAAATATAAATTACAGTTGCTGTGAGAACCTTGACTTTAAATTGTTTACTTCTTGTGTTTAAGACTGCAGGAAACTTTTCAGTAGTTATGAAAACATTGGTGTTCTTGCTTATGATGTTGCTTGTCACCTGAGAATGTTAATGGCTTGTCCTTCAGTCACTTACCTAACAGCTAGAGTTAATATGGGTAGTACTCATCTAGCAAGTTCTTAAGCATTCAGTCTGAGTTGACAGAGTGCGAAGAGTTTGAAAGTGCCAAGCATCTGTTTTCTGAGCTGTAAAACTGTCCTGGATTGTAGGAGATTAAGAGCTGCTGTGGCCCTCTTGCAGGCACTGAGCAGGATTTCAAATGCTTGACTACATGCAACTGGGTACATGCAGCCCAGTAACTCAGGATCTAGTCTGCTTGTCAGGTAGCATCTGAAAGAGTTCAGCCTGTATAATGACTATTTTAGGTCTCATCATCAAATGTGAAAGGAGAAGCAGCAGTTAAGGAGTGGGGTGTTTTTTTGGTCTGTCCCTTCCCCCCCCCCCCTCTTTCCATAGCTGAAAACTTGTAGTATCCATACCTCCATCATTATTTGAAAGACAGTGAGTAGGTTGTCATTAGATGTAAACAAAATGCCCAAATAATGCTCTTACTTATTTTTGTAGAAAGTTACTTGCTTCATCTTCAGTATGTTCAGGCATCAGTGACTAGACTGGTCAAAGTCTAATAAATTGCAGGGCTTTAATAATTGCATTTATATACATCTTAATGATAAGGACTTAAAATGCTTTTTTCATCTTTTAAATGGTGTGTACCAGTTATGAAGTAAAATGGGAGGATGTCAGAAGCTTTTAAATTTGGAATGGTACTTGAGGCTGAAGGCTAGGGTCTTGAATTTTAAGTACTGTCTCGAATTTGTAGAGGAGCCAAAGTGACTTTAGGAATTGTTCTCAATCAGTAAAACCTCAAGGATAGTGGGAAGATGATAACCACCGAACTTGAACTGTTTCTCACCTGAATTTTGTTTTTTAAAAGGAGTAGTTTAGAACTGCAGGAGTATCTTTTTACTAGTTGTGCACTGATCAACAAATACTGAAATTCTGAAGTGCATCAAAATTGTTTTTGTTTTCGTGCTGCCTGTATTTGTGACTACTTTCGTAGTGGTTTAGGATTGCTGCCTTGTTGGGGCTTTGATTTCAGCCATTTTAATCCATCAGTTTCAGAGTGGTGATGTGGAAACTCATTTTACAATATTGAGCTTTCAGTTGTTGTCTTTTACATGTAGTATTTCTGTAGTTCACTGTAGCATGTTTCCACATTTTCCTCTTCTCTTCATGTGTTACTGGTAAAAATCCTTGCAATTTTCTTCATGATTTTCCTGTATCTTAAAGATTTATTTTGTTAATGCTCAATCTAGTAAACATTTGTGTTTTGTGAGCTAAAGAATAACCCTGCAGTTTTTTCCTGCACGTTGAAAATGCAGACCTGAGTTGTTTATGCATTATTTTTACTTTTCAGCTGTTCACCGATGGGATCACCAATAAATTAATTGGCTGCTACGTGGGTGACATAACAGATGATGTCGTTCTAGTTAGGATCTATGGAAATAAGACCGAGCTCTTAGTAGATCGAGATGAGGAAGTGAAGAGTTTCCGCGTGTTGCAGGCCCATGGCTGTGCACCTCAACTATACTGTACTTTCAATAATGGCCTGTGCTACGAGTTCATGCAGGGAGAAGCACTGGATCCAGAGCATGTATGCAATCCAGATATTTTCAGGTAAGCTTTTTATTTTTTTTATTATGTCATTATTCAAGTTCTGTGATGCATTATGCCGTTCTGTCAGGCCCAAAGGATCTCAAGCTTAGTTTATGAGCAGGCAGAAAAGAAATATTTCTATAAGCTTGCACTAAATTAATGTTCACACTCTTGACAGCTCACTGTCCTCTATCTTAGTTATCATGGTATTTCAGTGCTGAACAAATGATCCTTGCTGCCTCCCCAGAAGACTATATACTCATTAGAGGTCTGCTTATTGTGAGTATTTAACACTTGCACATTGCCATTAGGGAGATTATTTAACATGATGGAGTTGTAGGGGGCTGGACTTGATTAAAGCAAGTACTCCTAGCTAAACTTTTGTATTAGAAAAATATATTCCCTTTGTGAATAGGTTCAAGGTAGTTTAAAAAATTATGTCTCAATGGAAGACTATTAGCAGTGAACAGAAAGTGCTAATGTCTTTAAGAGTTTCGCTTTTCATGTATGCACTGAAAGTATTTGCCTAACAATAGCAGCTAATTTGAGTCAACTCTTCTAAAGATAAGCAAGTTGAAGAGTAGACTGTGAATACAGGTGAAATATGCATGCTGTAACTGAACTCCAATCCCTCCCGCCTCCCCTCCCTGAAGTAGTGTTGCTAACGACCTTTTGAGTCTTGAAAGATGCTACCCTATAGCTGTGCTGCTCTTGTTCAAACCCTCTTTGGATTCCCTTGCTGCATTTTTTACAATTTTCCAGTTAAATATATTGTAGTTGTCTTCTATTGTTGCTAGGAAAAATGATAAAGACTGTCAGATATACATTAAATAAAACATTAATTTAAACTTTTTTTTTAGACTCATTGCCAGACAGCTTGCTAAAATCCATACTATTCATGCACACAATGGATGGATCCCTAAATCTAATCTGTGGCTGAAGATGGGGAAATACTTCTCTCTCATACCCACAGAATTTGCAGATGAGGAAGTAAATAAAAGGTAGATATTTCATTTGTGCTTTCCTGACTTCCCATTCTTTCCGGTTGAGGGGTAGAAGAATATTTAAAAAAATAGGTTTGTGTTACCACATAATGTTAAGTTTGTAAAATTTTGAGTTTTGTCCTACTGTTGTATACTGAAGTAGCTGTGTATATGTCAAATATGATAAGGAGAGTCTTTTAATTCATTTGGTATATTGTGTATATATACATATAGCTCTTGGTTTGATTGGACACTTAAATGATGGTAGTTTTCTTTACTCTTTTTAAAGAACCAAGGTCAAGTCATGTACTACTTCTGGTAGTTCTCAACGGTTTTTAAGAGAACCATCAGTCTCAAATTGAGACCTGTGTTCTGGGGTGAATACTAAAAGCATGTTTCCTGGGGTTGCAGGAGTACTGCTTGTTCTTCATTCTAACCTGCACCTCTTAGCTGTCTTGTATTTGTTCGGTTTATAAATTTGTCCAAAATTGAGTAACATAAAAGTAAAGTTAATGAAAGGCTGTTTTGGGTGATGGGATGAGCTCCCAAAGTGTTTTCCAGAGGAGGAAAAGGTATCCACGCAGTCATTCTAGACCTGTGCTATCATGGAGTATGAAAAATGGTGTCACCTGGGTTTAAGGGTTTAATTACATTTTGTTTTTAGCATCCCAGTACAGCTCTTTAGTTGTAAATCAAACTGTGTTTTTTCTTAGGAGCTTAACAAAATAAGAAAATATTTCCAAAGGGTTCTAGCGTCAGTCACTGGAAGATTGGGATGAGAGGAATGGCAAAACTAGGAGCAGTGTTTAACCTAAATAAAATTTCTGTGCTGTAATCTAAAGCTTGAGTTGAAGACAGTGTTTCTCGGGGAGTGGAGATCAAACTTTTAAGCTAAAGCTGTAATTTGGAAGTGTTTGTACAATATCATCAAACTTCATATCACTCAGGAAACAGATTCCAGCTTAAAAACATTCTTCGTAGAACGTTTTTGAAATCACTGATGCCAGCTGCCCTTCTTGCTGTGTTGTAATTAAAGAATGCTCTAGCAAAGTTGTTTGAATTTTTTTCTTCTACAACATAAAATTCTTAAGAAAACTGAGAACTTGTAGTTAATTGAAAATGTAGAAGATAAAATGACTACTTAAGCATATTTACTGTGACTAGAACTAAAAATTAATGTTTCACTTCCTCTGTATGGATATATATAGTACTTACTGTTGTGTATCCTTCTTGAAGGAAGTAATGTAATGTGAGCAAAAAGTGAATGAAATTCATGCTATAACCCTTTTAATCTTTACTTTAAAAATGTGCAGGATTGTGTTCTAGTCCTGATTTTTGGACTACTGTCATGTTTACAGCACAGATAATCTTCAGAGAATTGGGTTTTTGGGGAGGACAGAGGGAAATAATTCTCATAATTTGACTGCCATTGTACCAGGGGAAAGAGTGTCCTGGTTTGGGAGAAGGTCTCTTGAATTATGTGCAATAAGAATGTAGAGGAAAATAAGTTATTTCATTACAAACACTTGGTATGGAACACAGTACTAAATATTAACTCACAAACTTCTTATACGTGAAAAGGTTTTTAAGTGACATTCCAAGTCCTCAAGTTCTTCAGGAAGAGATGGCCTGGATGAAGGAAAGACTGTCAAATTTAGGATCACCAGTGGTACTCTGTCACAATGACCTGTTGTGTAAGAATATTATTTACAACAAGAAACGAGGTAGGTATTGAACTAAACAGTAAGTAGCGAGTGGCTTTGTTTATGCTGTAGTTGCATTTGCTACATCAGTGGTGTCATTTTACTGACTTGTTCAAGTGAACTCAGTTTAAGACCCAATGTAATGGCAGCGATATCCATGCAAATACCAGATTGCTTAAGTAGCTAATTCTCATCTGTATGTTACTGTACAGAGGAAGAATGTTGGTGTTCCTTGCTTTTCTTTAATGAATTAGTGAATTTGTTAATCCCTAGCCTGCCTGTGTGACTAGGCTTCAAAGTGTGTAATTGTTCATGTTAATTCTATTCCAGTCGTATAAAGCTTTTAGGAAGAAAAAAAAATAAAATATCATACAAGCATAGAAAATAACCTGAAGACATTATCTCCTATAATGTGTATTGTTCTGGTTTGTGATTGTGGGAAGACACTTTGATAATGAAGTAGCTTAGTGATACTTAATTCTGCATTCAGTGACTCAATTTATTTTCTGCATGAGGTACATAGGCATCTTAAAGATTTCTTTTGTAAATACATACTTTATTTAAACAGTTGTAAGCAGTACACGTCTTAGCAAAGATGAATTACTTTTTTGTTTTTATGATAACACATTTAACTCATAATTCATGTTATTAAAGAATGCCTTTATTAAAATCTATAAAGCTTCTGTATAAACCCACAGTTTATTTTATTTCTTGATTTTAGTGGTTTGAGGTTCGGTTACTAAATGAATTAACTAAACAGGATATTAAAAAAGGCAAACTTGTGACACTAAAATGGTCATCGTGCAGTAAAAATGCACAACTTTCCTCCCATTTCAAATATCTGAGCTCAACTGAGTGCAGCAAATTCATCAGATCAAGATTTTATTTTGAAGTGAGGATGACATATTCCTTCTAATAGCTTCATACTTGTTTGTGACAGTTTGATAAGATTGTTGGCATGTAAGCCAAAAGTGTGTGAAGTAAATGACTGTGAATGGAACTGAAGTCTTCTCCATCAGTCATCATTGGTCTTTGACCTTTTAAGCTTACGTGCCTTAAGTTCTAGATAAAAACTAACAAAAACATGCTGGAGTTGGTTCTAGTATGAAAACTGGCTGTGTATGTATAACCAATTTCTCGTCAGATATGCACTGAATGCATGTGAATTGAGAAAATAAAGTCTTTTGGTGGTTTGTATACAAGTTTCCCTCTGAGTAATACCACTTTTGAAGGGAATTGCTAGTACTTCTAGTTATATAGGTATATACATATATAGGTATATATACCTGTACAATGCTATTAACATAATTTTTAAATTCTAAGAATTCAGTACCAAACTTCAGTGGTTTTACTTAGTTTCAGTGATGGGTTATAGTTCTGCTTAAAAAGAGGAGGGGGGGAAAAAAAGCATGGAAGGTATGCAAAAAAATCAGCTTGTGGTCTTACACATATTGGAGTTGTGATATTGTAGTACGGAAAAAAAAAATCTATTTTTACTGTGTGGGTTTTTTCAGTGCTGAAACTACCTTGAGTTTTAGCATTCTAGAACTGACCCATTGAGGTAACAGTAATTTTTATAGTCACTTTTCATGCTAGAACCATGCTGCAAAAAGAATTGGAGGAATTCCTTTAAAAGGTTCGCTATCATGGTCAATAGGCTTGAAGTTCTTACTTTTAAAACAAATGCTATATGCTTTTCTTTTTGTAAACAGAATGGAGGAAAAAACAATGCCAGCACTGCATCACTTATGAGCAATCCTACAATAACGAGTGTGTGAGTGCTTAGTGTTTGGGGACAGGGTGGGGAGGAGGGAGGTATGTAAAGTACTTTGGCTTCAAGCTAGCTGTAAACAGCTGGGGGGGGAAGACTTGGAAATATGAAATAAATATATTTATTAAACTTATGTTTGAATGTTGCACGTGTACTGTGTTGTAAAACTTCTGCAATCTGGGTACAGCAGGTACCATTTTCATAGTAACCAAACCTCAATGCCATCTGTAAAAAGAACATTTGTCATTTGAAAGCTGTTTCTTATAGTATACTTTTTACAGAGTAAAAAATATCAATCTGTCTTAGTACAGTCTTAAGATGAGGAGCGTGATTTTAGAAGTGGAAGCTCAGCTTTAACCGTAAATAAACATGTATTGCTGGAATTCTGTTTAGCAGAGCAAAGCTTTTATTGGTATACAAATAATTTTGCAAGAGCACAAAATAGAATCTTTAAAGATGCGCTGCATTAGAAATGGCATCAAACTGTATGAAGGTAGTTAACAGCTTTGGTGATGCTGTACTCTTACTAAATTTACTGTTCCATCTAGAAAGGCTTTGTATCAAAAAGACCTTGGTGACCCTAAACTGGAATTAAAAGAGAGAGAATTGGTGTTCTAGATTAACTACTTTTTTTTTTTTCTTCTCAGTAAAGTTTGTGCAAAGCTGGTAGTGTTTATCTGGCTTTTCAGAAGCTGGCATAAACAAAACAACTCATTGGTTTTAGAAACACTGTATTTATCACGTTGTTTGTGGATGCTTAATTTGCACATTTACTAGGCACAAGGTGGGTGCATGTATGTGTTTAAGCTACAGATGATCAACAGATACTAGGACTCCTGTCCAATGCAGTTAGAATGATTATGGCTTGTCCCAGTGCTTTGCTTTAGACTTGTCTTCTGCATTAAATTCATGTTAAGTTTTCAGACTTGAAAGAAAAATCATAGTTGTGCCACATACTGCTTTTAAGAAGAATCAGTCTCATGTCCTTAGATTTTATTTATGAGACTGGAATAGCATGTTGAGTGCTAGCTTCATTTAATGGAGTTTCACTCATCTGATTTGAATTTGTTCATGCTGTGGCTGAGAGAACTCTGCCTCTTGCTGTTTTGTTAATGTCCGTTTTCAGTCACTCAGGATATGAAAATTTGCAAGTGTTACTTTACATAACTTATAATTATCAGTGGCATCTGCTCTTTGAAGGATATAACTCAGAGCTTCATGTTGCTTTTAATTACAATTTGGACATCAAGATAGTCAAAATATGCTTGATGCTTGGTACTGCTTTATAGACCTTGTGTTCTGATGCTCTTAAAGTTTGGTTGTTTTTTTTTTTCCAACGTGACCTGGGAGTTTCCAAAAATACCTGATGTTTTAAGAGTATTCAAATACTTGCTATTCAGTAAGACCAAGTATCAGTATTCTTTTGTCTGTATCTATATGTGCTCTTTTTGAATGTATTAAAATCACCTGTCAGGAAGTTAAGTGTGTAGGTAGATAGCTAGTTTTGTTCTGTTTATTCCCTCTGCCTACCCAATGTTTTCTATGATCTTTGGTAGGAGTCTGTGGGTGCTCAGTGCTTCTGAAGACTGAGGTATGTTTAAGGCTTCTGGTTTTGACCTAAAAACATATTTTGTTTTGCAAAGCTATATTGGGTATTTATAGCTAAAATTATTTTTTGGGTATATGACCCGTTTGTGAATTTTCAGGTATGTTCATAGCATAGATCATTGTCTTTACTGAAGCTGTCTTCTAGGGCCTCAGTGGCTCACCTGACGAGCAGGATGGGATGGAACTCAGGATACATCATTCTGCTGTGGTAACTACAGCTAGGACTTGCACATCGAAAGTGCTTACCTGATTAAACCATTAAAAGTGCTTACCTGATTAAACCATTAAAAGTGAAGAGCAGCTAGAAAGAGAGGTGTCATCACCCTCCTACCTTTCAGTTCCCTGAGGAGATCGAGCAGATGCTCTATTGACTACTACTTGATCTATTTAAAAAAATAATTTCTGGTGTATGGAACACAACATATATTCCATTTTGTATCTTGATGTGGTTTTCGTAGATTACATTGCATGTTGCCTACACTAGGAGACCCCTGGAAGAAAGGAATGTGTTTCAACTTGAAATATTCAATACTCTCAATATCTCTATTCCTGTTCATAACAGTAGCTTCTCCAGAGAGATGACAGAGCTTAGTTTTAAATCATGTCTCACTTCAATAAAATACGAATGTGCTTAGACTAGTGTTTCTTGTTGGTCTGGCTGCTCCCAGTGAGATCAGGGGGATGTACAAATTCTTTGTACTTATTAGAAACCTCAGAACAAAAGCTAGCTGCTTAATTACTAATGTAAGCCATATCTTTTAGAAGTGGCTTTCCTGTATGAACTGCAGTAAATCTTAAAAGTAACTTACAATAATATGGATATTTAAACAATTAATGCAAAGTTTCTTCTGCTTCTTCTAAAACAAGGTAGCTGGGACGTGTATGCATTATGCATTTATGAAGTGGCAAACTTAAAGTTTTTGCTTTCTTTCAGTTTCACAGAAAGAACTGTGCATCTTTATTTTGAGCCTTCATGCAAAAATTAAATTTAAGGTTGAGTTCCACAGTAGCATGAGTTTGAAAGAGATCAGTAAAAATGCAGGACTTTTTCACTTTGAACTTTTGTCTTATCAAATGTGAGTTTGGCAAATTTTCTTCATCTGCTACAGATTAGGTATGCCATTGTTGCTGCTTTGTGGTGCCATGCACCGTGCTACTTGTGCACTGACTGAAGGTTTATCACATCACTTGTTCACATGCATTTCCCCATAGGAGCAGCCTCACCTGTATCTTGTTAGATTCAATTTCTTATTGTATGTAATAATATTTATATCTGGAAGTAAGTTTTAAATGTTAGCTGTACTTAAAAATGCATAAGAGCACGTAGGTATGTTCAAGATGAAATTTGCACATGAAAAATTTAAAGTATTTCTTATGTTGATATTTTGCAAGCAGACTTTTACCTGCTGTGTTTGTATTTTATGTGAGGGAGGAAGAAAACCTCTAAATACAAGCAGTATTAAATCTTTGAGAGGATGGAGGGGTTCATGAGATCAGTTGTGCAGCAGAATATTAACCAGGGTTGGGCTGTGCATTTTGATTGGCTTGTAATTTACAGGTGTTTCTTTTTAAAAGTAGTAGTAAAGAACTGGTGGGAAGCACAAGTGTATGAATCTGCCAGTCAAGCAGTGGCAAAGTTAATCTATGACAATATTAGAAGATCGTGGCTGCAGCTGCTGTAAAATTTGTTGTCCCTCCAGAGTTCTAGGGAACGTCAATTTTCCGTTGCCAACAAGATTTTGCTGGGAGGAGCTTGCCACTTTGCAGGCCACTTTCATGTTGGTTTGTTAGAGCCTAAAAGGTTTAACCTCATAACCTTGGTAAGCAGTCCTCTCTTTCTGTGAAAGTAAGGGTAAACTCTGACTTGGAGGATTGTGACTAAGTGATTTTGTTTGTGTTATGGGGTTTAACTTCCGTTATAAGTGCTTAGACAAGAAGATTTATCCATCTGGAAAACATTACTGTGTTAGTATTTCAAATATGGTAAAGATGAACTGCATAGGAAGGAACACTTCTAACAAAGTTGTTCTATGATAACTTGGTTCTATTGTATTTGATATGTGCGATATCTGTAAATCTTAAGGAGACAGTATATTAGACACTTAAAATCCTTAGTCTAGGAAATACGTAACATATTTTACTATTCTTGATTTTTTTTTTTTTTGTTGTTCTGGTAGTTAGCATTAGTATCTGTAAGATGTTTTAAGTCATGCTATGAAGATTGTTCATTGTAATAGAAGGAGTATGTTTTTATCGAGTAAATATGCAGCTAGTCTTCAAAAGAATGGGATCAGAAGGGTGCAACTGTGAAAATTACCCATTTCAGCATAGCAGTGGGAAATGTAAGGTTTTACATTTTAATGTTGTAGTGCAAACAGCTCTTAACCCATTGCTTCCTTCTCTGAGGTTTTTAGTAATTTTGTTGGTTTCCCTTAAAATACAAGAGCTCTAGTCTTACCTAATCCATCTTGTTAATGTTTTGACTATTTGATGTGGTGTAGACATTCTTGAGCAGCTTCAATGCTGTATTACCTTGAGTGAAGCATTTTCCCCGGCTTCACTATAGGTAAATGTAATTTGGAAACATTTGGGGCTGTGTTTGATGCTTTATCAGTCCTCGTTTACATAACACTACATAGTTTCATAGTTTTGAGGACTTGAGGATTGTCTGACAGTTTCTTGAGACTAGTTTAAGCCAGCTAAAAAAAGCAACAATTAAGAATAGTCTTGCTTTGTAAGTGTGGTTGGAGAAAGCAGGAAATACCAACATGTTAAAGGAAATATCAACATGTTGCAATGTGTTAGTCCACTGTGGTTGCATACTTGTGTGAGAATAAACAGGACTCTTCTTTAAGTCAGGGAAAAATTGATCTATTTCTACGTAAAATTTAAATACAGGATCCTCTACTGTATTTCTTATTTTGAAGGTAAGGGATGCCCTCATGTGGTAGAAGTTAAAATAGAAATTCTGCTATTCAGAGTTTAAAGGTAGAGAATTGTAAGCTCCAAGTAATTATTTAAGAACTTTCTTGAATGAATATTCAAGGGAATATCATATCATAAAAATCACAGCCTTACCCTGGAATGTCCGAGTGCACACAACTGGGCACAAGTAAGATGGGTGTGTGGTTTTGTTTTGTTTTTCCCCCAAAACTTCAAAGGACACCAAAGGATTAGGGTTGTGACTTCATTTGATATGGACTCTGATGTTGCTGCTGTTATGTCTCACATAGGTGATGTGCAGTTCATAGACTATGAGTACTCTGGATACAACTACCTGGCTTATGACATTGGAAATCACTTCAATGAATTTGCAGGTAAAAATTGGATTTCTGAGGTAAAGGTAAACTGGTTTTATAAAAAAAAAAAAAAAAAACAAACAAAAAAACACCCTCATTCTTGCACATTCTGTTTTTCTGTGTCTGTCTATCTAGATACATGTATATAGCTGTTCATCTGATGGTATCAAAATGTGTTGATGTCTTGTCTTGCAGGCCAGTTATGCCTACCCTTTGCAGCTCTGCTAACCCAGAAATGAGAACATCATGTCCTAAGTTTTGGTAGAGTTAGATAAATACAGAACTCACAGCTTTCACAGTATTCTTCTGTGAAATTGCACAGCAGAGACAACCCACTGTAATGAAATACTGCAGATATATCTTTTACAGCATAGGTATATATTGAGAATATGCTGTGTGGTTCCACAGTGGCAAATGGCAGGCTTATGTGGTTTTTTGGTGGCTTTGAATGTGTGTGCAAAGTACTTGCCCTTGAGTCATGTCCTGAAATGAGAAGTAAAGGCTAAGACTGTGTGATAGGAATAAGGTGGGATTTTAGGAATAAGGTGTTGGTAGATTCATTCATTAACTAGTTAAAATTTTTCCAGTGAATGCCCATTCCATTTACTCCATCAGAGAGAAATAACCTTGAGTGTATGCTGTGTTATTTCAGAAGATGGGGCAACAGGAAAAACCTGTATAATGATTAGTACAGATGGAAAGTGCAGTATGGTGAAATTAGGAGCCTTAATCTACCAGTCGTTTCACAAACTGAATGTTAAGTCTAGATAACTTAAAAAATTCGGAGTGTGTACTTGGTAATTTAAGTTATATACGTGGTAATTTAAGTATTTGGGAAGCAAGTTAAATTCTTACAAAATGTATTTGAGAGCTTTTGATTTTTCATCTGGCACTTCTCAGAGTCTGACTACATCTTTAAGGAGCTAAGTACAGTAAGAAGACTAAATGCACAAATACATTTTTTTGCCTATGAAGAACAGTTGTGCTTCACCTCTGCTATTGTCTATCCATCCAGTAAAAATCTGTTTTGTGTGTGGGGTTTTTTTTAAAGATAAATTTGAGTGGATCTAACACAGGAAAGAGTTTTTAGGTGCTAGAGGATTGCACTGTTCATAAAGTAAGACTTAAGGAGAATTCCCAAAGCCTCTGAGCATCACAGCTAGGGGGAGTGAACCGTGATCCAGGTTTGGGACTCCTGGCAGACTCTGTATGGCCTGTGACTAAGCATCTCCAGTATAGGAAGAAAAATAGGACAAAAAGAGTGGTTATGGAGATAAGACTTCTAATTCTACCAATACCCTGTGGAGGAGAGAGGTAGACTTCTAATAAATTTTTCTCAAATATGAGCTTAGCTGGTGACAATGTATATGCATATGGATTCAGTTTTGGATATTGTTGCATACAAGTCCCTTTTCATATGAAATGTGTAATATTTGATATGTTTGGGAGGGCTTTTGTTTCATAATGCAAATACTTTCTCTTGAGGCTTCTCTCAAAGCCAAACTTGTTGAATCTCAAAATACAAGTAGAATATGTATGTGGCTGAAAACATTTACAGCATAAATCTTTCTGCTATGTTGAATGCTCTGATTTGTGTGTGAGAAATTCTTGCCAACATGTAACTGATACAGTCAGGTCAAAGTAAAAACACTGATATTTGTCCACATCAATTTGTGCGTGTGTGTTGGGGGTGGGGAGGGGGGAAGTAGTCCAGTAACGTGATTCTAATGGTCTTTTTAGACACCGTAAGGTTCTAACAGGTATTTTTTTCTTTTTCTAGGAGTTAATGAGGTAGACTACAGCCTTTATCCTAACAGAAAATTACAGGAACAATGGCTGAGATCTTACCTTGAGGCCTACAAAGAGTATAAAGGATTTGGCACAGAAGTCAGTGAAAAAGAAGTTGAAGTTCTATATGTCCAAGTCAATCAGTTTGCACTGGTAAATAACAAACACTTGGTTAGAATATATTAGATGCTGTAGAGAAGCCTGCTACTCTATGGACAAATGTAATTGCCAGTTTCTTACTCTGAGTGCTGTGGCATGTAAAGAAAAACTTCCTTAGCCTGTTCTGTGAAAACCTTCTGCTATGTTGTGTGCTAAATTCTCTGTAGAATATTCCTAGTGAAAGAGGCACTGACCATTCAGAAAATGAGATGAGCTTTTAGCGAGTATTTCTATTGGCTGTTTATTGGTCTGGCAAATTCCTGAGTTGGCTAGAGCTTATGGTGGGTCTGTGTTGAACTTTTTCTTGGAATGGTAAGAAGACAGAAGAGCAAGGTAGTGCTTCGTAAAGACCTATAAATCTTCTGACTTTAAAAGCCTTTTTAAAATAAGATGATAAAATTTGTTAGCATAAAACTGGGTTACTTTGATTTTTTAAATTTTTTTTTTTTTTTTTTTTACAGATAGAGTTTTTCACTCTAGAGTCTTTCAGTACTACCTTAACTCTTTCCTTGCTTGCAGTGTCTTGGCAAGCAGGGAGTTGCTTTCAGATTTGGTTTTGGTCACTTAGTGGTTTAAATTGTAGCAAAGTGCACATGTAGTCTCCTGTGGTTCCCCCAAAGTTCTGCCTTTCTGTAGAGTGTGAGGGCTGGCTGTGCGAGTCTGCTCCCTGCTCCTCCTGTATCTTGTGCGTTATAAGCTGCGTCCTGTCTGTCAGTTTGTGTTTTGCAGACTTTGGATGTAAAAGCTTCACTCCTTTGTTCTTTCCCTTTGAAAGGATGGAGCATGTTCAATTTTGATCTGGCTTTGGTGCCTTGTCCTTCAGGGTAAAAAACCACATCAAGTGTAATTCGTGGAGGTAGAATAGGAAGTCAAATAGGTGTGGCATTGAGTATTTGAATGTCCCAATTATGTATACTGTTAGAAGCAGTTTGAAGATGTCTCTTTTTCCCCAAGCTTTATCTCTGTGATTTCTGAAGATACTTTACAGGTTCGCATTATTTTTGTTACGTTTTCTGACTAGGCCTGATCTTGTTTTCCTGCCACATCTCCAGGCAAATGTTACAGCAAAAGTGCCTTTTACCCAATAGCTAGATAACTTTATTTTGCTTTCTCCTGAAGAATAATATGCCAAACTATTTGTAGGAGGGCTAAGGCTAAGAAGCCAGTTTGGCCTTATTTCAGTCCTCTTTCTGACTAATCTAAGCACACCTACAGTTCACATTCTAGGAAGATGATTATTAAACAAGCCCTTAAAAATACCAGCTTGTTTGGTGTTATTCTTTTAAAATCTGTTATCGACTGTTACTGTTAAATTCAGCTGTCCCATTCATTTAGGAACGTTAGATCTGCAATTAAGTAGGCTGGTGGTCTGTTTTAAAATATATAGCATTGTTATGTCAGTTTTAAACTGTGGTCATACTAATGTTTAAGAGGATAGAGTTCTGTTTAGAGAACAGCTCAAGACCCGCCTATAGACCACACATGATGCACAAATACTGCCAAACACTCTTGTGTCAGTTAGCGTGGGAAGCTTTGTTAAGAGAAAATACAAACTAAAGTTAATGGATGCTGGTGTAAAATGCCAAACTGCTCGCTATCAGGCAAAGTTATCTAAACTAGAGGTACAAGAATGATTCACACGTACATACAGTAGTCGTCATTTTAAGGTGTTTTCAGGCATGTATGCATGCATGTGTCTTCTCCACTTCTAGTGAAGTGTTATATGCAAGCTTCAGGAAGCACTTGTAACCTGTGTGGTCCAGAAATGTCTTCACAAGGAGACCGTCAAGCTCATGGCCATTGCATGTATTTGTTCATTTGAAGTATACTAACAATCATATCATTAATGTAATCCATAGTTTCTAACTGAACGTAGACCTCCAGACTACTTATCTGGACTCATAATGGAAGTAAGTTTGGAACGGATGAGAAATTTGTGTAAATGCTGATGAGTTAGAGGTTTTCTTACATAGCTACAGATCATACCTCTTTGTCCAAGTCAGTAGTGAAAGTGAGTTGTGATTATAATGGCCTAAGGGTTTGTAGTCAAAGATTCAAAAGGAATTTCATACTTGCAGTAGAGTTGAATACATGTAGAAGAAATTAAATATTTAATTAGCAGCAGTAGCAATGAGAGAGTCGTATTTCTGTGCATTTTTTAAACATGGTGTATATAGTTGTACAACAGTCTACGTAATAATAGATGACCTGTTTCATAAATGCAACATTATTTTTCTTGAAAACGACACATGGAGAGTCAGGAAGCCAATGGATTGACTCCTCTGATTGCTGGTAATTAATTCTATAATACTTGTTTACCAATCTCTTTGGTGAAGAGATATCAAATAACTTTATAAAAAGATTGGGTTTTGAGAGTTCTCTTGTAGATTAACTTTTTGTCTCAATGTGAGAATATATTTACATGTTGGACTTTATATAATAATCTTTCACTAATAAATTTTTTTCTTTCAGGCTTCCCACTTCTTTTGGGGATTGTGGGCTCTAATTCAAGCCAAATATTCCACCATTGACTTTGATTTTCTAGGGTAAGTGTGCTTGCTACATATAATCATAGAATGCTTGAGGCTGGAAGGGACCTGTGGGGCCATCTAATCCAACACCCCAGCTGTCAGAAACTGAGGTCTGAGCAACAGACCTGATCTATGTGATCATACTATAACTCTTAATTTTTAAGAAAAACCAAGACGGTAAAAGCTGTTGCTCTGTGCTTTTTGTTGCTGAAAGTTCTCTAAATTAGTATGTGGCCCTGGCCTAAAACACATGGTATAACAAGGCAAGGAACATAACTAGAGGAGTAGATGTTTTTGGGCATTGAGTGTTTTTTGTTGGAGAGACAAAGGCATAAAAGACAAGTTGGTCAGTGTGGTGTACTATCTGTCAGACGCAAGACCTACATTTCCAACTGCAAGAGTCAAGAAATGGGGCTCTTGTACAAAAGAGCTTGTTTACTTCTTATTGCATGGAGTGTTGATCTTGGAAACTCCTAATCTTTTTTAAAGAGTCTTCGTAATGCCAATGAATGTTAAGTTCTGTTTCCTGAGACGCTGGCCAATGGTGTTCTGTTTCAGGTAGATGTATGTCTTTGGCATTTTTTTAAATGGTCTTTCATGGCACCAAGCAGAGGAATTCGTCTCTCTGTTGGGGACTGGGCGAGGTGATAAAATTAATCATTTCACTTGGTAAAAGATCCCACTTCAGAATTTTTTGCACTGATTAAGCCAGTTTACTAGGCTTAGTTGTGTCATTTTGTAAATGAGACAAATGTCAATTTCTTCTTGTGACTAATTATTCTCAAGTAAAGTACTTGTTAGTAACCGCTAGATGGCACAAAAAACCAAGTTAAAGCACAAGTGGTAGAACCCAAAAACTTCTCAGTTTTGAATAAAATGTCATTCTTGCAATGATCAAGATCAGATTTCTCTGGAATTGTAGTTGCCAGTTGTTGGACAGTCTATTAAGAACTATTAAACACGAAAACACCGCCTTTGATAATCCCAGAACAGCATTTATTTTGCAAACTGTAGCGAGCTGGGAGTGGTGTTGAGGAAGTACTGTAATATGGTTGCTCTGTTCTTAATTTCTTCCTTTGGCAGCTGCTAAGGGTCAATGTTGGAAACAGGGTACTGGGATAGGTGGACTTTTGACTTGTCCTACCTAGCATGGCTATTTTCATGTAAGGAGTTATCTGCTCTTAACTTTAAATCCCTCTCTCCCTTTGAATAGGTATGCAATTGTTCGGTTTAACCAGTATTTCAAAATGAAGCTGGAGGTCATGACATTAGCTCTTCCTGAGTAATGAAGAGGAAGAAACTTACCAAGTGGATAGACAACCCCTGAATCTTTTCTGAGAACAGATACTGGAAAAAAGCTAAACATTTGTTGAAGTTCTGTAATGCTCACTTGGTGGTTCTTGCTTTATAAATAATGCCTCTAAACAGTCCTTCAATGTTAAATTTAATATGAAGAGCATACGTACTGCTGTTGATATAAAACGGATTAGAAACTTGCTAAATCTATAAAAAGTTGTAGAAATGGCAATTTAATCCTTCTTTGTAATTTAACATGTGTTGTATGTGAATTATTTATTATAAGTTTAACATGATTCCATTGCTGCTTTCATCAGTTTTTGTAAAAGTTGGGTGCAGACAGTGAAGTTGTTCCAAAGGATTCGTTTAACAACTTATTTTATTGAAGTTGCATTAACTTATATTAAAGAAAACATGGTCAGAGAATATTAACCTTTTAGATGTATACAAGCAAAATGAGTGATAATAGACTCGTGAGATCACCAGTGTGTTGTAACTAGGGAAAAAGGTTAGGATGATCTTTATTTTTTCCCCTCTTTTTTAAAAAAGAAAAAGGTAGCTTTCCATATGATGGTACTTTTCTTTTGTATAAGAATCAACCAGCTTGCTGAAATGATAAATAATGTTTTGACTTTTCCTTCTTGATGCGTTAAGCTGTAGAAATGTGAAAGTTCTGTGGCCATCAGATTCTTTGAGAATACGTACCATCATAGTGTTAGATGGACAATGAACCATCTCTAACTTATGTGGGAAAGCTGCTTGTTTAAGTGTACTTTTAAAGCAAAAGACCTCTATTCCAAATCTATATTCCTTTTTGAAACTTGATTCTAAATTTGAACACTATTCTGGTGTCTATATTTGTGCTTCAGCAGTATATAGCAGAATGGACTATTGAACTGAAGATTAGTGAACAGAGATCCTGTTGCACTGGGGAGCAAGACACTTAGGTTTACAGTTCATGTATTGTTGACATCTTTCTGCTTTGTCATCTTCTAACCTTGGATTCTAGTCTTAAATGCTTGGTCCTGTAGTTGCAGATTCTGGTACGTCTGGTTTTTTTTTCTGTGGCAGCAAATTACTTTTCAAAGTCTCGAGTTTGAAGGATAATATGGAAAAGTATATGACTTGAACAATGGGGCTTTGATCATCACACATTTTCTTATTTCTTAAAGCTATTATACCAAGAATGATCTGGATTACAAAATGTGAATTGAAAAGAAAATGTTTACTTAACAAAACAATGTATAAGTTTGCATGGAAAAGAGGCTTTAAATCTGAAAGGGGGTGGGGGGAATGGGAGGGGAAGAAACCCACAACAGAAGAATAAAACCCAACAATGCAGTGTGGAGTTGGGCCAGCATGTACTCAACTCTGATGATACTCTGAAAAACTTTGCACTTTGGTCACATAAGTGCCCACATGTACAAAGTCTGTGTGTGTGCATGTACACATGCAAACACAAACTTACCTGAAGAGTAAATACTATGGGGAGTCTGTTGTACAGACTTCAGCAAAGATATTTATTCAAAATTGCTTTATGGCACACTGCTGTGTGTGTATGTGTGTATATGTGTATACACACACACACACACGTGCTTTACAAAAGCTTGGATTGATTCAGGACAAAGAAAATTGATGTGAATGAAAAAATTTCACCTTGAAAGACCATTTTGAATGGCATTCTGTTATTTTACAAAAGCAAGGTTTGGGATTTTTTTCCCCTCAACTTGTTTATATTCATCTCTGAATGTTTCCAATTTTTTTTGTTTCCTTCAGTCAAAACCTTAAAAGTCCTAATGCAAATGGGAGAACTGGGATTTTTTGTAACTTGAAATTAGGTAACCATTTTCATTAGTGTTTGTTAGCTGGAGGCTACTATACTGGACAAATATTCTTGGTAGTTAAATAGGAACAAATAGTTAAAATAGACATTTATATTTTCCTTTGTAGCAGTTATCAAGGATGTTGCTAGAGCTCATGAAAGCACTGAAGACTTTAATCTTCTGTACTTCTCGCTGTTGACATTATTGACATACGTTGAATAATACCCTGCTGTCTTGGTAGTCCCTTTAAGTTCAACAAGATCTGCTTTGGAAGTAAGATTGATAAAGATTTTTGAACTCTTATTACTATTTTCTTCAAGTGGTGGCTTTATTTCTGATAGTGTTGCTTTGTATTTGTGAAATATTTGAAAAAGGCTGTGAAGTTCACTTGGTCTTGGGAAATCCAACACTTGACAGATCCTAACTTTCCCAACAGTTGGCAAAACACATTCCCTTTTCAGGTACCAGTACTATTTAAGTTTGGAGTTAGTGTAATTCTTTTGTCAGGAATATTTTTGTTTGTATAGCTCAAGTAGCAATAACTGTAGGAGTGGAAGCTTGCTTCTGCAGAACCAAAGCTCTTCATGAGTGCAGCTCGATCTCATTCTTGTGGAGTGAAGTTCCACTGAATCCCGTAAAAGCACTTTGAAGCAGATAGTAAATACTGCAAGCTTTTCCTGAGCCACTTCGAAGAAGCACAAGGATTATCACAGGTTACAGTGGTTGACTTTGCAGTACTGGTAGAGGCTTTCATTTTGCATGTTGAAATTCATTTTACACACTGAAATGCTGCTTTGCCTCAGCTTTCTTTCAAGACAAGTGCAGATTAAAACAATTCCTGATAAGTTCTGAGGAAATACTGTAAAACATTTTCCAAAATGAAATGCCAGTTACCTTGAGCCTTGTTCCACATCTGTTTGAGCCAGTAGCACTCGGATATTCTCACTTGCTAAGGAGTATGTACAGATGTGTTAAGTTTGAAGCAGTAGTTTGCAATAGCATTGCAGATTATAAGGTAGCTTGAAACTGTGAATACAGGACCTTCTGAATGTAAGTTAGGTACTAGAGCACCGAACTAGAGAACGTGTACTTGTTTCAATTAATTTATCTCAGTCTCTTTAATAGCAATGTTAAGATATTTGAAGGAGGACGAAAAATGACTGAGCTCTAGAAACATCCTGTAGTAGTTTTGACTGTGACTTGCCAAGAAGATATTCTGTTGCCTTTATGTTAAGCTAAGGGCATGAATGCCAAAATTAATAATTCTTACTGTAGTTAAACCTATATTGTAAATATAAAAAGGATTATTAGTAACGGCATTCTTGCATAAATAGCATCAAGTCAATAGACCATAGTGGCCTGGTTGCTTTTGTAAAGCAGAATAGTGTGAATTTTTTTCTTCTCATTTCTGCAGTCAGATCTGGCTAATCATGCCTAATTTCTTAGGTCACCTAAGCATTAAAGATTTCTGAATGATAACTAGTCTGTTGTCACATAATTTTAAATTCCTTCATTTACACTTCTTGATTTGCATTTTAAAAGGACTTACCAAATTTGCATTAACCAGGTCTGACTGTATATGTATATACAACAGTGTAAATAACCATTTGTAAATTAGTGTGAATTGTACTGTATCTTGCATTTATGGACTTGTGTATTGCATTGTATTCTCTCCTATTTTGTAGAAATTTTGGTGTAAAGAAGAAATCTTAACTCTGTGTGCGGACTTCTTTTGTTAAATTGCCCTGTAACAAAGCATAATAGTTTTATGTTAAGGTATCCATTTATAGCCTTGGGCATCCAGTGTCTTTTTTTTCCCGTTAGCTTTTTTTGACATCTTGCTCTTGGGAATGATTCTGGGAATAAAGGAATTTATACAGTACTAAGATGAAGAGAAAGTGTATTCTAATAATAGGGCAAACTATGTGTCAGAGGTACATGTAGTACCCGTGGTACAGGGAAAGCTGTTAAAATTGTTCACGTAAACTTCCAGAAATTTCCTATACATTCTTGAATGCTGATGACTTCTAAACATAAGCATGTTGAATTGAAGTACTCTTATTAAAGTGTGCACTCCCATGGTGACAGCAATTGAGTTAGTTGTGATAGAAGTACCCCAACTTACATGTTTTTGGCGGATATAGCCTTACAATAGGATTAGTTGCTAATGTGTACATGCTTATAATAAATGCCCAAATCACTAAAATAGTTCTGCCAGTCATTTTCCTCAACACTAGAACTGTTGGTAGCCCCTTTAGACTATTTGAAACTTACCTGAGGCGTTTTCCCTCTGTGCCATTCCCTCCCCCTCCTCCCTGTCTCCACAACATTACTTCATTAGGGGAAACAGGAATATAAAAGCTTCCTTTCCATACTTAATCATCACTGTTTCCTTTTTGACTAAAATTGTGTTCTGTTTTGTCAGTACATGGCTTCTCATCAGTTTTTTTTTTGTGTAGGACGTCCCTTTCTGAAGAGGCCTTTAATTGTGGAAGCGTAGACATAGTGAAGCATAGCTTTCCCCAAATGCCCGACTATATTTCATTACTGTTGCCTTTCACTGTCTGTTTTGAACTCCATAGCGTCCTTCAAGCTGTTAGTTTATTCTTGTCACTGCTGTGTTTAATAACTGCTGGAAAATACTGGTGTGCAAATCTCATTGTCCATCTGACAAATTGATCTTGATACAGTTTGTACATCCTGTCAGCTTTACCTGCTCCGGATGAAAGGTATGCATGCTTACCAGTGTTGACACTTTAAGTTACTAGGGTCCTGGGAAGTGAGTTTATCAAAGAAGTACTAGTCAAGAGGAGGGATGGGCTCAGTAAATACAAGTAAAAGGAAATCATTCACATGGAAACTCAAGCTTTTGATGTAGCAAGGTATTGGATACGCTTATTTGCTTGCATGGTTTAAGGGCAAGAGCAAATTGTAAAGGGCAAGGTTTGTTTCAAAATGAAGTTCAGATATTTTAAAGCCTTTGGTAGCTAACAAAAGCTTACAAAATATTCTTTTGTTACTCCTACTGGAAGAAATCTTAAAACAAATTTGGGTAACTTTCTGATTAAACAGAACTTTGTTCTGTAACCCAGTGGAATATAATCTCTTGCTTGGGGTAGTCCTTCCTCTAGTTTGCCGAGGCAGTTGACCGCACCTTGCCTGTCTGCGTTTGAGGTGGCTGTCTGTTCTTGATTTGTTTTAATGTTTTTGTATTGTTTACTGTGTTCTTGGATGCCTTGTAAGGTGTGCTAGATTACTAAACTACTGGAATTAGCTACTGTCTCCTATCACCTCTTCCACACCAGGCAGGTTGTAATTATAGTAGTAGAACAGAAAGCATTTGATGAAACTTTGAGGTAATGCAAGGCTGATGTTGAGCAGTCTTGCAGCTGATTCTTTTCTCACCTTTTTATTAGTGGGCTGCAAGCTGATTGTTTTCATTAGTTGTGAAAGATATGAAAAGCCACGACCTTTGGTCTTGTGCAAGGTAGGTGTTCTGTTAGCCAGCCACACAACTTTTAAGAAAGGGGCTCTCAGCAGTGAGAGACCACACAAATCCAGATGGGACGTGTCAGAAGAAACCAGACTCTGTGGCTTATAGACCTCTGGAGCGGAAAGGAAAATGTGCGAAATGTTTGTGTGTGCCGGTTGTATGGAGGTGCTGCATCTAAGTGATGCGGTGAGACACTGGAAAAAGCAGTTTGATTTTTTTTTTTTTTTAAAAGTGACTTTTCCAATTGGTCTGATCTGTAGAGAATTAAGTTCCTGTGATTAGGAAACCAGTCAACCTGGAGGGAGAGGGAAGAAATGTTCCAAAAGATTATTAAAAAAACCCCTATCCAGTTGATCAATTTGCAACACTTGTGGGTGTGTTGGGCCTTTCTGTGTATTTAATAGTACAGGTGGTAGTCTGCACCAGATTCTTTTATAAAGGGTTTTATTATTATTGTTGAATGTCAGAAAACTGACTGGAATGGCCCTGAAGCCCATTATGTTCTTAGAACAGGTGGCCAGACTTCACCAGATTACCAAACTTCTGGTTCAAGATTTTACACTAGCTGTTTCTGTAGCCTTCTAAAATTCTTGAGCTGCTGTCTCAGGTTCTCTGTGGTGTGGAACTTAATTCATGGACTTCCCAGATATGTTTGATTTGATGTTTATAGAGAGATGACACAGAGAAAACCTGGTGGAAATTAAAAGTGTGTGAACATTTAGAAAGCAAACAAGTGACTTGAAATCTAACAAACTTAAAATGCTGAATGAAAATAAATTCAGGTACTGCACCAGCCTATTTTTGTGGTATTGCAACTGAGTTTTTTCTACGTTAAGTGGTTTTTTTCCCACATAGAGATCCATGCAAAACACAAGATGAAAGAGACCATGGAAGAGAAACATGAAAAATGTTGTATACAATGCCATAAAATGCAGCATGAACTGGAAAAAAAGGATATGTTTCTAAGCTTTTGGTAGTAGTAATTCTTAAGTGTTATAAAAAAAAATGGTGTCAAGTCTTCAGTGTGTGAAAGATTTTTTTTTTTTTTTTTTTCCTTTGGTAGAAATGCTCCTTTCAACATTTTGTATCTCAGATGCAGTCTGTGGTAGTTAATAATGCTGCTTTGTACACAAGTGCTTTGAATAGTCTCGGCACCGAGAATGTATCCAATCCTTCTTAAATATGACTTAAAGTTAGATTCATTGGTTCTGTCTCAAGCCTCTTAATCCAGCTATCCTAAACCCCTTTAAATACTTGCAGAAACAGGGCCATAGTATATTAGGGGTATATTCCATCTTGTGTCATATTTTTTTTTGTTACTGCATATTTTTCAGTGTTCTTTTAAACACAAGTCCATTTATGTCCTGTGAATAAAATAAGCTCAATTTACAAATAAGCCTTTGTCATCTTCCAGCACTGTCATCCCCCCAAAAGTCCCCATGACCCTTCTTGTATGTTGTGGAGTTTAGATGCATCATTTATCCATTGGAGTGAATTGTATTTCTTTTGAACTAAATGTTACTGAAGCTATTATAAGGCCTTCTACCACTGATTAAATGAAGTAATGTACCTTTCAAAGAGATTTATATTGTGTAAATAATTTCAAATGCAACAATAAAGTTTGTTTCTAACTGCACTGTTAGCATATATTGTGGTGATTTTGCTTTCCCAAGGTTTGAAAGCACTTGATATGGAATACTTAAAGGATACGGAGTTCTTAAAGGCTTTTGACTTGTGTTCAAATGCATACATCTTTCTGGGATTAACCCAGCTAAAAATAAATACTTTGAGACAGTATTTGGCTTGCACAAAGCTTCACTCTTTTAAGTTTTGCATATTAAATAGGCTTGGTCATTGACCACTAAAATTTCACCTCTGGGAGAAAGGAATTAGATGGAACATGGCTGTTGGGAGGGATCACTACCATTGAGGAAATGGAGGAAAGCATGCAAAGTTTGGGCTGCTCTGAAGTTTAATTTATGCACGATAAGGGCTGTGTTAACTGCGGGGAACCCATTTTACAGGCTGATCCATGACGCTGAAGAAAGGCTCCGCATCCAGTGCTAGCGGCACAATGTTAGATACTTGCTTGGCGGTTAACTGGCATCTTTTAATGTACATCAACAAAACCCTGCTTCCTCCATCTTGGTTGTGCGCCCTAAAGACAGTGATTTCACCAAGATACAGATTTTTACTTGGGCTTGAGTTACCCTGTGCAGTTGCCCGGCAGGGAATTTATTGAGGAAAACATTCCTCGGGCCAAAGTCTGCACTCATTATGTGCCTGCTGTCCTTGTCACTAAAAATGGGCATTTCCCGCATACACTGAATACAAAATTTTGGTCTTGTTTGTAGTGGGCTTGATTAAGGTGTTATCAGAGTTTGTGTATGTGTAGTAAGGGATGGATAGAACAAGCAAATAAAGCAAAACCTTAAAGTTTAGCTGAGTACAAAAATAGATTAACCTTTAGGCTATGAAAAAACATGGACCCAGCATTATAGGAGACTGGAGACTTGAGCTCCGTGTGTCTTTGCTTAAGTAGGTTTTTGTACGTAATAATTCCTTCTTAATTTGCAAGGCCTCCTTTTAACTCTGATTGTTTTCTGGAAGTGTAATGATCACGGAGTAATGCTCTATATGCACAACTTAGCCTGAGATTCTCAAATACTCCCAAGCATTGCTGGTTCTCGTTGACCTAAACACTTGGCCTGTTTCCATTGGGCTTTTTGCTGCTGAAGTACTACTACTACTACAGAATGGGTGAGTTGAAGAATTGTTTTTCAATTTAATAGAAAATACTCGGACTATGACTGGATATCTAGGGTTATTCATCCCTACTGAATTGCTGCTTAGAGCCAAGAGACAGTGTTTCTCTGGCATCCGCTGCCCAAATCCTCAAAACCTTCCACAGGGCTAAGTTGTGGCTAGTCTTTGTTCACCGTGGTAATTGCGGTGAAAAGGAGATCTCCTGTGCTGATGAGCTAATCCATCGTAACATGGAATCTTTCTTTTCTTCCCAAGGTAAAAATCCTTCATTTACAACTTGGCCAGAAAATGCAGAGCAAGCTCTTACTGAGCTAGAAGTTGTCTGTGGGAAGTAGTGAAGAGTTTTTTTTTGAGGCCACCCCAGAAAATATGGTCCTGAATAGGTTATTTATTTTCCTCAAGATGAAGAGCAAACTACAGACATGAAATAGGAGGGAAAACGATGGCATGTGTAGTGGACTCCAATATGTAATGTATTTAAATGTCAACTATATAAAATATGCACTCCTAGGAGTTTCCCTGAGTGAATTCAAAATAGCACATTTACCCTTAATGACAATAGAAAGCTGATTTGCGTTATATAGGATGTCTATAGGTTAATAGATACATTAAATAGAAAGCTTTATTTATTGACTGCAGAGTCAAGCTGTGTGAGAGTGCAGTGGAATCTGTTTTACGCACATCCACAGGTATGCACCGCGGACAGTCCCCTTTCAGAATCGGCACTTGTTACTGAACAGGTAGAGGGGGCTTTTTTTTTTTTTTTTTTTAAAGACCCACAGTGTGCTTTGATTGCTGACATGTAGCCGCAAAAACATTTCTTTCATCAGGAACTGGCTTTGAGACAGGAGTGCAAAACTTGTTGCATGCTCTTTTGGAAGCCTTCCTTGAGACTCCATGCTAACCACGACTTGTTTTCTTCCCATTCCCTGTTAATATTCCCTACAATTAATCTGCAGTTCATCCTCATCCGGGTGCCTTGCCGTGCTATTTAGAATAAAGCTGCTCATCTAGTTTTTAAATTTTTAGGAGTGTGAAAGGAGCCATACATAAAATTATTCAAATAATAGCAGTCACCTGAGAGGCCAAAGGTGGTGTCTACTTCAAATGACTTTATGACTGACTGGGGCAAGTCAGAAGCACAGCTCTTTATTGTAGTTAATTTCTGTTGATACCTTGATTTCTCTGTGCCCTGGGAAATAGAGTGGGATGACAGACTCCAGCACTTACCCGCAGGTGGCAATGGAGCTGCAGACTGTGTCTCATTGAAGAAGCTTTTTCAAGACAGCTTATTTTTGTAGTACAGTATGTCATATATTGAGTTAAACAGGAAAAAGGGTATTCTTTTATCTCTCAATGAGTTGCAGCCAAGATCTGTAATTGCCTTGCTCTTAATGTTGCGTAACTGTTAGCAAGACTCAAGCCAAGCATTAATGAATTTCATCAGAACTTCATTTTTTAATGAGCATCATTAATCGTTAGTCATGCGTGCTACAACCTACACTTCTCTAAAGTGGGGGTTTGCCAATCGTGTTGCACTATAAAAACAGCAGCATATTTTCCCCAGATTTTATCAGTAAAATAACAACAAGAAAAGACCATGGAGGGAGTGAGACCAAAAAAACTCATTTATGTGACCTTTTAAATACTTAACATGCTCTCTGAAAGTTGGTCTGAAGCTTCAGCTTGTGAGCAGCTGCTGCCCACTTTTCTCTGGGCTGTGGTAATACTGCGAGAGCTCTTGTGAGAGCTGGTGGGGACTGAAATGGGTCTCGCCTACCAAACTGGAGTTGCTCCAAGCTACAGTGTTGATATGGCCTCTTAAGATGGACTCACTGCGCTTCCTCTGGCTCTTGTTACAAAAGTCAGTTAAGCTTTTAAGGTAAAACTTATTTTCAGACTTGGAAAAATGATGACTAGTGGTCTACCAGCTAGCCTTTACTCCTTTGGATTATGCAACTGGATGTGTCTAAAAGCTAGAGAAGGAGTGTCGGGTTCCTGACTGTCCTGGTGCCCTTGTCCAGATTTAGCAATTCCGGTAACTAGTCAGTGGTGATGTTTTATCTGCACCGAACTGTCTTGCAGCTCGTTCATACTTCCCTGTATAAAGTGGAGCTGACTAACTTGCAGAGGTGGGTGAATTAAGTTGTCATGCAGGTGTCAGACTGGTAGAGCTTTACAAGAAACAAAAGCTTTTCCCTGTTGTGTGTACTAGAGATGCATGACTACGCGTAACTCTGGCCCAAATAGCGCAGTCTGTCACTGCAGATGCTGATTAGTACTAAGATTTCAGAAGCTGATTAGAACAAATAAAACTAACCAAATTGTGTCTAATACTGCACAACAATGAAGAAGTATTTTCTGTATCTTAACGCACTAGACCAAGAAAATACTTTACCCTAATCTTAACCTATGTGAATACTAATGTTTGTGGTTAAAATGGAGGAGTTGTCTAAAGTAGCAGTATATAGGGGGAAGAGTAAAAGAAGGGATCTTCATCTGCAGGGATCAGAACAAAGAGTGTGCCTCTCTGATCAGAGAAGGAGGAGGAGCTAGCATCATGGAGAAGAAAAATGAGGAAAGGATTATGGGAAAAGAGAATGGAAAAAAAAGTGATTAATGAAAAGGTGTACTGGCATGGGGGACAGTGGAGGGCTAAAAAATGGGGACATGATATAAAGGAAGCACCCAAGATGAGGAGGAGAAGATACTGAATAGAGTGGCAAGAATAAATCAGGTTTGCTGCAAATCAGTTTGCAGCTGAGAAAAAAATGGAGACCTCCTTATGAAGGTGTCATAGTTAATTTACTTTATTGTTTCTCTGGCATGTATTATCAAAAGCAGTAATGATTTTGGATATTTCTGTTTGAATGTCTGATTGGAGATCCAGCAGTGTTCAGGGCAGCTTGCTACAGTGTCCCAAAACCAGGTCTACTTGCAAGTTCTGAGCTTCATGTTTTGGAAGTGTATTTATTCATTAGATGTAGGGTTCATTTCAACTGCTTAGGATTCTGTAGGCCAAAGAATTGAGGGGAAAAGGTAGAAATGCATGCAGAAGATAATTCTCCAGTGTGAGTACACATTTAGTCCCAGAACTACTCTTTGAATAAAACTCAACTGCTATTTATGTTGTGCTAACATGAATCTGAAGATCTGTACCCAACCTTTACCTAGCCCAGCTGATTATGCAAAAGTTTGAGAAGGAAATAGAAAGGCAAAAAGTAACCTCGTAGGTCACCTCAAATAAAACAAGAATATTTCGGATAAAAGGGTTTCTCTCAATGTTCAGCTGGTTTTGGCTTGAGGTGCAGGGTAGCACTGCAGAATTCCTCCTAGCCTATTTTCTATGGCTGAGATTAGCAAAACCTGCTGCAGTTGGCTTTATGTGTTGTGAATCAGAAAGACTGAGATTTTAGAAGTTGCTGGTTAATACCTGTTTTGGGGGGTGTGGGGGGGGTGAGAGAGCTGTAAATATTACCTCTTACTTTGTATAACCTGGTCTTCAGCAAGGGAGGCCAGAGAAAACTGGCAGGGGGAGATCGCTGAGAATTTCAGCTTGTAAGAAGTAATATATGGATTGCATCAATGAATTGGTGAGATGGAGGCTACTGAGATCACTTCTTCATACCAAAGTTTTGTAAGCTGTGTCATTCACTATCCTGATTTATGGCTGCTTCACTTGAGAAGTGCATGCTTGTGTTAGGATATTGCAGGTGGAGAATTACTTTGAGTGGCAAAAATAAGTGATATTTTAATACTTTGCCACTGAGTAATGTTATTGTTGCTATGTTATGTTTCATAATGCTGGACCAAATAGGGTATTACTGCTGCTTCAAATCTTGCTTTGGGCTGTGAACAAATATACATATTAACAGCTGGGTTCACTAGCAGGAATGTGTATCTGTCTGAGCAACTGATTCGGTTTAATACCTTGCTCTGCTACTAACCTGTTAACTAACCTGATTTGGGCCAATCTTGTTTTCTCTGTTTCTCTTTTCCTGCCATATTTTGCATATTTAGATTGCCAAAGTCCTAGATTTGTCCTAGATACTGATAAACAATGGCAGGAGTCCCCTGTGTCAGAGATACAAACAGCCACTACTGTCACAATTAAAACAAGCAAATCCCTTTCTTTATATATAATTCTGTATAACAAAATTAATACAACCAATGTAAACTTAATATAGCTTTAAATATTATTAAACCTATTAATATATATCATAGAATATATATTATTCTGTATGCTACACTATGTCTATTGCTATGCATTTCATTCTATATATTGTATAATGTGTGTTACAATAACGTGTAATTAAATAAATTCATTAAAAGCCATCGTACTCTAGAAGCAAAACAAAGACTTCTAAAACTGAAAAGTATGATTAGATTTTGAGAGCTGAAAATACCAGAGGCTGATACATGATTTTCTGTGATTGTATCAGTTATTAGACTTAGTTGTGAACAATGTTCTACTAAAAACATCAGTCCTAACCAGTATCTATCATGTGTACATTAAATGGAGCAAAAAAACCAGCTGGCTGGCAAATATAATTTCCTTGCCATGGGAAATGATCTGAAATTGCAAAATGTTATCTTACTGTCATATTGTTCTGCAAAGAAACACATGGCATAAAATAATTCCATTCCCTCAAATAATTCAATATTTTATTTAAATATATAATATTCAAGTCATGGATGGCACATAATATCTCTGAGTTGCACTTCCTAACTGTTGACTATATTTTTTAAATAGAGCAGTAGAAGAACAAACATTATCTATGCTACAAATGAGCTGACACCCAAAGCTGTTTTGCTTTTTACTTTGTGTGTAAATATACACACACAAGGAAAGAGAGAGTCTTCTGCCCAAGGACCTTACAATAGAAATAAACGTAGAAGAAGGTCATATTCCCATTTTACAAGTAGAGAAGAACATAATAGAAATATAAATTACAAACCTAGCTTCACACAATGAGTTTTGTAGCATGAACAGGAATTAAACACAGATATTAAATTGATCAAGCTTTTCAAATACATCTGTTTTTCCCTGAGAAAATGGTGCTTGCTGAGAACGAAATGTTTCTACAATTATGTTCTGTTTGCTGAAAATTTCCTGAGATCTTGGGCAATGTATGAGGCACCAAGGAAGCTTTGAATCGGGAAGGAAAGCAAGTATCTCTCCTGCATCTGTGTGAGTCTCCCTGCCATCAGGGTAGTGATTCTGGATCGTCTCTCTTCTTCCTCCCCTAAAATGAAGGTTAAAAACTCAGTCTCATTAGAGTTAGTACCAAAATTTTGAAAGTTGGAAATGCTTTTGTGAAATTATGTCCAAGACAGTATTTTAAATCCAAACATCCACCTTCAACAACTGTTGACAACGTTGATGATAAATTAATGATCTTCAGCATAATTTAAGATTCACTGACAATTTCCTGGCTATCTTCAGATTATCTACCATGTGCAAACAATTAATGTGTAGATTCACATGGATTTTAAATGTAGTGGATATTAATAGAATACTTACTCTGATCTTTTCTGTAACTCAGGTCATATAAATTTTTTCCCCCTACTGCTAGGCTGAACCAAAATAACTTGTGCCTTCAGTAAACCAGCCAATCTTGATTTAAAGAGAGCCTGAAACGGCGAGTTCACCACTTTGACAGGTACCATGTTCCTATGGTCTGTCAGACTCACTAGTAAAAACAGTTGCTTCATTTTTCCTCTGAATTTGTCTGCCTTCTTAAATTCCTTTTTATAACTCTCTGCTTAAAAAAAAAAAGTGACCTTTTAACCTCATTTTTCCCCCGTCACCTTTCAGTCTTCTTTCTGACAGGCAAAACAATGAAGCACACTAACTCAGCTTATAAATACTTTCCTCATCATACTTTTCCATGCTTACAGTTTTATGCTGATGATATCAGAGCAGAACACCGTATTCCACTATTGGTCCCCTCTCAGTATCCTACTTGTTTCTCCCCTGCTTTCATTTACTGCTTAGTTATTTATCGATTAAAACTCATCGATCCATCCCTTCCTGCCAAGGCAGAGTTGCCGTCAGGCAGCAGAGTCAGCATCTTTGTTCGTAGGGGCAAGGTCTAGATTTTCCTGATTTGAAACGCGTCATGTTTGAGTCACCAGTCTCCCAAGGTGATCCCCATCACACTACGATGGCCCTGGCCACTCTGCCAAACTCCTTATTACCTCGAAATTTGTCAAAAGTGTTTTTATATTCATTTCAGGATCACAGATGGTAATATTAAATAGCACTGGGCCATGAACTGATCCCTTTCACCATATATCTGACGCACAGTAATAATTCACTGCTGACAACTATTTTTTGAGATCTGTGAGTTAGCCAGTTTTTAATTAGAGCTCAGTGAAACAATTCTTCTGTAAAAAAGAATTCTGTTTGTGAAAATCCAAATGTTTTGCAAGAATGTGTCAATTCTGACAAATATTTTTAACGAGAAAAAGTCAAAACATTTCATTTTTACTTTCTTGATTTATTTTAATAATATCAAAACATTTTGTTTTGATATAAGATAAAATTGTTTTGACTTTATCATGTTTTCATTTCATTTTCTTTCTATATTAAAATATCTTTAACATGCTTCATATTAAATATACCAGCTAACACATCTTATTTAACATAAGAGAAGCTCAAATGAGGTGCATAAACATTATCCAAATGAATCATTGGAAAGATGTTGGTTGTTCTAAATCAAATTGGAGGCAATTTTTAATCCACTGCCGATTTTGAAGTCACAAAATTTTGCTCTAATTTGGAAACCTTTTCAGCCCCTCTCCATAGGTCTGAATTTTCTGCAAGGTAAGTTTGCATTCTGGATCCATTTAACATCCACTCTATAAATGATAAGCAGTAACAGTGTTTTAATTATAATGGTAGTATCATTGCTCCACCTACTAAAGTGAGCCCATTTTGTCACTTTCTACATGGAAAAAAATATATTTTAAAGGGATTTTCTTTGTGTTTTAGCTGTGCAAGCTGTCTTCTTACAGTTCTTGGTCTGGGAGGGTCATGGTTTAAGATGTTGGAGCTGGGGCATCACACATTAGTACTACAGACCAAGTGTTGCAAAATTGGAGCCATTTCAATGAAACACAGCAATAAGACTGGGGAGTTCTCTTCCAAATCTCCTGGCAAATGTATGAACAACGTGCAGCAAAGGCTAGAGCTGTGCCACTTACAATTTTCCCGCCAACAGGAGCCCATCAGCAAAAAGCTGTTTGCTGAGAAAAGAGGCGAGATCCCAGTCTCAATGCAGCCCCAAGTGTGCAGCTGGGTGCCTGAGGAAGGAACCTGGGCAGGAGCAGCCTGACCCCCGAAAGCCCAAAATTCAACTTTTGGGAGCGCTTAATTTTCAGCCAGGGCATTTTCTTGACCCAGCTTATGGTGCGGCCATGGGACCCAATATGCGGGAAGGGCATGGTGTGGGACTGGCATCCAAAATGAGACCAAGGCTATGCTTTTGGGCAGCAGCCCGTAGCTAGGTTGGGCTGTAAGTCTTGGTTGGTGGTGGCTGCTGTGCTGCAGCAGCTTTCTGGCCACCCAAATATCAAACACTGCAGGGTGGCAAGGGCAGATATCCACACTGCTACCCAGGTGAGTGGGGCAAGAAGATGGAGCCTGGCCTGTTGCAGACCTTTGTCCTGATAGGTAGCTGGGCAATAAGAAAATGATTTGTCCGAGAATGACTCTTTCAAGTTGCCCATGGCTGGAGTGGAAGAGAAGAAGAAAAGAGATAATAAATTGAATGGCTGGGAAATGGAGTTTGAAACAGGGTTGTGAGTGGAAGTAATAGGAGTAAAGAAATGAAAGATGGAGGCACCAAGAAAAAGGAAAAAAAAAACCTCGCAGAAAAATATGTCATATATGAAGAAAAATGTAAGGAAGTGCTAGTATTTTCCTTTGCAGCTAAATAATTAATTTGAGACTTACCATGAAAGCAGGGGAGAGATCTGCAGTGAGCTAGAGCATCAGGTATGTTTGTGTAAACAAAGGTGCAGCCCTGGGGCTTCTGGGGAGGTACTTGTGTGGCGAGGGCCACGATAAGGTTGTGCATTATGCTCCTCTTCGGTCCATCTGTCAGCTCTTCCACAGTGTATCTCCATTTTGGGCATAACAAAATGAAGCTGGTCTGGATGAAACTGGTAGAGATATTCCAAAAAGGTTTAAGATCTTCCATTTTTACAGGCTTCAAAAATAGATGGTAATTTCTGAGTAGGACATGGGTAGTGAAATTGTGGGCCAAAGACATCCCTGGCAGAAATTCCCATTGCGATTCACCCCGTGTTGCTCAGGTCAGGAAGAGGGATCTCACTTTCAGTGAAAGTCCCGTGGAAAGGAGTGGAGATACTCGTTTATCTAAGTTGACAATAGTCCTGGGAACTACTGAGGCTTATTTCGTAAAATATCTGAATATTCCAAGTAAAGCCTCTGTTTGCATAGTAAATAGCAATAGCTAGAACCAATCTGATGCTGTCTCTCGGTCCATCTACCCAGGTGTATAGCTATGGCTGGTCCACTGCACACCTATTATGGGCAGGATACAGAAATACTGAAGTGCCATTGACATCTCAAAGTACCTCACCTATCTAAATATCTGTGTATGTGTCAAAGGAACAAATGAAAGTCTTCCAAATCCATAGGGATGCTAAAAGCTATGGGCTTCCCTTGACCTGGAGGTTAGATAGTGTTTTCATATAAAAAAATACAAATTGAAGCATTAAAGCGGTAAAGGGGTAAAGCGAGGCACAAAAGGTAGGTGGTTTGCCAAAGCTCACTCCACGAAGAAGTACAAATTAAAAGACAAATTCTGGTGCAATGAGGAGCCCATGGCCAGATTCCAGATGACGTTAGGCAGCCTGGCTCGCCTGACATCCCCTCGCAGCCCTCCCTCCTCTTTGGATGTCTTCCCTCCCCTTAGAACTAACAGAGCACAATAATTTTTATAATGAAGGGCTGGGTCTTCGGCTTGTGTTCAGCCACCAAGCTGCAGGGAAATCGCTGGAGATTGGCAGGCTTTATACCAGCTGAAGCTCCACTACCTGTCATTTCAGGCCCAGTGCTCTGGGCTCCTTGTGGCAGCTGGAGACTAACATTGCTGGTTGGGAGTCTGAGCAGAATAGACGAAGCAGAAGCAAAAAATGGGAATTTGCACTGTTCTCCCCATCCCATGACTGGCTCCACTTATAAGCCGGCACAGTATCCTTACCCAAAAAACACATCGGATTCTTGTCAGCCAATTTAAAAATAGACCATCAGGCACAATCCTGCCTTTTCCTGCAGTTTCTGGCTTGCGTATAGGTTCTTTATTTCAGCCTCTCTTTCCCGCTGCCTTTTCTCTTTCGCTCCCCTCCTTCTGTCCCCGCTGCAGCGTGGCTGAATATCTGCCCGTGCGCAAGCGAATAATCCCATTGTTCAGTCCGCGTAGGATGGCGGCATCCGAATCCGAACCCGTCCCCGCGCAGCTGGCGCTGGCAGGCAGCCACCCTGCAGCCTCCCCGGCGCGGTCGGTGCCCAAGGAGCCCCAGCCGCCTCTTCTCCTACCGCTACGCAACATTGCAAGGGACGGCTGGAAAAAATCAGGTTAAGCCTCTTGCGGAATAGCTGACTTTCCACATAAGGCCCCGCTGCTGCGGAAAAGCGTGGCGAGGAGAGGAGAGGCAGTCCACTACCTGCCTTTCTGGAGTAAATGGCATTTTAAATGACCGAGTGGCGTTAGGAACTGAGTGAAGATTTTGCTCATGCAGAGGAGCTGAAGGCATCTGCTCTCTAGTAAATGTATGAAGGAAGCAATCGCTTTTATTGGGCTGCAGTGGAAGAGAGCTCACTTTAAAACCACTGAGTCATAAATAAGCTTCGAGTGAAGCCTTTTTGTTCCCAGCAACTAGCTGGCAGGTGCCTAAACCCAGTGGGGTGGGGGCAGCTAGGAGTGCTGTAACCCCAGCCCAAGGTGGGCATAATATAAAGAGTAAGATATGATAATAAAGCTAATAGAAAAATGGTCATAAAAATCCTCCCCCACCTTGTGTGTAGAAAAACAACTGCTTGGTCAAAATGGAAAATTTGATGAAATGGACATTCCCAGGGGAAATGTCTGTTTTCAATTCTGTGTCATGCACAAAGACTTAAATCTGATCCTGTTTTCGTTTTCTCAACAGAAAATATTTTCTTAAGAAAGTGCTTTTTTTAAAAAAGCAATTTATTTCCAAAGTACAGCTAAACTTTTAAACTTTTTTATAATAGCCATTAAGTATCCAAGCTGGTGAAATATTTGGCTAAAAAATTACACATGCTATTTTCAGCTTCAATATTTTAGTTTGTACATGTTCAAACCTTTATGGTTTGAGATTTTGGACAAAAGAGAATTTAAGAAAAAATGTTGAAACAAGATTGTCTTCCCTGTCAACAACTTTCATTAAAAAAAAAATCTCTTTTACCGCATCTATGCAACTGCAGTCCCCGTGTAGCAGGAAGTAACATTATACCCAAAAATATACTTTCCTTACTGTACAGTGGTGATGTTACTGGCAATGACTAATCTTGCTAGAACTCGAAGTCCTTTCTCCATCTGTAAAACTGAGATGTCACCTCTTAAGGAGAAATAATCTTAACCCAGGCTACTTTTGGAATACAAACACTTACAGTGTTCCTAAACTCTTTGCAGGCTTAGATACTTAGATTTAAAGTGCCATTTTACTTCATTAAGTAACTACTTAATTAAATGAACAGAAAACCCATTTTCTAATCAGTAGATCTTCTGTCTCTTATTCTGAGTCATATTCCGAGTGACAAAAATTTATTGCTTTTTCTCTCATTAACACTGCAGAGAAATAGTAGCAATGACTGACCTAGATGCTCTTTTGCATCAGGAAGAGAGTTTTACTAAACTTTATTCTGTTTCTCCCACGTAAATTCAATAAAGCACATTTTTAACAGAGAACCTAATTTTGCTTGAAAAACCTTTAATGCTAGTGATGCATAAGGAAGATGCTTTGCTTACAGCACTCGGACAGTAAAGAACACTGATAGGACAGGATAAGTGGTTAGATTTTGATTTAGGTTGAGATAGGTGCCCAAATTCTTGGTCCTTTGTGTTTAAGATAACATCCTTAGGGCTGGTAGCAGTACGCATGAGCTTACTGACAAACTCAGCGCTGTTTATAAATACACAATACTATTTCTTTCTTTGATTGCTTTACAGAAGAGAAATATACTTTTAGTACAAATTATAAGAAAGACGGGTGAAAAACATTTTGCTAAAATGTTCCTGTGGGGTACAGGATATGTGGAAAAAGATATAGTATGGGTGTATGGAAAAAGTAGTATACATAGACTTTTATGTATGTATACTCTAGTATGGATGTTATGCAATAGAATCATAGAATATCTCAAGTTGGAAGGGACCCATAAGGATCATCGAGTCCAACTCCCTGCACCTCACAGGACTACCTAAAACTAAACCATATGACTAAAAGCATTGTCCAGAAGATCCTTGAAATCTGACAGGCTTGGTGCCATGACCACTTCCCTGGGGAGCCTGTTCCAGTGACCGACAACCCTCTCAGCGAAGAACCTTTTCCTAATGTCCAATCTGAACTCTCCCTGATGCAGCTTCATTCCATTTCCTTGTGTCCTATTGCTGGTCACCAGAGAGAGGAGATCAGCACCTCCCCCTCCGCTGCCCTCCTTGAGGAATGTGTAGACTGTGGTGAGGTCACCCCCCAGCCTTCTCTTCTCCAGGGTGAACAAACCAAGTGATCTCACCCGCTTCTCAAGTCTTGCCCTCAAGGCCTTTCACCATCTTGGCCGCCCTCCTCTGGACACACTCTGATAGTTTGATGTCCTTCTTATAGTGAGGTGCCCAAAACTGCACACAGTACTCGAGGTGGGGCTGCACCAGTGCAGTGTGGAGTGGGACAATCGCCTCCCTCGACTGGCTAGCTATGCTGTGCTTGATGCACCCCAGGACACGCTTGGCCCTTTTGGCTGCCAGGGCACACTGTTGACTCATATTCAACTTGCCATCAACCCAAACCCCCAGATCTCTTTCCACAGGGCTGCTTTCCAGCCTCTTGTCCCCCAGTTTGTATGTATAACCTTAAGATGATTAGTCTCTCTAAAATCGTCACAGCTTATCTTTGGTTACTTTTTATTTTTCTGGTAGATATTTTATGTCCTGTCTGGAAGTATTTTTCTGGCTTGTATTCAGGCTCAATAACATGTTGACTGAGAGTTTTTCATTCCTTTGATCAAATGAAGTTTGTACCCAGAATTCTCCAGATCTTGGCGGTTTTTAGTAAGTAGCTCCTATATCTGAAGAGGACACAAGCTCTGCTTTTCAAGCTACGTTTTACAGAAATAGATAAAAAGATACCTCACAATATTTCCTGCTTAATTTATGTCCCGTGAAGCAATGCCTAACATAAATTAAAAAGAAGTAAAGCACGAAAGAGAATTAAAAAAAAATCCACCAAAACAAGCCACTCAGGTAACAATAGATACTGAAAAAATATATAAGAAAAGAAGTGCAAGCAGCAAGACAACATCAACATCTGGAAGCATTACATGTGTGAAACTTGTGCATTACTCAGTTTGTGCTTTATCCTCACTATAACATGAGCATGTAGATGCCATTTTCTTCTTTTACTCAGGAAAAGCATCTAAAGAGGATGCTGTTCTATAGCGAGGCCTTCATGGGTGGCCATAATACCATTCAGTTCATTACTCCATCAGAGAAGACCCAACAGGCAGCCTGTGGTAACCACTGTTATCTATCAGTTGTATTTTTAGAAACAGTGCTTCTGCTGCCTTTAAGCCTGTTGAGCCTGTCCTAGGAAAGCAAAAAAGTGTGAAACAGTAATATAAAATTAATTCTAATCAGAAACTCTGCCAGGTGCCCTGTAAGGTTTCTGGGCATTTTAAGAGCAGAACCGGTATTTTCAGATGGACATAGAAGAGAGGAGTTAGAAATCAGAGGACACTTTGAGTTTAATCAGTCTGAAATGCTGACTACGCCTGTATACAGGACCCTGCGATTGTGTGAGACATGAATACGTACAGAGAGCTGGGTGGGCATAGCAGCTCGTTTCGAAAAGCGTGCACTTGCATATGCCGAGGGCTGCACGCAAGAACTGGGGCTTTTCAGCTTGGGCACGGTGTGTTGTGTGCTGCATTACTAACATGGTGCCGACCTCACCTGGTTCCAGCAATACCTGCCAGGTGTAAGAGAGATCGGTGAGCAGCAATCTCAACAAAGGAAATATTCATTTACTGTACAGTACGTCCACCTCTCATGTTAGCCTCCACTGAATACGGCTTGCCAACATGTTGGTTGGTGTCCACTAGAGAAAATGGGTTTGACACCCATGAGAATGAGAAGACTGGTTGCATCTGCCTGAGGTAGGGTTGAAAACCTGGTTTCATCTATAGCCCCCTTGTTTCAAATGTCTCTAACTTCCTCAAACTTTCATCATTTGGACTGGAATTTTCCATGCCAGCTCTGCATCCAAAGGTGATTATGTATTTTTAAGGATTGTTACAATCAGAGGAAGGAGGAGGTTTTTCTGTTTGTTTGGTTTTTTTTTTTTTTTTTTTTTAAGAGAGACTAGATTACTTTTACTTTTTGAGTGGATAGCTCTGCTCTCTGGAGGAGAACACTGCGTTTTTCCTCCTCTCCGTGCAGACTTTTCTGGCGTTAGGTTTTTCACAGTTGCTCACTGCTAAAGCTTGTTCAATGAGACGATGAGTTCAACGTGCTCTTGGAGAAAATAGGACTAAAACCTGAGGCAGACTGGCTGCCACCCCCAAACTTCTGCAACATTTAGACAGGAATCTTTCTTTCTACCTAATTTAGGATGTGACTCTGAACGTGCTTTTCAAACTAATCTTTTATTCTACTCTACATATAATCTAATAATGGTCTGTGTCCTGCAGTGGCTTGAACAGCATGTAGGAGGACTGTGCTGGGCTAATACTCCACTGTATTCATTTACTCATGTGGCTTATTCGCATTTCTTACCTATCATCCGCAAGTCTTTTAACTGGAAGCCTCCAGGGTGGGCTGAGCTTATGTATGTATAGCAAGCTGCACAGCAAGGTCCCTTTCCAATTATTCCTTTGCATCCTAGCCGTTGTAGCTGAAAGTTATACGCAAACACAACCAGAAATATAATGGTCTGATGTCTTTCCGTAGTAGCTTGTGCTCGGTGTTAACTAATTGCTGTTGTCACATATGCTTTTTTTGGTAAGTCCATTTCCTCTGTGAGTTTGACTGCAGCCACCTCAGTGGCTTTTTGACCAGTGTCACAATATTGATAGTAGATTTGCTCATGACACAGACATCGAATGTGTAGCTCCTCCTCTTCGGTTACTATGCTTTTTAATAGATTTTATTCTTCCTCTGAGCTATCAAGCTCTGTGCTAGATTGCTTCAGAGTGGGGCCAATTATTATTTTTTTTTAAAAAACTCCTTTAGATATCTATGGCAAAAAGCTATTTATTCAGATTGTTGAATTAAAAATTAACTGCCTGAGTCTGATTATTAAAATTTCTTGCAAATTTTCTGAAAAATTATTTTCTGATGCAAAATAGAACCTAAAAAAATTAGGTTAATATTATTAATATTAAAATTATTAATATTTAATAATCAACAATAATAATTATTACATTATTAAAATATTAATATTGCAAAAGAGATTGAAAAAATAAAAATATGGTTTTAGCTGATTTGATCCAAGTGGAAACAGTTAATGCATAAAATTACAAAGAACATTTAATTTTTCATCCTGCAATAAAACACTAAACTACATTTCTCTTTCAGCACATTGTTTTATTGAGACATTTGGGCTCTCTTCTATTCTATGAGCAAGGCTCCCTGGAGGACCACATCTCCCACAGCGCAATGAACACTTTCCTGTGACCAAGCCAGCTGGTGCACGACAAGCAGGTAAATCCCACAAGGAGAACGGAGGCACTGGGCTCCTGAATGACTCTCATGGAGACACTGTGCCAAAGAAGACAAGTACTGAATGCCCCAATCTGTTTAGAATGACACGTTACAGATCAGCTTAACACACTGAAATGAAACAATTGATTTGGAGAATATCAGAACAACTATGATTTGTTTCTGAAGACATATAAAAACACTGGAATTTTCATGGGTGTATTCATTCTACGTAACCATCAGCTCTGCTCTGATGCTGTTTCTTTGGACTCAGGTCCTAAGAAGTGCAACTCGCTCAGCGTTGTTTGATCAATCTCCCCAATTCCTTTGCTCTGACAAACACGTTCCTGGTAGCCGTTATTCTTGAACTTCATGTAACTACTTTCATGAGCTTGATAGACATGATTTTTTCTGTGTTTTCCCTTGTATTACTTCAGACCATGAGTCAGAGTTTTCAATAGGGATTTTAATTTGTTTTTATTGCAAAGCACCTCTTTTTCTCACAGTATTTTCATGTTTGCTATTCCCTGTAACAGTGTGAGCAACCTTCCTCATGAAATACTTACAAAAAGCTTTGTATAGCTGACATACAAAAGACACGCAGCGTGCCCTAAAGAGCAATGGGGAGAGGTAGTTCTGGCAGAGTTGCAAACAGGAGATACGAAGTTTTCCCCAACAGGTCCCGCAGGGTACAGCCAGCCATACAGCTGGGTCTTAGGACAGTCCAGCAACAGCAGCCTGGGCAGGCTAATTTAGGAACACTGGGATAGCAGTACGGTGTCAGACCAGACGACGCTTTCTGCCTCCTGTGGAAGTTTAAAAAAGGAGTGCAGGAAGGGGTCTAATATGTTGTGAAACTTTCCCCTCCCCTGTTGCTCAGGGACTTTCTGAGTTGGAGACTTGTGGCTTTGTGTTCAACAGCCCTTGATAGATTTTCCTCCATGAATTTGTCAAATTACGTTTTAAACCGATTTATACTTTTGGCTTCCAGAGTTATCTGTACTTGAGCTTAATTATGTGCCACATGGAAAAGTGCTTCCTCTGCTCATTCCAGTTCTGTTGCAAGATAATTCATTTCATGTCCTTAGGTCTCAGATGCTGAGAAGCAGCCACGAATATTCCCCTCCTGCCCTTCGCTGCAGCCACCAGCACTTTGAAGACCAAGTTCTCTCTTCTCCAGGCTGGAGAGTCCCAGGGTACCTCTCCATTCCCCACACAGATGCTGCTCTGTAACTGTGATTGTGGCTGTTGCCCTATCGTTTCTATATCCTTTGTGTCATTTTTGAGAGGAACGACAGGGACTTGAAGCAGACGCGGGCACAGTGTGTGATTCTCCTTTCTGTTCTGTTCGCTCTTCCTTCCCTCACAGTTCCCAGTGTCCTATTTGCCTTTTCGATCATCGTGAAGCATGGGCTCGATGTTCCTATGGCACTATCCACAGTGACGCCAAGCTCTTTCCTGAGTGATAATTAGTGACTCCATGCCCGAGCGCAGTTCTTTGCTTTTCTTGGTGTTTATGTACTTTTCCTGGCTACCTTATCACCTACTCACCCAATAACTTTCTCCCACAGATGGACCTTTGGATTTCCGAGACGCTGCCTGTGCCAAATAGTTGTGCTGCTGGCTTGTGTCACAGTCCCAGCGTGGGAGCCGCACTTCAGATGTTTGGGAGCTCAACTTGGCTACCGCTGCCCTACAAGAAGTTTCCACTCTGTTTTCACTCTTAGTTTTGAAATGATTCTCAAATGTTTCTTAAAACCCCTCGGTACCAAGTGAGTTCTTGTGTGTGCCTCCCTGCTGCTTCCTCCCTCCCAGCTCTCCTCCTGCTCCGGTAAGAAGATTCTTTCACAGACTTCTGTGTTGTCCCCTTCGAAAAAGCACGGCTGTTTGTTTTGTATTTGCTTAGGCGTGAGCTGTTTCCTTTTTATGGCACAAATCAGCAAGCTGACTTACATTCCTTGATCGGCTAGTTAAGCTTAGCCAAAATTCAAAACTCAGTCTTGAACAGAACTGAACTTTGACATTTTCTTTTCCAGCGGCTTCTCTGAGTTCAAAATGCCACACTACCGTGAAGAAGAGTCCCAGAATAGAGCTGCTGTCTTCTAACCCTGAACAAGACACTTCACCAACACAGGAAAAAACTGCACTATTTGTAAAATTCCTCTTTCCATCCTCCAGGGTAAAATGGTCCGCAGACCCCTCTGCTCAGCAGAGGGCTACACTTCCAGGCAAACGGCGTGTGCGCCCTTAGGGCTGCTCAGGCAGAGGGAGCAAAAGTCGTTCTGCCCATGTGTGAAAGATTATATCTGAACTCTCCATACCCATTAGTCTTTCCAAGTACACAGAATCACTTGCACTGTAAAATCACAGCAGCATATAGTCTAGTTATCTTACCCCATGGCACAATGGCTGAAAGGAAGGCACTGGGGCGCTGCTGGGCCTGGACTCAGTGATGACGAGGTCTCTTCTGGGATGTTTGCTGTTACTATCTGCCATCACATCTCATTGGGACATACAGATAGGACAATGAGTATTTTATGCTGTGCCCTCCTTTTCTTTTAAAAAAAGAAAAAAGCAGCACCCATAGAGTTGGTTTTGTTTTGATCAACAAAAACTTAGACTTAATGGTGCTTTTGCTGTGTGCCTACTGCTGAAGGCACAGTGTACAAATTACTGGAGATGTTACACTTTTTTAACCTATGTGCAAAACCAGACTCCCTGAAAGAACAAAAAAGTCGTAACAATTAATTCACTGCAGCTGGTAATGTTAAAAATCCTACTCTATGCGTTAAGCTCATGGTGTGCCTCTGCTATTGCTAGTTTCCCACATTCCAAAAACAATGTAACAGTCTGTCTTCACGTTAAGCACAATAACGGTGCAACGTTGCCATGACTAGGAGCAATTGTTTAACAGATCTCCTTATATATAATTACCTCACTGTCTAAGCAAGCAGCCACACAGAGCAGCTTAATTTTTCTTAAATTTAATTGAAATCTGACAGTATTGCAAACTCTCAGAACACTGTAACAAAAGGGCCTGGTATTCATAAAGTAATTTGTTGCTAATTTTGTTCAGTGCTTTAAAAGGTTGCTGGAAGTAGGGGACCACAAAAGCGAATATACTGCTCTAAGCTGGGATTTTTATCACTTTCTAAATGACACAGTGAATGACAAGGAAAAGCTGCATGATAGTGGCTGAGTGGGTATTGATGGCTGCTGCAGCGCTAAATGATGCATTGGCACTGAAATATAGTGAAAGAACAAATCATCAGTGACTTTTCTATTTTATTCTTTCAGGAAGAAAAACCCACATCAAGAATTGCAAAACCTGAATTAGATTTGTTAAAAAAAATTAGCTAAAGGAAACACGCAGCAGACAAGCCTGGTTGTGTGCCCACGCTCTCTCACCCATAGCTGCAGCAGCACAATAGGCGGGGGGCTCTGAAAAGAGCAAGAACAGTTTTGAGGAGGTCCAGGTTGTGCTTTTCACAAATCTGACAAGCTCTGGAGCACGGCTGGAAAACTGCTGGAGGGAAAAAAACAACAAAAAAACTGCATGGGAAGAGGACAGTATTCCTTCTGCCCACCTTTGTACACCCAGCTCTGGTGCCTATATTAAAAAGTTAGTCTTCCTCATCTATGGATGGGGACAGACTCTTCCAGCTGCTTATGCAGAGCAGGCAGGAAAAATAGCTCCCTCTGATCTCTGCTGTCCAAACCAGACTGATTGCAATGCATGATGCATAATAAGCATAATACCTACTACTTTGTCTAATAGTAGGGCAGTGAACTGGGGACCTCCCAGAACACTGCACAAGTATTTCTCCGTTTCACGTTAATACACTTTGGGTCTGAGAAGTGTGACAGATTTACTTGCCCTGTGGTTTAGGCACCCAGAGACACCTAACCCACACCAAGCAGGCACTACCAGGGCATGCACCAGTGTTTGTGGGTCAGGTTCCTGGGCTGGCCAAGTTGAGCCCTGCGATGCATCAACAGCACAAAATGTGCAGAGAGTAGGTGGATCTAGATTCCTCTTTAAGCAGAGAGGGTCCAGGGACTTATAAACAATGTCAGCTGGGGGGGCGGGCTGGACCGATGAGCGGTCTGGAAATTCCTGACACTCTGCGCCCCTTGGCTGGCAGGGCTGAGCTCAGTTCCTGCTAAAACCACAGTGGTTGTGCTCCAAAAGTACGAAGAGCGTAGGATTAGAAAGGAGATGACCTCACTGATGAGATCTGGACTCCACCCTCCTTTCTCCGTGGGGGGTGATAGCCGCCGTGTGAATGACTGCAAGTTCCCTGCATCCCAATGTGGTCTGGACATGATCAGTGACCTCATGGGCTTATTATTGCTTCTTACTTCACTTGCATTTTTTCACTTGCATTTTTCATTTACCCATCCAATATTTTAATTCTCTCAGTATTTCTCAAGCTACCTTTGGGTCCTATTATCAGCAAAAAAAAGGGGAACTAAGAATAATTTTCTTACACTGCTAGGGTAGAGGTCAGTCTTTGGCAGTGAAGATGTTTGTAGTTCTACTAATACAAAAATTACTTTAAAAAAAAAAAGCAATCACTCAGATCTCATATGTCCTAAACAAAATGAGAGTTCATCTGCAACACCCGCTGTCTAAACAGGTCTGTTTCCTGGCAGACCTTTGAAGGGACATCACAGCTCACTGTGAGAATGATCATAGACCACATGTAGGGAAGGGAAAAGCCAAAAAAAATCCAGCAGTCCCTATATACTAGACGGTTCCTCGGGGCAGCAGCTAGAGTGATGTGTCTGAAGGAGTCCAAGGAACAACACTGATGCAATGCCTACACTATTAGTAGCAGCAGGCTGAGAGATGGAAATGAATATGTTCAAGCAGCACTAGAGCTGCTGCCTGTGCTCTGTGGAGTAGGACCGTTTAGACAACCTTGGAGCACACTCAGCCAACAGGAATGCATGGAAATAATGCATGGAGAGAAAGGGAACCACCTTTGTGGCACAGCTGTGACCAGAGAAAGGGATTTTAGAAATCGCTTGCTTCTATAGGGTACCCTGCTTTAATTTGGCTCAGTTAACCAATGTCCTCACAACAGGAATTAAGGGTACGTGTCAATAAAAGCGAATGAGCATCTACAACTTGGGCAGGTCAATAAACCTTTCATAAATAAATCACTAGATTTGCTTCAGTAGCATGTAGCAGCTCAGAAATGACATGCTTTGCTTTTAAGAGCTACACAGTTAAGGGAGCCATTGAAAACCCAGGGATGTGTGAACCAACTGCACTAATAAAGAAATACTTAGCATGCTTAGTCAAGTCAGCGTAGATCTGAGCAGTGTACCCAAAGTCTGTCCTTTCATGCCTCTCCCTGGGTTGTGAGGAAACCAGAGCTCTGCATTTGTGAGACCCGTGTGCCTGTCTGAGAAATTAGGTGTGCAGTCATATGAAACTTCTTTTACTGGTTTTACATTTTTTAAATAACTTTTAACACCATATACTTTCTTGTTCAAGCACTAAACAGGAGACAGGGCAGATTTACCCTGAAGGTGAGGTGAGTTTTGTGCTCTGCAGTTAGTACCGTGCGGTTGTAAGGCAGCAGGTGATCCTGCACATAGCTGCCTGTAGCCATGAAGGGGTACTGCAGGGATGAGAAGCGGAGCATTTAGGAACGATGAGCGTGCCTCCTTTCCTTGTTTCCTAGCGAATTCATCATCGCAGGAATCTGTAACCAGCAAGTTGATTCAATAAGCAAAACAAAAATGAGTCAAAGCTGTTGGATGGCAGCGCCACCATCTTGACTCCAACTTGAGGAAGCCTTGACTCTAAACCCCCCCCCTCATTTTCCAGAAAAGAGAACAAAAAAAAAGAAGTAACACATAAATTAGAAGTTAAATGCCCCACACCACAGACACACATTCATGGGGCTCAGAGCCTGACACAGGCAGCAGGGCAGGGGGCTGCACCTCCTGGGGGGGCTTTAGGTATTCATGCTGAGAGGGGCTGTGGGTGTGAGGTAAAGCAGGTGAGGGCAGTTAGAGGCCATGTCAGGGAGCAGTGAGGAAGGAGAGGTTTTATACAGGTTATAGTGTGGTCTCCCAGGCACTACCCCCCAAATTAGCTCTCTCAGGATTTCTACCTGGAGCCTCCCTCTGAAAAGCCTGTGCATGGCTGCTTGGGGTGATCCTTGGTACATGTGAGGGCCTGACTGTTGTTCTGCTCCCAGAGATGGTGGCATGTGAGGCTAGCCCAGTCCAGCCTGGCCTGGGTGAGGCACCGGGGAGAAGCAGCAGTGGGAGGCAGGCGTGTGTCAATCAGCAGCTGGCATTGCAGTATCATTAGGCAGAAGAGGTTAAAAATAGGATTTTGCAATCTAGCGAGCGGAAATATCAAACAGATGGCAGAGGAAGGAAAGAGATGCTATTCCCACCCTCTAGGTAAGGATTTTTGTTAAATCATTAAGTATCAGAAAGCTGGAAGGGAAGAAGGCACCGTGCAGCACTGTGCCAGCAGGGCGCAAGGGTGGCAAGGTCCACGAGCCTGAGCTCTCTCAGGGGGTCAATGTCTGTCTGTCCCCTGTGGTGTGGCTCATGGGGGCTACCATGGTCCTACTAAATGTTGTGATAGAGGTGTGAGATGCAGCAAGCAACTTCTACCCGCTGGGGCGGGGTGTCGTGTCTGCTGTGGGTGGTGGCTGAGTGAAGCTGTACTGAGGGAGGCAAATGGCGTCCTTCTGCTTGCTTGGTGTCTGTGGGCGCTGTGCTCAGGTGTGAAGCTTTGGCTTTCACCTGAGGCGCGTGGGTGGCTTCTTAGCCAAATACTGATAGGTCTGAGGTTGCTCAGGTCAGGTGCCTCTCACGTTGTGTACTGGTACATCATGGAGAAAAGCTTGGCTGGGGAGCCCCAGCGCCGGGTTTCATCCTGCTGGCAGGACAAGCCTGTGGCCAACGAAACGTGCATGAGAGAAACCTCAGGTTGGTCTTTGTGTTGCCAAGTTGATAGCGACTTATCCTGTGGCAAAGGATCAGCTGCTGTTACTGGTGGTGCTACTGGGTCATGGCAGTCTCATGAGGATGTCCCCTCTCGCTGGAAGGAGCGGGGTCTGGCCTGCTCCGTGCCCCAGCTAGGACAGCCTGCTGCTTTGTACTGGGCTGAATGGGTGTATGGCAGCCTAACTGTCTGGCTGAAATTAAACCTGCACCTGCTGCCATGGAGAGGGACAGGCCTTCTGTGCCCGCCGTCCCCGCTCCTTGCCTCTGCCCCCACCGCTGCTCCTGGCCCTGAGGCCCCACCTTCTCAGCCGTAGTGCTTTTTGTTAAGCAGACAGTGAGTAGATCCAAAAAGCTATTGTGGGATGAGGGTCATTTTCTTATCCAGTCTAATTTGTGCTTTAAATTAAAATTCTCAGGTGAAAATTTGGACATAGCACTTAGTTAAAATAAATCCTTGGAATAAGGAAGTGCTTTATGTAATAGGAAGAGGTGAAAAAGGAAATTATTACATGTTAACTCCATTATAACATGTTGTATTTCTACATCATTCAGATGCTTCACTGTCACTTCCCCCACCTCCCCCCCAGTATGAAATAACATATGTGGTCATGATGTGAACTGCTGAAATGGTGGGGGACGAGGCTGTTCCGGGACTCGTTAGCTGTGCAAAAGGGTCACAGTCAGAAACAGCATGATAAATTAGCTTGTATTTTAAACATACTTCTTAGGGCTTTCTTTCTCTTAATTTATAATGGATTTGCTCTATACAAGTAAAGCTGTATAGTCATGTGTGAAAAGGTGCTCTGATGAAATGAGTGTTGCCTAATGGAATCAATAGAAAAATATCTGATATTAATTTTCCAGCTACTGCAACGGAAAATTGTGGAAGGAGGAGGGATCCTCTTGCAGATGGGCAAACCCTATGACTCCCTCAGTTATCCCCCACTTAAAAGCTATCAATTTAGAGCTGTCCTGTGTATTGCCCTGTGAATTGAACAAGCCTTTTCAGTCTTTAATTAAGGGTGACAAACTCTTTGAACATCACAGCATTCATCTGTTCATGTGTGGAAAGCCTGGTGTAACAAAAGAATTTAATCAAACTACAAGCCTAATAAAGACTACATTGCCTGAACTAAATGATGTTATTGCTGCTGCAGCTCATAGTTTTACATTTAAAAAAGCGGGTCAGAGTGTTCATTCATCTTGATTAGCAATGCCAACCTAATTACTTCTGGAGGAAACAGTAATTAGCTGGAGTCTCACCTCATTAATCATGACATTCTTCTAGCAGACTATTTTTATCTGATAAATGGCTTGGATTGGAACAAGGTGTATATTTGAATTCTAGTTAATTGTACACAGCTTGCTGCATAACATTTCACATTTTATCATTTAACTGCTTCTTTCCTGTGAACCTCTCAGCCATTTTTGCAGGCTGTTCATGTTGAATAAAAGGTGAATGGCCCACGTAAGATATGTCAGCTTTAATTACAGATAGAAGTAACTGAAGGTGTGTTCCAACAGCAGGGAAATGGTGGAGTCCCTGCCTGCATAGGAGATCTTTTCTCAGGCAGAAACCGGTGCACAGCTACTATTGCAGAAAGGCTAATGCTGGTTACTCTTAATAGAAGCCTGGGCCAAGAATTTCAATGGGGACTGATGATTAAACACATCCTTGCTCTTAAAGCTAAGTTCTTGAAGGTGTCTCCATTTAGGTACCTCGAAGTCAGTGCACCTAAATTGCGAGTCACTTCTGACAGTGTTGATTATTACATGGTTTCAAAATGTGTATTTTAGAAACTTAAAGTTTTGCATTTATTATGCATTTATTAAAATCAATGAGGAAGCATGTACTGGGTTTTTTTGGGTGAGGTTGTTTTTTAAAAAGTTGCTTTAAGCAACAATCAGAGATGCTGCTTAATTTTACAAAGCATGATTGCCTTATTTATCTGAACTGTATGAACTGGAAAAGAAGAAGAGCCTGGAAGCTGCAATTCCAGATTCAGTTTTCTAATAAAACTAACAGGTTCTAATTTCCTAGGGAGGATGATTATTAGTGCACTAGTCTGGGAACATCAGATTTTCAGAGGCAGTAAAATAAATGGATCTTTGGATGCATGCTTCTAAAACCTATGCCCAGTGTATCTCTATTACTGGTCTGCCATGAAGAAAGTTCTCCTGCATAAGGCAATGTTTTATTTATTTTTTTTTAATGGTGAAATAAAGGATTTATGTTTTCCTTACCTACTCTATCCTTTTTAACAAGCAGTATGTTAATCTGAAACAATGACAGAAGACTAACAGAGAAACATAGGAAAAATAAAAGTTACCCTTTCATTTTTAGGTAACAAATATTGTTAAGTTTACACTTGGCATTAGTTGCATGCAATGTTTTACATTTTCAAAGCATGCAGATGTTAACATCAGCTTTTCATTTGCTTTGAATAAGTAGAGAAATTGGCTGTATTTTAGGAGTTGATCTGTGTTCTAGAAGTAGCTTACTCTTCCATAATCAAGCAAGTTTACTCTTACTAATACAAATGGAAACTGCTAGCTATTTCTGAATGCTTCCTGCAGGAATCTTTAGCTATAACTGCCCCACTGACTGAGCTGCAACCCAGCAGCCATTGGAACTTGCCAATAAGAGAACAAATATTGTTGACAATTTTTAAGAAACCATTGAATTATTTTCATTTTAATAATAATAAAAAAGTACTCTGCATTTTTATGCAGATGTGTTTTAAAAAAGTTTTCTTTGGGTCCTCTTTCCCTGTCTTTCAACTATGAAAAGAAAATGGAAAACACAAGAGGAGAAAATCCAGTGTCCCTAAAATTAAACAAACAACCCCCCTCTAAAACCCTGAAAAAAAAAATTTGTAAAAACATGTTAAATGCACATTTTTTTTCCTCCCAGAAAAAGAATGTTATGTAAGACACAACTTTCATTCTAAAAAGATGTCAAATTACAATCAGCTCCACACAGTCCTGATATAGCAAAAAGCTTCTTAACTTCTCTGGTAGAAGAACCCATGCTTTTTTGTAGATGTGAAATATCTGCAGAAAAGAGGTGTATTTGACGCATACATGTACTACATGTAAGTGACTTTTTGATATTCAAATTAATAATTTAAAAGTCTGTTTCAATAACTGGTATTGTTTCTAATCGTTAACTTTGTTATTAGAATCCAATATGCTCTAGGCTGATATCTTTGATCGTAGGTCCCAGCTACAGTGTTATGCTAGAGGCAGTACTTGTCAGATGTTAGAAATGTAGGAATTTTGCTAATGAGTATAAACTTATAAATTAATACAACCTTAGTAAATCTCTAATGAAAATCGTAGACTTGTTTGCCTGCATGTTGCTTGTGTAGATATCACTAATGTCTCGTAACTTCGGTCATAGATCACTTCCAGATGATTCTGCATATCTAGAGAAAATTACTTTCCAACTTCTAATACATTAGAAGGAATTTATACTAAGTTTTTAATATTTAAGTAGTACTTTTCTTCTGACATCTCAAAGGAATTTATAAACAATTAATTAAGCCACTCTTGCTCTTCTTCTGATAGAGGTTGTCATTACCATGCCCAGTTTAGAGGAGGAACTGAAACCTAAGCTGGTTAAGAGCAACTTTCTCAAAAGGAGGTTAATTTATGTAGGGCTCAGAAACCAACCTTGTCTGTAGCTACAGATCAAAACCTCTGTATATCTTAAATCTGAGCTTTGTGACTTACCAAGTGAGTCAAGTGCAGAGCTGAGAGTAGAATACCAAAGTCCTTGTTATCAGCTCTCTTTTCCAACCATGAAATACTGACTCAAACTTTCCTCTTGGTATAGCCCTCTCCACTTCCAGAAGACATTTAGTCAAAGGGCCAAGCTGATGTGATATCCCAATATAATGCTATTTCTCACCCTGAAATCCATGACAAAGGGAACTGAGCCTCAGTTGTGTTGCTTCATTGATGAGTGCTGTAGAGAAGTGGGGAATGACGGCCAGCTGTTTGGCTTCCCAGCCCTTGTGACTTAGGTAGTCTGAGATACAGAGAAAAAAGCCCTTTTGTTGGTTTGAGCATGCAAAGCTAGCTTCTTGTGCATTGATGGGGGCTGTAGGGAAGGGGTCAAGCAGCCGCAGGAAGAGTGGGACAGACCAGGTTGCTGCTTGGGGGGGCTTTGGTGCATCCTGCTCCCCCCTGCCTGCTGCTGCAGAGCTGTAAGTAGCACTTAAGCTGATCTCCAAATTTCTTATTTCAGTTTCTTGTAATTTATGTCTTGATTCTCTTCTAGGAGGCCTGCAGTACAAAACACTCCCACCATCCTAGTAATCTGCCAGTCACAGGATCCAAGTGCCATTTTTTTTTGGTGTGTTATATGGAACATTATAAGTTTTACGTCTATCCAATCCCGTCGTTACCTCATTTATAGTGCCTCTTTTAAAATATGTAGTCCCAGGCTTAGGTATTGCAGTCTCCCATAGGCTCTGCCAGGATCTCATCCTGTGTTTGGCTTGAAAGGCTTTTTAGAATGTCTGGAGGAAAACCTTTAAAAATTAAAATTCAATTACAAACTCCATAAAAATATTCAAAATTGCTACTGCTTGGTAACCAAAAGGCAAAAGCAAATGCAGAGTTTCTAGATGGCAAGAGAGGAGGAATGAGTCTGGAGTTACAAACAAGGGCAAGGGACTTGAGTGGCATAATTTCTATCACTGCCTATACCCTCCAGTAGCTCTATCCTTCAGGCTAAAATTGACTATAGGGCCACTGAGGGATTCCTGCAGGTCTTTACTCTCACCCATTCCCATAGCTGAACAGAAAGCCAACAGAAACTAGAGCAAAGTTTTGAGCAATTTCATTCTTTTTTTATAACTATTGTTCTTCTGGTTTCTCCTAGCAGCATAAGGTGGACAAAGTATGGCACTGTGAGCAACTGGTTTGTGGGAAAAATAAAAAAATAAATCACAATGTAGAGGCAGAGTGACTATGCATTAAATGTGGATGTCCTCCAGGTATAACCATGCATTGGCATGACGATAATCAGACTTTCAGTATAAGACACTCTTCTGGAAAAGGCAAGTTATGTGATATTTCTGCTTGCTGAAGACTAACTTGTGTCTCCTAATTTTATGTTGGTTTGAAGTTATCTAACCCACATCAGAAAATACACATAGTAAAACAGATATTTAAAAAGTTTCTAACACATTTTAAAATAAAATCTAAGGCACAACCTTATGATTGAAAGATTAAATCCTGCCCTAGCCAGTAAAAATAGATTTAAAAAATGTGAAACTATTTTAAGCACAGTGTTGGCTGTACTAGACAATTTTAGTTAGGTCTGTGTCTCAGTCTTGTCAGAGATTAGCATAGTCCAGAAGGCTGCAGTCAGTACGCCAAAAAATCATAACAGCAGGGGTGATAAAAAAAAGTATTAAAAAAATAATAGAAAGCCAATGTCTATAAATAAAACGAGACAGTAAACCTGTACCTGGAATCTAGAAGTAAGATAAAGATAAACCTTGGAAACTTGTCACAGATGAAAAATAGAAGAAACTCTCAAGGACAGCATCCAGTCCTGTTGAATGCAGTGGGAATTCTGCCACTTTCATCTTTTTGGCCAGGATTTTTTTCATACAGCATAGGCCCCCATCTGGCACACACTGTTGCAGTTTGATGGTTTTCCATGGAATTATGACATGTTTTTAACAATGTAGAATGGACTCAGTTTGAGGCTTTGCACCTTCTGCAGTCCTTCATATCAATGTGAGGAAGCTGGATCACTGAAAATTTTACAGGAGAAAGAAAAAGTGAGATCCCCTTGTTGCTGTAATGGCTTTCACTGGCAACAGAAAAAATACTAGGCTAACCTTTGAATGCTTGTTACTCTTATTTTTCCTCTTTTAATTTTCTGTTTGCTTGCTTTTATGTATGGAATTTAAAAAACTAATTTGTGAAGAATTTGCAGGTGATCTCTGATGTCTTGTTAACGACTAATGGTATCTAAACTGAAAATGTCGCCACACAGGAACATCCATGTTGTTGTAATAGTCTGATCTGTGAGCAGACCCTCACAGTGTACACACGTAGGAAACAGATGTGGTCTCAAAGACTTTACAGTCACAGTCCAAGAGAAGAGACATGGACATATCCAAAGAGTTTGCAAGGGCAGAAGACCTCAGTATTTATGAGCTTAGATTTATTCAGCTGAGACCACAGTCAGAAGTAACTGATTTTTTACTTAATGGCTTTTGAGAATATACAGCAGTTGGAGAAAATAGATTTTTCAATGCAGACTTGTGAAATCCTGAAGAGCTGTTACCACCCATTTCTGGTGTGGCACTGCTGTTCTGAGGACTGATATAATTGTTTCATGTCAGGCATCATTCTTGGAGAGCATGTTGCTATACCACAAACTGCCAGGGCAATTCCTGGTGACTGTTTCTCTTTGTAATAGTATATCTTGGCTCAGGCTTTTTCTCTGTGAAGTTATTTATATTTTCAGTTTTTCCAGGAGAGGTAAAGAGGTAGTGCTTCTGCTGCTCTTGATTTGTCTCATATGCAAAATGTTTCTATATGTCTTCTCTCCTTCTGACTTAGAAGCACCTCAGAGCCTCTGCCATACATTTGAATTTTGGCTTGATATGGTTATTCTATTCATTTGTAGACAGTATACTGTAATTATTCTTTGCCCCAGGGGTTTGTTTGTACTGAGTCACTGAAGCTGAATAGCCCTTCCTTATGCATATTTTCTTTGCAGATATAATTTGCTCACTTGATTTATTAGTGTGTTTATGCTACTTATGTTTGATCTTGATTATAAAAAAGTGCTCATTGTTGCTCTGAGTTGTAGATAATGCCTGGCATCCATTAACCAGCTTAATTTAAAGTGTAATTTTAGACTGATCTAGTAAATAAGTAGAAGAGGTGGTGTAGGCTGAAGTGCTCTAAATGAACACCTTTTGCTTGGGATGTAGCATGCTAAAGAACGTGCGCAAGACCAGTACTCTCATGCTGTTTGGTTAGCTACTGCACAGTTGGTTGCTGTTGACTGTGTGCCCATGTTTGGACCATAAAAGCACTTGGTAAGGAATGAGTGGGACAGAAGATCTGAAGGAAACCATACTTTAATCAATACACCGGGCAGCACTACAGGGCTTTGCACTTGTTTAAATTGTTTTGCAAAAATTGGTCTGAGGCTGTGGTTTCATGTGCAGCAGCTTTGCTTGCATATGCTAGAGGGAGGCCTCGGTGCTTGCAGCTGCTGCTCTGCCTTTCCTGCGCAGCCACTTCTAGTGAGCGTGTGGTCCTGCCCTCTCCTCCTGCTGTGTTTGGGCCTCATGAGAGCTTGCTACACTGCAAAAAGCATTTTCTTTTTTCTTTTGGCTGAGTTAGTTTTCAGTCAGGTTAGTGACGTACATTGGCTCCTGGCAGAGGTCTGAAGACCTACAAAAGTAATAGGAGATGAGCAACAACATCTGGGAGTGGGGAAGAAAGGCCAGTAACGCTTTTGGGTGGAAGCTCATCCTCTCACTTTGCCAGCAGTGAGCTGCTAGACCAGCTCAACGTGTTACCACCATAACTTCATCCCAAGTTAGTGCTGGGCCAGGTCAGTAGGTGCTCAGCACCTGGTCAAGGCTGGTGGTACTTCGCTGCTTCAAATTCTGGCACTGTGAAAGGATCCCCAGGGAAAGGAGGATCAGGCTCAGACTGCTGGAGTCAAGCATTGGGAATTAAATTCACCTCTGAGAGAACTCTACTTGAGTTCCAGAAACAAACTTGACCTGGTGAACCTGTCTCTTGTGTGCAGTAATGCTGCCTCACGCAGCTGTGGCCTCTTTGCAGGACTGGAGCAGCAAGAAACCAGAGGAGCAAAAATGAGGATGAGGCTTAGCATGTATGGATTTGTGTATCTTTGCACACATCTGGTATAACTAAATCTTTGTGTGCAAGGCACATATGATTTTGAAGTGTCAATTTGACTTTGGGTAACATTCAATAATCTCTTTTTATTCCCATTTAAAATCCAGCTTAATTAAAATGTACAGAGTGTTCCCACAATGAGTATTGTTTCGAAGCTGTGTGTCTCTTTCAAATTCCCAGTATAAACAATTCTGTAAATAGGTAATTAAAGCCATCTGCTTCTTGGTAGCCCAGTTACCTTTGCAGCATCATTTACGTTTTTCTCCCCTTTAGCTCAGGGAATTAAACTGCCATAGATTCTTTCTTTAGTGGATAAGCCATTACAAAAAAATGCTTGTGGCACATAATTTGTGAAGAAGAAAAGACATTTTCTATTAAATTTCTCTTCCAAATAAACTGTTCTTCATGGCCACACAAAATTGTGCCTTCAGATGACAGACATACCCATAAACTTTAATCCAGCACAAGATACTTAAAATAATGCAGTTACTGTCTGTGATCTTATATTCCTCCTTTTCTATGAAAACATTGCTTTTTATCTTGTCATCAAAGGTAAGTACTGATGTCTATGGAGCTATTTGTAGCTAAGGATCTGGCCCATTTTTTTAGACCCATTTCACAGAGGAGTAAACTGAAACTCAAGTTTTAAAATCATTCTTGGAAGTGGATAAAAACAGGGTTCTGCTTCTTGGTCACCTCTTTTTAAGCGAGAGAAAATGAACCTATTTTGCAGCAATCTCACTGCTAATATTATGACTATAGGGAGAAGATTTAAATGCATTGAGGTAGCTGCAGAAGTCTAGATTGTACTGCCCAGGGGTACTTGCTGAGGCCCTGAAAGAAATGTATGCTCATTAGCATGGATCTGTGGACCTGAAAGTACACCATGCTGATGTGAGCACACTGATCTTGATGATGAGCTAGTTGTTGGGGGTTAATGCTGGTATCTCTGCAAAGTATTGAGTTGTATTGCTACTAAAATAGTTTTTTATTTCTCTGCTTAGACCATGTATGACTTGGGTTATGTGGCAGGGGTTAGTCAATGAGACAAACCCCATATCCTTATTGGATGAATTTGTGGTGGGCAGGCTAAAGTAATTGGAGATAGAAACATGATACGGCATTTTGTTCTCCTTTCCAAAGGCCTTGCTGCTCTGGCTGCCCTAATTCCCGTTGTCTCATGGCTTAAGGAAAGGGAAAGGGAGAAGAGGTCTGGTCTGCTGCCCCCTTGGGAGGTGGGAACTGAGGTCGAGGAGGAGAGAAACAGCAACTTCCCCATGCTCTAGCTAGAAACACCAACAGGAGGGATCTGCACCCTCTGAGAGGGTGCTGTGAGTTACTTTCTCCCAATAGCAGAGGAGCGAAAAAAAGTTTTTTTTCTTTCTGAGTCTTCTCCATTTTATTTTAAGCTCCTGGGATCTTCTGTACGTTATTTCTGTGAGAGGAGAAATGTCCTCTTTTTTTCTTCCTGCCTTCAAAATAGCAAGTTCACTGCTAATTACTCACTTGTATACTGGGACATTGCCATATTCTATCTGACTGGTATGTTTAAGAAGCGGAGTTCGCTTAAAAGGGAGCGGAGGCCACTTGTCATCACAACCCATGCAGGAACCTGGTAATTAACCCTAATTGTCTCGATGGCACTTCCTGAAACCAGCCTTCACAACTACGCTCAATGCACTTTCAACCGCAAAGGAAAGCTATTTGAGCTCTTTAGTCACTTACCTTCTTTTAGAAAACAAAGCAAGCAACATTGTTGCAACATTTGCTATTAGGAGGGATTAGTCTGAAACTGGAAAAAAAACCCCACAAGAGAGCAACAAGGTTCTGTTGACCTCCGGTTTTCTTTAAAACTCAAGGTGAAGCTTGCCGGTGAAGGGAGCTGGTTGTGCGTAGGTATAACAAATAACTTATTGCCACTTTGGGGAGGCAAGAGTGGGAAAACAATATCAAATGTCCACGGGATTTAGGAATACCGTAAATCACAGAATGGTTGAGGTTGGAAGGGACCTCGAAGATTTTTCTAGTCCAGCCTCCATGCTCAAAGCAGTGACAGCTAAAAGAGGTTGCTTGGGACTGTGTCCAGTCAGATTTTGAATATCTCCAAGGATGGAGACTCCACAGCCCCTCTGGAAACCTCTTCCAGTGTTTGATCATCCTCATGGTAGAAAAACAACAACAACAAAAGAACTGCTTACATTTAAATGGAATTTCTTGTATTTCACCATGCCCATTGCTTCTTGCCTTTTCACTGGCTACTATTGAGAAGAGTCTGGCTCTGTTTTCTTTACTCACCTAATCAGGTATTTACACAGACTGATCAGATCTATCCCCACTCCCTCAAGCTGCCTTTTCTCCAGGGGGAACAGGCCCAGCTCTCCCTTAATCCTAGCCCTTTGTTCGACTTGCTCTTGTAAATCCATATGTGTCTTGTACTGGGGAGCTCAGAACTGGACCCAGCACTCCAGGTGCGGCCTCACTGGTGCTGAGCTGAGGGGAAGGATCACCTCCCTCCACCTGCTGGCAACACTGGTTAATGCAGCCCAGGATGCTGTTGGCCTTTTTGCAAAGGTGCATTGCTGGCTCCTGGTAAGCTTGTCCACCAGGACCCCAAGCCTTTTTCTGCAGATCTGCTTTCCAGCTGGCTGGTCCTTACTCTGTACTGGTGCATGGGGTTATTTCTCTTCAGGTGCTGGAGGACTTTGCTTTTCCCTTTGAAATTCATGGGGTTCCTCTCTGCCCATTTCTCTTGCCTATTGAGGTCCCTCTGAATGGCAGCACAACAATCTGGTCTACCAACCACTCCTACAAGTTCTGTATCAACTACAAGCTTGCTGAGGGCAGTGTGCCTTATCATCCAGGTCATTAATGAAGAGGTTAAACAGTATTGGCCCCAGTACTGACTGCCCCGGGGCACAGCACTAGTGACTGGTCTCCATCTGGAATTTGAGTTGCTGACTATGACCCCTTGAGCCCACCAGTTCACCCAGTTTTCTGTCCACCTCACTGTCTGTTTATACAGCCTGTACTTCATCAACTTGTCCAAAGATTTTATGGGAGACATTGAAAGCCCTATGAAGAAGTGACTTTCCTTCTTTTTCTTTCAATATATTCTTTCACAAAAGGAAAAGTCTGTTTTGTATAAAGTAGGAATAATCCACTCCACTCAGGTACTAAGATGGGAGCACTCAGACTCTGAATAAGCTAATAGAGCAGTAATTTCTATGACCTTGTAAGGGGGAATTGTGTGGGGTGGCTGCAAGAACAGAACCACACCACTTGGTGGTGATCTAAAATTTTGTACTTGACGTGATTTGAAGATTTTTAACCTGCAAGGCTTGTTCCCTGACTCACTCCACACACATGGATCAGAGTCCCTACCAGCTTAGACCAGCATCACAGATGCAGGGGAGCAGGATCCAATGGTTTGATGTGTTGGGTCCCAGCTAGTGCCCTGATTCCTACATATAGTGAGTCCACTTCAGGCTCAGCCTTCTGCATGAGACACGCGTGGATGGTGTTCCCCTTGCTCCATGGCTACTGTCTTAGGTATCTATTGCTTTTTGTAATAGATTGTTGGCATAAGACACCAATGGCTTTGCTAATTATATAGCCCAAGCCCAAAGTCTTTGACTTTGTCCATGCCTAGGGACATATAAGGTTCCTCTGTGGTTTCTATCACTCTTTGGTCTTTGGCCCAGATGTGGTCCAAAAAGCATGAAGTTAACAGAACTTATGTAATAAAGTTCATCTGCTTTCTTTTCCAGCTCATACCAAGTTAGTCTAGTCAGTTAGAGCTGAGTTGATGTAGTCAAGGTCTCACTTGTTTGGGTGGCACTTTTGGGTACGCAATACTCTGCAACAGTCTGTAAGCCAGCATGTGCTGCTGCTGTGCCTGTAGTGTCTATAGATATGGAGTGATAAAATCTGAAAGGTTGTCTTCCAGAATTGGGTCCTTTCCACAAGATTTATGTGGCAGACATGGTAAAGTAGCAAATATGCCATGCATGGATTCAATGATACTACCATGCATGCACATGAAATACTGCAGTGTTGTTGCAATCCTCCCTCTAACAGTAAGTACTGCAGTCTTCCAATTTTTCTCTTGCCTGTTTGTTTTCAAGCCATGATTTTGCTACCAACATGCTGAGTCACCTTGGCCCATGCCCTCTTCACATCGCCTCTGTTCCTGTATCTGTAAGTTGGATATAATGATGATTCCTGCTTTTATAAATTCTTTGAGACCTTTATGTTAAGAAGTTCTATTTAAACACTAGGTATTATTAATAATATTTTTAGTATTTTAGAGACCAAAGCATGACATACGCTGGTTTTAATTATTTTGTGCTGTAGTTTGTTACTGGTACACTTCAGATGAGTTTTTGGTTTTATTCAGTAACTACTTAAGGCACCTAAAATGTGATAGTGGGTGAACACCTCTAGGAAAAGAACTTAGTACTGCTAATTATGGTTATTGTCTTAGGATGGCGACATGACCAGGCAGGCTGAATATTTATAGTATTAATCCTGAGTTAGTAAAACATTCTCTTAAATGAACAAAAATTGGGAAAATAAGGTTAATTATTTCTGTTAAATAAGGAATCTCATAACATTTTTTTTGGGTTTATACAGTTGCATCATTGGGAGTTTTTTAAGACACATGGAGGATATTACTGTATGACTGAGCCATTAATCCAGCATTGTACAATAAAGTCCTGCATTTGTCTTTTTTGGTTATGACCAGTTGAAGTTAGAATTATACTTTGTTTGCTATGCAGGTAATACAAAAGTAGCTTTTGGATTTGCATTTTCAGAGCTTGTTCATAAATTTTTAGTCTGGTGGTCTTTCTGTTCCACATACTGTTTTCTGTAAGAATACAATGATGTCTTGCAGGCACCTGGCATTTCATTTAAAGGAACCTGATCTTCCTCAATTCCAATGGTTATGGTTTAGCTTAGAAATAGCTGGGCAAGAAAAAGCCCACCAAGCTAAAAAAATGAAAATGCTTTTGACATTTACCCATAACAGGGAGAGTGACTCGTGGAGAATGGAGTTTTGTCCAGAGAACAGGCGCATCATTGGCCTTTGCTGCATGTGCAAGGATCCCTTGCAGGGTGGGAGAGAGAGGAAAGCGGGGGCAGAGCTGAGCTGGCTCAGAGGCTCTGAGGAGGAGCCTCTGCTGAGAAGGAATACTGCCATGAACCATTAGCAGTTCTTGAAAGGCAGGCAGGGGAAAGTAAATTTCCGACCCCCCCCGCAATTTTAGGATCCATGTCCTAGAAGCACAGTCGGCATTCAGAGTTAAGAGCTCTTCTTACTGGCAGTAAAGATAAAGTATTTGTAATGAGGGAGTGAGGGGTGCTCTCCCAATGAATGCCACCTCTTGCTGGAGAAGATGGGACTCTAGGAAAGAGCAGGTAGTTTGAGTGGAGGCCGGGTGCTGGAAGTGTGATTTTTAAAAGTCAGAAAATACTGTTCTTGACTAATAGGGAGGAATTCGTGTGCATATACACATGCAAACACATTTTTATTTTTGTCAGGCCTGGTAGCATCTTCCTTATATATTCAAAGCTGAGATACCATTGGAAATGTAACCAGGGATTTGGTTACCTTAGGGGTATTGGGAGAAGTAATTAGTTCATAAAACACTCTGAAGATGAAAGTTCCTTTGTAAATCCTACCGCCATTGTTATCCTCACCAAGAACGCTGCTGAGATTGCTATTCAGTTTGAAAGCCAGATCTTCAACTGCTATAAATTAGCACAGCTACATGCTTTCCAGTGAAGCTACTTTTGATTTGCATCTGCAGAAGATCTGGCTTCCTTGATTCAATGATGCTACAAACTTCCTTTGTACGATTCCTGTTTAAAGACTTTCTCTTGTATTTATAGCCAAAGAATTTGTTTTCTTAATGACATACACAAAAATATATGGGCCAAATTCTACCTTTATATTACCTCACTGTGAATTACAGTCATTGTATTGCTGTCAGTAAATTTTATCTGCTATCCAGCTGTGTAGCTGAAAAGAGAGCTTGATCCTGTTTGTCTGTAGAGTTTCCAGTATGGGCTTCTGCAAATGTTTTTGCTTAGTAACCAGTTTAGTAACCCTGACTACAGTGGAGCTATGCCTGTTTACACTTATTTGCACCACATTTGTGTAAAGATTCTTGATATTATTTTATAAACATAAATGATTAGATTTTATAACTAGAAATGGGATAAATTAAGATCTTGTAAGTGGGAGCTCTGGCTTCTTTGATGAGGGAATCGTACAATTAAACTCACTAGTATAAATTGTATTGTCTTCTGTATGTAAGAGAAAGAGACACTTTTCCAACAGTTCATATTCAACATAATTTTCCACTAAGAAGACTGCAGCAGCTTGCCAGAGTTGTCACACGCCTTGATGTCTTTGAACTTCTTCCTTGGAAGCTGCTGAAATCCTTCATGCAACTGCTCCACTTGGGCATAATCCAGGAAGAGCTTTCTCCAGCTGCTTTGGTTTATTATGTATCGGCTCCCAGAATTTGAGATCACAAGTCAAGCAAAAAGGCTAAATGTAGATGCATACAGAACAGCCGGCACTCTCTGAGTCTGTGCTCCAGGAAGCCCCCCTGACCTGTTCTCAATGCTAATGTTCCTCAAGTTGCTTTCAAGACCCCTGGGATTTTGGCTGTTGATGATAACAGGCCAACAAATGACATGCTGCATTTATAGGACAAAGGAAAAGCCAGCAGTAAAAACCCTCCTTTTCCTCTGTGTTCACTGTATGGGGGGAGGAGCTCATTCCACATATCCTCCCTCGCAAGCTAGAAATGAAGTGCTGAAGCTGAAATCTTGGGACTTAGGAAAACAGGAAAGAGGAAGGCTGAGGTCCAACACAGTGAGATACACATCTTTGGTGCTATAAGACTATCCCTGCTATTGCTTTCGGTCATGTGTATCCATTTGTATGCTTTGGATAGTTTTCTGTTCTGCAAATTCAGGGCATTCAAGCTTATCAACACTTCGTTATGGAAGAGAAGCTCCTTCTTTCAATTTGATAAGAAAAACAGTAGCTTATTCCAATAGCAGAACTGTCAGGCAAAGAAATATGATTGAGGTAAATAAGGCTTATCCAGGTTAGAGTGAGCTCCCTGTTGCTGTAGCTATGGTATGGTGGCTATACGTCTCCAGTCCCTTACTGGCAACGCAGCAGGTATTTTCTGCCAGGCTACAGCATCATCCACCCATCAGCCTCCAGGTATTGGCAATCACGTCTGCCTCAGCTTTGCCATCTGAGGCAGAGGTTAGTTAGTGTGGATTTTCTTTCTCTCTTTGCATCCCTGCCTCCACCTCTTCACCCTCCCCCTGCTTTGCAGTGATGTGCTGTGAGATCAGCCAGGAGAAAAAAAATTAGTTGAGAGGGATGGTATTTGTTCTTCATTGCATCAGAAATCCAAGTCTGAGGTAGCACAGAGAAATGTAATGGAAAGCCTAAGGTTGGGATGGCAACGTCTGGGTGTGGGGGCCCCAGAAGGGAAACACTGTAGGGAAAGGCTCTACCAGCACATATGTTGGTGACTTGCAGGCCAGCAGACCATCGAGGCCCCACCACATCTACCTACAGTTTCACAGGACACCCAGCTGTGCAGGCAAAGAGCTGTGAACAAATCCCAATGACTTGCAGAGGTGGGACAGGCTGGAGACAGTGATCACTGTCAGCTCCAGAAGAGTACAAAAAGGCACAAACCCTGCATGCACATTGTTGCCCACCAAAGAAGAAACCCGGAGGCGTAACGAGGGCTTGGTGTCCCTTGTCCTCCCTGGCATCACAACGGAGCCTGGACCTAATAGCAGGACACAAACATTGCTGTGCCCAACAGCTGAAAGGACTTCTTGGCACTGCTCACACTCTGGTGTTTCTGAGTGTGAGAGAGTGAAAACTGTTTCAATTCAAGTTTTATAATAAAAAAAAATCTTCCCCTCCTGTGTTGCTGATACCGTGTTGCAGCAGTATTTCCTACACGGTGAGAACCATCAGGAACGGAAGACATCAGGATTACAGAGCTCCAGGACTCCAACCTAGTCCAGCTAAGTGTTTAGGCAGATGCCTCCTTTTGCAGAAGTGAATAATCCCAATTAATTAAGAAGATTCTTAAGTGCTTTCCTGAAATGCGTCCTGCAGGATCAAATACACTTTCTTCCTGGAGCTCTGATTTTTTTTTTCATTTTATTCTATCTTTTATGATTTAAGAACAACGCTTGAAAAACAGCTGCTGTGAAGACTTAAAGATCCTCTATAATTCACATGTTCTAAACTCAGCAATCCTAGGATACTTATGTTCTTCTACAAAGCAGGCGGAGGAAAGGACATGCAAAAATCTTTAAGATGTTATTTAAAAAAAAGACTTTAGAGGAAGAGGGAAAGTTTTATCCTTTAATAGCTCAGGAAAAATATGCCAGATTTATGCAGATAATCAAACATCTTCTCCACACTATTTTTTTTTTTTAAGAGATCAGAATGTGATTGCCTCTTTCAGTAACATCTAAACACTTTATAACTGGAAAAGCTATTGTCATGTTTTTATATGCATTATGGGGAAGCTTAGCGGAGTTAGCCTTATGTAGTGTATGTACATTTTATATGAGATGTTGTACTGTTTAATTATAATAAAGTCAGTGGTTCTTGCTTGTGCTCTTCAGTGAATGGTATTTTAAGTATAACTAACAGAAGGGACGAGTCATGCATAATCCTTGCAAAAAATCCTATTTTTTTTATTGAGTGGAATTGGAGAGCTTCATATGTAATGATTTTTTTTTAACTTTTCATATAGTAAGTGAAACAGGTCTGTCTTTGAGCAAATACCGTCTTTGGGAATGGTGGTATTTTCTGACTATATGCAGGAGTTTCATATGGGACATCTCTTGGTCCTAGTCTGACCTGCAAACTATTGCAGTTCCGCTGCATGGAGGAACCTACATATAAATTGCGTGCCTACCATGTGTCCTAGTTTCCTATATGTCAGCTGCAGTGGCTCTGGAAAGACTGGGCAGTACTGGCTTAGAAGAAGGGAGGTGAAGAGGGCGTGATAGGAGGTGGAAGACAGAGGGTGGGTGACTGCAAGTGGTATAAGCCCTGTCTTCGTGGGCATGCCCTCCAATGGCCAGGAAAGATATCTGCACTTAACGCTGGCAATGATATATAGGTAGAGAAGCCTAAAGAACAGTAGGATGGAACAAGTCCTTTTTTATCTTCCTGAAACGGAGAGCTGCAAAACATACTATAGTGCTAATCTTGACTCTAGTGAAGTCAATGGGAGTTTTGCCATTGGCTTCTTTAGAACCAGTTTTTGTCCTTTCTGTGTACTTGTCTGACAATATTTTCTTTGAGACATATATATCCACAGTTACAAGTCTGTATAGGTAGCTCATACATTGCCAAACACTTTAAATTTTCTCACTTACTTTGTAGTCATTAAAGTACTGCTTAGAATTTGGAAATCTGAACTTCTCTGCTGAAGATACTCTTCCTCATTTATTGCACCTTGGATAGACTGCATTTTTATCTGCTTGACAGTTATGATCAAGAGCAGTAGTGGGCAATTGAATGTAGCAGGTCAAAAAAACCCCAAACCCATTCACCAGTTAAGCCACCTCCTAGTTGTCCAGTGCACTTGTCCCAGTGAGAGTGCAACACAGATCTGGCATCTAGAGACAATGAAGAAAGACATCTCTCTATATCTGAAGCTGTTCCATCACTTCTGATTTTGATATTTGCATCCTTGATCTGATGAAAAGATTTTGCCCTTGGGTAAATAACATCTTGCTGCTAACTTATGATTCTCTTTCTCAGTGTCAACATTGCTTTTTTGTTTCTGACTGCAGTTGTTCAGCTCCTTTTGTCACAATTATTTTTCTCTGTTTATGGGGTTGAATTCTCATCTTGTAACTAATATCTCTCAAGCCCATATGGTAATGTAGATGTGCTAGCTGTTGCTTTTTTTCCCTATTTTACTTTACAAGATAAGGCCACCCCCCTCATCTTTTTGCGAACTATACTCAAAGCATGTTCTGTGCTAAAGTGTGATTATTTTTTTAAAACATTTTACATTTATGAGAAACAGCACAATGTAGCAGACAAGCACAGGTTCTGAATATGTGAATATCCACATTTTCCCCAGTTTTGCTGCTGACAGACTATTGCATCTTAGTTTTAGGGTCTCTATCACAATTTCATAATTTGTAGAAAAGGCTTCAGGCTTATGAGCCACCCAGGGTTCTATAAACGCTGATTTATATACATATTTATACAAACATTTCAAGGTGTAGAGGCTGTGCACCAGTCATGGAGTTTTACCTTCTAATGTACTTTCGTTAAATTTAAAACCACTGTATATTGTTACTGAACTTCATTGTTAGAGGACTGAAACATTCTTCTTACGCTCTTTTAAATAATTTTAAGCACAGATTATTTGAATTGGAGACCTGTTCTTTATTTATTCAACACTTATTTACATAATCAGAACTCAGACCTTTTCCTGTACACTTAAACCCAACCCATGGGGTGGTTAATACGTGTTTTAGCTGCTGGCTTTGTTTTCTGCATCATTTTTTTATTTTGCATATTGCTGCACCTTCAGACCTCAGCTGAAGGGTTTCAATACAAAAACAAAAGCCATTTTTAAGGTTGGCTTGCTAATATTTCTCTGCATAGAGGCTCCTGGGAGCAGGCATTTTGGACCTGTTTTTCTATATTTTCAAATAACTCAGGATGCATCTCAGAACATTTTCATGCCAGTTCTGCAATGAGGGCTCTAAATTATGAGGATAAAAAGCTAACCGGACATCTCATTTACTATCCCCTGCTTTATTTGCTAAAGTTGGCTCATTTTTGCCTTCACCTCAAACACTGCTTTTACTTGTGCTTACGCAGCCAAGCCTTTTCTTCCATATGGCTGGCAGAATAACTAAAAGATATAATGCTGCTGTGAATTAAGACAGTTGTTTCCAGGGAGGCATTTGTAGTATTCCCTCGTTGTTGTCCTTGCTGACGAGACAGTCTTTGGGGCTGGAAATTCTCCCTGTCCTTAGTGTGACTAGCTGCAAAAGAACGAGCATCATATGCTGTATTTAGTTTAACAAAGGTCTTGGTGTGTTATCTATGTCATTATTCCTTCCGTAACATATTTGTAATGTAAAATTGTATTAGGAAATCCGAAGGACTGAAGAGTCCATAAAGACAGTAGAGCTGCTGCCCAGAAGCAATGAGCAAAGCCCTGTGGATAAGGCTTTGCAAGCTCTGGCTTTGTGCCCTTTCAGCTTTCTTTAGGTGACAATAGAGAATGAAGTTCATGCTTTCTGACTACTTGGGAACCCAGGGAAAAATCCATTAACAAGGGATAGGACTAGAGTGAACTAAAAAAATTATTTTAGCTGAAACTAGTCGTAGTCAGTACTTAGCTTTTCTTTCTTGGCCTGAGCCTAAAGGTATGGTCCTGTACATAAAATTTGCATGTCTTATAGGTAAAAAACCTTGTTTCATGGCTGTCTTAATAATGGATAATGTTCAGCTCCCTGGCTTGCAAAAATGTTATGCAAAATATTTCCTGTTTTCTGACTAGCTCTAGTTCTGAGCTTGGAGAAAGCTTTTGGCACTTCTCATCTGAGGAATTCAAACAGCTTCCTAGCATGCTTTTATGACCTGCTTAATACACAGGGACTTGGAAGCAAAAGTGGGTGTAAACCAGGTTTTAGGTAATGTAGTTTTAAATAATTTTTTTTCTGCTTAGTTTGCCTGAATTTCAACAATTGATGTGCTTTCCAGAGTTTGTTACTGCTTATGTCTTGTATTGACTGCTGTTGGTGATAGCACACTTTCTGTTTCAAACAGCCATTTTCAGGTATCTCTAGTGGAGCTCTCAAAAAAATAAGGGACATCCCACCCCCTCCCCCAAGTAATTTTGAAAATAAGACACCAAACCACTGAATGAGTTGGGGCTATGGTATGTGTATATATGTGCACCCTTAAAGAGTTCATTAGCTTGTCCTCTATCACTATAAAGCTATTTTTTGTGATACAGTAATTCTAGCACTACTTGAACCAGAAGTACAGAAAATCTCAGTCTCATAAGAAATGAAGGTTTGCAGTATTTCTGTGTTGATTTTCAGAAGAGAGCAGATGTTGGGAACATGCTCTGTTAAGCTTTTAGATGCATATTTAGGAAAGTAGGAACCTTCATGCTTGGTTCTGACCAGCAGTCCATTCATTACAGGGTGCTGCCATGGCAGGGCAAGAACCAGGAATTTCAGTGGCAATTCCAGAAACTCCCAAAGAGACAATTGTTGCATAGTCCTGCCCATAACAGGCTACATCTCTTCTTCCTTGCTTGTGAGTGATGGATGGCATAAACCACAAGACTTTACTTACTCATACTGGTTTTAACATCTGTGCCTCAGTAACACTCACAGCAATGCACTCTACAGAATAATGAAGTATTTTCTTTTGCTTGCTTTACTGTCTGGGTGCTTTGCCACACCAAGCCAAACATGTGGTTCAGCCCCATGTAAGACTTGCAGATGTGACTCACTGAGGTGCCTTTAGCTGTGGTGAACCAGAGGTGAGTTGTGAGGCTACACACATTGTTCAGAAGGCCAGAGAAAATAAGCTATTAAAAGCTTTCTAGGATAAGTATGAATCCCAGGCTGAAATTAAGATTTGGAAACAATGCAGATCATTTCAAGTTGAAAATGAAGAAGGCAAAGGTAGCACGAGCCACAGCGAGGGATATAGTACAGATTTCTGCAGCTGTGCTCTAGCTGATTGCAGGTTATTCCCTTTGTGTAATTTTCCAACTTTATTAGATGGCTGACCTATGAAGCCTGAGTGACCAGTTAAAGTTGATGCATGGATCTTGAAAGTGGTTTAAAAAAAACAAAAAAGAAAAGAGCCTACACAGTAGTTTTATTGTAATGGGCCAAAAGAGAGAAGTGTGTGTTGGTGCGCGGGGGGAAACTAACACTGAAGGTGTAGGTTGCTGTTGCAGTGTAGTCTTTCTTCCAGCTCACTCCTGTGTCAATTCTGCCACTGCAGAGACCCTGGCATTAATATTAACAGAGACCCTGTTAATATCAGTCAGAGGGTATAAACAGTTCAAAAGAGGTCTGACATATTCCACTTTACCCATCACTCCTGAATTTGGCCCCTTGAATCCTTCTGAAGAGCTTTGATTTGTAGGGATAACTACTGCAGAGAGGCCATCTTTCCCTCTGCGGAAACTGTCCCCCATGTGGCACGCCGCGCAACTGAGCTCTGTACCTTGTGGTGGCTAAAACGGGGACAAGTGGGAAATGTCTTTCACCAAATCGGCTAAATCTATTACTAAAATGTGCTGTGACAATCCTTCTCAGACATATGTGCACACTGAGGACACAGGCTAATCCTGTGTGTTGCTTTGCTCTTTATGGCAGGTTATTGCCATTCTGCCCCATTTTAATCTTTAGTAGTATCTCTGTTTATGATTTTAATTGTATATTATCAGGGCTAGGACTCTCCTAAAACTGCAAGCACCCACACCAGCCTGCGATTTCACTCGGAAACGCTGGCGTAGGCAGGGAACTGTGTCACAAGATGTCTGAACGCAAATAGCCCGCATCAGCCCTGCCAGGCTAGTGGTAGGAGTCCTCAGGGAGGCCAGGGGGATGTCCTGATGGCTTGGGCATCAGGCTAAACACAGTTTTTAGAAGTTAGTGCTTAAGTGATAGACGTGATGAATTATGAAGAATCAATGAAGTGAGCAGAGAGAGCAAAAGTTCTTAGGATGGGTATGGGCTAAAGCCTTGGGATAACTGCAAAAATCATTCATGAAAACATTGCAGAGGAGGTGGGTTGCTGTTCTTGGGGATCATTTTCAGCAGCATGTGAGTAGCTGTAAACAAATCTTGGAGGTTAGAGCAGATAGACTCTGTTTGAGTAATATAACCACAAGTGATACATTAGAAATTATAATCCATGTCAGAAATTATAATCCATGCTTCTGCCCGGTAAGGGGCCTCTGGGACCTGTAAAACTGTTTTCTGAATGTTGCATGAGAAAAATCATAAATCAGCCATGTTTCTATAAGAAGACTGTGTTACAAGTTATGAAATTCTTTCAAATAATGAGCGTGGAGTTTTCCTTATTTGCCCTTTGAACCTGAAATATTGCTTTTCATAGTGGATGTAGCATCTTCCCATTGTAATTTTCTGATAGTGGAGTGGGAGGGAGGAGTGTTTAGGGTTTTTTTTTTCCAGTAGCCCCCCTTATTCCCTCCCAAAAGTCTTGCAGTGTTGCATGCTAAAAGAGCTGGGACTTTAGGATGAACACCCCTTTTTAAGATTTGTTATAAAATTGCATGAACAGGCAACATTTCAAAGTCCTTTGAGATAAAAACTTTAAAAGCTCTTATTTTTATGTAGACTCCTCCTAAGAGGGTCTCTTAGGGATCTCTACTGGGATATGTATTATGCTTTAGTTTTTGATGGTGTATTTTTGGTTGTTAAAATGCTGATATTTTTCTAAGAGTCATTGTAGTGTGCTGTAGAAATGCTAGGTTGGAGGTTAAATGAAAACTTGGGGGCTGGCAGAGAAGTGACAGTCAGGCAGCTGCCTGATTTCTGGCCACTTGGAAACCCCACTCTTTCTACCTTTATTTTTCGTGCAACTCCCTATCTATGGGTGGGATTTACTTGACTTAATTTCAGCTTTCTAGCATCTAGTCTAAGCTAGTCACCTGGATTCCCTCTGTAGTTAATGGAAAGAGATAAGCACCTCCAGACAGTGTTTTATCTCCGAAAGGTGAGATAACTCAGCTTTGGAGATGCATATCCCTTCCCATTGACAGCAGAGGAATCCTAGAGAGGTAGTTCAGACTAGATGCCTATCTTTAGATGGCTGAAGTTAGGCAGGATGTTTAGTACTTATCTTAGGTGTTTTTGCATTGGACTTTCTAGCTATGGACTGATAGCAAGAGAAGCAGCTCCTCTAACCCAATACCTTGGCACACCATTGACCCTGAGTGAAGCTTCAGGTATTTCTGCAAAGGCTGGCTGGGGTGTGAAGTGGGCTGGGAGGCTAACTATGAACAACAGCTTACAAGAGGAAAGGGAAGATGTTCCCATGACAGCGGCACAGGTTTAGGGAAATGTGTGTTCAGCTCCACCATGCAATTCCAGACTGACCTGGGGCTCATCTCCCTGACGCCCACATCATTGCCCGGGCAGACAATAACATTTTCCCTCTCTGGAAGGAGTGTTTGAGGAGTTAAGACTCTGAGGTGCTAAGTGCCCACAAAGCTGGGAACAGCATAGGTAACTGGAGAGGCAGACGTAGGAGTACTGTGAGTGGGCAGGAGCTGTGTGTCACTAGCCCAAACTTTCAGATGCTTTTTAGTAACAGGGATCACATCCTTATAGAAATGAGAACCTCCCCAACCCATTTATAGCACACCCCTATGACAGCTAGAGATTGCTTACAGGGAAATTAAGAAAAGATTACTTTGAAGATGCCCGTGATGGGAGGCAGCCACCGTCGACAGCAGGTTGCATGTGGCACTTTGCATCAGATCTCCATAGGCACTTGGGCACATACCCCCCTGGCTATCACCCCTCAATGCCTCCGCTGATCCAGTGCCCAGTTATCACTGTACGTGCCACGGATGAACATGTTAGCCTGAGAATTGCTGCACAAGTGATTATTTTTCTCAGTGGAGAAATAAACACAGACTTTTCTTAAGAATATAGTAAGATCAGAATACATACAAAAATAAGTGTGTGAGTATGTAAAGATTACTACTGTATATGCATCTGCTACCATTCACTCTTATGTTTGTAAGATTATCAGCTCTATATCCCATGACATTATACAGTAGAAAGAAAATTTTCACACATTATCTTTTCATGTATTCTTTTTATCATCAGGACCTCTGTAAGCTAACGAAGCTGCTGAAAACAGATACAGTTTCTTTACAACTTCTATGTATTATTCTGTAGTCACAGGAAATAGAGGGGGAAAAAAAGTGAAAAACAGGAATGTATTAAAGACTGCTCCTTCATTTTTATTAACATTAAAGCAAGAGTAACTGCCCTGCAGAATATGGAAAAAAAAAAAAAAAGAAATCTACCATCCTGTAGTATCCAATAACGCCTTTTACTTCTCTGTACGTAATTTAAGTGGATCCTGAAAGGAGAAATTCAAGAGGTGTAGTTTTGGGGGGGGGGCACTTGCAAAAGGTTAAAGAACACTTAAAGAGTCTAGAAAGGCTGGATCTCAGACCATTTAAAGGTGAATTTCCGCAACCAATATAATGTGAGAGAAACGCCCATCTTCACACTAAATAATTGTGGATTATAAAGATACCAAAAGTGTCCATTAGGAAACTAGTAAATTCACTATTAAATGTAATGTAAGAGCAATAAATACCTAACATGACTGGCAAGAGGAGTATATTAAAATGCTCTCTTATAGTGCAAATTTCTAGATTACATTAGTAATAGCATACTAGCCAAGGTCACAACTCTTTCTTTGTAATTAAAATACCTAAGTGATGTTGATGTCTGGACGATGTAATAATTTTTTTTTTCTTTGCACATTTTCTGTACTACCAGGAGATAATACAGCAGTGAGCATTTATGGGAAAGGACATCAAACCAGTGGCAATGGGTAAAAATACCCACTAGATGTCACTACTAACCTGGCAAAACAGCTGCCGCTGCCAAGCTTCTAGACAACATGCTATTAATTTATAATAAAAGGTATCTGACAGCTTTATTCTGATGAATTATGGGAATCCAAAGCATAATTCCAAGTCTTTGGTTTATAAATTGTCATTGATTTTAATGTTCTTTGTAAAGTTGTGGCACGCAACAAATTTTCCTGCCAAAAGCTGTTAAATAAATAGTCATCCTTTGCTCCGAATAGTACATTGAACTTGTTAGAGTGATGAGCAGAACGAATTGATGGTTATCCATAAACCATTTGTGACAGAATGCACAGCAGCAATTCAAACAATTATTGAATGCATTTATTATAGTTTTTTTTAAATGCTCAACTGAACCGAGAGGAACAGGCACAGGTAATAGACAGTAACAATTCCACACTGTTCTCTGCCTGACGCTTCCTCTTGAGTGACACATGGCTGGGGCTGCCGCAGGATTTCTGAGCGGCACATCTACCTCCTCCCTGGAATTTTCTTATTTCCCAGCATAGGAGATCTGGCACTATAAAAGTATATTTCACACTCTCTCTCGACAGACAGTTATTGTAAAGACAAGCTTATTTTCCTTTCTAAACGTTAACTACAAACTCTTGTATTTTCTTGAAAAGCTTACAAAATGGATATAATATGTGCAATTAATTTTAAACTCAATGCTGTCCAAAACACAAAAATTTATCTGTAGAGCCAAAGCTGTGGAAAATGTACTTTTTCTTATGTAATGTCCATCATTAAACCCAACAACCACACCAAATTACTTTTGGGGAAAAAACTCCCAACAAATCACCAACAAACACATTTCCAAACCTTTGCCCTTTACCTAGATCTGAAGTGAGACCAAATTCCTCCTAGTGATTTAAACAGCTAGTAAAGTGTGCAAGCAGTTCGGACACGGAAGGACTGAAAGACTGTTTTAAAAACAAAAATCAGGTTGCTTATATGATACTGCTAACCAAAAATAGAAAGTGGAGGTGCTAGAAATCTTGCAAGTAAGCCTGGTAAAGTTTGCAGCACCATTTTGTAGAGACAGGGACAGATCCCCAGATTATATAAATCGATATAGCTCAGACTTTGGGAAAAAAATGGTTTACAGCAGCTGAACACAGGGAGCTAAGTATGTTTTATCAGTTCACTGAAGCTGCATGTACACATACTGCTATGCTTGATTAAAGGAATTATAACCTTAAACTTTGAGATTTACATGTCCCTGTTTGCTAAAATCGTGGCAGGATTTCAGTTCATATGTGGAAAACTAGATGAAGCAAAGTTCTTGCCTGATTATTTTTGCTTTTTGCAAAAGCGTAACTGAACAAGGAATTTTCTGGGTCCTGCTTATTCACGGAACTGCCATTTACAGATACACAACATCAGCCTTAAATTCGAATGTATTTTGTCCGAGAGGCTGCCACAATGTGAGTAATGTGTACTTATTTTTTTTAAAGAAAGTATAACGAAAAGGTGGGAACAGAAATGAAGAAACAATTAGAAAGTTTTTGTAAAGCTGACTCCTACTGACAGCTTCTCTGGAAGCATTGTGATCTGACATATAAACACTATGTTTACCAACATTTCAAAATGCAGCCTATAATCTGTATACACTTGTTATTTTAATAATGCTTTTTATTGCAAGCTACAGACAAACAGACAAATGTTTGAATACAGGCTACACAATGTGGCTCGTAGGTATGGACAGATGCCGACACACTTCAAAAGCTTTTAGTTGTATAGATTCAAAATACATTTGGATTTCAGTTCTGCCAAACTACAGCCGTAAGGGAGAAAGATTTGTCAGTATACATTTATGCAAATTTTTAGTGTATGGGAGGTTTTGGTGAATATGTATTAAAACTGAAGTTTTTTGAATGCACAGTTACCAAATGCTGCTTGCCTTTTCCTTTGGTGTGAATCCTAGTTCTAGCCCACGGCGGGTACCTCTGGGCACTGGAAGGTGGTGCAATGCTGGGGAAAGGGAGATGCTTCTTTGTTTTGGGGAAAGGGGGGAAGTTTGCTCTGACACTGAATGCTTTGCCAGTAATTCCTCTGCACTCGGGATCACAACAGAGGGTAGGTTTTTGCAAACCCTTTCGAAAATCCCTGCAAGAAAATACAGCTGATTCTCCCAATTTTAACATCTGAAAACTAAATAAATAGAGCCTTCAAATCCTTAGACATCTAACCAATGTTAGCAAAACAAACAAAACCCACAAAGCAGACAGGTTGAGTGAGACATGATTTCTAGAATCCGAGTCTCTGAGGAGTACTTGGAAGTATTAGATCTCACTTCACTGTGCAGCTTTTAAAGGAAACGGCTAGGGCAAGATCGGCTGGTGGTGTAAATCATCCTTGTTTCTTACAAACTAGTGGAGCTAGGATGATTTACTCCAGCCGAAGCTCTGGTTCCCCTGAATGTAGTCAGATTTGTCTGTAAGTCTTTCAGGTTCAGGAAAAAAAAAAGAGATTAATATCTTTCTATACATGTTTTTCCATTGCATGTGGAAAAAGGAAGAAAAAAAAATGAAGGGACCCTCTAACTCCCCCCAAAAACCTTAAAAAATGTTCCACGCAATTTTTATGGGACCTCTGAGGACCTTGAATTTTTAAGTAATCTTTTTTGATGATTTTAGACAGACCATTAAGCTGAGGATAAAAGTCCCTCTGTTCAATATCTGGATACATTAAGCATTAGGCTTAAAATTTACAGCTTTCATTTTGACAAGGAAAATGGCACGTTTGGTCTCAAGTGCTACCTTGAACTGTTTTTCAACATTAAGACAGGTTGTCAGTCCGAGGGGAGGAGGTCTGTGCACCAGTGGCAGCTGCTGCTGCTCTTGCTGTGTGTACATGCAGGGATAGAAAGATGTGGCATTGCTGCCCGTCAAGAGCTGCAACTCGAGAATGCTTTGGGTTTTTTAAAGGAAAAAAAATAATTATGCTGATCCAGGGGAAGGCAGAAAGCAAATGGGGTGTCATTTCTGACTGCAAAATGAGTGCTTCATCCAAATACTTGAAAGAATCAAAGACAGAGGAAGAAGGAAAATCAAGAATCATATTTCCGAGAAAGCTTTGGGGATTAGAGTAATGAGGAGTTTGACTTCCAGCTTCCCTGGTGCTGTTATTCCAGAACTACTTTCTCTTCCCAACATCCGTGAGGATATTTTACCAAGCAGAAACTGCTTTCAATTTTGTCCTCTGTCTGAAAAAGAGAGAGAAAAGCAGACACGTTTATTGGAAGTGTCTTCAGCTTGCTAATCAGGAAGATTCAGCAAGATCTGGTTAGGAAGCTGAGAGGGATACTTCCACTACGTTAATTCAAGACATAACTACGTACAGCTGGTTTTAATAGTATTTTGTATGGGGAGAAAAGCAGCCCGGGCCATTCAGTAGTGGAGGAACACATTTACTGTCTGTAGGCATTTCTTCTTTCGAGGTTTACCAAGGCTAGCAGTTACTTTTGGTTTGGAGGATTATTAGGACCTTGAATAATCTCACTAATTTCACTGAAGGGACAGGGGGGTAGTGACTATCTCACGTGATGGTAACTCAGTGCAGAATCACATACTTGTCTTTGGAAAAGTGCAGGACTGTCTCAGTTTAGGAGTGTGCCCATCTCGCTTACAGGTGGCAAGCCAAGTTTGCTGGACAACATCACAGTACAATGACTTTCTGTTTTAGTGAGGCAAGTTTTGAAGCAAGTTTCCAAGAAGTTTAGTTAATTGATGGTAGTGGGCGAAAAGAAGAGACTACTCCAAGAAGAGATTAGCCTTTTGTTGCTTGGCTGAAGTCAGTGGGTTTAAGGGAACATAAGTTAATCCACTGATTGACCTTCATCCAAATGAAACTAGAACTGGAAAGTAAAATAACTGTAGGAAAATGCCTCTGCGGTTTTCCCATGTGAGCAGAGCTAGCAACAACTGCCAGCATACATGTCCTGGTAATGGTCACAAATCTTAAGGCAAAAAAAGCTTTGGTAACCACAGTCAGAGTATCTCAGAAAGATGTGAAGTACCTACAAAACTGCACCCTATCTAGCTGCAGGAGACAACACATGATCAGGCCATGTAAAAGCAAGAAGCGTATGACTGGTTTGCTGGCATTAGTCTGGTTTTATTGTCTCTGTTTTTATTAACTTCAAGTGTCTTGTGATATATCTGATACTTGAAAAGAAGGACAGCAAACAAAAGGAGTTGTTGTTTGTTTATTTGTTTTTAGGTTTTTGTCTTGGAGGCAGTGAAATATTAACTCAGTGCAAGTACACTAGGCTGTTGTTTGTGATTCTTCACACAGTCAAGAGAGAGCTGACCTACCACCACAAATACCACTCACATGTTTTTCAGAGACATTAAATAGGAAAATATCATCTCTCAAGTCACAAGAGAGCTGAGAAAGCGAGCCGTAACAGGGTCAATTAAACAGGCTTAATTACGATGGAACTTGTGAGCACTTGCCACCCTTTGGGTTCAGGCTTGCAGCCTGAATCAGGATCGCAGATTGGGTCAGACTTATAAATACTTCAATGCAAAAACTGCGATTTGATGATCAATAATTCAAAGTAAAGAACACTCTCGCTGTGTTTCCTTTATTTCTTAAACATGACAGAAAATACCTAAATATTTTAAAGTCAGCTGGGCTTGATGAACTTCTTCCTGGGATGGATGAAGTAGTTTCAGAGCTGTCACTGGCTTGTCTTTGAGAACTGAATGAGACACCAAAGTCCTGGGAAAGGCACGTGTTATGTCAGCGTTCGCATGGGAGGAGAAAAGGAGCTAGGGCATTTTGGTCCTGTTGTCTTTCTGTTAACTCCCAGAAAAATTCTGGAACAAGTAACCAATGAAATGCTGTGTAAGCACAGAGAAGTTAACAAGATGAATAGCAACCAAATGGATTTGTCAAGAACAAATCACGTCAAACCAATCTAATTTCCTTTTGTGAGAGGATATCAGATCCTGTGGATAAAGGAAAAGCAGCAGATGTCATATTATCACTTTTGCGAGGCTTTTGACACTGTCTCTTGTGACATTTTGATAAGTAAGCTAGAGAAATCTAATATTGGTGAAATTACTGTAGACTGGGCACAAAATCAATTAGAAAACCAAACGTGGAGAATTATCAGGGGTTTGCTGTCAAAATAAAAAGGTGGATTGAAGGTGTTCTGCAGGAGTCTGTCCTGGGTTCAGGACTACTCAATATTTCAATTGCAATTTGGGTGACAAAACAGAGAGCATGCTTATTAAATTCCCAGATGACATGGTGCTAGGAGAGACTGAAAGTACATTGGAGAACTGGATTAGAATAAAAAATAACCCTCATCAAAATGGATTCATAGTTTGAAAGAAATTAAATGCAATTTGATGGGAAGAGCTACAAGTGTCATATTCAGGCTCATATGACCGGCTGCAGAAGTACAGGATGGGGAAAAAAAGCTTTTGATAGCAGTTCTGTAGAACAGGATCTGAGCTATACGGTAGAGCATAAGCCAAACATAAGTCAACACTGTCATGCTGTTATGAAAAAGGCAAACGTCATACTGAGATGTATAAACAGGAGTATAGCCTACATGACCTATGCAATTTTCCTGCTTTATTTAGCATCAGTAAGACCTCAGCTTTAAGGCTGTATCTGCTTTTGGGTAGTGCAGTTCAAGAAGGATGTGGACTGACTGGAGAAAATCCAGAGGAGAACAGTGATAGTGATCAGAGGTCCAGGAAATGTGACCTACGAAGGAAGAGTAAATGAATTTTCTTGTAAGATAAAGAAGCAAGGACTGGAGGGTACATGACAACTGTATGCAACTACATAAAAGCAGAGGGAGCATGCGGGAGAGGTTGTGGGAACTCCATCATTTGGTCACTTACAGAAAAGTTAGACAAACATCAGGAATGATACAGGAGGAGTAGATCCTGCCTTGGGACAGGAAAAGGAGCAAGATGACCCTGCAAGGTCCCTTCCAGCTCTGTTTGTCCATGATTCTTTGAAAGTGAGCATGGCATATTCAGGAAATTCAGAATCAGAGTTAAACAAAAAAGGAATCAAAGATATGGAGAAAGAAGAATATACTCTGAGCAAAACTGTGATGACCGAAGGTGCTGGGAGAATGGCAGGGAAGGAAAGGGCAGTTTAATGGGTGCCATCGTGGCTCTAACCTGGAGTTTTCCAAGGTCAGCCAAGATTTTGCCCTGTGTCAATGACTTCTGTAACAACTCAGGAGACAAAGTGATATTACAGCTTTTTTTTAAGAATTACACAGGTCTCATATCATGCTACCATTGCTAAATTCCTTTTCTGTTAACGCTATTTGAAATGTAAGTAACCTTTTCTCTCCTGGGTGCATCGATTCTTCAGATACGTACAGGTTCATACTCCTCTTTTTGCTAGGTAGAAGATACTTGTCTCACTTCAAAATATTAGTGTTATATGTAGGATGAAACATGACTCATTTTGCTTTTTCTTAATGTTCTCCCACAAATAATTGTTATCATTAAAATTTTTTTTAACGTTCATGTTTCAGTTATGTTCTACCATAACTGTGGTACAGTTCAAAGCTGTGTTGTACCAGTCTTTCATTTGTTTTTTTCTTAGTCTGTAAATCTTCATAGATCACATAGGAGCTAGCTTCTAATCACTATCTCACCCCAAACAGCAAGAGGAGTGTGGAACACCTGACATAACCAACAGGAAAAGATATGGGAATGGGGCAAGCCTATGCCTTTTCCCTCAGAATTACTTTGGTACTTAGCTTCAGACCAGAATGAGATGTTTTTCCCTATCTAGGGCTCTTTGTCAGGAACCCTCTCCTGCTGCTTGCTGGAACTGTGCCAGCCTTTTGTTTTAGCAGATTCAAAAAGGGATTAGACATGCGCAGGCACCAGGTCTGTAAACATATGCAGAAGGAAATGGTCTGGGAAGTTCCTTCTAACATTGTTAATATAGCAATTGTTAGCAGTGCTGGGGGAGTGCAAGGAGCATGGGTGGCAGAAGTGGCCTGGCTGGCGTGCTCTTCCTAAACAACATCTACTCTTGCTGCTGTCACAGATTGAATCCTGGGCTGCATGGACCATAGGGGGTCCCAGCAAAGCATTTCTTAGGGCCTCATGTCTCACCGTCCTTGAAGACTCAAGGGAGACCCTCCTTCCTCTCCCACATTTCCCCAGCACACAAGCTGCAGAACAGATAGGGCAGTCACTGAGCATGGCTGAGGTGATCTGAATCTCGGTATCTATATTAACTGCAAATAGCGAAGACACGAAGGTGGGTTTCCTACAGCCCAGCAGCAGAGCTGTGTGGCTATTAAATAACTCCGTACATAAAAATTCAATAGCCATGGGACTATTAAATAAAAAAATGTATGTACATGTGCAAGCATTCAATTTTACTAGGTCCTAAAACCCCCTGAATCTGTTTAGCCCAATTGTCCTAAGTGGCTTGATTTGCTGATTATGCTCCGAGGACAGCTACAAGCATGGGACCTCCACATGAAATAGGCATGCTCCCTGGCAAAGGCTGGGGACTACAGCATTAGGTGGAAGCTTCACATAGATAGGATTTCAGTCATGCCTAATTGTTGGGCATTTTAGTTTTTAGAAAACCTTTGGATTGACTTATTTGAGGATGACCCAGTTGGACCTCCTAGTTCACGCAGGTAAAGCAATAGGTGTCATTATTAGCGCTGATAGATTGGGGGAGCAGTAGCATGTAGGATACACATATAAAGGGGACTAACAATAATGTTTTATTTCTAGAAAAAACCTTTAGGTCTGACAGGCCTGTAGCTAAAAGCACAGTTTGGAAGCTTTAGCTTTACACATTTAAATATTGTGGAGTAGAAAATAATGTTGAGCAGTGTTGATATTATTTGCTCTGCAATAGTGGTCATGGGTCTGACCTACACTTTGATTATAAGCAAGGACAGAAAAAAGAGGATCCCTAAACCAAAGAGGGTAATATTTTAAAAAAACTCCTAAGTTCTGTTTTCAAAAGTGATTCAGGCACTTAGGAATCTACACTCCATTGAATTTCAACTCACTTTTGAAAGCAGGATGGAGATGGACTATCATCTTTGAATGTATTGCAAACAGTGGGAATAAGCTCCTGCAGTCCTTTTAAAGGCAAGTGTTTAGTTGTCTGGAAGTTTTTATTTGCCATCCAATTCCATACTGACTCGCAGGAGAATAAAATCAGAGAGAGTGTTAGACAGCAGATGAGCCTAACCGAGGGCTCTAAATCACCAAAATCAGTGATGTAAAACAAAAAGTATGAGTAGTCATTACTGTCCATCTACTTGTGCTTTATTGTTTGACAGTTTCGCTCCAGCCACTATAAGACAAGTGGTCCTCGCAGGGAAAAGCGATGGGAAAGGCTGGAAGAGATTTCTAGATCCCCAAGGGTATTTCATAGGGAAAGGTGAGCCTTTAGAAAGCTAAGCAAAAACTAGCAGAAGTGGTGAACTAAACAGAGTGTGAGGTAGGCAGGATATGAAAATGCTGAGAGCTGAAGGATCACGATTTTTTTAACTGTGGGTCTCCATCACAATATCTTTTCCACACTGTAAAGGGCAGGAAAACAGGAGAAGAGGAAATGGCTGTAAGTGAGAATGGACATAGAGGCAGTATCAGAAAGGCAGAGCCAGATTTTTCCGAGGACGAGAACAGGAAGAAAGCGGGAAGATGAGATTTTACCTAGAGCTGATTGTATTGACATGGAACAAGAATTCCAGAAAATTAAACAGGAGGAGCAGAGAACTTGGAAAAAGAAGGGGTGTTCATGGGAAAGTCAAGAGGAGAGGAACTCCGGGCTGAAAAATTAGTATTGGAAACATGTAAGTTAAAATGATTGACACATAACTCAGTGAAACAGTCAATCCTTGTCTACCTTCACTGGGATTTAAATATGTCATTACACATGTTTGTAGGTGCCCTTCCTGTATTCTATCACTGTTGTCTCTTCATTTGATGAACCGAACTGCCATGAGTTTTCTAAAATTTGACCAACACCAGATTACTGAAGCCAGAAAATAAATATCTGTCTCACTTACAAACATGCCAGCTTGTCAGACTGTTATTACAGCAACCAGCATGAAACCCTGCTGCTTTTTAGGAGATGTGTTTGCAGTACAGATCTGCAGCAACTCTGGACATGACAGCAGAAGCAACAGCACGTACCCCTGTAACTTGCATTTGGGTGAAGCTACCAGCCTGAGCAAAGCATTTGTCTCCCTTTCTCTGTGGCTTTACTTTTTTCTGATTTCATTGAACACACGATATTTGTGCTTTGAACAGAAAGCTGGGGTCAGTTGGAGAAGTTTTAGTGGGCTGACCATCAGTGCTAAATAGCAAAGAAAAATTAACTTCAAAGCAAAATACATTTTAATAAAAAAATGAAGAGGAAGAGGAAGGAAATGAAGTTCACTAAGGTCATGGAATAAGAGAAAGAGAAAAGTAGCTAGAGTAAACAATACTTTGTTTCTAGTGTTTTTCAGTAGGTAAATACAAAGTGTGGGAAACTGAAGTTTTTAGAACCTACGTCCTTAATTAGTGGGAAATCATTATTACACAGGCTGAGCAGTTTAGAGCAGTATTAAATGATGCAGGTCTCCATCTGAGTGATTGGCTTAACTCTAGGTGACTACGTGAGAAACACACAACCTTAATATTGTAACTAAATAGGTTTTACAACATAATTCTGAGGGAATATAAAAAATGCTATTTATTTCATGTGTGTATGAACTGAGGAAATGAGGTTATATTGCCTATGGTTGCACAGTGACTCAGGCGAGAGTCCTGAATGGAAATGAATAATGGTGACTGTTCTATGGTCCTCTTCCAGTCACTAGGCAGCTCTGCCTCTCACAAGTGCTATGTAGTATCTTCAAACAAATCCTGGTTTTTAATATTATAATGGGACTTTCAAAGAAATTTGCAGGAGTTAAGCATTCATAACCCAAAGAAATTAAAAGACTCTGGCAGCTTTGAAATTCCAGCTCTCACTCCTAAAGATAGCGGTTGTGTCATTCTTTTAAAATGCTAAAGGGGAGTTTGTGAATCTGGGTATCACACCAGGCTGTTAGACTGTTAGAACCACTTGTTTGTCTCCATTTCTGCCCACTAAAGGAGGATCAGGCCTATTAGATATCTTTTGAGGAGACCTTTCATTAACCCAGTACTTTTTATATTGCGTTAGTACTTTCACTGGTGCTTTGCTTTGTTTTTTTCCTGATATTGGATCTTTAATATTACCCATCTCATTGCTTCAGTGACATGAGAAATATCTCTTCTGATGCAAATGATAGCAGGAAAGATAATAGCTCATACTACAAGGGGCATATTTAATGATTCAGAGAGTCTCTCCCAGATCAGGTTAGTGCCTTATTGGTGGGTGCAATGCAGACTACCATATCTGAGTTAAGACTATTTACAATGGCTCATGTTGATGTACTCAGAAGCTGGAGATGCCAGCTTTTCCGTAGATGAAAGGTGGGTCTGTATATGTATATATATGTATGTATATTTCTGTTTGACTCAGTAAGAATATCAGTGCGCTGCTTTTCGTTCTAGTTTTTGGACAGCAGTAATAGAGAAACCTTAAATAAAACAGAGCCTTTGCTTGCTGGGCTAGCAACACCACTCCTGGAAGCATGATTTTCTTGAAGAAGGGCAGAGAAGAAAAGAAGTAGCTCCTTTAGAAGAGAGATGAGTGAAGAGATGAGTCTCCTGCAATCCAGAAAAGGCTCCTAGGTAGCCTTCTTTTTAAGGAATAAATCATTGGCAAGCTGGTACACATGCTGTGTGAGGCAAAAAAGTTGGTGAGAGAACCTGCTGTCATAAATGGGTTACTGGCAGAAAGCTCCAGTGGAAAAATTGTGTGGAACCGAAGGAGACAATAACTATGGACACTCTGAAGGAGCACACAAAGGCTGCACAGTGGTAAGGAGCAGCAAGCCTACCTGCACAAGTTCAACATTTGTGTGATTCTCATTTTCTGTGCATGCAGCTGTGTTTTATGACACATTTATGACTCATTCTTCTTGGGCACCGGCATCTACACTGATTGCTCCAGAATCTTGTTTATGAGAGACAGTTTTCCAGGCTCTGTGTTCTAACTGTACACCCCTACCTGCAGTAAATGTTGCTAAATCGGGCCTCCTGCTAAGGAGCAGAAACTACAGACAGGTAGCTAACAAGTTTTGCAGGTGGGTTACAGGTCAGCCTTTGTATCATATTGCCCATGTTTCATTTCACCATTCGGCATACCTTTCTCTTCCATTTTTCCCTTGCATGTAAAATATTTAAGGGACTTTTTCTCTTCAAGCAGGTTGAACACCGTAATATCATTTCTGTTCATGGACCAGTGAGCACTCCAGCTTGTCAGTATTCAAATTACTATCAAACTGTTTAGTACCCGTCTAATTAAAACAGAACTCACTTGCTGATCTCTTCATGCTAAAGCAAATTAAATCCTAATAGGAAAAGTGATATATCACTTAGATCAAAAGAAAATGAATAACTATAACATAACCACCTCTTTTCTACCTTTTTTTTTCCTTTTTCTAGAAGTGGGGGAGAGGAATGGCAGGCAATACCTGTTTTCAGATAAAACCATATGTACTGTCGCAATCTTCTTGTGATTCCCTGTACTAGCGAAATCCCTGCATTTTACTGTAGAGAGAAGGAAATTTCTGTAGCTGAAGGGAAGCATAGTTCCAGGGATGGAGCATGGGGAGGGGAAAAGGAGGTGGCAAATAGAGGAAGAGAGCATACTGGGGAAAGGGAACATACCCCTAAAATGTTTTGAGCCGAATGGGGAGCTTTTGCAATTGCTTTGTTGACTAAAGGAGGGCCAATGCTCTGTGGAAGTCCCCGATCCTTTTGTTTGGTTCCATTAAATTGTTCAAGTATCCTAGGGGAAGGGGCTGCCCTAGTCTGTCTGATACTCTTGGGTCATTGATAAAAATAGAATAGAGAATATCTCCTTGTTTTCAGTCTATTTGCATAGTTCTTCCTAGAGCAGAATGGTCTGTTCTTCTTCCATCAACAAAAGGACCACTTGTCTTGGGGTATTGACTTGTTCTATGAGGCCTTCAATTCTTTTCCCTTCTTTTTACTTTTTTTTCCCTTTTCCCTGACCCTTCCTCTCACTGAGTTGTAGCACACTTGCCTCTGGCTAGGAATATTAATGAGCATTTCTTTTCAAGAGCTTATGCAGATTCCACTCTGTGAATCAGCTGGCAAGAGGTGCTGTCCAAGTAACTTACCCAGAGTAGTGCCCAGGGGCAGAGCATATGAGTGCATGGCATGCCTCATTCCCCGGCCTGAGAATAAAAGGTCAAAGAGTCGACTTTCAATGTGGGGTGCCTTGTATGGCATGGATGGCTCAGACAGAGCCCTTCATACAACAAAGGTTATTTAAATAACTATAAATTAGGGATGGCTCCTAAAAATGTAAATTTGCATCAAGACGGGGAACTGAGTGGCTCAGGTGGTTCATTATTAACTGCATGAGCCTTTTTCTTTTGCTAGTTCATATCTGCTCCAAGTCAGAAAAGACAGAACATTAAAACTGTCTGAGCAGGGTTCACTAGCAGGCATGAAATTAATTTAGTTGGCTAAATGGGAGTGCATTTTCTGGTAGAAGACTCTTGACCACGTTGTGCACTTCCATTGTAGATAGACAAACTCAGTTAATGAAAACTAAAAAATCCTGAGCAGACTAGATCACAGAAATGGAGCACTCCAGTCTCCTGGAGAAGATGGGCCATCCGAGATGAGGGGTGTCAGGGTGACAGTATAGAGAAATGCACACTGCTTCGTATTTGAATACAGATTGCTCTCCGTTTTCTAATGACATAAAGCCATGCTTTCTGTCCTCCTCTGGATCCTCCTGTAATCTTGGCCTTGGTGGTCGTTCAGAACATCGGTCTTTATGTTAGAGACCTTTTCTCGGGTGGTGGGTTCTGCCCACCGCTCCCAGCCATGGCATTGGGCTGGCATCGTTCAGCTCCTGGTTGACACAAGAAGTCTGAAAGAACAGATATATAATAACATTCTGGGAAATCTTTTTTAAAATTGGGCCAAATCTGATTCTAAGTTATGAGGCATTGTCTCTGGTAATCCTTCTCACTGGGGTTCTTACCATTGGGAAGAGAGGTTAGCATAACTTGACTGCAAAAAATGGGTAATATCTTGCCTGTAGGAGTCCAAAACAACCATGTGCTAAGTTGAACCATCATGACTTACTTTACCTAAAGAATAGAGACAAGATCATTGTTAAAATCAGTATTCTTGAAGGATTTACATGGTTCCATCTTGTGTCCTAGACAGGATTATGACAAAAAGGGTCACTCTCTTTGCAACAGTTTGGTATTTTTAACTGCTGGTCCCACTGAAAATGGAAAAATAGAGAAAGAGATATTTTTATACAGATAAGGCTGCAGAAAAAAAATTAAAACTGAACTGTAACTACTGGAGTTTGTTTCTTTCATTTACATCCTCCCATCTGCCACAACGCGTGAATTCCTATACAAAATCTTTATTCTGTTCCTGGGCCTGAGATGTAAGGTTTATCCAAATTCTGTAAGGTTTTCAGAAAGCTGATACATTTCTCCTTTGCACTATTCGAAGGAGAGAAATGATGATCCAAGGACCGGAGTATTTGGCAGGCTGTGGACAACTAAGCTTTAGTTCCCTGTTCTGCCGCAGATTTCTGCACCACTTTGGGCAAGTTGCTTAATCTCTTTATGATGATGCATCTCCCATCAAAATTAAGGTAATAGCATAAACAGGCATGTTCTGAGAGTATATATAAACCTTTCATCAGGAATTGATTGACATTAGCAAGACTTAGGCTTAAATTTCAGGAGATTTCTACTAACATGTTATGTCAAGCCCTATACTGAAACCAGGAAAAATCAAACTTCTGGTGCTCAATGAGTTAATTTTCCCAACTCACGAACATGTGTCATTGCTTAAAAAATGGTATTATTTGGAGAGAAAAGAGAAACTCCATAAAACCTTTGTAGCCCAATTCTGGAAGCTATTGCTGTCCTTTCAAATGACCACTCCCCAGGCACATTCACACAAAATTACTTGACCTAAAGCTCATTGTGCTTTTACAGTTAGCAGATTTTCTTCACTTCATGGCGTAAGTCCCCTTTTAACAGAAATACCTCTCTGGTCCTTTCCATTATTTCTCCATCAATCTACAACCTGGCAACACAGGGCTTCTCTGATTTTGGGAACCTTTGTTCTGGAGTTCCTTCCTGGGCTTTGTGGTTGCACTGGGGCTTTGCTGCTTCCCCCGCCTACTTTCAGTAAAGGCTTTGCGGTTGGATGCTAGGAACATATGGACATCCAGCTTTGCTAGGACAAGTATCTGAATGGATGCCTTTTTTTTTCTTTTCCTTGTAGACTGATCTTTGGCAAGTTACTTAGATTGTCTTCTGTTTCTGCATTTCTAAAATGGGGGAAAAGTTTTCTCTTCACAGTACGTCACAGTACTTTGCTGGGATTTTCAAGATGTTCTGCCATCCCCATATTCTAGAAATTAAAACTATTACTACCTTCAATGTTTTAATAAAATTTACCAACTAGCCTGGATAGACACTGCCTTTAAAATAGTAAATATTTCAAAATATTCAGTAGTAATCTATCTCATGTGTGGATGATAAGTTTTTAAAATGCCTTTAGTGTTGGTTTAATGTTTTATTCTTCTGACTTTTGCAGGAGCAGAGCTAAACTGACATAAATAACTGATTACGCTAAGGAAAAAGAGTTCTTGGATTATAGCTATAGTAGAAGGTACAGCAAAAAATGTAAGCAAAGTGACTAAAAAAATGCTAGGAGTTCAGTGCAGCATGTAAACTTTAGATGTCTACCGGAGAGGTGGAGATTAAACATACCAGTAGTTAAGACTATGGGAGAAATATTCTTGATGTAACTAGCCCTTTCCAGAGCTGATTTTGTTCTTGTTGTACTTGAAAACCTTAACCTTCCTTCCCCATCTTCAGAACACAGTTCTCTAAGGAAAATGGTTTCTTTACTCCTACCCCAGATTCTTCACTCTATGATTCAGTTACTCTTTGTGGAGCACCAGGACCATCTCTACTGAAAGGCACTTTTTGTAGGTGTTATAGATTTTAGCTGTCAGCATAACATACCAGAATGGAATTACTCTCAAAATATTTCTTAGCATGACGTAAATTTGCTGTAACTGATTATGACATTCAGGTCTCTGAAGTTACTGTTACTTTCTTCCATTTTGCTGAAAAGCAGTAACAGGAAAACTGATCACTGTGACGTCTGGTAACATTTAGGGGTTGTATTTTATTTTGATTCACACCCTAATGCCAATTAATGTCAGTTGAATCATACAAGTTAGAGATGGAAAACACCTATTAGATAATGGCAGGGCATGACTGTTCCCCCAATGAATTCTCAAGTGCTTTGTCTCATCTAGTTTTAAATTACTCAAGCAATTGAAGTGTCTCTGGGGAGGTTATTCCACAGCCTAACGTACCTTGCCATTAAGAAATATTTCCTCCTATTCAGACTAAACTTTTCCGCTGCTTATTTTCATCATATTGCCGCTAGTTCACCCCTTGCTGTTGCTAAACTATTCCCATTCCTCCCATGTGTTTACTCTTTTCAGACTCCAGTCCATAAGTAAACATTCCCATCCTTGTTTATTAGATGCCCATATTCCCACCTACATTTCTTTCCTTTCATGTCATCTTATAATACAGACTCTCTTCTTCTGGGACCTCTTTTTGATGTCAGGCACCCCAAACTGAAATGGTTATTGTAGGAGCAGTCTCATCAGTGCCCTGCATTGACAAACTATCATGGTTTGTGGTGAGATGCCATTTTGACTGACACTGGCATTTCTTGCTCTCTCATCACTGCTGAACGTGTGTTCCACTCCCTGTTGGTCATATGCTTAAGGACCCTGATGCATTGTTGTTAGAAATATGTGAGGAAGAATAGGCATTTTAGAGTTTTACGGATGGAGTAGGGTTGGTGATTCAAACTGTACAGCTGAGGCGAGGAACATGATAGACATCTCTACAGCTCCTTCCACTGGAAAAACTCAAGCCATTTAAAGCATAAATCAGTTGTGGAAGATTTCAAATGTTCTTATGAAAGAATTAAGCATTTGATACTGATTTATAGTTGAAAAAATAATTCTGTAGAGACCTCTGCCAGTGTTTGCAAAGAGACTACAAATATTAGGTGGCTGATTGATTGTTTGCATACTGAACTTGAATCAGTTGTCTCGGTCTGGACACCTAAAAGTATTTTGAAGCTCATTTGCCTGACACCATCTAAGATGAGGAGAAGGATTCAGTGGCAGATTAACCCTAAACTGTCTATGTTGTGCAACAGACAGAGATGATAAGCCTGCTTCCATGACTGAAAGGCAGTCTCTCTTTGCAACCCAGTGTGGCTACACTAGCACGGCAGAATAGCTGCACCATGCACAGGCCTCCGCGCTGGCCATCTCTTTCTTAAGAGCATTGTGTTATGCAGGAACTGGCTGTTTTACTCCTGAAGACTTTACTGCGCTCTCCTGCTCCACCTTGTCCCCAGCTGGTAACGCACACCTTTAATTCTTTACTGTTAATAATTGTTTAAAACATGGCCAACCTCCAGATTCAGGGCTGGAATCCTGAACCAGTCATCTCTCTGATTAAAAGAGACTGTGGTCAGCCCCTGAGGTGACAGTTAAAGCTGAACAGCAGGTTAGGGCTAATTTTTATTAATCTTCTCTTTTATGTTTTTGTTAATGAAAGATAAATGTTTGTGAGTCATATTTCTTAGTTCCTCAGATCCCAGAGAAGATTAGTACTTACCTGACTTTTTAAAAAAATAATAATCCAGGATAAAAAAGGAGTAACAGAAACTGTTTTTTCCAGCTTTTCTCATGGTAAGGTGGAGTGTTGTTCTGTCCTACTTTCTTTGTCTGTCTGTCTTTGTGTGTCCATCCTTCTGTCTTTCTGAGTGAGCAAGATTCTTCCAGTGCTGTATAACAGATTTTATATTGTCCTTAAAATACTAAGACTGGGTAAATGCCTATATGTATTATGTGCTAGTCTTTCTGCCTTTTAAGTATGCGAAACTCCTCTAAAGTTAAGGGAGAAATGACTATATACGTTAAGAAAAATGGAACTCTGTAGCGTTTTTTCTTTTTCTCTAACTTCTACTCCTAATAATGACAGGCGGTTAGAACATTTCTAAGGAAGGTCCCAAATGCCCTTGTGGGCCATAAGGCAGGAGGGGTGGTGTAAAGCCCGACACCTGCATTGGTGGTGCTGCTGCATTGCTGTCATGGGGGCTCCAATGTCCCACTGCAAACCCTCACCCCAGGGTGAGAGCGCGGCGGGGGGCTGTGGGGAGCTGCTGCTCGACCCCTCAGTGGGAGGTGGCTCCACAGGAGGGATGGGGATGAGCTGGGCTGGAGGAACTTGTGCCTTTTCTGACCAGCTGGACAAGGAAATTCTGCTTTGAGACTGGGGATGGGAAAGAGTGGGAAAGGGTATGAAATTGTGTGTTTTACTTGTGCATGGAATGAAGAGCATTTTTGCTTTTTGTCCTCTAACTAGACCTTGGAAATGGTCTGGAAAAGTGTGCATCTATAGCAAGAGGTGACTACTAGGGTTGAATGCCTACAGTTTACGTGGTGAAATGAGAGCAAATGATTCTTCGTTAATTTAAATCTCTATCTGAATGCAGGTACCTTCCTGTAGATCTTGAGAAACTCTTATGACAAATATAGTGCTTTGCTCATTGCTGTGGTTAATTTAGGAAGAATGTTTCATGACTCTCAACAATAGTAACTTCAGCTAAATGCAAAATTAATCAAGAACTGGAGGAGACTCAAATAAAGTGAATGAGCTCTGGATAAATAGCTCCACTTCTAGTTTATGTCCCAAGCCTAAAGCCATCTCTGGACCCTACAGATTTGCTTATCACCGGTTGCTACATTTCAAAATTAAAGGGTCTTAAATAATGTTCATTGGCCTGGTTTTTGATTCAGGCAGGTATGACTGTGTGCAGTGTTGTTAACTTCAATAATGTAGTGTAAATGGAGAAAGAATCCACTTCGTTGCCTGCTCTTGGTTTGCACTTCACGTACTCTGTGTGCTGTGTGGAGGCGAGATCTAAATTCTGCATCAAGGCCCTCTTGTTCCTGCGGCACCCTGGGGAATCCTATGATAAAATTGGAATTCTGTGGCAGCTACAAATAAATTCAGGTTCAGTTCCTTTTTACTGAATTAAATATGTACATGAATAATACAATTGGTACAGTAATCCTTGTAGTTTACATTATCAAATGCGATTTTTTAAATGTGTTCCCTATATTTTCAACATGCCACCAAAATTTGTTATGATAATGTATGTCTGCACTGTAAAACTTTTCAGCAGAAAAAATCAAGGCTCTGTGCAGGATACGCTTTAGATTCATTACATCCAGTTTATGAGATAATTTGGGTTTTGGACACGTGGCACATGTCCTCTCAGTGCAGGATACACTTTAGATTCATTACATCCAGTTTGTGAGATAATTTGGGTTTTGGACACGTGGCACATGTCCTCCCGGTGCAGGATACACTTTAGATTCATTACATCCAGTTTGTGAGATAATTTGGGTTTTGGACACGTGGCATATGTCCTCTCACCCTCTTTCATTTGCTTTAGGCCAAAAGCCACTTGCCTGGGCCTGTGTGAATTGATAAAACCCAAATGTTCCAGCTGCAATGTTCAATACTGTGTCTTGAATCAACAGTTTTCTAATTGTTCCCGATGGTGAAAATAGTTAATGCTGACATTTAAATAGCCATAGTTCACTTCTAGACCTAACACTGTCTGTATTTTGCAATTTTTTCAGAGACTGTTGATGCAGCGCTATGCAGTGTAACACTGTATTATGTGTGATACCATACAGACCCCAAGTCAGGGTAGACCTTGATCCCAGGAGTGACCCATGCGTAAACTCATTTCCTATAGAAAGTTTTTGTGGAAAGGAGAAGCAATGAGAAATACAGTGACTCGTCCACAACCGTGCAGGAGCAGAGTTGACTATGCAGAGCTAGTGGTTTCAGAGGCTTTCAACGTGCAGTAGAGTAACACATTGTCTCTTGGATGGTTGTTCCTCCCCACCCACCCCCTTTCGTTTTAAGAATAGGTGACGTCTTTCACAATTACTTCATTAGGGATAACTCTAGAATATGTTTTGCAATGCAAATTGCAAAATATGTAGAAATATGCTTAAAAGTTATGAAAGTATGTCTGTGTATTTCCTAGTGGAACAGATACTTAATATCTACTGAGCCTAGTGGGTGGCCGCGTAATTAATGAAATCTTTCCAGGACTTCATAATGGGGTCTATAATTTTCTTTCTGGTTAATAAGAAAATGACCGGGCTTACAAAACATTTAGCTGGAGACCTCTGGAGCTGAAAGCACAGTTTTGAGTTCTTCTTTAATGTAAGCATGAGTTTCAATGAAACGCAAAAGCAGGATATGTCAGTCCCAGCAATATAGTCAGTGTTTTGCCTTGATCTTTTATAACATTAGACCAATGTCATTCTGGTCCTAATTCTTATGCCAGGGCAAATTACCCATTTAGGTTTCATTGTTCTACGTTTTCTAGCATCTTGGAAGCTAGAGATGTCGTCAGGTCAGGTCCCATTGTTCATCCTTCTCAATGTGAATAATAGTTTTTATGGAGGATGTGGTCCTCATGTAAAGAAATCAGCCTCTTTTTTATATCGCCATTTTAAATTTATCTTTAATCATTAGATTTAAATTTAGAGAATGATTACAGATGGAGTGTTAAACTTGGTATGTTCAAACAGAAAGCAGGAAGGGAATATTGTTTGGTGTATATATCATGGGTGTCTATATCAGGGCGTCTATATCAGGGTACACGTACCACAGTCAGGATGCCTGGGGTCCTACCCTGGTGTTGCTGTGAGTCACTGGCTCTGTACACAGTTAGTTAGTTTAAGCTGCAGAAGTCTTTATTACCAGGGACAAATTCATGCTTTGTCTCAGTGGGTGGAACTTCCTATGATTTCAGCAGGAGTGCCCCTTGCCTACACATGGGTGCATTTTCTCCTTGGGGAGGAAGTTCTGGCACAGAGTTTCAAAAGCGGGTTTTTAACAGAGCCTTGTATAATGTTTTTACACTCGTTTCCTAACATAAAAGATGATACTAGGCAATGGTACTGGCAGGACTTGCTTACACAGATGCTATTGGTAGTTTAGATAAACAGTAACACCTAGGATGCCAGATGTTGTGATTCATCCCTAGTGCTTGCCAAACTGTAATTCATATTACGTTAGGGGCTACTGGTTATTTGTTTTTCAGCCCACTAGAAGTCTAATTGACTATTCCTCCACCTCTTTTTCCCCCTCTCCCCCCACTCTTTCTTCCTCTCATTTACTTTTCTTCCACCTGCGTTAATACTCATTTTGGCCTGAAGCATGGAGAAATCCAATTGGTCATCCAGGGATCAGGTACCCTAGGCCAGAGTATCCTAGTTTTACGTAATGGTTAGTGATGGCATCCAAATAATTTCCCATGTTCCTATTGAGAGGTGGGTGAGGGGCAAAGCTGAAAACCTTTGCCAAGAAGCAGTCTGTGGTGGATACTAAAATAAGTCAGGTAGCAGATGTCCAATCCAAACTTTGGTGGGTAATTAGCTGATTCAATATCCAAAAGAAGCAGGTAATTGTTGTGATTTGTGAATCCTCTGCCAGGGCAGATACTTTACAGCTTGCAGATATTTCTCTAATGAGGGAGGGTATCGTGAGCTCTGAGCAGTAAAACACTGTTTTCTTAGTATTCAAAAAGAATGGCTGTTTTTTTTCTTTAGGGATGTTCTTGGCATAGACCGTTCTTGTTCTTTTCTTTGTTATTTCTTGGAAGTCTTCTGAAAACTATTGATGCAGTATGCAAATTCAATGCAGGAAATGTAATGTTATATAAGTGTAATTCGCCTTTTATTCAAAGGCGTTTTTATTCCTCCCTGCATATTTTAGTCCATTCTTAAAAAAAAAAGAAGAAAAAAATAGGAGAGAGAAAAGGACGAAGTTTAAACACAATCGTATATTTTTCTAAAACAAAGTCAGAGGAATATGCTATAAAGATCAGACCATAAAAAGAAACTGAGGAATTAGAGAAACACTAATAAAACAAAAATATGGATATCACTGGAAATGCACAGAAAGGGACTGTTTCAGGATGAAAAAAAGTGTGCCTGGCTGTTGCCATTCTAGAAGAACTAGACACAGAAAGAAGAGAATGGAAAATAAGAGTGAAGCTCTAAAGCCATCTCTCCTCCCTTCTTCTTTTCAGCGTCATTTCATAAGTAGTGAGGGGAGAGGAGAAGTGAGGGGAAGGGGGCCAAGAATCCTAGCAACCAAAATACTACAGATGCAAACACCTCAGAAATGTGCAACTGCTAGCAAAATTTTAAGAGGGTAGGTTCACTACTTCCATTCCTGAGCTAAATAGAGCAGTGTACGCTCACAACAGCATCACAAGTCTCGTTTCCTCCACTTCCTAAAGTGGAAAGTTATTGTTTTCATGTTTGCAGTATTTTGATATACAGAGGTGCCTATGCAATGTTGGGGAATTAAAAAAAACAAAATTAACAAGTGGATATTGCTTGGATGTAGTTAGTTTGAAGAAACAGCTGGAGCAGAGCATGAGAGAGGGAAACAGCATTTTGTACCAGTCGTTAGCATTTGGGTTCTTTTTCATACTATCTCAGGATTTCCTTTTCCTTTCTAAACTCTATGTACTTTCTTCCACTTCCCTTTTTTCTGTGAACCTCTCCTTATTGTTTTCTTTGAAAACAAAAGTCTGGACAGAAGTCACAGTAACTCTACTGAAGTCAATGGACTTTCTCTGGTGTAAGAGATCAAATTTCCTTTGCTCTTCATTGTCCTTGTTCAATTTGCCCCATTTTTTGCTGTCCACCTCACACATGACATTCCCTACTGAATTACTTCTTCCTTCTCTTTTTTCATTCTTTCTCCTTTTTTTTTTTCTCTCAGCACTTTCCAATTAGTATCTCTGCTCATTACTGCCAACACAACTGGCAGGCAGCTGTTGGTTCCTTCCATTTGCTGACAGGAGGAACATTTTATGGCAGAACCAAGAACTGGCCGAACAATAAGCCCACAAATGAAATCATGACCATCATAAGCACCAGTGACAGTGAGGGTACCAGTTATCCAAAGTGGCGGACTTGGAACAAAAATGCTGAACCATAGCTCACCACTTCATTGCAACTTGACACATCTGGCCCCTAAAATTTTTTTACCAGGGCCAGTAGTTTATTAATGGAGCAATAACACATCGTTGTCTGTAACTGTGTAGAAGAAGAAGCTGAGCTGTACATACAGTGAAAATGGACACCGTAATTGTTGCTTACTTTGAACAGGGCTCCAACTGTACTCATATAAATGAAGTGACGATAGCAGATTTACATGCAAATCATTCCAGTTCAGTGTGAATGTTGATTTACTGAGGCCACTAAGAGTTCAGCAGATTGTAACAAAGAATAATGGAAGAAATTTCTCCTGGAATGACAAAATTGAAATCTGCTCTAAGCCTTTTAAGGTCATGTAAGCAATGTTTGTCATATTGCTAAGCCCGTCACATAATCTTCCAATCTGAATCCTAAAATTCCTTCTAGAACCCAACCTCTATTTCACTCATAACAATGCTTTTATATTCTCTAATTGCATAAAAGTACAAAGAGCACAGCACTTCAGTCATTACACAAATTAATCCACATATTTAATGCAAGTCACTTATCTAATGTCAGGTAAAAAAGAGCTAAGTTATGGTGTAGTAGCATTGGATTATCTTTGAAAGGATGAATGATCCAAAAAAAAGGAAAAGTAGTCTTAGCTGAAATGGTCTACTTCCCTCCAGTCTATTGCAAACAAAAATTTACCAAAAGCTAATTTTAGGAAAGTTGCGTTTGAGAACAAAGTAATGGTATTGTTAGAAGCTGTCTGTTCTCCTTGCTTTCCTGCCCCCTGTGCAGAAAGGTCTTCTATATGTCACTCAGGAAAGGTTAAAAAATTACTGCATTTTGCCTAAACCAACAGTGAAGTGATAATATTACAGAAAAGAAACATTGTGGACAACATTAAAGTCTAACAGGACTAAGGAGAAGGGGGCAGACTGAAAATAGATGAAACCCAGGTGTGGATTTAGACTCAGCCATACTTTTGTTTTGTGACATGCTCATTGATAAAAGCCTTAGCTTTTCACTTTTTTCCATGCTGAGTGGCTGGGAAAGAGAAGTTGTAAATTAACTGCAGCACAATTGACATCTTGAAAGCACAATGCCTCCCAAATTGGTTTGGTTCCTGGGAACTGTGAAATACTTACAGCTTTTAATTCAACCCTGGATTCAGCAAAACAATTTTGGGAAAACAAATGTAAAATTTTGGGTTCCTTTCTGATTTTCAGAATGCGGAAAATGAGAAAAAAGAAGTTCTGGGTAAATACAGGGTCTCCAGAATTAGGGCTTTAAAAAGAAAGGGAAAAAAGAATTATTCAGGGTTTTTTATGTTATTTTTCCCCCAAAGTGAATCTTTGCATCACTAACCTTCTATGTGGAAAATAGTTTTCAAACTGTGATCCACTAAAACACTCTAAGGGTGTCAGCAGGATGGAGTTGCTCAAGAGCAAGCAATAGAAAGCATGCCAGTTTTGTATCTGGGGGAGTTGAGAAGAAAAAGGGGGGGTCTGTGTGAGTTGATAAACCCTCTATTGACAAACTTTGCCAGCACAGTCCGAGGCTGCAGGGGGAAGCCGGAGCACCGACACCAGGGAAGAACTCCCTGCTCCTCTGACTTGCCTGTGAAGGAGGAAGTGTGTTTTTCAAACAGCTTTCTTGGCTCACTGATCATGGCTGCCCTCAAAATATGTACCAAAAAGCAAGACAAAACTGTGCTAACGTAATTTTCTTGGTGACAAGCATGGGTTTTGTCCACACCAGGCACAAACCTTATTAAATTGCATGTGTACCCGTAATCAAGTCCTAGCATGGTTTCTAAAGCACTGACAATCTTCCTCATGTAGATCAAATCTTTGAAGTTGTAGTGTAGCTGATAGATATTTCTATGTACACAGTTATTATGTGCATGATAAGCATGATTACTGCTTGGATATACTGTTTGCATTTTACCGTGCTATGTGCAGGATTTACAAAGCCCAGACTATCAACTCATGCATAGCCAAAGTCCAAATAACCTTTGGTTTCTCTGTTCCTGAAGAAGGAACTTTGACAATAGAAGAAACAATTGCTGAGAAACAGTATACACTTTCTAAAAGATGTGCTGACCTAGGAAAGAATATATTTTTTTAAAGTTTACACTGTTTTTACAATGCTTTTGATATTTTATGCAAGCTGTCATCTAATGGAAATAATGACCTCAGGGACATGTGTTTATCTTGGTTTTAGCCCACTTAAAATACATTTAGCCTTTAGCTTTTCCTTAGGCCAAAGCCACATCAAATGGGCCAAAGATGGAATAAACACACACATACACTCCTGAGGTCATTATCACTTCATTGTAGTTTTGCAGAAGAAAAGGAAAACAAACTCTGTCTCTTTGCATTACTTTTGAGACTCAGCATGCCCAAGTGATGGTGTATACACCATTTTATAAATGTTTTCTTTTTAGGGATGTGCTTTGCTTCTCTTTTTGCCTCTGCCACATATTAATTGTAAACTCTTTTCTGTTAATACTTTAAATTAATCTTTAAAACATTGAAAAGCTGTAATTGCAGAAATTAGAGCTGTAGTTGCCAGAGTACAGTATTAGTCATTGGCATTCTCCACGAGCAGAGATTCACAGATGGAAACATTTTAAGAAGAAGAAGCAGAAGAAGAGTTAACCTGGAGAATCTACTCCTTTTATGAATTGAGTCCTGGAATATTGGATTAGTAGGTCATAGATGGGGTTTTGTTTGTGAAACAGTAAAAGAACTCTGCACCCCAATGCTACCAGGGGGTTACTGGTACAATATATATAGCCCAATGCTATTCCTACTACTCTCCAAAAAATGGTACTGGCAAACAAACTCTGCCAACTTGCTGTGTGGAAAAGCTTACTTTTTTTGTTGAGCGCTATTTTTAACATGAATATCATATAGCTTACTTCTGTCATGTTCTGGCGTAGTGGCTGAGGACTACAAGTGATAAGAAAATTTTACTCCTCTTTTCAGAAGCTTTAGTTTGCTTCCTAACCTTTAGTTAGGAAGGAGGAGAAAAAAAGATCTCTCTCTGAAGCATGCAACTTCAAAACAAAACCCCAAATATTCGTTCTGTTGAAATCATTGGCAATTTAAAAAATGTATTTAATACAGTGAGGAATTCATCCTAAACCCAAATGGTACTTGGACTCAATGCTGTAAAATAGCAGTTGTTTGTGGAAAGTTTCAGACCTTGTCTCTGCGAAGCCATCCGGCAGAAGCTGAACTGCCATGGACTTCAATGGAAATGAATTTCAAAAGTGCTGGGCTTAAGCACACACTTTAGGTTAATCATATGTTTAAGTGATTTCCTGTTTTGGAGGTTTAAAGATGGAAATAACATGGTTTGAATTCTGGGCAGAGAAGGTGATCCTGGCAGCCGTGCTTTCAATGGAAAGGATATGTTGTGTGCACATGTATGTTAAAGGGAACTGTTGGCACTTACGGTTGAGGCAAACTAAGGATCTCCAAAACTCTGTGCTGAAGAGGACAGTAAGTTACTGACTCATATGCAGGTCTGCCAAGGGACCAAAAGCTGCAGGGAGGTGGGGAGGTCTCTCCAGGAAGAGCCGAGGAGCAGCACAGACTGCTCTGTACCAGAGTCACTGCAAGGCTGCAACTACTGCAATCCCAGTGGCTTTGATTAAACACACACCAGTAGCAAATACACCAGTTGGTTTCTCTTACTGATAACTGCTTAACAAAAGAGAAGGCTGCATTCAAAGGGGCAAGGATTTACTAATAGAGATGCCCAAAACAGCTGTCTGTCCTCGTCCATGCATGCAGAAATAGATGTTGTTCTTTCTCATTGCCCTCATGAGACGACGGCAGAGTTCAGGCAGTCTGGGCTTGAATCCCTGTTTCTGGATGTTTTAGATGAGCAAGCTGTTTCCTGCATTGCCTTAGCCTCAGGTCTGCTGCCTGTCAGTTCCTCCACTGCTGAAATCGTGACCATAAAAATAATTCCTTGAGAGCTAATACCCACTCAAGTTACCAGCCCTAGTTTAATGTGAAATCTTCATGTTCATCATAGACATGTCGGCATCAGGCAACGTGTGGAGTACAGACAGCGAAGGCTGTATGCGGTACAGTGCTTACCTGGAGGGGAAAAGACTTACCTCCAAGCAGACTTTTCCCTTCCAAAAACCAGGCAACATATACTTTTGTAGTGGGTTTATGTGGCAAGGTTTTGGTAATGCTACCAAAACCCAATACAATTTTTTAGTTAAAAAATGAATCCATAGTGTTGATATCACAATTTTACTCATAGAGGAGCTTCCCGTTTGTTTTGAAAACAAGTAATATCTGACAAATTACACCATTCAGGTTTGAAAAGCATCATACCCTGGCATGCAGCTGAGAAAACAACATGGTCAGCCTAACACCCTTTTCTGCTCCCACCTGCCCCCAGAGGGGTGACAAATGTGGAAGGGGAAGAAACAAGCAGGTCTGTGAGTAGAAACAAAAAGTATGTGGGTGGAAAACTCCTACCTTTTCTTCCCCCAAAAGTCACAGAATTGCAGAATCACAGGCCTGGCTGTCTCACTCGATGCCTGTATGGGGCAGCTCCTTCCCCTGCGAGCAGTCCCTCCTCCCCACCACGTCCCCTGAGCCCCAGCTCCCTGTCTGCACACCCGAGGCTGGTCTCCATCCCTCTGCTTTCCGCCCCTCGCTTGACCATGGGTCTCGATATCCCCCTCCTTCCCCACTTTCCCTCTTCAAGGCTCCCTGTGCTAGGTTCGCAATGGACAAGAAGGTGGCGGTGGCCAGGCAGGTGAGTGGGGCGCATCCTCCTGGAGGGCAGGAGGAGGGAGAGACCATGGGGTGCAGACGCAGCTGGGGAGGGGAATTGGGGACACGGCCTGCAGAGCTGCTTAGAGCTGTGGGAGGGTTTGAAAATGTCTTTACACATTGGACTCATTTTCATTTCCAAAATTCAGTGTTTCTGGCAGCACTTATTTTTAGTTTGAAGTTCTATTTAACAGTTTTCGAGATTGGGCAGTGTAGTAATTTAGCAGCCCTTATGTGAAGGAGAGAAGGCTGCAGCTTCTGCACCACTTTTAATATTTGTTTACCATTTCAATTTTGTAGCAGGCCGACATTTAAATGTTCTGTTTGCTGTCATTTTGACACCTTCCCTTTATTTGCTTATTTTTAATCTGTGAAAGCGTAATACTTAGTGCTTGCTATTTAGAATCTGGGGATTAGAGTTGAATTTTCTTTGAGAGCAGGGTTGAACGTACCTGAAAAGTGGGTGAAAAACTGGGCTGGAGATAACTGGAGAGTGTACCTTCCAGAGAGGTGATCAATCAGTATTTTCTTACTTCTAGCTAAAATATATTTCAAGGACAACTTTTCCTCTAGCACTTTGTTATAAGTTTCTCTGGTATAAAAGAGAAAGGTAAGTAAAAATTGTTGTTATTCTGTATTAATTAAAGGCTCTCCAAAACCATAAATAAGTAGATAAACTTTTTCAAATGCCAGGACACTTTGAGATTGGGTCTGATTGTTTGAGATTGGAAAATGAGTGAAAGTTTGATATGTTATATTAATCTGAGCCACATGGCGTGGTTCCTCCAAGAGTTTTGTCCTAAAATAATTTATTTGGATTTGAGAACTCCTCTTCCTTGTCTCAACCCTGATACATTATTTACACAGAACCACGTAATACTTTGACAACAAAACATGAAACCACTTATCAATACAATCCTGAATCTCAACCCAAATGGTTGAAAGTATTTACAAGCTATAGGGCTTGGCATATTTTTATTTTTGGTTACACAATTCCAAGTGAGACCAGGGAACCTTCAGAAGCAGAAAATTAGTTTTCTTCATGATTTTTTAAAATCAAAATTCAAAGCAAAATTCAGAAGCATGAAGCTCACTAAAAAACTCATGCTGAAGAAAATATTTACAGAGTTCCCTGGAATGATCTGACAGCAGAATTATGCAGAACTGTGTTTGTGAAAAGCTAATGATAGGATCTTTAAAGGCTAACAGATATATTCCCCTACAGGTAGTGAAAAACCTGGAAGACCATCTCTTTCATTATTTGTTTCATTTTTTTCTCAACATATGTTTTTCTGTGGAAATCATTACTATGTTATCACTTTTCTTTGATTTCAGTGCTCTATAACAGCTCACCTATGGTCCATCTCTGCCTTCTCTCAAAGAGCAAATCTCCCTTACGTTCAAGCATTGTTACAACCTACATCTACCATATATGAACAAATGAGTGTAAGCAAGCACAGGTCTGGCAGGATTGCAGTACCTGATAATACGCTAGATCAGTGCACATCAATTATCTTGTATACGGTATTTAACCATAGCTGCAAAATTACTAGGTACAAAACCTAGTTTCAGATCTTGCATAGAAAGTTGTTCAGAGTGACAAAGTCAGTTTTTGGTCTGTGGCCTGTAACTAAAAATATAATTCCATCTTCTTCCCAGAGAAATTCTCTGCTGGTGCACAAAAAGGAATGATCTTCTGTGAAAGGAAGATGGATGTTACTTTAACTTTTATGATTTTATGAAAATGAATTTTTTTGCTATATGGTTTTCCACAAGGCAGTCCACATCTTTAACACCAAGATCAGCTGGCACCTTTAATCTTCTTTAGGGATATGTCGTCAAAGATTCACTCAGGGATTTAGCTGTGTGGCCAGTGTAGAGTCAATAGGATCTGTATAGTTAGATCAGCTTGCTGCTTTGAAAATTTACCCTGTCATGTTTTAAACTATACTGTCTCATTACACAGAAATGAAGAGGATTTTTCTGATACCTTATTGAGATAGCAAACGTGGGGTTTTGTGTATTTTTGTTTTTACTGCATCTTCTTTTGATTAGCTGCCTATTTCTTGTTAAGCAGTAATAAGAAAACATTTCTTCAGGGTTTTTTTCAGCTCCAGTCTTCTCTGTGAAAGTATAAGAGGGAGAATTTTAAAGATCTGTCCTGTGAAACTGTTATCTCTTTGATTAACATTCGAAATTCTGCTGCTTGTTTTATGAAATTAATGTAACTTTGAAGAAAGGAAAAAGGCAATACTGATTTGTAATAATAGATTTTAATTAGGATGAGTGTTTGAGTCTCAGGAGTCTGTCCCGTGCGCATTTTCAGATCTCTCATCCTCTTAGTGTCAGAACTCTAATTACCACCCTTACAGATCAACTTGTATTTTGAAGATATCAGAAAATACATCATGAAAGATTCTTCTTTTTAATTGCATCCTTATACCCCCTGCTATATGGTTTCTATTGCCATCAATATTCCTCCACCGCTGTTTCTGTGTTTTTGCTTCCTTTGTTATAGGTGAGCCTGTCGGGTTACCTTTGGAAGAGGATCTGTGTTTAAGCCTCTCTCTGTTCTCCCCAGCTTCTAGCAGAATTTAAATTGTTGGACTCCCTGTGCAATGCCTGGCACGTATGAGGCATTAGATCAGTATAATCCAGCCTCGGCAGCAACAGGGGCCATCTCAGGGTATGGGACTCACTGCAGGTTACCGCTGAGCTCCTCAGACGTGGCTGCTCCCTGCCTCTCATAGCAGCAGCCTGCACGGACAGCCCTCTCCCCTGCAACAAGTGCCAAAATCCTTGTTCCTTGGTCGTCATGGTCAGTGCATCAGCAGGGGGGTAGGAAAGGAGGGCTGGTGATCCCCAACAAGGGAGCCAGGATGAATCAATAACTCATCACGGACCGAAGGCGTTCTGCCCCAGGTCAGATGGGGCGGGGTCTGTCAGGGGGGTTTTCCCTCTGTTGTGCAGGCTAGCTTTTGGAAGCACAAAACATGGGTCTCAGTTGCTTGAGGCATTAGTAGATATTTTGCATTCTGAGTAAATGCTCCGGGCAATTGTCTGTTGGAGTCCCTTCCTCCCTCTTCTCCCTTTCCCATTCAGTGGCAGGCTCAGCACCATGGTGCACTCTGAGACCTTTCACCACTGACTACAGAAATTTACTGTTAACAGCTTTTGGTTTAGCTCTGAGTGAAGAAGAGTCTGGGTCAGCAGGGAGTTGGAATTAAACTAATCCCTTCACATGCCAAAGCAGAAATGCCCCGGAAATCCTGCTCAAGTCTGAATATACGGTATCAGCCCCACTTCGCTGCCTCACGCTCACACTGCTCTGCTGCTTTCACAGCAGCATCTACCATCACAGCTAGACTTACTGTGTCCGTCAGAGCGGGCTCTCTCTGAGCAGGCAGGGCATGAAGCTCTCCACTTCTGCTTGTGTGGTGCTATTCGCTGTCGGTCCCTCATGTAGGGTGAGTTGGCTTCAGAGCTAAGCAGGCAAGTCTTTTAATTTCTTGAGAGATTTTTAGCTCCACGTATAGATTTAGTACCCTGTAAAGTCCATCTACTGACACTACAGTGCCTGCATTCATTTTTTTATATTCCTCCAGCATCTCGAATCCATTGATAATGAGGCCTATTAGATGGAGAAACTTGTTATTTTACAGTCCTCACCTGAGGTCCAAAAGCTGAGATGATAAGGGATGATATCTGTGAGATGTTCATACTGCCAACTGTCATTAATTTCAGTCAGGTGAGATGAATCGAGATAAAGTCCCATACTTCTCTCAGCGAGAGTTTCAGTAGACTTAGAAGGGTAAGCCTACACTAAGCCACATTTATTTTCAGCAGCGCAGGATAGAAAATTAACAATGCCGGATAAACTCTTAATTTCTTTTCAAAGGCAAATGAGGATGTCTGAAAGAAGTGATATTATTGGCTTAATTGCATCCTTGTCTGCAGTGCTATGATCAGCAAAACTTGATGGTAACAAGGAGTACACTGCCTACACTACAGTGCGGGATCCTGAACTCCTTAGCAGGCTGTACGACAGGGAGGTGGCCACGTTCACTAACCCCCGTTTGCCAAGGGCTAAAGCGACTACAGATTCAGTATTCCTGAATTTGTTTCCTGGTTAGAAACCCTTAAAATATGGCTGAATGTCAGAAAATGCCTAACATCCATTTTGTGACAGTCAGGCTTCTTTTAGAAGCCTTAAATCGGGCCTGACAAAAGCTAAAAAATATTGTTAAGATATTAGCAACTAGAAAAACTTGAGTGTAGAATTTTTTTTTCATTTTAGTTTCAACAGTCACATAGAGCAAAGATATGTATACTTGAAAAATCTTGGACCATATTATTGATCCACTTAATAGGAAACTAGGAAGTGTACATTTAAGAGAAATAAAACAAGTTTTTAAAATGTAGAATTTCATGATAAATATTTAGATATTATACGTATATATATATCGTATAATTCCTATAAGGCATATTATAGGAATATAATTACAGTGGTTAAGCTTTCAGCATATTTTGTTGGGGGTTATTTTGCCTTTTAAAGCTCATGGTGAAATATTCATACTGTAATTTCAATATCTAAAAATTTGGAAGGATTTTAATTGCAAACTTGTTTATGAAAAATCTTTTTTTCTTCTGGAAAGGCAGTTACAGAAGAATTGTGTCAACGGTGTCTATTTTTTGTACAAAAAAAAGCTGTGGGCTCCTGGATAATCAGCTTCAGGGAGGAAGGTGACGGCTGTGGGGCGTACTTTACACTGCTGTATATGCCTCGCTGATCAATCCTCTGCAGCAGCCCTGACAGCTTGCAAATATCTACAGAGCATCCCAAAAGGAAGCACCTGAAAATATAACAGAAAAGAGATTTAGAAAAGACAGTACTGATAAGCTTTTGTTATTTAAGACAGGCAAAGGTCTTCTTTATTTCATAGTGTATATATATAACCTAACTAACCCAAATACACAGTTTACAAAACCTCTTAATAGTTTCCTTTCCACAGGGTTTTTGACTGAATATATTTCTCAGATCCAGGGAGCATCTAATGCTCCCTGAAATCAACAGGACTACCATGGACTTTGCTAAGCATTTGTCTTGCCCACAGAAAACTCCTTAGAAAAAATGTTCATCTGTCTTCCTTTAACATACATTTTACCTTTCTCTGGTGTAGTCATCTAATACTCACAAAGCTTCTTGTGCTTCACTGGGGGTTGCATTTCGTTATCTAGAGGTGAAGTTTGGCTCTTAATTACTGCACCATTTACCTGCCATACTAATCTAGTAACCCAGAACATGACCAGTTCTGTATATTTAATTCTTCGTGTTGAAAATCATGTTGAGGGAGATCATTTTTCAATGCTGAGAAAGTAAAATATTACGGTTTTCTTAGGTTATTTCTGACAGTCCATTGAAAGTGCTTAAGAAGTGGCCTAGAAAGTTTTAGTTTACTTATTACATATTGAAACATTGCAAATCTTTCATTTGCTCTGGTTTTCTGACAATCTACATTTTCCGTGCCTTTAATGATATCACAGAGCTGCCATGATAGTTAGCTGCCCTTTGATTCATACTGGGGTTTCCCTTCTGTCTAGATCAATACAGTTATCGGAATATCTTTTTCTTAACGGGAATTTTTGGTTTTTTTGGATTTTTGAATCCAACATGTTGGGGACTTTTTTCCTGGAACCTTGGTTAACAGGGAATCAGGACTGCAGTTTTGGTGATGACAGTGATCTCAGCCATCCTACCTAGCCCCTAAGAAGAAAACAACACATTAACTTTTTAAGTGCTGGCAACCCTTAAGGACTTGATGTTTCCAGTACTTTCTCATAGCCTGCTAAAAAGACAGAAAGGTAGGGAAGGAAATTGTCCATCCAAGTAAATTAGGAACACTGAAAGGTCAGAGTGAGTCAGGTAAAGTGCTATTTTTCACAGAAAGAAAGAAGGATTTAAAAACCTTATTCTAGGGGAAAAGATTGTAAGAAGGACAGGAAATGGCACAAGATTTGAATCTTGAGATAAGGTTGTAAGAGGAGATTAAAAAAATGGATAAAATGTCACAGGCAAAGAACAGCAATAAGAGTGTCTAATCTGCATTTTGGAATTGGCACAGTATAATCAATTTTATATTGGTTGGCAGCAGAAGTTTATGTGTTAACTTGCTCAGCTTTTTCATTTGAACTGGTAAATGGAAAGTGGCAGTGACCACACTGCTTTTCTTTACAAATACATAATTTCTTCCTCCGTATATGCTGAACTGCATTATGACAAAAGTGTAGTTACTTACATGTGAACTTCTTACCATGTATTTTTGTTCTGTAGGAATATCTAGATATGATCTTCTTACTAGAGGATGTATGATAATATTCACAATCCTTGGACTTTTGTCAGTGTGTGTGATTATTAATTCTTATGAGACTGTGATTCAGATTTTCACATATCATTTGCAAGTGGATGCATTTCAAATCTATGGAACAATACCACTATCTTACCTGAAGTCTACATTTGGCACATAGAGGAATTATTCCATAGACTTCAGTGGAGTTTGCATCATTTTTGGAGTGCTAATGAGGGCCATGGAAATGTATATAAATGGATAAACACATAAACATACATACATATGTACATACATACATATATACATATATATATATGGTTTTTAGGCATAATACTGACTTGCTACCTGGAGGATGTTGTACAGATTCCCTTATTTGACTTCCCCAGAGAAGCAGTTTTTCATAAGTAGGATTATTCAAGTCACTTACTGAACTGAGAATGCAGAATTGCTCAATATAAATTGAAAAATTGGCAGACTCTAGTGGCAATGATCTATGTGCACCTCCAGCCAATGTGGAAGAAATGCACTTTAAATTCTTGGCATTAGAGGAAGTCAAAGGCTCTAGCTAGCATGGAAGCTTGCATTCAGGAAATGTTAATTAAAATTCCCTGGATGAAAATGACAAGATGGACGTTGAAAGTGTTCATGGCACCTTGTTGTCCAAGCCAAACTTCATTCAGTTGTCTCTATTTTCAAGGGAAATAATTTACTTCACAACAGATTTGACTAGTGATTCAGTAATATGAACTGCTGAAATTTCACATTGTGAGCTGCCATGCTAGTCTTATTTTGTAAATACCAGTGAAGAAACAACTCACCAGCGTGCTAAGTATATGGACAGCACCAAGCACTTTAAACATGCCCAACATAGTTTGTTCCTCTAGGCACAAACCTTTGATGCAGGAAGGAGCCAGGCATGTCTGAAGAGGCCAAAATGGAGAGAGGGAAGAATTTAAAATCTCTTAGGAATGAGCAATATCCCTAGTAGACTTAGGTGGATGCTGAAGAAATGGAGGACTGAACTTGAAGAAGAGAACAGTACAGTCTCCTCACAGAGCTTCAGAGCCTTTATTTTCTACCAGGGTTGCTCTATTAGGTCTGTACATTGTGGCAAAACAAGCCATCAGAGGTGCTTTCACTGAATGAGCAAATGACTTGATAAGCACTCATACTGTTTGTCCTTTTATTGTAGTGTTTTCTGACTGCCTTGTTGGATTAAGTCCTACAAGAACTTTCAAATGAGGCATACAAATTTCTACACTTTCCAACAAGAATTTCTTGGGCAAACATGTATTATTTTAATGGATGTAAGTATGAAGTCAAAGTCTTTTGGGACACTTCTGAAATCTTCAGTACATCTCCAGAAGGTTGATATGCATGTCAAATTCCTGAAGTTAAGGGGTATACTGAATACCAGACAAAATTTAATAGCTAGGATAAGGCAATGTATGTGCTTCATCAAGTATTTCAGAAAGAAATGCGCTGCTAATACACACTGGACTTGATTCCATTCAATTTTTCATTCTCCCACTAACAAAAAGTAAATGGATTATTTTTTCTTATTTATTAATCCTCCTTTCAAAAGGGTCTTTCTATCTTCTGAAAAATTTCTTTGTCCTTTCACATTTTTCTTTGACTGAAAAAAAGAACTTGCTACATTTAGCTTAAGGAGTCAAAAACAAGCACTGAGGTCAACTTAATTATGGAAAAGATGCACTTTCCCCTAATATGCTGGTAGTTTTTTCTGTTACCCGATTTGACCATATTGATAGCACCCATTTATGGATGTACTTGTGAAGTAAGAGGATATCCATAATTTTAGAGTCTTTATAAGAGGCAGAAACAGCTGTGTTTCAGATTTAAGCATTTTTATCTCTGTAGCTTCAGAATTTGAAATGTACCATCAAATGATTGTCCAATTCATTGATTTCAAAGTTCTCCTATTGGTAAGAAAACTTTCTATTTCTTGGTGTTATTTTGCTGCGCTGGGACTTTCAGAGGAAGTTTGGAAGGAGGATGCTCCACAAAATCAGAGGTGGAGTGGAGAGCTCCTGGTATTAAATGAAGTAAAGCGCCTCAGTTTGGCTCTTGTTTTCATATAGTATAAGATATTACACAGATGGTACTGGCCACTATCCAAACTGGCTATTGCTCGAGTCCCTCTGGCAGATGCTGGCGGGGTATCTCCAGGATGGTATTCTTCCTGTCTCTTTTTCTCTTTGCATTCTGTGCCTTTCTCCCCTGCTCAACCGTTTTTTTGGCAGAGCATGTCCAACATAATTAATAATATTGTTTGTGTCATGCCTAAACTTTTACTTTGATGAGATGTTTCATCTTTTGGAGGGTCTTATGTCTATCCAGTGGCTTTACTTGGCAAACCTCACTGCCAAGAAGAAGATTGTATGTCACTACTTACCCACAGAACTGCTTACTTTTTCAGAAAAGGTCTGAAGGGCATCTCTAAAACTCAGCTATGTAAGGAACTGTGATATGCCAAGAGAGTGCCATGAAATTGCAGCAAAGCTGGAGTTCAATTTTATGAACAGTAGTTTTTGACTTCCAGGCTTTTAAAGAACTTGTTTCTAGACATTTTTTGTAACCTCTGACTACATTATACTCTTGCTTCCTAGACTAATTAATAAAGATAATTTGGAGCTTTGGAAGTTAGTATCTATTTGGCTAAAAAAAAAAGTGACATGGAGTCAGTGTATTTTCTTAGCATAATTGCCATATATTTAAAATGTAGGGAAGAGTCTGATCCTCTGAACAGAAGGAGCACATTCAGCTCACAGATGGTTTTCTTCTTGCCAAAGCCTCGGGCTAGGCATCTTTCCCTTATCCTACCAGACCTATGCTGCCTATCTTGCCTTGATTTCTCTCCAGAATCCATGTAGGCCATGTGAAAAAACAGTGTATTTGGTGATTGTTCACATAGCAGTATTTGAAGCTTGGGAAACCCAATTAGATTTGCATTTCCTCCAATCCATGTGCTCGTTCCCAGCATCAAGAATTTACCTGTTTATTGATTTACCTCCTTATTCAGATAGGCCTACAATTCCCTCTGCTGCCAAGAAGACCTCAAACTGCAAAAATTGTTTTATATGAATATTCATCCTTTTAAGAAAGAAATGGGATAGTTGGCATATTCAAGAGCACTTGACGTGTTGCCAATATTTTTGCCTATATGACTTTTTGACCTGCGAACCAACACAGCATTAGTTGTTTTGAAATAAAAACCTCTCCATTCCAGAAAGCTCTTGGCATTGTATCTTGATTTTATTTATGGTTTTATACTAACTTGGACTGTTTTACTCTTGTAACTTGGGAATTAATTTATCTGTTTGTTTCATTGTAAAATGTCTAAGATACCAGATAAGTGATAGATAAATATTATTATTATAGATCTTTGTGTATTTCTGAGTGCAAACTTGAAGTTGCATTTGACAAAGAACGTTTTGTTCGACCCTTTTATGCTATTTGTTGGTATTTTCCATATATAGGATTTTGTAAGACCAGTTAACTCCTAGTTATAATGCCAATATTAGTGAGTTGTAAGAATACTGGCAGATGCAGATAACTTAGGGTGAGATAGCTTAGGTAAAATAAATCTTCTTCCAAAACTTGAACTAGGTTTTGCTTGAAGTTCAGAAATGTGCATGAGAACACTGTTTTCATTAGTGTATACTTCAGTATCACTAGGTAATAGTGGGAGGGGGAGAGTACCTTGATTAGAGACATTTAGACTGTCTGAACTTAATATGCCCATGTATGTAATCTGTCAGTTCTTGTATTATCAGTTATTTCTGGCTTTTTTCAGCTTCCCCTCCACAAAAAAAGAAAGCCCCCACATCTATTTCTTAGTACTTTTTAGCTAATCACCTCATTCACTACAACTGAGTGCAACCTGCCGGGGAAGCTGTGGAGGTGCTTGGTCTGTGGGGCGCACCTTGTGCACCTCCAAGGGACAGCTCATCCTCCAGCACAGCTCTCAAGTACTCCCCAGAGATCTGACATAAAGACAGGTCAGAGCATGAATTGGTAAAAATCTCATGAAGTTTTCAGATTGATTTTTGTCAGACTGAACTTTAATGGCACCAGCACTGAACCCCCAGAGCTGCTGAAGCTTGGGTGTCTCCAGTCAGCCTCACTTGTTACCTTGTGGTGTCACGGTGCCCCATAGCTTAAGTGCCAGCTTTGCCAGGGGATACATAGATGAATTTCAATATGGAGTCCCATCAGAAGGTAATAATTTCTTTATGTTTTTCCTGGAAACCACATGAATGAACCCCAAATCCAGCCTGGTTTTCACTTTCGTTAACTTGGAAAAGTTTTCAAGGTTGAATTTGCTAAAAATAGTGACACCTAACATTACCTGGAACTAATTCATGCTGTTCATTTTACTGGTAACCAGGGGAGAGATACAGGGAAGTTATTGCCCCTCTGTTACACAATAATTCAGTGCAACTAGAAAATCTGTTATTTAGGAGATAATTTTAGTTTGCTGTTGAGGTTACAAGGCAATAAATGGCTCCTTGCTGTATCCTCAGAATTTACCCAGCACATTTATGAGGCTATTCATTGCCCAGTGTACTTAGAACCAAGTTAAATTATCACTACTGTATCAAATCTACATTTAAAAAAACCAACTTTTTTCATTCATCCCTTCCTTTATTTCTTTTATTTCTCTTTCCTTGCCAGATATAGCAAAAAGCTTACTACCTCTGTATTGCTTTTTCAAATAGAATTAGAGCAAACCCTATTAAAAGAGCAAAACATTTTGCATGTTAATTGCTACTGGATTTTATTAGTTCCTTGATTTTAATTGGTTAAAATTTTGTAGGGTTTTTTCTTTTCCTTGGGGGGAAAAATGTGCTCTTGCTACAATCAATTTTGTTAAAAGGATAATTAATTGCTCTAGTATATAAAGTAAAGAGGTTCACTTACTAAAATACTCTGTTTTGGATCATAACCAACTTATAAAATCCTATTTATATGAAAGTTGTCCAAACTTAAGATTCCCTTATGATAGTGGAAAATATTATTCTAACGGTCCACATACCTTTGCTTTCTCTCAAGTTAGATAAACACTGGCACAGCATAGGCAGGGTTGGGATACTTTTTAATTGTACTAATGCAAAAAGTTTCTTCTATAGCTCAAAAGTTCTTTTCTATATTTTTAATACTGTGTGGTATCACCTGATGGAATTCGTATAAGTGTACTTATGCTTCTGCCTGTATACCACTCACATAGACCATAGTTTTATGACTTCAGCTTACTCGGTGTCCCACAGATTTGCTCCTTATTTTACATGCCTTTTATGAGGGCTGCCTGACACATACATATCTAACATATCCAACTGGTATCCAAAATATAACCAGTTTTGACAGATGTTATAGACAGCAGTCGTGGAGCAAACTATCAACTCTGCCCCAGCCACAGAGCTGAGTATGTGGTCTCTGCCATCCTCTGAGGCTAGAAGAGAGAACTGGCAGCCAGGAATCCTGTGTCTTAATTGTCATTTAATTGTAAAGCTGGAGATCAGGACACCAGGAAAGCTGTACTTGATGAATGTGGGAGTGCTAGCATCCACGGGGGCAGAAGCAGAGGAAACTAGAAAGCATGTAGTGTTGAACAAGTCTTGTGGCTTGTGATAAATCCTGCTATAGGGTCCTGGCTTTGGGGTCCAGACTCATTTTCTCCTGGACTGGAATATCAATGTCACTTCTGGCAGAGTGCAGCACACGTGCCAAATCATGCCCGCACTGAGGAGCCTCTCTCCAGGGCTTTTTGTTAACATCTGCATGTGATGTATCCAGCACTGTTTAATTTCTTCCCGCGATCCTCTGAGGTTTCTCATGAAGTAAGTGTGATGGGCATTAAAGCAGTGCCATGGCAGTATTGCAGTGCTCTATAAGCATAATGCCAAAGCTATCAGGTACTGGTAGGATCACAATAGTCGTGGTGCTGGTTTCATGCTCTGCTCTGCCTCTGGCCAAACTCTCTCTCATTCATGGACTCCTGTGTACCTTCCCACTTCCCTTCACTTTCACTGCCTATACTCTTTCTCTACCCTAGCCAGCATCCCTCCTTCTTTTCAGCAAAATATTTAGAGCTGAGAAGGGCTCTGGGTGGGTCCCTGGGCCGCAGGCAGTAGATGAAAAAGCTGGCTGGTCTGAGAAGGCAGGACCTGGGCACCAGGGAAATGAGAATCCTAGCAGCCACCATGGGAAGAAACCCTAGAAGGGCTAGTCCCCCCCAGCAAGGTCTCATGACCTTCTGTGCAAGGGGAACTCCAAATAACAGTCCTGATATCTTGTCTTCTTCCTTGCTTATCTGTAATGTTTCCTAAAGTGTTGGTATTGTGAAAAATTCATCTGGGATCAGCCATCACTAGGCCCTAACCCTTTATTTAGGAGTATTCCAGACCTGGCCACCTTTCTCCGAAGGCAAAAATATTATGCTGGCTTTTATGATCTTTTTTTCATGAGTACTTTCACTTTTACTTGGAAATGAAAAAAAAAAATTCCTCCTCCTTCTCCTCCTCCTAAATCAGTTCACATCTGTAAGTGATTGCAGCAGACCTGCAGCTGAAGCCCAGCCACCTTAGAAACCTCCAGCCTGTTTTAAAGCAGCTCTTAGCTGAGTTAGATGATGCTGGTCTTGACTTTTGCAATATACCCCTGACATCCAGTAAGTATTGGAAACTAATTTGTAAAAATAGGTCCTTTTTTTAAACTCTGGTATTTAAAGTAACACACCATTTATAATTACACATCAGGTGGAAACAAGAATCAGGCACAGGCCTCAGCTACTTTTGTGCAAAATATAGAAGCCCTTTCCAAGGGGATCTGATTATGAGGTACGTCAGTAACACCTTCCCAATTTCCAGATGCTGCTTATATTCTTACTCATGGTTACAGATGTTTTCTGGTGTGCCCATTTCTTTAGGTAAGACCATAGTGTCTTGAATTTAGTAAATTTGTCTTCATAGTTTGCAGGCTATGACAAGTGCAACGTTAAACAGATGTGATTTAATTTTGAACATCATTGATACGCCACTGGGAAATGTTCCTAATGTGAATATGTGTTGTCAAATACTCTAACCGTTAAAGTGCCCACAGACATAGCTAATGTGAACTCTCTGTGTGGGAGGGCATTTGTGTGCATATATAAAAGAGAATAAACTGAAAACACAGCAAGGATGCTATGTTGGCAGGTTATAACCTCTCTATTTTAATAACACTGACCAGCTAATATCAGACATACACTCCGTAGTGTGCTCATGGAACATACACAGTTTTAATCACAGTATGTGATTTGGAGGCATGTGTTAGCGATTATATTATCTCATTAGACTGCAATATAACTTTAGCAACAATTCAAGTTTAGGTGAAGAGTAATCTTTTTTTTTAAGGGAAGTGAAGAAATTCTGACTCGTAGATGATTCACTGAAGGGAACAGTGGGCTCTGTTTGTCATGGTTGCTAACCCCTATTCTCCTATTTCCCCAATCTCCTGGACAAAAAGGACTTTCTCTTAAGCACTTCAAGTGTAAGGTGAAGTTGTTTCTTATCTTATAAAGATTGCTGAAAAAAGAATGATGTGGATATTCAAGAAGACATATTCAATAATTGCATTAAACTTCTCCAGCAAGATCTTCCATAAATTTCCAAAGGGATGTCAAAAACTGTTGGAAAAACAAAAATTCTTCTTAGAAACTTTTATTCTTTCACAGTGGCATTGTAAAGAGGCACAAAAAGGAAAATAGTGACTGTAATTTAGGAAGTAACCTCAGAACATTGTATATACAAGGTGAGGTTTATTTTCACAATTGTTAATGATTGTTTTGATGCAGAGAGATTATTGTTGTTATTGTATAAGCAACAAATTGGTGTTCCTTGGATATAAGTGTAATACCCTCAGTTCAGGGATTATTTTCAGGATGGTAGATCTCTCATTCCTCAACCTCTTCATGTTACTAGTCAAGGATAATGTGATAATGGTGGTTGACTTCTTCAGCACAGAGCTGCCTGCTAAGAGGATGCTTTGGTTGATGCTCAGGTAGTGTTCATTTGTAGTCCAGTTATTGCAGTAGAGATGGGACACTCCTCATTGGCTGTAAAATGGAGTTGGCAGACAAGGAGGAGAAGCCATTTCAGGAGGCCTTTGGGCTCCTTCAGAGAGCCCCAGATTCATGTCTGGGAGTCATTCCATTCAGGCACTATGTTATTAGCACCAACACATATGTGTTAGCACGGATCCTGCTATGGACCCTACTGAAAGAGCAACCTACTAATTGCTTACAGTAATCCATTTATTTATGTGGTGTTTTACAGAAGAAAAAAGGAGACTGAAGGCAAAGTCTCTGTACCAGTGCCTTAAAATATATCCAGTAGGGTGGCTTTGAATCCTTTTCTGTGACCATAAAGAGGGGATCCTCGTTTGCAGTAAGTTGGTGTAACTCTGCTGATGTCAATTTACATCAGGCTTGCAGGATCCCATCCTTTCTACTTATCAGGAGTGGGATATTCTCAGATCTTGGGTATGCGGATCACCCAAAGAGTGAAGAAAAGATCTTCAGAATTGCCAGCCGAGGGGCAGGCAGGGGAGCTGCTACAACTGCTGCGTACTTCAGTTCCTGATTTGTTTCTTAAAAAATGGGTGTGATTAAGAGAAAGCATAATTGCATGAAGACTTTCAATAGCCAGCTGTGGCTGGGGAGGCTGCATTCCAGAACACAGGCATGGATTTTTTGTCATGTCCCTGTACTCTGTAATTAAATTTTCATTGAATGGCTGAGTCTGACTATTATAATGTAATCACTTACAGCTCTCACGTGTAATTCATTAGAACAATAATGAGTTTCAATGAACAGGCTCCCCACCAGTGATGAACTCTTGAATGATCTCTACGATAAAAATTCATTTGGGAGGGTGGCAGGCATAAGACAGACCATAGTATGCTCAAGATCTGTGCACACCTATGTATAAATAATAAATACATCTCAGGCAAATGTAAAATGCTGCAGCATTTTGTGAGGTCATTGGTAGAGGAGCTTCTCTGCATACCAGTACTTTAAAACAAGAGCTGCCTCAACACTCAAGCTGTTTACATTTGTGCATATATTATTCACTTCCGCCTGCCACAATTTTTGATAGCAAGATTTCCACCAACCTTACAGCCCAGTCAATAGTTTATCTCCAGATTTTCAGATAACAAATTCTGTGATGGACCCTACAGCTTACCAGGTGGGCTACCTTGCTTGCAGCTCCCCCCAGCCTCCCACTGGCTGGTGCCTGCCATCTAGGTGAGGGAGCTGCCTGTTATGCTTCCTCTGGTCTACCAATTTCCCCAGGAGTGTTGTTACCTGGGTTCTACGTTTCCCCAAATGTAGGGAGCTGAGCAGCCTGCCAGCCGGGCAAGCAGGAGCCAAAAAATCTGAGAAGCATATTTCTGTTCAGATTGTTCCTACCTTGGGAACATTTTGGAATTTCCAAACTGAAGCTGTCTTGGGCGGGGGGGGCGGGGGGAAGGAAAAAAGAAGGTTTTGGCTTTTCAGCATTTTTCATGAGTTGGGAGTTCCATTTTAATGCAATCTCTGTGGTTTAATTATTAATGCTTTGGCAACACAAACTTAGGAGAAGATCAAGAATTAAAACTACATGAAGAGTCAAATTTCTTCATCTGGTGTTCTTTGATTTTGCCCACAAAAATACAAATGAACTATTTTGTAAAATAGGTGATGCTGCAGAAGATAATCTCTCTAATGCATTTTTAAAGTTTCTCTGAAAACCTCAAAAGTTGAAAGCTAGGGGTGTATACATTTTTAGATTTTTCTATGGAAAATGGGAGTTTTGTATTCTGCCTTGACTTGATTCCATTAAAATATACCAAATATTAACCACACAATGACAGTCTCGCAATGCAGAAATCTGTCTTTCTAAGGGATTAGGAAGTCCTGTAAAACCCTGAGGGCAGACGTTGGTTGAAGAACATACATCGTTTCAGTTTTCAGATAGTCTGTGTTTCAAGATGACAAAGAAAACTTACCATAGTGCTTCCCATATTTGGAGGCAAAATAAATGATGAATAAAAGCTGGAATACTGAACCTGGTATTTAGAGGGGCTGGATCTGATCCCTGTGCTAGGATCTGTCCCCAAAAGATTTAGCTCATGTCCTGAATCAAAACCAGAGAGGGCATATTTTCTGATTACAGTTTCAATTTAGGTATTACTTCATTATGTCCTGTTAACGATTGCTAGCTTTTGGCACAAGACAGTGAACATCTAAGAAATGAGGGTCTTGCTGATGGTCATGTAGAAAAAGGGAACTATGTTACTGACCACGAGATGAAGGATTGGAAGCATTTGAGGCAACTTTTTAAACACCTCTCTGCCCTACAAAGAACTGCTGTATTAGTTTGTGGCATGTATGTCAGAAGTTTCACGCTGCTACTTCCAAAAGGTAAGTTTCTAAAACTAGTAGTGTTGGCACTGCAGCCAAGTTGGGACATTCCTAATTACATATTCTGACAGATAAAGATGAATTGATCACTGAACTAGATGGTTGCCTAGGTATAAGCAATCATGATCTAATTTTATTTGTTTTGTGCAAACAGTATTATATTCTTGGTGCTTTAAAAAGGCCAATTCCCCAAAGCGGAAAACAATCATGAGCAGAATTGAGTGGGAGGAAAAATTTAAACACAAGAATGTGCATGATAATTAGGAATTGTTTAAGAATGCTTTATTAGATGCCAAGAAAACCCCAGCTCTGCAATCAAGAAAGGTTTCTATGGCTGAAAAAAGTCCTGCTAAAAATGGAGGTGAAGACAGTTACAAACCTCCTCTGAAAATCAAAAAAACCTACAAAACAACAGTATGTAGCAAATGAAAAAAGAAGCTCATCATAGTGAGCATAAACCAACATTTAGGAAACAAAATCAACTGGTAGAGAAAACTAAATACATCCATAAAAAAACCTCTGTGCCTAAGAGGGTACGAAAACCAGGAAAGCATTTCTAAAGCACATGAAGAACAAATCAAATATTAGTAATGATATGTGCCCAATATTGGATAAAAATAATGACAAAATTTTCTAGCAATATACATAAAGATGTAATCAATAGATATTATATTTTATAATTGGAAAGAAGCAGGATTATATTTTAGTATGATACTGAAAAAACTTCAGTTAATATTCAGGAGATTAAACACCAATGGTTTAAATGAAATGTTTCAAAATCTTCAGAACTGAATAAATTAATGCCAAGTCTATTAAAAGAGTTGGCCAAGGGGTGTCTTAAAGTAAGATTGTGGACACTGAATTAATCTTTAAAGATGGGCAAAATGCCAGAGTACTGGAAAAAAGGTAATGTCATTCCATTATTTAAAAAAAAATAAATTGGAATACCTGAGCAGGCTAGTTAAGATAGGGATCCTGGAAAAAAATGTGGAAAAGTTGAAGTGGACATTGCCGTTAAAGAGTGAAATGATAGGTGCCTTATTACTGCCTGTAGGAAAGATTGCATGTAATAAAATGTTTTCTCAAGCATACCTGATGTTCTCTTAATTTTGTTGTGTACTAATAAAATGTAGCTGTGTTGATATAATAAAAATTATTAGAAGTATTTGACATAGTCCTGCAGAAAAAATATAGCAAAAACTTAAAATAAGACATATTGAGTTAAATTAATTGCATCCATATTAAATTAATTATAATTTTATAAAATTGTCTGAAAAGGAATTATAAATGGGAATCATCACCTAAAAAAGGTGATGTATCTGGTTAGTCAGTGTCTTTTATCTGGAAAACATAAAACAACTCTTGGCTGACATTGTTAGTAATACAAATGTTTGTGAAGTGAAAAGCTGTAATGGAAGCAGGTCACCTGTTACACTGAGGTCTGGATTGCTTGACATAATGGGCACATTTAAACAAACATACCTTTTAACACTGTTAAATATATGTTCATTTGTCCAAAACTAATGTCAACCATATTTACAGTTTAAGGGTTTGTATGCAGGATAGAACAGCAATAAGAAGTCTTTAGAATTAATAATTGAAAATTAGCCTCTAGTATGAAACCTGAGTAGAGGACAAAATGATCTTTGGCTGCATGTGCTGAAACTGTTATGTAGGAGTAGGAATGTAAAACTGCCATTGTATTCAGAATTAGTGAGACTATTTAAAGATAATTGTGTGAGCTGGAACACTAAAATTGGAAAAAAAATTAAAAAGTGGTCTGGAAAGCGTGCCTCTTAGAAACTTCAGAAGCATAAACTATCAGGTTATTTGAGACCAGGCTAGGGGTGATTGTTGGCTCTAAGCATCTGCATAAGGAAAAGACTTCTAGGAGACAGCTGTTTAGTCTAGTAAAACAAAACAAAATAACTGAACAAAAGGTAATGCAGGATCCAGTAGCTAGAAAATTCAAACCAAATAATGGGGAGATTTTCATGGTAGAGGGTCAGCCGTTGCAACAATTTACATAAGGATGTAATAGTTCTTAATCACCTGAAGCTTTTCAGTCAAGGATGTCTTTATACTTACAGGTTATATTTCAAGTTTACTGAACAAGTTTTTATGATCTGCATAGTCCCAGAGGTCATGATGATATCTTCTGTCCATTAAAAACTAAAGAGATTGCATCTTGAAATGTTTGGCTTTTTTCCAAAACCTTATGGAAGTCTAATCCTAACATGAACTTTGCACTAGTTTCATGGATCATACAAACCTCAGGAAAACAATTCATATCCTCATATGGAATTAAATGGAGTTCTTTCTCTGGTTTCTTTAGTACGTACCTCTTTTATCATTACAACTCCAGTGACAATCATGAATTTCAGCTTAGAACTTCAGCCCACCAAAGTGAGGAAGCTGTCAGACAAAATTTCCTTTTGAAGCTTTTCTGTGAGAAACAAAAGCAAGACAATGATTTGTTTGCCTTCTCTCCATCTAACCAGGAGGTTCTCCAATATTGTGACTGCGTAAAAAGCTATGTAAATGGAAGAAGTCACATATGGGTTGCTCTTGTATGTAGCTATGGAGTATGTCTTTGTGGCCAAGTGTAGAGACAGTTAAGGAGATGCTGAAAGAAACAACTCCTGAGGTATCAGAAGCCTGGATGAAGAAGCCTGCTGATACATGTTAATGGCTAGATATCCTGTACAGAAATGGGGCATATTCTTCTGGGCAGAGCTTTGACCTGTTTGCTACCCAAGGGAGTTCATTGAAAACTTGTTCTGGTGTCCCTGCACAGTGCAGATCTGAGGTTTAGCTTAAACACCCTGGAATGATGAAGCTGTTTTTTGCAATACACTATTTTATAAAACACATATTTTTCAGGACTGACAGTGAAACTAGAGTCAAGTGAAAGAAATTGAATGGTTTGGTGATAGGAGTAAAATTCAGTTTAATATTTTCTCACTCTACATAGGTTTTCTGCAGTAGTATAGTTTAAGAGTTTACTTTCCTTACACAAGATATGATTTTATCATTTTGTGTCTGGGCAGTGCATATCCTGCATTCTCCTGTGAAATTCCCTGGAAGTGATATGGCTCGTGACTGCCAGCAGGGATTCTCCTGCAGTCCCTGTTTCTACCACTCTCATCAATGCGTACATTTGCAGTTAATAGGGGCTTCATATGACAACTCCTCACACAATTCTCTGATTGTGGCAAAGCCCCACTATCTTACAGATGTATTAAGTGAACATGTAAACATATTGACCCCCTTCTGTCCTTCCCCACTTCAGTCTTCTCCTGCCTTTCAGTTATTGTCATATCCATTTGAACCTTGATCTTGGAAGTAGGCAAGAAATTCATGCTGAATTCATGTGGTTATTTGCACGAAGAGTTTGTCTTACACATACTTATTAACATGACCAAGACTTTAAACAACAAAACTCTTAAATACCTGTCCATGTTTTATCAGATGATAAAATCATTGAAGCCACCAGGCCGCTAGGCTTACATGCAAGGACTGAACTTCATCACACTGGTGGTCCCTTCTAGTTCCTATAAAGTCAGGGGGACAAAGATGCTTACATAAAATTAACCACATGTTTAAATGCTTTGTTGAACTCAAATTATGATCAGTTAGGGGAATGAATTTCTTCTTCTTATAAATTTATAGTGTTTTATACATCTTTATGGGTCTGCAGTGCATCTCCAAGAAATAGCAATAAATAGAATGTACTATCTCTGCAGGGTGCTGGTATGTTTATTAGAGACTGGTCAGATGCGATCTCCATTATTTTAGAAAAATATTGAAGTAGACCCATAGGCCTAGGAGTTTCTGATCTATTTAGTGAAGAGAAAGCCAGAACTTTACTAAGAAAAGTAAAGAAATAAGACAAGCAACCAAAAAAACTTTTTGCACTTAATTCCCATAGATATTGTAAAACCAAAGAGTTGGGAACTAAAGCTCCATTTTAGGAATTCCTTCTTTAATTTCTATGTCAAATAGATCTTTTGATAATGTTCAGAGAGCTTTTAAACTATTTTATTTTCCTTTCAGGTCAATGTAAGGTTTGCCTAGTGGTCAGCTTTCTAAGCTATTGCACTTCCCATTTAAATGTGAACATAAAGATCATTACATTGCAATTGGCACACATCAGGGTTCCCTGATATTCTACCACCAGTTGAGATTTTAGAGATTTTTGAGCTGTTCAGGGGTTGAAAAGAAACCCAAAGAAGTCATTTTATCTAGCTGAAGATAACTGATTTTTCCACAGGAAAGGTAAATGAAACGTATGTATTTTGCATAATGAAACATGACAAACTGGGCAAACTGATCTATTAATGAGCTTCCTGTAAAGCGAGAATGCAGGAGAATGAGCAAGGAGCAGAAGGAATCACTCTGATCTTAAAATTTAACAACCACTTCTAATCAAACCATCTTCTAGGGTATGTGAATTCTTCAACTCCCTCCAATGGTCATCACTATTTGAATTAAAAAACGTATTGTAAGGTTAAAATGTAAACCTCATTACAAGCAACTTATTCAGGTATGCAATATTATTATTTGGAGGAAAACTTATCCATCAGATGTTAAAGTACTGTAATTTAGAGATGGCAATTTGCAATGCTAGGAAAGAAATGCAGCCATGAAGCAGTGAATCTGATTGATCTGGCCACACAAAATACTTCCGTTCCTTCCTCCTTTGAGTGTTTATTGTCTTTGTGACCGTTCTTTGCCATTCGCTTTACTGTAACCTACCTCCAAAAACTGAACCAAAAAGTGCTGAAATGAATGGGGGTCTTGCCCATTACTCAAATGGGCTTTAAATCAGGTCTGTATCAGTCTAACTTGTAATCCTATCCCTTGCTGAGTGCTTTTATGGAAACTTCCTTAAATGCTGGTGCTGTTTTCTTTGGGCTGGTAGCATGGAGCACTGTACCTTTCCTCCTGCGAGAGAAGTGCAAGACTACGTCTTCAGTAGGGTATGTACGTGTTCAGTGTTGCACGGTGAGCCTGTGGATGTGTCTTTGCAAACACCCTTTGCTTATGGAGCAGCTGTACTCAGCTTTGCTCTTTGCACCAAAGCCAGCCGGAGCTACATGCCAGCTTTGATTCATTTTGATTTCATGGTGAGCTGCCACTTCAAGAGGAGTTTGCTGATAGACATATACTGGTGGCCAGTTATAAACTTTATCTCATCTAGGTCCTGGGGTCTCAGTTATGATGGCAGCCCACTGTGCTCTGTGCTGCACAAATACATGGTAAATGACAGATACTGCCCCAGAGAACTTAAAAGCATTTAAATAGTCATGATACTCCTATCCCTATGGTGTCCAAGCATCAACTAGAAAATAAGGCTATCAACCTAATAAATCTAATCCTCAGCTTCCCTTAGAGGAGTGGGGAGACCTGATATCTGGAAATTGCTGATACAGAAGTTAAGTCCAAATACAGAGTGTGCTGTTACTGGAAATACAGACAATAGATAGCTTGCTTTTTTGGAAATTATACAAGCAAATTAAGTATCAAATAATGAAGCCTATAACAAAGATCAATACCTTCAAAATACTTCCCAGTATGTTGCTGCCCAAGTCAGCTATCAGTCTGTCTGAAGAAGCAGTAAATACAATGCAAGAATTAAGAAAGGAAGAAAGAAGTCAGGCAATATTGTTTTTTCCTTACAGCTACACATTGTGTTGGCTGCTGTTTTCACCCCAGATGTGGCCATATGAATCCTTCATGAATGCAGTCTGGTTTTATTTGGGCTGATATTCGATCTACATGTTAATGCTTTTATCTCTCTGTTTTTTACACTGATAAGGTCTTCCACACATACTTTGCAATATTTATAGCAATATGAAATGGCCCAGAGTTCTCAATGGCACCCAAGGCTGTGCTCTACTCTGCATGCTTAGACAGTCAAGAAAAAGTGGCTTATTCAGGGTCGTTGAGCAACCGCAAACTCCTTTCTCCCATTTCTCTGCAAGTGATGCAGCTGGAGGGAGCAGAAGATGAGCCATGACTCTAGTAGGGAGCATGGAGTTCCTATTGACCAGGGCAGGAGCCTAAGGAAGCAGAGGAAGGTGGATAATTGTGGAGGTTAGTGATAGCAAGGACCAGGAAGCCCATTTGTGTTTGATGTTATACCTGTGTGGCAGTGTGACAGTGAATTTTAATTTTAGCTTTTTGCCATTGGAAGAAGAGCTATACAGATTATTCCTTCCATTTAGAAAGAAAAACAACAGTGGAAATGGCAGGATGTCTTTGTGAAACCATCTGCTCTATTGGAGCTTTTGCATAGGGTGAGAAGAGGGGGAAAGGCTTTGGCCATGCATCTTCCCAGAATGAGATTTTGTGAATTCTCACAGGAGGCAAAAAAAGCCCCAAAGCAGCCCGAAAGCTCCTATTCTGTCCTTAGAGCGTCTTGAAAGCAAATTAATGCCTTTCAAATTAAAAACAACTGCATATAGAGGATAAAACAAGAGTATCTCTACTTCCTATACAAACACATACATACGTACCCTTTAGTTCTATCAAGTTAAATATTTAGCTTAAAAATTCTATGCTGAACTGGGTATACTGCTATGGGGAGTGGCCACATTTAAAATCTGGATATGTTCCTAAGTCTTTTTAAAATAGCACACCTTTCATTTTCCTCTTTTAGATTAGACATTGTGCTTTCTTTGCATGTGCATAAAAACTTTGAATTAAAATTGAAGCCATTATTAGACAAACAGGTTGTGATATAAATAATCCGTAGTATAGACTGACACTTTACTCCACAATATTTTGGGGGCCAGATCCTAGAAAAGTGCAGAAGAGAACATATTAGTCCTAGTTAGTATTCTAATAATTCAGTAGTAAATATTTCATTGTTTTTTACAATGTGGTGATAGGCTGTGATAGGGGAAGGAGGGGACTTATATTAATAGGAAAAAATAGCTACTTAGAGGGACACAATATTTCAGCTCATTGTTTACTGGTTATATCCAGAAGATGCAGTAATTTTTGCTTCTTGGTCCATTTTCCATCCAGAAAAGAGAGGCGGGGTATGAATAGTTTCTAGTATTTAGATTAGAGGGGTTTTTTCCTCTAAGAAATTACATTTTTCCTGACTGAAGGGTAAACAACAACAGCAGCAACAGCAATAACAATTTTTAGTACTAGAAAACTAAAAGCCATCATTGTTTTTGCAATACCCAATAACCAAATATTGATTCTGTTCATAACTGTCCCCTTGTAAGTGCAATACTAACTTGGACAATAGGTGCTCCTGTACACTGCAGAGAAATACTAGCATCTTTACAAAACTGTGAGGGATGTAATGTTATCAGATCCAGTCCAGGATTCATACAGGTTTTAGTGTGGATTTGGAGAAGTACTGTTTGTGATTAAAATGGGCATGGTAACATGGATCGTAATTAGCTGAAGTTAGATTGTGTTTAGCCAACAACGTGCTGAACATGATTTTTCCATACCTATAATAGCAAAGTCATGCTCATGCCATGTATATTGTTCTTATACAAAAGGGAATACATTCCCTGCTCAGATGTCTTTCAGTGTTTACTTCAGAAAACACACAGTCAACTAAGCAAATTTCAAAAAAGGTCAGCTTTTGATCTCCTTCAAGTTTTGGTGGTGTGGTTCTTCTTTTTGTTGTTGTTGTTGTTGTTGTGTTTTTTGGTTTTTTTTTTTAAGTTTCCTTTGAGCTCCCCACACAAAATCAATTGTGTTTGGTCTTTTTTTTTCTAGAGTGCATTTTATGTCTGCACACTTACATACACTCAAATATTCTCATTAGAGAATTATTATTTTTAGAATTCTAATGCAAATTGAATCTCAGATTGGTCTGAGCCTCCAGCATAGCTGCATATTAAATGAAATGCCTCTACTTGCAGTACTGCATTTGAATATATCTTATGCTTTGTATGTGTTTAATTCTGCACAGGGAAGACCTTGTTGCTTGAGGGTGAAAAGAAATCAATTTTTACAGTGATTCCTCCATTAAAGACAGATGTATCAGAGGTCATTCTTGATCCATATGCTGTCATTGTTTATTCATGGGGGATAAGGTAGTTCTTAAGTTAGGAGAGAAATTTTCCATTAGGACTTAATGCAGCAGCTCAAGACATAAAAGCCTGATGTCTTAGTGCACTCTGGGAAAGTGGGGAATTTAAGTCATTACAGAATCACAGCAAGGTCTTGGGGGCCTCTGTCACAATGACTTGGTGTCATCTGAGGTAAAATGGGAAGCAATTGTCCAGAGGAAGAACAAAAGAAATGAAACTCTATTTGCCAATCTATACTATTTACACAAAGACCCAATATTAAGGGAAAGTGCAGATGAGGAACTCTGGCTCAGCTCATCCTTTGAACCTCAGTGGGAGTAATTCTATTTTTAAAGTCTGGATTTTTCTTTTTTCTCTCCCATTCTTTCTTTAGATCTTGTTGTTTTGTTTTTATACTTGCAGAAAAATGAAAAATAAAAAAGCTACAACAATTCTTTCCTGTCTATGGGGAATAGCACACAGGTCATAGACCGAGGAACTATATTACTACATTATTGCTGAATCTCACCAAAATTAATTAAATAAGTATTTGAAATGAAATAAATAAAGTAGAACTTGCTAAAAGGTTTCTAAAGAAGAAACCTTGCAGCTAGTAGTGACTTTGAAGTTTTACTTCTTATTTTTTTTTATTATCATTATTATTCCGTGCTGATGTGCTGGTGTTCGGAGTCCATGACCTGTGTGCAGTCCCTTGAGGATGTCAGAGATCTGAGAGCCATTGTTGTGAATGTGTTCATTAGGTATGAAGAAAAAGATACTGATCTAAATGCAACACTATGTCAAACCTCTCCAGATTTTGCTGTTGTTGCTGTTAAGGACAGAGCAAAATAACAATCCAGAGCTGGTAAATTTCTGTGCTTTGTTTTTGCAGAGTAAAATTAAATATCTTTGCTGAATTACTTCGCTGAAAAATTCAGAAACCAGCTGTATTTTGGGGGGGGTGATGGCAATAGTATTAAAAAACATGTAAATGAAAAAACCCATACTAAAAGATAATGGTTCTAATCCTGCTTTTAGAAAAGTCCATTTCAAAACTAAAACCATTTCAGGAAAACACAGACTGGACCTAATTGTTCTTGATGTTTGTAATGACACTTTTCAAACTGCTTTGCAAATAGTCAATGTTATACAGTAACATATGTGGAAAATGTCCCTAGATATAATCATACAGGACTGTTATTGGTATTTCTGCTAATTTTCTTGTAGTGCAATTGGCCTCACAACTCCCTTTTTGTTAGGCATAGTATGCACATAAAATTATAGACAACAGGTGCCTCAAAGGACTTAAAATCTAAGTGGATATGACAAACAGAGGGAGTATGATTATTGCTAGATTATAGCTATAAATGTGAAATACAGAGAAACAGAGACTCTCCCATGCAAAACCACACAGGTTTACCCATAGCTCTCTTTGAGTGCCCCACTTCCCAAACAAGCCACAGTTTTTTGATTTAGAGTGGTTTCAGCCAATTAAGGGAAATTTCCTTAAATTTTTCAACTATGTGATATGCATCATAAACACTGATATTTGTATATCTGTCTAGCTCACTGTCTCCTAACTCCTTTGGATGCGCTTATTTCTTATGTTGCTCATTAAAAAAAAAAATCCCAATTACTCAATGTAAACAAATGAAGAGGAAGTGTGGGGCTTCAGCACAATTTACTTGAACAGAAGGTAGGAAACATTAGTATCGATGCATTCCAGGACTTGCTAGCAAAGCATAACTAAATTTAGCAGCCAGAGATATTGATTTGATTAAAAATGGTTTAAGACTTGTAAATGTCACTGGAACTTAGCAAAATGAACATTATTAAATCCTTCTGGTGATGGGGAAAACTAACAAAGGGATTTGCAGTGGTTTCTGTAATTAATTGCTCTGTCATGATTTATATTAACTTACAGTACAACTCCATTAGCTCAGACCTGTCATCTCTGCTCAAGGAACCACCAAGTAATCACTACCACATTAAAGAATAAATTAGTTTTTGGCTTGGAGCCTAGTTGTAGAATGTTTCATTTGTGTCTGCTGTAGACATATGTACCTAATAAAGTTGGGAAGAATGAGTTAAAGTATGTATATATCAATGTCGGCTGACTGTATTTTAGAGATGATATGATCAGCATTGTTCATTAGGCCTAATGAATCACTTAATTTCTGTTGCTTGCCTTCTGTTTTGGTGAACACCTTCTGATGAACTATGAAGCAGGAGATGACTGAAAATAGGTAGGTCTCCTGAGATCCTCCTTCCTTCACATTCTGCGGCCTGTGGTTGTAGTAATAACTTCATATGGTTTTTGTTAACACTTCATTACCCCAGACTTGGATAAATTATCCTCCTGCTTCTTCCCCAGTTGCAGACACATGGGTGAAGCCAAAGTCTTAGCTACTACTTACAGTAGATTATGGGATTTGTGAGGTTCTATCAAATCATCTCTGACTTTGATAGTTTGAAGATGGTTTAAGTGGTTTTTCTGTTGGTGTGTTACAGCTTGCGCAAGAACTTGTTTTACATTTCCACATATGCTGTAATGGTCTTAGGAGTCTGCAAGCTAAGTCTTCAACCAATTTCTCTTTTTTTTTTTTCCTTCCCCTGGGTCCTGGATAAACCCCCTCAGTACCTTGAGGCATGTCAGTGCATGGCCAGGAAGGCAGCAGTGGCACTTTGAACATGCGGCTGGCTGTTCTACTGAAGTGTCATGTGGTTAAACAAGCATCGTGGGCAGACTTCATGACTTGTGAATGTGCATCACGTGTAAACCTTCAAAGGGTTTGTCGTGCCCTTGAAGCTTTCAGTCTTTCGACTAGCTACTGAAATTCAAAATGTGTCCTTTATTAGCTCTGTTGTTTGAACTAGCACATTATTCCCTCCCTTTAACCAGCAATGGAAGCCACACTGACAGCCTTGCTGTTTTTACTGTTTCTTAGTATTTATGGATGGGTCTCAGTTCTCCTCCCTGACCTCAGTGAGAGTGTCGCCCTTGGAGCCAAAATAAGGACCCGTGTGTCAAAATAGTAAGCAGGACATACATCCACTACCTCATGACAAATGCGACCAGGTCCTAGACGCTCTTGCAGCTAGGAGAAGTTTGGACCTAGGTTGGTCAAGACGACCTAACATGCCTGCAAGCAAGCCAGACCCAAATGAACTGCCTGAATTAATATGCTAGCCTTAATATGCACAAGCTTAGGAGTGGGAGGTGAGTCAGCATGGTAACCCAAGCAGAGGGAATAAACTGGCCAGACAGCAGAGATGTGGGCTATTAAGTGGGTATTTTGATTAAGTGTCATGGACACAACTGACGGCTTGGAGTGATGTCGCATTCCTCCCCATCAGCTGCAACTTGAGATAGTTACAGCTGCGGTAGGGTCAGCTGCAGGGCACACATACACCAAGAGTACTTCTAAAATATGCAGTGTTTTCACAGGTTCTACTGGACACTGATTATAGGTAATTTTAAACAATTATATATTTTATATTAATGGTAATTTCCTAGTGTCCCAGAGAAAAAGCCAAAGCCATGCCTGGCATGTTCACAGAAGTGGTCAGGGCACAGATTTTCATAAGCCCTCCATCTGTTGTTGCCAACACAAGGACAGGAAGGAGTGTGAGTTTCATATCTCCTTTCTACAGAGGGGTCTGTGCCACCCCCCACTGTTTTCAGTAGATACCTACAGTAAAACTTAACTTTTTTTTTAATCTGTGCGTTTATCAGATCTCTTGGCATGATGACTGCTGTGCCTTTATTTGAATGCCATAGCACAAGCATTAGGTTCAGTGGCAAGAGACACTGTCATTTGTAGTGTCCCAGACTGCTAATCTTTAAATATTGTCGTATCAGCCAGCTCTTTTCTACACATGCCATCATGACTGGCAGTGCCAATCTACTATTTATGTGGATTATGTTCAAACCATCTGTTTTAAAATAATAGTAATGATCTCTTGAATAGAAATATGTATGTTGACGTAAAAGTACAGGGCAGTACTAGAAAAGCATTACAAAATGAATGGACATTAATTTACAAATGTTCAGTGATGGAATAGATGTAGATCTATTAAGTAGTCCCAGGAGGAAGAGGAAAACAGGCCAACTACACCCCCCCGTTATTTTGTTGGACATAACTTGGATCAGATTTTGTTCCAGTGTTTGCAGACAAGCCTAGTTTTATTTTTCAGTTCAGACCTAGTGGGAGTTATTTGAAGTAGAGCAGTTGTGATCCTAATACCCCCCCCAAACTTGCAAAAAGTACAGATCACTATCCAAACTTTGTGGTTTGGTCTCACATTTCTTATGCAAGTTTTCAAAACTAGCCATGAAATGAGGTAGTACTTTTGTACAAACTTGATGGAAACTGGGAGGTAGAAAATCTCAAGAGAATATCAGTTGTCAGGAGATTTCAGTATGTCCTAAATTCAGTGGGAATAGAAAATCTGTGACAATAGCTTTTCTTTTAAAGATCGATCTAAACTTCTAGCTTGAAATCTAGTCTTCTAGACTTCTGGCTCAGTCCCATCACAAAATATTTTAGCGCTTCCCTTCCTTGTGCCAGGCAAAATCAGGCACTGTTGTCTAATTTGCATTTCCAAAGAACCTATAACTGCAGTCTCTACAGTGAGTGTTGAAGTGCAGAGACATACAAAAACAATTTTTTTTTTTTTTTTTTTTTACAAAGCTCAGAGAATATCATGATCTAGTTTAGGTCAGTTCTTACTTTATGTGAACATACTAATTTCTTAAGCCAACATGGTTCTTGGCTGTACTTTTCTATTGCTAAAGCTAGCTGCTTAAGTTTGGGAACATATTTGCCAAGTTAGTGTCCGATATGGTCATAACAAGCCAAGGGGGTATATTCTCCTCTCAGATACCTTCCACTAACATCAGAGCACAGTCAAGGGAAGCTTTACTTGAAGAGGGACTAAATAATGACCACAGGCTTTGTCTGTGGTAATTTATAGTCATTTAGGCTGTTTGAGATGATAGAGGGTATACTTAGGCACACCATGCTGCATAGCCCACCCCCCTCTGCTGCTGTGGCCATTTATGTTACCTGGGAAGGTTTCCTGCAAGAGCAGGTTCCCAGCAGCCTGGGATGATTCACCTACCTTTTTTCCTCTTGTGACAGCACTGGGGTAAGTGGTGAGTAGTAAGAGAGAGACAAGACCAACAGATACCTAGGGTTTCTAGTATGCAGAGGTGAGGTGTTGCTCCTCTCCGTGCTCTTGTTTCTGCATTGCAATCATCTGTCACAAAGAGAAGCCTCTCTTTTGAGGTTTCAGAGGTCAAAAGAGAGGCTGCTCTTTTGATAGATGGTTGCTTCTCAAGCCTGCTCCACTTCTATCTTCTCCCCTATCAAGGTCTTCCACTGTGAAAACGTTGGTGGAGATCATGCAAGTCTTGTAGCTAAGATCCATGTAAGATTCACAAGGACCTCTGCACAATTGTTTAGGTCTCTCTATAGATGGGGATGTGGCAAAATCTTATATGAGTAGCTCTTGTTTTCAAGCTTTCTTTCAAAATCACAAGGATTGAAATTGAGGAAAATGACACATGAGACAGTGAAATGACTAAACCTACTGAAATGACAGTGCCTTTGACCCCTAGCCTTAAGCAGAAACTCTCAGTAGGTGTCTTGCTTTATGTGTTGGGTCTTTTGCATCATCTGTCCTTGGGGAAAACCCCACAGCTCTCTCAACATTCAGAAATCTCTGTGCTAAATGTCTAGTCAAGTCAAAGTATTTTTTAATCTTAACAGCAAGAATAAAAAATATCCTAGTGAATTATCTATACAGGCATCTGATTTACCTATTGCTCTGAAAACAAGGGATTTAGTTTGTTCTCTGGGACTCTGTTGCATTATTTTACCTGTCCAAAGTTCTTGGTTGGATTCTCTCCCTCCACAGTCTTGCTCCAATTCCAGCTGAGTTACTGGTAGTGAACCAACACAATGTTGAATTTAGTGTAGCTAGTGGTAAAATTGCAAAGTGAGTAATATTTGCATTGTCAGAAGTGTAGCTAGATGGGACTATAGAAAGCTTTTGCTTCTTTAATATATGCTAGTGCCTGAGTCTTTGCAAACACAGTCACAAGTAGAAGAACATATAATCTTAGTCAGTTATTACCTCTTTCACATTCATATTTTAGTGTGTATGGGAACTGTTCTTACAGGCTGAATAATTGATATTAATGTTGCCATTATAAATTATTATTCTGCAATCATTGCCTTTTAAGAATGGGCTGATGATTTATGCTTTCCCTATAAGCATGGGTTTCTTTAAATGGAAAACAGTCAGTGAAAGTCAATCAGGTTTTGAACATATAAATTTAATCACTCATCACACAGTAATTGACAATCTCACACATAAATATGTCATATTACCTATTCAAAGACGCAAGCTACATATGCCAAAAGAAGTAGAGTCCACAGTTAGTGTTTAAAAAATTAATCAAGATTTTAAATATGTTCCTCAATGATCCTACAGTCCAATAAAATCCTTGGCCATAACCTGACACCAGGCCCTTTTCACTCTAGAGATTGCTCATTAATGGAGCTTAATAGTTTTTGTTACATGATACTGAAATGTATTATAGGTCTTGTTGGATGCTTCCTCCCTTCTAAGACCAGTACCCTAATAGCTCAGAGATGAAGATGTTGCCACTTGCCCAGAGCTCTGTCTAATACTTCAGTCCCTTCATGAAATGACATTGTGTCTCCACCTTCCTAATTTTGCTTCATAAAAACAAGCTTTATTCCTGAGAAAATAAAATCCATGTCATCTCAATTCAGTCCCTTTGCCATCCCCTATTCCCCCAGCTGTTTCTCCAGTTCTACTTCATGAGCAGAGACAATTTACTGTCCTTAATTAACTATATGGATCTATTAAGTGTCTAAACTTGATCTGAGGAGCTCAGCAGCTAGAGAGCTTGGGGACATGGTGCACAGTTTCAGAGTAGCAGAACCAGAAGTGGTGCACCCACATGGCCTGGTGCAGAGCATTTTGGAAAGCAACGTGACCAGCAGCAGTGTTCATTAGCTTTACACCACACCACTCCAATGCATCAGCATCGCCTCTGGTGCTCGCTTTGGCTCAGGGTCTTGTAAAACTTTCTATTGCACAGTCTAGGCAACTTCACTACTTCTCAACTCCAGACATCGGTCCATCTTCATGCTAGCACATCTTTCTTTGGGGGCTTGAATTAGTTATTGCCCAGACCCAAACATTGCTGCCATATGCTAATCCTTAAGTATTTCTATGTGCTGAGTAACCTGATTTCTGGGGGTGTCACTACCTGCCAATTCTTTAAAGAACTAGTCTAGTTCTTTGCACTAAGAAGACGGCAGGTCTCTGCCAAAAAGGGCTGTCAACCAAATTAGAAAAAACAACTGGGGTCAAATGCTTAGATCCCAGCATTTCCAAACTTTGAACTAAACAGGGAACAAAAGCTGTAAATCATGCAGACACTCCTGAGCTTTGCGGAGGTATTTCTGCAGTGTTCTACCAGAGCCTGTCAGATCAGATATTTTTGGACTTGATCTTGGAAAAATGAACTTACAAAAATATTATAGTAACCCAGGACAGAAGCCTAAAGCTAAAATAACTGGGAACACTATGGCAAGGAGGCCTTTTAATGGTGTGTTTTACATTGCTTTATATGGATAATCTTTGGCTGGTAGAGTACAAGGGAAAAAAAGTTGATGCTGAGAGGCATGTACAGAACCAAAGCACAGAATCTCTGCAGAGCAGCTCAGAAAAAAATCTACAAGTGGTTTGGCAAGTGATCGGGCAGTAAAGCCGTGGCAAAATTATGTGAGATGATGTCTGGAAGACCGGAGGGAAATCAGCAAGTGGGGAGAAGCTGTGCCCTTCCAAAGCAGCAGCACACACAGAGACAATGGTACTGGGAAAAATCATAATATGTTTGAGAGACTGTGGCTGCTTCTGCTGCATGGAAAATAGTAGCTGTCTGGGAAAGAGATCTGTGATCAGAGAGTAAAGGGCAGGAGACTGAGAGAGTTGTAGCCAGCAAAGATAAACTGACACTTACGGTATTGTGGGAACTACTGAACCAAGCAGGCTGCGGCAGACTGGGAAACAGCTCTGTGTTGATTAGGCTGCATCCAGGATACAGAAAGAAATCTATATTTTTTTGGAAATATGCAACAAACTGTATGCATTACCTACTGAGTACTTGCTCTTGGCTGCTTACGTATAAGAGAGGTGGGGTGTACCACAGTTCTGGGAGTTTGTTTTTCCTCACCCAAATGCTGATCTGGTGGAGCCCCACAGTCCTGACTTGGATCTGTAAGGGAACAGGCAAGACCCCCTGCTTCAGGGGCGTGATGTGTGTGTTTATGCACCAGCACCCCTGGGGCCGGGTGACAGAGGAAGACGGGAGTGTCTTAGGAAAATGCACATGCAGTGTTGTAAACCTACTGCTTTCAACGTGATGTGCTGTTCTTTCTTGCTGCTTTTATTAAAAATGAACACGCTCTTTACAAGCAGAAGAATGAGGGCAATATATGCTACAGCTTTTTCTGATGTGTTTTTTTGGTATGTGGTTGATGTGTTTTTTTGGTATGTGGTATCTCTAACTCCAGCAATCAGAGCTGCAAGTCAGAACTAGAGACTGACCCACCTAAAAATTTCAAGGCCAATTTACAAGTCATGAGTGTTCACAGAGTTGGTTAGCTTGGGATTTTTGTGCATTTGTCTTTTTTGTGTGTACGTTTCAACATACTTGTAGATCACACTTGTATTCTTTTGGTGTTTTTAGGGCTAAAAGTCTAGCACATAAGAAACTGAAACTCTAGGTCCTCATATCATCCCCCAACTCCAGGCCTTGGAGCTTGAAGTTTTGCAATGTCAAAAGCATTGTCAGCAAAGGTTATGCCCTTCCTGGGGATGTTCCTGCCTGCCTCTACCACCCTTTCCCGAGGCTCGGGGCTGACAGAGGCTTGCGGTGGCTGGTTGAGCTCTGCTCCGTGGAGCGGCGCAGTCGTGGCAGTTGTGGCCGTGTCTCACCGGGCGATGCTTGTGGGCAGGGCAGAGGCGGCAGGCTGGCCTCCGCTGTCCCCCCTGGCTCCTGCATCTGCACGGGGCGTCTTCTCCCCCACGCTGACAGCCGGGCAGATCACCGCTTTGCCCAGCCTCCTTGGGAAAATAACGCAACTTCCAAAACCAGCTTTTGGGCTTTTTTTTTTCTTTTTCCTCTGTGTTACAGTAAGAATGAGTGGACTCAAGTGACTCATGCTGCCTGTCCCCTTTATCAGCGGCCATACAGCTCTTGCAGGGCTTCATTCTGAGCCCCCCAAAACTGGTGCAACATCAGGCCTATTTTTCTCCCAAGCACCAGCAACAACTTGTCCCTTTCTCTGTCTCCTGGCCAGCACAGACACAGTTTTTGCTGTCTCCTTGCTCCTGCCAGGTCAGTTTTTAACCGTGGGGCTCCCTTGGCTGGGGGAGCTGAGAGCTCTCTTTTTGACAGCCCCCAAGGGCAGGGCCGTCCTTCCCAGGCTGGCCCCTTGTCCCACTGCTGCCCAGCCCCACAGCAGCTCCAGCCGAGGGCAGAGGAGGCCAGGGAGGGGTTTCTGGGCACAGACACCCTGCAGCGGTCTGTGCCCCCTGCCAGGGAGCCGTGGGGGCGTGCCGTGGTTTGTGGCTGGCCCCCCTCTGCGCCAGAGGACGCGGGGGAAGGACGGGGAGCCGGAGGTGTGCCTCTGAGTCACCGCGTCCCCTGGGCTCCTCTGGGCCTGGCACGGCTTAGTCACCGCCACTTGCCTGGAGCCATGCCCCGGCTCCCCCCTGGCTGCCGGTGGCACCCGTGTCTGCTTTCCCCAGGAAACCTTGTGTCCTCGCACCTTGGGGAGGGCAGCAGCACGACTGCGGGCCCCAGCGGGCAGCCCTCTGATTTCAGTCACACTGCCACCAGCCCGCCATGGCCAGGGGGTTCGCTGGGAAGGCCAAGGAGGCCGGGCCCCACCTTGCTGCCTGGGCCCTCCTCTGGTGCCAGCCAGTGGGGTGGTGGGAGCCTGGCCTCGGCTGCCTGTGTGAATCCCCTGTACGTCGTGCTAAATGCGTATCTTGTCAGGAAACTTGTAGCAAGCCGTGGGAGAATTTGGCAGCGGGTACTGGAGTGGAAAATATTAACAGCCTGTAAGAAAGTCTGGCTTGTGGTGCTGCGGGGAAATCGGCAACTGGCGGGGGTACAATTAGCGTAGGAAACTCCTGAGCTCCTCTGCAAGAGGGCTGCACTCGTACTGTGCATCGGGATGGGAGTTACTGCAAAATAACGTAAGCTTTTGTGATCACCCAGAGACGCTGGCTAGAGCCAAGTTGCAAAAGAGCACTACAGTAACTATTTCTCCAGCCCAAAAAAGTCACATTAACAAAAAACCAAAGTAAACCAGAAAAAAAAAAGAAAGAAAAAAAAAGGGGGGGGGGAGGGGGGAGCAAGCTCAGTTCCCTAAAGATGGCACCTTTAGAAAAACGTGTTAGCAAACTGGCACTGAAATGGTCATGCTAAATGTAAAACACTGCTCCTCTCCCACCCCTGCCCTGCTCAGCATGTGCGAAGGGCAGGTTTTCAGAGGTGTTTGGCTTTGGCCTAATTCTGCTCCTACTGAAGTCACATGAAATCTTAGGAGGATTTTTTTTAAGGGGAAATTACACCAACACAGCATGTTTTTAAAGAATCCCACTCAGAATCATTTGGACCATAAACCATCCATTAAAATGTTTATGGCAGCGGTATTCACTCAGTTCAGTGCGATAGTGACTGTGGTACTGTTAAATGTCCCTATGGCTGCGTTTGCTCCAGGACTCTGATCGAGCTTGGCTGGATGTGGCCGTGGCAGCAAAACACCTTCCCTCCCCAGCTATGTCCCCTATGTCTGCAGGAAGTCGCCTCCACAGTGTTTGCACTGGGAAAAAGGGCCCTGTCTTTGCCCCTTCTTCATGCACAGAAGTAAAAGGAAGATTGTGGCATTTTCCATTAACGCACCGGGCTGTGAGCTGCCGTGGGTGAGAAGCATGTACCCTACAGGCTCCTCAGTGGCTGGTGACCTTTGGCAGGGGGTATGTCTGACAGCAATGGCAACTGCTTCAGCTACATCCAGTCCAAAAATAATTGTGATCATTTTTTTCCTATGGCGCTGTGCTGAGGAAGAACTTAGTGCTGTTGCTGTTCTGGTCTGACCACCATCAGCAAGCTGCTTGTAGAAGAGGGAGCAATGCAGTCAGATATTTGGACTTCTTGAAAAACTTGGTAATCTGACCTAGAAACTCCAGGTTTGGCTTATTCTTTTTTCTCTCCAAGGCCAAATGCTATCAACATATACAAAATGTAGAAGTCAAATATTTGAGTTATTTGGCTCTTTTCATTCTGTTGTACATCTATTGCAGTTACTAAAGTTTTTGCTCGTTGTGGATGACTTTGTAAATATAAAAGTGTTAATTTATGGATGATTCAAGACAAGAAGAGTTTTTAAAGTCCTCATGTGATCCAGTGGTTTATGAGTGCTTCAGAAATGCCTTCAAAGCACATACTGCATATGGATGCCGATCTATAATCTCTTTCTGCTCATGTGAAAACATCATTTTCACATATTGTTATAAAAGTTGCCCTCAAAAAAGAGTCCCAGTTAAGAACTTTATTAAAATAACCTTCAGGTTCTACGTAGACCATCAATGCACAATGACATTATAATGTTGCGTTAGACACATAAAGTGTACTTGAAAATTGGAAAATGTTAGTGCTACAGTTAAAGGTAAAAGCCAACAACCCAAAACTGTTAACAGGAAAGTTGGGACATCATTGATTAAAAAAAGTTGTCTTGCGATAGTCACTTGATGTGCTAACATGAACTTTAACAATATTTGCAATTCTAGCCTGATTAAGATTTTGTTAGGTAATGCTAATAGGCATTGAGCCAATACCTTCATTTATCTAAGTGGAACACTGCAGTTATCCAATGTAAGTTACAGTCTCGTAACTTCAAATAAAGAGTCTGAGGGAAAAAGCCAAGCCTGGAGTGCTACTGTACCCCAGTGACCACTGGCTGCTAAGCCAGCTACTTATGGACGTTTTGCATTTCCCTGGAGTCTGGAGCATATATCTGTTGAAGTCCAGGATTAGGTGGGGCAAGAAGATGTACAGATACATTTTGCGTACTCTCTCATTTTGCGTGCGAGGTATCCCACATTTGAGGGTTGAACCTACAGAGAAGGGGCATGGCCTGGATGATACCCACCCCAGACCCTCCACAGCTTGTGGTTGATTCCTCTGGAAAATAAAGCTGTAGATAGATACTCATTTTGCAAACATCTGTGTGGCAAATACGTTACAGGCTTCCCAGCTGCTTGGGACGCTGCCTACCAGCTGTGAGCTCTTGCTTTCGCAGGCTTGCCTGGAGAAGCCAATGTGCGAATGCACCCTGGTCAGCCCCAGTGCAGACTCAGCAAGGTCAGCTCAAACTGTCTTCATCAGCAGATTAAACTAATCTGTCTAATTCTGTGCTGAAACAAATGAGAACTGCTCATAGATTCCCTACCACTGGGTCTGCTGTGGGGTTGGTCACCACCGGAAGAATAATGGCAGCAAGCAGCTAGGGAGCATTAATGTCTTAAGTGTTACTGACATTGATAAACTGGGTGTATACCCACAGCCTAAGAAATCTTTTTATGACAGCTGGTATGTAGTGGTGACTCTTATGTCTCTGAGTATACGCAGTTTAATGTGGATTATGCCGTCTGCCTCCTCTGCCTGCCCCTTTGCAACCCTCCTGCCCCATATATCAGGAGAGTTGTCAGGGCCAGGAACAGATCCGGAGCTTCCTCCCTACTCTCCTGCTGACAAATGTATAGATTAAGTAAGGCAATACGTGTTCTTCCCCAGCCACTCTTCTTCACTCGCACAGAGATTACAGATCATGGAAGTGAAAAAGCAATCTCCATTACTGTTACCGATGAAGAAAATTTATGGATAAGGATCAGATCACATTTTATTAATTCTGAATGATCCAAGGACCTGTCTGAATGTACTATCAAATGCTCACACTTTTTTATCACACATTTTTGCACATTCAAGAAGACTTTAATTAATTGGTTTGGTCCAGTGCACAAGACTGTCATGACCCAGGAATAACTCGCACATATGACTAGCTGAATACATGTAAATAGTCTACTTGCATTTAAAGGGAGTATTTAATTTCTGTGCCCAATCCTTTCCAAAGTGGCGCTTATATTTGTTTTCATTCTAGCAATTAAAGACTAACAGATCAACTACTAGTTTGGAGATCAAATCCTTGGAATAATGATAAAGTTTGGTTATGACAGAATACAATGGGAGAAAGATTATTTCTTTCAACAAAATTCACTGAACACCTGAGAATCAATACTAATTTAGACTTGAGAGGAGCAGGGTGGTAGAAAATAATCCTTGCAAAGAGTGACCATGAGTTGATAGAATTTAAATTAAATGGCAGGATAATTGAAGGTTCAAAGGTTCAGTTCAAAAAGACAAACTCTAATAAATGTAGTTTTTGAAATGAGCTGGGCTGAGAAACTATGGATTTGAATACAGAAGAAATTTAGAATTTAATCCACATTTCAAAATCTGCTATGAATTTTTATCTCTGCAAAAGGGGAAACATTATCTGACAAAAAAATGTGCCCAAACTACCTGTACAGTAGAAATAAGTACAAAGCCTAAGAGGAATGAAAGAGAGGAGGGAACAGCAATGAAAACTATGTCTTAAAGGTTGGGAGTTGTACTGATAAGGGAAGAATTGCCAGTAGTAAAGCTACGGTATGCTTTGCAAAGAATATTATAACAAATAGTTAGGGTTTTTTTTACCCAGGCTTATAAATAGGAAGAGACTAAGGAAAGATAAAACAGAGTTACTCTGCAGTAAGGTGGGATAGAGATTAAAATAGTGTAAGGCCCCAACAGGAGGATAAAAAAATTTGTCTTTTGCTATTAACATAATAATATTTAATATGGAAAGCAAAGGTAGGTCAGCTAATAGGAGCAAAGGTATGGAAATGAAAGTGGAGATTATCACATGGAAGGTAACAAGGCTCAAAGAGTTTAACCTGTTCAGGTCTTGGGGTACCAGATAACTTCCACTCCAGTACTCTCAAGAAATGGTATCTGATTTCTCATGTGTTGTGGCAGAAACAGCTGCCAAGTCAGGACAGTACTATGTGAAAAGAGAATAACTATATATGTATGTACACACAAGTATATACACATATCTATTTACATACATATTTGCAATATACATATATATTTAAGAGTAGGAAAAAGTATCTGGACAATTATAAGCCTAGTTGTCTGGCATCAGTTGTGAGTCAGGCTTTAAAGCAAAGTTTGTAGAATACAGTAAAGATGTGGGATAAATAGAAAATGAGATGGAATACAACTTGAGTTTACAAAAGAGAGATTATGCCAGACTAAACTAATAGCTTTCTTTCATAAAATAGTTGGTCTTTGAAGCAAAGGAAAAGTGGTATTCAGTCTATCTGGACTGATATGTAGTACTGCAGTAAGTAGTTAATGCTTCGTTAAAATTTTTGAATCATTTTTTCAACTGGAGAAAGGAAGATAAACAAAAGAACAGAAGATTAACACAAATAAGTAAGGAATCTACTACAGTAGATTAAAACAACTGAGTAAGGAATTTACTACAGCAGAGACACAAAGGAGGGGTAGAGGTTGAGAGATATTATTAATGGAGTTCCTCTGCAAGTGTTGGGTTGATTTGGTTAAATAATTTTGGTATAAAATGTTGCAATGAAATTTGTTGATGGAAACAAAAAAGCCGGCAGAAATATCTTACAGCCAGAACTAGATCTTGAGGTCTTACGTAGTGGGGATAGAATAAAGCTGAACATTAGAAAATGCGTGATCATATAGGATGTCCTAGCTGTCACCTGGAAATGACTGTGGATGACAAGCCACCTATATTAGAAGTTTATGGAAAAGGCAAAACTGGCCTTAATATGTAGTAAGAGAGGTATTTGCCATAGGAACAGCGAAGGATTTATATCACTGCAGAGGCCCTGGGGAATCTGCCTGGAGTACCTTACTCTCTCCTGGTAAAATTCTGGTGTCCTCTATTCAGGAAAGACTAACTCAAACTGGAGGAGGTGCTCAGGCTAACTGAAACTCTATCTTAAAAGACTAAAAGACACTTGCCTGTTTCACTTAGAGAAATGAAGGCCAAGAAGAACAATTTTTCTTATCAAGCCATCACATGAGAAAGCCTAATGGCAGGGGGAAAAAGGAACTGCTTAAACCAACACACAAATTTAAGCACACGGGCAGATGATATAAACTGACCATGACTAAGTGCTTCAAAGAAACACAAGGAGGACAAAGAAATGTAAGCACAAGGAGGCTTGTAAGTACCAATAAGCAGAGGCAGCTGAAATTGCTGTGCTATTGAACAGTTGAGTCTGGTGGGACTGGCTGGAGGAGTGCAGTGTAGGGAAGCATCCAGCAGCTTTTGAAAGGATGCCCTACAGTCCCAACATCTTTTGAAAAAAAGGTTTGATATCTTTCCTGTCTGACAGTCTTTGCTTTGAGGAAGCTCTTTTTTTCCTTGGGCCAAAGTAATTTGGCCACTTCTGGTTATGTGAAAGAAATAAGTAATAATGTAAAATTCACCATTTCATTAGGAAAAAAAAAGTACACCTAAATGTGATTCAGTAGATAAGACCTGGATGGAGAAATTCCTGCATTTTTTGTTTGTTTTCATTTAGGATGTAAATATTTTAAGTAGGTGGTTTTGATTTATTTACATTTTTTAATTAAAAGAAAATTACAGATAAAAGGTGTTATAGCAATCGTCTTCCTACAAAAGCAAAATATTGCAATGTAATTAAAAGGACTCCTCAAATTATAATTAGATTTGAAATTTAATTATGAGTAGAATACTTCATCTCTATGCATAACTGACACCTTATTGATACATAACCTTTATTGTAATTTTATTACATTTCTGCTGAGATCTTAATCTATGGACCAAATAAGATCATCAGATTTCTGTGAAAGCTTAGATTTAGGTGAAGAAAGCAACACAATATTTTCTTCTATATATTATAGTGTAGTTCTTTATTTGCATATTTCTGTTGGATCAAATGCCTTGTTCTTTACTTGGGCTCAGCTCCTCGCAACAAACAGAATTGGCCCCTGGTGTTCATTAAAGGCAATACTTTGCCTTCAGCTATAAACTAAAAAAAAGGAACAAATACCAGCTCAGACGAAACTGGCTTAGCATCTTTTCCACCTAACCTGTTACCATTTGGTTTGCTGCCTCCTGTGGCTAAATCTCATTGTTGCAATGTATCTGCATCTGCTCCACACACATTTTTCTTGCTCAAATTCTTTCAAATCCATAGATGCTTTCTGTAATCATCTCCACATATGAGATCTTGTGTTCATTGTCGAATGTGTGTTCTGCTGGGAAGAGCAATGCAAGCTGTTGAGTAGACCACTCTCAGGTGTTTTTTGATTGTCTTCTAATTTTGCTCAGAATTTTATCCATATTAAAGATTATTCTTCTGTTAGCAATTAAAGCAGAAATGAGGGCCTTGGCAATCAATCAGATGTCCGGTTTGGGCAACTGAAAACACAGCATGCAAGAATGTCTCTTCTCGTAAGTAAACAGTCAGACTGAGGATCCCTGGATCTCAGTAGCTCCAGAAGGAAAAAAAGCTGTTCAGTAGAAGAGATTATAGTCCTAGTGCATGTCTCTAGTTCTTCACTAACAACTTACAATTTGTTTTAGCATCCTTTTAAATCAGCTTTGAGTTGACATTTAGTTTACTTTTATAGAAGAGTATGTTCATTTGAATAGAAAGTATTGGAACTGCCCATTAAATAACATTCAGCTATGAATTTTGGAGTAAGTACAGGTGCATATTCATTAGTCAACCACCAAAATCAAAACATGTCTGCAAAACATGAAGTAAAATAGGGCTGAGTGATAGGCTGAGACTTATAAGCCTTTCTTCCTCAGTTAAATTTAGTACAGATTAACAGTATCTGGAGACAGAAACCATGGCTGACCATCTGGTTAGGTCATGAGTTATGTTGTGTTCATTGGGTGGTACCTTGGAGCTTGTCCTTGTGTAGACAGATAGACCTATGCTGGGTCTGGAAGGCTAGCCATAGTCATGGAGACATGGAAGCACGGACCTCAGTTTGGATAAGCACATGAATGGGAGCTGCCTGCAGGGTATAACCCTTACTCATCTGCTTGTGCAAAAATTTGTGCCGCTATCTCTGCATTAGTCACTATCTAAATCAAGTTTAGTAAGAAAAGACTTCAGCATGTCAAGTAGTAACTATTCAATCGTATCATCTCTCAATTAAAGTAAGTTATCCACTAACTTTCTACTGTTATTAGTAGATGTTCGTATTACGACTGCCACAGACAACACTGACAACTCAATCAGCATAGGACTCATGTGACATTAAATATAATAGAAAATTGTTAATATGATTAATAAGTTGATACTCTAACAATGCAGAAATAATTTCTTGCCAACTAACACATGATTTTACTTTTTATTGCCTGTGTTTTTAGCATTTTCCTCATCAAATATAACACCTATGGTAAGTTCTGATAATTTTTATGTATTTCTATGTATCTCTCATATTCAGATGGTAACTTTCAAGGTAACTTTTCAGTGATATCTGGATAATGTTCAACTGTTTTGACTGACACCATAAAGAGTTATGTAGTGTCTTATAGTACTGTTATTCCATGTTTCCTACTTAGGCTAAACAATTAGCAATAAATATCAATTTTATTTTGTTTTTGTCCAATCATATGGATGCAAGAGTGAAATATAGCTGTTCTCAGTAGTAGATCTGAAAGCATTTTACGTAGATGGGTTATATTTTTGTTATCCATTTACGAACTGGGGAACAGAAGACAAAGACCACCAGCTGGTAGGTCCATGGTAGAGTAGGAAGAAGTTCTATTGACTTCTAGACACAGCCTGGGTGCTCAGGACGAGTGCTTTCTTGGGATATTATTGCAATCTTCTGCTTAGGAACTATGGTAACAACTGCACTGGTAGTGATAATAGCTCTATTCCAGTATATTTGGGGCAATTACCACTTGGGAAAAAAACCCAAACAAAACAGCTTCATATATAGTTGTACAAAGAAACTTGTTAAGAAAGTTATTAAGCCTGAGTAGAAAGAAATCACAGGACAGTTGGCTAAAGAGCCATTAGGTCTTGCAGTGAACCCTCTATGGGCTGCTGCAGAATGATGCCCAGGAATACATTCTCTATTACTGTACTTTGTCTAGGACCAAGCAACGACTCCGCGCCCTCTGAAAAACTCTTCGGATGTTTAATAAATTTGCCTCACTGTCATGAAAAGTCACTGACATAAAAGAAAATTTGTCCTTCCTGTTTCTTCATCTTTTTTGCCTTATGGTGGGTGGGTATCAGTACGAGACCCTGGAAGACACCTGAGGTTCCCATACCTTCAGCTCTGCCCATTTGTTTGCTCCATGCTCAAGACCACCATCCCTCTGTGGAAATAACCTATCCCGAATATGAGGGGTGACAGAAGGAGCAGTTGGGGTGTGATTTTAGAGAGAGTCTCATTTAAAGACTGGCAACTTGCCCCTCTGAGGGGAATGTGAAAACATTGGGCCTGAGCTTCTTTCGTGTTACATTTTAGAAGGATTATGATATTTGAAAAACATAAAACCTCACATTGTTCAAGTTACCTGATGGAAAGGTGTCAAAATTTACTGTTCTTATAAACCGACACTAATTAATTAATTTCCATTTTAATGTCTCCATTATATCAGAGTGAAGTAGGTTACTGGGTTTTTAATTGGCTTTAAAATAAATTCATTTTTTTTAAAATTGTCAACATGTCATTCAAGTTTAGATACTGATGTAAAAGGCCTTTTATACCTTTTACACTAAGGACTTTAATGTTACAAGATGGTTACACAATGCAATTCATGGGTATGCATGCTAATCTCTTCACACTTGGATTAGTTTGTCTGGCCATCTCAAATTCTCATTAATCTCTTTCTCTCAAGTAATCCAGAAAGCAGAAGCAATGCAAATGTATTTTGGGTGACCAACCACTATAAATATCGAATAGCAAACAGTAAAAAGTAATATGCTCACCAAAAAGCCCCCAGAACATAGACTGCAATACCTTTTTTCACAACCTGTTAATCAGACAGGATCAAATAACAAACACAATAATGAAAAATTGGTCAGTGGCAATTTGCAAACAGAAGAAAGGGTGACATTTACCAAACATATTATTTGCAATAGAGAGTTCTCCCTGCTCCACACGGGGAACATGTTGCTCTGTCCACGTAGCTTGATTGGACTCAAGGGCCGGATCTAAACTGTTAAATAAAACAGGCCATGATGCCAATAGGAAATAGTCCTTCCACATGCTACCCCATGAGGTGTACCTAGGTATCAAATGGGACATGCTAGTGGGCCAAAGCTGTGGCAGGGAGCCTGCTAACAGCAGAGCATGTTGCCTACTGATGTTTTGAACATGCTTTTGCCCTGTTTTATTTCCTAGCAGAGGTGCAGCCTTGAAGATCTGAGCAGTTAATTTCTGATTAGCAAGCTGTTCCTAATCACAAGCAGTTAATGCGGGAAGAGGAATTTACTCCTTTTCAACCCAGCCAGCATCACCCAGTTAATCTTGCATTCCTCCCTTCCCATATGAAAAGCATTTTTTTTTTAATAAGGAGAAAGAGTTGATGGTTTAATCTCCTAGTTTGCCTTCTACATTCCTGTTGTATCCGATAACACCTGTATACTTAGCTTTATCTTGCCTTACAAAATGCTCATGAAAATGTGCTTTCAGTCATCTATGCTGCAGTAGAGAAACTGAGTCCACAAAAAAAGCAGCCTCATTGCTCTCAGCCCACCTTCTAGTCAGTGTGCTAGCCATTGGGAACATTACCCTGTGTTTCTTTAAATACCTTCTGTAAGCTCTTCTCAAACCTGTTGCTGGATCTTTATTATAATATCTACTTTCTAATTTGAGATAACCGACCATTTGAAATGATGCTATAGTAACCCTGTGGTACTGCCCTAATTATAACCTATTTGTGTTTTCTCTGTTTTCTCCCAATTGCTCAAAAATTAATGAGTGTTCCTTTCAAAGATAATGTATTGACCCTATTTTAGTCATGTTTTTCGCCTGCTACATTGCTCTTTTCAAGGTAACCTTGATATTGTTATAGACATACATTATAATTTTTTATGCTGGAGCTATCTATATTGATTTGACTGTGGCCTTTGATCCAATAAATCACAACATATTGCTATCTAAGTTTCCCTCAATTTGGCTGAGTTTAACTACAGTAGAATGGTTCTCTGGCTACATTAGAGAGCAAACACCAGTCATTTTGTTTAATGGTGTTGAATCGGAGGTGAAAATGTTACATGCGAAGTTACCTCAGGAGCTAATTAGAGGGCTTTTACTTTTGCAGTTTTTATTAATGACCTGTCGACGCTGTATAGTTCATGAAATATTCTGTACATCTACATGCTGATGATGTGACCTTGTACACAGTAAGAGCACAGATAAGGTATCAGACCTTGACTGTTCTAACTCAGAATTTATGGAGTGATTTTCACAATTTAAAGATACAGTTTTCTGCAGAAATAAATTGGCTTAGAATCTTAGAAAAATATAAAACATGTAGTTAGAGGGGTTGTCTCTTACACTACAAACAGACCTAGGTGAACTGGTATGGAAAATAATATTTCCCTCACCTCAGAAAATAAATCAACCACTGAAAAAGCCAAAGTTACCTTTTTCCCCTCCTCAAAGGAAACATTGGTAAAGCTGGAAGGATCTAGATCTTAATGTTTGTAAAGACTGGGGTCCTTGAGATCTAGGAACTTTTTTCAGCCTACTATATGGATGGTAGTTACTACACAATAAATATCTAAATGCAAAAGTTATTAAAACTCAGGAGTGCAGGGCCCAGGCTTATTTAATTCTCAGGCTTCAAAATGTTCAGATAATTCAATTTTGTGTCCAGTTGCTACTTGGGACAGGAATTGTAATACGGGAACTGCGAAAGAAAGAAACCAGTGCTGTGTTACACATGAACCTGTAAAAACAATCCGCGTCCTGCTGATTGCGGGTTGGACTGTGCAATATGAGAGTCTCTGATGGTTTCTGTACTGAGTCTCTACCCTTATGAGACCCCCTTTCTTCTCTCAGTATTTGAACAGAGCACAAATGAGATGACCAGATCATATCCATGCTCACTGTTTCAGTCAGAAAGTACTACACAGGCTGGCCAAGGTGTAGGCTTTCAGCATGGGCCTAGGTACCAGCGACGAGGAGCATGACAAAGGTAACATTGGTTCAAATTCAGCTCCAAAATACAATGCTGTCACCATAATAGCCCAGATAGCCTCAGTTGGGCAGGACTGGTCTATGCTTTAGATCAGAATTTGTTTTATGGCATTTTGGAGATATCCAGTGAGAATGCAATTTACCTATTTTGACATGAGTAGATATTTTGCTGTTGACTTTAAGGTGTCAATCCACTTGCTTAAACATAGCCATTTAGTGCCATTTTAGATATTCTAGGTTATCCTATTAGACCTCCACCTGCCATTGCAGAGGCAGGTGGGTCACCTGTGTCATATCATTCCCTACAACGTCTTCAATAAGCCAGCACGTCTCAAACAGCTGTGGCGACAGTGGGTTAGCCCAATGACAGCAATCTGTTATGAGAAATGTTAAGAGGACCAAAAAGCCAAAGTGCATATTGAAGTGGGTAAGAGGGAATAGTACAGGGGATGGCTATACCTTGTAGCCTTCCTGATCGATGCGTTTCAAGTTGTAACTCCTCTTTTTCTTGTTGCATGTATTATATTAGCCAAAGGTCAGCTGTGAATCAGCCCCGAATTTGGCCTGGCTCTGTTTGCAATTGTAGCAACAGTTATGATCACAATCTAGAAAAGAGCCAAGCACATGCTTGCAAAGTTGTTTTCAAACGAGCCACATTTTAGGGTTTGGGGTTTTTTTTGAATATAGAAATCTTTAGTGGCAGCATTATCAGTATTTCACTATTCTGTTTGCCGGAATGCCAATGATTTAGCTTGTCTTCTTGCAATGTTTGCTTCTTTACTGTTTTTAGACAGTAACATTGGAAGAAGATCGTCAATAACAAAACCCATAGTCTTTCATTCTTGGCCTAAACTATGCGTACTATGCAAAGGACTATTAACAAATTACATAGGTACGTAAGGATCACACACTCCCTGTGTTTGAGAATGATGCTTGGAGCTTCTAAGCTCGTTTTGTGAAACTCAGTGGAAGCTGCATCATTCTTTAAATCTGCTGATGATCTTGTTCATGAGCAAATCACTTAACCGTGCCAGGCTGATTCCTCTCCTCTTGCTTTCTCCCTGTCTTCCTTTGCCCTGCTCCTCTAGTTTTTCAGAGGGTTAAATGCTTGCTTCACTAGATTGCAGAGAGAATTAATTATTTTGTCTCTGAGAGTGTGTGAAATTGAACATGTGCCTATGTTTTTCCTTAGGCATTCAGAACCTCTGGTTGCATTTTCTGGCTAAACAATTTAGGAGAGTACGTGTTTTAATAATACTTTTAGTTGGACTTGTATTCCAAAGACACTTTAGCAATTCTGAGAATTGTATTTGATAGCTGGTTGTACAAGCCTGTATTGCTGATGGAGGGAATTCTTTATTTAAAAACCAATATGCCAGTTCATATCTTCTCCAGCTCATCAAGGGATGAATCATTAACTTTCTCATCTCTCCCTGGCCACTTGGATTATGTATAAAGATATACTGCTTTATACCACTGCAGCCCAGGATTCCTGCTGCAGGCAGTTTTGAGGCTTAAACAGGCACAGAAGAGAGAGAGATACACCAGGCAGAAGCACTGGAAGGTTGCACTTGTGGAATGGGAGAATGGAAGCCTAACAATTATCTCTTCTTCATTGACAAAAAAGCTCATCCTCTAATATTTTCAAATTATTCAGCAGCTGTTGTTGAGACATGTCTTCAACTTCCACCTGTGTCCTCTCCAGTATCACAAGTGAAAGAATGTACTTTTATTTATTGACGTGATCTTGGCCACACAACCTTCTGTGACTTTGGGCCTGCAACTCAGTCCCAAACAATGGGATCTCCAATACAAAAAAGCTTTTAAAAGTTTTGTTTATTCCAGGGAAGTGTAACCTTGTCACATTGGCAATACCAATTCTCAAGAGCTTTAGAGAGTGAAAAACACTTCTTCAGTTTCTCTTTCCCAGAGCTGCTGCTACAAACAAGAAGAAAAAAAGGTGGGGGGAGGAAGAAGAGGAGAAAGTATATTGAGGATGTGGTTTAGGTACTGAAGAAGAAGAGGGAGGGAAAAAAACTGCAGGAGAGGAGAGAGCAAGATGTAAATGTGGAAGTCAAATAGATGGTCAAAATGACTTTGAGTGGAGAGAGAAACATTCGACCTCTGAACAATGTGATAATATGTTATCAGCTCTTGAGAAGCATGCTGCAGCAGGGAGCTGTCATAAGAACAGAGACACATCAGTCCACTTCAGGAACAGTGCATCTGGCTGTTCACATAACAACATTGTCTTTATGTAGTGCCATTTCTTGTAGTTACTCACTCCATGGTAGTAAATCCTAGAAGCTCTTTTCTGGACAAAACCTCTAAATGCTACATGGATGTATGAAAAAAACAGGTTTTGCTCCAAACACAGTTCAATGTGTAAAGCTCCAGACACATGATTAAGTTGCAGTGGTCTAACAAGTTGCCACGATGACTCGCTGCATGCATACTCTTAGCTGTTGTAATGTAAACTTATGTTCTTAAACCCATTTCACTGAGGTTTAAGTTAGTGCATTTTAACTTGCATGTGCAGTGGCTTAAAACTATGCAAATTACTACTTTGGCTCAGCTAACACGTGGTACTCATTAAGCTGTGGCAATTTGATTATGCATCTGAGCCCAAGACAAGAGACAACATATGGCTGCAGACATAGCTGAGGGTATTTCAGGGAAACCAAGGGACAATATAGGTCAGCATGGTAGACGGTGGTCTCAGCACACTGTGAGTTTAACCATTGACAAGTTTTTCCAGATTTCATGGAGAAGGAATGTTTTAAGGAGAAGTTTGAAGAACACTGAAATGATATTTATTTATGACCATAAAAACCTTTTGTTTTGAAGACTGTGAGGACAACCTATGGGACAAACCATGAAAGTGTTTGTTTGAAATTTTAATAGGCCAGACAGGAGTAAACAACTCATTAATGAAGAAAAGCTGATAGGAAGTGTGAATGAGATCAGCTATGAGGTTCCTTTAAAATAACAAGTAGTTTTGTATTTGATGTAATAGAGAAAGAATGCCAACAGAAGAAAATGAGAAGAGGGAGCGAAATGGTTAAAAGAAACAGGCTAGAAAATAATATTTGCTAGGCATATTCTTAATGGACATGAGGATGATTGCTTTTGTCAAGGCCAGAGAAAAGAATGTTGCAGTAATCAAGATGTGCTGTGATTAGTGGATGGGAAGAGCTATATATTAGAGCTGTTACACAGAAAGAATCTACTAGATAGAGACATGGCCCGAAGGGGTGGTTGTAGAGAGAGACTCAGTTCTAGGATGAAACCATCTAATAAAAATTTAAGTTTACAGGTAAAGTATAGGTTTGTATTTATGCTGACTGTCCTAACGATGATAAAAAAATCTTAGTTTAATATGCAACAGATATTTTTTTCCTGCTCAAACCTGAGTTTTGCCCCTGAGGTTTACCACAAATAGATCATGTGAAAGTTTTCTTTATTTTTTCCTTGCTTCCTTTGTCTTTTTATAAACATCTGTTTCTCCTTTTATCATAAATTACAAGGAACTTTTCTTTTGTTGATGCTCCTTTAATTTGGTATCAGTCATGTTGTGTTAATGACATGATGTGCATAGCAATGCTAACAACCTTAAGTGCAACCCTCCTAGCCTGTGTGAGCTCAGGGTCACCTTTAGGTAGACTTAACACGTACAAGAGCTTTGGACTCATGCTTGCAGGGCATCTCCTCCCATCACGCTGCTGCGTCGCAGGCCTGGCAGGATGCACAGGACATGCTCTCTGCATGCCACATACCAGTTGCTGCATGATAAATGCAGTCAGATCATGATAACCACAGGCGCGCAAAGCCTGTGTGCTGCAGTTACCACTTATCAGTTGCCCCCAGTTTGTTATTGCCTGTATCAGCATTTAAAATAGTGGTACACTGATTCTTTCAGGTGAGAGCATGAGGCTGGGGTGGGGAGATTTTGGGAGGAAGAGGCATGAGACAGAGAGAAAGGAAAGTGAAGCTGGTGGAGGGAGCTGTGGAGGTGGCAGGAAGAGCGAGGAGGGATGGGGAGACATAAGGGTTTGAGTGGGACACCAGTTTGTAGTGGGAGGAGATGGACCCCGGGTAGGGAGGCCAGTCAAAGAAGAGCCTTGGTTGGCTCCCAGATGAGAGAAAAGAAGGAAACTAAAGTATTTTTAAAGAAACCGATTTCTGCACTAAAGCTAGCTTAGGGCCCTGATGGAGCTGGTGAGGGAGGGATGTACAAGCTGCGCCAGGACTGGGACAGCAGAGCGTGCTGTTGGGGTTTCACAGCTCTCGAGATCCATAGCCAAAAGTCAGCCACGTTGAGATTTTTGATACAGCTCTCAGCACTTTTGGCTGTCAAGTTCTTCAGTGGGGATATTCACATAGATGCTTTTGCAAATGTGTCTTGATTTCATTTATAGCTCTTTGGAAGAAATCGTGTGGGGAGGCTCACACAGCATGGAGGGACCAAATGTCAAGTCCCAGTCCCCTTCCTGTGAAGCTCACCAATACTCACAAGGACAAGCCGTGCCTCTTGGTTTGTTGTGCTAGTCACATATGAGGGGGATATTATTAAACATTCAAGCCGTAACCTTCCCTGACTCCAGGAGCCAGAAACATGCAGAAATCATTCGTAGCAGGGCAGTTGGAGCAGGATCGGTTTTAGGTAGCGCTGCCGACAAGCTCATCTTCCTAAAACTGGAATAAAAGCACCAGTGTGGCCAGGGCAGGAACTAATTTCAGCACAAACATGGAAGTACCATGCAACATTCAACCCTACTGAAATTCTATGAAAACATGAAATGTAAAGAACATCCTAAAATTACATAATTAAATGAAGCAAAGATTTAGTTCTCTAGAATTTAATTGCTAACAATGGAGGCCTAGAACCGCTTATCATACTTGATATGGATTACTTTGCATGAGTCAGACAAGCAGGATTTCAGCCCATGGGGGTGAAAAACAAACTGTAATAACCATAAAAAGGTGTAGGACTACTTATTTATAGACATGCATATGAGAAATGCAATAAAAAGTCCCAGTACAAACTCAGTAGACAGGCTTCAAACACCAAAAATGGTCAGCTCTAAGTTGTTTCTGAATTATGGCGAGCCCTAAAGATGGCCTAAAACCAATTAACTTTTTTTTTCCCCCCACTCTTTTTATGTTTTAAAAATGACCAAAGAGATCTCTTTGAAAATATATTACCAAAAGAAAAAAATGCTCCTAGAATTAAATCTTTTGTGAGAAGCTTCAGCCTGGAGCAAAATTTAATGGCTGAGCTATAAAGCACTGAAAACTTTCATAAAGGGGTTCATAAAGAAACACCAACTGACCCTGAACCCAAGGAGGTCTAGAAAGCTCCACTGTAATAAACACAGGGCCTAGTTAATTTTCACTTAAGGGGTGTATGACATTTGAGTAAGATGTGGTTACTTTATGTTCACTTTCAGCACATATGTCCAATAGATATAAATGACAGAGGGGGATACTGCAGTCAAGAGGTCTACTGTAAGTTACAGCTAGTCCTAAATGAGGTTATAAACTCCGTTAGCCAGGGACTTTGCTTTTTCATGTGGTTGTAAGGTACCTAGCATGACTGGACAGTGAGACCCTTTTTATCTACATTTCCTACTTCTATGCCTCTTCTAGACTAGAAATAGACAGTGTGGGATGTGTATACAGCTCGTTTCCAGAGCAGTTACATTAAAACATAAGAACTGCTGTTACAGCTGCTTTCACTGCTTTAATGTTCATCCCACGGGAACTGCCAAAATCTAGACCATGCTATATCCTTATCTGATTAATTGATTTAAGTTAAATGTAACATTTTAAAAGAAATTTCCATAATTTGTATTAAATAGAAATAACTGTACGTTCACTCACTCTCTCTAGAAATAGGTGTGTTATCTATATGGAAATACTCTATTCATGTGTTTCTCTGCATTTAATACAGGCATAAACACATGCAATGTGTGATGCATGAATATGAGGCAGAGAAATCCTTCATTGTCTGTAATTGCTCAGACATCATCCATGCTTTTATAACACATTTTCTTACACCTCAAGATGTTTCTGCTATTGGTGGCTTCAGGATTCGTATTTCATCCAGAAGAGAGGCAAAACCTATTCTAGGTCATTACCTGCTCTTGGCCAGCGAGGGATGCTCTTGCACTAACAAGACATCCGTGCAGGGACTTTAGTCTCATCCTCTCCCTTCGTCACCACCCTTCTCTCCTTCACCTCCCTCCTCTCCTCTTCCAACCTCAGCCACTGTTGGCCTTCAGGCTAGACCTCCCAGTACAAGTAAGATAGAGCTTCAAAAAAGATCCAATTTTTCAAGCATCCTACGTTTCATGTTAAATTCCTCATCTTAGCATTGGTCAGAATTCATTCCAAAAACAGACAGGAAAGTGAAGGAAAGGCAGATGTTTGTCAAGGCTATATTTAGGAAGCCATTGCTTAAATGTGAAAATCAGTTATACTTTAACCATGAGTGAGAAGCACAAAAAGCATATTCTTTCCTCTGCATGTGTTTGCAGAACACTTCTCTTCACCCTCAATAATGATATGTTCCTTTATGCTCTGCCTCTACTTGGTTATCAGTAATGTATTGTGGGTCTAACAATGGCGCCTGTTTTCACAATACTTTGTGGAATAATGCCATCCATCCCCATGGATTCATTGGTTCATGAAGGTATTGGTGAAAGGTGGGATAGATTTACTCAACTTTTCAGCATAGTGTTGCTATTGTTCACTGCTAGGGCATGCATAACGAATGGCCTTTAGTGTAAACAGCTCAGCCACTGAGCTTAGTTATTACTATGAGGGGTCTGTTTGAGGTGGATATTTCTAGTTCTTTGATATATGACTCATTAAACCCACTCTATGTAAGTATTGTTTACAGTGCTTGCTGTGCTGGTGGCTTGCATCTGAGTACTTGTATTTAATTTGAAAGGTATTTTGCCTACACTTAGAAGAAGTCTTTAAGTGCCTAAACCGCTCTTACATTTTTCATTATAAACCATTGGCAGAGGAGTGGGAAGGAGCTGGGAGTTTCTTGTAACAGGAGAAATGACCTTTTGTCTCTACAGACTTCCCTTTGAACTCACTAACCTCCTGTCAACAGAAAGCAAACAGTAGGATAATAGTCTCTTCTCGATTTCTCCAGCCTTTTGTCCTCCCCAAGATGCAAGGGTTGGCCTTGCTCCTCAGCGCTTGCCTTGCTAATAGGAGGCAGAGCTCGGAAAGGTAACTACACAGGACTATCATAGCCTAAGTTTATTACATATCCTAAGTTCATACTAACTTTTGTGCTTTGACACCCGCACTGAAATGATCTAAATTATAGGTTGCCATTTTTTTTAATGGGTTGTGATCACATGGGCCCATTGCTTTTGCTCAGAACCAAAACTACTCAGATCATGATGGGACTATAACAACAGAAGAATCCATTTAATTGGTGCCTTGTTGAAATATACTCCTCCATCTGTGGTGTGATTGCTGTGGAGCAGAGCTGCCACCATTGATTTCATTCCCTCCAATCAATGGATAAATGGCACACCTAGTCAGTTTTAAGTGGCACACTTGTCTATATTTTATTCACAGTGGTTAACAACTATGAATCAATGCCTGCTACAATAAACTCGTGTTAGGTTGGCCTTTACTAGTTTCATGCTGCTACTTTACACAACTACACCTTTCACTTTGCCTTTGCAGTCACTATTCTTATAAGTTTAAAAGGTGGGTTGGTGTCTAGGATAGTGAGTAAAATAACAAATGAAAGGAAGGTGGAATGATTGAAGACAAAGACTAGAAATTATGTTAAGAGTTCTAGTTTGGTTTCTCTCTGTCTTTCACTGTGGCCACACTACTGGAGATAGATTTGATCTTGATATATGTACCTTCTGTACCACCTCCTCTAACCCTGAGTCTGATTTGAAGGCTGGTAGAGTGAAGTCCTGGAGGAGTCCTCCTGCTTCGGACATCTTTGCTAGAGACAAAGTTTCTGTAGAAATTCCTTTGTCATTCCCCAATTCAAAGAGTATATCCAACTACATGAGAGGTGAGAACATCCTTGCATCCTTTGAGATACAGTTCCTGGAACAAGCCCATCTTCTTCACTTACAGCAGAGAGATGACTTCTCTACCTTGGATTGAGACCAGGTCTCTGTCCCCTCCTCTCCTCTACACATGCGTCCTCCTACTGTTCACTTGCATGCAGGATTTGGGGTCATTGAGCTGGAAGTATTTTCAGACTGTAGATGAGAGGAAAATTTTATCATCTTGCACATTACATTGTTCTATCGGTCTCTAAAACAGGACAGATGCTTCTTGCAAGTGTTGTAGAACATTTATAATCACTGGATAGAAGAGGTGTCATAGGTTCAAAATGTTTAGTGTTTTGTATTCCTCAATACTGCATAGATTTTAGTAAGCTTGACTATTCCTTGAATGATACGTTTGTGTCCTAGACAGATCATTTATGAGTTCTTCTTAATGTTGCTCATATTAAATGAGCATATTTGTATCTTTATGATAGTTTCTTCCCTCCCCCCTGATTTTATTTTCTCCCCTGAAACTTTTGAATGACTTTAAAGGTTCTATATAGGAGTTAGATATTATTAATACTGTTTTTATATACCAGTATGAGTACTTTTATTATTATGATTTACTGTTACAACTGTACACAAAGGCCCCTGTTCAGGTAACTTGGGAATAACCTGTTGAAACTTTGGCTAATAACTCCAATACATCTGACAAATTTGTCAGCATGGATTAATTGTTGTTCAGGAGAATTGCTAGCCATACAGAGCACACCATTTGAGGGAACATTCAGAAGATAAAGCCAGGGGGGAGAACCTTGTCCCTAAAATAAGTTTATGGTTTCCTGCCTCAAAATCTACAAACTTCTGAAGCCCTTTTGTAAGTTAAATCTTACATATCATTACTAGCTTATGTTGCTTACATTTCTGCTGAAGTTAATGTATGCTGACATTATTACAAAGGCAGTACTTCTTAACGGGAGTGAATGATTTTTCGCACAGCATCTCCTGCATAAAAGCCACAAACAGGACATTGGTTGTGTGAGTGTGTGTTTGAGACCTGTCACCTTTGAGTAAGCATGCCAGTGGACACTGGGCTATCCCCAAAAATTCATCATTAATGCTGGCGTTTTTTTTTTTTCCCCACATTACCTATTCTGGGACTTTCCAGTGTCCTGAGTTAATACAGGGTGGATAAGACTCTATGAGGCAGGTTTCTAGGTTGCTTCATCACTATAGAGTAGTACTTACTATTTTTATAGCCAGAAATAGTTGAAACAGGTCAGACAACATTTTTTTTGTTGGAATACACCTAAACTCCTGGAAATTCAAAGGCTCCCAAGGGTGAACTGTAAATTCTAATGAAGCCCATGTAAGATTCTGGCTTGGATGTCTTTCTGGGATTTTTGTTCTTCTTTTAATTTTTCCAATTCTGTGCTGTGTTCCTCACCAGTCTGCCTCCGAGTCAGGACTTCCTAGGATCTGCAACTCCTCCTCATAGAGAAATATATGAGTTTTCTCAGGTTTTGTTTCAAATCTGTGCAGAAAAGAAACGTTGAGTTCTCAAATCCTACGTGAACTAGACTTACTTTTCTCTGATCATCTTCAGTTATTACTCTTCATAGGTAGAATACATGTTTCTCAATGCTATTGAAACAAAAGTTGAGATGCAAAAACATGAATCTATGAATAGTAGCAGTAGTATGTAGCTATATAACAATAAAACCTGGAGACTCAGTACTTCATTCTTTATCATGTCACAGCCTCTGGATGCACAACAGCAGTTTCCATTCCAAGGACCTTGCAGGAAAGGTTTAAGGCAAGAGTAGGGGACATACCTAAGGCAGGTGGACACAACAGATGTTTTAGAATTACTGCAGAGTAAACAACGTATAGAAAATATTTGTTACTGAGAGAAGTTCACAGAATCACTTTTATTAGTTGAATATTTGTGTGGCCTGTGCTGTGCAGTTTTCTCTGGCTTCTGGGTTGAAAAGTACATAAGTTGTGAAAGTACATCAAGACAATTCCTGTTCATCAGCTATTGTATCCATTTTATTGGAAGGCGAGACACACAGGAGGTTATGACGTGCAGAATAACAAAGAATCGGAGCAGAATATAGCATCCAAGACTTGCAGTTTCTTGCTCTCACACCAAGACACCTCCTTCAGGGACATTTTCTTTGTGATTTCATGTTCGATTGGCCAGGAACACTCAAAGGCACCTACACTGCCGGCTGCCAGAGTGTAAGCAAGCAACAGAGAAGCTGATAGTCCTTCTTGTGATCATTAGTAATAAACTGATGAGCTCTTGATCTCCACTCTCTAAGAGAGCAAATGTAGTTGTCAATGTTGGGGTTCATCAGGTCTGTGGGGGCAGTGGGGTCCCGTTGTTCTGCAGTTCGTTCTGAGTTCAGAATAGGTCCCATATCTGTTCTGTGATGGCCTACGGTGGCAAGAGATTGGTGCTTGGTAACCTTTGGTAAGACTTGATACCCCTGGGGACCTCTTATAGTTCCTGTATTCCTAATGGGTTTGTGTCTGCAGTTCCCTTGTACTGCCAGAAAAAAGAAATCATCTTGTTCCCCTGCAAACAATAAATCAGAACCTGTCTCTATGGTGGTTTGTGTCATTCTTTTACTTTACTTTTCCATGGCTTTCCCTTTTATTTTTGTTTTGCTACCACTGAATAATATGCAGCCCCACAGCTCTGGCACAGAGAACCTGATGAAAGTGAACATATAAGAAAAATATTAGTGGCTGCACTCTTCATTGCAGAGGTAATGGCCATTGACATTAATGGGAATTATGCATGTGTGGAAAAGGAGTATGGCCCCTTTACTTAATAGAGCCCTTAATATGTTTTAGTGAGCCATGGTGGTGTTCTAAATATCATGAAACCCAAAGGAGATAGAGAAAACAGCCTCTGGCACTGATGAGCTGGATTCATTGCTCTGAGGTGGATGGCTTTTCAGGAATATCCTGGTTTCGTCTCCTCTGGAAATAGTTGTGCATGCACTATTCATTGACATGAAAGAGGAAAAGGTAAGGAGAGTGGACAGAAAACTGGGAAAGGAAATAAAGAGCAATCCAAGTTGTCAGATGTCAGACTGTCACATAAGAACAGAAAAGTCCGAAATTAAGCATTATACTCACACACACATGTATATATAATTTTACACATACAATATTTTTGTCTGCCTTTTATTCAAATTCTGGTCTAGCCCTGCTTTACACTATGTTCTGCTTTATGAAAGTAAAATGTGAAAATCTACTGATAAGCCAAAATAATAAAAACTTTATGGCATGTCAGGGCTATTTTTTTATTATTATTTTTTAACCTTGATCGTGTTATAATAGTGAACATATGTATCCTTGGCCTTAATCACCTTGTCGAGTTAAAGTGTATATTCAACTTCATTTACATGACATATGATCTAATGCTGGAGAACAACAATACTATTGTAGTCCTAATTGAAAACTGTGAGCTGAGAGCCAGAAGAAACCACTGGTCTGATTGCTGAGGGTCCCAGGGAAAGGGATTTATTCCCACACCTGCAGTTGGTCCATAACACTAACATTGTTACCAACATCTGGGTCTAATCAGCACAGAGGCCTTGATATGCTGCTCCTGTGGCACATAAATTTAGCATTATATTCATTTTAAAGGCCCCCTCTTTCAGTTTTTTAAGGACAAGATAGATTCATGGCTCCACAGAGTCTAACAAAGTAGAAACCACAAACAGAGTAAGTTACTGCCAGGTTTCTTAGACCATACCTACCTAGTATATGCCACTTAAATAATGGAATTTTATGCTCAGTTCTGGTTTTCAAAAATGCATCTCTATAGAATGCAAAGTTCAGCTGAAAAACTATGTTTAAGGTAAAAAGCAAACACTCCGCCAATTTGCATATATCAGTTTTTATTGTGACATCTGAGCTATATCAGCCACAGGGATGGCTGCAGAACTGGTGACGGTCCCAGCGGTTCACAGGAAAAAGCGCAGCTCTGCTTGGATTGATGTCTGACCCCAGGCCCAGGGAGAGGCGACTGCATCAGCCAACACCGTCCTTGCGGGAGAGGGTACCATGGTCTTTCCAAGTGGTGCTCCAGTTCACAGCAGGGCAGACTGAATTCCCCGTCCACAGTTTGGATCTCAGGCTCACTTTTACAATCAGTGAAATACCTCTGCGATACCGTCTTCCTGTATGTGGCCTTGTGCATACGAAAGGCAGCGGGGAGCGCAAAGGCAAGATGCTGCTGGTACACCCATGGGGGCTCAGCTGGGTGCTGCATGGTTCACTCCTCTCATACCTGATATAACCTGTGGTGATTATGAGCTGCCAGAGATGATCTTGTGCACAGAGTGCTGCTTTGGCACGTGAGAAAACTGGGTCTCTCTTGCAACTCAGCTTCTGTGATTTATGCTTGAAAATACACCATGACTTACTTTCCTTATTCTGAAAGCAGGCTTGCCTCACAGGCTACTGTGAAGCTAAAACCCCATTCGTGAAAGTGATGAAAGTATCCAAAGCAAATGGAAATTGTACAGAGAGAGAGAGGAAAAACACAGGACTGAAAGCCAGGCTGCCTAGGCCAAAGAGCAAAATTTAATTCTTCATTTGTTGAGGATAACCAGTGATTATTTTTGCTAATGCATCCCTTGGCTGTCTCTGTAACTATCTAGCTAACTGGCTGTTCGCCTTTGTGTCTTTGTGTATTTTCCTGGAAAGTCTATACAAACAATGGGACAGACACAGATACCATTACGGAAGGTGGGTATTTTTTTCTGTCATTTTTCAATATCTACATATCTTTAATATCTGTAAATGGTGAATATAATTACACAGAGAAATTTTGTTAGCAGATCCAGAAATTCATGACTTTCATCCTACCTCTGGCACTGATCTTTTGTAGCACCAGGCAGTTCATTTAACTGTTGCCTCTCTTACCTACTGTGCCTTTTGGGGATAAATGATGTAGAGGACTGTTTACCTAAGGTTTCAAGATAGCAAAATGCCACAGGGGTATAATGGAGGCTTAACATTGTACCACTGACTAAAGTGTAATTATATCAGTTGGCTGAAACGTAGGGTTTCATGTTGGTCACTCTACTGTCAAAAAGAATGTCCATTTCATGAGAAAACCTGTTTATCATAAAGGCACAAAATGTGTAGTTTTGTAACCTCCGCAGCCTTCTCAATACCAGCGGGATGGTGGAAGAGAGAGGAATTTTCTTTTTATTACTAATAACTCCAGGTGGAATTTTTAAACTGAGGAGTCATAACTTAAAACCAGAAGATGTCAATGGAGATATTAACACGCTGAACCAGATTCTCAGCCACTATAAATCGAGGTAGCGCTATTCATTTCGGTAGAATTGCATTTCACCCCACTTGAGGAGAAGGTGCATTATTTACGGTATGACTGCAAAATCTGTCACTTGATTTACCATAGAAATGTGTTCTGGCACTAGCAATTGGTTTTGGTAGTACGCCAGTTTGCTGGCTTTGAAGGATTTCCAGTAGCCAAAGGGGAATTTTAGCACCCTAAACCCAGTGTTGCCCTACCCCCATGCTCTGTTTCCGCAGGTCTGCAGCGGATTTGTCCCATTTCCCTTCCAGCTGCATCGATCCGTTGTCAGCTCCACTGTGGTTCGGCACGGTGCTGTGACCCCGCACACCCAGAGCCCGTGGAGCAGCCAGCAAGAGCTGGGCTCGGGGGTCAGGAACGGCATTCAGAGGAGAACCACAGGGTAGGATTGTTAGAGACATTCGATTTGTACCCTTCCTCATTCTTGTTTCATTTGCCGCCGCAAGAGCGAATGCCTGCTGTACTGTTTTTCTGTAATCCTGACCAACTTTGTGACCAGAATGAGAAATTTGAATTTCAATACCTGTGGTCTAACCACAGCTTCCACATGCAGGAAAACCTCCCACGCTGCCCATGGGAGATGCACGGGAAGAAGAAATGAGATTGGGGTCCCTCGCTGTCTGTGTGAAAGGCGCTCTCTCCGCAGCTGTTTTGGCTTTTTAACTTCTCTGCATTGCCGTGTTATTGAAAGTGCTGCTTAAATGAATTAAATGCTAATTATTGTAATAATTGACTGGTCAATTTTGATAGGTCTTTCCTCATAGGTTGCTTTTATGAGCGGGAGGAGTCTGGCAAAGTTAACAAAACCAAAAAGGTCGGAACAATGCAATTTGCTGGTGTGGCTTTATTAACGCAACACCTGAGCCACACAGAGATCTCACATTTGTGTTGAACGTGCTAAAAATGGCATAAGCACACAACCAGGTCATATAACTGTATGGCCACTGTGTGGACATCATAGAGTCCAGGCTTGTATTTCAAGTACTTTACAGGCATATTAGTAAAAGGGTATTGTATCTGACTTCATTACATATTCTTCATGATGATGCAAGTCAGATACAACAGCTGTATTAGAGAAATTTAAAAGAATAATCAGCCTATGGAGAAGGTGTCTCACGTCATTTCATGTTTTTCAATCAAAGTGCAATTGGTGGTGTGTCACAAGTAGAAAAACAGGAGTTAAGCTTATGCCATTGGAACATCCTGATCATTCAGTCGTATTTATTTTAATGTGTGAAATGCAAAAATATGATCAAATACAGATATGTTACTATTTTATTCATAATATCTTACTGCATTTTATGTAGTTCCTTCTAATGTGATACCAGGAGATCTAATGAGCTATTTAGGGTTTTTTGCATTTCAAAGCATGACCTCCTAAAAATTAGGATATTTCTTTCATCCACGATCATTTTGCTGAAAAACATTCAACTTTTCAAATATTAACATATATTTGATGTGGAAAGGGACATTGGACATATCACAACACATGAAATGACTTGATTGTAAAATGCATCCATAAAATGACGAAAAATTCACAAATATTATTCTGACACTTTCTCAAAGCACTTGTGATGGCAATCTACAGCTAAGCCCCAGTTCTGCAAGTCATAATATGAGAGTCTGCTAGGCACAGTAATACACCCACATGGTGCTGATTGCAGACCTGAAGACATTTCCCTGAGGTGTTTTCTAAAAATCATTGTTTTTTCATTATAATTAAATTATCCAACCATTTTTTTCTCTTTATGAATCATTCACAAGCTGAGGCTAGTTTCTGTGACTCTCTCTGTTATGTGCAACTGGTATAGAAAAGTTAATGTGAAGGAATATCTGACTATATGATGTTCATAAGTTGTACATTTCAGTTATCCAGTACGGCCAGGTCTTCAAAAGGAGCTGGAATCATTGCAGAAATGTTGCTGGTTTGTATAGATCAACCTTTGAATTAGGAACCTGCTGCTGTCACCTATTTGCCCTTGAAGATCAGAGCCTCTGTTGTGCACAACTCACATGATTTGGCTTCTTAACCCTCAGTGGATGACTGAAACATTTTAAGCATCAAAGTCAGGAACATGAAGAAAAAAAAGAGTGAAGTTTGAATATCCAAGTAAGGCGCTCAGCTCTTGCTAAATACTGTGATGCTCAGGCACCCAATTCCTCTAGATTTCTGAAAATCCTCATTACGCTACTGATTATTGCAGCGGGCCATTTTTAGACTCCAAATATTAGTGCAAAGAAAAGCAAATGACAGAAGTTTTAGAAGTAAATGTTAAGAGGTATAAGTATGAGCCTCATTTAAATATTCAAATACATGTTCAGACACAGTTTTTGCAGGTATTTATCCACTTCTAAACTTTTCATAAAAGGGATATCTATATCTATGTTCCATACAGCTTAATGTCCATTCTATTTCAAAAGATTATAAAATCTTTGCATTGCGTACCACTATTTTATTAACCACAGCAATACTTTTTCCTGAGTATTCCAACAGGTTTTTTTGAATACAGAAAATGACAAATTGTCTTAGTTTGCAGTGTCAGTCTTCGTCAAAATTCCACGCTTTCAAACCGAGCAGATGATTAAAGGCTGAAAGATGATAATGAATCAGATCTGCACTATATGATTTTTTGCATTCCTCCCTTAGAATTGTGTATAATGTATAAATGATGGCTGATCTAATATATTGATAGGAACAGAAGAAAGCAAATGTTTCCATGTGATAATAACTCTTAAATGTATTTTGCAGTACCTCAAAAAGCCCATGTATCAGAGCTTTCATTAGGGTGGATTATAGCAAATGTTGCATGCTTTTATGGCCAGCTTATTACGTAGCAGTTTTACTTGCGTAATATGTTTAATTACCACATTAACTCATGGTTTCTAAACATCAGTTCACAGCAGGATGCTTCTCTGAAATCTTATCTTCTTTTTTCTTTGGTGATGTAATAGCAAAAAGGTTTCCTCCTTTTCTCTTTGTAATCTAAATTCCAATTTTGTGTCTGTAATACTATCCCTGCCTAGTGCAGCAACTCACTACTTACAAGAACGCAGAAGGAAAAGTCCTTTTTTTCCTTGAATGTGCATATTCCTGGTGGAGCTTAAAAACTTCCATAAATCAATAAAGTAATTGCTGCATAATGACCTATTGTTGGTGAGCGTGCCCAGAATGATGTCATTGGGGGGTAATGGAGCTACTGAATCAAAAAAATGGCAGCTGTTTCCAATTTATTTGAGAGTCAGTTGGACAGAAAATTAAATAAACACATAGACAAGCAGGACAAGGGCAAGTCCTTGCATTATTCTTATGATAGTTTTAATTCAATCGCAGAAGTCAGCAGGCAGCTGATATTGTGGCCCAGAGTTTCAGTAATTGCCTGTCTCCTATCTCAGTCAGACTGCACATGCTCATTTCATCATTTTAAGCTTTTGTGACTCAGATAAAAAAAAAAAGACCAATGAAACAAAGATGAAACTTAGTTCTTTTTTCTCCCGCCCTCCCCCCTCCCTTCGCAGCATAGCAGGCTATCTAGGAGATGTATTAATAGAGAGAAATTTTCATTTCTTCCTCCATCTGCCTCTATGGGGCCTCTACCCTCCTTTCCCTAGGATACGAAGGAGAGTTTTCCTTTTTTTAATCACTCATATGTCCTTTGGGAAGCCCCCTAAAGTTTCATATTCGCTGGGGAGAAAAAAAATGCCACCCGGCTTCACACTCTCTTCTCCGCTGTGAATAACAGCTTTGATGTGCTCCTTTGAAGTTACTGTCTCGAGGCTGCATTAGGAAAGCATCAAATGCAGCCTTAGCACTGCGTGTGGAAGCTGGTAGCATGTCGTGTTTGCACACCATACTTGGGGGCACCTAACATGCTCGTGGCAGCCGAATGAATGCAGGGGGACACAACAGTAGGTCTCCATCACAGTGTACTCTTTTCTTTTGCAGCCCCTATTCCCATTTCCTACTGGTAACGCATTGAGAACACATCAACATCCTTGATATTTTCCAGTTCTTACACCTTCTTATTACACCCTTGCACCCTTTAGGAGCCCTGCTATGGGTCATAGCGTTGGAACATCACATCTGACTCCAGTCAGACGCGGGGAAAATTTGGGTTTGGTTCTCTGTTTATTACTTCAGGGCAATATGGCTTGAAATTATGTTTGGACACTGAAAGAAGTTTGGGTCACTGATTAGTTATTTGACTTATGGTGAGAATTAAAATGTTTATTCCTTAGTATTTGGACTCTTAACATGATGGTCTTCACATTTTTAAAATAAGTGTGGGTTTTTAAAATCCCTCTTCTTTCTTAACTTACAGATGGAGAGTGTGTGTGTGTGTATGTGTTTTCTGCGTCTGCATAACCAGACACAGTGAAGTTGATGTTTGTCTCCAAGATGGAGAAGTGCTTTTCCATATTTGTCATCACAGATCTCTTCAGATCAGACATCTCTATGATCATTTTAACTGTGTTTTATATGCTTCATAATTTCCTTGCTGAGTACCTTATGTTACATGTTGCTTTATAAATCAATAAATAATAGCAATAATTAAAAGGGTGTTCTGTAGTAGGGAGCTAGATGAAAAAATAGGTTATTCCATTAACCTTTTACCTCTGGAGACAGGAATTTCAAATTTGTGTTAGGTCAAAAGAGCAAATCGGTTGGTCTTTTGTGAACTTTAGTCCACATCACTAACCACTGCATCACTTCTCACAGTCCCTCCTGATTGACAGCTTTAGTCTGGAAGAATAACAGATCTTTTGCAGCTTGTAAGACTGAGATGCAATGGCAACGCCAGCACCTACGCCTACTGTGTCTTGTTCTGCACAGAACCATTTGTGAAAGAAACCCTTCCAATGCCTGTTATCCCCACATACAGCCTGAATAAGCTAATCTAATATTTAATTATCAAAATTGTAACTGGTAAAAGTAGGAAGTAACTTTTGCAAGTAGGAAGGGCAGTTTTTTTAGCCCTGTCCTATAAAGTAGCTCTCAGAGAATACAAAAAGATTATCAAAAGAAAATTAAGGGGGAGTTGATGGTGGTGTGTCATTGTATACCCAAGTGTAGGCAACATATGTGTCAGTGAAGAGCTGTCTATTTCATCAAAGATCTGACTGATTACATGAACTAACAAACAGACCTTCAGATTATTATTACTCTCATCTCCTTCATTTCCACTTCTGCCTTCCTCCATCAGTTATTGATGCAACTCTGTTTTCTATACTCTGAGGAGGTCTGAATGGCCAAATGAGTTGTAAATGAAATAAATACTGAACATTCACAATCAGATAGTGTCACAGTACAATGGCATTTTTTGCGAATTACTCTGAGACCAGGAAGGCAAATTATTAAGTGGAATCTCAGTTTTAAGATGGAAGCTCATCTTAAAAATAGAAAGTACCACAAATTTAGGAAGAATAGTTCTTATGCTAGAGAATCTGCATTTATACAGTCTGCTTGCTTGTTTTACACAAAAAGAATTGAAAACGTGTAATTTTTCTATTATTTATGCAATTTGAAAACAAAAAGGACTTGAATTATATTTTCATTAAAAAATTGAAGAATTCTAAAAATTCTAAAGATGTTAAAAATTCTAATTTTTGACCAAGACATTTCAGCCGTACCTACTTTGAACAGTACTTGCTACCAGCTCTCATTCTTTCTTGTTGTTTCTCAATTCTTTGTCCAATAAAATGCCTTGGGTTCCTATTCTGTGTAGTAGGTGAGACTGCTTTGGTTGAATAAATGTTTTTCTGGTATTTCAGGCAGTTACCTGTTAAAATAATATTTTCATTAACCTGGACCTTGTCAGCTATATGTATGAGCCATTACACATGGTGCTTCCTGAGCTTTAAAAATGTGTATGAAGTTTCTTTTTCCTGAATTCCTGGAATTATCTGGGTTTTTTACTGGTTTTATGTAAACTTAGCATCACCATTTCCTACTGAGAAGTGCTCTAAGAAATGCAATAGGTAGAAATACTCATGGTGGAGGTCTGTGAAACAATCTGGTATTCAAACAACTGCCGCCTTCTTTCTGTCTGAAGGTCTGACATTCCTTTACCAAATACAAGGGGCAGGGTGAAGTCCAATTACCGCACCTATCTGCAGGTCATAACAAGGGAGAGATACGGTGGTTTTTGTTGACACTTGCAAAGGATGCCCCAGAGTGGACTGCACATTTTTGTCTATGCTATTCCTGTTGCCAGGATCTCACAGACCATTTCACAGCTGATTCTTGGTGAATACTTGTATGTTCTTTACTGCAAACTGTTTTGTATCTGAACAGGATTATGTTTTGGTTTGAAGGTGGAAAATTACTGAAATTTTATCAGTACAATACCTTCAGTAACTTTTAACCTTTTCCTCCTACCTGTAGTTCCTATTTTGGAAGTATGACAGTGACCTGGGGAGGCCTTCCAAGGATGCTATTTTATGGTTTATGTTGTTGGCCGTCCTAATGATAATCTTAGCAGACACCAATCTTAGGAGACTTAGTAGACAAAATCAATAACAATAGACTCTGTATGTTTCAATTCTCAGCATTGAAACATTGCCTGGAATAAGGATACAAAGCTGTTTATGATGGGAGGGGAGTCTAGGCATGTTGTGGGAGGTTTGAGTAAGGGCTAACAGGGATGTGGAAGGAGAAGGAAGTACTGAGATTTAAATACAGAAGTTGATAGAAGAGAAGAATTTTTAGGAGTAGGAAAACAAGCATGACTATGAAGCTTGCCTGGTGTACCTCCACAAAAAGTTGTTTTCCTAAGAAACCAGTCTCAGTTTGCAAAAAATTCAGTTTTCTCATGATGTTACCATGATGTTCAGTTTATATGAAACAAGCATTTCTTAGAGGGAAAAGACTTTCTCAGAAGAAGTTTTGTATCATTCCTTAAGATGGTCAGGTGCTAGATAGCACTGAGATTTCTCTGGAAAACAGCTTCATAAGTGGGCTTTGTCAGAATATATTTTGTCCACAGTTTTTGTGTTGTTCTGTGCTTTGTGATCTGCATTGCTGCAGGGGATGCATCTACCACTTTGATTCAGAGGTCAAATTTCATTCATATGCATGTGAGTTATGCTTTTGAAGACTGAGACCAAAGCATTAAATAGGCATTAGAAACCAACCAAAGGTGACAGGAGTCAGTTGAAGGTGACAGGAGAACAGACTTAGCATAGCTCGTCATGTGGATAAAGTAGGCAGCTCCTTCTCCTTCCTGGAAAAAGTACGGTGCTATTTTGATTTTCAGCTTCAGTTACAACACTGAAGTTAATGATAGTAACCCAGCCTAGAGAGAGGTGATGCAAGAATCTCCCAGGGGCTGGTCTCAAGCCTTCACACTCCTCAACCTGATTGAAGGTATTCCTGGATACCTGACCTCCAGGCTTAGTAGAGAGTCAAGTGTGCCCTGTGGCTTCAGACCACCCAGTGAGTGGGGGAATAAATGCCTTCAGTAACGACATTATTTTGTAGCTCTTCACAGCACTTCCCTGTCTGAGCAGAGTGGCTCCAGTCTTGTGTAGATCCAGCTCTGTTTTGGGCCACCATCCAAACTTTATTGTCAGGCCCTGAGGATGACAGGAACTTACTGGTGACTCCTTTCATACATATTTTGGGCAGAAAGGGGAAACTGGAAATGGAACAGTAATGAAAAAGAGTCTGGTGGGTGTAATTCCCTTTCGAAGAGTGCTTCTGGCAGAAGCACAAACTGTTTCCCGTAGTGATGAAGGTAGTTGTTCTTTGCTGGCTTTTGTCAGGCATGTATAGAGGGCAGCTGTAATATTTTTCAGTATTTTTCAATATTTTTCAAGGCTTCTTAAGCTTTGTGATGCAGTTTACATTCAGCCATACATGGTGGGGCAGACAATACATTTTGTTTGCAGCTGGAATTTTCTTTCCCAATTAGTTCCATATGTATTCAGCTGACCTAATCAGTGAAGCACATAGACAGCTTTTCACAACAGTTGATACGTGGATCTATCACATTGGTTTTGCAGTCTAGGTTGATTAGCTGGTTCTTTGTGTGAAATAGGTCTGTTGCCTTGATTGCAGAACAGCGCGAGGTTCATTTTGCCTCCTTTCTGCAGCCGTGTGGTGCTGTAAGTGTCGGTCCCAGATCTCATGGTGAAACTCAGAGTGCTTTTTATCCCGGCAGACTTCTCTGTAAGGTTTATTTACTGCAGTTTATCTGCGAACTCTTCTTTTTGCCATGGCTGCTTATTTTCTTTCCAGGTTAAAAATATGTACATTTAAACCAAAGTTTCTCTTTAGTTTAAGATTATAAATCCTGCATGTGAGATTTCCCACTTGTTTGTCAGCCTTGCCAACATTTTGCTGAAGAACTTGTGAAAAGTAAGTGAGTGCTGTTTTGCATAAAGGCAGGCCCACTTGCAGGGGGTGACTCCTCAACCAAAGCTGCTCATGAAGCCTTTTAACAGTAGCTTCATTTTCAGCTGAACCTGAAACTGGAAGAAAAGGTACTCTTTCAGGAAGAAACCCAATGAGGTAGCGATGGGCAGCTCCGCTGGATTCTTTTACAGTATTGATGCAGAAAAGACATCTCAACATCACCATTTTCTATGATACTACTAAGCACTGGAAGCAAAGGCATGGAGGCATTTTGACAGACCAGCACTGGTGCTGGGGATCTTGCTCTTCTTCTCTCCTTGGTCCTCTCTGCAGCTCCATTTAGGGCCTCTGCCTGGCAGTCCTTACCCTGGCCCTAGAGCAGAAGTGGCAGTGAGGTGTCTAGGACCTTCTTCTGCTGTGCCCTCCCCACTGGGTTTGAGATGTCCATGTACTAGCACAAATGCTATCCAGCTTGCTTCCTTGCGCCTGCAGCTGCCCTATGGCGGGTACGAGCAGCTGTTCTGCTCTGCTCCAGCACATTCAGGAAGAGAGGGAGCAGCACTGTTGGCTGGAGAGGGGGAATGGGAAGTGTCTCCCTCAGCTCCTCCTGTCTCCTCCTCTTTCTTGGAGCAGAAAGGCTCAGCAGGTAGCACTCTCCCAATCCCCAGGAAGAACTGGAGGAGAGAGGAGAAGGCAGAGCAGCACACAGGAATATTTTTATAGTTATTGTAGCTTTGCAGCTAATGTGGTTGGACATGTTGGCTTCGCCTCATGTATGCTCAGTTTATTGGCCATTACCATTAATGAGACGGAGAAAAGTCACCAGAGACCACCATCAGTATCAGTCAAAAACTAGGAACTCCCACACACGCCAAGGAGAAGGAGAAATGGAGGTGAGGCACAGGGCGGCATGAAGGAATCAGAGACTCACACAGAATCACAGAAAGGTTGAGGTTGGAAGGGATGTCTGGAGGTCATCTTGTCCAACGCCCCTGCTCAAGGAGAGTCACCTAGAGCCAGTTGCCCAGGACAATGTCCAGTCAGGTTTTGAATATCTCCAAGGATGGAGGCTCTACAACCTTCCTGGGCAACCTGTGCCCATGGTCAGTCACCCTCACAGTAAACGAGTTAAAAAGGAATCTAGGGCCATCTCTCCTTTCCCATGCCCCTGGGGAATCAAAATGCCCTGGCATCACCAGGGTTATTGGGAGAGGCTGCTTGGGAAAAAGTGTGCTGAGCCAAAATCTGCTGATGATGACAAGGAGCCAAGGATCTAAAGATTTTATAAGGACCTCAGAGAAAACATCAAGCTAGAGGCAAGCCCCTGGGACCCTTACCCTGACAGAAAGACTCTGAAGCATCTGAGTTTCTGACTCAGCCCTGAGCCAGGAGCTGGTGAGGAGCGTCTGGATAGCTTTCCTCACCTTAGTCCCATTTTCCTCCAGGTATATACGTGTCCGAGGAAACAGCTTCCCAATCATTCATGCGTACAAGATTGGAAAGCCTGGCAAGCAAACATTCAGCACAGTAATTGCATGCAGCTAGAAAGCAATTGGAATGGAAATGGGACCCATTCACTGGCTTTAGCAGACATTTCCTGTAGGGCTTCAGTTCGGGATTTTTCATTTCCTTTCTTGTTCTGTGTGTTCTTTGACTTCTTAGGATTATACCATCTCTTCCATGACTGTAAGGAGGTTATACCTATAAAATTTACTGAGCAAATAAAGACCTGCAATCAAGATGTAGCCAAGAAAAGGAACGCTTCAAAAACTGATACCAAGTTATCTGTATGGATAACTATGACGAGCTCAAGCATACCATTTAAAGCCTTTAGTTATGTGTTAAAAATAATCAAATTTCCTTGAAAAAACATTTTAAGAGTAATACTCTGTGTAATCGCCCCATATATGATACATCATCCTGAAGTTTTCAAAACTCTTGGTTGAAATTTTAACAGCTCTGCTTAAGAAATGCTAAACAGCAAATACTCTTTCCAGAAATACCATCCACTCTAAACCTGTCAGACTATTACTTAGCTATTAACCTTTCTCGATGAAATTGTAATAGTGCTGTTTAAAAGAATGCTGAATATCAGAAACATTTCACTAATACATAACAGATGGATACCATATCCAGAAATATTTGTACTGTAAACCAAAGCGCTTAGCAGTTTTACAGAGAGGTCAGAGATGGGCAGGAAACAGTTTTCCCATCCCACAAGAATTTTAGTTTTCATATTTTCCTACTTTGATGAATACACAGAATATTAAAGAACCTGGAGTATCTCATAATAGAGTAAACAAGGACTAATTTTTCTAAGTTTTTATTTGTTTGCTTTTTAATCCAAGCACATTACACACTTATCTAACTTATCCTCCACACACGTTACATATTTGTTATTTAACACATCTTTCTTGGGTACAAACATCCTGCCCTGACAGGGCTTCAGATTCAACAGTCAATAGGTTTTCTTTTTCATCTCCATCTCCTTGACTGAAAACCATTTTCCTGGTAGGTTAAAAGAGTAAAAGAAAGTGTTAGAGCAAAACTGTGACCTAACTGAAATACAGATTCCATATGTCACATACCTTTTATAACTCTCCATATGTGAGAATAACTGATTTTTCCATCCTGTTTACACGGCTGATTTCACTGTTGGACTTGGTCCTGGGTGTAACCTTTATTTTTAAGTAAATGAAGTTTGGGAAAACTTAGAGTTGCTGATTTCCAACCAGTTACAAATGTGGGGAGGGGGACACTTGTATTTGGAAAATCTTTGTGAAGATGTGCTTTTTTTTCATCTTGTATAATAGTTATACCCGTGGATTTAGCTGGCAATCATGTTTCTATAAAAGGATGGAATATGTTTCCAAACAATGTCTTAGTTCAAAATAGTTGAGCACTTCTTGTGAAATATAACTACAGCTGAAAAAAAGTACACTGTGTCTTCCATTTAAGAACTAGTAGACACCCTGCTAAAAGATTATGTCATTGAGCCTGAAGATTTGGATGCAACAGAGAACAAACTATTATCATGTGTATATCTGTAATATGAGAAAGTAGTACATTTTCTGATTTATTTTTAATAACTATGAAGCAATATGTTTTCAGAAACTTTTGATTTGGTGTGATGGAAGCAGAAACCTTGTGTTAAAAAAATGTTTCATCCTTCTATTATAAGAATCTGATGTAGCCAAGATGTTTTAGCAGTGATTTTCTACCACTGGCAGTTTGTGCAGAGTATCTTTCCCGATTGACAAATACATGTAAGAATAATGCATTGCCTTGAAATTTTGGGGTTTTTTTTGTGAATTACCACGATAATTTCCCCTCCAGATTTATGATCAGGGCCTTTAACTAATTAAAGTATGATTTCATGTAAATTTTGGTTCTTCTAAAAGAACTGTGTCTCTTCTATGCCTCTTCTTCATGAGGTGTAATTCTGCTTTGTGAGGACTGAAATGAGGAAGCAAGAGGTGTTGTAACTCTTCTGTTAATTAAAGGCTTTAAATCCAGATAGGCATCTTTATAAATATATCTATACATTTACATAGATATATGTACATTTACATAGATATATGTTCGACTTCATTTGTACCTTCTATATTTTGATTCAAGAATCACTAGATAAAATTTTGTGGCCTATATTATTCAGACGGTCAATCTAGTTTTCATCAATAATCCTAAAATGTACCAATTAATGTTAAGCCATTTACATTTTTGTGTAACCGGCTTGCCTCTATTAAGTATTTACTACTTGTGCTGTTAATTAGTTGTAGGGATGTAATCTGGTTAATGTCGTTCTCTAAACAGTTTGTTTTTGACTTTTTTTTTTCCAAATATGATTTTTTCAGTGACCAGAAACATTGAAAATTACCATAGAGACTGTTCAGCATTTCAAGCTAACAGCAACCCTGGATACATTCTTTCAATAGCTGAAAAAAATTATTATTTTTTTTTAAATTTAAAATTTGTCCTGGTCTTTAAATCTCTAAATTCTAAAATTTCTTTGAACTAGCAAACCCAAGAAATAATATAGGTAAAAATACTTTTTTTGCCCAGGGAAAAAAGCTATTTAGAGACACTACTTCCCCACCACCACCCTGCAACGTAGAAAACTTTTTCAAAATTCCTTCTGATGCCGTTTAAAATTAAATTTAAACTTTTTTTTTTTTTTCCTCAGGTTATCTTACCTCAGTAAGGACTGTTCTACAGAGTCACCTACTGAGAAAAAGCAGTGGTACAATTTTAAAGCTGAAAAGCTATTCCACAGTAGGTTTTTTGTTTGTTTTTTTAATTATTATTTTAAATTTTATTAAGAAGAGATGCACACTCTTATTTCATAATAAGAGTACCCCGGCAGAAATAGCTAATTCGCTTTAATGTACTTTAATCAACTTTTTTCCTGATGGTGCACAGTAGCACTGTCCACACAGGTCCACAGTGCAAGGTTGCTGTTTCACAGTAACAGCCAGGCAACACTCATTCGGGCTGTATGTTCGTAGGGACATGCTCTGGGATTACCGTGCCTCAGAAGCCTTCTTAGCTATTCTTAAAACCGTGCCTGATTTATGTTAACTAAAAATTAGACATAATTCCCTTCTGCTGAGGGAAGCTTCCATTTTGTTTTGTCATTGCTTATGATCTCTTCCTTCATTTTTGGGTGGGATCTTTATGTGTGAGTGGGAAATGTGCCGTTCATGTAAAAGCCTTCTAGTGATCTCTAAGTTTTACTAGCAAATTGTGGGTGTATTTTCTGCAGCTCCACAAAGTTGTTGTCCTGCAACTTGTTGGTCTTCTGCCTTACCTAGTTCAGCTATCTTAAATATTGTATCATATCAGAAATATCACTATATCATATTTTCCCCCCTTACCGCACCCAAGTATGTTCGCCTCTGACATCTCCAAATTTCTTCAAGCATGAGCTCCTCAGCCCCCAGGCTGCCTTCCTCCCCTCCCGCGGTTGGAGCGGTTGCCTCACCTCCCACTCTGCTCTCCCTAGAGCTCACCCTTCCCTGAGCACCTCTCTTTTCTCACAAGAGCCTTTTTAACCTCTTTATTAGTTTCCAGCATGGGGAGAACAGTCCACGATGGCTGGGGTAGACAAGGGAGATAAATGGTTGTGTGTGATTGTGTCCTCGATGTTTTTTAGGAGGTTGCTTGTCTGTAGCTGACTGTGTTGCTTCCTTCCTTGATTTTCTCCCCTAGCTTTCTCTTAAGATACAAGTATACATTTATACAGGGAAGTTTTACAATTATTTTCCCTACTTCCCTAGCAAAACATTAACAAAATGTTAACGCAGCACGATCCATAAAATTGCCAGTATTTGCAGGCTTTTAATCTGATGTTGTAACAGATATTGGTGCTGCCAATTCCAGCTAATTTGCACTTTGCATGTTTCCAGTATTTATGAGCATGAGGAATGCTGTGCCATGCTTTTCTATCCCAATGGATAAGGCCCCATGCTAAATCCATGCTGAAACACATGTCCATGCGCTGTATCGTAATTGAATTGCTGAGAGAGATTTTAGCTGTTCCCGGCCAGCCTTGTTACCTATGTTAATCTCAACAGTAGCCTAAGAAGGTCTTGAATTCTTGAATGTGGGTCACTTTTAAGGCAAGTTTTCTTTGTGAATCAAGAATGAAATGCACAATCTCTCTGAAGCAGCATGGATTGCTAATTCCTTTTTTTTCATGTGCATATATCGTTTCTCTCTCACGCTTGTGAGTACGTACACACAGAGACACTGTAAGCTTTTTATAGTTAATAGGGCCCTTGGCATTTTTAAGCCTTAGTCTTGACTAGACTAATTCGTTTTATTCTGCTTTCCTTCTGTTGTAGTTTGGTAAGCGTTTGAGTTTAGTTTAAGTGAAGTTCCTTGTGATCATTCTGCATGAAGGGCACCACAGAAGTAACACAAGAATGATTGAACTGATTGAATGAATATACTCCTCCCTGCTATGTTCTCCTCTTCATTGGTATTTACAAGGAAGAGGGATGGAGAGCTTTGTAGATGCTATTTGGACTGCATATTTTTGTTGTGTGGTCTTTCTACCATTTCTGTACTTACAGCATCAGAATATTTAACCACTAGAGTCATCATGAAACGTTGCCTATCTTTTATTATACAGCTTGTTTTTAAATTAGAGAGAAAGCACCACAAAGTTAGAGGGAGTATTCTTAATGCTCTTTCTCGGGACACTTTTGTAGTGGGTCACTATAATCTGACAGGAGAGTGCAAAGATGAATGGCGGTCAATCAAGTCTTCCAATAGCTCCCTAAGCTCCAGGAGACGCTGTTTACTTGTACCTTCAGACTCCAGCAAACGAACCACAAGAGGCTGAGCAGGGCTGAATTCCCAGTGCAGTATGGGCAGCAAGGAGAATAGGCAAGTGTGCTCTTGCCAAGTAACCCAAAGGAGATAAGGACGTATTAACGTGACTGCAATGTATGAGACCTCACCTGAAAGACTGTGTACAGACAAGGTCAACCACATTCAAGAAAAGGGAACTCAAAGCAAAGACATGTTCAGAGAAGGGCCACCAGGAGAGAAGCAGAGAACCTACATTTTGAGAGGGTACTAAAAACAACCTGGCTTTTTTAACCTAGCAAAGGAATATCTATGAACATAGCAGGAAGGCATATGCCAGGGAGGGAGAAGAGATAGTTAAGCTCAGTATCAAAATAAAAGGTTGAATGCATTTAACCAGGCACAAAACCTGCAGGAAGTTAGAAGACAAAAGAAAGTCCTCAAACATTAAGTTATTGAGGTTTTGAACAGCATCTCCAGAGATGTAGTGGGAATAAAAATGGAACTGCTTGTAAAACACAGTTCAGTCAATCTCTGTATAAGAGATGATGTGATGTGATTGCTTATGATAGTTGGATGGTTGTCTGGCCTTGATGACTCAAGAAGTCCCTTCCAATCTTACGTTAATGGACACATAAAAGAAATGTATGTCATAGAAAAATGGTTCCAGTTGGAGTAACAGAACAAATGGAACTTTCACAATTATTGATAAATTCTGCAATTTTTATCCATAAACTGTTGGACTGTTAGAATTATGTTCTGAATATTATTAACTCTGATTAAAAATTATGTCCAAAACATTTATGACTAAGTGAGCACCTCTGGACTTCTTCTGGCATCCGTCATACTGTTGTTGGTGGTTATCTCATCTGAGCTCATAAACGGAGCGATTTTGAGTGAAGCTTCAAGTTGTATAATGGACATAGAGAATTGCCAAGTGAATCTTTGGCCTGCCTTCTTAATCAGTAATAAGCGAATGTTTTGCTGAACAAATGATATCAATGGATCTGCAACTGCCAAGAAGGTACATTTCCAAGTAAAATGTAAAAAGGACTTCTGTTTTTTATGGTTATTAAAAATCATGGGGTGCTTGGACATCCTACCTACCTGACCAGAATCTGTCATAGGAAATATTATTCTGCATATGTTCCTGTAGTTTCAGCTGTAAGGTATTTCTTCTTGTTCTTCTAAGCCAGTGGCTCTCAAGTTTTTTGGACTGGTGAGCCACTTCTCAGCCTTTGTAATGCCTCAAGCACTTACTTGTATTAAAGACACTTTTCAGTTTTAAAATACCACTGGGGCAACTGTGGGTCTGTACACTGCTTGTACACCACTTATTCAGACTTGAAGAGTTGGTGTTAGAAAGCTATTGTGTTGCATTGCTGGAACTATTAAGAAACAATTATTTTCTTGCACAAGGTAGTTATAATTTGTGATCAACTGCAGTAGTCAATGATTTCATACAGTTAATAATTTTTGCTATTTTTTGGTATAAGGATACACATAATTTTTGTTGCTTATTCTCTTATTTTTATAAATGTGATCATTCATTATTATTATTATTGTTGCTGCTATTATTATTGCACCATGTGATTAAGGGGCATCTTTGGGATTGCTCACAAATACGGTCTGCTTCATCTGTGGTCTTTCCTACCTTGGTAAGCAGGGCCATTTTTATGGCCTGGTACTGTCTGTGTTCTCCAGCAGGCTGAGCATAACTGCATAACGAAGAGTAAGGCACAGTTTGGTCCTCAGACCTTTGATGAGCTAAAAAAGAAAGAGTAGGGAAAGTTTCTGGCATTAGTGAACCAGGTCTGTGAGAGTAGAGAATACTTACTACCTATTTTTAAATTGTCTTTTCCTGCCTACTTGAATCAGGCTTTGCCAAATGCATCACTGTTAGAAATATTAGACTATTGTAATACCAGAGGCTGTGGTCAGATGTAAAATTCATTTTCTCTCACCACATTCAGACAAAGTAATTTTGTATGATGCATGCGTGTATTTTCCCTGCCGCAAAGGGTGAGGCCAAATCCTTGCCTAGCGTATTTAATTGCCTCGATTAGGTAGGTTTTGTGTGGTCCTCGCTATGAAGGTGTGGTCGCATACCAGTGTCCGTCCCATTCAGTTGTAGCTGCAGACCATAGCGCTTGTAATACAGTTAACTCTGTTATTAAGCAGCATGTGCCACTACATAGTCGCTAATGTTTCAGACTGCCACATACATTTGATAGATTTCCTCATCTTTCTGCCCTTCTTCCTATTTAGCACAGAACTTGTTGCAAAAAGCTAACGTATGTACAGGAACCCGCTCAGGAAGTGCATATTTGAACCTGGAGATGAGTCTGTGCCTGATCAGGCTCCGAGTAACATGAAGGGATCCCTCAGGATGACGGATGTTGCATAAATACAAGGTATTAATGCAATACTAAGATTTGTCAAATTTGTGCTTCTAAGACAATAATGATGATAATTTAAAAATGAAAGTGAGTACTATATAGCAAGTCTAACTCTTATTTCCTAACCAGCATTTAAAATTGCATTGATTTGAAGGACACATATTTCTCAGTGAGCTTTTTTTTATTGAAGAAAAAACAATGCTGACTGAGAACTGCCTGGTTCTAGAAAGATAATCGTGGACCACCCAGGCACAGTTTTTACAAGGTCCAATTTACTAAGGAATGCCAGAATGTTATCTCCTGGGGTTATCGGAGACGAAATTAGTGTCTGTGCACTAGAGGCTGTTTGTTAAGTTATAACTCCAAAAGAAAAAAGCAAAGGGAAAAAAGGATGGTAAATTAATATTATTATATTTAAACTATGATTCTCCATTGCCTTTGCCAAAATCTTTTATGGAAAGTGCAGTGTTACAAATAAAAATGCAGTTAGTAGAAAAAGCCACACTACCATGAGTACACCCATATGGCATGTTGCAGTATAGGCAACTATATAGATCTTACTGAAAAAAAACCCCAGACCACAGAAGCTGAATGATATAAGAGGCAAAGCTTATTCTTCTGTAAGGATATATACTGAAAACCAGCTATCCAAACAATACTGTTGCTGCAGATGTTTATGAGGTCATTGACAGTCATGATGCACAAATGCTACTTAAAGGGTATTACAGAGTAAGGATGGAAGTGGCCTTTTAAACTTGCACGGCACTGAAGCAGGGAAGCAGGCAATGCAGGAGAACAGACGGGATGTCTTACTGCTGCCTTTTACTTGCAGCAGTGGCTTCTCTGGTGAAATTTTACGAGCTTTTGTGCTGCAATAATGCTGACAAAGAGCCAGAGAGGGTATTTATTATTTTTGTTTGGAGATGATTTGGAGGTTTTTTGTTTGTTTATTTATAAATAAAATTCCATACATTTATGAATACCCACCCTGCCCAGCCTGTCCCCAGTGGGCTAAGGAACAGCTTGCCTGCACCTGGTTTGCAGTAAGTTGGAGCCTCCCAACCCCATCAAGTATCCGACAGTTTTCCCTGGAGCTGCTTTCTTCCACGCGGGGTGTCCCTGACATGTTTCAGGCTGTTTTGCAGCCTGACAACTGGCTGGTTCGAAAAAGAATCTTTTTGAGTTCATCATAGAAGGTGGCTTGATTTTTCGTTGATTTGCGTTTTCTTTTTTTTTTTTTTTTTTTTAACTCTCATGTGTCAGCAACTGGTCAGGCTTATCCAAAAAACTTCCTTTTGAGGTATAAACGTTTCTTGGAAAATTTGCACTCTGCAGGTGTAATGCTGAAAAAGTTATGAATGATGGAAAACAAGGGGTTCTATTGGAAACTCTTTGACAGCTTTAACTACAGCTGTCACTGGCATCTCAGCTATGACATATGGTCCTCTACTGTCACAAGAGCTGGGACTGCTGATGCAGTAATAATAGCCTGTAAGCACCTGTATCCAACTTCTCATAAAATACCAATCATGGAGCATTATCCAGTAAGTTTTGCAAGGCACACTTCCCTAAAATCCCAACACCAAATGAAAAAATCGCAATGCAAGCCAAAAAACTCAACCTCCAAACCAGACTATACCTCTTCAGTCACCATCCAGTTTAAAACATTCATTACAGAGAATACAGCCAGCTCTACAAGAGCGCACACAGAACACACTCCTCGCTGCAATAGCCTCCACCAAGGTCTTATTACTGCCCTGTGTGGAGTTAAAAAAACGAAAAAGAAAAAGAAAAAAACTTCCACAGCAACAAACTTACAGAACGTAGGGATCAGTCTCATTAAGGAAGAAAGGGGAACTTTATGAAATATATTTACAGAAAAAGAAGGCGAGAAAAGGAAGAAAAGAGTACTGTACCAACTCCACTAGGGAAATAAAAGAGACGACCAGCCTTATACCAACAGAAAGAGGCATAGAATTACTAGAAAAACAACTATAAAGACATCGTAAATCAAACAGCATAGAGTTTAGAACATCAAAAACGCAGAAATTTTCATCTATTATTAATTATGATAAAAAATTCTATCTCAGAATATTTTACACAGCAGCTGTTGCCAAGAAAATCTACATCTTCTTGAGCTGAGAAACTTTAAAATCAGAAGCAAATCTTTGCGTAGCCAGTGGAGATAGGGTAGATATTCACACAGTATTTCAATGTTTTCTTTCCATTTTCCAGTCAATTAAAAATACAAATATGAAATACAAAAACTATTTTAATTTTATTTTGATCTTATTTAAATATTTAACTGAGCCCCAATATCCTGATGTCTATTTTGTGTGTGTGTGCACGTGTTATGAAAATCCAGTCATCTCTCTGAAATTGAGTTATGGCTGTTAATCCATGTGGATTAGTAGTTCTAAAAAGTAATTTACTTGTTGTTTCATTTTTTTCTTTGTAGTAATTTTGATGAGGTTGAGAACCACTTTTGAAGATGGTGTCAAAGTTAGGATACACCAGATTTGCTCCCTCCTGTAGCCTGTTAGCACCAACTCTAGCAGCTAACCTACAGTGACAAATTTGCTATCGTTATCTTCCTATTAATGTGTGTGTATATTTTCATATATTTTAAGGAGCTGGTTCAGGACTTGGATCCATAAATATAGATGCTTGCCTACATTTTCCTGAACAGGATTTTGACCAGCAGCAGGATTGCTTTTTGTAGGGCTTGAGACTTTCACCTCTGTAATCTACTGCATGTCTTCACATGTTTTGTCATGTGTTAATTAAGACTGCAAGTTCCTCGGGGCAGGAACCACGTCAGTGTTTGTGTGCTATAGGTATTGGCAACACTTACGGAAATAGAGTAAGAATAGAATAGAATAGAATAGACTATTTCAATTGGAAGGGACATATAGCGATCATTTGGTCCAACTGCCTGACCAATTCAGGGCTGACCAAGTTAAAGCATGTTGTTAAGGGCATTGTCCAAATGCCTCTTAAACACTGACAGGTTTGGGGCATCGACTGCATTCCCTGTTTCTTCTCAAACTAAGCTGCAAATGGCTGAAATTAAGATATACAGAGATATAGCTGAAATGTCTATGTTACCCTGTCCATGTGTTTCAGTGTGGACTAAAAGGATCAGTTTTAATGGTAGGAGATATTCTGGCCTCCATATGCATTCCGTGCCTGGCTTCTCATTAGGGAATCGTTTACAGCCATTTAAGTGGCAAATTATGGTTCTTGAAAACTGATTAGTTCTTATTTGTCTAGATAAAAGATAAGGCATACAAAAAGATTATTAAAAACTAGCTTGATAAAACAGAATGCTCCATTTGATGGGTGGGAGGAGAATTTTCAGGGGAAATACCAGTTACAGCAAACAGCAATAGCCAAGTCAACTCTCATGGTTAGTATTTGTCAACAGTGTAACACATTTGCATCAGTCAGGAAAGTCATCGAAGCTGTTCACTTGGAAGAATTGCAGTCTCTTGTTCTTGAAGCAGCAGCGAAATGACAACCTATAAAATGCTTGCAAAGAGTTGAAAGGAAACATTTCAGGCACTGCCTGGAAAACGTGTGACTAAGGCTGTGAGAATAATTGTTTTTTTTCAGCTAGAGTGCCGAACCTAAAAAAGAGGGAGAAAAAATAAGTTAGAGTCAAACCAAATGGAACTTCGTTTTTTGTTTTTCTTGCCAAAATGGAAATCTGAAAACATTTATTTAGTGTAAAATGCAAACATACATTCCATTTCATCCAAAACAAAAATGTTCATTTTGAAGCATGAGGAGGAAAAGTAAAGGAAATAAAGGGCTGGGATTTGCCAGGTTTTCAGAGGTGGCAGTGCTTTTTACCTAGCACTAGTATGGGGGATGTTGTATGTATACATGACTGTTATTTGAAAAGTGACCCCCCCGGCTCATTATGTGACCTTAGCACAGGGACAGAAAGCAGAGGCTTTCGCAGGGGCAAAAGGCTCTTCCCCAGGTATCTTTGTGCCCACAACACAGTAGGCAGAAGGTAGGTTTCCTTCCACACCTGATGTGAACCTCTGCATCCTGCAAGCATTCCTGCTTCACCTGGCTACCAGCTCTTGTGAAAGCAGGTGTGCTCCATGCTCTGTGTGTGCAGCCCTTCCTTTTCGTCTTGGAGACTGCGTGGAGCAGGTTGTTGAACACAGCTGCCTCAGCCACCAGGCTAAAAAGCCTTTTTCTCCATAGCTCTCTCTTGCTCTTTGCCACAGTGATTATTTAAGCACCTTGTAATACTTCAGCTTCATAATAACATGGAACAGCTCTCTTGAGAAGGATTTGCAGCCACTTCCCTGAATGTCCCGTAGAGAGATGGTGAGGGCACAGGCATACGTGGCAGATCAAGGTCTCTCTCAACTCTGTCCAGAGGCGGGTGAGTTCTCAGGTGTGTTGTATCTACTGTTTGTGACCTGCTCACATATTCAATGTATGTGCAATGAAACGAGCTGAAAGAGACTTAGTTTGCAGGTACATGGCATCTGCACTGTCAGTCCAACATAACCTGGGATGTACACCAATATTTCTTTCCTAGAGTCACAGGCAGGAACACGGGAGCTCTAGGGAGGGCAAGAGTGCACAGACAGTGCACTCCGATCCTTGACTAAGAATCTAATTTGGTGCTTACTGGACCTTGTGCAATCACAGAGTAATTCAGTTTGGAAGTGACCTCTGGAGGTCTCTATTCCAACCTTCTGCTCAAAGCAGGGTCAGCTCTGAGCTCAGCCCAGGCTGCTCAGAGCTTTATCCAGTTGGATTTTGAAACCCCCCAAGGATGGAGACTGCACAGCCTCTTGGGCAGTCCCAGTGGGTGCTGCTCTCATGGGGAAGAAGTTTTTCCTTATATCCAGTTTTAATCTCTCTTTCTTCAACTTAAGTCTGTTGTCTCTAATCCTCCCACCATGCACCACTGAAGACCCTGGCTCTGTCTTTTCAGTCACCTCCCTATAGGTACAGGCAAGCTGCTGTTAGGACCCCTAAAGCTGTCTCCTCTCGAGGCTGAACCAGGCCAGCTCCCTCAGCCTCTCCCTACAGGGCAGGCACTCCAGTGCCGGACCATCATGGTGGCCCTCTGCCAAACTTTGTCAGTGTCATTGAGAGGCTCTTCCTTCCCAGTGGCAGGGCTCTGCATTCGGCCCTGCTGAATTTCACGGAGTTTCTGTTGGCCCCTTCCTCTGGCCTGTCTGGGTCCCTCTGAACGGCAGCCACTGCCCTCAAGTGTATTGAGTGGTCCTCCCAGATTGGCGCCATCTGCAAACTTGACAGGAGTGCAACCCATCACCTCCATCAGATCATTCATAAAGATAGTAAACAGTCCAGGTCCCATTGCAGGCACCCAGATAGAGTATGACCCATTAACCGTAACCCTCTGAGCCTGAACATTCAACCAGTTTTTTTACTCAACTAGTTGTCCACCGATACAGACTGTGAGATTTCAACTTGGATACAAGTGTACTGTAGGAGACAGTGCTTAAAGCCTTGCTAAAATCAAGGTAAATGGCATCTAATCCTCTCTACTTTTCCACAGATCCAGTCATTTTATCATAGAAAGCAATCGAGTTGGTCAGGCATAATTTACTTACTGAACATTCTTTATTCAACTAGGCAAAATGTAGCAAGGTAAGCAGAGTAAAATAAGCCAGACAAAGAGGAGGTAGCTTAGTTCTTGTGCAACCAAGAACAAAACTCAAGTCTTCTTAATCTCAGTCCAGTCCCTGACCTAAATTATGTGTCTCTATTTTTTAATTGAATGTTAACTTTTAGAAAAGTATTTCATAGCTGGAAGGAAAAAAAAAAAAACGTGGGCCACGTGGCAGATCTCCAGTGACCGCTAACAGCCAATAGAACATATTTTGCAAACTGTTATGTTAGACCAAATTCAGCTATGAATTGATGAGCATTTCTCTTTAGAAATAAATGGCCAACACGATTTGGCCTTTACATTTCCTAGATCGCAAATGGCTTAGGAGCTTTGAAAATTACACTCAGGTTAGGATAACAATAAAGAATAGAGGGATCTCTTTTTGTGGTAGTAGGAGGAATGAAGTGTGTGTCATGTGTAATTGCCTACAAATATCTGACACAGAACTTGATATGTGTAAGCAAATGTTAACTTTAATTCCTTAAAGTTCAAGACCATGATCTTTGCTAGTGAGGCAGGAGGCCAACAGATTGGAGAGACAAAAGAGGCAATATTCTTAATGCACTGCATCGCCAGACTGTCTAGTGTTGATGCCCACAAATGGAGCCACATTTTCAGCAGAACGCTTTTGCCCCAACAGTTTTCTTGTGAGACTTGTGGCCTTATTTGTGAGAAAACTTTGCCCTGCTTTCTTGGCTCTGTTGAAAATCTGACAACTTTTTTTGTTGATTTGTGGATGGGTGCTCTTGAAAATCCATCCTAAGGAGACAGCTGAAAACTTTGACTCCTGACTGATGTCAGGAGGATGCAACGTATTTTATACAGAAATACAGCTTGCATTGGAGAGTAATGCCGCTTTCCAGAATAAAAAGATAGCAACAGTCCTTCCCTAGTGGGTCTAAGCTCCTGTTTGAATGCAGCCTTTAAGGAGGAATTTCAGAGCTGTTGAGTTTCACACACGAGCAGTAACGGCTGGGTCATTTAACCTCTGGGCCCATTGTGAAACCACAGCCAAAGAGACAGAGGAATTGCAGTTAGACTTTTTCAGTGAGCTGCACCACTTGAGTGATGGATGCACTGAAGTCCAGGAAGAATTTCCATTCAATTTAGTATGTTAAGAATTCATCCCTACTGTCTATCTTTTAAACCTTTTTTTTTTTTTTTTTTTTGGTAGCAGTTCACAGGTAGCTCAGAAAATAACTGCATATTGGGTCAGATGAGTATGGTCATGTTTTTGTCCTATTATGCAGTGATCATGGGAGCCTACATTACATACAAAAATTGCCTGAAACTCTTATAAAAACAGCCTCCTTGTACCATGGGCTGGTAGGAACATGCTGCCTCGGACCATGAGGTACCAGATTGTTCCTCAAACTTTTGAAAACTAAGCCCTGCTGCATTAAGAGAAAAATCATTTTACTTCTGCTAAATTACCACATGGTGTTAAATACACACCCATTTTAATGTATTCATCTTCTGTGACCCATTGTTAGCACTTCATACCCCCACAAGGGGATATGTCTCAGACTTTAGGAAACAATGATCTGTTGTGACTCATCTGCTTAATCCTTTTATTCGTAATTTTCCATCATACAGTTAACTAGTTGCTATATTTTTTTGCTTGGCATTAATCATAATTGAATAAATAGTAATTTATGATGGGTTAACCCATAAAGACTTCAGCGGTTTGAGTGGCTTTCAGTAGGCATATGAAACCTACTTACTGCTATAGGAAAGATGGGAAAATGGGATCTGCAGATTATATGTATAAAACTAGAACAGTCCTGATTGCAGCAGGAATGGAAATTTGAAAACTGGTTTGCTAATTCCTCCCACCCACATAGAAATGCAAGTTTCTACATCTTTCTTTCTTACCTTTTTTTTCTTAGGAGTGAGGCAGAGGGACAATATATGAAAAGAGAAGGTAAGAAAAGTTGGAGAGGGGGAAAATTAGAAATAGGAATACAAAAATACCACGAAAAATGTTTTTGGTATTTCAAATCTGGCCTAACCAAGAGGCGTTAGAAATGTCAGGCATCAGTCTGTTCATGCAAAAATTCCCACTCAGTCTGAAGAGGAAGAAGCTTTACAAGTTTGAAGAGCACTAGAACAGGTCCTGTCCTACCTCACTGTTTGTGAAATTCCATTGCTACTGAAGTTGCAGAAGGTATAAGCCAACCCAGAACCTGGCCCACTTTCTTGATGGTAAACTAAAGCTTTCTATGATCTTATTGTTATGTAGAAAGAAAAGATTGGAGTGGGTTTCAAACCACCCATGCAAACTTTCAGTAAAACACATGAGGGACTGGATAAATGATCAGCCTTTTAGCAACAGCATTTTTACTATGCAAAACAGTATTTTGGGCCAAAGTCTACATCTTCCTGTATATGGTTCTAATTCCAATATTCATGAATTCTGGCTTTATTCTTAGTATTTAGCACTGCTTTCTGTAGTGTCTGAAGACTAGCAGGGTCAGAGATCCAATCCACAGAGTGCAGTTATGTAGTAAGTTACTGTGCTCCCTGTACGCAGATTCACAGAACAGTTTAGATTGGAAGGGACCTCCAGAGTCCATCCAGTCCAATGTCCTGCTCAAAGCACTTCTGTTTAAAGCAGGTTGCTCAGGGGCATGCCCAACTGAATTTTGAACATCTCAGAAGATGGAGATCCCACAACCTCTCCGGCCAGTTTCTCCAGTGGCTAATCGCTTTCATCTTGAAAAAGTTTTTCCTTAAATCTGACTGGAATTTCGTATGTTCTACCTTGTGTCCAGTGACTCTCATCCTATCACAGCTGGGAAAAGTCTGGATCATTTTTAAAATGGCTAGAATCAGGAAAATGGCTGTAGTAAAAACAGTATAGCTACCTCTTATCTAATGAATCCTGCATATGAAATCAAGTGAAAATCCTTTGCAATCAGCAGCAAAACTTCTGTTGATGTCAGGAAGGCTGAAACATTGTTCAGTCACATTTGTGGCAAAACCAAGGGGTTTTTTTTCCTCTTTTTGGATTGTATAATTTCTGAAGCATCAAAGTAGCTATGTAAAACGTGCTGGATACTAACTTTGTATTTTTACCCTTTTTCATTATCAGTACATGTATGAACATGATTGCAAAAAGTCAGAAAGAAGATGGTCTGAAATTCAATGCCCCTAGCAAACATGAGCTGCTAATAGAAGATAGGTGTGTAGAAAGAGGAATTTTTTTTATGAAGTCTCTGACAGAGAACGAATGTGTCTCTCCCCATTTTCATCATTAGAAGTACCTTTCCTTCACAGTAACCACTTCTGGGGTAGCTTTCATTTCATTATTGTAAATGCCCTTACCATGCAGATGTGGTTTCATGCACCAGGCGGGAGTCCTTAAATAACAGTTTGTGCTGTGGAAAATTATTAAGAGAAAATCTAATTTGATCAGATTGCTATTTTGCCAAATATGGAAAAGACTTGTCAGATCACTGAGCCATTCTCATTGCAAGCGGATACAATCCCCAGCAGAGAATGTCTCTGATTTTCAGATGAAAATGCCTTTGCAGGGACAAGCACTGTAGGACTGTCTTTCTCTCGGAAAGCCGGGGAGCCTCACGGGCTTGTAGGAGAAGAGGGCTCTGGGGTGGGAGGAGGGGAGAAGAGATTGATGGCCACTGGGAAGCCTTTCGGCAGTTCAGTGAGGAGTGTGCAAATAATGCCGCATCTTTCCCTGAGTGCTCCAGAACTCCCCTCAAGCAAGGCAAGACAGTAAATCTTGTCTTTGTGTGGTAGCCCATCTAATTTTCATCTTCACTTTCTTCCCATGTTCATCCAGATTTTACTGAGTCTTTGCTCAGTTTTAAAGCTCTTTTTTTTGAAAAAAACTTCCACTGTGCAGCTGCTGGGCTTGTAGGCCCACTTCTACAGTTCCTCGCAATGAACCTGCCCCCTCTTTGCCTGGTCCTAGTCACAAAAACAAAGGAAGACCGGGGGAAGCAGACTTGTTGCTAAGCCCGCTCTCCTGTTGCAGAGGTCTGATGTCTGAGGTGTTAATCTTCATGTTCTTTTGATCTGAGTAAGGATAATAGGTTGTTTTTCAATATTGTTTCTGGTTCATTAATATGTATGTTGTCTGCTCCTTTTTTTTTTCCTCCAGAAAACCCTTTGAAGATACCTTTGTAGCCTCTTTTCTGCTGCAGGCCTAACTTTGACTTTTCTGTTGTTCATTGCTTTCCTCTGCGTTTCATATTCTCACTCCATTACAGCCACTCGGCTGCTGCAGCCAGGGCTAAAGCATCATCCTGCTTTCTTTCTGAGGAGCAGTCTAACACAACAGCACCTTTTGCTGCAACCTCACTCTGTGCAGAAAACTAAACCAGTCATGGCCAAGCAGCATGGAATAAGTCCTAGAAATAATGCTGATGTCTCAGGAGGTGTCACTCTTTTTTCACATTCTCTCATCCCAGACAAGAACTGAGGATACAGTGTGGCAGCCAGGGCCAAAGGACCTGAGACCCCAGCTGTAATGATGGCTGAGAAAGCCAGATGCCAGCATGCAGTGAGGTTTTTGTAGGGTGCATCAAACCTATCGCACCCATGCAGCACCGTGTATCTCTTGCATGCACAGGGGACTCCAAACAGTGTGTAAAGTAGCCCCTAGTCCCCCTGCTAGGTGGTGCAGTTCCTTCAGGACTCACTCAGGGTGAGTGATGCCTAAGCCCCCCTGGTTTCTGCATGTGGCCTTGGTGAAGCAGATGTCACTGAGCAGACTAAAACAGGAGACCGTCACTTGGTAGGCAATGGTGCCTTTTAGGCATCCATGTTTCTCCCTACAGTTAGTATTGGACAACCCATCCGTCATTAACTGTGTTAAAGTCTGATTGATGTTGTTTCCAGGCACATTTAAATAGTTGTCATACTGTACCCCATGAAAGGGTAAGACAATCACTATCTAGTTTTAAAGGCTGCTTGTGATCAAAAGAGCATTAGATCATTTGATTGCTATTTGTCTTTGGAATACACCCTCCTACTCACCACCCTGTGGGCATCTATACTCTCTTTTGTTGAAGTTGTTTCTGTTCATATGATTTCATGTGCTTTGGGGCATTTCAGTGTTCTTGCTGATCTTTTTTTTTCCCCTGCCTTCTCTTCCTCTGTACCCTCTCCATATTTTTGTGGTATATTTGGCAAAGCTGTGGGTTACACCCATGTTTCATCTTGTTGTTTTTGTCATTTATTCACCAACTGAGCTCAGAGGAAGGATTTGTTTTTCAGTAAAATCTGGGGACTTTTTGTTTTTTGTCTTTTAGTAATTTTATAGTTTTGTTGACTAAAGCACAAGAAAATTGAACGACTTGTCCATGGTCACAGAGTGAGTCATTGCTTCTGTCAAAATAAGAATCTGCCTAGAGCTGCCATAGTTTGCATCTCCTCATTCCAGCCATTAGAGAAACTCGGCTTTTCTGTGAATTTGTCACAGATCTAAATGAAAGCTATTTTTTACATCACCTGTTTCTATGGCACCGAATAAATTTCACAGGCATAGCTATCGACCACACCATGTGGTAAACAATAGCAATATGAAGCTCTGAGATAAAGGAGATGTTAGTTCCTGGCCTCCAAAGAGTGGATTAATAAAGACCTGCAAACTTCGACCCTCTAGGTCCAGCTCTGCTCCAGTCCAGGATTCACTTGAGAGAAAAGCCTGGGACAATGAAGGAAGGGGCTCTGAGGGTCTAGAAGTTTTGCATTTATCCTAAATTGTCACATCTTGTCACAGCCTGAGACCAGAGTTCCCATGCGTGGTGTGGGCCAGAGCTGCTGTCTCCACTCAGACCCACGGATCAGGCTTTGGAGAGCTGAGCCCTGAATGGAGAGGAAGCTCACTAGTGATCACTGCCTCAATACTACTCATAACAGCAGATAAAAGAGCAACATTGCCTGCAGAGACAGAAGAAACTGTAGAAACAGAATCTATGAGCTTATGGTTTTATAAAATAAACAGGGAAGACAGGGTGGGAAATATTTTCAGTATTCCCACTACTCCATAACATAACTGGCTGGGAATTCAGTCACAGAAAAATTAAAACTATCTTCGGGCATAGAAGGCTAGTCAACAAGAGGATATTTTTTTACTGGGCATGTGTCTTTTCGCTGACCTACAGACAACCTGGCTCTATTCAGTCCTCCAGCAATTTTCCAGTGATGGTGCTGCTTTTGGTACAACCTGACAGTGTATTTGTCTTTCTTCATTAACTGTCACACACCCTCTGACCCTCAGGGGTCCACAAACCACAGCTTGACAGTGCCTGCTTCAGAAGGGTTGGACCCTAGGGAGAATAACCACCTCCACTCAGTGTGGTCCCTTGCTGCTACCTCTTAAGGCTGCTGAGGGTGTCTGCGACAGAGCTAAGCTGAACCCACCACCTCTGACTACTGTTTCCAACTGTAAACCCTAAAATACAACGTTTAACAATGAAAGCCCAAAAAAAACCCAAGTGGAGAAGAGTACCAATGTACCTCAGGTTTTTTTATAGGCTGAAAAACATTCAAAGCTTCCTCCAGTAGACAAAGTCACATCTCTTGGTGGTGAAGAACAGCAGGAAGGCGAAACAAAGAAATTAGAATATGGCAGGACATATAATAGAATTATCTTGGGCCAAATGAAAGACTAATTTAAGTCTTATTTATAGACTGTGGGTAACATTCAAATTTCACTTCATCTTCTTTAAGCCTTTTACTCACTAATTCTTTGAAAGGAAGACTAATTAAGAAAAGGATCCACTTGGCAACTTATTAGTTTTAAAATCTTTCTTCTTTACAGCTTTGGTCACTACTGCTTCCATAGTCTTTCGGAAATTTTTCTTCAGTTTATTGAAGAGACTTCAGTTGCCTCAAACCTTTTTATTTTAGCTCATTTAAATATATCAGCCAGTTTCAAGACATGATAAAGATGAATGCAATTAAGCTTAGAGGCCTCATAAATGTTAGGCAAAGAGCTTTTATTTTGACAAGACGGTAGAGCCATATTAAAAGAATATCTGGTAACCCTCTGAAAATACGAATGTGGGAATTTCTGACTGTAATTAATTTTGTATGGGGATTATAATGACTTACATTTACATACAACAAGGAATGCTAAAGAACTGATGCAACAGAGCTTGTGTGTGTGAGTGTATATTTGTGTGTGTATATATATGTAATGCAATATTATAATGTGGCAGTGTATGTTTTATCATTAAGATTGTTACTGAGTTTCCATTGTCTCTAACCACTCCTCCAATACTAGCAACAAAATCAGTAGACAAGCTAAGCCCAGCATGCACTTTTCCAGCCAAACGTGAGGTTGGACAGGATGGCAGATCCTAAATTATCATATTCCATGAGATAATACCTCTGTGAAGTAGGCTTTTCAATACCAATCTCAAACCGCTTTGCAAGGCAGGTCATTAGTATTGTACCAAAGGGGAAACTGCAACAGCAGAGGTAGAAACAGAACCTGTGACCTCTCGAGTCCGAGCCTGACATTCATACTCACCTGGGAAGCCACACTGCCGATAACACAGGCTTTCCTCGAGCAAAACCAGAAGTCTGGTGGCCATTTTTGCACTCTCAGCCACCTGAGAAGGAGGAAAAGCAGCAAAGAAAGAGGATTGAGGTCTGCTCTGTAGAGGACAGAGGTCTCTATCACTGAACTTCATTAACTGAGGTTTGAGGAACTTCATTAACTAATGTTTGAGGTGCAAAGCTGATTTCATCACACTCTGATTTTTGAAATCAAAAGACTTTTGAGAAGCAAACCATGAAATAGCATTCATCAACAGGGCAAGTGCCAGACACAGTAGATGTCATCTGATGGAGACCTACAGGGTTTTTTTGTTTGGTTTTTTTTTAGGAAATAATGTCTACAGCAGTCTGGTTAGGACAAATCAGAATGACAGTGGTCTTATTTTTTGGTTTCTTTTAGAAATAAAGGACAGTTTTCTCAAGAAAAACATGCTTTTCTTTGGACAACATCTGGTCAGAATTCACAGTATAAAGTAATAATTAGGAAGACTCTTGCCCCATTGGAAGCCATAAGAAGATCAGGAAGTCTCACCAAACTTGAATGGGAACATCTGTCCCTTGACAAGCCCAAAGAGGATCATAAAGAGACCTGGAGTCTGACTTGGTGTTTATTTTTTCTGCCTCTTAGGCGTTTCAAGTGGCTGATGATCCAGTTTTAGCTTGTTAAGGATAAAGCCTTACAGAAGAAGAAGGGCTGTTTGGGGCCTGAAGAGCATCCTTAGGCTAAATTGCCATTCACTAGCTTTCACACAATTTGTTAAGCACATATAGTATAATTATTATGGGAACAGTAGTGGTACTGCCCAGCAACTAGAGAGGAGAGGACTGAAAGCCAGGAGATGTATGCTGTTTCCTTTATTGTGCTGCTAAATGACTCTGTGACTGTGGGTCAAATCAATTCTTTTCCATGCCTCAAGTTCTGTAAGCCTGATTCTCCTGACATATATAACAAACTTGCACCATTGCCTCTGCAGTAATACCAGTAAAATTACTTCTTACCCCATCTTCTGTGAGTGTGTGTGCATTTCAGAGCTCTGTTGGTACTGAGGCTGAAGGCATTGGCCCACTTTTACAGACAGTCTTTGAGGTCCATGAATGCAGGGTGCTATTGAATTGATCTTTTCAGAAAAACACAACAGCAGTACAAAGCGATAGGATTTTTTTCTATTTACCATTTGTCTGCTCATTTGCTTTAGCCTTGACTTCACAATTTAGCAACTCGGTTTGTAACTGAAATATGAAAACTTAGGGAGGGAGGTTACCGGACCAGAGTGTGGAGCAGAGCTGACCTTGAATAAGACATGCTAGCTCTGCAGAGAGCATACAAATGTGTTACACTGTATAATATGCAGAAAGGTCTTGAGGTCTCTCCCCTCTCTTTAAACATCAAAGATGGGATAATGTGTTTTCATCCTTCGACATTAAACATTCTGTTACAGTCTTGGCAAAGGCAGAGAATTGTCTCTGGAATCCGCTGCCATGGGAGGTCATGGAGTCAAACAGTACGGCTGGATTTGAAAACGGAGAGGAATAATTTTGTGACCAGTAATAAAATGTGTAGCTACATATGCTAAAATAATGATAGGGCCATAACCTGAATGTGGAGAAAGTCAGGGAGGAATTCCCCTCTACGCCACATGGAAGCACTGCACACGTAAGCTGGTGGATTTGGGGAGTGAAGAGATGGGGTCACCTTGTCTTGAGGTAGCAGATAAATCAGACTTGATGGACAAGACCACTTCTAATTTCTGAAAATATTTGTCTCAAAGTGGGAAAGTGCAAAATAAGTTATGAGGTCCTGGTAAAGATTTGCTATGCAGGTGTGCCTGGGGACACAAATTATTTTTGTAAGAGCAGGAGAACATTTCAGGGGGTGGACCAAAGGTTGGGTTCCTTTTTGTGGATTTATAACAACTTTGAAATGCTTACTCTTGTTTCTGGATGTTTGTTAGAAATTGGGAGGTGGAAGTGAAATCTTGGCTTTACAACTTTTATGAAAGAGTTTGACTGACATCATAATCAAGGAAGAGAAGCATGGAAATATTTTTTTTTCAGCAGAGAATCAAAATAAGATGGATATATGGTGAAACAGAAATACGGAACCAGTGCTTTAGGAAAGAGGGGCATCAGCAAAAAAGGTTCCTGCTCAGTTTTGTAGAGCCATGTAGCTGCATGCTAAATAAGCAGTGATGGCTCCATCAGGCACTCTGCTGAGTATGGCCAGGACAGTGTTTTGCTGCTCAAGGCAGGGTGGTGGCCGTGAGAGTGGGAGCGGACAGCGTTGATCTCTTGTTCCAAACCACATCCCAAGTGAAGCTTTTCTATTGTTTTCCTTCCAGACCTGTTGGCAACAACTCTAGCTGCTTCATGCCCTGACATAATAGTCATCACATCTTCTCCTTGCGCTCCAGTCAGTTTTTCTCCTGTCCAGTGGGATTCAGTACTAGATATTTTATCAATGTGATAGTGTTACCATACATTTTTAGACCTTAATTTCTTGGAGGGCTGCCTCCAAGAGCTGTAACATTCTGTAATTGTTCAGCACACCTGTTTCCAAATACCTCAGTGTGAAACTATTTGTTTTTTCCTGTGAGAAGACTATAGTACAAGTTCTGTTAAGTCTTTGACATCTAGCCAAAAAATACACCATTCATTTAAACTCGAGCATTAAAAGCTCTATTCACACACATACAAAAAAGGATATTTCACACTTTTCCAGTAGAATTTTAAATGGAAATGAGAGTGCATTAAAATATCACCTAGTCCAGCATTGCAATAGGTAGCTATGGGATGATGTGTTGAAACTGAATGCACGGAAGATGGAAGTAAATTAATATTAATTCTATATAGCTTTAGAAAAACTGACAACATGAAATACAAGGATAAGACTGTGGCCTTAAGCTTCTGCCTATACTCAGGGAGTACAAAGGAGAATAAAGTACCTTTTGATGACAACTTCTAGAACCACCATAGTGGCTTACGGTCTGGGGAAGATCACACAATATTACCTCCCCGTTACAAAGTAGGTCCTGCTGTACAGGTTATAGAGTAGCACTAGCATTTCCACTAAGTAAGTGCTGGATTGCTGTGCATCTAACAGAGTCTTCCTTTTACGCACCAGGCTTGCCTCAGAAAAGTTCGATGATAAGTGAAATTATCCTTATATGCATATTGGGAAGTTTTTAGATCCTCCCATGCAAAAGATTTCACTTAAACATAAGGTGGCTATTAGTAGTAGCAATACTGATAAAGTTATCCAGCCTTTTCAATATTCAATCATGCTGTTTTGTTTTATCACCTCCTAATATAACAGAAGAAAAACTATATCTGAGAGGATTACAATTACAGTTTCCCCAATGTTAGGCATGCTGATGGCCCAAGGGCACAAAAGGGGTTAAATACCTGCCTATATTTGCTCCTTCAATATGAAAAAAATGTGAGCTAATTGGCTACCAACATTGCTTAATTGCAGGAGTTGTTAGTGCAGCAGAAGCTAAACCAGGTTGCATTCAAAATGTGCTTGTTAAACACATGCATTTCTTCTGGCTGGGAGGATGACTATGTGTATATGATGCATATTTATATGTGCCCTGAAGCTCGTCCTCTTCCATAAGGGAGGTATCTTGTAAGCCATCCTAAATCCAGTTACTTCACCCTGGGGGAAGTAGTTTTTGCTCTATGTTCAGTAAACATATTGATATTTCAGTCACTTCTTGAAGACATCAAAGGTAAAAGGAATGAGGGGCTGCAGATCTTCTGTCTTCTTAGAGCATAGACACTCTACTGTTAGGTGCATAAAGAGCACACTATATATAGCATCACTTGAAGTGACCTTTCTTTTAGGTTGAGAACAGAAAGAAAAAAAGAAAGGAGGAGAGAATAAATGTAAAACCTCTGTGGAAGAGTGTTGAGTATACATCTTTTGCAGTCCATGTGGAGCTTTGAGAATAAAATGGCTTCCCAAAACTGATTAAAAGTACAGTGCGTAATACACAAACCAAAAGGTGTCACAATCTGACAACTACATACTCCTTTCTCTATGCATAAAGACAATCAGGTCAGGTTATGATCCAGAAATGTAATTGAATAGCTCACCCTGATTTGGGCATTATACTGTACAAATTTTTAGAATGATCCTAATAAATGTGTGCCTGGCAGCCAAATTTCATTCTCAGGTGTTAGTAAAGTCAGTACACCCCCAAACATTGTAGCATAACCTTTCAAGATTATGGCTGCACCCCACAATTTCAGCTCGTATTTCGTGTATCTTGAAAGTAGTGTAGTTGGTTTTCGTTGCAAAGAAAACCACGTGGAATTTGAATTGAGTGTAACCAATGTGCAGTTGAGCTTTAAGGGAGATTAGAATGTATTTTGCATTTCTATCCATGAGGTTTTAGCTCAGATGATCAGTACTTTAAAAATATCTTCATTGATAACGAGGTCATATCTTTTATAAGAAATTAGAGGGATGATCACAGACTTGCATAACATATTGCGCCTGGAGTTATTTTATGATACAAGAAGCTGGGGGAAGGGCAGATTTGAGACATCGTGCAATTATTTTCTTGACTAACCAAGAAGGAGTCAAGCTCATGGAAAATGTACGAGGGAACCAAATTCAGAGGACTCGGGGCAAAGTTTCCAAGCAAGCCCAGCAGTACTAACTGCACAGCCTATTTTGAATGGGTGCATTGCATGTGGCCATGGGATGCAGTTTATTTTTCAGAACTAATTCTTCCTTTTTCCATTTTTGCACCCAGGAGAGACTCAGATACTAATAGAAAGTGCATACTTATTAGGCCCAGTGCACATATTCACTCTGTTCTGCCGTATTTTTTAACCCATCCTAAAATATTGTGAGGTTAGAAAATACAAATTCATTCCAAACAGAATGCATTTCAAATACAAACTCATTCCAAATAGCATGCATTTCACAGCAGTGTTTTTCAGGAACAGTCCTTCCCAAACAAATCTCCAGTAGGATGGAAGCCATTTAGCAGTGATTAAAGCCAGATTGCATTCTGTACAAGGGTCCTGTGGCTGCTTCTACAAAGTCAATGAGAAAGTAAGAGGAAAGCGGGAATCTCTTGGACATATCATGGCTCCAAACCCTAAATGCTGCTGGAGATATTTTCTGATCCTCTGTTATGTATACCTCTGTTTTCTAAATAAATGCAAAAACTACAACTGGAAAGAATGCAGTCTTCTTAACAAGCAAACAAAACTTTGGATTCTTTATCTGAAAAAAAAAAAAAAGAAAAGAAAAAAGTAAGACTCTTGAAAAGTTTTGGCATGAAGGTGATGAAAGCTGAAGTCATTTGTTTAGCCCCAGAACAGGTATGGTACTGCTCCAAGAACGTACCTCACTTCTGAGCTGGAAGGACCACCTGTAGGGATGAAAGGGCACTTCAGGACCCAGGTCCATTCAGTCCTTGGCTTCCCACTGAGAGTTCCTATATGGGTGCCAGTGAGTGCCAGTCAAGCTAGTGGTTTTTATGATGTGGACAGGCATCCAGCAGGGACTCGACTGAGTTAATATTGTTTTAATAAAATTCTTCTGGTATATAAAACTCTACTAAAAACTCACAGTGCTATGGAATCAGCACTTTGAGACTTGATGTGTCTGTGGAGAAATGAATGTTAGGACAATAGGAAAAAAGCTGCAGTCAGCTGCTACCCAGCTTGAGATCAAATTTTTTGCTCTATATCTTTATCAGATAAAACTTACATAAATGTAATATGCTTTTACACGGAAGTAGAGAATTTCTTATATGAGAAAGGTCATTAAGTCATCCTTCCATTAGCAAATGACAATACTTTGTGATGCAGTGGAAGACAGGAAAAAAAGATGAAACAATAGAGCAAATGGGAAGAAAAAAAGATTCTTCCCAAACCCTAAAACAATCAACATGTGCCCGACAGCATGGACTTTGCTTGGCTTCCGTCAAAAACAGAAGTTGGTTATCAGAAAATGACTTCCTCCCCCATGATACACAGTTCAAAACTATTCCAGCATTCTACTCAATTAGATTAGCTTCCAGTAATCATAAATAATAATACTCAGCATTTTTCAGCTTCAACTTATTTAATAAACAATCATTCCTGCATCCCGATGTGATATGTGTATTGTTATATTCAGTAGGGAAACTGAGGCATATCAGTTGTTATTCCGGAGGGAAAAAAATCATGGAGTAGAGTCAGAATTTAATGCTAATCCCTCTCCCCTAATTCTCTCTGAAAAGCAGCGATTAAAGCAACACAACAAGATTTGAGCATTTTACTGCGATGACACTGAATTGATTTAAATTCCATTGTTCCAACTGGATGCCTGTACGACTTCAGTCAGATCACCAAATTTAGCCCTGCTGTGAGCTTATGCAACTCCCACATAAGTCACTGGGAGTTATGGCTGGGTTATACCAGGCCTAGACTTGGCACTGAGCAAACATCCCTCATGATAATGAAGCGAACTGATTTCAAGTGAATGCTAAAAATTCCTGGCAAAGTAATGTTTCTCTCCTCCTGCCAAGCGTCATCAACATTATTTTTTTGGGTGGATTCAAATCTCTGAGAGCAGAGTTTTCCATTACACATTCCTAATTGTTAAAAATTGGGCCTGCTATAATACTTGAGAACTAGTCTGTTTAGTTGTACTTGTTACCATAACACCAGGGTGAAATACTGCTTTTCTCTCAGCTGGTTAAGCCGCAGAATACAGTAGCAGCCATCCTAGCAATGTCAAGGCATTAGACGGAGGCAAAGCAATCCACAGTCAACAGAATGAATGGAACAATTCACACTGTTGTACATAGATATAGAGGTTAAACCCAAACACATGAAAAAGTGATGCTGGAAGCACTTGGGAACAGCTGGGCCAGATGAATAACTCAATTGGATGCCATGAGGAACAAATTAAACAACTGACTGGAGACCAAGCTGCTCCTGTGACAGACACTTTAATCAGGAAGTCAAAAGCTGATTGACAAGATGAAAAGCTGGATGACATGAAAAATGGAAACAGAAGGAACAACACAAGAAAAGGGCACCCTGGGTCAGCATGCTGACAAAAATAATCAAGTACGACAGGCCATAATCCAATCTTCGAATGTTTGGCATGGTGCTAGTTATGAAAGTCTGCAGCCAAGAGGAAAGAAAACTATTATTAAGTGAAGGAAATTATCTGCCTTTCTAGAACTCACTAGTATGTGTTCATCAGAGATTCTCTTTCTACACAAAATACATTATAGATATATAGAAATAGCTTATGTTGAATAATATGAAATAAAATTAAAATAAATCATTTATGTAGAAATAAAGTACTTTTGCAGCAATATTAAAGTCAGTCATTGCTTTTTCAAAAATCTACAGCTAAACAGGTGTTGACACTGAGTAGGTGTGAAAAGTGAAGACTATCACAGTATATGGGCTTTTTTTTTTCCTACAGCTGAATGTAAAGCTATTGCTTTCAAGTTTTCTATAGGATCCTGTTCTACTAAACTTTGAGACTGGCTGTGTCTGGTGTTATATCTGCAAAATGGAGGGAAATTTGAAATGTCCCTGTTGCATCCATTTAAGAGATGCTCTGCACATGCAGTTCAGTTACGTGCTTCCCAAGACCAAGGGGCTGCAGTGTGATAAATGAAGGTAGAATTTAGCCTTTCACTGGCTCAAGACCCAGAAGAAGAGCATCCTGAAGTTAGTGTCCTAAATTCATAACTTGATACCTAAAAATGTAGCTTCTTTTTCCAGAAGTGCTGAAGAGATTGTGGCAAAGAGCAATTTCGAGCTGCTAGTACTTCTGGAAATCAGGTTACTTGGGAACCTTGTTTTGCACCTCCCCACCCCCCAGGTTGTAGAAGGTTTGTGTTAATTGCTTCAGGGGTAAATGAAATCAGATTCTGCTGTAAACAGGGTACATCCCAATGAGTTTACACAGGTGTGAGAGGAGTAGTTGGTGACAACTTCAGTATGACTTTTTCCAAAATCAGGATAGAGAGAGCTTCCATGAGGGAATATTGGAACTTGAACTCTCATGTTGAAAATGAGGAACCAGATGTAGGATTAGGTGGCCTTGGCAAGCAGAGCTTCTGTACATCAGGTACTCATGTACATCATTGTATACAAAGGCTTGTGTATGTTGGCGTATAAAGAAGCATTAACCACAGTAGGGCATGCCTTGCTAGGCTCTCTGGTGTTGTTGTTTCAGCTTCTTGCCTTTTGTCAAATGGGGTGTAATATGTTGTCTCCTAATTGAGCTAATGACATAGCTTTTTGTTACTGAAGTACATCTCCCTGTTTTAAAGAACAATATTAAAACAATACTCTGAGTGTCAGGCTGAACATGGAGCGCTTTCTGCTAGAAAGCAAGCTACCAGTAAAAAAACCCACCACCACAAAAAAATTGGTAAAAAAGGAAAATTCTGAATTGGATATTAACTTATGTGTAGGTCTCTCTCCTCCTATCTGCTTCCCCTTTTCTTGCCTGTGTGTTTGGGATTTTTGTTACACTTTTGTGGCTTTTTGTGTCTCTACCTTTTCCCTTACTTCCCTCTCTTCAACACTGGTCTTCTGTTTCAGTGACAACACGGACCCAGGACCCGGTTTCATCAGTTCCTTGTTTGTTTTCCTAAACAATAGCAACAATCGCCAGAACAACAAATCCTCTACTGATATTGAGCCATGACCAGGTTGATGTTTACCACAAACAATGGCGTGAAACTTCCTGGAAGTCCCAAAACTGCTGTTGAAAGAGGAAAATCGGTGTTTCAGAGGGTGTGGTAGGTTAAATGTTTCTATTTTCTTCCTTTATCTTTGTCTGCTCTTGCCCTGGCATCTGCCTTTGCGATGTCTTTCTTTAAGGCTTTTTATTCTTGCTTTTCCTGTAATGTGTTGCAGAGGCGGGACATGCTGTGCTCTCCTCTAGGAACATTGTATTTGTTCTTTTCTTGTTTTGCTGCTCTCTTACTTGAAGATAAAGGTCATCCTGACAGGAAGCATGGTATATGCTTGCTGCTGGTGTTGATAGAACTTATGATAAATGAGCTTTGTTCTTGATTTAAATTCTGGTAGACAGATGTTTCTGCATTAAAGAGTGCCGCTGTACTTGAGACAAGTTTTTTTCCTTTCTGCATGAAGAAATTAAAGACTGTTCATATGTACAGGGAGTGAATAAGCTGTTTGCCCCTACAAGGAGATCTCCCAATGCATGGCCATAGTGTAGGAGAAGGGATTGTGAGATGTTGCACTGTATCTGTCCTGACTTAAAGGTGAGTGAGGTGAAAGAAGGCTATAGGAAGGCTCTTAAGCAGGGTTTATCAGCCTGTAGCATATCCTCATGAGATAAACACAGCAAATCTTTAAACAAAATGTACATAAAATTATTTTGGCCAAGGGTCTGGTAAGTTTATGCTGTAATAAAAAATAATCCATTGGCTGGACAGGGGGCAGAATGTCAAGCTCCCATTTCATGTGGTTTTAGAGTTATGAGTCCTGTAGCCTGAATCAGCATGAAATTTGCATTTCAAAAAAATGAAGTGGCGGGGGGTGTGTGTGTATGTATGTATATATGTGCATGCATGTGTGCCTGAGAGATAAGGAGGGAAGGTATTTGTTTGTAAAGTTTTTCTGAAGATTCATCCAGGGCTCATTCACAAGAAAGAAAGGTTCCTGACTATGATAAGTTCAGCTTAGGTCAGACAGCTGTTTTTTTCCAATTAAAAAGAGCTATTTTATATGGGTGCTACATTCCAGAATTTTTAGTTTATGAATAGTTTTATTCGATAGAAGTGAATAAGTTCTTAGTATATGATATTTTAAAGTAATTTCCAAAGGAGAGGAGAGTTTTTATTAAATTTTGGTTTACAATATGTTTACTAAAATGTATGTTTCACATACTTTTACAAATAAGCTGCATAAAGGGATGTAGATCCAAGGACAATCCAGGCTTAAGCCAGAACTGAAATCCTTGCAACGTGGCCCAAGTGCAGGATCAGGACCAGAGAAGTGACCCGGAGCCAGGGACAAACCAGTGCTGAAAGGACATGGAATCTGTGCTCGGCTCAGATTAGCACCGAGCTTACGACCAGCTGCGTTGCCAGCACGCCACTGGTGTTCACACAATGAGCAGGTGAAAATGTGATGGTCAGGGAAGAGATGAGGTGTCAGAGCAGTGCAGCCCTGCACATCTTTGATTTACAGGTGTTATGGTCAGAATCACCAAGTCTAACTCGGCCGATGTGTAATGAAAAGTGTTCTAGAGATCAACATTTGCTGAAGTGAAAAAAAAGTATTACCCTCTAAGAACAGAGATACTGTTTGATATTTTAAGATCTTTTTCACATTTTGAAAAATAAGCAAGGTGCAGTAGTCCATGTTAAGCAATGGATGGAGATCTTTTTGCAATGTTGTTAAAGTTGAAGTTTTAAGTAATCATGTTTAATTACAAAAGATGTCTCTATATCTGTCTGACTGTCTATCTATAGATCTTTACTGGCACTAGGCAGTGTTGTTAACATTAACCATGAAGGATGTAGAAAGACATATGTTTTCCCCCCTAATAAAACACAGACACCTCTTTGTTAGATTGTATTCATAGCAAGGCTGATTCATAGCTCTCACATAGCTTAGGAATCAAGTAGAAAAGTGGGTGCTATCAAAGCTAAGGGAAATACAGGTAGCCATTGCCCTAGCTGCAGTTTGTTCAAGATCTCATTTTTACAGTTTTTTAAAGGAAATGACACTGCCTGTTTGAAGAGACCTGGTGGCCAGACCCCCAGAAGTTTAAAGTTTTCAGAGAGTGACCAATATTCAGTCCCTGCTTCTGGCTTTGGTTCTCTATTCTAGATACTCTGGCAGGAGCATCCTCTACTGTTTTCATTCTGAGAATGGGCATCTACAATCTGGCTACCACACCATCTGGCCTGGGTGCCTGCCATGGTGCCCTACACTGCCATCCCAATCACTTACACGCTAGATGTCCCAGAACCTCCAAAAGGTGTGAACCTTCTGATATAGGCTCCCTTAACCAAAACAAAGTAGGTACAAGGAAACAAAACCTGCAGATTTTACAGAACAGTCATGTGCATCACTTTGGTTTTGGTAATGCAAGAAATATGTCCATGCTTACGCTTTACCACCTCTGGTCCTGCAACATGACAGGGTATTCTTTAAGCTGAAGCTAGCACTGCTGGGGTGCCTTCATTTTCTATGGCAGTGCATTATTTGCTGATAGAGGACCTTGCCTTTAGTTTTGCATACTTGACTTGAAGGTCTGTTTTTATTCTGTTAACCTTCATGTCCATCTTGCATGGCCTTTGTCCTGCAAGGCATTTATTTTAAAGCCATGCTCACTACTCAATATCTTTGTTCTGCTTTTAGTAACTATCAGAAATGCATAATAACTAGTCCACTGTCCAAAGGGCTCTCCCTAATGACATTCAGTTGTTCCTGGCTTACCCATGTATATATGTCCATGCTAGGTCAAAGACTGGATAGTTTTCAGACTGACAATCTCATATCAACCATGATTCAGAAGCTGTATGATTACAGATACCCCTCCCTAAAACATTCATACCACTATGAAATAATTTTGAAACTCCTAGCAACGTTATCACTTCAGTTTTCCTCTGAACTCGCCCATCTGCTTATTAGCTAGACGCAGATCTGCCTAACTTGAGAAATCAAGAAAAAGAAGGTAGTATGGTCCAGAATTTAGGACTCTGCTTGGCTTAAAAGACTGGCCTTTAGCAGGTGGCTTTGAGTTGGATGCAGAAAAGAGCTCTGGCAACATAACATCCAACGCTTATTCAACGTAAATGGCATCTACAGTTCTGCATTAGGTTCCTAGGCGGCCCGTGCAGTACTGCCCATACACTATGGGAGGAGAGTTAGGTGTTTGAGGATGGGAACTGCAAATAGCTCACGGAGCAAGGCTGTCTAGCAGGTACTGCTGAGGAGGAGCCATGGGGGTGAGAACACCATCCCCCTTGACCCAGAGGCACTCAACCCACGGAGCTCTAGCCACCAGGTTACAGCAGACTGGAGGGCCTGAAATCCTCCTATCAAAAATGTTTTGCTTGGGCTGGAATAATTAAATGTTAATTGGCCAGAGAAAGTGAGAGAATAAGTATGACTTCATAGTCCAGTAATTATGGCACCCCCTGAAGAGAAGGTTAGAGGAAGAAATCTGGGTCCCAGTTCCCACTTTAATGACTGTTTTACATTTTCTTTACGTACATGTGTGTATAGGTAATATAAAGTGTATTGATATAATATGGTATAATCTACTTATATAACATTAAATAGCCATTAGAACAGGAACAAAACTTAGTTCTCCCCTCTTGGGGAATGCTCTAATCACAAGGCAATGGAGTCATGCTTATTCTCTCACTTGTACTCTCTCTGGCCCAATGAATACTTCATTAGTCTGAGCACACTGGAACTGCTTCAAAAGAGGTTTGCAACAGCCCTCCTTGTGTATACAATGTGGTACCATGGTTAGAGAATTCACAGTGGGAGATGTGGGCTCAAATCTTCCCAAACAGAGGGTAGAATTAAATCTGAACCTACTAAAGCCTTGGTAGATACCTCTAACTGCTGAGTTTACAGGGTGTTTGGGGAAAGGTCAGACAGGGTTTTCTTCTGGCCCTTCCTTGGGGGTTGTGTGGGAAGGCTTAATCCAAGAGGAGTGCTCCAAAATGCCGTCTCAATTCAAATCTCAGTGGGCAGGGCAAGGAGCTGTCCTTCGGCCCTCGATCCCATAGCAGGCCTGGCTACTTGCTGCTGTGAAACCTTGAAGTCCTAGGCAAGTCTAAAGCAGACTTTCAAATACCTAGCAGGTTTCCTGGGAAAAATGTAGGCACTCTGTGTGCCTTTAAACTGCATAGGGACTGGTAGTCAACAGGAGATTTTGTGGATAGAGACTTCATCAGTCACAGAGGCAATGAGGCAAGATTTAGAGCAGCTAAATCCTATTGAAAGTCTGCTATTATGCCATGGACAGACATTCATTTAGCAAACAACTGTGTGCTTTAACGAATTGCCGTCATTCACCTGTTTACTTTTCCCCTTGCCAGTGTTACTACCCTCATTAGTTTCTGTGAGCACTTCTTAACCTGGAATAGGTAAAATTCAGCTTATAGAGCTTTAAGAAGGGATTTCAGATAGTGTGACTGAGCTTAAAGGCCATAGGAGGTGTGAACAACCAGTCAGCCAGTAGTAACTTATGGGTTTGGTGTGTTTGAGAGCACTTGAGGTATGGTATTAAAACACACCTGAATCAGGAAGAAACTGTCTAGAGCCTTACTATGTCTCTAAGTTCTTTGTTTGCAGAACAGGATAGTAGATTTTTCTCATTTCTTTTACTTTTGATAGGTGTTAGAATAAATACACTGAGACTCTTACAGCAATAATGGAGACCAATTCTGGGGACAAAAATGGATACTATAGTTCAAGCTGGCGTGGAAGGAGACATTTTTTACTGGGAACAGCTTTGTATTTTGTGGAGGCTTGTGTCCTCTGTGTAGAACAGGTACAACACAGGCATCAGTAGGACAAGCTTTCCCCACCTAAATTGCCACTGTGGTTCAAAGGTTTAGTCTAGGAATCCCTCCTGAGATGCTAAAAATAGTTCAGTATATTGCTGCTTCTACCACAGTGCCTGCTTACTGCCAGCTGAGCTGCAGACAAGTATCTAGTGAGACCAGGAACAAGGGAGCTGCTTGTTTCTGATGGGCTCCCAAGAACCACCAAATGACTTCTTAGATTTTCAGTCACTATGAACTACTACCAGCGAATGTGGAGAAGTTGCCTGGCAGAGCTGTTCTGGAAGAGCTTCCCCTGCAAACGTGCTGTGCTGAAATAGGCCTGACTTTCTTCCAGAATAGTGACTCTACCTGAAGAGCTAAATATAGCAGAATAGATGAGTAGTCTCAACAACCCTGTAAAGTCAAGGTCCTAAATGAAAAAAATCTCTCCCTCTCTGAATTTACTTTGAATAGACACATCTTCGCATTAAAATCAAGAAGCATGTGGCCATTGATTTCAATGAAGGATCTGGTGTTTTGCCTATATTATGAATTAGCATCAGCAAAAATTCTGGCTGATATGGAATGGTTACAGGAAATGTTACTGACTGTAAAACAGAGTCCTGCATTATTTTAAGCATTTGCTGTGATTATTTTATAGTCTTTCAATCTTAACTGGGACTGGCTGAAACATATGGCACAAGGGTGAGATAAGAAATACTCGAAAGGTGATATGAATGCTAGCTTAACCAGCTGCCTAGACAAGTTGCCTTTGTTGCTATTGCTGCAGCTTCCCTATACAAAGGACTGCCCCATTCATGCTCTGCTTACAATAGCTTACTGGGGAAACTTGTGTTTGTTTAAGTAAAAAATTTCAGAAATTATTTCTGCTTTTGGAGGACCAACTTGAGATACTTTGGGCCTGATTTTGAAAGGTGCTGCGACCCCATCAGTCCCTGCTATCATATACGAGCAGTGGGTGTTGAGACCCTCAAGAGATAGTTGTTGCTTGAGCTCTTACCTCTGCACATACCTCTCCCGAAATTACAATATTGCAAATCCATTGTAACTTCTGAGAATTTTGCAACAAACTGACAAATTAAAGAATTGCTTAATAAATTTGGGCCCAATTTCTATATTGCTTTACTTTCCAAAGTGTTCTGAACACACAAGGAAGATGAAACTGCCTTGGTCCTAGTTCTGAAAACAGATTTCTTAATTATCCATTGCAATGGAGTCACCATTTAATTAGATCAGAGAAAAGTAACACTACATAGCTTAGGAGAATGAATATAAGATTTAAATTACAGAGGCAATGAATGTGGGAAGGCAAAGGAAATGACCTGAAGTGGAATTTTGGCCAGGACAGCTTAAGCTAACAGCCCTTTTCTTGTGAAAAAATACCACAGGACTTAAAATTACCATTGTTGGGAGGAGGGTGATGGGATGAAGTACTCATAATCTTGTGCCTGTTCTAAATCAAGGCATATCCAGCCCTCTTAGCATTACACTAGGGCAGTGGCTCAATACTGAGTCAGGCATTACAGCATCAGTCAGCGCTTGAGGGTCTGTATGCCAGCCTGGCAGACAGTTCTCTCTTGCTTCAAACTGTCAACAAGAAATATACATTACTGTGCTTGAAAAGTTTTTGCAGAAAATCACAAGTAGTGCAACACCCATTGGGAATGCAGCTTAACCACAAGATGTGGAATACCAGCTTTGTCGGGCAAAGGTGCCAGGGCAGATGCTGTAGCTGGGAATGGCAGCTGTGGGACATTTACCTCCCTTGGCGACCGCCTGACACTGCACCTATGATGCTTTTGTAACATTAGAAATATGTCAGGAGTGGTAGACAGGACCAGTGAATGTTTTGCCTCTTCTGTCAGGGCTGGAGAAGTGTTGCTGCCCTGGCTTCCAGAAGAAAACTTTTGCCAAAGTTTTGGCTCAAGCAGAAGGTCCCACTTGTCAACACAGCCTGTTTCTGTATGCCTGTGAGGGAATATTTATGAAAACAACAGTTCAGCAGTTTTCCAGTTATAGGATGGCCTAAAAGTTACTTAGGCAGTTCAAGAAGCTTTCTTAACTTCAGCAGCCATACAAGACCTATTTATTTTTTTATTTTTAACACAAATTTGGCAATTGATTTGTTCATCAGATAGTATGGTCTCGTATAGGCGTTCTTAAACATTTTCTCAGTGTGAACCACCCCTACCAGACAAAAATGTACAAGCCACTTCCTCCCACAGTAGTTGTTTACATGGAAAAGGAACATTAGGAAAGTATTTAAGGTATTTTTAGCTGCCTTTTAATACAGTTTAGAAGCTGGAAACAAGGAGCACTGTGGTCTAGCTATATGATGCTGTGAGCTGATGTATAGCCATGCAGCTGCAAGTAGGCGGAGGTGGCCAAGATCCTTGGGCAAGTCTCATCTCCAGTTATTCACTAGCAAAGCAGTTTCCAAGTGGTGAGGCAGCTCACCAGGGAAGTGTGAGCACACTGCAGCGGGGGCGCAGGGCAGGACCCCACTGCTGGGATGAGCTTGGGTCTCGCCCACAGCTCCCAGAGGGAGACGAGGGTGCCGGCTCGCCCAAGCAGCTCTGGAGGGTGTCACCGTGGTCTGGGTGGGTGCGTTCGGTCTGGCTCAGCTCTGGAGCTGTCGGAGCAGGCCACAGATCTGGCAGGAGTGGAAAGGAGGTGACGAACATCCTGGGGAGGAGGGAAGAGGCAGTAGCAGCAGCATCTTCAGAGCATATGAGGAAGGGCAGAGGGCTGGAGCAAGCAAGCCATGCAGTTTTTTCCAAGTGAGGCCTAGCTACAGATCACTCATCTGCATGTAGTTTGCATTGCAGAAGGTTAGCTGTAGCAAAATCATGGGGATTTCTCAGTAAACGTAAGTGATCTGAATATATACATGGAGAAAAAAGGTAGACAAGAAATCCTAAAATACTTTCCAAAGCTAAGAAACTGACTTATACATTTATCTGAACGCAAGTATCCACCTCCATATCTTCCCCAACACTTTCTCCCCTCTATAGTAAAACAGTAGAACATACTAGAAGGGAAAAAAAGACCCAGCAGAAACTGAAAATGGGTATTACATTGGCAAATGTAATTACCCATGCTGGAACTGACTCATAAGACTCATAAAGTGACTCATAAGGTGGTTTTTCCAATCCTCACCAGAGCAGCCATGACATCCCTTTTACAAGGTGGCAAGCTCCAGCTGCATTGTTTCACAATCCAGCACATTGTTGAAGCCAGTTAAAATTTTTAAGTTAGCTTCTGATGAGTTGCGAGAAAAGCTCAAAGTGATGATAGAGTAATCCCAATAGCTTGCCCAACATGTATAATTGTTTTTTTTTTTTTTTTGTTAAATCTTATGAGTTTTGAGATCAACTGTTTAAATTGGAGGAGGCTAAGCTTGTCTTTTTTGAATACATGACAATACTTATAGAAGACGTAAGTGCATTTGTTTTTCTATTCTTCTCAAAGGCGGTACTTCTAGCAGCCTGACATTTAATCCACCCACATCAGACATTACTGAGAGTATTGTCATGGTGCTATTTAAGTTTCCAGGCACAGTCCAAGGGATTTTGATTTAAATAAAGCTCGCAAGAAATGTTACCATTTACTAAATTGCCAACACCCCTCACTATGACACCAGAGGTATCACAGGGTCTCCTCACCAGCTTAGCTTTTGAGCTCTGCTAGGATAGCAGCATATGGGGGGTAATTTGCTCAAATACACCCGCCTTATTGCTTATGAGCAAACATTATAGGTACCACTGCTCCATAACACGGTGTCTGAAACAGCAAAGCTTCAGTATCAAAATAGGCCTTCTATGAGAAGTGGAAAGTTATACCCTCCAGAATTTGCATCTGTGGTCTTTTTTCATTGAAGTCTTCCATCGTTTTCAAAGTAAAAGTTGTTTTTAAAGGAAACAAGTGTGCTTCTCTTTCAAAATCAGATGAAGGCTGAAAGCGCTTGAAGGACCTGCTACAAGGTGTATACAAAGAGGCATTTCCTGGGGTTTTCCCTGAGAATAATCCCTGTAGAAGGGAAGCACAGTCTAGAGGCAGCTTTTATGTTAGAACAAGTACCTCGTTATTGTAAACTCTGGCGATGAAGTTATAGGAGTTAATAGATCAACAACTTTTATCAAGCTGTAACAGCTCTTTCCATGGCTGTCTGAAAATGCGATCAACATAAATTGGATAGGGAGGGTGGGATCACATATTCCAACAAGTTAAATTTGTCAGCCTGTAATGCACATAAATGACATAAAATATAATTGCTTTTGAATTTGGGCCCCTTCAGGCTTCATGTTGATTGAAGAAAAAAGAACCAGATGTTTCTTCAGCAGGAATCACAGAGGCAAGATAAATATTCTCTGGTCCATGACGTTTTATAGAGTTTCCAAAAGAAACCAATTCATTATTTAATTATTGGGTGTGTTGATCATGTAAAATATAATTGGCCCAGGGCAAATAGCAGTACAACCCTGGGAGATGGCTGACTGAGCTTGTATAATATACCTTTTGCCAACTTTTTTTTCTGCTGTGAAAACATTGTAAGATGAATTAATGCTACTTAATCTTTCTTCCAGTGTTTCATAAATAAAAAAGGTCCAAAACATAGACTTTCCTCCTTTCTGATCACCACCTTGCACTAGCAAGTAACTTGGAGACAGAAGAGCTAGTAGCAAGCATAAATATTGTGATAGGAAATGATAGCTTTGTTTAACTAACATCACTTTAAAGAAAAGGCAATCTGTTTAAAAAAGCCACATTTAATCCTCAGCTCTGTGAGGAATTCCTCACGGTACGGACAGCAAAGAACCAGTTCTTCCCCTGTCAGCACCACTGGGGTGGGTCTGGGAAAGGGAACACACTACAGGATTTACTGGGACACCGTGCAAATCTAGGTAATTGAATTGATTGCGTTGAGTTGAATTAGCAAGCTGACATAGAGTTTTCCTTCATGATGTTTTATAAGCATATATACAAGAAATAATATGTAATTTCTTTAAGTCAGCAGCTACTTCTTAAATAATATCTGTTGTGTTCCAAGCTTTCTCTGTGTCTATGGATGTTCCTGCACTTACTCTGTGGTAGCTATTTTCCTGTTAAGGGGCAGGAAGTAATTGAAATGAGGATTGAAAGAAATTCATGACTCATGTCCTCATGACTCTTCCATCCTCGCTTTCTTTTGTGCTTGTTCAGCAGCTTCTGACATCTGGGAAAAGCACGCTACTTCCACTGGGTTTGCTATGATCGTATCTTCAGGCAGACTGTGGGGGGAAGCCCCCTTGTCCAGACATTGGGAAAAGAAAATGCAGAGAGAAAACACAAACTGTGATCCCTGCAAAAAGCAATTTCAGATTGTTGGGATCTTCTTTTCCTTGCCATTCCTGCCAGAAATATCCTGAGTACTCTTTCTTTTCCTGCTCCAAGGTCAAATCATTCCCTCATCTTTCTTCCAGTCTCCTCTCCAGATCCAGTAGTTCTTGCTGGATGAGATTTGTTCTGTAATAAAGAAATGTGCAAAGCCACAACCACTTGAAAATGAAACAGCAGTCCCTACCAAGAAAAGGATTGGCTTCCGAGCTCCCCCAAAGAAAGACAGAAAGCGTTATCTGCCTGACTTTGACTGCCTCGTGCCCATTCTTAAAATAACCTCATGGCTGAGTTCGGCAGTCCTAAGCTGAACAAATTTCCCAGAAAGTCAAATCTAGTTATTAATCTGTACCCAGAGCAAACTTGTGAGTTTTTCTCAAAGGACTTCAGCCAGGAGGAGGTTGAAGACAAGGGATTTAGACCAACTGGGAGCCTAGATGCCCAGCTACAATCTGAGGGCCCAGCTACAATCTGAGGGCTGCAACTGAGACCCTCAAAATCCCCATTTAATACTGGAATATACACCAATACTTTTCCCCCAACACCTGGAGTCATACACATAGATGGCAGAGGCTCAAGGCCCACATTTTCTACGGGCTAATTTAGATTTGCTGCTTGCTCAGCAAATCTGACAGGCACCTCGCTCTCCCCACCACTGCCATTGAGGTGCTGAATCCCACCGGGGTCAGGGCACTCACAAGTTGGAGGGACTAATGCCAAGCCTAAATCCTATTTGTCAAGTGAGCCCAGGTACGCTCAGCTTACTCACATGTGCTGCTTTTTCCCTTGTCTTTGTAACACAGGAGCCCCTTGATAATGAATACACAAGTAAAAAGTTTTCAGTGTAAGAGCTCTTTCAGGATGCGTTAAAAAATGAAGTTCTGCCTTCCACAAGACTGAACTTTACATCTAAAATAGCTTTCGTTGGCCATGCAAATAAAATGTTTCCAGTGTAACAGCTTTTTCAGAACGTATAAGCAAGATGGAAGCCTGCCTTCTAGATGGCTGAATTTTATTCTCCACCTAAAATGGCTATCATTGACTACATCATCTGCGGCTATATTGAGGAAGGAACTGCTCTCCATTTCACCCTATATATCATCTTACACCGACATTTTCTTAGCTGGGAATTGCTTGGTGATTTGCCAGCAGACAAATCAGTGCAGGAAGGGGATAAATTGATCACATTCATCCAGCTCTGGAGGTAAAACCCAGATCTCAGCCAGAGTCCTGCTCGCATTAAAAACCTGCCTGTCCACCTGGTAAAAATGTGTCTGAGGAGCAAAGGATATGAGAGTGGGGTGGAGACAAAAATATAATTCATATTGCTATAGCTAATCTCCCTCCTTAAATTATAGGTCCAGCAGAAGATATTATTTATGAGTTTTGAGTAGTAGTTCATGGCACTGGGCCAATTTTCTTTTCTACATATCCTTCTTCAGAAACTTCACAGAAATGGCACTGAGTTTACTAACTAAATGTCTCTCTGTACAACTGGACAGTAGGCATAGAGCCAGATAGAAATAATAGCTGTCTGGAGTCATTTAACTGAAAATGAAAGTTAGTTCAACCAGTCTGAGGATAAAAGAAAGGTATCAGGTTTAAAAACCATAAGTGGTGTTACCATTCACAAGTAACAGTTTTTCAGTCAGGCTTTGGTCACTAAAATTCACTTAAGTTAAGAAAAAGGGTGGTAATTTGAATGAGAATCTGTACCTCAAATTTTAGCTGCACCTGGCCAACTTTCTGATGCTTTGTGCTGATTCAAATGGTCACGTTTAGTAATTAATGCTTCCAAGGGACTTTGCAAATGTAATTTGTTATTACTAGTCCTCTGCACAGTGGGTAAAATGTGTTGTGTCCAACTGGCATGCAATTACACTGAGGAACAGCAAAGTTCAGTGACTTGCATGCAGGCATCTGGTGATCCAACAGCAGAGATATTTCTAGAAGGCAGCAATTGCTAGGCTTTGCCACCATTAGTAAAATTTGCTACTATTAGTAGATATCTAATCACTTTACACAGTTTCATCGTCTCCAGTGTCCAACTGCAGAAACTGAGGCACTGTGCAGGGAAAAGACAGGTCTAAAATTGTTGCAGTCCAGCGATAGAGCCAGGCCAGGAGCTGAACGTGGGCTTCCCAAATCTCAGCTCAGTACCTTGTCAGCATTTCTTTTTGAAACTCCTTTAGCTGACAGATTAATATGCTTTTCTGGGAAAGTTCAGCGTACGAGATTTGCATGGTCTCAGCAAAGCTTTAAATCTCGTGTTTTCACAGTAGTCGGAGGTGCAGTGATTTTCCAGTGGTTAAAAGGTTTATTTGCAAAACAGCCTGTTGGAAATAATGGTTCTGGTTCTTCGGCTTGCTGCTACTGGTGTGCAGGTTAGCTGTAACCCTCCTGGTGCCAGGGGAGTTTCACTGGTGTACACTCACCGTAACACAGCCCGGGATCAGGCCCCGGCACATTCAGTAAAACAAACCGATAACAACTACCAAATCGACACAGCTTCACTTGAACAAATTAAGCAAGGAATCTATTTGAACTGGGAATTAAAAGAAGCTATTAAAACATTCCCTCTGGTATTTTTATTTTGTTTACTCATGAGACCTGGCTCATGCCCCTTCGACTCACATCGAGTCCATATTTGGAGAACTCTGCACTTGTTAGCATACTTACGCTCAGGCAAATTTTAGAGATTTTTTTTTTTGTATACACAGTGCACTTTTCTTATTATTTTTCTTTTTTCTTAAACAATTTAAATCAGAAGCTTGCCCCTTTCGTTTCACTTTCAAAACATGACCAAAAAGGGATCTAACTGCTTCTTCAATTACTTGAAGCTAACATTTCTCTCGTACTTGTTATTGCTCCCTGGCCACCACATCCCATCCCACGTCTCCTTTCAGAAGAAGGAAGAAGCCCACGATGCCCTCAAGCTGCAGCGGGGTGGGGGAACCTCAAAAGTTTGAATTTGGGTCAGTTCAAAGGATCAGCCTGCAGCCTGGATGCTCTAGTGAGATGCAGTCCCGTGGGGCTGGGTGGCAGGTCTCTAGGGAGGGTGCTGGGAAACTTTCCACATTTCCAGGACTTTCTGTTAAGCCCCGAGGGGGGGCTGACCCCAGAGCCACTGCTCTCACCCAGCGACAAGCCTCTCCCTGAGGAAGAAAGGAAAGCTAACAATCCTGTGGGATTTTTTGCTCTGGTGTGATCACACCTCCTGTAACCTCAGTGTTATGGCTGTTAATGCTTCATGCAAGCCATTCCCACCTATTAAAGACACCACAACCATATTCAACCTGAATAAATTTAGCAACTAAATCAATAGGATTCCTTAAGCGGTAGGCAAACCACTTAAAGTGGGTGTATGTTCAGGGCTATCGTGACCGCAGTGCCAGGACGGCATTGCCCTGCAGGCAGACAGGGAAGTCACAGGCCCCATCACCTGCCACCTCCACAGACATCTGCCCAGGCCCCATCACCTGCCACCTCCACAGACATCTGCCCAGCCTACCTCCTCCCTGGTAGAGGAAATCAAAAAAGAGGTTTTGGGCATGCAGCTGGCAGACATTGCTCAGGAGTGAGCTGACCTTTGACGGCAGCCAGCACCTGTCACTCAGCCCCCCTGCGCAGGGCAAAGGGCCGCTCAGGCAGGAGGGACCTGCAAGTCTCCAGCCAGGAGGACGAGGTGCAGCCCCAGCAGCACCAGTGTAAAATCCTGCCCCTCACCAGCACCCGAGGCCCTGGAGGAGGGGGTTGTGCTAGGGAGCGGCCAGAGGGGCTTACCTTACCCTGCGGGCCCCAAAACTCTGCAGCCAGGTGCTACCTGGGTGAGGGACAAGGGAAAGGGGCAAGCACCAGCTGATTCCCTCTCCAGGAGCCAGCAAGCCTTGTTACAGCATGGGATACGGGTACATCTCACTGACACATCTATTCACAGGAACTGCTCGGGTACTTAGATCCCCTCAGTAAGATTTTCACGTTTACTAAGCCCTCACTTAGCCACCACTAACCTCAGACGCAGCCCTGGAGGCACCTCCCTTTTCACCACTGACCTTTGTATCTCCAAATTCAGCTTCTGCTCAGGCCCAGAGACTCCTCAGGTTGGACTAGGCTGACCTGCTTAATATCTATTTCATTCCCAAATGGAGATCAGAGTGCCTGCCAGAGGTGTGCACAGGCAGGTGTTCCCAGCAAGCGGACGGAGAGGTGAGCTGGGTGCAGGGCACAGCCGTGGAGGCTGCTCTCTCATCAAATGCCAGTAAAGGAGATGCCTTCCCCCTTCCTCCTTCCACTCCCCGGGTCAGGAGCTAGAGCACTCCATTGTGGTGTGGGAAACATTTTCATTTTTGTTCTTATTCTTAAGGGATTTGAGCCCATGGCTCCCACTTCTGAGGAAGTGGGTCCTGCCTTATTATCAGGGGCACATTTGTGGGCAGTTTAAAGCTAGTGAGGGAATAATAAAAATAAAAATAACCGGGAAACAGAGAATGCTTCTCAATAAGCATTGTACTATACATATATTTTTATATATCTATGAAAGAGAATAAGAGTATACATGAGAATATAGCCTAAAGGTTAGGATGTTTGACTGGAAGGAACAAGTCTTGCTCCCAGGAATAGTTCTTTACTTTATCCAGTATTAGATAAATTATTATTGGAAAAATGCTTATACAGTCATTGGAGTAGGTGCTCCTGTCTGATTGTCTAGAGGGTTGAAATCCTTCCCTCCCTCTCTTGCTGCGTGACCCAATGGATCTTCAATTACAGGGAACAGTATGACAACTCCAGCAAGATGGAGCTGCTGAGTTTTTCTCTTTCCCAAATATCCTTTAGCCTGTAGTCAGAGCTCGCTCTCTGCCCATAGAGATGCGAGTCCCCCAAATCTACAGGCAGGGGGCTGTAGGCAGCTGCCCTGGCTTCTCCCCTTTACCCAGACTAACTGCTAAAGAGAGATAACCCTTCCTTCTCCTTCACTGTGTTAAGATGGTCTCCCTTGACCCCTTTGGGACGGGGGGGCCAGCGTGCATGCCTCACTCCAGGGCAGGGCTCCAGGTTGTGAGCTGGGAAGGTGTGTTACTGCCTGCTGCCTGGCCTGAACAGCAGCCCCAAAACAACTCCTGGTGTAGCTGGTCTGTTGATACCGGGAAAAAAGAAGAAAGGGGAGTGCTGTAACCAGCTACATTCTCCTGCTGCATCTGTGGACAGCCTGGTCTCTCGCCTCCTTTGAAAATACTGTCTAACGTGTCCCAGGTATTGCTGAAAGCAGAATTCAACCTCCAGATTTTTTACTAGTGTTCAGCTTAACTTTTTTGTCTGTAGGGAAGAGGAGCACGGACAACTGTCAGAAGAAAATAATTTTTAAAATTTATTTATATATTGAGAAAATTTAAGCTGTTAGGTACAGGGGAGCTGTTCACTTAAGCTGTTCAATTACATGTGGATATATATACAAGCAAGCCACCTCATCCATATTGTTAGTATAAAGTAGCATTACACTTAGTCCAAGCAAAGAATGTGCATATCATATTTTCAGATGTGTTTTAATAGACTTTACAGCTAAGACTGTTACAGCCTCGACCGGTTATTTAATTTGGTACTTATATATTGTCATTACAGTAGTCTCCGATTGCCTCACAGTTTTGAGTACGTTTTTTACTCATGTTGTTCTTTTTGTTCTGCAGAAAGCATTTATGAGTTCTCATAAGGCTCATAAGGTTTCCCTTAACCCAGCCCACTGCAGTCAAGAAGGAAAATGTCCATAGTATTCCTGTCCTGCAGCCTGGGAGCGGAGATGGAGAGAAGCTATGATCTGTCCAATACCATAAACAAAGCTTCTGACAGAGCAGGCATGAATTCAGCTCTTTTGAGTTTATACTTGCCTGCTGGTGTAAGCTGAGCCATTTTTTTTTCCCTCTTACAGCTTTTTTTCTGTGATTTATAGAAAAATCTAATTATTATTCTTTAATAGAGTGTTCTGAATAACTTGATAGGTATAGTTTCTACAGTATCTAAAATTATGTAAATGACTCGGAAGAAAAGGAATGGCAAAAGAGCATGAAGATACAGATGTAGATCCAAAACTTGTCATCCTGGCTGTCTCTGGAGTGCATGAAAAACTGGCAACTGGAAAATGTTTTTTTTTCACAGCCTGGCATCTGAATTTCATCCAGGGAGGAAAGGAAGGAATTACAGAAGGAGATAAATTCTCACTGCCACATTCAGCCTTTGTTTCCTTCTTGTTGAAAGCAGAGAAGGACTGTAAGTGAAAAAATCATGATGAGAGTGGAAAAGAGTTAAAACCACCAGCAAAACCCGTCCTTCTCTGTTCACTCTGTCTCCCTTCATTTTTATCCTTTGTTCTCTCTTAGGGCAGTGCAGAGAAACATGTCCCAGGGCAGACCTTTAGCACAGAATCACTAGCGTGGGAGAAAGAAAAGTTTATTATATTATCATGCTGAATCAGTACAGGATTGAACCTGTCTATTGCCTCGTGCCTTTGCCAGGGAAATTTGAAATTAGTCATGTCATGGAGGCTTCCACCCCTCCTCTGAAATTATATTTTGGATGGACTAAGTTATTTTTCTTAGTTGTTCTTACCATTACAGACACATTTCATTTAGGTTTTGGCCGCCATTGTCCTAACCTAATAACTCCGTCAAATCCCTACATGGTTTTAAAACTGAAACCAGAAGTAGGTCAAGTAAGTATGACCAAAAAGTGATGAAATTTATTCCCTGTAGGAAGTGAAACGTGCAAAACTGTACTGATAGACAGTGGTCCAGAAAGGCTGTTTGTACTTGGCCACCCCATCCTTACAGCATCAAGCTGCATTGCCAAATGTTCTCATGTTGTGTGTGGCAAGCTACTGGTTTTGCATCTATTTTACTGGGGACCCTACTGTGTTGTGGGATCCTCACAACACACCACGAAATTATGAGGAGCTAAGGAGAGTGCTCCAAGCCCTTACTTCGTTTTCCTTTCCTTCATCTTTTCACAAAGCTGCTTAAACCCAGGTTTAGAAGAGTTCTTAGCTGTGTAAAGACGCAATAGAAGTCTAATGGAAACTAGGCTAAACACCAGTTCCCATGATTTTCCGTGGAAATTAGGCATCTCCTGGACTGCTTCTTTCCATAAATCTGACTAGACAGTTATTTGCACTTTTAGGCATACATGGTATGTAAATTTTCATCTAAATAACTTGGGAGCTTTAACATCAATGGGAATCAGACAAATGCTTTTGAAAATGCTAGCTACTGTCAGATAAAAATAGACAAGAAGGAACATTGGTAAAGATCAAAGTATTGTTACAAAATAGTATTAACTGAATACTTCCCTGCACGTAGTCAAAGGGTCCTGGCTGGTTTCGCCAAAACTATTCCCTAAATTAGCATTGTAAAAGTGGAAGGGGCTGTACTGCGATTGTATGAGGCAAGGACCACCTTTCTTTTGTATTTCTGAAGTGTCATAATACAAACAAGATTTCCACCCTTGATGGGGCTCAGAAGCACTGTCGTGTTACTATTGTTCCTGCCTTTGTGGCTACAGCTACAGGAAGTCTTCCCACCAATCTCTGAGCAAGAGTTCCTATATTTTTGAGGTCTACGCTATGCCTCAGAGGACCCTACCAATATCTAGCACATAAAATGTAGATTTGCATGATAAGGTGAAAGAAAAAAAATCAAATCCCTAATAAGATCACTTACAGAGCTTTAGTACAGCAGAAAACAGTGATTTCAAAACAAAACTTCAATTAAGGATAAAAATAATTCTGCAAATAATACTTTATTTGCATGGGAAATATGCAAAATATCATCATGCAATTCTTAATCAACCAGAGAGCTGTCAGACATACAAAAATAAGTTAATTCTGCTGTTAATATTGCTGCACGTTATAAATATTAATCGAATGCCATTCAACATTAGTTTCATTATTGTTTAGCGACTGTTTTAACTCCCCCCCACCTTTTAAATTGTCAAATAATTGGCTTTCTTCTGCTCACGTCTGTTCTGATAAAGTGAATTAATGTGGAAAAGAAAGAATAGATAATATAAAACAACTTGAAGGACCAAATAATTATGTTTCTAAACACACTGCAAGACTGCCCTTTTTACCTAAGTTTGATAAACCATGAAGCAAAGTTTTGGACTGCTGGCCAACCTCAGTCTGGCTCTAGGCGTCCTTCTGCACTGAGGAGAGTATCTGCCATCCTGAGCACCTACTGTGTATCATGGGCGCTCTGACCAAAATTCGTGAAATGCCTGAAGAAAGCTGACAGACTGCCTGTGGGAGAAACTGTCTGCTTTTCTCATTAGCAAGAGCTAAAGGGTCTATATCAGGGCCTTTCATGTGGTAAAAAGAACTCATTAATTGCTTAATTCTGTGGTTGCTATTTATGTCATTATTTATTAATATTCTAGATTCTGACACTGGGGCAAATTCTAGTCTTAGTTAAATTAGTAAGTTAATAGTAAATTTAAAAAGTGGCTTGATTCACTATTGTTCTTTTGGATTTCTTCTAACTAAAATAAAAACCTAGCCCATTATAGTTTCTTCCCCATTATCACAAGTGCACGTACCTCTTTTTGTGTAAGCGCAGTATTACATTGCACTGCTGTAGTGCAAATTCCTTCACAGGCGTTAATGGCTTTGTACTGAAAAAGAATGTGAGGTCGATAAATACAAATCCATTTTACAGAAATGAAGGTGAACGTACCTAGACAGTAACTTTGCATGCTAGGGGCACCATGCTGAGTCCATGCAGAACCTAGGAGAGAAACCAGAATACCAGCCCTTGCTGTCACCACCAACACATTTTCTTCGTCACTGGACTTTATTAGCTCCTCAGCAGAGATAGTCACATAGGCCAGCGTTGTACACCCATAAAAAACTTGGCTCTTATTTCAGGCACATGCAAAACATCATGTTTCAGGTTATGTATGTTTTTATGTCATTGAGAAATCCAGTCATCACCTTGAAGAATGGGTTACATTTGTACAGCAGTTCAATCAGTGATTCTTAGACCTCTAGAGACCTAATCCAAAGTGTTGAAAAAGACTGGACGAGATAAGAACAACCTCATGCGAGCCGATCAGTGTGAGATGGTGCAAGAGTTGGTCCCCTGTCTTCACCCCGGGTAACAAGCAGATAACATGCTTTAGCCAAACACATGTAATTGAGCACCATACAAGAATACCTAGATGAAAACATGGTACAGACAGGTGATCGTATTGCTCCTTTCCCCCTTCAAAATCATGAATTGATTTTGCCTTTGCTTTAAGAATCTGAGAATGGAGAATGAGGCATATTTACACACAAAAAATGCAGTGCTTTTACCTTTACTTAATTTTTTTATCTTAGTTCTCTCACCATTATTATAAAGCATGTAAGTAGCAAAGAGACAAAGGCTAAGGATCCCCAGGCTCAATGAACTGGCTTCACTGCAAAGGCAGGCAGTCACTTTCCATGAACTGTTTCAAAAATGCACCCAGAGTCTCACTGCTCTGAGAGTTAATAACCTTTTCTCATTTTCAGCCCAAAATTATTCAGGACAGACTATAGCAACTTTTTACTGTATCAGTTTTATCATTTACCTAATGAGCTCTTCTCCCTCCTAGTGTTTATCTTCAGATGTAAGCAGAAAGGAGTCATCACACTCACAAAATTATTTCACAATGCAAAAAGAATTAAGATCTTAGTCTCTGTTCATATGATGTGCTCTTCATTTCCCTCATCTTCCTGGCAGTCTTTCTTTGCTTGTACTTTAGTTCATCTTTGCAGACTTTGATAGCCAAAAGATGTGTTCTGTATTCCTGATGGAGCTTCACCAATGACTTATACGATGGGAATGATAATTCACTGTCTCTCCTGGAAACCCCTCCCCTGACACATCCAGTGATTACGTTCACTGTCCATCACCTTGCACATGTCGTCAGTCCCAGCCTGCTGATTTTCTTACAAGTTGGGATGGGACTATGTGGTAAGACCAACTGTTTTGTTAGGAGGACAGTAAACATCAACATACTCTTTTACGTGATTGTCAAGGTTCAGTCAAGTAACAGACTCTGGCAGGATTTCAAATGATCATTTTATATTTCTTTAAGACAACACAGACCAAAATATGCTCGGAAAGGTGAGCACAAGAGAAGGAAGGAGTGAAGTTGATGCCTGTGCTGTGACCTGGTTAACATGTTACTTGTGAGAGAAACTGAGACGTACAGAAATTGATGGTTATCTATCTTCTCTCCTGAACTGTCAGCCCTTGCCTGAATGACACACTGATTATTATTTTAAGCACAAATGGATATGGATGTTTCAGGGAGGAGCGGGCTGTGCTAAGCAGCAGTGTATGATGTGTGCACAGTGGTATTAGCATGGAACTGGACCTATGGAGACATAGTGCCTCTGCTCACTTCTGCTCTAAGTGAGCAAAGATATGGCACTTTCAGAAAGATGTTTAAAACACATAGAGGTATTTCTTACACGTATCTATGTGTACATCTACTTGGCATTCACTGCATAGCTCCTTGTGTAGTGTGCCCAGTGGCTGCAAGAATTAAAGGTCTGTGTGACCAGCATGTCTGTCAGTAACAAACTGAGGACTTTGTCTCCTATTTGGAAACAAATAAAAACAAGAACAGGAACAGTGTGGTTCAGGCAACAAAAATAAATACCTCAGAAGTCACACAGTTCTCATCATGAGTTCTACCAAAACACAATGCTACTTCATACACATATTCTGCTATTTGGCTTGTGTTTCCTTCCTCTAACTTATAAAGGGAGTGCAAATTGGTGAATGTAACTTCAGCAGCCACCCTAGCTGCCAGCGTCTCTGAGCACCGGCTGACGAGTGTGTGCCCAGCACAGAGACTTTCACCCACGAAAGGTATACCCAGGTCAGGGTGTATTGGTGTGTACCCATGTAGGGGCCAGGAGGCTTCTCCTTGAGGATTCACGCAGAAACCCTGATTTGGGAGATATGTAGGGATGAGGCTGGGGAGGGGATGTCTGAGTTAACTGCAGTAAACAGCACTGAGAAATATCCAGGCAATACAGAGCCCAGGAGGAAGTTTAGGAAAGCTGCCAGTAACGTAGAGATCCCACAGTGTGGATTTCAGTGGGATAAAAAGTCCTCTCCTGAGGTTCTTAATTTTCTCAGGGCTTCTGTACTTACAGAAGTGAGGCATAGATATCATTTTCTCCTTCTTACTTTGCAGATAAAGATGTCAAATACACATGAAAGACATAGAAAATCCCAAGCAATCAGGAAAAATAAATAAAAATAAATTAAAATACAATAAGAAGCCTATTTAAACCTTCTATGTGCTAATCATTGTGGAATCGGGGAGGTGCTGGGGCTTTGGTTTTGCTTGCGTTTGCCCCCATACCATTAGCACGAACCTCTCCAGATGAGCTGGTCTAAAGCTGAGCGAGCAGGACATGGCACATATCCCAGCGAGGCCTGGCAAGGCTTGCGAAATGCCTCTTCCCTTTCTGAGGCAGCTCGGGTGGGAACGGCTGGTCGTGAGACTCCCAAGCCCCGATGCCACAGCCTGCCCTTTTAAAGCATCAGGATGTGCCATGCGCCTTCGCCTGGGTGCTGTTCTCAGACACAAAGTATGCCGGACGCCGGACCAAGGTCCGTAATTGGAGTCATGAAGGACGAAAATTAAAGGAGTCTAGGAACCAGCTCAGAATGTTTTTCTTTGTGGAGATACATCATTTATCTCCATTGCCTGTGGCAGGGGAGGGGAGGAAAGCCATCGTGGGATCGGCACACAGTGACATGAAGCGACAAATAAAAAACCTGTTGATGTACGGGGAAACTCTATTCTTTCAACTCCCAGTTAAGGACAATGAAATTTTATTTTGCTTGCTCTAGCTCTTTTTATTTCTTCCCATCACACACTTTTTAGCAATATTTGCAAAAACTTTGAGGCAATATTGCTACAAATACATATTTAAGATTTGATTACTCATTCTCATCCACTATCATGTGCCAGACATGCAGCCTACTCTAACAGATTACTGTTCTTAAAGTTGTTACAGGAAGGTTAAATAAAATGTTACTTTTATGACACTGAATATCTTTATGATGTTTCAGCTAAATCATAGGCTGTTTGGTGATGCCACAGATGTGCCAGGTATTAAAATCAAACTGGCAAAATGTCATCAGTCCTTTACTCAAGCTATCGTGTCCCTGATCTCTTAAGTGCCTACCGTTTCTTATATTGCACCTCAGGAGCCCGTCCCTGCCACACTTCCTCCTGCAACATTTAAGGACACAAAGCAGAATCAAAACATGCCAAAACTGCTCCAATAGTAAGATCAAAGTCTGAACTGAAGCCACCAAAAATCTCGATTTTCCAAATTCCCGTCTGCTGTGGTTATTAACCATCCCCTTTCAGGAGCACCCTTCACTAATTTATTTCACTTTGAAGTCTTGGGAAAAGGCAGGTACCATCCCAAAGTGGTAGGTGAGGGTATATATATATAGTCTATGAAAAAAAAAAATTAAAAATAAAAGATGTAGCTTCCAAGGCAAAAGCAGTACCATGAAAAGAACAACTGATGCTGCAATCTTTATGGGACAACAGGAAAACTCAGAAAACGGAGATTAAAGAAGAGAAGGAAAGTTCAAAATCTCAGTATTGCATCGTGGAGCTTATTCTTTAAAATATAGCCGGAGCTGGACAGTGATGTTGAATGGGACATTTTGATATGTTCTTGGTGAAAATATCGTATTTAAATAAGAAGAAAAGCAGACTGAAATGTTACAGGTATTTTTATTCTACTTGCTACCTGCTCTAGTTATTTCTGTTAAAAAATATAAATAAATGTTTAGTTGACACACTTGAAGTGAAAATGGGATTTCTCTTGAAATTATTTAAGCAAAAAATTACAATGCAAATACTTTAAGGAGTTTTAGGTCTCAACAAGTTTTGCGGAGTAATTCAAGCAAAAACCAAATGAACTTATTTTAAATATTTCGAAATCTTCATTTTTTTAGTATTGCAATCTATTTTTCAGCACATTTGAAATGTTTCAAGAGATGAAAGCATCTCATTTTTAAATCATTCACATTCTTGTGCCAACCTCTTTTTTTTTTCAAGACTTAAAGGAAAGCCTGGGCTGAAGCTGGCCAGCTATTTAAAGAGCCATGTTATGAAGGTACCAACAAAAAAAGAGAAAGATTTCAAAGTGTTTTGATATACATTATTTTGAGAATATGAGAACAGCAGAAGAATTGTCAATGTAAGCATAGACTGTAAAGGTCTCTGCATCCACTTTCAACCCCTTTCCCTTGATGTGTTGGTGTGAATTGGTCCCAGTATGGATTAAAAACAGGTCAAAAATATTTATTTGCCAGCCTTAACTTAATCACATGTTGTGCTGCTTTCAAATATTTGTGATTGACTCATAGTACTTTCCTTAGCTAAATAATATAGAAACAAACTTTAAGTAAAAAGTTGAAACAAGTCACTTACTTAGAGAAAGCTTTTCTACCTGCTGCACTGAAGTTACACCCAAATCTCTCATTAATGTTAATGCCAGTTGTGCAGCTAACTCTTCACACGATGCCCTGTAAATCTGCTTTTAAGACTCCAGAAAAGGTAAAGGATGCCTCACTTTTATAGGGCTCTTGCAGAATTTAGAGCACTGAAGCAGAGCAAGGGTAATCATGCTTCATGTTTCAGAGTAGAAGAAAATTGCCTCATGGCCTGGAGACAAGACTTTTTTCCCTCAGGTATTACAGATTTGGGCTGCGACATTATAGGTTTCTTTCTCTGAAGTGCTAAGTACTGGAGTGCTGGCCACCATGAAAACCACAACAGGGAGTTGACAGATCAAGGGGAAAGCCACATCTTCTGAATATTTGAAGGCTGGTTTATGTTGGTTTGCATGGAGGAATAACCCAGTCTTTTCGCCTGGCTGTGACCAGCTGCCCTGAGTCACCCAGCACCTGCCTCATTGATGGCAGATGGCTGCTGAGGGTCATGTGCCAGCTTAACTCCTGACCCATCTACAAAACTGCAAAAATCTTTTTAAAGAATATTTCATTGTTCTTCTCCCAGCCAAGAAAAAGAAAAAATAGGTAGGCAGGACTCCCCTTTCTCTTGCAAACCAGGAAAAAGGTTTCAGCTGGGTGCGGTCTGAGGGGTAAGTGAATGCTGACAGCTGCATCTCTATTGGAAGCTTTACCTAAATGAAGATGCTGCAATATGGAAACTATTTCAGGTTAAATAATGGGTGATCTATTTCCCCATTATGTAATCAAGTCAGTACTCAAGTTGCTAGTAGCTGCAAAGAAATCAGATACCAGTTTTCACACAGGATCTTTACATTTAAATAAAATTAAGAGAGAGGGAAAATCCAGTAACGAGGTGTTAACATTCAGTTGGAAACTGCTTGGGTTTAACAAACCTATGAATTTTGAGATGCACAGGAGGTTCTGTCTGAACATCAGGAAACTCTTTTTTACTGTGTGGGTGACTGAGCACAGAACAGTTTGTCCAGAGAGGTCATGAAGTCTCCATCCTTAGACATATTCAAAAGCCATTTGGACATGGTCCTGGGCAACTGGCTTTCGGTGGCCCTGCTTGAGCAGGGGGGTTGGACCAGATGACCTCTGGAAGTCCATTCCAACCCCACTTCTGTGATTCTGTATGTGTCACAGCACTGCTTAGAAATTACTTTTGACATTGTACTAGCTTTCAACTATCATAACTCTGTACATACAGTAGGCTTTAGTGATTTGTTCTTCTCTTTACTATTTACCATTTTGATTATCTTTTGCTTTGATTTTGCTGTAGAAATCCATGTTTAAAATAGCTAAAATTCTGGAACGTCAATGTGAAGCTCCAGTTTATGGGAGAGAGCTTCTGGCTTCCCTGGTTTTATTTGTATTGCTCCCCCATTGAATTTCATGTCCACAGACCTTGTGACTTTATGTTCAATCTCACAGTTTTCCCAAACTAATTTTAAAAAAGAAAAACATAAAGAAAAAAAATGCCATCTTCAGTTAACTTTGAAGTATAATCTGTTGCTTTTTCAGAAGGGGCAAATAACTGCCTCTTGCTCTAATGCAACAAAGATGCATATTCATAGCTACCATTACAATGACAAAAAAGGAGACGAGGAGAGGTAAAGCTGCTGAAGCAGACATCCTTTGTTATTTGCAAGCAAATTTTCTCAATTTTCAGCAACTCACACTGCATTATTAACTAGCAAAAAGATTTAGCAAAGCCACAGCTATAACAGATAATACTTTGTACTTAGAGCCTTTCATCCAAGACTATCAAAACGCTTCAGAAAGGCAGGCTTTGTTACTACCAGAACACAGATGAGGAAACCGAGGCACGCAATTTATGTGGCTTGATCTTGAGTATAACATAAACTCAACCACAAATTGAAGAAACTTAGGAGTTTTTGGTTTCCAGTCTGCTTAACTTATCTCCATGGTGTAACTGTATTTACATACTGACACTAGTATGCAGATTTAGGGCTTGCTGAATGTGTAACATAGTATATAATGAATAGGAAATTATCTGTTGAATTACAAACAGTGGATACAATAATAAATGATAGTTAATTATGTGTAATAGATTTGATCATTTATTGCTACAGGATGTCAGTAATAAAAATAATTTTAAAGAGCTAATCAACTTCATAATCTTACAGAACAAAACATATTAGCTATCTATTACCTTCCTTTCATGTTTTTTCATTAATTTTCTATTGTTATCTGAATGCAGGACACAACATAACACACAAACCATTCTTTTCTATTTAGAAAATGTCCTTGTATTTCAGGTATGTACATGATTATTGAATCATACTAAACAGAGTGAATTTTCAGTTATTTTTCAGGATGAAAGAAAACACTGAAATAAGGAAAAGGGGGGACGTGGAGAAGCAAGAAAAGAAGCAGGAATCACCAATAAGTAAATGAAAACAAGTAGAAAACAATGTGATATGTAGTATTTCATTGCCTTCCAAAGAATCATACAAATCCAGCAGCTAGATTTGGATTTTTACTTCAATCCTTTAAACTTCTTGGGTCAAAATTATACTTACCTGAGGACACCCTTACCCAGTCAGGATGCTAGAAACCCATCTTTTCATAAGTGAGAAATCAGGTCTAAAAACTCTGCAGATTCTTCAGGTGCCTACAGTCAGCTGTCCAAAGCTGTCAGATGAGTTATAAATTTGGGTCAAATGAGCAGTTGTCTTTCTACCTCTGCAGCAGTAGACATTCTTGGTTAAATTCAGTATTATCAGTCTACAAGGGCCTTTTCTCCTCTTTTTTTTTTTTTTTATAATGTCTGACAGCTTTTGTAACAGAGTTTTTCAAACAAGACTTCAAATCAGCTGTAATTTATAGCTAATATGACTAATAAAGTGGTGTGAATTTACCCAAAGAGCTGCCACTTTATGTTGAACATCTTATAAACACTTGGAAATGAATTTAAGGGAGACCTATGAATGAGACAGCAGCTAACAGTGTGGAACTGCCCTATGTTGGCTTGAGTCACCTGATTAAGTAGCTTTTTACTTTAGAGTGTTTCAAGTGAAAAATGTATTGGTTACAAAATTTGGACAATTTTCCCATTTATGATAGAAATCCTATTAAAATTAATCAGCCTTTCAATTTAAAACAGCCTGATAAAAATTTAAATCATGAAAATGCTATGCTACATTTAAACTATCATTCAGTTAGCTCATTAATGAGATCAAAAGTTACCACTTTTTGTGACACTTGATCATTTGAAAGCATGTCAAGAACTTAAATCAAAGACCTTTCAAATGCAGTACATTTCTATGGAAATAGTCATATCTGAACCAAAGTTAATACCTTTTCTCTCAAACCAGTGCATTTGTCAAGAAAATAAAATACTGAATGGAACAGGAACTAATTCTTCACCCCAAAGCCGCAAGTGCTTAGCACAACGAATATATGGCCTGAAAGTTATACACAGTTTAACACAAGCGCATCCGGAGTACAATTCCTAATCAGGTCTGGTTTTATAAAGAGATTCAAGTGCTCTTTCTCCTACATAGCACACTTACTATGACTATCACAATACTCATGTGTAGTGGCCATCGTTATAGGGGTATTAGATGGTCTCACTATTTATGAGGAGCAATCAGAGGTGACTAATAAAAATCTTCCTAATCAAGTGGTAATAATAACTTTATACTTCATTGTCAAATACCTTATTTCTGTTATCAGTCTTCTATTTTGTCATATCTCTGTGAAAGTCTCACCCTATTCCCCATTTAAAATGCATTCACTACGATGGAAAAATTTCTGCTCCACTTCAAAAAGTTCTTTATTTATTAATTAAGCAGCAGTTAAAATGTGTGGCTTGAAATGTGTATAGGTGCCAAATTCTGCTTCAGATGAATATCAGTGTTGCACTGGTGTGAATGCCTTTTAAAGAAAGTCTAAACCAGAGCTTAATCTTTTGGTCGAGGGCATTGGTTTGCAGGTTATTCTGCTGTCAAAGAAGTACCACTTTATCTGAGAGCAGTGTACATCGCTGCACTTGGGTTTGGTTACTACATAGTATTCGTGGGGCAGAAGTAGGTTTCCTGGCAGCCAGGGTCCCCCAGACTTGAGTAACGCTGATCAAGGGGTATTGTTCACTCAGGTGAGCCATCAGCCTGCCTCCCTAGTTCCCTCTGCCTGGGTGATAAGAGGCATAAGAGCCCCAAAAAGGAGGAAACAGGAGCCCATGGGAAAAGCGAGGGCTGGGAAAGTCCCGGGGGACATGGGCCCAGTGGTGGGGAGGAGGCAGGACCACCCGGGGACACGCTGACCAGGGAGGGCAAGTCCCTCGTGGCGGGCGGGCTGAGCATCTGCTTACCTCCTGTAAGAAAACCTGGTTCTTGTCCCCACCCCTTTGGTCACGGTGCCGGGATGGAGCACCTTCCTGAGGTCCACTGTCAGTAGGACCTGCAAGCAAGGTTATAAGGGAAGAGCAACCTGTGGGGAGTCTCTCCATAGGCCAGAAGAACCCGTGGCTGAGCTGCTAGGGTAAAAAGAGGGAGGTGTGAAAACCAATAGCGTGGCCCAATATCTGGGTTTTTCAATCTGTAGATAAATCTTTACCATTTTCTGTCGTAAGTATGCGGTGAAGCGTCGTTCATCGTCTGCAGGGCACCCTGGGATTCTTTGAAGTAATGCAAAATACCATTTCTGAGAAGAATCACAGAGCGCTTGACTAAAAACAACCCATATGAAGAAACAGTTCACATCCTAAAAAAAACCCCCAACAAACTACAAAAAAATGCCATAATTTTGATGAGGACTCACTAAAATCATACATTTGCCTCGGTTTTCCTCTGGAACACCTTACAAAAAACAAACTTTGCAGCTGACTCCTAAAATGCAGGCGCGTACCAGAGCCATGTTGTTCAGTAGGTTTGTTTATCTTGGGTTCAGTTGATTTGTTGCAAAAATATGCTAGACCCTTAATCCCAGTAGGAAACTGAAACTGTGAGAAAGACGAAGTCTGGCTGACCCCCTACAAGAACAAGCAGCAAATCCTGCTGAGAAACAGCAGTAGCAAAAACAGAGGGTATTACCAGAGAGTTTTGTCTTGGAGGATGACAACTGTTTAAAAAATGCGATGACTGAAGGAGTAATTCTTCCACACCCTCCCACTTTGTCTGTATTAAGCATGTAACAAATGGTGAATTGAAATCTATACTGGTAATAGTGTCAATGAGGGATCAGGATTATACATGATACTTCCTCAATTTGTTATGCCTCATTAGCATTGTGGCTTATTGCAGAGAACGACACAGTTCCCAGGCATTCCCTCATGGCCTGTCCTGATGGATAATGGAAATAAAGAAAGGCAAGGCACGGGTGACACACTGCTCTCACGACATTTATCAGGGGCATAGTTAGCTGGGTTAGGTATGCTTCACGTTCTCCGTCAGAGTCACATATTGATCTGAATTAATAGTCGTGCTCGCTTGGTCCTTTTCCAAAGAGCACCCCGTGTGGAAGGGGCCGTGGTGCTAATGAATACACAAGTTTATTCTCTGAACAAATATTTACGGTGCCATGAGAAAAAGCAACAAACATGGTTCTTTGCATCAGACATGCAAACTCCCCTCTGTTTAAGCTGTTCCCACTGACCTGGTTTCACTGGAAGCAAAATTCTGCCGGCATGCAAATTAAATGGATATATTTGTCTTACCTGAGCTTAATCTTTAAGAATGGCTAAATGATCATTTTAAAAGATGGGGGGTTTTTGCAGTTCACATGGAATCCAGATTTCATTTCTGTAGCACGTCTTTGCCATGCCTTGGCACATGAGCTAAAAAACAGCCTCAGTACACACATTTTCACTCGGGAAGCCCTGATTTCAAGTGAAATGGCAAGTTTAGGAAGAAGTCACGGACTGAAGTCCATCAAACAGAAAGATGCTGAAAACTAACTCGGGGTATGTTCACACTGTTAATTAGGACCAGGCTTCTGTCCAAATGGGAACCTGAATTTTCTGACCACCCAAACTGCTCTGATTGCCTCCCAAGGGACTGTCTCTGCTTGGACACCTGCTGGGAGGTGGCCTGGCCTTCCCAGGGGAGCACCAGCAGCATCGCAGGAAAGCTCTCGCGACCAATACATTGTGCTTGGCTGTCTCTTTCTGCTGAGATTAATGCCCGACTGCATGAGCATTTCCCCTCCTCCCCTCTGCTCCAGCGCAAAGTCAAACAGCGTGGTGTAAACTCTGGTCAGAGGAGTGTGGCTCCAGCTGCTGGGATCAGCCAGTAGGTAGCTTTAAATTCATCTTGCGTCCTATCTGCTTCTTCTTAGATGAGAAGTTTGGTTGGTTGCATCTAAATGCAATCCTAATTGCATCCTAGTTGCATCCTAGTGCAGGTGGGCTGAGACCTTCACTTAGGACTGGGCCAAACATGCAGGTGATGATAGGTGAAGGTCTTAAGAACTGCTGAAAAGAAGGTTTGGGTCTGGATTTCCTTTGATATTAGTTATGCCAGTAGATGCATAATTTTAGGCCTCTGATTTTTAAAACATTAGTTAAAGTGACTGTCATAGGCATAACAGCAAGCTAGGACAAGATTTCCTATTCGAGTTCAGCACTTTTAATGCCAGACCCAGATATTAGCGAGTCAAGCCATTCTCAGAAAACGTACTTTCCCTCCTAGCTTATGTTGTGGTGTATACTATTTTAATAACAAGTTACAAAGCAAAGGATTGAACTTTAGGAGAAAGGAAATTTTATCTGCATTCTCAAGATTTTTGGGAGAACCAGAACTTGAAGCTGATAAGTATTAAAATGAGTCAGAGGGAAAAAAATAGCTAAAAGAACAGATTCATAATTAACGCTAGCTACCAGTAGACATCTTGCAAGAGAAAGAAAGTGGTAAGCAGTTTTTACCTTTGTCTTTCGGGAAGGCAAAGAGCAAGACTGGTGTGAAACCCACTGTGGAGCAATGGAAACCAACCAAAAAAAGAAATCCCCATTTGGTGGCACAGAGCCTGTATGGAAAAGAATGGAAACAAATTGAACATATATGACCAGCAGATACACAAAGAATCTGTGCTTAGGTTAGTCCACAGGATGGTTGCATGATACATAGAAACCTCTTTTTTGTCTAGGTTTTCAACACTCAGAATTTCACTTCCACTTTTTGTAACAACCAAGAAAATTATGGTGTGTCCCTCTGATCTCAGAGAGATCTTAGCACTGATGATACAAATGTCAGCACTATTACCTGTTCCATCTCTTGCATGAGAAAATATAATGAACACCGGGGAGAGCTGTACATTTTATTACGAATTGGGCTTCATTTCAGTGAAGCAAAGGGTTGGCGTTTGGGAAACACTATCAGTGAAGAAAGCTAGGCCTAGAAGCTTAGTTAAAGTCATATGTGTATTTAATGTCCAGCTGCTTAAGAGCTGAGCTGAACCTTAAGTAGATGCGCAATCATAGCTCTACAGAGACTCTGGGGATGGTGCTTCATTTCAGTGACCTGCATGGGTGAAGCTCAAGTAGTGGGAGAGGCTCAAAGAGTAACAAAGCCACCTGTCCCATCGTACGTGAGTTTTGCTGAGGCACCAAATGCTTGAGGTACTTTCAACAGTTCAGCTGATTACTCACAGGAGGATTATAAACCTTTTGATGTCAACAGTGCCCGCAAGCCTGAATACATATGGGGTTATTATTATTTCTGGGGGTAGTGTATTTGCAGTCTTCCCTTCAAGACGCCTTAGAGCAACACCTGAATGTTCGTGACGGTAAACTGCAGTTTCTTGGCACCAGCTGTATGCTGTGAGTTGGCCTGTCAGCAGCTGGGCTGTGCTTATATAATCCGAACTGCAAAGTTTCAAAAAAGGTAATTAAAAAAAACCCAACTAAAATCAGAAAATGTAGACAGTGAAAAATCTTTATTGTGCTAGAATCATCATTCGAAGTCAGTTCTAAAAGTAGCAAGAATAGCATTAAATATATATCTATATATCTTTTTAACCTTTATACAGACAGCAGGAGCACTGCAAGCTAAATTTGCATTTCATAGTGGGAAACAAAACCATCCCACAAAGATATGATAAATCATCAGAGGAACAACGAGGTGCCCTGACACATGCATATGTTTTTCTAAAATCACACAGAATGAAGATGAGACACACAACCCAATCTCCATCTCAAAGGTTTATTAACTATAACCAAGCCTGACTACATCAAGAGCAGTCTCACTGAAATTTGAAATATGGATTTCTTTCCAACAGTTATTCCCCATTCCTTTTTCATTATTATTTTTTGGACAATTAACTGACCTAGTTTTCAAATCACAAGAATTTGTACATAGGTGCAATGGCAACGCAGATCTACTTCCAGTGATATTTTGGTTACAGGGAGGAAAAAAGGCTGTCATTCCTGCAAAGCATGTCATGTGAGAGGATTATTCATTCTGGTTCAACTTTGTTGACTTCTGTGAACGTATAGCAGATACAAGTTTGGACAAGTAAGTTTTTAAGTGAAACTAAATGAAAAATTTCTATAGAAATGTTATTTTGACAGAAGAAGCAGTTTCTACAAAAGAAACATACACGGAAAAATTTCCATATGAAAATTTCAATTCACATTTTATAAGTCTATTTTTTCCTATAGATAGGAAGTATATATTTTTTTCCTGTAGAAAACCAAAACAAAACATTTCAGTTTGGCTTTGTTTGACACAAATTAGAGTATTTGGCGGGGAGGGGGGGGGGGTGCGTTTGAAAACCAAGCCAAATTGTTTTAAATCAACTGACTTGGCATAAAACTGCATTTCCTACCAATATATTTACTTTGCCAATCATAATTTCAGTCCCCCATTTCTTTTGGGCCAGCCTTCCTAGAAGACCACATATCCTATAAAGTAATAAACGGATTTCACTGACACATGGCTTGTCTACAAGATAATTAATTCTCAGTAAGCGAGGATATGAATTTACAGTGTACTAGCTATGCTGCACTGACTCTCCATATGGACATCCTAATTGCATTGTGGCTTACTCTATCTAAAGCACATTAAGGATATAACTACACAGACTTGTTACTGGGAAGAAAGCGAGGATAAGGGTTTACTACTCTCCTATGGCATTAGCTGCTACGCTTGAATTGCCTTGGTGAACTCTCCTTTCTTGCAGTAATGTGAGAGAGCACTGAGTGTCCAAGCTGGACTTATTGCAGACTGTCTAATACGCTACAAATCCACATCCTGACTCACTCTTCCTTTGCTGGCCTCTTCACTGAAGTGCTGATCTGTATGATGCGTCACACTCCAAATCTTCAAATAGCTTACTTGCTCTGTGCACTTTGAATTCCCTCCTGTGTGGCAACATATGGAAGAGAGACATCTATACAGCATCCCTTGTCAAGATGCAATTCTGTATGCACTCACCACCCAGTATTTTTGTTTTATCAGCATGTACTGCATGAGGGCTGTGTTCCCCACTAATGCCTTTAGTCCTTACTGTGGTTTGATCCTGGGTATAATGTTAATGCCAAAACCGTTTTGAGCAAACCTCAGAAGAGCACTGGTTAGGTAATTCAGCCTGGATACCATATATTGACTGACACTACTCCAGGCTTCACAGCTGGCCCTGTTTCCAGCTGTGTTGATGCAGGGAGGTAGCAATTGCCAGCAGGTTTGGTAGGAGGCACGTACCCATCAAGCTCAGGACTTTCTCTACTGCAAGCACAGCTGAGGCTCAGCTCCAGTGCCAGGTTATATGCCGGCACTCCTCTTCCTCTAACAGTTGGTGTTTGGCTGTGTGAGTGGTCTGTGCTGCTAAAACCACCTTACTCCACCACTCCTCTGAGGAGGGGGTAGATGGCCATCCCACAAGTGAATCCAGCTCATCTGTACAGGTCAGACCATTTGCAGTTATTACTGAATTGTTTCAGCTTTTCATGTCTGCTGTATCAATTGGAAATCTCTCAGGAGGATTTCTTGTGAGACTTCCACAAGTGCTGGTTTCTAGCCAGGACTAAACTATCCGGGAGCAGACTTCATATTGTCACTGAAGCTGCTATGACCAGAGAGTTCAGAGATATGAAAAAGGGGGAAGCCTCTCCCCTCACCACCTTTCAAACAAATATTGTGAGCCAAAGAATAGCAAAACCCAGCTTGCTAAAGATCTGTGTCCACTCTCCTGTGTTCCTCCCCCCAAAACTGGGTCTTTCCTCATCTCCTGCCTGCTATTATCCAAGAACCTCCCGACCTCCTGCAAGACTCGGTGCTCTGTGCCACAGGGATCTCATTGCTCTCCCATACTCCATACACATTTTCCTTTCTCATGCCCAGGCACACACAATGTCCACAGCTACCTCCCAGGTCTCCTCCCTCTTTGTTTTTCCCTGCCACTCAAAGAACTGTCAGTGTTGGATCAAGTTTGAAGCTCGCTTTGCCTGTATATGTCTTCGTCTCGCTAGCCATTGCCTCTTGGCGGCCAAATGGCATGGAAAAGAGAAGTGTTTGCTGTATCTGGCAGTCAGCGATGGCTCCTTTACTCCACTGCTGATTTTCACTATCTCACGATCTTTAAGACTTTTGACAGATTAGGCTGACAGTAGGTAACATGTTCAAAACTTATTGGGGAAAGACGTGGGGGTAGTGACAGACAAACAGCTGAACAGATTCACATATGGGATAATGCGATAAGCCCCATTTTCTTAGAAAATCAGGCCAAAATTTCCCAAGATTTTGTTCGTTCCATGTGAGTTTCTTCATACATGCTAGGGACTTTCAGAAGTTTGTGCTTATGTCCATGGCATTTTTATTTCTAGCCAGGGATTGACATATACTATCTATGTAAGGAAAATGGACAAATTCCACATCAAAATATATTTACAGTAAGTGGCCGTCCTAAACATATAGTTAGACCCAAACAAATATGAATTTGCAAGATGCTTTAAATCTAAAAGTAGATCTGAATTTTATACATGTGTATATATATATGTGTGTGTGTATACATATCTATATAGGTAAGATCTACTGTCAATTTATGAATAGCGTAAACCAGCATTTCCAAACTTTGGGACAGCAGCCTGGTATTGCAAAAAAAAAAAAAAAAAAAAAAAAATCTGCAGCCAAATTCCTCAGCATCAATTCATCTCAGATTTAGACCACCTAAAGCGTGCAGCACAACACTGGGGAGACTTGATCAGATGTAGTTATTTGATACAGCAAAGACATGCTATCAAATCTGAAGTTTTCTACTGTAAGTAGATCCTTTTAGTTCGAAATGGATTGTAATGTTGTGTTGTTTTATGAGAATAATCTACATAGTGAATATTGCACTTAGAAGTTAGGGTTTGAGCAAGAGATTCTCAGATAAATTAAAATGCTTTTTTTTTTTTCTTGCAAAATTTGGCTCTTCAGTTTCTCAGCCTGAGGAGAAAAAAGGAGTCTCTAGGAATTAATTTCTAATGCACTTGAAGAAATTTCCGTTCATGATTCATTCATAGAGAAAGAAACAGTGAAAACCTTTTTCCACATCAACTTGCAACTCCATTCATATTTATCAACCAGTTCTTAATCCATTTAATCCAGCCAGAGTGCCTGTGAAAAGGAGAGAGGTATGGTGTGAAATGTGACAGCCACCAGAGCAGCAGGAGGAATCTGTTATTTCATACCCATCCTTCCATGTCGCAGTAGTTTTGTGGCTCCCCGCGCGCGGTGGGGCAGGCGCCTGCATAGCAGCGGTTCCCAGGGAGCTTGTGTCCGTCTGCAGCTGCACCTCAGCGCTGCTTCCTCCACGGCTCCGCCGAGGGTTTTCTGCCCCAGCTACGGAGGCAGTGTCGGGAAGGCACGGGACAGGTGGAGGGTGGGTGCTTGGCGGTGGGAAACATTTGCTTTCAGAATTTTTTTTTTTTTTTTTTTTTTAATTCAATGTTGCTACTTCCCCTACCTTTTGACTTTGGAGGTCTAAGGGACTGGCTTTGTCCCTGTGCCTGTCGCATGACCTTTACAATGATACACCTGTACAGATGAGTTCGAAGGACGGGCTTGGTGTGAGCAAAGGTCAGCTGCAGACTTTTAATTTTGCGGATGTGTATATTTGAAGCGCTTGTGTTAATAACGTGTTTGAATCATGAGCCTTGTCTCAAGCTGTAATGCTGCTGCGCTCAGCTCTGTGTTTTGATGGCATTGCAAGCTTCATTCTAGCCTCTTAACTGCAGCCTGTATTTTCTTGGCACCAAACGCGAACAGATTTGGGATTTGGTGGGTTTTGGTGGAGAGGTGAATTTCATCTGGTAAGAGAGGAAAAGCTAAAAGTTATACTTATTAATAATGGAAACTCATATTAAATTTGGATGCTTGCAGCGGAATTTTGGATGAAGTGTTAAATTCCCCTAGCCAGGAAAAAAAAAAAAGACGACATATTCTCAGCCATCAAGATTCTAGTCATGGCTAAAATCTAGAGTTGGTAAATGCTTATCGCAACAGTACAGAATCATTCCAAGGTACCGGCTTTGCCAGTCGCACAAGCGCATACAGTGCAGGGGAAGAAGCTCTTGCCATTTTTTTCATTTGATTTGCCTAATCCCAAACCTCACAGCAGAGCTCCCTGGGACACCGGAGTTAACCCTCCCACCCTGCCTACTCCTCTTATCTCCTTGGTTTGATGGATCCCTTTGCTCTCCTGCTGCAGCTCCACCACGGAGGAGAGGACACCTGGATCCCTGGGCAGAGAGGGAAAGCCATCACTTCATCTTCCCCCAGTCCTCCGCCTCAAAATTGGCCCGTGAAAAGGAGTAGCAGAAGGAAAGGATGAAAACTGGAGTACAAAAGGCAGGGGAAGGGGAGAGGTTATAGGAGCAGTCCGAGCTCAGTGAGGAGGGTGAAGAGAGCTGCACCTGGCATTTTATCTCCCACCTGGTGGCAATCCCTCCTGAAGTGCGGAGACTTAAAATTAAAACAGAGACTTCATTTCATGTGGTATGCAATGTCTAATGCTGGTTTTACAGAATTATGTGTAAACTCCACGGAAATTTGCCTTCAGGCTTTTCCATGGCCTTGCACAGGCAGCTCTTTCCTCCTCATTTCAATACCTAGCTACTTATATTTTACTAAACAACGTAGACAAAGACTTCGTTTATCTCATCTCACTGTCAACTGATTCCAGTGCACACCTAACTCTTACATGTAAGCAAATGATACAGAGGTGCTTGGAAATTTTCACCTGGGCTGCTCTTCCACCAGTACCAGAAGGCTTAAGTGCAAACCACTGCTTGCAGCGGAGAGACAGACTGATTCAAGGTTCTCTTGACTTATTTCAATTAGCTAGCCTAATACAATCTCTCACTGAACATTTCTGATCTTCAAGGTGTCGCATCTGCAAGAAAGCGATAGAGTCAAGAGGAGGTATCTTTGCTTGCCAGATTAAAGAAACTAATTAGATTAAGGATTTTTTAGTACTTAAAAAACAAGAAGTGGGTGTTAGTTCCATGTTGTGCTACAAAACATCAACATGGTGACCTCATTTAATTATTTCCTTCATTCACACAGCTCCTAGATCTGCAAGACTTCTTGCATTTCACAAGGACAATGGAATACTCCAAAGACAAAAGATGATGTATAAAAAGAAAATAACTAATTAGATGTCAAAGCTTTATTTTAAAAATTCTCAGTGGAAAATTAGTGAATGATTTTTCTCAGGTACAAATAGGAATTGTATCTTATTAACCATGTACTTCCAATCCATATATCCACTCAGAATCTAATCATTTCATCCATGAGCCAGGCTGGGTTGCATTAAGTGGGGGTCAAAGTCTGAGTCAGGGATGTGTATTTGTATGGTTTACTATACCTTTTTTTATATGTGGTAACTTTTCTGCATGAGTAGCTTTCCCAGGATGATTGCTGAAATGAAAATTGGATACCACGATATCAATCATTCTGTATGTCTGCTACTACTGCTTCTACTTCCATAATGCTGCTGAATTTTTGTTTGTAATGCACAAATTCATGCAGTTTTCATTATAGTTCTGAAGCAAAGGTAGAGAGAACTGGAAAATAAGAAGGTACCGGTCAGCACCTTTTCAAGCATGCACATGCACAATGTGTAATTCAAAACCTTAGTAAGACCCAATTGCCAATCTAATATCATTTTAAGGCATAAAATCATGGAATAGTTTTCCTCAATATTCAAGGTGTGGTTATGGCAGAAACTTACATGCTGGTGAAATACCACATATGTTATCAGCAATTCTGCAGCATAGTTATAAGGGAAATCTTTTGCATATTATTACATCAAAAGAACAAAACAGCAGCTCCCTGATTCAGAAGACACTCCTAGGAAGTCACCAAGAAAAGCTCCAAGTGAAGGAACAACATGTAAGGTGAATGGTATCTTTTTCAGGAAAAAAAAACCAAAACCAAAATAAAACAAGTGCTTGAGACTAAGGACTTGTGAAGTGCTGGTAATACACTACATGCAGATTCAAAAGTGCAAAATGCTACTAGATAGAAGATGATGACAGATCTTTGCTCCTGTCAGCAGAGAGACAGTGACTGTAGCAAGTCATTATCACCCAAGTTGTTACTGTGAAGTGTAAATAAAACAAATATAGCGACGCAGAAGATTGTAAGATTGTTGATCCAGATTCTGGGTATTTGGAAACCAGCAACAGAAGATTCAACCAAGAAGCACCTTCATCATAAACTGGAAGCAGAGTTTAGAAGAGTGCTATGTTTTACCATGAAAAGAAAAATCATCCTGTATCCAGACAGCTTGTGATAAACCTGACACAGATAATCTAGCACTAAAGACAGTCTAAAGCAGCCAATTCAAAAGAAAAATACCTTCAAGTGGTTCTGAGTAGAACAGCTTTACAGATGAGAGATGACATCAAAGTAGAAACTGTGAAAGAGTTGTTGTCTTCTTGATGCTGAGAATTCAATCACGGTTCACTAATTATACCTATTTCAGTCACAGTCTTTCCTGCACAGCATTAACAGAAGAAAGATTTAAGCCCATCAGCCATAATACTTCACTCACTTGAAGTTCTACTGCCAAGATTTAGTTTATGCAGTCACCTGCTGAAAGAAATCCATCCACCAAAGCACATTTTGCTGCTATTTATTTTTCAGTCTTTAAGAGGCAATGTGGAGCTTATTTGACTCTGATATGGCAAATTTCAAACTAAAGAGGCTGATACAGTCCTTTTAATCTATAAGCTAGGATCAGCCTCAGAAGAGGAGCTGGTACAGTCACCATACATTGCCTGCCATGTGTATGGTGTACTGACTTGTGATCGTACTGATAGACTTGAGGAGATGGTACGCAGAGAAGATCTATCACTGGTTCTCAGCCTCTATTCACTAGGTAACAACTAGAAAAGCCCCTGGGTAATGCTTTGAAGGCGACAGAGAACAATTACAATTGCTCTGAGAGACAGTAGTGTCAGGTGAAGGACAAAGGATCGCAGTGCTTGAACAGCCTGGTTTGGATGCTTCCTTGCTCACACACTGAAACAACCTTTGAACACTTTGACACTACCTTGAAATGCTGTTTGTACACATGGACTTTTACATACACTTGCCGATCTACCACGTACAAAGGAGTCTTCTGATTATTTGCTATTCATTTATCCATCTCTATCATAAATGTGGAGAATTCTTGGTTTAGACTGGTTCCCTAACACTCCTTGGGGAAAAACCCCCAGTATATTAGATCATTGAGGAGACAATAAATAAAGATACTCAGATTCAAAGATGTAAAGGGATTTACGATCCAATCAAGGGCAGTCAGTAAGTACCACAATGGAGAAACATAATACAACTTTATAATTGCAATTCAACTCAAGCATATTTTTAGATACCTAGGATTCACTGAGACTGAGCAGATGTTGAACGTGTACTTGCTGTTCTTGAGGATAGTTGGATATGCACAGACAGTGTAATTGGACAGGTTTTGTCTATTTGTCAGCTGGTCAGCTAGCTTGCAAAACAGTGTAGATAGATAGATAGCCTATAGTTAGCTACTGAAAGCACATAGAGAAGCAAGCATACACTGATTTCAAGAAGAGACTGTATTAATAATGACTTGTCTTCATAGAAATGTTATGACCAGTTGTCCAAACAGAAATCTTGAATGTTTCAGACATCAATGATAAGAAAGGTATCACTAAGATCTCAGGAGAGGAATGCATCTTCTGAGCAGACAGGAATTCATCTTGAAACTTGACTGTTGCTCAAAGCAGAGAATTAGAGATCAGAGGAATACTGTCATGCCCACGTAGATCCTGTTCCCCGAGAGCTGGCAATATGGAAAAACTATGAAAAAACAAGCGCGGCAACTTTAGGTACAGAGAAAAAAACAAAATGTGGACCCTGCTGAAATGATCTTCGGGCCATTTGTCTGCATTTCTGTGAAATGAATGGTTAATATGACATTTGCAGAGCATGTCCCATGATTAGCCCTCCCTGCCAGTGCAGAAAGCTACAGAACGGATGCACTTTTCATTATAACCTGGGAGATACCACAAAAAGTCTGAGAGAAACAGCAGAGGATCCAGCGCAAGAACTAATTTTAAGGATATGAAGCTGGGCACAGCATCCAACAGGAGGAAATATTTGGGTAAGGCATCAGTAGTCAAGCCCTATTGAATTCTTTGCTAAGGAATGGTGGAAAAAGGATTGCAGAGGTAAGCTGCGCAACAAATGTTCTCCATTTCCCATGAGATCTGTATTCCATATGTACTCCATGTTTCAACTGGTGAGGACAAATAAGACATAATCATTTCTGAAGACAAATTTCTTTGTACTCCCACTTCCACAGGCAGCTTTATCTTGTCCAATATATGAGCAGGTTGGACCATGGGTGTAAACGAGTTCCACTTCACTCAGCCAAACACGGTACAACACTGAAACAAGTATGTAAAAAAACTGTGCACAAAGTCTGCGCACCTTTTCCATGCTTTTAGTAGTTTTAGCGACAGGGGAAAGCTGGGAGCCTTAAATCAGCTGCAAAGAGAGTATAGTTATTAACAAATCTTCTCTAAGCTTGGACAAGCACAAGAGAAACAGATTTCTTCCTGCAATTAAAAAATCCACGTGCTATCTGTCTGTCCCTAAAAGTTCAACAAGAAACATCAGTGAATGTTGTTACCAACATTTCAGTGCCAGCTGGGGTTAAGCAGTTTCCAGCCAGCTTCCCAATGTATAGACTCTCTTTTCCAAAAGGCACTGTGTGCATACTCTCAAGCAGGAATTTGAAGATAATCTTTTCTCTGTTAACCCCCTTATGAGGGTTAAAGCTCTGCCGCATTGGCCAGACAACCGATGCCAAAGGGAATCTGAACCATTCAAAGCTGTCCTGAAGTCTAGGAATGGAAGGCCATCCTGTCCGTGTCACACCAAAGCACACATAAAGCGTGAGAATGACCCCAAGTGCTTGGGCTGTATACTTCGCAAAGCTATACTGAAGCAGATTGAAGAAAAGCTCTACAAAGTTGTTTTAATGAAGATTTAAATGAGGAAGAGATCAGTGCCTTTAGGAGTATACATCTACTGTCTTGTGTGCTCAGTACAGCTAGCATTCTTAATCAAGGGTAAAGACTCTTCTCTTTCTTCATGACATTTTTTCCACATTTTTATTAAAAATGTTCCCAAATAATAAATAGGTGAAGTCTCACCATGCAAAATGAATTATAAATACATATATAATTGCTGGACAGTCATTAAGAACAAAATTGCAACTACTAAGCTACCAGTCACAGAAGATTATCATATTTAAATAAAAGTAAATGCATATAGATGCCTTCAAAAAGTATTATTAGAATTTGCCACCTTACATGGCAACAGCAACATGGCAACAACAGGACTCCCAGCTTTGTTCATAGACTTATTTAGCAGAGATTTCTTAAAGACAATTGCATATACAGAGTAATTAAAAGACATTGATATTCCTATTTCAGGAAAAAGTAATGTTGCTTTTTTGAAGACAGAGCAATACTAAGGGGAGAGGAGTACAATGCCTAAGCAGTAGTCTCAGAAGAGTTTAAATTAAAAGTAATTTAATTTCTTGAAACATGGAGTAGTTTCACAATATGTGTTCAACCTGCATAAAAATAAAATTAAGTTACTTTGAATTTAAAATACATCTATATTTGCAAGAGGCTGCCATAGCTCCTACTGGCAACACATCCAAGGCTTGGATTCAGAGCCTGAACTTTGGTGTCCTATATCCCTGGATAATACTCCAACAGCTAGCATGGCAGCTGCTGTCAAGAAGGGTTTGGGGCTTTTCCCCCTCCCTTTGCCTGTCCTCTTCCCCTTTTCCTGTATTTTGGACCAAGGAAAACTTGGATGTTTTGTCAAAACTTAAGTGGTTCGATTTCAACACATATTCCCTCACAATAAAGCTCTTACATGACTCATATGCCTCTTGCCAGTTTTGGGTCACCAGAGGCTTGGGCAGTGCCTGGAGCCAGGTGGCTGTGCCATGCTTCAAAAGTCTGGCGCAGGCACTTCCAGCTCGAGAAAGGCCTGGCTGTGGTTTCGTCCATTGCTCGTTCAAAGGCCAGCAGTACCTTCACTAACATTACCCTGCACTCCACAGTTCCTCAATGTCCATATCACAGACCGCTATACATATTCCAGGTGATTCCTCCTGGATGAAACAATGAAAACATTTGCTGAAATTGAGCAGGACAGTGAAAAGCCGTTTTCACGTTTTAGAGCGGAATCCAAATCCATATTTTAAAATTTTCCAAAGATTTGGGGTTTATTTCTAGTCACTGCAAAGTTTGCTAGATTTGAACAGCCAACCTAGTGATAAAAAGATTGTTTGCTCCTTTTAGTGCATTCCTGACTTATCTTGAGCAGCAACTATGATTGCTTATAAAAATTAAGATGGAAATAAGAGATTTCTGCTATATTATGACTGAAATCCCAAGTAATACGGAGGTCTGACCAATACCACCAATTTCAATGGTAACAATGTCTGAGGAAGGAGTGCAGGAAAGGGACATTCTATATTCATTTCTAACCTGTAGTAACACTGCTGTGAATGAATTTTAAAACCACTGGAAATTTGGCTCAAAGGTAATAATGGAAATGCCGACAAAACCAAAGTTTTGTCACTGGGGATGGTCTGCAGGCAAAATTATTCTAAATGTAGTTTAATACTAGTAGAACTAGTCAAATATGGAAACTAAAATTTTTAAGTCATATTTAGTCTAATTCAAGACTTTTTGTATTTCTGCTAGACAATCCTTTGAACTACTGTAAAGTATATGTACTTGGAATTTCTTCCAATTTTGCTGTGCCTGAAACCAAAGGAATTTGAGCTTTCTGGGTTTTGTTTTGTATTTTTTTCAAAGTAAACTGTCTTACAGTCTAATGTATCATCAATGAAAACTGTGTTGCAAAGAAAAACAGCTATTGAATACTACTCTCCTCTGATTACTTTCTCCAGCAGGTGGTGAGATTATTGTCTTCTGTAACATTATCTACTATAAACTACAAATAGCACAGCTGTAACTTAATATGACATAAACATTAACGCTCTCTCCTGATGTTCTGATTTTTTTTTTCTTTTAATAATTGTGAGAGTAGGGGACAATAGAGTCAGGAGCACAAAGTTTAATTTAATAGCTACATAGCTGAGATACTTTGCTTCATGCATCATACATATGCACCTCATTATCCTACATAGTAGAGTATTACCAGTGTATATTATACTTTTTTACCACAGAGTCAAGAAGTGAATGGGATATGGTATGATCTCAAATAAGGGTCCCTTGATATGATTTCAAATTAAGGTTCCAGTCCTACAAATATTACATAGTAACTTCCCTTCAGAAACCTCAAAGTCAGTAGGATGACCTTTATGCCCACGGTTACATATAGAACCAAACCCCAAGAACTTCTGAACATGCCTACCTTGAAATCCCTGGCAATTTTTGTGCTTTGAAAATGGGACATGAGCTTTTCGTTAAAATGAAAATTATTCATGAGAACAGAGCAGGTTTTAAACTGATTCAGCTCTCAGCACTTCAACACTAGATTTGGTGCAAGAAACCACCAAATACCAGTAACAGTAAAAAGAGATAAAAGGATGCAGTAGGCAGATAAAAGTATCTGTAAAAAACCATCTCTCTCTCTCTATATAATACATGTATCAAGTTCATGAAGGGCATATTCCAGCTTTGGTCCACCAAAAACTGTTACCGAGCTCCTATTTTGAATGATGCAGCTTGTTACTGATTCACAGTGAAAGAATTGCAGTGACAGGGGTGTCCAAAGTCATCAAAGCTCTTTAAAAAATGTTGAAGAAAACTCAGCAACTGAAACATGCGGACAAGCAAATTCCTAGCCTTATTGTTTATGAAGGACACAGCTGTGAAATTCTCTGTAAGATACCAATGGAAAGTAAAGTTGTAATAATTACATCAAAATTAATCATTAGTTACAACTGCAAACTTCATTCAAAGGCCGTCATAAAGGATGTAAAGTCAAACATTAAAAAGCTAGGAGATGCCAGAATTAAGGCTGTCTGTGTAACCTCAGTTTAGCCCCCATAATGAATACACCATATAATGCAATCTGGAATTATGTGATAATACATTATTTTCTGTAGGATCATTGCTTCATTCAGTTCACAGCAAGGATTAAGTACATGAGAAAACCAAAAGGAATAGGATTTGAGAGCTTTCAGAACTTGGACCTGCCTCAGTTGAACTCAATGACAAAACTTTTCAAGATTTCACCCCAGAAATGTTCTTAAATGGGACTGTTAATTTTGTTGTGGAAGCACGGCTAGCAATCATTTGGAAAAAAGCCAAAGACACCAAAGGGGGACACACACCCCACCCCACCCCCAGCCTGTTATCCTTCCTCCCTCTGCTGCTTCGTGTCCTCTATGCTGGAGTTATTTGCCTCCTCAATTAAAATGAGCCACACCGACAGCTGATTTGACACTGGGCCCAACGGAGGAGGCAGAAGCTCTGGAGGAAGCGCAGGGGCATGTGGCTGGAGGTGGGGACCTGCAAGAGCGGCTCTTCTGCCAAGCAAGGAGCTCCTCCCACATCAGCAGGCAGCATGCATCCTCCCTCCCCATCAGCCACTCGTTTCCTGACCTCTTCTTCCCTGACAAGGTTTTCACACCCTCAGTTATGCCAAACGTAAATCATCTGTTTGCGTAGCTGCAGTCTATTGTTGTGGCCTCGTCTTGCCACAGTAAGAATGAGCAGCTGGGGCCTGGAGCTAGGCTGTAACCTCTCTAAATAGTAATGCAAATAGTCTACTTTGTAAAAACAATAATCCATAACTAATTACTATTTCACACTGCTACTTTCAGCTACCACAGATTTCAGAAATTCAAGTTCAGAACTGCAAATATTGCCATATTGCACTTGGAGAAGAGTACACCAGGAACGTGGAGCCCTGTATGGTGCATTGGTCTGCACTGGTGCAGGCAGGACACGAGACCTGGCTTTTATTAAAAATTATTAAAAATTATTATTAAAAACCAGTATTAAAAATAAATCCATCTTGTAAAGGGTGAATCTTGTCTAAAAAAAGCAGTGTGGCATTTTTGAAAGGAGACAATGCTGTGAGCAGATACAGGTGAAGTTATGAACATAATCTGCTTGGATTATGAAGATTAAATGGCATTGGACAAACTCCTGCATATTACACTGGGACATAAGGTCAGGAAGTGCAGGACAGAAAGCACGGTCCTTGTCTGCTTACAGAACTGTCCAGAGGCAGATTTCCCTAATTAAGAGTTACGAGTTAATAACCCAAAGAAAGCCAGGGAGTGGAATGGCACATATATATATACGGGTTGGTAAATTTTACAAGTGCTTCTTTGCCAGAGTGGATGGGAGACAGCCACTCACCACCAGAAGACCAGCCGGGATGCCACAACTGCACGGTGTGCTGTAATTGCAGGGGATGCTTGGGAATTAAGTAACCTGTTTGTGAGGGGCTTCCCTTGTGGGAGTATGCTCAGGCTAGCAAATGCCGCACCGAATGCCGGATGGACCATCTGCCATGGTGGTAGCAGTGTCTGGTAGAGGAGTGGCTGTAGCATCTCTCCAGCTGCACTGCCTCGGTGAAGGGCGCTCGTCTCTTCCTGGGCCACAGCAAATTTCCACCAGGCTGACTGCAAAGCTGCCCAGTGGCTAAAATACCCTTACTCTTTAACTCCCACCCTTCTGTTCCAACTACCCCAAACCTTTTTGTTTCTCTCAAGACGTAGAGAAAGCTGCAGCGCACATGGTTGAGGTTAGTGGATTTCTTTGCATTCAGAGGAAGGGCAAATTATTCCAGAGAAACGGATTAGATCTTGAAAGGCCCAAACAACAAAAAGTCATGCCACTCACAGGTTTCATTACCTCCATGCAAGTGGGATATCATATGGTTAGGAAAGGGGTCTGAAAGGCAGATGCTGTATCTGCTACACAATTGCAAAGAGATTGCCAACAACTAGAGAGAAGAAAGCACCTTAGAATGACAGGAAGAATAACAGGAAATCAAGGAAAACTAAGGGGAAATATGGGGATATCAGAAATATTCCAGCAATTAAAACACTCCCAGAAAGTGTGCCCTATTTCCTGAGGGAAACCGCAGGCAACACCCTACACTTATCCTGGGCTGGTGCTCTAGCCGAGAGTCTCTGTCTCATCTGCCAGGCACAGGCCAGTGTTACAAAGGGGGACAGATATCCTGTATGCTGCTGGACCACAGGAAAAGCTGGGACAAAAATTTTCAAAGTGGAAGCTTTAAGTTGGATTTATCGTTAATCCTCAGACCAGCACAGTCAGCAAGAGGCAGAGAGAGTACGGCTGTCTGAGGCGGCACGTAGGCACCCAGCAGGTTTTCAGAGGGTCTATGTCTCCCTGCTTTTCCCCCAGAGCGCTCTGGAAGCTGGCAGATGCCCAGCTCTTGTGAAAAATCAGGCTGCTTCCTAAAAGTGTAAGAAACTAATTTTAAGTGGCCATTTTTAGAAATTTGGCCTTTGTTTCTCTACCAGTTTTTCATTTCCCCGTACATCTTTAACAACAAAATATGTTTAGCAGCAAGAAGAAGAAAAATTCTTAGCAGTAGATGGGGATTTTTCCAGGATCATTTCAGTGACAACTATGTATAGTCCTAAACAGTATGAGGGCATGATTCAGTGATCCAAACAAACTTTTGGGTTGAGACCAGCTGTTACAAATACTTTTTTGCTCTTTTTAGGAATAAAAAGAATCTATGTGTATATTACACTCTGACTGAGACTTGGGCTGCTTCTTGTTTGCTTTTCATCATGTTCGTGCTTATTCTCATTGTTATTGTATTGCTTTCATCTTCAATAAACAGAATATTTTTTTTAAAAGCCCAACGCCTCTTGTATCTGCAATTCAAGATTCCTTGTGACTTGGCGTAGCTCAAAGAACTGCAGTCTAAGTTGCTGACCTACCTCAGATCTGCTTGCTTTCTGGTTGCTTCTTGCATTTTTCAGTGGCAGGAAAGTGACAGTAATATATATAACCTGAGTTAGTGTGTAGCTTTTTCATTCTGCTCTGATAGTTGAGCTACTAAACAGTGAGTGACAGGAAGCAAACAAAGCTAACAAAGAAAAGAAAAAAAAAAAGAAGGCATGACATGAAGTAATAAGAAATGAAAAAATATGAAATTCAGGCAAGAATAATAAAAGCAAATCCTAAAATAAATGGCAGGATTTGATTTTGCAGTGCTGGCTTACAGCCAGGTAACTGTCTGAAAAGTAAAACAAGTGAAGCAGATACACCTAAGGTAAAAATAATGTGTGTATTCTTTTGAGGGAAAGATGAACTAGAAGAAAATAAAAAGACCCATCAAGAATGATAGAATTGTGTGAGTTTAACCCCTTCAGTCCCACGTGGTGTAGAAAAGCTGCTGCTATTTCTCTCTGTTGCTTTTGAAAGAGGCAAATTAGTAATAGCCTGAGAACAGTAGTATGTTGTGAACAGAGGGAGGAGCTGGAAACATTTGAAGTTGGATCCTACCTCCTTTTGCGCCTCTCTATGATTTATACCGAGGCATGTCCTCCCAGCTCTGTTCCAGGTATAACTCTGGTCCTCTCAATCTGGTCAGCAGGCCTTGTGAAACCATTTCAGGAGGGCAGATAAAAAAAGATCTGTTCTTCCACAATTCAAGTACTTTTCTTCTCGTTCCAGGAAACACCATAAAACAAAATGTCTGCTGAACTGGATCCAAGCACCGCTCTCAGTTACATGGGTGAAAACAGAATCTGGCCCATAACAGGAGGAACCCTTTCACAGGAAGAAGTGTTTTTTCACCCACAAACTTTCAGTAGTAGCTTGTTTGGATTTTGGCACAAATGTTCCAAGCCAATTTTAATCTTAATTCCTTCTATCCCACAGGGATTTTATTTTTTTTCCCACTTGACTGGGAGCTATATTTCTATGACTACACTTCTTGAAATGCTTTAAAAAGCATTCAAAATTAAATGGTCCTCATGATTTTTTTAGCAAAAGCCAATCCTAACATGATAGCCAAATCTAAAGCAACTTTTCTATGGCTGGGAGAATTCCTCTCCTCTAATCCCTGGAAGATGTGAATTTTACTGCCGTTACTGTCAGCTGTCAACTGATAGGAGTAAACTGGCTAGGAGGAAGCAGGCAAAGATGAATAAGGTATTCTTCAGTCATAAACTCATCCTTTACATACATGTCAATGGAGATAGGAATCATCGGTCTCTGAGCAAAGGGAAGCTCCCACAAACATCCTTCTCACAGCAGGTTTTGGCTCTCATTTTCTGGGTGATGACTGGCCACAGTTTTGATGCACAACAGACAACAAATCCCAAATGAAGTCCCTCCCTGAAAGAGCCTATACAAATACCCTTCTGCAATGAACTCTGCCTGCCATTCTTCTTCACAGGGATAACAGAGGCCAGAAGAACTCTTACAGTCTCGTTAAGCTTATATGAAATAAAAGCTACTTATATGTCTCTGAAACTACTTCATAGTGAAGATGGGTAAACCTTGGCTTTTTTATGGCTACTGCTGTATATATTTTTCCCCTTATCTTAATGCAGATTCTCGGCATATCGGTGTATAAATAAAGGCAACCTATCCATTTCCCTTCCAGATTTCCAAGAAAAGTTACAAGCCAATTAGCTTTGTATCATAAGCTTTATTGGCAGCAGAAAGCCAGAATCACAGGAACATTTGGTTCCCAGGAATTTGGATCTTGTAAGAGAGGGCCAGTGCCAACGCTAACCAGAGTGTCTGCCAGTTGTTGTTCTTCACAGCTACAGCTGGCTGCCATTTCCAGCAATGCTGTAGATTAAAGATCAATACCTGATCAGATTCATTCTGTGAGAGGTATGGCAGCAGTGGGAAATAAGGCTGTTTACAAAAAAAAGAGGGAACAGCCACTCTGCCACCCTCTAAGGACAGAAGTTAGAGAGAGATGAGCAAAACTCCGAAACCTGGAGAGGATGCTGAATTTGAAGGCAGGCTTGCAGGGTCCCCCTGGCAGATGATGTGATATCTGTAGTGTATAGATCGTGATAGTAAATCTTTCAGAAACTAGATCATGTGGCTCTCAGTAATGAATCCCGCACAATTTGCCTCGTTCTACCTTGATCTCGGGATCCTTTCTCCCTCCCTCTAGTCTTCTTTTCTCACAATAAAAGAGTGATATTTCTGAGACTGTCATAGCCCCTGAAACACGTCGAAACATTATTGTTGTAATAACTGCATCTCAATATTCCTCCTTGTGCCGTCTCCCGAGATATAGAAAATACTGCCTAGGAATCGTTATTTATGTCTCTAAAGCAGAAGGGCAAGGTTACAGCTTAGATACATGAAGTGCCCTTCTCCTTTTGCCTTCAGTGTCCTCAGTAATTGCCTCAACAAAGGAGCAGAAGAAAACATTAAAGAAATACAAATGGCCTTGGTCTTGTTTAACTTTTTGGGTCACTCTTTGTAACATCATTATATTCAAGAGTGCATTCATCTTTGGTCCGCAAGGCCCTCCGCAGCCTCGCACTGCCTGAGTAATTGGTGTCTCTCATCTGTGAAAAGGGGGCAGTAACACTTCTCCAACTCACTGGGATGTTGCAAGGGAAAATTAGTCAATGTACGTAGCATACTCCAAACACAAAAATCTTTGTGTAAGCACCAAAGATTATTAGTGTGTGTGGATATTGTTGTTCCATGACACAGCACCGATCTGAAAAGAAGCATTTTTGTTTGTTTCGTAATTCATTTATTGCTAGACACAGCTAAGACAATCCAGCCAAGCGGTATTTGAGTTGTGCAGTTTAGTGCAGATTTTAGGAGGCCTTACTTATCACTGTTTCAAGCTGGGTTACTTCAACGATTTCCAGGGAACGCATCTGCCTCCGTAGCGTGGCTCTCTAAATCTCTCCTTGAGCAGCCAGGCCACCGGCATGGAGCAGGGAGCGGAAGAAGCATGCCATTTCCCAAACGCAGTAATTGATTTAGCAGCAGTTTAAAACAATGTTGAGCATTGTCAAGGATGTTCCTTTGTGGCACTAAATCAAGTTCCTCAAGATGGATTACATACTAACCACATACTATCTAAAAATCTCAAGGGCTGTTTATTGTTCAACAATTTATGATAGCCTTGTTAGAGTACTGCATATCAGGCATCTCTGGAGTATGAGAAGAAACAGAGACAAATAGCATACAAACTATATTGAACAATTCATTACATTATATTGTCGAAACCTAAGCACAGCATGCAGATAACCCTCTTATGCACGCTGCCTTATTGAACAATAATCACTCTGTAATGTTTCAGATATTTAAATCATATTTATAATCACACATTTTAATGTAACATCCCTCATAAAGTTCTCAAGGCATTTTACAGGATGCATAAAGCATGGAAAAATACAAAATTTTAAAATGCAGATTCACCTACCACAGGCCCTGGAGGCAAGCTAATGAGGTAGATATACAAAACTCTAAGCTGACAGTTTAACTGTTTAAGTAGTGTGTATAATAATTCAAACACGTTTTAAGATATCCTTAGTTATAAACCTGTTCTTTAACTAAATATTTGGGCTAGGTTGTATAAGTGCTTATTTTCAGTTTACAATTATGGTGAGAAACAGCAACATTTTTTGGTTCCTTATTTAGAATCTTCTCCTTAAAAGCTTTCAGGATACCAAGCTGAAAGATAAATTACTGGGGGAGGTTTCCAGTGTATTTGCTGAGCAGTGCTGTATACAACAACACTTCTCCAACGAGGACCAAAACCCTTGCCTTGCTCCATGGGCCACAGGACGGTGAGTCACGTCCTCACAGCTGCAGCTCCACTCGTGATGTCCTGCGTTGGCTGGAGCATGTCATCCCGTGCCTCAGTTTCCCGGAGTATTTAGACAGATTTAATGACACTTCTGTTTCAAGCTTTTGATACACTTGTGTATATGTGTGCGTGGAACATCCCATATTCATGGTCATTGATGCTATTCAGCCAAGGCTCCCAGTCATTCTTGTCTAAAACAGCACTTAAGGATGCTTTCCTGAATTGGTGACCAGCACAGCTGGTGCTACACCGAGCATGTGAAATGTGCAGTCAAATGATGATCTTTTAGCACTCCACAGCATACAGGCACCTGAGGTGGACTTGTTTTGCCCAATGGTATCTTAATTCTTATTACAGAAGTGCTGTTCTTCCTACCAGAGCAGATAGTAGCTAGACTAGTAGCAAATTAATTCCTTCTCTTTTATTCGCATTCTTTCTGGTAGACCACAGCTTTCAAAAATCAAGGTTAGGCTAATGAACTGTCATGGAAGTTTTTCCAAGCAAGAATTGTTGTTTTAATTCTGCGCCTCTGCCTGCAGAAAATTCTGGAGGTACTTGCAACTTTGTAGTTTTTTTATTTTAACATATTTCACTATGACCAGAAATATTTTTTAATATGTTGTAATGTGTAAAAAGTGTGGGAGGGTTGGGATATTTTTCTTGATGGCACTGTGTGCATGTGTCTATATTCTCATGGCATATTTGTGGCTTGGATTCAAACTATAGATCAATTCTCATTTCTCTACTTCCAGACATTTCCCCCTTCTTTTAAGTTAGCACTTAAAAATAAGGATCAAATGGCAGGGAACTTTAAATAAAAATACGTGGTATTTTGGTGTTCAAGGATCTCAAAAACAGTACCTCATAGTTTGATGGGAGACAATTAAGCAAATAAAAAACCAGAAGCCAAAACCCTTATGGAAGAAATAGAGCAGAGAGAGACCCTATGGTGGAAAAAGTGCTGGCTAATCCACAATGTCTATGGATAGGAGCAAATTTGGAGGATTCATGATTCTTCGTGATTTTTTTTAAAGATTATAGTTTTATTTTTGCAAACCATTTCTGTCCTGAGAGATGACTAAGGAAGCCCAGTGAGTTATGGGACATCTGTTTTTGGCTAACGCTCCAAAGGACAGCACCTTCCCCTGGCTGCTTTTGCAGCTGGACTGTCAGCGGGGAAGGCAGCAGCCAAGAGCAGTGGGTGAGGAAATCTGGTCAAAGCTTTTTCTAGTTTACTACATGCTCCTGAGTCAGGCATGAAGTACAGTGGCACACAGTGTTGTGCCACACCGCCAGATTTTTATCTTGAACTTCAGCATGTACCTTGTTTCTTTTGGAAATGGCTGTGTCTAGGGTAACAGGAGAAACTCAGCAGCAGTCACTGCCGTGCATGGAGGCCACGTACACATGGTCGGCTGCTTGCACTGGTTTCCTGCAAGCCCTGTCAAGCTGGTTGGCTTGGGAGACATCGTCTTTCACAAGGGTAAAACCAAGCCAGTCCGCTTTTCAGTGGTGTCTTACCTCCCTGAGAGATAGCAGCCCTGGCCCACAGGTCTTCACCGATCCCGAGCTCAGCAGGAGCCAGGATCCCCAGTCAGGGTCGTAACTTGTACTTATGCCTCAGCCGTTTCCAAAGGTAGGGTTATAACCTATTCTCACTCCTTCACTTCAAACGCTGTTTCAGAGAAGCATTTTATCATCCTTGCAAAACACCTGTATTCAAACATATAGGAGAGAGAGGGAGAAAGGAAACTGAGCGAGAACTGGCTTTTCTGGAGTCTACTGCTGGCACCCAAGAAAGCAAGCTCATGCCCACGGGTTGCATCGGCTCAGGATAGCCTGAGCTTGCCCATGCTTAAGAATCCCCTTATGCAACGCATAAGTGATGTTGTGTTACAGACAGCAAAAAGGGCTGGAAAGACTGTTTCTGTGTCGGCCTGAAGGTACAGTTGGAACTAAAACAGAGGGCATCAGTCATCAGCAGGGACAAACTGCAGAGACAGTCTCAGAAGACTTTCCACATCGTTGTGCCGACACTTCCTCATTTCTGCCTGAGTAAAAAAATATTGCTATTTTGGATGCAAACCTATATTGAGCTTTCTCTTGTACTTTTCTACATGTTTTTGTTGTCTCTTTTCCTGTCTAGTCATAATTTTCACCAAAAACAACATGTGAGGATGAGTATTAGTTAGTGGCTTGAGCACATGGTAGGTTATAGAACTGCGAGCAGTCAGAGACTGTCAGCCTTACCTAATGGAATAACAGATAGAGGGCGAGAATAATAGCTCACTTGTCTGCTAGTCTATTAATAGAGGAACCATCAATATTACAAAATGACTGGTAATAAGAATATTTTAAGGATAGGGGTGAACCTTGGATATAAATGAACTTTCATTGCTAGCAGGATTGTTACAGCATAAATTAAATGCTTTGAGAAATAGTTTGTTTGGTTACCGGGCAGAAATATAGTATCAAATGTTAGTTATTGTTGTTATTTTTAATTTTTCTGCTTTTTTAATGTTTAGTCATTCTTTTTTCCCTTTAGCATCCATGTCCAAAAAATACATAGAACTTCTGACCTAGGAATGTATTTATACAACATCACAAAGCTTTTCCATGGCAACAGGCCTTGTCAAGCTGTCACAAACACCATAATGACAGATTTCCAAGCAGTTCCCAAATAAATATGATCCTAGCATGTAAATGGAGAAAAATGCTTTTCATAAGTGACGTGTAGTTCGAAGCACCTGGGCCCTGAGGTAGGGTGCAGGTAGAAGAGTTAAGAGCCAATACCACACCATGAGAACTAGTAGGAGATTCAATATTCAATTAAGACTAAAACCCATACATTTGCCAAACAAAGGAGAATAAAGGCTAGTTCTTGAGACCTTTTGTCACAAAACTGAACATGATCGACCTCAGTCAAAAGGACTTCTCAAATGATTAAAGACCACTTCTCAAGAGTTGAAGGACTGGACCATGCCAAGTGAAGAAAAATTGAGAATGATAGCTGGCACTGGCTCTGCGGTACATAGATCTTCAAAAGTCCCCAAAGAAGTTAAGAAATTCAGAATTGGGCACTCTGATCTCAAAAATTATCTGGAAGTCAGATTCTGCCTTTGAGATGTTTTCTGCTTCTTGCTGAATTCCACTGAAGTCAGCAGTACTAGTAGGAATAAGGACCTCGGGAAAAATTTTATTTAGAAATGAGCTGCAGCTCTGACTTATGAGAATTGAGTTTAAGCTGTCCCTCTCCTCAATATTTTACAAGCACCTACATTTAAATAGGATGTCTTTTAAGGAGGCATACTCTCATCCACCTACCTGTCAACAAAGTACCGGAGCATCCCAAGTGAAGCCAGATGATGTTCTATGTATTATTTTAACTTAATGATCATAGCAGTGGAACTCTGATACTATCTTTTTTTGTACTATTGTACATTTCTTCTTCCATCTTCCTTCTCAGAACACACTTCAATAGCCTTACCTTGCTCTTTCCTCCCCTTACTCACTCTCAGCTTTATGCCTTCACTCATGCTGCTTCCTAACACATTAAACAGTCTCCATGACCTCATCTGTCAAACGTCCTTTTATTCACATCCAAAAATCTCTTAAAACCCACCTCTTCCAGTAAGCAAGCTTTCTCCTTTTATCATTTATAATTCTGTCTGTCTTTTTTTTCTTCTTGTCTCTCTTTATTTTTCGCATTGTAACAGACAGAGCTGGTAGTATCATCAGTAGCTAAAATTGCCTGACATTTCCCATTACAAGATTTTGTTTTTAGTTGCTTATAATTTTGCAGCTTTAAATTACTTGGACTGAATTTTTCCATGCCAGGTGTCTCAAGTAAAATTTTTCTGGAAAGTTTCAGCTAGACTAGTTTAGACAGTTCTGAAAATGCAATTAAGGAAAAATGCCATGGTTTAGCCATTTGAAAGAATCCTTACAGGCACTTTGTTCAAAAGCACTAGCAGCTCCATGTTTTGGTGTAGAGATTTCAAGGATTCAGTGAATCCCTTGCTTTTTGCCTGGGGTCTGCCTCTGTCTGCATCCCCAGAAAACTGTCAGCCTATGGCCGTCCCCCAAAAACTCACTTAAACTCATGCTTAATGGAGAATTGTGAGACTTTGGCAGCTAAATTCTCTAACGCAGTAGGGGCTGGAGTGGAAAAAGTTAGGAAATTCCAGCATTAAGGTTGCTTTGGTAGCCTTAATTAGACCCCCACCTTGTGTGTAAGCCATAGCATACTATATTTAATTACATGACCACATACAGATTTTTTTTCCCCACTGGACCCGGCCTCATGCAGGGCACAGGACGGGCCTGTGCAGCCCGCGGTGAAGAAGGGCTCATTTGTTTGCTGAATCTGAAAGGCAACCACTCAAGAGGAGTAGGCATGGGAATTAAGACAGAGGAAAAATTGCTTGTACTTTGCGTAGTTGAACGCTTCCTGGAGATTTGGATGTTGCCTCTGTCCCTGCCAAAAGAGGGAAGCTTTTAAGAGGTATTTAGCTGGGTAGCTCCATGGAAAATATTCAGTACCTGCTGTTTAGTGAACGAACTAGGGATTTTAGAAAAATTGGAATCTGATCATATATACAAGGGCAATATGAAAGTATACACTTGAAAGAGGTCTAAAACTGCAGAGACTTAGTATCTAGGTTTTGCGTGTTGTGCTGTATAGCTTTCAGCCGCCTTTTTAACTACAAAAAATGTATATTACCCTGTTACGTCTCCACAGCAATTTAGATCGGGACCCCATCTCTCTAATCCCTGTCAAGGTAAATCAGGTAAAAAGTTGCACTTCTGAATGACAGTTTCACTAGTGGGGCAGCTCACACATCCAATATATGCACAAAAAATAATTCTTTTCAGAATCTGGACCTTGTTTAAGACAAACTGCCACAGCTGGTGTTCGGAAAGCAGATCATCACAAACAACAGATAACTTCAGCATTTTCACACAGAATTAAGGGGGGAAAGGTATCAGGATGTCACAAAGATTGAAATGAAAGTCTCATTCTCATCTGTGCAAATCCCGCTCTGGCAGTGGAGAAGGATGCTGAGGTGAGGTGCAAATGGTATTGCAAGGACAGTGGGATGGAGCCTTTTGGGGTAAATGGGAAGCTGCACCGTGGACACAAAAATGTTCATTTCAATAAAACACTTGGGAAAACAAATAAGGAAGATGCCTCGCACTGTGGCAGAGTTTTATCAAACTACAAAGTTTTTCAAAGTTTTCCATGAGGCCCTGGACGTGCTGCGTATACAGTAAAAGAAAACAACAGCTAGTAATGTTTGGTCAGAGCAACCGCTATATCTCAGTGGATACCAATAAGTTGCCAAAAACTACTGTGTATATATGACAGAGGCTAAAATAGCTTGGAAGGTTTTATTTCTGAAGCTGTTCTCTTTATAACATAATTTATTAGTCATATCCAGTTAGCACTTCCCTAGAAGTGAAGCCGACATCATCACATTAAGCGCTGAGAGCAAAAAGGATAATTAACCAAACAACTAAACTGTTTCCCACAATTATTATTCAAATCCTTAATAAAGGATTTATGTTTCTTAAAACATAGTCAAAGCCTTTTATCTTGAAGTAATTTCTTTTCTTTTATAGAAAGGTAGCACAAAAAGCTTCTATATGGGTCAGACTCTCATTGCACTGAAGTCAGCTCCTTGTTTTAGGAAGACATGTGGATTGATACACCCCTCACAGTCACATTTCTGTACACAGGAAGGCAGAAGGGCTCACTTTGAATTAAGAACAGGTAAGCCTCATTCACGAAGGCAGAAGTTTTAGGAACCTTTGAATTTATTTCATAAATATTTTCCCTGTATTTCTTTTCAAGGATTGATTACAAAAACAGTCTAAAAGAATCCCCTGAAACTCTATCATCAAATTAACTCGGAGCTGCACGTCTCTGCTGTGGAACAAATATCCCTATAAATGCTACGTTTTGAGAGGCGTGGGTCTTTCTAAAGAAATTATTCTTGCTGTGCTTAATATGACCTTTTCTTGACCAGCATTTTTTCTTGTCTCTTATGCTTGTTTTCCTGAATCTCTCCTAAGCAGTCTGAGAGCTCAGTATAAGTTGAGCAATGCCTTAGACTCCGCAGTCTTCCACTGAGTTTCTAACTAGGTTAAACATGTTCACCCACCCTTGTTCTGAATTGCCATATGCCTGCAACTTCAGTGAGCTTTGATGGATATAGCTGTGAGGAGGCATTTCATAAAGACTCTCAGCTCTTATGTTCAGCTAATTCCCCACCAACGACCAAATTGTTTACCCACACAGCATTTTGCAGTTATTCAGAATTTTTGACCAACTGTGCTGAAATTCCTGGAATTTTTTCTCATTATCCCCACAAGCAGGGGATGGGAAGTAAAAAATTTGTTAACTATGCTTTACAGGTGACAAGACTGAAGTACAAGCAAATTAAAAGGCTTGTGCAGCGTCATGCAGTGAGTCATTTTTGCCATCATCTCCAAGACTTCTGACTTTCACGACCAGACTGACTGCTACATGATTACATACCACAACTTCTGTCTGTTCTTTGATCAAGGTAAACCGGTACTGTTGGCAAGCACGGATTTTGTTCCTGTGCTCTTCCTCCCCAAAGATGACACAGAAGTGCAGTATCCTGATTCCAGCTGCAACAAACATCTGTTTAGGCAGGAGGACCCACGGTCATAGCAGTTAATCCAAAAGATTGTTTCACAGTGGATTATCTCAGATGATGTTTTCAAAAAAATGCTCCATATCACACATGGACCAAAGTTCACATAACTCTTCCTCTGGACCCTTCTGTCTGTCACATCGTGTTTGTTGTCACCGGTAGGTTAGTGTCTAGGGGAGAGCGGTGGAGGCTGCAGTGTTTTGTGGAGCGTTGCATGCGTATCAGGGAGGAGAAGAGAACATGACACAGCTCGTGTCTCTTCGTCTGAGGTGGCTTATGCACAGCCATTGCTTCACCTAAGGGGTGGAATATTTTTTCTGCCTGACGCAGTCTTCATTTCAACAGATTTCAATACAGTAGAAGCCACATTTGTGCTGTGAGCTAAAAATGCCAGGCTTTTGCCTGGGTAGACGTTCGCTGGGAGATTTCTGCGATCCAGGCATCGTTTCTGTCTCCTTATCTGGAACACAGAAGAGTCTGGAGATGCTGCATTTCCATGAAGCAGAAGAAATAGGTTATTAAGGGCTTGCCTCATATAAGCTGTGTAGAAAGGATTTTGACTTTAATGAATCGAGGCAAAGTATGAATCACTGAAGGTCTAAGTCACTGGATGACCTACACTCTAATACTTGTGCTTCAGCTTGCAGAAGCCCACGTCCTGAACTGGTACACTGTTATATAGAGTCAAACAACCATCTTAAAACCCACCTCTGCAAGCCTCCAGATATTCAAGCTGACCCCTCTCACAAGACTCAGAGATCAAGGGATGTGAAGTTTCTATAAGACCTATCCACTGACCCCAGACAGTGCTTTAAACATGAGTGCCTCTCCTCCTCATCTGTGAAGACGTCTCTTGCATGCCCATAGAAAGGTTGATTGGACTGCCGTCCTTCAGGGATAAAATGCAAATGCTGTAAAAATTGTTGTTTTCCTTAATAGAGTGAATATTGTCAGTAAGATGATGATGAAAGACATCACAAAACAGTGGTGGGAGATACTGTGCTGCTGAAGATGGCATTCTCTGTGCCATAAAACAAGAGTCCCGCCCATGGATTGTTTGTACATTGTTGGTTTTGCATGTCCTCCTAGAGCCCCATCCACCTGTGAGCTGCTGCCTTTTCCAATGCCTTTGCCAATGAGATGCCCCCTCATATTTGTGATTTTGTGGCCTACATTGCTGCTTGGTATCACCATGCTCCTCCAAGCCACACTCCATAAATACAAACCAGTGTCTTGTCTTCAGCAAAGCCTGACTAGGTGTGTACCAAAATGCAGCCATGTATGATGATGAGTCCACCCCTGCTCTCCCCTGTCTGCCCAGCCCCATGCTGGCCCCATGGAGTGAGCCTGGACCAAGCCCTGGGTGCAGCTCTGTGGCACCTTCAGGTCTGCCTCCCCTCCCCATCCAGTCCTGCTGCCCGCTGCAATTCGTACAAGGTTTGGGGTTTGTTTCTTGGATTTTCATGCTAGTATGCTGGTAGAAAGATGATTTGTGTGGGGTTTTTTGACTGTCTGCCTTTTTTTTTTTTTTAACAGGACCTTTCTCTATGCCTCTGCAGCCTCCAAAGGACAGGCTGGTCCTGTACGTGGCCATGGTTAGGCAAACACCTCTCCCCATTGGTGCTGCACCTGAGCAGACACAGTGCTCTTGCTGCTTAATCCATGCTGCTCTGTGGTCTGTTTCTCAACCAATTTTAGTGTGGAAAAAACCCACGTTTTCTCATATTTCCAGAGCATTCACCAGGAGAGGAGATTCCATGCTAAATTTAAGCATGAGATACAATTAGGCACTGGCAGAAGACATACATACCACAAGTGTAGTTTTCAAACTGCCGAAATGACATCCATTTCTTATTTTCTGTAATGGTCTGGCAAACACGCCACATATGGACCACAGCTACCTTAAAAATATACATGTGCACGATGTATTTTAAACGCAATCAGCCTTCCCTGCAAAGCCAGCTCAGACAAATCTCCTTCCTACCTCCTCAAATGGATGGAGCATCCTGCTTTCCGGAGCATCACTGGAGGTGGACAATTCACTTGTCACCAGCCCTCTTCTGCTTACTCCCCCCTCCTGCCCTAGCAGTGTCCTGCAGGGCCCAAACCCCCGTGGGGGTGCAGGGCCAGCCCCTGCCCTGGGCCCTCCGTCAGCAGAGTTTGGGGAGGGGGTAAGTGGGACAGGACGGGGAGGGGTCCTCTCGCAGATAAGCAGCAGTGGATACAGCTGGGTCTTATACTCCCCAGGAGGACTCTGGCATGAACCACTGCCATACAAAATAGCCAAGCTGGAGGGTCCATGCAGAAGAAACACGTATTTAATATATATGTGCTTTACTGTAGAATTCTTGTGTATTAATGCACAATATATTGACATTTACTGTGAGAATTCATGCTTCATAAACATGGAATTGTTCTGTTTTCTCGATCTGTGCCAGTTTCCTATAAATACAGAAATTAGGTAGTTATCCCTAAAGCTATCTGATAGAATTCAAAAATAGATAAACAAAGAATAGCAATGCAATTCAGTCATTAAAATTCAAAAAAAAACAAACAAAAAATATATCTGCCCATTATCCTTTTGATGAATCTGGCCTTCTGCCTCAAAACCACTACCAATTTCAGCTGGCATAAGAGGAACATTTTATGAATACTACCCAATGTTCACTGCACTGAACTGGAAATGCTAGTCAATAACAGCTCATTATCATTATCCAGATGAGAGGCAAATTAAGCATGGGAACACTATGCTAACGTAATGTAAAGGTTGAAATGCAAAGCAGCAAAAGCAAGAAAAATTTGGGCTAAGATTCTCTACACAACAACTTAAGGACTATTGTGACTCGATCTGCATTTGTGTTTTTTTAACATGCTGGAGCACTCTTGCAAAGTTATAGGTGGAGCACCAGATGTATTCCTACAGAATTTATCTTTTCCAAAGAATGCTGATTATCAAAATAAAAATGTTTTGCAGGAAAGATGGAATACAGTCAAGGCTCTGTCTACAATTGGCCTTATTCCTTGATAATTTGTCTTCCCACTACTTAAGCAGCCCACTTGAATGGCCTAGTTCCCAAGATCATATCAACCCCTCCTGCCAGTTATTTCTGAGATGCTGTCAGTTTTGCACCTTAATGACTCAGTAGACCTCAGCTCCCATACCAGCCAAGCTTTCAAAACTCTAATTCTTCAGCATTTCATGTGGGAGGAGAAGGAGCCAGTTTGCAGCTCCTCAGAAATTTGCCCTTCTGCTGCTTTGGAGAGCTTGTGCTCCGGAGATGCCTCTACAATGATGTCCTTGCGGTAGAGAGCCCAAGTTTTAAAGTCTGGGTGTCCAACCTAAGCACACCAGGGAAGTCTGAACTTTGTGACTGTTTTTCTCCACAATTTCAAAATCTTAGTTTGGAGTCAGCATGAAACTGGCTTTTTAGAAAATAAAATCTTTGAAATGGAGGCTGCACCTCCTTCTGTGTGTTGAGTCAGAGGAGTAGCACTGGCACACAAAGCAAATTCCCCGTTTTCCGCTATGTGCTGCACATGGCTTTGGTTCACAACGCTGCCAAATGTCCACGTGGGATCCCGTGGGGAGGCAGTTAACCCAGATGACCCTTCTCAGGTGTGTGTGATAAATTTCAGTGTCAAAATTGTGACTTCTAAGAAGTCAAAATCCCACAGATGCAAACAAACGAGTGGGCAGTGGAAAGGCTATGAACCACATACATGGGAGAGTCATTTGTCCAAGGGGAGCAGACTAAATCTCATCCAAAGGAAAAACATCCACCACATATAGCATAGCTGCATGGATCTCACCATTGGCTGCTTCAGTCCGCTGATCTGCACCGATTACACCAAATTACCTGCTAATGTAGATGTAGGTAGACTTGCCGGTGGCCAGAGTCAAAACACTCTTAAGAAGAGAACGCTGAATACGATAATGTCAGCTATAACTGGCCTGAAGAAGGCAGAGACCTTCAGTGCTCTCCTTGATTGATTATAATTTAGATAATTACATGTTATATTTTAGAGCCTTTCATCAATAAGTACAGATACGCTGCTTTGCAAAGCAGGGTTTGTGGGGAAATTTAACCTTTACAGCACTGGGGCTGCTGGAAGTTGAAGCGAGCTGTGATTTAGTGAAGAGGGCAGGCTGGGCCCAAAATACACAGGAAACATTTCATTTCCCCTGGCAGATGAAGCATCACTGCCCTAACAGAAATTACCCGACAATTTAGGACATGAAGTTTTGATTGACGTTAGGAGGACTGTAGAGAAAACTAGAAATTACTTGGACCCAGAGTCTAATAATCTTATACTTAAGAAAAATAATGAAACGTATACAAATTAAATTAATTTGGACTTGAGGCCACATTTTACAGAAGTGCAAATCATGTGAGGTCACAACTGGAGCTTTTTAGGCAGAAATGCCGTACAATTATGAAAAAAAATATTAATCTACTTGCCCCTCAATAACATTACTTCCCCTGATCAGAGGTGATTAGAATTCTGCCTGGGCACATATATGTGCGTATGTATATCCGTGTATTTTATAGACAACTTTATTTTATTTCTGTCTGTAAAATTCAGTGAGAGGATAGACTTCCAAATCTTGGACCTGCTAATTTTAGTGTGGATATAGCTGGTGTTTTTTTAGTGGGGATTTTGGTTCAAATTTGTTTTTCTTTTAAATAAAATAATCCAAAGCTAAAAAAGTCAATGGTAGTGGGTTCACTTATGGCAAGCAAAGGAAGTGTCAATGTGGAAAAAAACCCAGATTAGAGTATAGGGTAAATGTAAATAAAAAAGACAGTCAGTGTAAAAAATGACAACAGATCACTGTGGAAGATGAGAATCAATGCAGCTATTTTACATGACAGATTTTATATTCAGACTAAATATATTCCGTCTTGAGCATATTGTGTATTGCCCTGACATCATTTTGCCTTTATTCGCATACTGTGGTAATGCTATCTACAGCATATAGACTCCCATTGACAGCATTTTGCCTTTCCTCAAATCATAACATTGTCTACGCAGACATCCACTGACATTGTTTTGCCTATATTTTCCACTATAGACTCACAGTGACATTGTCTGGCATTTCATTATGTTACATCTCAGCAGGATTCTGCGGGATTTTACACCAATTATTAAAAGTTGTAGTCGGGCTCCGGAGTGCTCTAATAACACAGGTTGGCTTCCGTTTCGTATTGAAGGATCACAAAATGGTGCTTTCTCGTGTATTTATAGGTTTCTTAATTTTTGGTCAGCCAAGGAAGTAGGTCCCAGATGAAGAACTGGAAATCCTCAACCTCTGGATGAAGAGTGTGGCCTCAGCGGCCGCCGGACTGCTCTGCCAACTATTGCTTCAGGTGCTCGCTGCCGTAATTCCTCCGTTGCCTGAATTACCGAAACACAGGTGCCGGCCAGGGCATCTGCTGTAACGCTGCTCTCATGTCCCCGGATAGGGAACAGGAAATTACTAGCCAAATGAAAAGGGTTTTAGAAAGGGGTCTGCAGGTGGAGAGTCTTACTGGTTCCTGTGCGCTTCCCTGGGGGAGTAAGGCGAGCTGGGGCAGGTGGGTCCCGGCGAGGCTGGGGGCTGCAGACTCCAGCACGCTTCTTTTCTCTGCCTGACTGGGCAAAAGCCACTGCTGCACGGTGCAGAGCGCTCAGATCAACAGGGCCCCTCTCTATCCAGTTACACCAATACTGATTAAATTTCTACTTTTAAATATATAATTTTCCAGGTGCTTGAAAGAAAGTATTTTGCTTTCTTTGGGAGCGCTTTAACAGTATAGTTAGTGTGACCATCGAAATTTTGCTAGTTTAGATGGAGTCAATACATGTATAACAGTGCTTTTTCATATTTAATGAATTTCAACTTTTATTGGTCTACCTAAACAAAAGAAAAAATTGCCAGCACGGACAGAGTTATACTAGTGAAACTGTGGTGTCTGCTGGCATGTACGCTGTGGGATGGCATCTCTTCTCCCAGCTGTCTAGGCATACCTGTCCATGCAAATGTATGCAATGTAGACCTAGTTTCACCCTGCAATAGGTGTGCAAAACACTTCATGTAAAACAGGGATTAAGATTAATACTGTGGCATGTCACTGTGTCCTGATATTTCTGACATCACTGGACTCACTTGTGACATACTGAGTGTAAATGAAGCAATGTGGTGAATGTGAATTTAGTGGATGCGATGCTGTATTGTCAGCTTGCCCCATTTTTGTTATTTTATAATACACATGAAGTATTATCATGGTTCAGAGATGTGTGCATCCATGGGTTAAAGAAAAGCTCAAATAATTTTATTTTGAAAAGACTTCTAGGGGTTTATAATGCATTCATTCTATCTGGTAAACAGAAAGCTGGTGTTACTTCTTTTTATTTTCTCTAAGCAAGGAAGCCATTCCAAGGTATAGAAACCATTTATCTGCTTTAGTCAAGGTGATTTCCATACCAAGGCCATTGTCCCTGCAGTGAAACTGTGATTATGTGGAGAGTAATTGTGTGTGTGCATGTCTGTATACCTTTACATTGTTTCCAGATAAAATTAATGAAAAAGCCCACAGTGAATACAGGAAATGTGCTTTGCCTGCCTTTAAGAGCAGCATTAGTATCTACTTCATATTTTAATAAATTACTGTGCCGTGTGAAAGCAGTACCTGTCCGTCGTTTGCTGAGCCAGAATGGTCTTCATTATGCTGCAGATGGTTTGCTCCCGTAAAATGCAACGCAGTCTGAGGCACTATCATCATCAGTAGCAAAATAAAAACTTGTCATGTACAGTACTGATGGCAAAATGGAAATGCTTGGAAAAGACAATTATCTATTGAAATATATATAGTCCAGAGGGCAAATGTTCATTCAACATATTGACAACAAACATGTAACATCTTTTATGGAGGCTGTCTTTCCAGTTCTCTCTGTGTCTTTGGATATCTCAGTATATGTACGGGGCATTATTTCATCTATCGGCCCAAATCCTGAGCCAGCGTCAAGTGCCATTGCTCTGCAGGGTTTGCGAACGCAGCCATCTGAGAGTGGTTAACGACAGTGCCTGGTATTTGTGTCTTGCATGACACAAACTTTAAATTACTAGTCTAAACTTAAAGTTAAAATTAAATTAGTTTTGTTGGGGTTTTTTTTCCTAAAAATGTTACCATTAGTAAGATGGTGCCCTTTTAGCTCTTTTTCTAACATGGACTGGAAAGTTTTAAAATGAGCTTTTCCATACAGTAGCACGAAGCCCAGATGAAGAAACATTGTACAGTAGTCACTTTTTTTTTTTTTTTAATGCAGCCACATGTGATTGTGGCAGAAAATGATTAAAACAAAGTGAAACTGTCAGACTTTAAAGTGGGGTTTAATTTCTTTATGAGCTTTGTCTATCATCTGATTCGTAATTATTTTATTTCATACTCTCATCTTATGAGAACTTGTCAAAAAGCTTTTGAAATCCTAATAAGTAGGTTCACAGGGTCTTCTTTAGCCACAGTTTTATTAACCTTTTCAAAGAAGACAGAAAGCCTTTAAATTAAGCTGATCTGCAGGCAGCTAATTTTTGTAGTGTCAGAAAACCATCGACTTCTGTAGTTTGGGCTATTCTTTCATATATAAACATTTAAAAAATAAAACTGAAACAGCTTTTAATGCAATCTGTGTTTACTAATACGAGATAATAAAATCACATAATATTACTTTGTATTGTGCTAATGGGTATTGCATTATGCTATATGAATGCTATATTAATTGATGGTATACATCACTACAGCACTTGCTGTGCAACCCAGAGGAAGAACAATTCTTGACTTTGCTAATACAGTAGACTTACCAAAGCCGTAAAAGCCTTTGGAGACACAAAAATATGAAAGACGTATTGAAGAGGTTTATTTGCTTTGCTTGTTATTGCATTACGTTAATTTGGATTCAGCAGGCCGTGTAAGAGAGGTGTTTGCTACCTGTTTGGGAGACCCTAGATGATACACTTGTGTGTAGCTCCTGGGAGCAAAATCTGCCCCTCAACCTGAGCTGTACCTGACACAACAGTGAAAAGGTGGGAGCAAAGGTGACGTTTGCCCTTTTTAGATATATATAAACACATACATATAGATACAAATATAATGTATACAATGTGTATATAGATGTAGATAGAGATGTACAATATCCTGTATGTATATATCATATATGTGGATATGTGTATACACACACATGTATACATATAAATACGTATATATACACAAAATGTGTGTCTATGCCCAAGTATCATTTAATCTTGCCAGCTTGGGTACTGCTAGCAGCATAACTGCTAGAAGCCACGTGCTCAGCACAGGCTGCAAAACTCTCCAGAAGGGCTAGAAAAATACATACACATCTTCCCCATTCTGGACAGGATGTTTTTGCAAGTCCTGTGTTATTATTCCCCAAAAGAGCTAGTTTAAAATGAGGTGAGATCTACTTCTGTGAGCTGCAGTGCTTTAAGCATAGAAATGTCCCATGGCTCTATCCAGCTTGTCCTCAGATTTGGGGCAATAACAGAGAGCTATTGAGAGTATGCAATGACTCCCTAGCATCCAGTAAGAGGATTTATTCTTCCTTTGATGAAAAGGAGAGCAGGACAATAAGGTTCAATCTGAAAATTTCTCAGCAGATATGTCTGTCAAAAATTTGACTGCAAGCTGCAGCTGCACTTAGGGTGCTGCAGTCAGAAAGAAGCAAATTGAAGGAATAAAAAGCTAGGCCAGGTATAAAATTATCTCAGTCATTAGTGTAGTCTTCAACCCATCAGATAAAACTTTAGCACTGCAACAATTATCTTTGCGTTGAAGCTCAGCCAGGACAGATTGAACCTAGGGCAAGAAATGAGTTCAGACTAAGCTTAATAGGAAGGTAGTAACCTTGTAACATCATCATTTTAAAGCCAAGTGCTGGAGAAGCAGTAATGGGCCAGGAGGAAGAGGTGAAAGTTGGGTGCCACTGCATGCTTCTGTGCAGAGCGAAGAAGCTCACAAGGGCCAGAGGTGGACTCCAAAATGTCACCTCTACAGGGAATCTCAATTTTTCACTGCAAGGATAGTTTAAAAAGAAAGAAGGAACAAGCCTTCTGTGTTTTCTCATCTTTCTGAAGTAAAAATTGAAAAAAAAAAAAAAATTTCCTAAAATCAGATACAGCAAAGTAATGATTGTTACCTCAGAATAGATCAATGTCCAACTCACAGTAGCAATGGGCAGAAGGAAACTTTGCACACCAAAACCCCAAAGGGTATGGAGGTGACCTAAATCTATTTTATAACCCCTGTTGAATTTTGACACTAGTACTGTTTCTGTGTTGCGGATTTTGAGCAAGCAATAGTTAAGTAGGCTTTTCTGAAGTTCAGCGTGAGTCTAAATGCATACTTCTGCTGGACAGGGTTTGAGAGCTCCTGAAAACCTATGGTGGCAATGATGTAACCTGACCTATTACCTTAATAATTTTATGTGCCCCGCTATGCAACTCATGCGTGGAATCACTAGCAACAATTACAGGAGCATCGGGTGAGATATAAAATGATGCAACATGACAGCTAAATGGTAGTTTTGTTTGTTTATTATCTTGAAGAGTCTTTATTGAAAAAACAGCCTTTCCACTTTCTGCGTAGAGCAGTTGTGACACTCAGCATCCACTTGGATCCATGCTTTGACCTGGATCTTTAGCTGTGTAGTGGCTACCTGACATGTTTGACATATCTCAGTACTTAAAATGGGCATTGGTTTTACCCTGTTGTTCTAATAGTAATACTTTGCTGTAATGACACCAATTTAGTTCATAGAGAGTTTTACTGGGTGGCTTTCCACCAAACGTTTAATCTTACATCTGGAACACAAGATTACCAATATATATCTGGGTGCACAGTTCATTGATTAACTTCTCAGCTGCTTAGTATTCTCCTATTAGTCTATCTAAATATTTCAAGAAAAGGAATAGCACAAAATCATGCCACCTTTTACACCTTCTATATATTTTCTTCAAGAGTATTTAACCAACATTTGTATTTTATTTCAGCTCACAAGCAAACTCCACTACGTTTTTATTACCTCTTTCTATGGTCCCAGAACATTGTCGTGCTTGAAAGACGTACAAGCTTCCCGACTCCAGACATCTGCAGAAGGTGACCCTACATGAAATGGGACAAACGTATATTTGTTGAGTTTCCTGGATGGACGAATGTCCCTATGTACAATGAGCCCAATATTTCTGGGAGATGTCAGGCTTACTGCTTTTGTACCACAAAGTTGTCTGCACAGGCGCATTAATTTTAGTGAGTCTGTGGCGTGTCAACTTACCACACCACATGGTAGCAGCACTAAGTCTGTTACTTCTCAGAAGTGCCCAGCTGGCTGGAGAGGTGTAGCAGGGTGGCCTCACACACCTGGGACCTCTGAATAGCCAGCAGTGCAATGGAAACAACTGTTCTGGCCAAGCTGATGGACAGCCGTATGAAACCCTCCAATTCTAACATCACAAATATTCAAAGTCAAAAACAAGAACCGTGACCAGGAAGCCCATCTATGTGATAGCTCTGAACTGTATGGCACAGTCCTTTCACAAATTAAAATCCATGGGTCCATATTTTGGGGTATCAAAACATTTTAGGCACCTTGAATAAGCACGAATTCCTACACCCCAGAATACCATTATTAGAAAGATAAGTATCTCTAAATATCTCCAAATATCCATATTATTTTTAAATTACTTCAGTTTCTCTTCCCCTTTTGGCAAGAACTCTGTAATGCAGTGTTAGCAGATAAGGATTTGGCATCTCCAGTGATAAAACACAGACCTTTTCTAATTCTGTTCAGCTCTATATTATATGGTGAAGAGTAAATTAATTTTGCAGCTCCAGATCAGAGATCAGATGAGCGGCAGTAAGACAACCACAGAATCTTTAGATCAAGGAATTCTTTTTCTTTAAATATTCATTCTATGAAAAATACAAATGCTGCCCTCAGAACGGTGATTCATACTTATCCAGATGTCCTTATCTGCATCAGAAAATATGACTAACTCTTGCACTAGCTATTTACTGTGTGTGTTTTATGGCCTGGGTCCTGGGACTGGAACTGTTGTGGAGTGGAGAGATGAGGTAGTCCATGGGCAAGCACTCTGATTAATCAATCAGCTTTGTTTCTCTAGTGTGAATGTGTGTGTGTGTGTGTGTGTGTGTTCAAGTTGGACATTTTAAATATCCTCAGCATCAGTAATGTTCCTTCTTGCAAACCAGCTTAGGTAGGAAACAAAATTATCCTTTACGTTTGTAGATATCATGGTTGTCTTCACAGGTCATACCAGAAAGCAAGGAAAAAATTGCAGCCAATACATGAATAAATAATAATGAGAAAATTTGCCAAATAATAGCTGATTAATAAGCAGAGGGATTTATATGGCAGCTGCTGAGCACATGCATCTTCTATGAGCATCGATGAGAAATGCATGCATGGGGCCGTTGCAGCGTTGTGTGCAGAGCTGCCACTCTCCAGCGCTGGTAGTCCTTCCAGACTGCTAACACAAATGTTTATCCCTCCAAAAGATACATTTTCTTTAGCTCTCTCAATCATAAGTTCAACACACACATTGCTCAATCTCCCTTCCAGAAAATATTAATTCCAAAGTGTTTTGTTTTGTTTCTTTTTTTTATGAAAAAAGAAGGAACAGGAGACAATTTTTTTGGCTGTGGACCAATGAGGGTGAGTGAGCTAAATTAATTTGAGAAACAAATTGTGTTAAGGGGGGGGGAGCTGATAGATAAGCAGTCATGGGAAATCTATCTAGAGGGAGGACAAACGAGCACAACTTGACTTTCATGTAACCCTTAATCTATTTATAGGAGGAAGAATCGGGAAATGAAGTACCTCTCAACAGCAGTTTAAGTCAACAACTAAAATTAATTGCCTTCACTTTCAAACTACAGTACTTGTGCAGGCTGCACATGAACAGCCAATTTCACACTCCTAGACTCTGGCAAAACGTTGACAAAACAGCCTCCTCTCGGAAACGGAGAAAAAGTCAGCCCTGCCTTTCCTAGCTTTTAATAAGCCTCCTGTTTGTCAAAGGGTGCAGAAAGTAATCTTGCGCTGCAGAGGCAGGAGGCCATCACTAAGATCTGTCCAGTTTTGCCTCTGCAGCTTGAGGATATAAAGTGCAAATATTTGCTCCTATGAGTTTGTATAGAAGATCGTGTTAGCTTGTATGCCAGTGTAACTCTGCACACCTTACACCTGAGAAGCCCGGCAATGCCGAAGGAGTGGCTGAGCACATAACTTGGGCCCTGCCCATGGTAAAAACACGTGGGTCCCATCCCACTTTTCTGCCCTCCAGTGAGGTGTTGGCGCACAGGGCTACCCAAGCTCTGCACCTAATCCTAACGCTGTAGGGCTCCGGCCAGCACCGCTCCGACCGTTCCTAGCTGTGGGGCTCCAGCCCTTGGCTTTGGGACATGGTGCCTGTGCCAGCTCCTGTCAGCCTCAGCTCTGACCCGGGGCAATCGCTGAGCTGTGGCCGGAGCCATGCCGCTGGCAGTGCTGCTTCGCCTGAGCTCACCAGCCTCGGGCCGGGCCGCGGGCCCTCGTTGCCTGCCAGCCCTCAGCACCACAGCCGCACCTCGGCACCGAGCTGCAGGGCAAAGCGCGGGTTCGCGTAAATAGTCTGTGAACTTGAATCGGTCGGTTAGTCCCACTGCCTTTGGTGGATCTGATTTAATAAAAGCAGATTTGCACTGCAGAGCCCTCATTATTACTATTTTTTTAAATTTTTGTTTTGGACAGAAAGTTGGGACAGTCATTAACTTTTTGGATTTTTCTCCCTTTGCATAGCTTGATGGCATACCCACTCTCTGTCTGAATGTTCAGCCCGCTGCTGCTGTGGGTATTTCTTATTCACAACGCTATTTCTCTCTTCCAAATGTTTTCGGTAACAAACAGATGAGCTGAAAGCCCAGCAGTCGGCAGACGGGACCCTCGGTGCTGCCGCTTAGCTGCTGCCTAACCTTGGCCAGATCACTTAAAGCCCTGTGCTTCGTTTACCACACATGAATACTGAGGCTTGGTCATGTCAGTACTGCTCTTGAATCCAATTCTTACACCACGTGTGTTTATTTCTGCAGGCTGAGGAAACACAAGCTGGGCGTAAAATAAGATCTTTTTCATTTGGCTGTTAAATGAGATCTTTTTGATGCACCCACAATCTGCAACGGGAAGAAAAATCTTGTCTGTCAGCCTTAGCCTACCTCAGATCTACTATGTAACTCTTAAAATATATGGTAGTAAACATGGGGTATGTATATGCTTATTTATATGCTGTGTTTACGAGAAGTTTTGAATTCTATCCCATTGTTTGTAAATATTCTATATAACTCATCTGTTTTTATGTATTAATTTGTATGTGTTCATTTATTTTTGGTAACAACCTGTTTTATGGAAATATTTTAATAAAAATCTGTGAACATGAGGAAAAGTAGAGCACAATACAGATGCACAAACAAACACTCGCTGCATGACTCTGAGGAAAAAAAAGTGTACATGGAATTCACACATCATCTAAATAGAGAAACGTATAAAATAGAAATGCAGAATGAACCGAGTGTGTAAATAAAGGCTAAACAGTACCATTGGCAGTCCTGCTTTCCTGCTGGTCTATCTGCCATGCCACAGAAAGGAAGGGTGGGGAGCCAGCAAGACAGAGGCGCATGGGTATCCCCATGCTCCTGGGTAAACGCCTGCGGGATGCAGGCAGGACCGCAAGCAGCTGAGCACCGGATCCGGCCCAGCACCCAGAAGTTTCGGAGGGCAGCGCTGGGCAGAAGGAGGCTTCCCCAGGAGCCATGGCAGGGGGGCACGGAGGTGATGATACCCTGGCGGCGTGCTACCCCGACGCGACAGCCTCGCTGCTGCACCGGTGCCACTCCAGCGTGCCTTGATTTATCAGTTTGGCTGGGTTTAATACGGCTGTCATAATATTTCCAGACTCACTGGGCATCACATGTCTTTATTAAAGTTTGCTGAGCATTTTGAGATCCTTTGACGAACTGTGCTAAATGCCAGGTGTTATTTTCACTTTTCCCCAGTCGTAGTTAATACAGTTGTCTGCTGTTTCTCTGATTGCTACAGTTACTGCAGATATAAAGACGTGCTAAGTAATAAGGCTATCAATCAACCAATGCATGGAAAAGCTCTAGGGGTGCTTCAAAAAGTACCAAAGACTGTTTTGCTTTTACTGCGACTTAACCTGATGCGCGGGGAGACAGAGCAGGTAGGAGCTGGCTTCCCGTCGCGCTGCAAGCAAGCAGCGTGCAAAGCTCACAGAGTGTGTGGCCGGTTGCGGGAGGGCTTTACCCCGCCATGCAGTGTCCTGTTCTCGGCCTTGGACCCCGGGTTTGGATCAGGTCAGCTCCAACCCAGGCATTTAGCAGGACTGATGCCTTCTTTCTGTCTCTGCCCATCCCTCATACTCATGCGGGACCCCCATATGGCTCATGGAAAGCCTTGAAGGCCAAGGGAGGGCCATCTGACCCAAAAGCAGCATTTGCCCTTTTTTTGTTCCTATTCAGCAGCGCGATGTGGAAATCCCGCTCCGGATTTCCTCGAACGAAGCCCTGTTGCCAAACTGTAAAACCGGGTGCAATCTCTGAAGCGCTGACTCCTGCAGTTTCAACATCTGCCTTTCCCGGCTCCGGCGCAACAGAGGATGCTCCACCTGGAGCCGAAACAGTTACAGGGGGAAGACGCGAGTGACCTTGAAGTTTATAGTAAGGAGTGTTTTGGAACACAATGGTGAATTTTGTAATGAAATGCCAGAGCTGTTTACACTTCAGAGAGGATTTTTGACCAAGTTCCACATCCAAGGTTAATAATAATGTTTCGGGTGCAGAAGTCATGGAATAAGTAAAAAGTTGGCTCAGAAATTAATGATGAAGAATGGCAAAACAAAGAAAAGAAGTGATATGAGATGAATTATAACAGGAGGAACTGTAAACTAGACCAGAAACTAATGCATGAAGATACAGAAGATTGCAATCACATCAAGGCTAATAGATAAATGTAATATGAGTCCTTCAGCATGCTTGTTTGAGATTAGCCTGTGTATGCCATGAAACACTGGAGGAAAAAAAAAAGAAATGGAACAGTCAAGACTAAGGCTTTGGTCAGTATAAGTATATATCTGTTTAAAAAAAAAATCTATTTGAACATTTGCCCAGAACTTAGAATGAACCCATCTGCAACATTCATGAGCTTCATGCAGTTAGGTAATATTTTTGTTTTGTTTTTCAATTCCTGGGTGATAATAGAGGTGATAAATGAAGTGGTGTACATCACTTGTGAAGAGGGTTGCTCTGGCTGCTGGCATTAAACGGAGCAGAGCTGCAAGAGAAGAGGGATTGCCCAGCTGCTGCGGCAGGGCTCAAGTGACGCAGGGTCACATCCTTTTTTCCCCAGATGGCATGCGATACCAGGTCAGCTGAGTGTTTCTGCCTCCACTGGAACCACCATCTGTGGACACCTACACACCTCTCCACATCTGGCCATTGGCGTCCCTCTCGCTACATTTCAGGTCCCCTTGGAAAGTTGAGTTAAAGCTCTTCTGTTCTGTGCTGAAGTGCTGAGATAGTGCAGCACCAGTGGACATGAAAGTACTTTATGTGAACAGAGAGAAGTGGGATGTGCCCACAGACTCATGTGTGAGTACAGATACACAAGCACATGCAGAGGCATGTAAATCCCTTTGCTATACCAGAATGTAGTCTCCCTCTCAAAGTGCATTCAGGTGATGATATTGGTAACACTGTAAGCTTATCCAAAAGATTTGCATTTTTTCACTTACTCCTGCAGTTCCCTGTGGTGGTGGTTTCTAACGAGTGCAAGTTTTCCCCTGCAAAGAGCTGCACAGCCTTGAGTTGAAACCTGTGTGTGGTGGCTGCTAACGCAAGGTCACAGGCTGAATCAGGGGAAGGGGCTGTGCTGACTGGGTACAGGAAAGGTAGATCCTCCTATGCAGCTGTCCCAGTTCAGTAACACGAACTCCGCTCTTTTCAGAAATCCTTAGTAAAAATAGTAAGCTACAGCTTGGAGGAGGTGATCATCCAAATAACCCAGGAGTTGTGAAAAATTATTTTTTAAAAGGTTAGCATTAAAAGGTAGAATAGGCAGATGATTGAAAACAGAGCGCCCCATTTAAGCATTAACTAAAACACTAAGAATTTGAAAAAAAAAAGAGAATTTAGAAGACTTCATTTATCATCACATGGTAAGCATTTCTTGCCTATGTGGTCCTAGACTTGCTATGTCTTTTTATTAATGAGCTTCAGCTTGTCTCTGCAAGCCAAGACATACATTCTGTGGCAGCGTCCTGTCTGTAAGTATATTGGTCCAATTCAATGTGGTACTCGAAACTCAGACAACATCAATCATGAAGGCATGAAATGGTTAAAAGAATAAAAGCAAATGATGCTTTCCCACACAATGCTCAGACCGGACGAACTGAGCCACTCCTGCATGTTACTGAGTCATGGTAACTTCTGGAGCAACATGATTTTTTTGCATTGAAAAACCCTGTAAAGACATTTCTTTTTAATGCAGAAATAACCTTTTGGAAGATATCTGTTGGAAGGGCAGAACTGGAGACATGGGGAACTGCACATTTCAAATCTACATACTTTTTTTCTTTTTTTTTTTTTTTTTTAGAAGAATGCCTTACAATGCACAGTTACCTTTCAGCCAGCTTTCACTTGGGAAACAAAATAATGTGGCCTGCAGCATGTATCATTTACAGCAGGGTTAATCAGGAGTTACTCCACTGACGCTAGTACTTACACTGGTGTAAATCCCACGTAAGTGAGGCCGGAGTGATTTCAGAGTAACAAAGAATGTGACAACAGCAGCTTTCAGCTAGTGCCTACTGGTGGCCCCTACCACATGGGTTTTCAGGAATCAAAACCCAGTGTGTCTGAACCCATGTCAACTCAGACAGTGAAATAAGGCAGCCTTTCTAGTCTGTTTCTCAGCATGACAATGCTACTACAGTATTACTCTAAGGTCTTCTGAGTAGCTGCATTTAATAATGCTTTACAGTAAGGTTCCATTTATAAACACTTCATTATTAATAAAGCATGGCAATTTGTAGCATGCATAAAAATTATTTATATTCATGTGCTAACCAAGCCCATAGATTTAATAATATTGACGTCTTATAACACGCGTTGTAACAGCTTGTCACAGCATCATCTGTTAAGCATTTCTTACTAATGCATTTCATACCATGCCTTATAATAATTTGTTAAAGGATGCAGCTGCATCTATTAAGCCTTTCATAAATATGAATAGCACATTTTCTAAAATGGCACCATATATTAAATTATTACTGGATATTCTAACTGGAAACAGAATTTCTCTTTCTCGCTTTCCCTCTTTCCTTATTTCCTTCTTTCCTTTCCTTTTCTGTCTCTGTGTCCCTGCCCCCCCGCCCCGCCCCAGTCTGTCCGTCTGTCTCTCTGTCTCTTTCTTAATTCAGCTAAAACCCCAGCTTTCTCCTTATGTGTGGTGGGGAGCTGTTTCAGCTCAGTAGGGTTTCCTGGTCTCACGTACCATATAATTTGGGCACCTCGGTTTGAAAGCAGCTTGGGGGCAACTTCAAAAAACAGTGAAGTTCATGGAGGTACCATACCTCACTGGGACCAACAAGAGAGCCAGCTGTGAAAGAGGAGATGAACAACCTTGAGTTTCGTGCAGGGGTGGGCTTGTGGCCTGCTCCTGAGCCAGGAAGCAAACGAGCAAAATTGGTATCAGTGGTCCCTCTTTGCTTCTCAGGCACCACCAGTGTTTAACCACAGAATAATTTCTTTTCATGCAGAAAATAATGAATTAAATGGAATTAAAAATGAATATAATAATAAATCATCTTGTTGTCATGAGGGTCCAAATCCAAAAGATTTGTTTGTGAATCTTCTCGGCAATAGAAGGCCTTATGCCTCCCCGGGATGCAAGTGGCAGCAAGAACACAGTGTGCGTGCTGGAGCAGGACCTTGTGCGGCTGCTTGGGGTAGCTAGGTTTATGAAAATACTTGTTTGCTTGCAGAGGTAAGTGGCATTACAAAAGTTGTGAGCACAGGTTAGGTATCAAACCCTCACGTCTGCCATGAGATCCACACACGTTCCTGGGATCTGCCAGCCATCTTGCTCCCAAGTTTGGTGTTGCACTCCTTCAGTGATTTTATCCTCACCTATCACAAAATTATGATGTTCCCCGATGCCTCTTAGATAGAAACTTCCACCCAAGTGACAGCTCCTTACCCCAGCTCTGACTGTGGTCCGTTGCCTTTTGTTCCTGATGAAACATTGTTGAATGCTGCTATACAGCACTTGCCTATATTGCTGCACACACGTATACAAAATGCCAGGTTATGCTTTGCAGCAGTTCACTTCTGCACTTTATTCCTGTTCAGGTAATACTTCTTTACTTTTTTTTTCCCCCTTCTTCTGTGATATAATCTAAAAATGTGGCACCCTGCAATGTTATTAGAGATTAAATTCTTAATTATGAATTTCCTTGCTTTTGTGAGTTTGCCTCAGATACTTAACATTTTTAATGTCATTTTTATGCGAATTTCCATGCTATTTTAATTCATTAGTCATGGGCTATCATTTTTCGATGTAATTACTGTAATTTCATCAAGTGACATAATTACAGTAAATACTTTGAGTAATTACTATTCATATGGAAAAAGATATCTGGAGGTGTAATAATGTCATATAATAAAATATTTATGATGTGTAAAGACAAATTATGATGACATATTTACATCACGTAATGGCATGACAGCGTTCCATATTTACCTTGGGTGAGGATAATGACATAAAAATAAGTTTCAGTGACATCATCTGTTGGTAACAATTACAAAGACTTGTGCAGCATCCAGGTACAGCAAATTCAATAACTCTCGCCTTTTAAAAATAAATAATCTTCCCTCACCCCCAGAAATGCCACAAAAAGCCAGAGGGTTGATCTATTGCCAGTTGAGGTCAAAGGAAGGATTTATGCTGACACTGACATCAGATGGCACTGTGCTGGGCCGGGAGATTTTTCCGTGGGAGAGCAACTGCCTGCCACTTTTAGTAACTCCAGGTATAAGAAGGGAGACATTTTGAAAGAAAAGAAGAAAACTAGCGTGAAATACACTTTAGAAAATGTTCAGACAGCGTGAGGAGTGTGTACAGATATTTGTGGGTGTGTATGAGATGACAGATAAGTAGTGATGTTAAGAAGCACTATGAAGCTTGCAAGGCCAAGCCTTCTGCAGGTAGGAAATACCAAGTTTTATTGATAAAGGTTCAATGTAACATTTCATCCATCACCTCTGTTGAACACGGGCAGGATGACCTCTCATTTCACTGCAGTAGCCCTGCCTTGCTCAGGGGCTGCTCTGGCTGAGCAGGAGCCACACAGTGAAGGAGTTGCCTTTCGGTGAGACCTCTGCCTCCTATATTGCAGAGCATGGTCGCGGTGGGGTATAAGAAGCAAAGACTTTCAACAGGAGAAAGAATAAAGAAACAGATGTCTGAAATCTCTCCCTACCTGGGCTATTCTTGACAAAAGCGTCACAATTTGCCACTGGTTGTGTAGTCCCCATTTTCTGAATCTGGGGCTTAATCTGCCTGGTGGAAAGGCTCAGTGCTCAGGGTAGCAACTGAAGGCCAAAGAAACCAGGCTGGCACTCCTAAACTGCTCTAACCAACAGGCAGGTTCAGGGCTTATCCACTTGCATGCTTAAAATTAGTGAAGTTATTTGACCTTAAATTCGCTATGCCTTCGCTGTTCATCAACAAAACGATGCTTATCCCACCCTCTGACCTTCCAGAGATCTGATGAAGACAACAAACAGTTGAGAAGAATGCAAATAATGTAGCAGTGCATGCCAAAGGGAGTTAATATATCTGCCTTCATGGCAGGGCTTGCACGGTGGGCCGTGGCAGAGGCCAGGAGACTCGGTCGGAGCAGTGAGCTTCAAGGGAAATGCTGGCTTTGGGTCTCCATTGAAGTCGGTATATCTTGTGCTCTGCACTAAGCCAAGGCCCCAGGAAGAAAAAAAGGCAAATAATCATGTAGTTGGAGACTAGAGCATAACGCATAAGCCTGAGGAGGCCTACGTAAGTTTGCATAGATAGTCCAATTTTTGAAGCTTTGCTTCTGTCAGTGTAGGACTATCCTCACAGTAGCATGGTTAGGGACACTATACGCACCTAACGTGCATACAGCACAGTGATATTTTATTTTACAATGGCTTGGTCTATGCATATGGGGTAATACTCTGCATGTGCTACAGTTGTACTTTTTCTCCCATTTACGTGCGAGTTGCCCGGGAGATGACTCCTGACACAAGTTGGTGTGATCACATATAAGCCACTCCGTGCGACATCCCGCTTATACCTTGGTCCAGGGTCTGTGAGCAGTCCACACAACCATTTTATGTTGAGGATTATGAAAGTATCATGGAGGCTGAAGGCATACTAATAAAAGAACCATTTATTGATTTATTGTAAACTACAGCAGCATTCATTTTCCTCTGCGGGTTACAGATGGCTCTCCCTGCTCTGCTGGGAGTGGGGGTATCTTAGTGGGACCTTACTGTAAAGCAATATCTTTTCCTCTAGATCCGGAAGAAACACCATAAAATTGATGTTACCCTTTGTGCATCTGTGAATCCTAATAAAGTCACCTAGGACAAAAAAAAAGGGGGGGGGGGAAGTGGTTTTGGGAGCAGAGGGAATCAGATGAAAATAACACCGATGCTGTGCCGTAGACATTTGGGATTTGCCACATGTTATCATCAGGTGTCAGCAGTGTCATTCCCTTTCAGAGCAGAGAAGCATAGGACTTGGATGCTAAGGTCAAAGCCAAAAAAAGTTTGCTTTTTAAAAAAAAAAAGTCTGAGGATCTGATAGACTGTTAGAGTCTGATAGATGCTGTCTTTCTGTGGCTTTAGCTCGATAAGTCTCAATGCCATCATTATGACATACAGCAAATACCTAATGTCACTTAAATATAAGTATATGCATGTCATGCATAACACACGTTATCATAAATATATGTCATTTGTGTTTGCATACATTAACGAAACCAGACCCTTACTATTTCTGGAGAATGAACCACTGCTTGATTTACAAACTTGCAGAGGTTTTGAAAGGTGTTAATAAACTTCAGTGCGCTGTAGACAATGTTAAATTGCTTGCCAAAGCCCCAGGCTAAGTTGGTCTTGTAAAGCTTAAAACAGATCCTTGGAACTTGCAGACAAATCCAAAGACCAAAAAAAAAAAAGAGAAAAAGAAAAAAATTAGAAATCAGATGCTCAAGAGACAATATTCTTGCCAGTAACATGACAGAATCAAGTTAATTCAAAGTGATTCAAACAAGAAAGACGATTTTTTTTTTTTTTTAGGATATTGCTGGCCAGTTCTGCATCCTGAATCTGATTGACATATGATACTACTAGGCTGAATGAAGACATTTTGCACATGTTTTTGCTTTAAAGAGCAATTGCTAGGGGTAACACTGGTTAGTTACAACGTGGAGACATGCCAAACTATTCTGAATGAGAGTAGATTGCTGGCTATCTCATGCTTCAAGGTTTGTAGGGCTGGGTGGATAATTAAGCATTCCTGACATCGCCGTGTGGTCATATAAACTCAGAGGGCTGGAGAAATTAATGTGGAAGCTCAGGTTCCTACTGGGTGTGCTGTCCAGTTCTGTAAATGGGGATTTCCACTCCAAGAAGTTCAATGAAGTCCACAGTAGACTTTATGGGAATATCTTTGACTATTATTGAAATTTCACCACAAAACCTAATGTTTTGACATAATTTTTTGACAGGGCTTTTTGGACTTCTTTTTTCTAATACCCATCTCTTTTCAGTACAGCCTTTAAATTTATTCACCAGAGATAGAGTTTTATTATTTTTTAACAATCATCTATAGCTTTTGAATATAGTTTCCATATTTGTAGGTTTTGGAAAGATTTTTCTGAATGAAAGCTCTTCTGCCCCACAAGGTGTTGATGCATTATTGAGAGCAATAGCAAATTAGCTCATTAATTCTTGACAGCAGTCTGAGCCAGCAGAGGCAAGTTGGGTGGGAAAGTCCTTAAATCTCTGTCAGCATTTAAACTCTTTTTTTTATTTACTTGGTTTTCAGCCACCATGGTTGATCCTCCTGTTAGAGCGCCTGTTCACACTTTTGAGTAGCTTCAATTTTCCTCATCCTGTATATTTTGCATCAGATAGCTCAGCAACAAAATGCTTCCCAAGTTCTGTTTAAAAAAAACATAAACCCAAGGCAATTCTACTTGAATTTCCAGCCTATTAGTGCATATCACATGTTTCTTCCCAATTGAGAAAGAAGAATATGAGTTTCTGCACCAGCCACTTTCTTGAGGATTACATGGCATTAGCACAGGGAGGGAGTGGGAGAACACTACACAAACTGAAACAGCTGGCTTGAACTTCACCTGGCAAAACCACTAATATCCGAGACTGGTTAATCTAAGTTTCCAATGTTCAGAATGAAAATTTTCTAGTCCATGTGCTGGCCTTTTCCAGCCACCGATTATACCTTATTTTGGACAACTCAAGCTCTATTTGAGTTATCAATCCATGTTTTCAGCAATGGGTCTTCAGCTTTACACCCTTTAGTTCCACATTACTTGTATTTGATCACTCTGTGCATTCGTGCGTGTTAGCACTTCCTCCATTTTTTGTCACGCGGGGTAAATTGAGAGATCCTCCCGTGTGGCTGAGATCAGGCCGTGGCCCAACACCTCCAAGGGATTATTTGCATCACTGTACACAATGTGTCAAAGCATCATGCCTTAATCTGGTGAGCGTACTGACAGGGCTCGTGATGTGACAAGGCCGATCAGTCGATGCTGTAGATGTCTTGCCGGTAGTGAGTAACAGGGGTAACAAACGTGGGGGGGGGTGAAGAAAAAACAGTGCATGGAGAAATGGAGATACCCCTCCACCACCCTTCCTAATGATGACTTGTGTCCACAGTGCGGGCATTGCCAAGCGCCTTGGAAATATATCCACATCTTAGCAGCAGACAGTGCCCACCAGGCCATTAACACTTATTTCTAGTCTTTTCCAAACTGCGGTTTGTTAACTAGCAACTAGAACTTAAAGTAAAAATGTCTAAACATCTATAACTGAAATAAGTCAGCGCTCTGTTTCAATAAACTTAGAAGTGGCATTGCAGGTTTTTTTGTATTGTCTTTCGTGAAGGTATTTGCTTCCAGACTGTATTAACAAAATATGTTGTTTGACAGATATCATCTCAGCAGACAGGTTGCCTAATCTGTTTTATTGACAAATTGACTTATTATTTGATCAACTTGAATATAGTCTTCAAGATACATTTCTATTATAAAAAAGTAGATGGAACAGAGAATAATGTGTTTAGTCCATCATCCTCTTTTAGCTGTCATTTAAACACTGGTGTGTCTGTAAGAAAAGAAAAGAAAAGTTTTACAGTTGTTTTGATCATGCTGTCAGAATTGTCTTTATTGTCTGTGGGGGAATCGCCTATGTAATTTCTTCTTCCTTGATACGATAATATATTGACCTCCCTCATTCAGTCAGAAGAAAGCAGGTTACGATGGCTCTACCCACCACCTACATGAAGTTTCATATTCTAACAGAAGAGAAACAAAGCATCTCCGGGAGCCAGAATCACTTATACTTCACTTCCCCTGTGTTCTCTTTCAATGGGACCTGGAAACAAAGTGAAGTTAAAAGGTTTTCCTCACCAAAGTCAGAAACAATTTAAAAAAAAACAAAAAAAAATTTCTAGGCTGTTTTGTTACAGTCTTTTCATTAAAGGTGGTGGTGCTGGGGATGTTGGTTATGTTTATTTTTAAGTCAGTAAGTTGTACTTGAAAAGTTTCAAAGATATAATGAATAAAAACCCCTTAAAATCTGGATTAATTTGGTTAACAAGGTAAACGTGAAAGCTTTAAGATTGGTCTTCAGCTGATTGTTTTGGGAATCTTGCTTGTATCCTCACCTTTGCTGCCTGGTTTTGATGGGAGAAATCCTGCTCACCCCTGCCCTGTGGGGCTCCGATGCGCCCTGAGTTAGTGCACAGGCGCTGCCACAGGCATCAAGTGAATTATAAGATCAAACAAGATTCACATTTGGACCAACAGAAAAACCTGCTATCTTTAGTTGTTTGCTTTTAAAACTGAACATCAGAAAGAAATTAATACCTGGGACCAAGGCACTCATTAAAAAATTCCCTCCGTTTAGTCCATTTGCGAGTGTCCATTGCAATTTGTCCATTTGTAATTGTGCTCACAGTAGGTGGATCAGCTCTACTGGAGGGTAATAAAAAAGGCCCTGATTTGTGTGTTTTGAATCCTTCTGGATTCAAAATAATTACCAATGATGAAAATCTTACTCCTTTTAAATCAAATGGAATAGACTTTTCATTGGGAAAGTAAATGCTCAAACTGAATTTAAAAAAATTTAGGTAGTCAATACAAGGTAAAATTATTTTCTTCTTCTCCTTGTTTAATTCAGTGGGTAAGTATGTCCTTAGAGGGAAGTTGTACATGCTTTTGAGCCACAAAGTCAGGATTTTGATAAAAAGAAGCCCAAAATCAAAACAGTTATGTTTGCAATGTGGGAGCTCTAGGAGTGAGAGCAAAATTGGGCCTTGAGCTGTACCACCCCTGGCCTTGGTTTAGCAAAGCACAGATCTGACTAATGGAAACCTGGCCACAGAAAAAAAAACCCACTAAACCACCCACAATTTGCCCATCTTTGGGTTTTTTTTTCCCTTCCTATTTTTTTACACTGCAGACATTTAATGCCATGCTTGCCTGAGAGCTTTTTCCTGTAGCTAATAATACTTTGCACTGCTGTAGTGCCTTTAATCCAAAGATCTCAAAGTGCTTTGCAGGCATTAATGAATTAAGCCTCATAACACCCCTTTGAAGTAGGTATTATTATAGCAGTCTTAGAGATGGGCTGAGTAATTTTCCTGAAGTTGTAGAGCAAGTCTCTGTCAGAGTCAGGAATAGCCTGCTGAAGTCCTGCGTCTCAGCCGCTTCTCTAACCACCACACCATTCTCCCAGACTAAGTCTCTTAAATCATTTTAATTTTAAATAATTACTTTGATTTACTTACTGTATTTAAGTCATATCTCTCTTAAATACAAGGGGAGGCATTGATTTATCCTTGGTGGGTTAGGCATTCACTGCCTGTGAAAGTTGCGCTGATAACGTGAAGTTAAACCGACACAAATCCCTGTGTAGGGATGCTCTTGCGGGGGGCTAGGAGGGGCTTTTCAGGGCTTAGTTTGAGCCCCTGTCTTCACGCACACACCCTCAGTACTGTACAGCTACATCGGTGCAGCTGACACCCACCCTAGTCGCCGGTGCACCAGCGCAGCTGCCTGAAATTACCAATGGCATTTTCTGTCGGCAATAATTTACACAGTAAATGGTCCTTCATATGGCTAGAACTGTACCTATGCAAGCGGTTTACATTATTTGTGATAGACCAGCCCTCCTTCCTCCTCCCTGAGATTGTTAACTAAGACTAAACATATAGTCAGGACTTAAACCAAGCCCAACTTATCTCAAAAAGCCATTCAAACTGCAGCTTGAATTGCCACACAGGGCTGGCAGATTTTTAACTAAACCTTTTAGTTTAGCTTTTAATTATATTTTCAATTATGTATGTACCATTCTAGTGCCATTAAGACCCAGCTGTACAGAAAGGCTCCCTGCTTGAAGTATTTTAGATTTTGTGGAGGGATGTATTTTGGTGTGACTTTAACCTCTTCCTAATTGACTGGGCCTCCACAGGGATGGGGGCAGGGGCAAGCCTGATTTTTGGCCAAACTAACTTTCCGTGCTGCCTCTGGCAGCAATTTTAGAAGCATCCAAAAAGGTAAATTGGTGTAAGCCTGCAAATAACCAAACCCATAATCGATGAATTTGTCATCTCATGCCAAGTAGTTTGCTTTGATTAGGTTAATGGGTCAGGAATGACCATTCCTTGGTACTGCCGTCACATGCCCTGCAGCAGTACAGTGCTGGTGCGGTGGTGACAGCTGAGTTCACTGGACGTACAGTGCTATGAGCCGAACCTGGTCTGAGATGGAGGAGGACTCTGGCTGAGCACTGGGTGCTCTCCCCGCTCCCCCGGCCCCAGGCGCCTGCTGTGCTCCGACTAGGCTGCTCCGCCAGCAGGAAAAAAAAAAAAACCCAAAACCAAAAAACCCCCAAACCAATAAGCACTGGCTAATCTCTCAAGGTGGCAGATACAGATAGCCAGCTCCCAATGACAGGATTTTTGAGTAGCCATGCCAGACGTGGCGTAGAGTGAGCAAGGGTGGGTAGGCAGGGAGGTGTGTGCGCATGTGCATGGCACATGGTGTGTGGGGAGTGGGAACCTGCAACCTGGCTGAACCACGCCGTAAGACCAAGAGCGTAGTAATGTCTGCAAAGTTCACGCGACTGGAGGCTGGAGAGCAACTGTTACAAATGATACCCGGGAATCTGTAGGATCTCTTTTCATTAACTTTCAGATCAAATTTACTTACGGGAGAAAAACCCTCACCGAAATCCCACAGTGTCTGCTAACTGCCAGCCTTGCAAATCCAGCCCGGAACAAGGAAGGCAGGCTGCCACCCCTCTGCCCTGTGTAGCCACGTTAGCGGGAAGGTTTTGCAGCTGGGGCATAGCTGATGCTCACACAGCTGCTGACACCCCCAGCCTTTCTAAATTAGCCCAACAATGCTGTGGTGCGATTTTCTTTTTCCTGTCCTCATCGTTAGCTTGCAAGCAACCTCTGATTTCAGTGCACGGCCATCAGTGCTGCCGAAACACCAACAGACGTGAGCGTAAGCATCCCAGGGACTGAAATTAGCTACTCCGACTATCTCAAGCTCATTGGTCTCAGGCACTAGATTACTTTGATAAACATGTTCACAAGACTTTCTGTACCTTTTCAGTATGTGCTTTCCACTGGTTGGCCTGACAGACACTGCTTGTTCTTCTCCCACATTGCTTTTCTACAATATTGCTGAATATTTATTAACTGAAAGCTTATTGACAAGCTCCTGTGCACTCTTTCTCGCTGATGCTGAAGTCACAGCACTGTGCTTCCTCGTGAGGCACATACGCTTTCCATAACCTTTCATGGCTTCTGTGGGGGGTCTTTTCACTTTCCTACACACATACAGCTCTGTATGTTACTTTCTTGGTAGGAATGCGCTAATTGTCACACGTCTTTCTTTTTTAAATAGATTAATGTCATAATTATCCTCATTTTCTTCCTTCCTGCTACAGGCAATTGCTGGAATGCTTTAGCATTTAAAAAAAAAAAAAAGAAAAGAAAAAAAAGAAAAAAGAAAAAAGAAAAAAAAAACACAAACCCAAAACACCCCCCCCCCCCCAACTTGTCTGGGGAAAGAATTGTTACCACTCCCAAGTCTAGGCCATAATATCACTTAAGCACTCTAGAAACTTTTTTTTACTTCAGCTGCACCTTTAGGGTTTAACTGGTCTTCATTCCCGTTTTTGCAAAGCTCAGCCTTGTCCACTCATATTACAATTTAGATATATCTTCAGCTTAGCTTTTCTCATGTTCTCCTAGACATTTTTTCCCCACTGGTTTAGGGAACATTATTGCTCCTGTTAGGTACCAGCCCAGCCACAAAAAAAAAGAAGAAAGAGGAAATCATATGTCCCTCCATCTCAGCGTAGCGTGGTGAGAAGGCCTATGTGTTCAGTGATGCTTCAGGGCCAGGTGGGCAGCGTGTGCCATGCCAGCGAAGGCATAAGATAGCAGGGCTTTGGCAGCGGTATTCCTTGTTTCAGGTCGTATTTGTTAAAAGGGCAAAGAAGCAAAATGTTTGCCTTGGCCCAAGTTGCAGGTAAGGTGTCAGGCACACTGAATACAAACTACACCATAATTTGACAGCCACACTGCCCAGCGCGGTCACGTTTGTTCCTCTGGCCTTTCAGGTAGTCAGGTGCTGCCTTCATCACGTTGATGATAGTAACGGATAAAGGGATTTTCAGGGGTTAAAGGATGCTGACATTTATTGGCCTGAGCCTCACATTATATGGTTCTGCTCAGGTTCATTTCCATGTCACGGGACAGGTGCTTGTCCTGGTTTCGGCTGGGATAGAGTTAATTTTCTTCTTAGTAGCTGGTACAGTGCTGTGTTTTGGATTTAGTGTGAGAATAATGTTGATAACACTCTGATGTTTTAGTTGTTGCTAAGTAGCACTTATCTTAAGCCAAGGACTTTTCAGTTTCCCATGCTCTGCCAGCAAGCAGGTGTGCAAGAAGCTGGGAGGGAGCATGGCCGGGGCAGCTGACCCGAACTAGCCAAAGGGATATTCCATACCATAGAATGTCATGCTCAGTATATAAACTGGGGGTAGTTGGTCGGAAGGGGCAAATCGCAGCTCAGGCATCAGTCAGCGGGTGGTGAGCAATTGCATTGTGCATCCCTTGTCTTTTCTTGGGTTTTATTTCTTTTTTTGTTATATTCCATTACAGTTATCATTATTGTTATTATATTTGTATTATTATTAGTATTATATTATATTTTATTTTACGTTAGTTATTAAACTGTTCTTATCTCAACCCACGAGTCTTACTTTTTTTTCCCCGATCCTCCTCCCCATCCCACTGGGAGGGGGGAGGGGGGAGCGGCTGCGTGGTGCTTAGTTGCTGGCTGGGGTTAAACCACGACAGTGCTATATAGGTGCTATAGGCTGTATCAGGAAGCTGCCAAAATAGACCTCTGGTTTGCTGATGGGATGTTTCAGGTGCCACCCTGCTCCCAGGAAGAGCACAGAGGACAAGCTGGCAAGCAAGAGAAGTGCGGGCAGGTTCGTAGGACCTCCACCAGCTACCTCCTGCTTTCCCAAATATTGCGGAAATCTGGAACCATAGAATGGCATCTGTCAAGCCGTAGGCACTTGAGAGTAAGCACCCATCAGAATAACTTACTGTCAAAAACAGGTACAAATTCATTTCATCCCACTTTGTGCCATATGCTGCTGTCAAAACTTCATGAACTGTTTAGGCAGCATGTTGGGACATTTTGACTAACTATGAGCAGAGCTATTTTTTTCATAGCTTTGTGTCATCAGCGTTTATAATCGGGTATTTCCCTGAATTTGCTTTGGTCTCCGAACAGATAAGCCTATAGAAAGTGGACATAACCTGGGAAGGTGGGCACAGGCCAAACCTCCGGATTCAGCCATCCCCATTTATGAGGCGCCCCGACTCTGAACTGGAAATTGCACTGCACTACATTGTTCGGGAACCAACTTTTTCTTCTGTTTTAATGCTGATATTTTAAAGATGGGGTGAATTTTTTTCCTGTGATTTGATGAAAACCTTGAATTTTGGAGCAGACTGGTAAGCTGAATCTAAATCTCAGCCATTGAGGCCAGCCGTTTTGTTCTCCTGACAAGAAAATTAACTAGCACGCCCTTCGCTGTAATAAGTTGGAAACAGACCACAGGATAGGTAAAGAACACATTTGCTGTTTTATTGGTGCCTTGCAGGGCAATAATACTGAAAAAGGGGAATGCAAAAGAAACAAAAAACCAAAAACCAAAAACAAAAACCCAGGATGGTGGCAACCCACATTGTATTTTTTTTAAAGAGTACATCAACTCCTGTTTTTTTTTATTTATTGTGGCATGAATGATAACATAAAACCAAAACATGAAAATATACAACTTATATTACACTATGTGTTATGAACAAAATATAAATCTATAACTCTATGTTATATTTACATAATTATTTCTTTTATTAAATTTCAAGTGAGATGGTAGGTTGCACATACTTTGTTTTAAGCTCCAGGCATTTGATTGTCTCTATTTCTTTTCTATTTTCATTTCACTTGTAAAATCCAAAACGTTAGAAGGAGTAAGAGCTTTAGAGCCAATGGAGCTATATAAATACTGTTTCAGCAAACCAGTGACAAAAACACTGGGGAGTAGAGAAATCAGTCAGTAGAAAAAACGAACTTGACATGTTCTTCAATCTGGGAAACTGACAAGTTAAGATAAAGTTGAAAAAATGTAAATATAAACCAAGCTAAACAGCCAGCCCATGCCCTGTGAATTGAGGATACACTTGAATCCACATCTAGTGAATTACACACAGTTCTTTGCAAAATTGAAGGTATGATTCTATCGAGAAGTGGGCAGACAAAAATAGTTCCTATCCGATACATCATGCCCTTAAACGTACGAGATATCACATAGTTGCCATTCATTCTAGCAGATGAATTCTTGGTAAGTAAGGTCTACGTTTCCACGGAGTATTATTATTTTTGATGTTACGACTGTGATGTCAGAGGCTTCTTCGGGGACTATAACAGCTCATCTCTTTGGATTAAAAAGAAAAAGCTCTGAAAATGTGCTGTAAAAAGGTTAAAGACAATTTACTTTCTAAAAAATGATTTAATTAAAGAGAGAGTCTACTGCAGTAACCAAATCTTTGAAATAATGTCTTCGAAGAAAGAATTTCTTCCATATGCATTCATAATAAGAGGATTTGGTTACAAAACTAATTAAATGCTATAATAATAGCTAGTGTTCTTTTCTGGGGGCCTGATTAATATAGCGGAACGGTTAAATAAAGATGTTAAATGCACTTAAAAATCCTATTTTACTAATATAAGGCATGAATAAATTGAAAAAGGATATACTCTGTGTTATTTAATTGAGCTTAGAAGCAAGTGCCTCAGTTTTTTTTCTTCTTTCTTTTCCCCTTTTCCCCACTGCTGATGTTATTCTTTTGTAAGCTCGCGAGACGCACGGCGTAAGCGGCTCCCCCGATTTAGGAGGAGATGGCCTGTACGCCCCTCCCGGCAGCTCCCCAAGACCACCCTCGCTCGCCAGGCTCCCAGGGAAGAGGGGAACGAAGCCCGCCTCGGCATTAGGGCCTCGATGCGCTTTTAGGTTAATACGATCCTAATCTCTTCTAACCTGGTTTTTCTACATGCTCCAGGGCACAGAACCCAAGAAAAAAAAGAAACAAGACAAGAACATCTTTTTATAAATCTATGTTTTGCTTTGTTTTGTTTTTCCTAAGAAATTAAAGAGGGACAAACAGGGCCTCATTTTCAAATCTGGTCTTCTACTGCCGAAGGATACATGGGCGCTCATCCTTGGACCCAACAAAACATTAGCACAGGCGTTAAGTACTTTGCTGGTTTGGGACCCCAGAGCCTTTTTTTTTTGCCTTTTTTCTTTTTAACATTGCTGCATCGGTTTGAACATCCAAATGCAGGACATGGATAGTCTGCTAAAGCTACCCATTCGAAAAGCCTGACCAAACCCCAGGCTCTAGTGTAGTCTCTCAGACGGAAATGTGTACGGTACCAAAATTAGCGTTCATCTGAGCCCTAGTCCGGGCCAAGGCAGCGAGCAAAGCAGAACGCTCCCGGAGAAGGGCTCTGTCGCGCCGTCCACTGCCGAGAGCAGAGCTCGGTTCTGCAGCCCCGGCACAGGCGCTCCTCCGGCGCGGGACCGACCCTGCCCACGGAGACGGGGCTACCTCCAGCAGCGTCTCCTGCAGCGCACCCCACAGTTCGGGGCTGAAATTCGGTCCCGCTGAAGTCAAAGGGCCTTTTTCCCATTGACCTCCCCGAGGCCGGCTTTCCAGCCCACGCGTCTAAGACTTGCTCCAATCACGCCTGCCACAGTGGCACCTACCTGGAGCTAAAACAAAGTATTCTGGTAGCCCAAAGTGACACAATTAAACCAGAGAGTCTCTATAACGTGGTGGAAATCAAGCATCCAGCAAATGTGAGGTGAACCCACAAGAGTCAGAAGTAATTTGTTCACAAAGACAGGGAACAAATTTAAAAGTTAAAAAAAAAAAAAAAGGAGCAAATATCTGTTTTCACATTGTACATAATAATGATATAAAAACAATTGTCTATTTTTTTTCCTTCTTATCCAAACAGAGTGCTTCAAAAAAATTGGCTCTAGATGACTCGTGTAATTAAATAACTAAAATGAGTGATGAGAGAGCAGAAGTTAATTAAGATTGAAAACAACACTCCCATTAATTCACTCCATCATAATAAACATCAGAAGTTGACATGGCTGGGGCCAAAATTAAAATAAAAGAAAGAGGAATGGTGTGAGCAGAAGAAGAAGCGATTTGTTTTCATATGTATATATATATATTTATATATATATAAAAAGGCAAGGTAGGGAGGGGTATCCATTTTAAATAGCCTAACAGCTTCATTTGCTGCACTGCCAAATTAGAACAGAATAAAATAAAGTTAAAAAAGGGGGGGGGGATAAAATAAATTATACATAATTTACTAATCTGGGAACAGCTGACCATTATTATTATTATTATTATAATTACCATTACAACACTAGCAAGAAGAGGCAGTTCAACTGAAAAAAAAACCCAACACAGTCATAAAATACAAACAAAAAGAACCCTCTCTGACATGGAGGATATGATCAGCTACTCCAAGCATAACTTCAGAGCAAATCTTCTGAGAGAGAGAAAATAGAAAAGAATTTTTTGAGGCAGAGGTGGAAATCAAAAAAGGAAAAACAGGAGAAAAATAAAATAGATGTTGCAGGGTAAAACTATCACACGCCCAAACCGCTCGTTGGAGTATTGTCCTAAGTCTTCAATGGCATTTGCTTGTTTGCTTTGCACAAGGTCTGCAGAGGTCAAGTTACACTTCAAGTGGGATGTCAAGAGGCAAAGACAGACCCCCCCACATCTTCCTTCCCAGCCTCTCCTCCTACCTGCCCCTTTCATCCTGCACCTGGACTTAAATGGCTGATTGCACCAAGGGCTAAATTTGCCTGATTAAGGGATCATTTGCAAAACCGGTGTTGCCAAGTACTGAAGACCACGGTTCTGGTGAATGCTTGGGCTGGGATCTCACTGGCACTAAGATGCACAGGGCTAGCTTTACAAGTTAAAAGTGATAATGATAGCAATGAGTCTCTCAGTTAGAAAACCGACTCAGAGGAAGGCTTTTGCCTCAGTACGATCCTTCACAGGCCAGAGAGGAGCTCCTGGATAGCTGCTGTTTGAAAGCAGGGGTAGCCTTTTTGGTTGGTTGGTTGGTTTAGATCTAATGCTTCTGCCTTGCTACACGAACCTGGGTCTTCTCCTTCTACAGGAAGATCAGAGTGAGGAGATGAAAAGAGACTCTTTGATTCACGTGTATTTATATCCTTTTTCCTGAAATAAAGCGTAACATTCAGTTACCTTATTGGAAATACAAGAGGCTAACTTCTGCTCAGGGTTACGCTTGTGTAAATCCACCTTCCTCACCTGGTTGCTGTTGCCCAAGGAAGGCAAAACCGCCCAAGCAATATATCTAAGGGCTCTGGAACAACGCTGAAAATATTTTAGCCCAGGAGAACATTTTTCACTTGTGAGAGGCAGCAGCTAGGGAAACTCAGCACCGCAAAGGTTTGGGTTCTTACATGCCCACTTTGAATATGGAAATCTCTTCATAGCTATTAGTCTTCCTTCCTACACAAACATCCCACTGATAAAAATGGATTTCTGCAAGTGCAAAGGAGAAAAAAATGTCAGTTTAAAAAAAATCGCTTTTTGAATCAGAGATCAGTACTCAGCCACCCCAAAGGTACGAGTTCATCAAAACTGGACATCATGGTAACCTAATTACGCTCAGCAAGGAGGTAACATTTCCAATTGCCCTGTCCTGTGCAGAACAAATCACATTTTGGATTAGCCTTTTTTATGTTGTATATGCTGCCACTTGAAGTGTAAATTAGAAGCAAAGGCTCCTTACAGACCAAGTCATTTGGAGGGTGCGGGACTTCATTCTGGAACATGCTTTTTGCTCACAATAGTCCAATATTATTCTTATTAGTACCATAAACACGCACACATGAAAATCCAAGACCATAAAATATTTTTTCTCTAAATTTCTTATGTCTCTCTCTCTCTCTCTCTTTTTTCACCTGAGAACGGCACCTACAGTTTCCTTTAAAAAGCAAAACCAAAACCAAAAATATATGTCTAATCTCACCAGCTGCTGGTATATCAGGTTCTTCAAGGGATTGTCTAAGATACAACACTGTCCTAACTTAAGACAGAGCAGGAAGCAAGAGAAAAGCAAAAGAAAAGCAAAACAAGAAGAAGAGACCAACCAAAAAAAAGCAAATTGGACTAGTTCAGCGCTTTAGTACAAATTTGGCACTTGCTCAAAGACTCAGTATGGTGTGCAACTGATGAAGAGAAGTCCTCTCTTGAAAGGAAATAATTGCTTGTTGGGGTTAACAGAAACAGACTCCCCACTTCCTTCCTTGCCAGCCACGCGCACAGGCACGCACGCACACACACACACTTCTGACCCAGATTTGCCAGGGAGGAGGAGGAGGAGGAGGAGGAGGAGACAGAGGGGGTAAAAGGAATTTTATCTTTTTTCTTTCCTGTCAGGTGCATTACCAAAAAAAAAAAAATTATTTCTCTTTAAACTGTAGCACAAAACAACAAAACACATTCACAAGCCACTTGTTGGCACTGTGTACCTGAGTGAGAATTTCTAGAACATTGTAGAACAAACAGCCATAAAGTTTATTTGAAAAAAAAATAATAATAATAAAAGGTCGACGGGTAAGACTTCAGTGCTTGGGTATAGCAGCTGAATTACTGGCATTATTTTACCCATAGCTTATATCATTCTGTTGTTGTTGTCGTCGTTGTCTTTGTTTCCTTTCTTCTGAGCCTTTTTTCTTCTGATGCAGGCTGATGTCTATTAGTCAGCTGATGTCCCAACTAGTTAAGACTAACAGTTAAAGTAACAGTCAGTGTATGAGAAAGTTAATGTGCTTGGCCACTGGCAAGGATAAACCAGATGGGGCTTTATTTTTTCTTTTCTCCTTGAAGTCCTGTAGGTCATGAGATATTTGGACCCTGATCAGTTGGCTTGCCCCGCAATGTGATTTTCACTGTCACTGCCATAGTCCGCATCGGGGTCGTCCTCTTCCTCATCGTATTCATCGTAGATTTCTCCATTGACGTCATCGGTCTGCATCTCTTCCTTGATATGAGGCTCCTCGCCTTTGATGCCGTAAGTGCTCTGGATGACGGGCATCCCGGGCTCTGGGCTGCTGGACACGCTCGAGTGCTCGGAGGGCAGATGTGGGGAAGGCATTCCTGCCATGGCAATGGCTCCTGGGTAAACTACGCCCGCGGTGGCAATGGGAATCTGTGCTTGTTGCCTGCCGTGGAGAAAAAGTAAAAGGACATTTGAATACTGGAAGGAGTAAAGGCAGGGCACGTACAACAGCACTTTGCAAGCCCATAGCATATGCTCTTGGGCATGCAGAGGAAGCTCCTGGATGGCCCATGAAAGACAACCCTTATATCAATATTCCAGACTCACCAACTGATGCTCTTGAAATGAACATCAAGCCCAAACCAACTTCACTGATAAGAAAACCCAATCTCTGTAAACATCTCTAGCTGCACCTGAACTACACAGCTTCAGCCTGCCTGCTTGTGATGCAAATTTCTCTACTGGGTAAACTGGGTGTCCCATGAGCTGCCAGCCAAAAATAAACACCCTTTCAACTGTGGTCCAACTTAAAATACATGTATTTTGAAAATCTTCCTTTTAAATAATCCAAGCTGCTGGCAGGACTAGACATAAAAGTAACACATTGCCAACAGGAGAGACACAGCGAGGGCTAGATAGTTTGCACAGGAATGGGGAGGTGCTGTAGGAAAGTACCAGTGGATGAGGAGAAAGCAAGGCAGGTCTCTCCAAAGAGGCAATGTTTACTCCACGTTCACTCAGAGACCTGGCCATTATGAGGGAGAGGAACAGTGGGCTTTCTGGGGCCTATGGGTTTATAGGAAGATCACTAAGGGCCTCCCACTGGAAGGTGATAGTTTCCACAGCGAGCAGTGCTTGTGAAAAGCAGAACCTTTGAAGGAAGGTGGATAAAATTGGGAAAAGGCAGACTTAAAACGGAAGCATGCATTATTTAAAAATAAATAAAAAGCAAGCAAGCAACATGAGCATTTGAGAAAATCCTCTACAGGATGCCTTTATATGGCATCTAAGCCTTGGAAACCTGTCCGCAGTAATGAAAGAAGAATTATTCCAGGCCACAGAAATTCCCTTTGCATCAAGAACACTAGCTGTGTTATACCAGTGTTTGTTTCCCTGAGAAGCTTCAGGGTCCCAACAAGCCTAGAGGTTTAAAATTCATGCTCCTTTTGTTTCCTTGCTGCATGAAGTAATTCCATTGCAGTAATACTCTTCAGTACATGCTGCACATTGTAATGTCATCAGCGGTGTGTCCATCTGCACTGAAAAGCCTTGCCACAGGAGACAGGGCAGAGTCTCTTGAGATGAACATTCTTAATTAAGAATGAAACCCTCCCCTGTTCCCCTGCCTGCCTGTGCCCTGGCTGTACAGTAAGCCTTGCACAGTACAGTGATCCTGAAAGACTTTCCTCTGCCAAACAGCTTTACATTTGTTTGGAATTGCTTGCTGCATTTTCAGATACTTCCTGCCTGCCATTCGAGCGAGGCCTCCCTCCGCACAGTCCTTATTTCCGTGTTTCTGAAACAAGCAGAAGTTGTCTCAGCTGAAGATACAGCTCTTAAAGTAGGGAGCAGATCTAATTTGCATTTTATTCTTAATTCAATAGGAAGGCTTTTGTTTTCTGGTCAGCATTTCTGTAACAAGATTCAGCACACTTAAATTGCTTTTAATATTTAACAATAGGAACACTTTGCACGTAAATGGTGCTTTTCAGAGTGCTTTTCAAATATTAAATAATTTAAGAATAGTATTTTTCCACTTCTATAGGATGTCCACTCCAGAAGATCTCAAAGCAGTCTTCAGATACTAATGTATTAGGGCTCTCAGCAGTCCAGTGAGGTGAGCTTGCCACACTACCATTACAGATGAGGACACTGAGACAGGGAAGCATTAAGTCCAAGAGTTGCAAAAAATGCCCAATCCTTCCCATTGCAATGCCTTCAGACAGGCTTTCAGCACGTCCCAGCAGCTGGCATAGCCACAGCTCTTGTAAACCCAATCACTTATTTTGGTGCCCAGGCCGGAGCTGGACTGGTGTTTAGAAGTTTAGCCCTAAATGACCTGTACCGGGTGATGCAGCAGATGGGGAACTAAAACCAGGAAGGCAACTGCAGTGCTGTGACTGCCAGCAGCAAACACTGACCCCACTGCAGTCATCGGCCACTTTGTCAGTAACTTCTATAAAGATTTCACCCCAGGTTCTGTGCTCTAATGCCCCAGTGCAAATTATCTCCAGAAATGTCTTGATTTCAATGTCAGCCTTGTTTGGAAAGCTAAATTATATGCAGCATGTTACAAGGTTAATTTTTTTTCCCATGATGAAGCATGCATGTTAACCAGATAAGCAGTGTTTTGGGGGCTCTGTTGCCACCTATTCTTTTTCCAGAAGGCTCCCCTCCTCTTTTTTTAATCTCTTGATGCCAAATGTTGGCTGACTTCCCTGTGTTTGTTTCAGTGCTTACCACTGGGATCACTGGACCTGCCAGCACCACAGGGTTAAGCAGCTCAAATTTCTCTGCTGAGCGGCTTATTATAACAATGCACACTGTAGCTGTTTAAAACACAGTCTGATGACACTTTACAGTTGCTGGACAGATATTCTCTCCTTTATTGCTACTTCTAGCCATTAACTAGAGAGATGTGCAACTCAGTTAATATTAAAATGATTCCAAATTCAGATGAAATAGAACACAAATTCCATTGTTTCTGAGGGTCGTTCTTGTTGCTGGTTTTGCTTTTTTAAAGACCACTGTGTAGCTTTTAATCTTCTGGAGCAAATACAGAAATATTGCAGAATATTTGATTACTTCCGACTCTTTTGATCTGCTGTAACCAAAACCAAGGATTCTTTGCAGAAGGAAAATACATGCTAGTTTTCTAGGCAGATTTTAATCTAATCATATCAAGTTGATCTATTAGCTGTTCATCAGAACCAGTCTTCTTGAAATTTATGCTCAACACAAAGCACTTAGCTTACTGTACTGGAAGACACTCCCTAGTATGACAAATGCTGTCACGATGAACAACGCAGACAACTTCATGCCTGATATGAATTAACTGAGCCAAGTCCATATTCCAGCTCAAGTTCAGTATGTTCAGCAGTCCTTTTGCAGACCACTTGCCCCAGATCATACTGAATGCAAACTTGTACTTTTGGCTTTTGGATCAAGAGGCACTACCATAGATTCATTCAGATATACTCTCTGAGGCCTCATAATAAAGTAATACTTATAAGGCTTTATTAGAAGACTTATGTTTCATTGGAAAATCTTAAGCTTTTTTTTTTTTTCTTTTGCATGATCAGAGTGGAAATGAGACAGTTGGCCAAATCTGTAAGATGAGTATATAGCAGAGCCAACAAAAAAATCCCTAACTGCCTAACTTCCTCCTGGAACATGTTGTTTTAAACTATAAGCTTCATATTCTGTTAGCAATATATAATGTTCTTGAAAATAAAATATAACGTTCACCACACTGAATTAAGAATTATCGCTGAAAATTTTTTTTGCTGAAATGAACGGTAGTTTTTAAAGGTCCCATACCCAACATTAAAATACTGCCTCATCTCCTGGCGTCTGTTGCGCATGATAGCCTTGTACTCGCCAATGCGTAACTTTTTGCCATCTACAAGGCAGGTACGCTTCGGCCTTGGCTTGTATTTGTAGTCTGGGTATTTCTCCAGGTGCTGTTTGCTGAGTCGGGCCTGCTCCTCATAGTATGGCTGCTTCTCTAGGTTCGTCATAGCTTTCCAGCGAGATCCTGTCACAAAAAAAAAAAGAATGAGAAATGAGATTCTACTCATCCACAAACACTGAAAGGCAGAGAAACAAGTAGGTCACCCAGAAGAAGATACCTACGGTCATATCGCTTTGGGCTGGGAATCTGTCAGAGCTTCCAGACAGGGGTCAGGTCTTGTTTGTATTTGACTGGTGAACCTCTTGGGTATGGCCAAGAGGCAGAGAGAGATGATACTGGAAGTTTTGACTCAATATTTTACTGAAGCTTATCTACATTGTAATGTCTTTCAGGTAGGAAGTAAAACCATCATCCTGATAATGAGCAATCCCTGACACTGTTTTAGAAAACAAGGCAGTGTATTTTAGTGGAATGGCCAAAGACCCCTTAGATACACAGAGTGTGGTCTGCTACGTCCCCCCTGCTTTCCTTCGGCCTGTTTTCACCTCCTGTTCTAGAGGAGGCACCACTCCCACGTGCTGTGAGCTAGTCGCTGTGCTCCACCACAGCTGGATAAGGCATAAACTCTGGATATGCATGTGTCTACAGCTTATTCTTTCATGACTAATACCGTATCTTTCTAGCTTCCAGGTTTGTGAGAAGCAGGATATGAACTGATTGTAAATGCTATGCTGCTGGGTACAGGAGCCTGAAAAGACCCTGAAGCAATGCCTCTAAAAGCTATAAAGTATCCCGTATGTCTCAGTGGGTTTTTAACTCCAAGACCAAGTGCTGGTGAACGCTGCCAGCTCCAACTTAAAGAATTTAAGTACGTGTCATGAAGGGAAGAGCACTGGGATACTGGCCCACCTCTCCATGCAGCCGCACTATGGCTTCATTGCTGGCAGTCTTGTTTCTGACACTCTGCCTATGTTAGTGTGGATATTTGAGCTAGGGAAATAATGAAGACTTTACAATTGTTTTCAAATACCTCCTGAAATTTATAAATTAATATTTCTTAAAGGTCATAATGCGGGAGCAGAAAGTAAAATTTCTTGAATCAGTTATCCTATTTTATTTTTCCATGAACTATAGAAGAGCTTCAGGGTAAGATACATTTCAAATAACAGGAATGGTCCAACCTATGGAACATGTGGCCTAGGAGGAGAACTTCATTGGAAAATAGTCAATTTTCCCATTGGAAAAAAAGTTTGAATAGTTTCTCAATTTAATGGGTTCATAATGTCATACTTGACTTCCTCTTGTTCTTCATTTTTTATGGTTACTCATACTGTACTTAGCTCATGCTATTACTCAGGCTGGTCTTAGCTCACTGTGCCCTTAAGACTCGCAATATAGAGAGTGCAGTTATGCCTTCCCAGGAAAGAAAATAGTTTGGTTCCCTCTAGAAAGGTCCTTTCTGATTATTGACACTATTTTCGCCATTGCTCTTTGAATCTTTATTCCAAGCTGCAGTTTGGGCTTCTGGAGTGAAGGGCTAACAGGCTGGTACAGCCTGACCTCACACCTAGAGACAGCCGATTTGTAATTAATGATGTCTTTGTTCTGAAGAGGAGCAATGGACATCCCTTTCTTAGCAACCATTACTTTGGAATCAAAAACTTCATTTTTCATGATGTTTACAATATGTAACATGCAGAGATCCTCCAGCTAGTTCTGGAATGGGAACCAGTTCAATTACATTGTTATTAGCTTAGGTGTAGCACCATATTAGCGTGACTAGATGGTTTCCAGGATTTGGACTAAAACTCCTGCACGGCACTTTGTATGTCATACAGAGGTAGCATCTGTGCATGGGGATCTGTGGCAGGGCTCCGTGTTACACAGGGCAGCGAACCTCTGCGGCCAGAATCCTGGTCACCAGCTTTGTCTCCTGCAGAGAAATGATTCCAAGCTTTTTCTGGCAAAGAGAGTGGCTAGAAAAAGTGACACCAACTTTCCACATGTAGTACCTCCTAGATTTTGGGCTAAATGACACAGTGATAAACATGTGGAGACTGCCAAAACACTTAACACCTACTAATGCTGCGTAAGATGGAAACATAGATAGGGCCTGTGTTGTACGATGTTAAGAATTCAGCGTAAAGTGTATGAGCTCTACTGGAAGATGCCCACATGTAGGTCTACTTTCAAATTCCACCTCGTAGACACTGGCACACTGGTGTTTTAGCATATGAAGAAAATCATAAAAGTTAGTCTAAATCTAAAGTCCTCTAATTACAGACCTGCTGTAGTCCCAGTGGCTTACAAAAACAGCCCCAGCCCCATTTCCTGCTGATGAATCAGTTTTTATTTATGAATAATAAAGTTGAAAACATTAGTCTTTAAAGAAATCTTGACATTTGCTTTATATGCTGTGAGGGGACCTGCAGTGTAGGAACTCAGACATATTTTGAGACAAACAGATGGACAGAAAGGTAGAAATTAAAATCAGTTGTTGCAAAATTGCCATGAAATGTTCTATCCCAGCACAATTCCTCCTAGCTCACTTGCTGCAATCCTACAGTCAGATCTGGGCAGGCAGATTCCTACCCCCTCACGTGAAAAGATCTGCAAATAGCGGGTGAAGTTAGGCAAACACTTAAGTCTTTGCAGGATCAGGGCCATAAAAACTGAAATTTTGATGCATAATATTTGTACATACAGTTACACATACAATATTTATACATAAATGTCATTCGTTATGTTTTTTCTTCCTAAGCTGCAAACTCAATACAACAAAAATCCCGGCAGTCTCACCTCTTTTCCTAGCAAATTTTTAATAGCTGCCTTCTGCAGTGATACCTCCGCTTATTATGACTTTACTGTTTTTACAAAATATACTAAATATAATTTACTAGTATGTTTTGAAGTATCATAAATAATTAAACAAACAATGCTGTCAAAATAAATTTTGAAAAAGGGCACATTTTCTGATGATAAACCCTTGTTTTTTACATTTTATCATTTTCACTTGTTTTCTTAGTAATATACAAAATCCAACCAGCTCTCTGATTGGTCTTAATCTGAAATTTTCAAAGCTTGAAGAATATATAACTCTGATCTTTGAATTTGCACCCACAGGCAAGCTAAGCTATGAATGAGTATCGTCAAACAATGTACTAAAACTGGTTAAAAATACCTTGTGTTTGGACAAAATATATTTGTAATAGCTTTATCTGCCATTGTTTTATGTGTCTATGAACACACAGAGGCAGGCATGGGTACCTATGCACAGTGCCAAGCCCAAACAAAGTGTGATTGAAGAATCTTGAAAAATCTTTCTTTTTAAGGGAAGATTTACACTCTTGGGTGAGCTTTCTGCTCACCATCTGTGTTAGAAAGCTTTGAGTGGGTCAAGTATGCAAGCCTTTTCTCCTTGACTATGAAAACAAGAACCTGTTCCCCTTCCTGCATGCATACATAATGCCAAGCAGGATTCTTGCACAATTCACCCTGGTCTGGTGGCTGAAGTATTTAGAAAATAAATGAGAAAATTATAAGACTTTGCGGCACCAAACATGGCTCCTGCCCCCAAAGTGAGCTAGGGCAGTTAGAGCTGTGCCCACACAATGACTGTGAACACGGCTGTAGAGGCCAGCTATTTGAGTCCAGGACAGAAAGAGATGCCCCCACGTGTGCCCCGGCACTTGTGCTCGGGCACACACGCGCACGCACTAGGTGGGGTTAGGAGCTCTGCTTACCGCTGATTTTAAGCCAAGTTTCGCTGACAAGAATTTTCAGCTGTTTGTAATATTGCCTAACTTTTAGTCCATTAGACTGACATTTTTCAATCTGAGTATCTGAATCAGGCTGATTTTACGTTTAAAAAATACCCTCACGTACACAAACACTTGCATAGTGTATAGGTATGTGTATAGGTTTGTATTCACACACACATCCACGAGAGAATTTCTGAAGGTAGTATCTAACTTCATCTTTTCCTAATCTCTTTATGTAGATTTCTCAGTGAAATTAATTAAAATAGTTACAAAAATAGCTAAACAATGCATTATTAAATTGATAGGGTCCAGCAGACCCATTTTAGCACTTTTTTAACATTTACTAAAAAAAAATCATTATCCACAAGTTTAAGTTGCAATGAACAGATGGATGACAAACGTATGCACAGATGAATTTAGTGACAAATCCATGTATCTAATTTTTATGCTCAAAACATAATACCACAGTGTCAAACATAATCCCTAGAGAATTCTAGTGCTGGGAAGGGCACCTCCTCTCATTTTACTACAAAAATGACCCTCGACTGGTGACAACGCCATCTAAGCTACTCCCCGTGACAACGAGCTCTCTGACCTCAATGTGTAGCAGTGCTGCTAAAAAAATGGTAAGGAAAAATTGTGGCTTTCTAATAAAGAGACCCTAATACCTGGCTGAACTGTAAGCTTCTAGTTGCTCACCCTACGCCAGTTAACAGAGAGCTCCCTGCTGACTTCAAAAGACTGGCCTTTTGCAATTGAGGGAAGACCTTTGTAACATTTCTGTCAAGAAAGAAGATGTCAGGACATCCCTCTCCATTGCATAGGTGGAATAAAAAAATTAAATGTGATGCTGGAAAGAAGTAGAAACATCATCTCCTACTGCCTCAGACCTTGCTTTTCCCCATATCTGGCAGCAAAACAGAAAGAGTTTGGAGTTAGCTATACTGTCTGTCACCTCAACAGGATCTGTAATGAATTTGCACATTTTACTCCAACTACTGTATATCTAATCAGAAAAAGATGTCCTCATATCTCCCTGATCTAGCGCCAAATAGTAAAAGGTGATTCCTTATGTTAACAATTTCAGCAGAATGGCTTATTAAAACCAGATTTTAGGGTATTATAAAATGCTTAGAAGCCCTTTAAAATGTCAACCAGGATCCCCAGAGACTGCGTAAAATGTCAGCCCAGCTCAAGCGCCTGTTTTAAGCAGAATGAATTAGCAGCGTGCTGTCGGAGGTTGTTATCCAAAACAATCAGTTAAGAGGGAAAACATCAAGCTCTCTTTGTACTTTCTATATGAAAAGGGCCATTCAGAATGATCTTGTAGTTTTCTGAAGCTGATTATTTAAAAACAGGTTTAACCAGGTCTACTCTCAATTTAGAAACAGACCAAAACTATTACTGCCCTGTCCTCAGTCTAATCACATCATACACCTCTGACCAGTATAATCCCTTTTAACCAGTATAAGGTTATTTTACCATCAACATAACCAATTTAGCTGTCTAATCCTGTTCCCATAACTAATCTAATCATCTCGTACCACCTTTTTAATCATGGGTTAATATCATCACATCTGCCATCCACAGCCAATACATTCTGCCTCTCCGACCAATTTATCTCATTTCCACTTGCCCCCTGCTAACTTTTCATAATACCACTCTCATCAAGCTAAACTTCAAACCTCTGACCAGTCTAAACTCAGCATATTTACCAGCCCTGCAGCTGGTGAATGCTGCCATTACGATTGCGCTACATCTCTCGAGCTGTACTCTGCAAAACCAATGAGACCTGCAGCCCAGGTAAACATGTTCCCCGCTTAAGCTTTTACCCGCTGGCCTGAGGGACACTTTGGTCCTGTAACACAGTCTTTATCTGTAAAAATGCAACATCTCCAACTTGGTCACAGATTTTTTTTTTTACTGCAGAACAGTAATTCTTTGGCCTCAGAGATCCTCATTATTCACCTTCTGTATCATTCAGCATGTCACAGAGGAGTAACTTAGGACAGAATGCGGTCCTGGGAATTTAAGCAAGCAGTGAAAAGTTGGAAGACTATGGCATGAAATTCAGTAGATGATGTTCACGACAAATATTGCTTGGAATGTGAAGAGTAGAGGATATTGAAATGAGTTCTGATGTTTCTTTTTTTGATTTCAGGATTCTTTTCAGAATACTTAGAATAAAAGCAGATAGAGATCATGTACTAGAGGGAAATTTAATATAACAGGAACATAATAAAAATCCTTTAAAACTGTCAGTGTATAAAATAAAAGGAGGTATTTTAGGATCTTTTCCCTATGGCCATTGATTTGAACAGAAAGTGCTATGGCACAAATCAAATACTGTGGTGTGCTACCCCACAGAATCTACTTAAATGAAATATGTGGGCAAATAAGCAATAGCAGTCATTTTGTGCTTGTTCAACAGCCTAATGAAATGAACTGGTTTTGTCTATTCAGTTCATGTTTTCGCAACAAAACCACCACCACAATCTCAGTAATTTCAAAGACACAAGAACATTTCAGGTTATGGTTAATGTACACCACTGGGCAGCACGGTAGAAGCTTGTATCACTGTTGTCCTTGGTGCAGTCATTAAGTAGCAAAATAGACATTCTAGAGACAGTAATTCTGTTGTGTCAGGTGCTCAGCTCTATTCAGTCAGAAGTTTTTTGAGTTTTGCTACTGAAAGAACAGTGCTCTCTCATTCTTACCTAGTATCTTGCTGATATTGGAGTTGTGCATGTCAGGGAAGGCTTGAAGGATCTTCCTCCGTTCATCTTTAGCCCACACCATGAACGCATTCATTGGGCGCTTGATATGGGGCTCATTGCTACCACGCCCTCTGGATTCCCGATAAATTCTAGACTCTGAAACTCCTGCACTTCCTAAAAAGAAAGAGAAAAACATTCCCAGCTTGTGTTTCATTATGCAGCTTCCTCCGCCATCAGTAACCTATGTCAGGTGCTGCACATTCAATGAGTCAGTGTTCACAATAGGTTAATGGCTTTTCTTCTTTTTACTTGAAGCAGTAGGAAATCCCATATATTGTATATTGTCTAGTTTTTAGTTATTCTATTGATTCAGTATCACATAGTATAGACTTGATGAAGAGTTAATTGTTTTTTTCAACACAAAGCATTAAACAGCTTTTCTAAACCATTTTTACTACTTAATAATGTAAACCCAACACTTATCAATGTAGATTTTCTTTTTACTTTCATCCTTTCCTGCTTACAGAATGCTGGTCATATTATGTTACCTATCTTCTACCTTTTTTGTGATGAGAAGGGGGTGATATATGGCAACATCAGGCGTTTCTTCTTAAGCAATTCTCTTAAGTAGCAAATCAACATTTACACATCTGCCTGTTTTTGTGCTTACCTCTCCATAACAACATAAGCAATAGCAGAGAAAGAAACGAACACTATGCTTGCTTCATCAAACCAAGAAAGTTCCTACAGATGCAGAGCGTGCAACACCTACAGATGATCAGGTCTATAACTCATGGACTCACTGTGTGACCTCATTTATCCCACATCTATTTGCCTTCTTTATTCCCTTTTACCATCAGAAATACATTCTTGGTCCAGTCTTGAGAACTGCAGTGTACAGAAGAGAAGGCTAAAATCACCTCCAGACTTAAAACACCGCACAATGAATCATTTTTTCCTGCCTTGTTTCATAGCCACTTATTGCTAACCGCTCTTACTCCTCACAGGCCTCCAAAGCACTTGGATTCTCCTCCAGATCCCATTGACATGTACACACAAACCTGGAAATAAGGTTAAGCCGTTTGTACTGACCGTCAGAATCTCCACTCATGTTGAAATCCATCATTGCGTGGCTAAACTTCCCGTCTTCACTCTGTTTTACTGCCAGTTGCTGAGTCAGGGTCTCCAGTGTTGTTTTGTCCTATATGGGCAAGATGACGGGATTTGGATCAGGAAAATAATTAAACATTGTAACTGCAAAGTTCATAGGTAATTTAGAAAGTTGATAGGGAAGCTGGATAACAATTCATTCACAACAGTTGACTGAGCCAGGTATTTAAGAATACGTAATAATATTTTTTCTGGAAGGGATATGGTTGCAGACTCTACCAAGTCCTTTTTAAAACATGCTTCTTAGCTAGTGATGAGCAAACTTCATAGTGTTGAAAAGATTGGTTTAGTTAGGCATGATAAAATTGGCTGCACATCTGAAGAATACTTCAACTCTCTATGTCCCTGGGACTGCAAAGCTGGACTGCAAGTTTAGATGATACACACTCTTTTGCAACGTATTTATTGTTTTACTCTATTTCCAGCCTGCAATCAAAGTGCAGACACATGGGTGACTTTGTCCTTTTTCTTTTTTAAAAGGCAGTATTTTAGGAAGCAGCCCATAGGGAAGGAAAAAACCCTATAGTTCCAACTTATTCAGGCCTTGGGAAAGGGTCAGCCTGCATTAAGCATGATACTTGGGCAGCAGTTTGTGTTCTTGTTCAGACTGTTTTGCCCAACCCTACTAACACCCCGTCCGTCATTCATCTAGTCAGAACTATCTGTGAACTCTGGATTGCAACAGGCTAGTGTGTGCTGCCAATTAATCTGTCAGGCTGCAGCGGTGTCTAAAGACATTGCCAGAACAACATGCCAGGGCCATTAATTCCAATGTTCTCTTCAAAACACCTCGCTTCCCCCTGAATTGTTTGACTTTACAAATACAAAGGTGTTCTATTTTCCAACTGTTTTTGTTTTCCCAATGACTTTTACTCATAAACATTCTATCTTCCTGACAATCACATGTTTAAAAATAAATCTTTCAGGAAAGCAATACTAACATTTCAAAATGTTAGGCACTGTGCCTTTTGCAAAGCTACAAAAATGACATGATAGTGCATGATAATAAAGTGGCTCCAGTTGAAAAAATTCTTTTGAGCTTCTTCCTGAAAGAAAGATTGCTGTTTTGTCGCTCTATTCCACTCCTGATGACTGTAAAAGATCAACAAACTAAAAAAAACTTTCAGATTTCACATGGCAACCGGGGACTTTACAACTATTCTATGTAGCCTAATAATGTCACTGGGTTGTATTATAGAAGAAAACAGAAAAGAGAACAATGCGAATACAGAAACGCGTCTTGCCATGTGATGTCCCTGCATCTGCAATTCAAAGAACAGTTCAAATTCATGTAAGTCACTTCACAAAGGTTTTCTTGAGAGTTAGAAACGAGGCTAATCTGCTCAACTTTGTACGCTTGCACAGTTTAGGGAACATGAGGTTAACTTTCCTACTCCTCACGTTCATTTTCATTGTGGATCCCTTTCGCACTCCTGGTGCTTTGTCTACAACCAGACACATCACCACCGAAAGTGTGCAAGATGAGTTATCCTCTTGGTTTTTGCACAAAAAGCTCATGCAGCAGAGTCAGCCTATCACAAGCAAAAGGGTTTCTCTAACACTGCCAGGCACAGCAGATCCAGAAAGCTTGGAGAAGCTTCGAATAAGCACCTGAACTATTCAGGCATTTAGCTTTACCAAACTCTTTGATCTACCGGTTTTAACTCAGCTCTCATTTCCAAAGCAGCCTGTCAGCAGACAGAAAGTCAGGTATAAGTTGACTTTGTATTTCTTCCAAATGGATCTCAGATATATAATGGAAGTCAACAGTTTTTCCTCAAGAAAAAATTTATTTACTGTCAACTTCATAATGATAGAGTTCAAAAATTTTTATATCGGAAATCATTTAAAAGTGCTGCCATCAACCTAAATTATGAAAGAACATCTCCTCTTGTTGGGTATATTATGGGGGAGGGGAGTTATTCTGTTGCAGACTTTTCTTGAATCATGTATAAACCTCTTAGAGAAACAGAGCTGAGAGCGCAAAGGGCACAGGCTTAACAGCTTTTTCTTTATGCAGTAAACGCAGCTGTTGAAGTCGGAGGCAGTTACATTCAGAACCACACTCTGCCGACATGATCTGATTGAGTCTTAAGGTCAGCGAATACTTCGGCATGCTGTCTGCAAGGTACACACCGGGTATGGCTCGTTTATCAGAGTTTGACTTAACAAGCCTACAGATGCTCTGCTGCTATCCATCTTGGGCAAAGTTTTGCATTCTGAGGTACAGCCACATTAGATGAAGTGAGAGAGTGCAGGCATGATCGAAGAGGGGCTGCGAAGGAATGCCAGATGAGTGCTGAGCTCCCGGGCTGCGCTGCTCAGCCCCAGCGCTTGGAGGTGGCTCTCTGGACGGCTAAAACATGGGTGAGTGGGGAGACCACCCTCTCAACACAGTGACAATTTACTCCCTGCTACTTAAACATATAGAATGACAATGTAATTCAATCAGCAACGATAAGGTGGCAGTTAAATAGAACTTCTGCATGATGTTGCTGTTGAAACAGAGGATGTCAAAACATCCAGCTGTACTTTTCTGTGCTAATGTTTAGAAATGTTTAAGGTTAAAAAGTACTCAGGCAAGAATAAGTCTAAGGCCTGCTCTTTCCTAAGCCTCTGCAACAGCATTAGGAGAGCAGAAAGAGATCAGTGACACCCTGGCAGGATGCAAAAGCCTGACTATATGTAAGCAGCGTTCCGATTTCCTGTCCTGCGCTCTTCCCATTAAACACACAGCAGCTGATTTTCCCCAATCCTGATCTGCAGAAACACTTCTACAATTACAAAATATTCGAAAAGGGCTAAGCAGCATTCCCACATTGTTTTGCTTGAAAGCATTCAGTTGATGACTTACTGCTTTTCATTTGATGGAAGCATCTCTTTACCGTTCCTACAGAGTCTTTCAGTTTATGGAGAAAGTATTCCTGGAAGCTCCAAAGAAACAAAGGAAAAAAATCTTTTCTTCCCTGACCCCAAATAAACTGGCAACCTGCTGACATTGCTAGCCCAGCCTCCTCTCACAGAACCTATTTAAGAACTTCAGACAAGAGGTCCACAATCGTTTCAAGTTTATACAAAAATAGGGTCTATTTATCATCATTATCTTAATTCAATAGCAAATTACACATTCTTAAAACTGCCACCACTCCGCTGTGTTGGATTAGCTGTGTAAACAGTAGCAAGCTGTGGTACCATCCGGTGATAACACGTGGAATACATGCATGCTGGGTTCAGCAGCACACTTTAATAAAGCAGTTGTGATACAGCACTAGAATTCAGGAGGCAGTGGCACATTCCTGCACACTATGTTGGACTATGCCTTAAACTTATTTTATTATTTTATCAAGCTCTACATCCAATTGTCTTGCTGGGCAGAGAAAGAAATGGGGAAGAGAGTTCAGCTGATGAAATCGTACGTGCTTTCAGGTTTTTAAAGCTACAAGAAAATAACCAGAGTGATAATCCCTTCATTTCAGATTTGCCCCACACCCCAAAGGTATAAAATGCTATTCATCCTATGAGAAATGCACGAGTGGCATCAACTGCAGCCTAGAACCAATACTGCTGGGAAGAACAGGCAAGGTTGGTCCAAACACGGGGAAGTGGTGCAAAGAACTGCTTGTGAGACCTGCTAAAAATCAGACAGCACAAAGCAGCAAAAACAAATGGTAAGGAACGCTTCTGCTCTTGCAGAAGAAACATAGGGATCTCTTGCTAAAGATGAAGTGATTCTTTTTCTTCTAACTTTCTGAATTTTGGATCAGGCCCCAGAAGGCTGAAAGACATCTTATCTTTTTCCTCTATGAAGAACTTTGGTAGAGGTTGGGAAAAATTATCCTAATCATCTTTTCTATTGGATTGTAGGAGAGACTCTCCATAGGGGCAGCAAGAGCTCTGTTGTCTAGATCATTTAAAATTGTAATGGGCAAACCAGAGAAGATAATACTGTAGAGAGCAATCAATCCCACAATAGCCCAATTGTTCAAAGTATAACCAGAGAGGTTTCATCAATAGCCACAATGTGATGAGAAGTTTCTAAAACTTTATTAATCAAAGAAAGTAATCTGCTGGAGAAGATTGATTTGTACCACAGCTCCTAGCAATGTTCTAATTGTATTTAAAAGAACAATGAAAAACACATACACACATGGAATGTGTCATGTAGAAAAAAAAAAATATAAAAAATGACTAAGCACTGCAAGTCAGACTCAGTTTTGTGGTCAGCTGCAAAAGTTACTTGGCTCTCTGTCATGGATAGCTGTCATAGTTTAACAAAACATTGATCTAAAAATGACAAGAACTTGGTTGCAGTCTCTTTCTAGAAGAAACATAAAACAAGAAGAGTCAAAACATATGTAGAACAGCCTGATAATGTTTGCCAGAACTCCTCCCACTACTATACAAACGTGAAGCAAAACCTTGGAAGGTTTGAGAAATAAAGACATTCTGATATATTTGCCTACTCCCCTCTGACCTTACTGCTCCTGTCTTGTGTTGGATCATGGTACCAACGCTCAGGGTGCACCGGAGACCATACACACGCCTTCACTCCTGAAGGACTCCACAGTTCTTCCAGAATACTGTGAATGTTGGGCATATGGCAATGGATCCCTCCTCCCCCTCTTTGAGACATCCTTTTGGCTAGGGTATTTGGCAAACACTGACAGTACTCTGAACTCCGTTAGAATTGTATTTTGGCAAGAGCTGTTTTTCCGATTGCATAATTCAAGGTTAGCAGTTTTACTGAAGCAGTCCACTCTTCACTTTTCTATTCCCCTAACCCTACCCCCATTTCCCCTGATATGAATATTTTTCCTCTCAGTTTGATGCCTGCAGAGATACAGCCAATGTAGAATACCAGAGGAGGAGTGTTCAGGCACTTCTCTTCACATTCGTGCTTTTCTTATTCCAAGTGAACTGAAAGGCCAGGCAGAAAAAATGCGTTTGTAGAGGAGCTGGAGAGAGCCAAACACAGTTACCTACAGACTGCAAGGAGAAACTTGCTCGTCAGTTCTTGCACCTAAGAATTACAAATACACTGATGGACAGAGTGCCTGCTACCTTTGTTCCCTTCAGTGTCAATACGTAAAAAGAAACAGATGGTTGCCTGTTACTGTCCTTTTTAGTGTCCCATTTCCCCCCTCCACCTCCAAGTGCAGTTTGTCCAGCTATTTACCATCCTGCTCTGTGGGAAAAATTCCCACATCTAAACTCTAAAGGTGGTATTTTCAAATAGATTGAGTTTTGATAAGCTAGTTTTTATCTTAGATTGTTGAGCAGGGCCTGTGACAGCATCTAGTGTGGTCTGTGGTGCTGAGGCAGAAGTCTTCTCTCAGCAAGCCCCAGTAAATATCAACCATTCCGACACATATCTTGGTCAATATGCACCAAATCTTAAAGTACTAGGCAGATTAGCTGCTAGACTATGATCCCGCAATGAAAGTTCACTTCTGTTTATGACAGAAAAACATCTTTAATTATCAGACACACTGGTGGTGCCAGGTGTTATCCATTCAACATTATGATATTTTCCTTAGCTCTCCAAAAAGGTGAAGAGTCTTATCCTACATCTGACATGAGTGAAGACTTTGTAAAAGTAATCTTTCTGTGCAATTCCTCTGCCTCTTGCAATAATAAACATCAGAATAGCTTGTGTTATAGAATCTTCATCCACAGCCTTTCAAAATGTGGAAAACATGAGGTAGGTAGGCATTATGGATGAAAGAAAGCTGGAAGAACTTAAAGGAACCACCAGCAGTAGCGAGAGGTGTGCCCAGAGGTTTGCACATGATGAATTATTTGCGGCCCAGGCTCTAATCCTGCATGTTAATGCCATGGTACTTCAAAATACGTACTGTGCACACTGTCTTATGTCCCAGTCCAAACCATGTTACAGTCCAGATCCTGTTACACCTATAACTGCTGTAAGAGAATTTCCAGCTCTTTTCGGAGGGATCTTCTATTTAGATTTAGGTTTTTCTGTGTAACAGATCACATTGCCCAAGTGTTTTGCACTCATCAGTGAATTTAGCCACAAAATTTCACAAAGAAAGGCAGTATTATTAACTCTGTTTACCACATGGGAAACTGAGTCACATATTAAAGGTTCCCTAGTAAGACTGGTAGTTTTAGGAACTGAAACTAGCACTCCTGATTCTTATCTAAAAATTACAACCTCAAGCTTATAATTTCTTTGTGAGTGTGGAATTGTGACCCTTGCTGATGGCACATGTTATAAGGGAAAGCAAAATAAAAATAAGAGCAGTTACAGATCCGCCATTACAATGGACCTTGCTTAAGTAACGCTTGCAGGGCTGTAAAACTCATAAAAAGCACATGCATAAAATGATAAAACAGAGTGAGACTTTCAAATGTTGACTCAGTAATTGTTAAACCCCTTCTGGCTGCACAATTTTATAGTGTTCTACTGTACTAATGAAAAGGGAAGAAACAACAAAGAAGGGTTTTAGCCTTCCAATTATATAAACTCTGTGGACCACCAAAGAAGATGAAAGATTATTTATAATGTCACAGCAATTTATCATTTGGGAGATTTTTTTTGTTGTTGTTGTTGCATCAAAGTTGAGTATGAAGAAACAATGCATTCACCACCCCCTCAGCTCTTTCAGTCTTGCTTATCGGAGATCTCTTTTTCATGGAATAATCCACCCACAGAACCTAAATGCAGTATTAGAAGCAAGAAAATAAAGTAACATTCTTTATTTGTGGCTCTTCCTGGTTTTATGGTACTTCTTTCAGAATTACTACATTTAGTCTTAATTGGGGCTACATCACTTGGTAAAGGAACTGTATCTTTTGGTTTACGGTATATATTCAAATCCAGATTGGTTCGATACTGCCTAGAAATCATTGCATCTGATTTGTAATCTATACGAAGTCCTATATGGACTCAGTAGAGAGGTGCCCCATGAGGTGTTATAGGGAAAAAATCAGATGGATTAAGTAGGCCCAGACATTTAACTACTCCCCTCTCAGGAACAGACACCCAGTCACAGGGGGAATTTGCTCAAATTTGTATAGTCATTTTCTTTGCTGTACATCGCAGACATAGGTCTTTGGTTTCTAAGGACTCTCAAGTCACTACCTTTCAAAGCACTGAAGACAAGACAAAGTCCACTGAAATAAAAAGAGGAAAATCCTCAATAACTTGGCAGGGGTCAGGTCCCTAAGATTTTTTTTTTTTAATTCTTTATTTGAGAAAGAATTACTTCCTCAGTAAAATATATTATTTGACTTGGAAACAAACTGACGGGAAGTAGCAATTCTAGAGGAAATGAGGACACTGAGGTCCTCCTTTTCTTTGGTTACGAGCTCTGAGAGACAGTGCAAGTCAGGATTTTTAAATGAAAACGCAGGTAGCGCTGGCCCAGCCCATTACTTTAAAGAAGAAATAAAAAGGAAAGCAAAAGCAAAGTAGAATGATGAGACACTGCTTCCTTCCTACAAAAGTTTTTACAGGGCGGGCATAGGCATCAACCTCAACCAGATCCAGCTGTAATCCGCTGATTGCAAATAGGTTAAGAGTTACATGACCCAGTTTCTCATGTAGACTGCTTTCTGGGCTGACATGCTCTGTAACTTTGTGTGAATTGTTCAGTCGCTGCACCTTAGTTTCCCCAACTAAGCAGGATGGAGATCGTGACATTTTTCCACCATTGTGAAGAGTTTTGAGATCTCTGGATGAAATCTGCCGCGTAAATTTTAATGAAGGATTTCACAGCGAGTCAGAAAGAGCTGCTACAGCTGATCAGTGAGGAAAGGAAGGGTTAATTGGGGAAGAGAGGTGGCACACCAAAAATGAAACAAGATGAAAATCACAACCCACGCAGGATATCCTTGGAAAGAGCATCTACACACAGGTAAAGAGAAAGCAAGAACACAGTCTCCGCTTTCCTGGCAATTGTTATTAAACAACAGGTGACTCAACTGGGCAGCAGCAATACAGATACACAAACTATTCTTTTCCATTTTTCCCTAGAAGGTATGCAAATTATGAAGGCTGCTGGACCTTTGCTTACATTTCTTCCAGCCCTAATGAAGAAGTTGACATACTATCTAGGCTATCGCCTTAGAAAGAAACCACCACATTTTTCCAGTCATGAAGTAAGGTTTAGCTTGTCTACTCCCCAGCGTCAGCACCAATACAATTAAAGGTAAAGTTCAGCACCCCCAAAACACACTAGTGGCTGTTTGTCACTCAGCTAAGCAAACACCTGCATACTAGGACAGGCAGAACAGGACAGGCTGATCCCCCAGGAGACTAAGTGGACACAATTCACACAAGAATCAGGCTCAGCCTCTATTACACTGAAGAGAGGTAATGCACTGATGCTGATGCCCATGAATGTGCTGAAAGCCCTAGCTATTGGAGGCACGTGATTATGTAAAAATAATAATAAAATCTCAGGAAGTAATTAGCTCTCGTGGCTGTAGGGCACAGCTTAGAACTTAAACCCAAAGACTCAAAAAGCTCAAAAGACATAACAAGAACTCCAAATCAATTGTATGTTTTTTTTTCAGGAGGAAGTTGATCCATCTTTATTGGGCTTAATAAAATTTCCACTAAGGTATACACAGCTGCAGTCCTCCCTGATCCACACTAGCCTGTGAATGTTTCCAATCTCTGCCCTTTGGAGTGAACGAACACTTAAATTCCCATTCAGACTTCAGCAGCTGCAAGGATCCAGGGTTCTTCCCTTGACTCTTTGCCTGCTGTTCTCCTTGACTTCAATGGGAGTTTCATGCACACATCTGTGGGCAGCATTTGTCCCTCCCTCTGTATGTTTCATTTTTTATTAGCTAACCCTGCCCATGCATCCCTGCCATAATGATGCACTAAAGACACACACAAATATACACACTTAATTTTTCTTTGAAAAATGTATCTGGGCATTTAATAGATGATGATCAATCAGGAAAAAAAAGGCGTTTTAAGCTAAAGAGCTAAAATCCTTGGGGGAATAAAAGAAATCCTCATTGCAGAATCTCTCCCTCCCATGCGTAGGCACTTGCTAACTGAGAGTAGTGGCACTGTGACAAAAGTAGCAAAACCAAAGGCAGGCTTTACTAAAAGAAAAGGGGGGAGGGGAAGTCTTCCACTGGCCATCTGTGAAAACAAGGCATGTGGCCATTAAATGCAGAGGCTGTAAATATAAATATACACAAGTTCCACAAAGCAAATGGCAAAAAAAATGGGGGGGAGAGAAAAAGGAATAAACTTTCAGCTAAAGCAAATCAAGTTGTTTAATGCTTAGTTACCAGTGCTGGGCAAAAAAAATTTGATCTTTGCAGTGTGCAAACTTGACAGTGTTTTTAATTAAATTTAAGAAAAGTTTCAGGAGAAATGACAATGGATACAGTAGCCCTGTTGAATAGAGGACTCCTTGAACATGAATGATCCTGTTGAGCCTGCTGATTGGACTTACTGAAAGGCTGACATACAGGGTGATGGATGGGTGATGACATAATACCTGCTCGCCTTCTTGTCCTGTTTTTTGAAAACTGTCTGCTCTGTGTTGATAGCATTAACAAAGAGGACCGCAACCCGCACAGAAGAATTTCTGCTGGCAAAGAACCTCAGTAAGACAAAATTAGGAAGAGGGTAGGGAAAAGAGTAATAAGAAGGGGACATACAGTTTATACAGTTGTTAGGAAAATATGTTAACTTTTGTGTTGTGGGACTGTAACAGTCCATTGTCTGCAAGATACTCCCTGGTCCCCACATTGTATAATAATTATTCCAAACGGATCTCTGCTCACACTGTGAGAAGAGAACAAAAATATTAGACTGATCATTTTTCCTAGTGTTTTACAGGCCAGTGAGGAATAGAGTGGGCTACAAATTACAGGACATATATATTAGCGGTCTGCTGAACTTGCAGGGATAAGTGTATGTAATGTCTGTGGGTAATATAGCCTCTGCTAGTCACTGAGAATGCTGAAGTATTTTTCCAGTAAAATACTACGGAGATTATGAAAATGGGCAGGTTTCAACTCTTACAAAGTGATTTGGTTTATGATGTTAGTACTGCACCTCTGGACTTATTTCCAGTGGGTTTCTCCTGTTTGGGAAGCCCGGCTTGCGCCAGGTCCCATTCTTCCCAGTTTCAGTCATTACAACTTATTCACTCTAGTCTGACCCACGGACTGTCAGTGTCTGCAGCAAGCACGGGGTCAGAGTCTGTTTTACCAACCCTTCTCTTTTCTTCTCCTTCCTGCCCTTCTCTCCTCCAGTTTTTTCTTGACTTTCTGGTTCAAATTTAACCATTAGGGGAAGAAAAAAAATGTTATTGAAGTAAAATTCTCTACTGCAAGAGAAATTTAAATCCCATGTGTTGAACCAGCTATTCCTTATGCCTTTAGTAAAGTGAGCTCCAGTGTTTTATTTCTCAAAGACACCAGGATCTGCGGTTTTGAGATTCTTAATATCCTCCTCCTCCCCGAGGGGAGAGCAGGGACAGAATTCATTTCAGCTCAGCAGATCACAGCAGTTTCTTAAGAGTTAACTCTGCTATCCCCATCCATCAGGCAGCCAGCGAGGCATCAGGAAGGAATGATGGATGTAAAATTATTACAGGGCTGCCACCCGATATACTTACTGCCATTTGTAACTAACGCTGGAACTGACACACTTTTTTCATTATTAAACATCCACATTAAGTCAACATTGGTCACTGTCATTTCATGTTTGGCACTCTCTTAAGGGGAAGAGGGGGAAGTGGGGGTGGGAGTGGGGAGGATGGTGGGAGGAGGGGTGGGTGGGAATGGGAGGAAAGACATCCTGAACCTGGTGTTCTATAAGCATAAGTAATAAATAGGTTCCTGCTTACAATGCTGGAATAAATATTGTTACAAATAGCTCTTTAGTTACAGCCCAGCAGACAAGTACATGTCAGAGCCTTTTAAAAGGATACACTCCAAGCAATAACAGGGAGAATTTGTATCACAGGTTAAGAAACACTTCAGTACAGGAGGTATATGTATTCGGATGCACTCATCTCGGAGTGTGCTATGAGTGTGACTGCATCCATACACATCTGAAATGCTTGTGTGGCTGTGTATACTTACACAACTGTCCCAGCCGCCAGCACCTTTAGCAGCAGGCACCAGCATTCGGAAACCAGTACCTGCATTTGTACCAGTGTACACAGGCACATCTCAAATACCTGCTTGTGTGCCCCCTTCCTCCTTTTCTACACTTACCAGGGTATATACACGAATGCTTGAGAGTCTGACTATAGTCAGAAAATTACTGGCTAGCTCAGTGCATGTTTGTGCTGTGTATCTCTGAAAGAGTGCACTGTAGGCTTGTATGCATGCACACACATGCTGGCTCTTTGTGTTTGTGTACATCTCCTTTGTAGAGGAACAGGCAGTTTTGGGGCCGAACAAATAGACCAGAGTCCACTTGCTGATGTTGCCCATTGTGGTGTTTGCACCAGATGACAATCTGCGCTCTGAGCTACATGTATAAAAGGTAACATTGTTTATGTATAGTACATGTCAAGCTATAATTAACTGTAGATGACAATTACAAATAAAACTATGCTCCTGGGTTTCCAAGAAACCAGAAAACATATACACACACTTCTCATTTATACATGAAAATGTTTCCAAGAAAAGTAATGTAAAAATATGTTTTATTGCATTTGCAATTAAAATAGGTTTTAGTAAAATCCGTGTTCCATCATGATGCTCGTAGTTTTTACTGTAATCCTCTGAAAATCAAATCCCTCAAGATGGTCCAAGTTGGATGCCCATAAAGTGACTCACCCAAATCATCCTAGCCATTTTTTAAAATCTTTTCTCATTTATGACTCCTTTTATACAGTTTCTCTCCAATTCCACAAAATTCCTGTCTGACTACTGCCTTACAGCTGGCAGGTCTGGCTGTCCACAGGGATCAACCCATCTGGGACCAGGAGCCAGATAACAGGTCATGTACATGTGTGGAGAAAAGCCCCAAGAGCTTTAAGAGAGACTCACAAAGGTGATTTCCAGCCCTGAGCCTGCCCAGCTACCCCTGGCAGATAAATCCCTACCAAGAGTCTAACATACGTGTTCAGAACTGCACAGAGCCTACCTTCGCTGGTAGGCTGCAGCAGCAATTCATGCAACAAAAAACTCAACAGGTTTCAGAGAACTGTAAGTCTCCATAACCACACTAGCCACTGCAGCAAAGAAGGGAGGAAAGTTTGTGATAGCCCCAGACAAGTGTTTGTTGCCTATAAAGACTGAGATCACTCCACAGGAAGGAGAGTCTTCTATGCATAACTACAGACATAATGTACTTTTCTAAGTACGAATATGCCCACGGACACATAGCTGCATTAGGCTAACCCTCTTTTAATTCCATCCCCCACCTCAAAATCTCCCTGTCAGGAAGCAACCAGTGAGCAAATGTAATGTCCCAAAAGTTCAGGAGTCTGCCTCTAAGTCCCTCGGCGGGACCCTGAGCTTCTGAAGGGAAACCCTCAGTGGTAACACTGCAGCACTCTATTTCTCACTACCCATCTTCCCAACTACCTCTTTTTCTTTCCTTTGAAAACAGGGAAAAACAGAATAAAATTTAATTCAAAATAGCAACACTTGCCTTCCTCTCCAATCTTGCTCTGAATAAGAGAGAAAACTTTAAAGTCCTAGATCAAACAGACACAAACGTTAGAGAAGTTGGGGTGTTTGTCTGGATCTGAACTTCACAGCTGGCTGGTCAGTGGACAGCCTAGAGCATATATGGGAAAGGAGAACAAGTACCTAAACTTTACAGCCTATGTCTTTTCCTCTGTTGGGTCAAATGCAAGAGACAGCTCAGGAGACCCTAGAAGTTAAAAAGTGCAACTTAACTAGTGCTTAGCGGCTTAAGTGGTCACCCCAGCAACTCAAATGCCATTATAGTCTAGGAAAGAACAGACTTGGTTCTGTCCTTTCCTGTCTACACTTTAAAAATAAAATAAAATAAAATAAAATAAAATAAAATAAAATAAATCAATGCACCCCAATAAAGTTTTGGCATTTATTGTAACAAAAACCCCAAAGCCTACAGTTGCTTTAGAAAAATTTTCAATTGAGCAAACAATTTTTTTCTTCCTGCTACCTCGTAAAAGAACTCCTCTCTGCCCTCCACAAGCCCACCAGGAGGCATGAATTAGAGAGGAAAATAAACTTCAACTGGGGTTGAGGGTGAGAAGTGAAAACAGAAGGGGTAAGGCGAATCCCAACAATAGGAAAGTAACAGAATAAAGTGAATGCAGATGGTTCCACTCCTGTTACTTAATCAAAAGGCTGTGCAGAGTCACTAGAGCCAGCATAAAGTCATGTGTTAGAACAACAGCTGATCTGTATTAAAGAAGATTAACTCGCAATGCCATGGTGGAGGGCCTGGGATTATTTTATGTACTTCCATTGCCGAACAAGCCGTCAGCACAATTACTGCCCTCCGATGTGAATGACTGATCTGTAACCACAGCTAAACAGCATGCTGCTTAGGGGCCTGGGTGCTTCATGAAGATGAATTTCCATACCATCAAAGTGCTTTTAATGGGCTTCCTGATCCAACCACAAGGCCTGCTTTGCAAGTATACAGAACTCAGGATGAAGGCTTCCTGTCCAAAAGGATTTGGTCGGTTGTCACTTGACAATTCCCAGCCAGCACAAGGGAGGAGAGGGGGGAGATAGGTAGAGTTGTCTCTGCTTTGGAGGATTAAAAAAAAAAGAAAAAAAGAAAAAAAAAAAAGGGTACAGATGCTTTCTGAATGCAACCAACTGCTGTATCCACAGCTGAATTCAATGCGCTTAACAAATAACGGCAATTTAGCTATGCTTGCGAGGAATAGCTTGAGTCACTTTGCATTAGCATCTGGCTGAGTGTTAAAGTCATTTCGACATGGGGAGCAGAGAAAAGAAATTTCTGCTCCGAGCATCCTTTCAAGAATGCTTAAATATTTGAATATAAATTCCTTTGTGCTTGTGATCACTTCTTCTTATATCTGACACTCTGCTTTTCCCTTTTCCCTTCTGGTACTCTTCTATGTGAAATGCCATAAACATGCTCCATCCCTCTCTTTCTTTCTCTCTCCCCATACCAGCACTCTTATTCTTCTAAGAGAGATTGTATGTACTGCCAGATACCTATTACACTGACCTCTTTTTTCCTTCCCCTTCCTCTCACGAAAGTGCATGAAATTGGAGTCATTTCTACATCACTTACACCCAGGACAGGCTGATGAAAAAAGTACAGTAGTGAGAGACTCACATGTACATTTAACATTCATTACCCAGACTGCTGGCTTCTCACAGCTTATTGATCAAACTCCATCTAAAAACAGGGAAAATGGAAAGCTATCCAAATTAGCAATCTGCTCATTCTGGACAATATTGTTTGACTCACAAGCTTCCTAGGATGACTGACTTTCAAGTTTCTGCTAAATAGCTGATCATTTTTATTCATTCTATTTATCTGCCTATTTCAGTGATTCACACAAGGCCTTACAGTGAAAAGCCACTAGAAGCGGTTTCAATAAAATTCAGTTTACACCAAATGCAACAACGGTCATCTTTGTTGTACTGCACGACGAAGGCTGCATCACCTCAGAAAATATTGCAGGGGAAGAATGGAATTGAGGAAAAAGTCTTGCTAAGCATATGATGTTGAGACGCACACAAGAGTTTGGATGTATATCTTAGGTGGCAGTATTATAAGGACAGCTCACTATAAACGTGGCAGCAAGGACTGGCAGGTCTATTTATCCTCCATAAGCCAGGGCAGTGCACGGAAAGACATCAGGTATTTCCAGAGAAAAGCAGCAAATCACAACCTCTTTGACATATGCGACAGTTACAGTACATACAAATTTTACTCGAGAATACTCACTTTGTCGATATTTTGTTAGAGCACAGCTTCACAGGCCAGTTCCAAAGCAAAGGGTGGTAAGGCCCCTACGTTCTGCTGCCTCTAAGTTTCACTGCAAATATTTGGTGCAGTTTGTGTTGTCAATTCTCCATTTTTTCAATTTTGTTAAGTCATCTAATGTGACATGACAGTGCTACATTGCAATGGTCACAAAATATCATATATGACAACCTCACAAGGCTAAATACCCAGAAGCTGAGCCTGAGTATCAGCAAAGCTTATGTTCCTAAAGAAGCTTGAATATTTTCAAATCCAGCTCATCTCACAAACACATGTAAGCATTTCCATAAAGCAAGATTTCCACTCAGACCCAGAGATTTCCAAGATCACCTTCTCATAATACACGTTGACAAGCTGGAACAGAGAATTAATGACCTCCAAAGTTCTTGTGAGGGCTTTAACTATCTCCGCCTCCTCCCATCTCTCCCCCAAGGGTCTCCAGGTCTCTCTCTCATGTCAGCTTTTGGTTGTGGTTTTCATTTTGCTTTTTGCTTTTTTTGAAAGAAGCAACTATTCTCTTTAAAAATGGGGAAGAACAAAATAGAGCAAGAAAAAGGGGGGAATAAAGGGAGGAAGAACCTATCTGTCTGTAAGGAGAGTCAAATGCAACCTCTGACCCTTTGCAAAGGGAGTCTCGGAAACTCACCTTTTCTGTCCTGCAGTTATTGAGACCCAGGCTATTCACAACAGCCACCTTCCCATCCAGCACCTGTTGTTCCCTCCGAAGTTGCTCCTTCATCTGTCGGGCCTCCTGGATTGCCTTAGTAACAGCATCGTGGTCATTTAAATAACCTGACGACGTGATAGAAGAAAGGATATCTTAAAAAAAGAAAGTTACAAGAAAACACTTTAGCTTTCATCGATGAAATGCACCAATAGTTTATCATTATTAATGAGAAGGAGTTAAAAGGTAATGCCCAGAAACCCATCCGTGCTTTGTAATTCTGTTACTGTTATGATAGAGCCACCTGGATAGAAAGCATGAGAAACCTCAGTGCCAAAATCATCGTCCTGATATTTGATCCCATTAGTTTCAATATTTCCCTGACGCTGCAGAGGTTAGTCCTGTGGTTTGTATGCAGCAGGATGTAACCGGATAAGAGTTAGGGGAAGCTTTGATCATGCCAGCGATCCCAAACTCTTAAAAATAGACCATTTCATTCTTCCCCTTCTTAAAAGTTGTGAATACATTAAAATAAACCACAGGTGGCGGTGGTTTGCTATAGATATGAAATGCATAATGGCTGGGAAGAGAAACCTCATCCACTGAATGCTCCCCACCACCACCTGTCATTCAGAAATGTATAAGAAACCACAGCTACACGGACCTACATTCCCACTCCTATTCATGCTGCTAATAGTAGGTCAAATGTCCACTGTTTTGCTGCAAATTCACAGCCTAGGGCTTAGCCTTAGTAGTCACTGAATTATTTCCTTTTAAAATGTTACAAGCATCACTGGCAGAGCTAATACTATTTAATTTTAAATGTGACACTTCGTCATTTTTTTCCTTTAGCGTACTGTAGATTATACTTATTATGATCTGCATGTGATTTGTAGGATAGAATACTGATGGGAGACTCCAAGCCCCAGTCTATTTTTCAAACGTTAAAGGAGAGGCTAATATCTATCAATCTCCCTCCCCCTCTCCACATCCCCACACGTGCGCGCACGCACACACTTCTTTCTGTCTTTTAACTAGGGCATAAAAACGGCATAAAATGAATCTGTAATATGAAATTGCCCAGAAAAGGGACTTCTGTTTGTGACATGAGGCTAAATCTAACCAGATCCATTGGTGAATTGTGACAGATGGAGGGACTGTGAGACAGAAGGCAGGCACTAATCACACACAAAATGACCGGCTTGCCTCAACATGTTCCATGGATTCCAGCAAACTTTACACCCTAATCCATTTTTAGAACAAAAAACATCTGGGCCATAAATCCTCTAATCTGCCAAAACACGCTATTAAATCCCATGATTTGTTGAAAAACACTAAGATTAAAGAAAGGAAATATAAAATGGCTAACTGCCGTGTTAGGAAAGTGTTATTAATACTCTTTCTTTGTCTCAATTATGAATGTTCTGTTCCTAAAGAGCCTTGTCTAATCATGTCAGATTACACATCCTTGTTGTATTGCTAGACTCTTCTATCTGATCCGCTGATTGCCAAAAAACGTAGGACATTGTCTTGCTGCTTAAAACATTTCAGGGGAAGAAGCTGATGTCAGATTAGTTCAGTGCTGCGCTGCTGTCAGGATTTTAGTTTGGTTTGGGTTTTTATTGTTGTTTTTTTAGACTGCAGACAGAATGGGACTGGTATTCCTGTCTTCCTTGGCGCGCAAAAACTAGAAAGAAAAGTTTCTGTGCAGTTTGACTGTTGTTAATTTTACTAACAGTTAGCTTTTGGCTAAATACCCAGGAACCCTGAGAGTTTTATATGAAATAACTTGATCCACATCGCTTTTATCAAATGACCCAGTTCAGTAATTCCCAGCCAATGGAATTCCAGTAATTCCAGCTCTCCCAGCATAAGGAATGATATAACCTGCACCACCACAGTGCTACCAGCTGATAATTTTTTTTTAACCTCCATTTTATCAACTTGCTTGGTTTCTTCCCCACTTTGCATCTGTTACTGATCAAGCTTGCATGTAGTCAGAATAAATTAGAAAGGAAACAAACAAACAAACAGTAGTATTACTGCTGGTTGTGCTCTTGATTAGGCTAGGTATAATACTTTCAATCTGTAACACAGCCGAATTTGCCTAGGAACTGGAATTCATGCCCTTCTCCAGAATATTTGGCTTTTCCTGAATACTGCTATCTTTGAGACAGTTTGGCACATGACAGTGAATAAAAGCAAGCACTCCTTATGTTTTTCAGTAGCTGCCAAGATGCTGGTGTGCAGGGAAATGATTAATATAGAAGCGAGTTGAATGTAATTTATTGTTGTTTAGGGTAGGTGGTGAATTATTGACAGAGAGGGGAACTGCATTACATAAAATGCACTTAGTTACAAGGATTGCCAAACTAGCATAGAGAAGTTGCACAAAATAGCAAAGGGCAGAGAGAAGTTGTTTCTGTTTTTAGTACATGGACATATGCCTGTTCCCAAAAAGAAATGCTTGGATTTAAAGTCATACATGAAGCCACGACATTTGTGACTGCTCAGTCTGTAGCATAATTTATACGCTATAGGGATAGCTCTAGAAAAGGACTACATATCTGTATCCCTGAATGCAGCTATACTGTTAATCATAGGAGGGTATAAGTTTACGTCCTCCAAAGACAATTGAACAATACATGAGCATTTCTCCATGCCACGCGAACCAAGTAGCCTAAAGAAATGCTTTCAGAGAACGGTTTTAATTTGAAGTTAGTGGCGGTGAAAAGTGACAGCTCAGCTGCATCCCAGCAAGGTGGGCTGTGCACACCTAGGACAGACAACTTGTGCCTTGCATTGACAGCTCCAGTCATTCAAATGGTGGAAGCAACTGTCTGGCAAATGACTGCATATTTCCCAGTGACTTTTTTTAGAGGGATTCATATCTCAAGATAAAAAAGTGATCCAGTTTCTCTACCATTTTTAGGAACCTTGGTACCTTTGCTAAAAATGCTATCAAAATTTTTTGTGGCATAGCTCCTACTGGAGGGTGACTTGAAATTTCATGCTCACTTTTTTAAGATCACCAAACGGTTTCAACATGGTAATGAGTTTTACTTGCTGTAACTTTGGTTGGATCTGACCTAGCAGTTAGCAGGAAAAGACTCTGTAGAGCGTTCAGAAGCCTTTCCTTCTTCTAGTCCTCCATTAAAGGATAAATCTTTGTTAGAAGTAGGCTATGTCCGTCCAGCTCCTGCACCAGTTAAAGACTGCTTATCTTATATATACAGTATGCACAGTGATACTGCTCAGCAACCTCAAAAAGTCACTTTCTATATTCGTAGCTGAGAGATATACAGCAGTGAACTCTATGTCATTAACAATAACTTAAGTATGTTATCTTTTGCTCCACAGTTTTCTATGGTTTATTAATGGTATAACACATTAATTCTTCTTACAAGAGTGACCTTTAAAGCTCCATTCATCCTCACAGCTTTTATCCAATTACATTATCACTCATTACAGGTACAGCATTTCAAAATCTGCATTTTGTTAAAAGAAGTAAATTGCAGGGGTCTCAAACCTATGAAAAATATCAGATGTGTAGGGAAAGAAGATTGGAGAGGAGAGAACAAGAGATGTCCTGCCACTGAGATGCAGGTCAGATGCTTAACTCCACATCTAAATGTGATGCTCACTCTATTAAGGACAAAAAATTTAATGTGAAAAAATTGAAACTCAATGCATTGTACATGGAGAGCAGTAGGGCCAAGCAAATTAAAGATTAAATGCATTATTACCTACCACAGTTAAAGAGTGTAGGGTTAATAATACACGCATTGACAATTAACAATGTGATATTTACAAAATATTTATGTAATTGTAACATGTCACACCAAATAAAGTTATTTTCTTTTCTAAAAGACATAGAAGCATATTCTCTGTCTGATATACGTAACTCTCACCAACATTAGCAATAATCATGTATGCACAGTGAGAGGGTAATACAGCGGGAGCTAGATCTGTTTTGATCTTTGGACATTAACTATGGGTCTTCCTGGTGTCTGTGTAGGCAGAATATGGACTACAATGAGCTTGGGGGAGACCCATAGAGACACAAAAAGATTTTACTACATAGCACTGAGATATCACAGAAACAGCTTCTGACAGGTTTGACCTATGGCTTCTTTTTTTTTTTTGTGCCATCCCTGAAAGTGGCCAGCAGGAGATGCTTCAGGAGCAATAAGATACACAGTAGCAAAGGTACAACTATCTACCTCACTTAATTCCCTAAACACAGCTTGATTTACATGCTGAAATCTTAATTCAGTTTATATTCAACCACTTCAGGGAATAAAATGTTTCCGTTACAAGGATGAAGAATGGGGTGTGTACACGTTTTACTTATACACACAAAAAGCAGCCCCTTTAACACATCGGACTTGTAAAATCACCACTAAGACTGTTATTATTTAGATGGTCTTTAGGCAAAGAGGTAGTTTTGGCAGGAGAAAGTATTAACACTATTTTCTGGAACAACATTAAAAACAGCCAGTCGAGACTTTTTGCAAGATACAACATCAAACTTGGTTTTTTGAATGAACCTGGTGATTCTTTTGCTTATTAGACCAAGGTGAAATATTGCTCCATGCAGCTTTTTAGCAGACTAAGGATTAAACCTGTCATTTTGCAGAGATGTATTTGCATATGTAGAATTTTAACTTAAAGGGAATTTTTTTAAAGTTTATCCATCACTTTTAGATGACATAGTACAATATCACGGGTCTTTAATGCTCACCATTAGACAGGTCGCTGTCTTCACTGTATGCCATTAAACAAACAGCATTTATTAACTTTTATTGATAAAGCAGTATCTGAAATAACACAAGTCTTTGTTTTCTGAACCTGTAAAAGTTAAGATACTCCTCCTGAAATGGTAAGTCTGTGGGAGTTTCTTCACTGACATCAACAAATGTAGTAGTATGGTCAACCCATGCCAGCTCATAGACCACTGTCTGGCACTGGCTGATAAATGCCCACTTTCCATTAACACCTATTAATTGTTATGAGGAAGGCCAAATGAAACTGAGCTTACCTATTGTGTTAGCTCTGGCCGAAGGACTAGCTAACGTTGCTGGCACGGAGGACTTTAGTGAACTGGCCCCACTATTTATTCTCAGAGTTGGCATATGAGGAGAGGTGGGTGATGTGGGAGACTTGCCATCAGATGTCTTGGGTTTGGCTGAAAGGTTCAGAGGCTGGGCCACTTCATCCTATGATGAGCAGAAGAGAAAAGACTGTTATTAAAAAACTGCTGTTGGCACAACACCGTCCAAGCAAAGACAGTTGTTTTCAGCTTGTGAACTTCTAAACCTGAAAGGTTGTATGATATATATTAAGATCAAATGTGGTATCATCTTGTCATTCCAGTTTGGAACTGAAATGACTGATAAACTGGGAAATTAGCATGACATGATCAGAGAACATCCTCCATTTGCACTTTGTATGTAAGAATTGTCTCTGAAGAAATTACTCACATCAACAATATATATGCTTCTATGATGAAAATGAAGAGCAATTTTACAGTTATATTTTTTTGTTATTTTATTTTAAACTTGATACGGATGAACTAAATAAGAACTGAAGAGCATTTTTACTTAAAATTCAACCACCACCACCCAAATTGGGCAAATGTGTTTGAGTGAATGGGTTTTCAGTTGGGGTTTTTTGTTGGTCTTTTGTTTTTCTTTTTTTTTTTTTTTTTTAACTTGTGCTTTCCTCTGAACTTCCCAGGCTTAGAACTCCAAGCACAAAAATATCACAGGAAATAAATACTTCTCTTCCACCACAAGAGAGCAGGAAGAATCTGCCCTTTCTTTCCACAAAATTTGAAACAACCAACTCAATAATTCTGCATAAGCCCCTAGATTTTTTCTTCTTCTGCGGAGCTGGACTTCAAGATTTCAGTAATTATAATTATGCAAAAATAGAAAAATTGGGTGACATTTTTTGCAGGGTAACTGGAATTATTCCTAAACCTGGCTTCATTACACAGAGTAACAGACAGTGCTATAAAACACATTAAAATTCTAAGTCATGTATTTTTGTTTGATCAAAATAAAATACAATAAGGGAAAAAAAACCAAGGAAGCGAGAAAAAGCTTTTCAACAAGGGGGATATTTTAGAAGTGATTTTAACTGACTTTTAAATAATCAGAACTAATAGATATGGTATTAGATCCAATCATCACATACTAGCTTAGCTGTCCTCTGACACTGTGACTTAGGAAAGCCATCCTCTATCTATAGGAAATGTTACATCACACAATTGGGTTTCGGCTCTAGGCACTGAAGAAGCCGATTCTGACCTCCCTAAGTTGTAAGTACATTCAGCTTTATAGAATTATTCCTGACTTACAGCAATGCAAAGCCGACTGGAATTAGACTCATAATGTTTGAGTGTTTTACTGTTACCACTAAGGCATCTGTAACTACTATCATATAATACTGATTCTTTTCCACAGAGGATGGTGTGCTGCAGTAAAGAAGGAATTTTACAGTTGCCTATCGCTTGTGGAAATATGATGTAGATGTACGTCTCCAAACACAAGACAATTCTGCAAAGCACTGTCATATAACTTTTCCATTAACTGAAAGATGCAAGCTCTGAGCAAAGCACTTTTGTTATACTTAATTACTTCTACAGTTTTGTAATAGTCATAGTTAAAAATAAATTAAAGCTTAGCAGGCAAACATATCAGGGACATCGTGGACAAAGCTGTCATCCTTAAAGTGGTATTTAAGCCGTCCTAGATGCAACTTGTGCATAAAATAAAGGGGAAAAAAATCAATACATAAAATTGCCTTAGGAGCCTATATTCTGTATTCTCAGAAGCGACTTAGGCACCTAGAAGGCAGAGTTCTGTTGATCTTCTAGGAGACTTAAGCCTCGAGGTTAAAAATGTCCCCCAGTTCAACCAGCATTTGACATTTTAAGAAGGTATTCATTACTTTACAGAAATACAAATCCATCTGTATTAGAATAAAATAGATTAACCTACTAGCCAAATGGAAGGGGACCTGGTCTGCTGTTCCACCAATTTCAAAAAAAAAAAAAAAAAAAAAAATCCCACAACAGTGCAACTATAATGTTGTAAAATCAGTACTGAGATAGTTGCATAAAAGTGTAAGTACAAACTAGCCAACGAACCAACCAACCACAGCGACCCTGTGCCAGACAAGGATCCCTGAAGAGCAAAGCCATCTATTTGGAAGACAGTATCAGAAGCAAAGCAAACCTGCCCACAGACTTGTTTCGGTTCAATCCAAGAGGGGTTAGTTTCCACGTATATTCAATTCTTGACCTCTGTTGTAAGTCTCAACAAAAGAGGCTAATTAGTTTCAGATAATGTAGTAAAAGCTGCAGTGTGCTCTCTGGCCACTGGAAATCTGACCGAGAGCAGCACTTCAGTTCATACGGAGCAGCAACCAGTCCCTGATGGGAATGGCTCTCACTTGCTGCTAAGTCAGCTTGGATTCCAATCTGCATCCTCGTGCTGAAAGGGTTTTTTCAGCCTCATCCTTTTGACTCAGTCCCTCAGCTACCCCGTCCCTATAAAGCTTATTTCCTTCCCTTCTCTCACTCCTTCTCCCTTTCCTCAGTTCTTCTGTTCCCTTTTTTTAGCCTGGTGTGAAGGCAAGGTCTTGTGCATGTCCACTATAGAACAGTGGTTTTGGTCTCATTTAATGCAAGTTAGAAATGGGGGAGGTGTTTTTTCCATCGTAGGCATTCAGCAGTGAAGCTGTCTGCACTGTAACTATTCTTGGTAGTAAGAATGCTCTTCTTCATTCAAGTCAGCACAGCCTTCTCTGGAGCCAAGAAGTATAAGGCCTTGTGGAAATAATAGAAGTCGACAGTTCCAGAGCTGATAAATGTCATTCCAAATTGCCCCTTCATTCACTTTCATTGTGTGTTCAGGCTAATGGTAAATTAATCGGAGGTCACAGAAGCTTGGTTTTCATAAAAGAGGATAAGTAAACAATTTTCAGATATTATATGAATTTACAAAATCATATTACTTCACTGTTTGGTCTTCATAACATTTTTACTTCTGTTATTTCAAAGAGCTTTCTCAAATCCTCACTGGAAGTCAAATACATTAAAAATTCAGTCAGAGAGTTTAGAAATCCTACATTGGATCATGAGTTGATAATAATTTATTTCCTTTACCACAGTGGAACTACATTGATTTATTCCGTGGGAGTCTAAAAAATATCTGGGAAACAGGTAATAACATACAATTGTGTTAAGTGTGAAGATGACTGTTAGGATCTTCACTCCTATCTATACTCAGTGAGCCATTTTACTCTTTTTCCTATCTGCAGACATAAATTCAAAATTCTCTGCTCTTCCAGTTTAAATCAAGAACTGTCTTCATTATTGATTTGTGCCTGCGTAACCACAAGAAGAATTAGGTGTTGGCCTACCTTTATTTTTAACTATAAAATCTCCCAGCTAACATTCTGCCACATTATAGATTAGCAGGCTTCACTCTCAGTTATATCAAGGCTGTGTATAAGTGCAGCATGACAGCTAGGGCAAATAAGAGTAATAAAAAGAAAAAAATAGCTGTAGCATGTTCACTCCAGGTAGATGGTATCTTTCAACAGCCAGGAGATTCGACTTTATACATTGGGATCACAGAATCTAGAACTACTCTCTGCACTTAGTTTTTATTAGAGAAAGCTCAGTATTGATTGGTCCCTGCCTTTTTTTGACATGTAGTTATTCTAAGATGCCATTGATAAGGGGTTTTTTTTCAAGCCAGTATTTTTTAAAGAGTTAAACAAAGTCAAACATTTATTTATATATCAGCCAAAACGATTAATGCTTAGACCAGAGGACGTTAAGACCCAAAAGGCTTGTAATAATATAAACACAGATGTGATGCAAGCAAAATATGATCTTGATTAAAGGTTATGAAATGTTTCCTTTAAAGTAGTGGATTTGTCTAACAAAACAAAACACATACAAAAAAATAAATGTAGAGAATAAAGCATAAGCGAAAACACATGACAGAGGGCTAATAAAATGAAGTACCCACAGCAAGAGCAAAGCATTGGTAAAGAGATTCCCATCCCCTGTATCACACCAGTGTCAGAATAATCGCTATTTTAGAGAGAGCTGGTGGTTTGCTTCCCAGGATTGGAAGACTATCATTAACCAAAACTTTGGAGCTTGGGGAACTTTAAATCCTTGATTTGCTCTAGATTTTTTTCCCAGCTGATCTCTAGACATACGAGGGAAGAAAGAAGAACCCTTCATCTACACCAGAATTTGGGGGGTAAACAAAATATTCAAGAGCTGTATTTTGTAGCTTCATTCAACCTGAATTTGTATAATTTTGAGCTTTTGTATTTAAGCATCAGACACTGGAAATCTCCAAATGTAAGTGCCTGACAAGCAACATTTAAACAGAAGTACTGCTGGTAAGTTAAGTGTGCATCACACTGCTTTTATAAGGTTTGTATGGTCCTTTGAAAAGGTAAAATCCCAGGTAAACACAAAGTGCTTATTAATATGGGAGGAAAAAATGAAAGAGAGAGAAAAGGAAAGGATTTGGTCACAGTCATACAATAACGTAGCGGCAGAGTTTCAGACAGACCCAGGAATTCTGACTCGCAGTCACCAATGTTGCAAATAGTTGGCTGAAATGGTGTCTTTTCTAATCTTTCAATCATGCTGTCTCTATTTACTTCCTCCTAAGATAAAAGGTTAATTTATCTCTATGGAGAATGGATATGGAAAAAGAAAGGAATAAAATCTGATTGTGAGAATCTCTCTAAACCGTTTATTAAAAACGGCACTACCTCATAACCAAGAGCTGAATAAAAGACTGATAGCCCAGATGAATGAACCAGTCTCAGAGAAAGAAAAAAAGGGTGCTAGTGGGGAAGAACCCAGATGATTCATTTGGATTTCATAATCTCACTTCTTTTCACATATTTTAAAGATTAGTATACTATTAAAATACAGTTACTGAATTATTGTACTGTCATTTAAATCCAAGTGCTGTATCCCACTGTGGCACACACTGAAGGTCCAGGTTGCACGGTTTATTACAAAATCATGAACTACTCTGTGTATCATCTGACTGGCAATACAAATGTGCTTAAATGACCTGGCATAAGCGCAGCCTAGCACGCTGTACTAAAGAGGCTTTTCATGACCTCTGGGAACACATTCGCCACATCTTGCTGCCTATTTAAATGACCTTGACAGTACAAATTACAGCCAAATGAGTTAGAAATAAGAAGCCGGAGAGGGGGTTTCTAAAGGAATGCCTCTGCCACCTCACCAGAAACAAAGCCTCATTCCCCCACCCTGGTTCTGTTTCATGGAGATCTTCATTTCAACAGAAATGCAAAATATGGAGCACTTACTGGCACGTCTGGGGCAGAAGACAATGATGCTATTGTTGCCCACCGAACAATGCAGCCAGTCAGTGGCTTATCCATTCAGTCTCATGCTCATCCAGAAATGTCTAACCAAAATATATCAGAAACCGAGGTGCAACAGCATATATGCAAAGAAAATCCTTTGGCATCACTGTCCCTCAAGACTACAGTTGTCCGCACACTCACACAAAGATACTGGCAGCTTCCTTCACATCCCCTCCCCTTCCTCTGAAGCCACTCATGGTGAAATTATCAGTAGTGATAATAAGAAGCCGAGAGGTAAAGGCAGTTGTGAAACATGTTGTATAAATGAATCATGCTGCTGATATTATCCTCACTGATGAAATAATTGTATTAAATTAAGCAGGGATGTTCACATGACAGGATGGGTGAATTAGATAATGCTCATCTGCAGCTGTACCTCCTCCTGCCACATTCTCCAGTTTTGATTAAGAATAATGTGTCCCTTCCTGCAAAGGTGGAAATTTCTCTAACTACGTAGAAAAAGAGATGGAGACATAAAAACAGGCATCTTGGTTATGATATGATAATAAACACAACAGAATTATTCTTCAGATTCAGAGCAGTCAGTTTATCCTACTCTTGCCCATGAGTTTCAGCGCCAAAAGCAGAAGGTACAACCAGACTCTAGTTAGAAAGGAAAAGCAAAGGCACCAAAGACAAGGCAGAGGGCAAATATTAGGAAGAACTGTCTGCTTTCTTCCTGATCCTGCAAAATGCACAGACTTTGGCTTCTGTGGTGGCTGCAGAAACATCTCAGCCTGGATTTCTATCTATACCCAGAGCAGATTTTTTTATGGTGTTGCTTTGCTGAGTATGTTTTCCTGAATGCATTGCTCTCAGAAGGGAGACACTTTCTGGACTCAGCACGTTACCCAACCAAAGTTAGTACTTCCAGACTTTACTGATATTGCCCGAATACTCTTACTCATGGGACTCAAAACAAAGAGGGCAACTGAGCTGCCTTATATTTGTGACAAATATTCTTTTTGTTCTCTCATCTGTTTCTTTTAGGGGACTATTGAAGGCATAAATTACTCCCAAATGCTGATTTATACACTGGGAGTATTCTTGCACAGTCTCCTTTCCTGTTCATGGGGAAAAGTGGTGCAGGAACACACCAACTTAATCTGTTTTGTAGTATCAGGGACAGACAGGATTTTTCCCCAGTCCTTTTTTAAAACACTAGGGGCTCTCAGTGAGGATATTCTCTGGGGACTCTGTCCTCTCAGAAAGATCCCTAACATCTTCCCCTTTCATTTTTCTTTACAGGAAGCCTAGCTGCCAGGAAAGAAGTCTGCAGTTAAAAAGACTAATTTGCTGCCCTGGAAACCCCAAGCTTTGATTTTTGTCTAGTCCACATGTTGTCACAGTAAAATAAGAGAGCTGCTGGGTGGTTTTCCCTTTGTATTTATCACTGTTGTTTCCCGAAGCTGTACACAGGATTCACAAATACAGGAAGAACAACAGAGGAGCATGCAAAATGACCTGTCTATAAACATGCAAGGCCCTAGGAGCTGGATGCCTTCCCCTCCTTCCCACAACCTTTTTACCTGACGCACAGTGCTTACTCTGTAGTATCACTCTATTCTATAAGCCACAGAATGCAGATGCTGAAATAGCAGAGGACCAAATGCCAAACAAGTCTAGGATCATTTCAGTCCTCCAGCTAGCTCAGACATGGAAGAGCGTGGGCTGTTTCAGCTGCAGGGTAGCCTAAAAGCAGTGTCTTTGGAGAGAGCTACGTAACTCCTCTTAAAAGTCTACATCCAACGACGACCTGGGGCAACAGTCTTAATTTTGTGTAGCAACTGGTCAGACCTCTGCACACAGAACCCTAAAAGCAACTCTTTAAAAATCTTCAGGAAAGACAAGTGCTGCACTGGGACCTAGCCCTTTCGGGTCTTGTGGAGCACAAGGCAGGCTCTTTGGCCAACAGAATACACCAGGGCATTCAGCTTAGCAAAATGAGCAGACTGGTATGTGTTTACCCAAAATTCATTCATTTAGTTTCTCATATCCTCAGAGAAGCATCCTCCAAACCATACTTGCAGCTTCTGGCTGGCTTTGGACTGTCAAAATGCCCACCATCCTTGTGAAGTCTCCTGGTAATCTCAACAGACAAATAGCACAATGTGTTTGAAGAAAGCAGCTGGTATGAGATTTCTAGGCTGTTTTTGCTTGATCATGAGTTTTCAGTCACACCAACCTCTAGGGAAACCTGAGGACTTATGGATGCTTATCCCAACCCAGATCCAAACTTCAAACATTCATTTTCATCCATACAAAAGTAACTGACCTACTCCTATTGCCATTATTCTGCTGTTCGGGCATTTGCTCTTCTGTTAGACTGAAACAAGCAGAAGTGAGAGTTGCTCACCACACTGCTTAGGACCCAGTATGTGGATTTTCAGTACAGCATGAAATAAAATCGCAGGAACAAAGAGCTTTTAGCATTTGCTTGCACCTCATAATGAAAAAGCTCCTTCTCATTCTGCATCTCTGAGTGAGCGAAAATTTAACTCAGTAGCCTCATTTACAAAAAAACTTCAGTGAAGCTTGTTCTGAGCAAATCCTGCAAGGTTTGACCTGAAATGAGAAGGGTCCATGTTGAGTAAAGATAAAACATGAGCCAGTGCAGAGAGACTAGCCACTTGGGATTCTGCTAGTCCATACTTCATGCCAAACTTGGGTCCTGTTGTTAGCTTTTTGCTTCTAATACTTATTGTTCAGCTGTATTTCTCACATCACTGCTGTACCTATTTATTTGGTATAATGCTGTTAATGAAGTGCTTCTCTAAGAAGGCTCAAGTCAGCTGCTAAGCAGGAAAAGTGACTTAGGCACAGGTCAGCGGGGATGGACGCAAATACTGCAAATCTTCAGGGGAAGACAACAACTGATTTTTCATGCTTTTAACCATGCAAATCATTTTACATGAGGTAAAAATCATTAGAGAAGATCATAAAATTGTGGGGGACGGGAGGGGAAAGGATTCTTCCTAGAAAGAATGCTTCTTCCAAACTGCCCCTGCTGAAATACATGGCAAGTAGTAAAGTGCAAGAGGGAAAAAAAATCACTTCTCCAGTGTACCATAGGAATATTAATTAATTAAGGCTCATAATTATTCTGACAGCTTTTGCCTTATTTTACAAATGGGAAGAATAAGGCACAAAGTGGCTAAATGATTTGCCTAATCTCACACAGTGAGTAAACAGCTGAGTCATAAGGAAGAGCAGAGCAATCGCCACTCTTACTCAGACCAATGTTTTGGGGTTTTTTTGATACTGTACTGAACCTCCCAAAATGTCCAGCTGCTTCAAAAGAAGTTGCAAGAAGTAGATAGTTGTCAGACAGTTTGATCCGTGGCATGTATTCCTGAACTTGTGCTGGGTAGAAACTGGAGTGGCCTGTGCCCCAAAGCATGATGCCTTGTAGCTCAGGTCTTGGTTAGATTATTTTTTTAAATCCTTGTTACATAATTCTGTCCCAATAAAACCCAGAAGTCTAAAGATGTGGTGTCGTGTCCTTAATAATGCACTCTCCCACCCATAACAAGGCTGTTTAAAAAATGGAAATGGACATTAGACTGGATTTTGTTTGCTGCCTAAATTGAACTTGGAGTCACCACCTTCTAATGAATAATCCCCAGTAAATGTTAAGCAGAATGAACAGCAATGAAAACAACAAAACCTGAAAGGATGGGGAAGGACTTGGAAGGAAATAAAACAAGGACCTGCAAAGCCAAACAGCATTACAAACTGGTACATTTTAAATGAACAACAAGAAAACAGAAGCCACACTGATCAAAGCCTCCCACCTCCTCTCTGTGGTGGATGACACCTTCGCTGGGAGCACACCACCACCTCTAACCCCACACCTGCAAAAGGAATTAATTTCAAAAAGAATACAGACCAAAGCGTACCGTATCAAAACAAATTAGCAACAGACCCCTCCTCCTGCTGTGGTCAGGCAGGAGAAGCAAAGATGATGCATGGATTCTAAGATTCAGGGGAAAAAAAAGGACAAAACAAACCCAAAAAACCCCAGCTGTTGAAAACTTTAAAAGAAACAAGTCAAAAGAGCTTGAAAGAAAAGAGATTTCAAACAGCTTGGACAACTGGCAGTGGGCTAAGAAATTCCTTTTCAAAAACCACCTGTGCTGTCTCTGACTTTGGATATCTCTATGTAGTCTAGGTAGATTTTTCACTAAGAGAGGCAGCAACGTATGCAGCACTACAAATAAGAAGTAGTGCAAAGATAACATGCACTGTTTTTATTTAGATAAACACAACTGTAAGAAAAATGTCAAAATATGTTTTGCAACTGTAGATATGACCTGCTTGACAATTTGTTTTTCCAACTAATAGCTTTTCAAAGGGAAACTATCAACACAAAACTCATCCGTCTTTAATGCTTGCATGCTATTAACAACATCCCGGATCACTAAAATCAAAATGATCTTACAGCTCTGTCTTGCTGGATATTTTTTCATTTCACCTCCTTTCAGCAACAAGATGAAATCTAATCAGCAGTTCCAGAAACTGGAGAGAGTTTAACGTACTGTAGGGAATGTTCAAAGCAAACACATGCTCCCTCATTGAGTACTGGCACTCATAGAAGAAGAATTTGTTTAATATTTATACCCCATCCATAATCACATGCGTGGGGTTAACTACTTGAGAGTACACCTGTTGGGAAGGGTCATTCCTTTTCCTATGCCACAGTTATGCCTTTTTTTATTGCTGATTCATTGGGTCATGCCAAAGAGACTCGGGTTCAGTTCCTGACTTTCCAACAAACTTTCTCTGTGAACTTGAACGAGTCACTCATTATCTAATCTTCTGCACACGGTCACTGACATCTTTGCAAAGTTATGATAAAATATTACCAAATATAAATTTTAGTGTTTTGCACAAGTGCAAATGGCTACAGAAAGTAAAGGGCCACCTCTTTTGTCTCAATTCTCTACTTATAAAATTGAGGAAAATACATCCTTTCATCTATGAAAAGGGTTTCTTCTATGCAAACTGGGCATACATCATATATATGTTTATCTAACTGCATGGGGACACCACCATTTACAACCCTTTAAGTTTAATAAGTATTATTGATATTATATAATTATCCTAATGAACATACTAATCAACCATAATAATCATAATTAAAATCGAAATATATTGTAGTTTCTTTTTTTTATTTGCTGCTGTCAGTACTGAATGCAGATTACAAGCAGAACAGTGTTGAAGAAGTATTCAGCCCCCCTTGGTGAATAGACTTCAGATCCTATTCCTGATTCACACCAGCAAAAATGAAATCACCATCAGGACTGGTATCGGGGCCAAATTGCTGGCAGGCACAATGAACCACTAATTGCTGGATTCATTAGTAAGACTCATAGTTTGTCCCCATGAGATGCTGAACACTTTCAGCTCCTTTTAAAACCTAGCATCTTAGAAATTAAAATTAACAACTGCAAACTAGTATTTCTGTTATACTGTAGAAACTCAGCATGAATTTGAAGTCAGATCACAAGAATGCCAAAAATCTATTATGTAAAATTAGGCAGATTTTTATCTACCATTTTCCTGTTAATTCTGTAGAGCATGAATGCATCCATACACAATAGATATTCCATGCTGTTTCTCAAGTCTAAACAATTGGTTAAAATAGTTTTTGTAAAGCTGAAAGAAGACAACTGCCTTAAAAAATACCTTTCAAATAGCCCCAGCATCACACTGTTAAGATTGGCCTATTCTTTTCAGACATAAAACAAATGTCTATTTAAGAACACATCCAAATGCATTTCCATCACTCAGCCAGAACACATTCACCTCCCAGAAGCTAACACTGTAAGAGATGGAAAGAGAGAGGGGGAGAGAGAGGAGACCTTTAGTCCACCTACTGGCTTCACTAAAGGCAATGAATCCAGCCCTAGCTCATTTCAAGTAGGTTCAATTGTGTCGAAGGTTACCCACAAGCTATTTCTTGATGATTTATAGCTGATGTCTACAGATCTCCTTTTATTTTAATGATGACTTCAATACAGACGTTAAGACATTCTTTGTCTTCACAGAAGTATATGAGAGGGAAGCTGACATCTTAAAAAAAATTCCAAGAGGCTGATTCGCTATTTCTGAACAGGGCCAGCTCTGGGCAGTTTTTATATCTTATCCAGAAGAAAAAAAGGGAGGGAAAAAAAAAGCCCCCTTCATCTTTTTCTCTCATACTAAAGCTGCTAGGTTTTTGTGACTTATTCTGGGCACAAATCCTAGAGCACTGACTCAACGTGTATGTCACCAGTTAATTACGATCAAGACAAGACACTAGGCTACTTGGTAAGCATAAGATAATTTTATCGCTTCACCAGTAATAACATGTATTTATATAGCATTATTTTGCTCTGTTTGAGCCCAGAGCAATTTACAAAGCGAGTCCCAAATGATACTATCATGGGAATCCTTCCACCCAGCACTGAACTGTAATCATTTGGGGGTGAAGAACAACAGCGCAGGAAAAGCAGCAGCAAGACATACTGCATCCATTTGAAATTTAAGATGTCATGCCAGTACAACCTCTGAGAGTTGTTCAAATGTGAGATTATTTTTAGCCTCAAAATTAGTCTGTGTGTGTGCATGTGTGTGAGCGTGCACACGAGGTCTGTGTACATGTATGCATGTTTGGCAATCTTCATCTCTATAGACTTTTTGAGCATGCCAGTCGATCTCCATCAGGTTTGATGAAGTCCTCAAAGGTATGTGTAGAGGGACAATGGGGTAGTGGAGGGGAATGCTCTAAGCCTCTCCCCTTAGGAGAAGACTCCAGTGCTTACCCACACTTTAACAGACACCAGGGGATCCCCTGGAGAGAGGTAGCCTGCATTTCCAGCGGGAGTCCAAATATTGTGAGACTTCACAAATGAAACTAGGCTTCACCACTTCTGGCACTCTTGGAGCATCTTGCTCATTTTAAAATGAAGGCAGAAGAGAAAGTGTCTATTCAGTGTGTTCTGTTCTGCAGGCCTCTGAACATCTGTGCTATCTTCTCGCTTAGGCTAGCCAAAATGATGTGGCTGTTGTCTTCCTCACCCACTAGCCCCAATAAACTTTAGTTGTTTGATACAGTAGTGAATCTCCCGGGTATTACGCCACCACATCATTCTGCCTATAAGCTGCAGTTCACTGGGAGGACTCATTTTATGTAGAGAAATCGGTATTTGGAAGGCTGTGAAATTAAGAACTGTAAATCCAGACATGAAATGTAGTGGGCAAACAGTCATGTGACACCATTTTAGCTTCTGGTATCATGAACGAAATGGTACTTGACATGCATTTCTCAGCCAAATGTATGCACTGAATTTCCCTGACCCCAAATTAGGTTTGTGCCTTTTACAGAAAACGTTGAAAGCACAGGCTATCCACACATTTATGATGAATAATAACCAAACAGAGATGAATGAATTCATCCCAGAGTTTTAATTGCAGACTCTGTTTTCAGTGGACATCAGAAACTAGGATAGGAGTACCCAGAAAGGGAAAGAAGATAATTTCAGAGAAGACTAAGGATATTGGAAATAGGCACAAAAGGGGGTCATTCTGATATGCAAGCAAAGCAGAAAAAACAACTGAGTTTAGACTAGAAGGACTCAAGATTTACTGAGGCAAACAACAGCTAAACTCAAAATATATTAACTTACAGCTGTAACCTGAAGTCTATACAGCTCTTAGCACGGCTAAAGATAAAAATAATCACTGACCTGGAATGACTGCAGCCCTGAGAGAGTCACCTTTGGAAGAAAGAAATTCACAAGAACCCAACACAACAAAAATACTCTCCAGAATTGTTATATACGTATGTTTTATTCCTAATTGTACACTGAGTTAAAGCTTCTTTAGTAATTCTGTCACTATGTTACTCCCTTTTCCGGTACACTGGTTCATAGTTTTCTCTGGAGCATTTTGGAGATGAATAAATGTACCCCTGCAACTCAACTTTAAGAAGCTTTTTGTGCCAATTTTCCCATGGATATGTCATGTTGGGTTGTGTTTGTCACTATGTAACTCCTGTTGTGTTCTGTTAGCTTGAAATCACGTAACACAATGTGGCTGATTCATGACGTGACATGTCACTGCCTGGCATGTCAGCCGAAAGCCTGTACGAACCCATGTGCTACATCTCCATACACACATAGCTCTTTGAAATGGCCCCTTATTTTAAAGCTACTAGCAGGTGCTGGGACATCCACTCAAAAAAGTTTAAGAAACACTAATAACTGATGAAATACTCAAAAGTTATATTCTTTCTGTAACATCATGACTGGAAATTGAAAAGCCTTCTCTCCAGCGTTCCCATTAGAGACAAGGTCTTCCCCTCCATGCACTCCGCGTGTCAAGATACTGAGCAATCTTTTATCAAAGACTTTTTTCTTAATAATTTTTCTTTTCCCAGAGATACCAGTCATGGCATTAGCTTATCTTTTCTTTAAAAGCAGCAGGGAAAAATGTAGCAACTGAAATGAAACAAACAGAAACTAAACTCATTCATTACTACTAAAAGTACACATTTGAATTCACAGTCTGGCAGCATTAGTGGATAAAAGCACATGATCAAGATCAAAATTTTAAACTGGTTTCATATATTAAATCCTGTCAAATTACATCAAAACCCAAAATGGTTTGTTGTGTCAACTTGCCTGCCTCTGATGTTCTTTGGATGCTCTCGAATGTTCTCTCTGCATGCTACTGAAGCACTTTTACTGGGAGATACTGTAGTAAAAAGTCCAATTCTGCTTAGATATATTTATGCCTTAGCAGAATTGCCAACATGAAGTCTTCTATGATTTGAGACTGAAAATTAATCTCACTTGATTAAAATAGTAACTTACAGATTCATTTTCTTAGCTGCTTTCTAAGCCTTTGAGATACATTTATACCAATCTATAAGTTTCAGCCATGACAGCCTGAAGCTTTTTGTTTAAATGAGATTCTGACATATTCACATGACTCCAGGAGCTGGGTCTTCAAGGAAGCTATCCGTTATAAAATCACAAGATGTAGCCACACTGCTTTGAAAAACGTGTGTACTCTAAAGTGACGATTTCCACATAATTTCTCTGAAACCCTCTTTTGCACCTCTTCATTTTACACTAAACAATTCAAACTCTATTTCTGTACAACAAATGTGTAGTTCTGAGAAACTTCAGTGAAATATTTGCCAAGCACTTCATATAACTCTAGAGTTAATACTAAGCTATAAGAAACTGTCTCTTTGAATTTGAAAATAAAATAGATTTCTTCTCCATTCTGCTGCTAAATGTTGCTTCTCTTCAGCTCCAGGGATTCTCCACAGCTACCAGGGATTACAGATTAACATGTTTCAGATTAAAAAATTTGTAGAGCTCCCTTGTTAAATGATAATCATTCAGCTGTGGGTACAGGAATACTTACTGCAAAACACATTTCTTTGATGCTTAGTTTGAACTGCATTCTGCCTGAATGTGTCAAGAGGAGCTAATTTCAAATCTAGCATGTAATGTGGAAGCAAACCACCCTTCTGCAGACAAAGCAAGCAGTTTCTGGAAGCTGCTAGACTGATCACATTAGAATTTGATTCAATCACCTCAGAAATTTACTTTCTGTGTTGAAAAGTTCTACATTTGGTAAAAGATGGCTACATTGCTGTCCAGTAGAGAGCCCTGCCAACGCAACACACCCTATGCACTTTTGTTTTTGATTATTAAGACATGCCACAAAATACCCAAACCCTTAAGCTGAAGCTGCAAAAGGGAAGATTTAATTCCTGAAGTGAAGTACCTGGCTCCCTTCTAGAAGGATGTAGTAGAATGAGAGTCCTCTGCTCCATTTCAAGCTGCCTCCTAATCCATGAAATAGGTACATTGCTACAGTACTAATTTTGCACAAGCCTGTACTCCTGGAATAAACACATTCCTTGATTTAGAGAGTCTAACAGGTCGGAGTCTAAAAAATAAATCTCTGCAATAAAGGATGACCTTTACTTTATAGGAATTTCCTATTATGAAGGAAACTAGAAATTAATCTGATATTGGTATAACTGGCTGCTTTGTTATCTATATTTAACCTAGAGCTAACTCTGGTCCTTCATCTTTGCAGTGCTATTATACTCGGCAGCCCCCAGTGAAGAATGCTGTGTCCCAAGATGAACTTCACATATTTTTCCTCATGGTTGGTTCCCCTTCCTCAGCAGAAAGACCCTCTCCTAAATATTTTCCAAGTATCCCCACAGAACAAGTCCACCCAAACGTGAGGAGGATCAACAAAAAACACTGCAACCAGAAAAATCTAATTTTTCTCTGTTTCGTTATGCAGCTCCAGATTCCACGCTCTCCTAAAGCCCTTTTACTGCTGTTCTTAGGACTGTGGGGCCAACTGGCAACATCAGCTCAGAAGCGCTCTTCGTGACATTAAAAAACCTTGACTTTGTGACACTGTTTTCTTGTTTGGGACTCTTCCACTCTCTTCTTACAAAATGCCGCTCTTTCTCATTCAAGCTCTTTGTTCCAAGTGACACTAGATGGGCAGTTCTGTCAAAAAGCTTCTACAGAAGTTGATACTTAGGTGTTTCTAAGTAACAGAGTAAGACGCAGAGCAGAAACAAAATGTCAGGTCCCAGCACTCCTGAACACTGAGGGATTCTGTAACTGAACCTCACTTTAGCAGCTGCCTCCTGAAAGTAAGAGTGCCTGGTGTAATATCTCAGTCTTCAGTATGAAGCCAATGCTGTGGATCATTGTCATGGTTTTGGCTGGGACAGTTAATTTTCTTCTTAGTAGCTGGTATAGTGCTGACCAGGACAGCTGATCCGAACTAGCCAAAGGGGTATTCCATACCGTGGAACGTCATGCCCAGTATATAAATAGGGGGGAGTTGGCCGGGAGGCGCAGATAGCTGCTCAGGCATCGGTCAGTGGGTGGTAAGCAACTACATTGCGCATCACTTGTCTTTTCTTGGGTGTTTTTTTCTTTTTTTTTATTACATTCCTCTTCATTACGATTATTATTATATTATTATTATTAGTTAGTACTGTATTTTATTTTACTTTAGTTATTAAACTGTTCCTATCTCAACCCACGAATTTTACTTTTTCTCCTCCTCCCCACCCCACTGGGAGGGGGAAGGGGAAAGCGGCTGCATGGTGCTTAGTTGCTGGCTGGGGTTAAACCACAACAATCATTTAACCAAAAAGAATGAAAACTAGTACCTGCTGCCCACCCCACCAACTTAGCCACTTTGGAAAAAGTGGGTATTTTATTTATGCATACCAGGTAAGGAAGGCACTAGCAGCAAGGAACAGTAGTGAACTAGTAAGAAGCACACACTGCATGTTTGTCATTATCACTTTGCTTTACATCTCTGTTGTTCCCTGTCTGATTTCTGAAGACGTCTCTTTCAGAAATGCAGTGGTCTTGCTTAATTTGTGTATCTTGCTTTTGTTTAGTGATCACAGATTTCAGAGGGGTTTTTTCCCCCCTTTTTGTTGTTTTCTTCTGAGTTTTCATTATAAAAAGAGCTGACTGAGCCTGACAAGGGCTGACTGGCTGGCAACTCTGCTTGAGAGACAGGCTCCTGCCAGAGAGACGTGATATCAGGAAACAGAGCTGTGGAGAGTTAATCTTAAAAAGCATCCTAGGAGCCCCTCCATGTATCTAATTTATTTTTAGGAAAGTAGGGAGGGGTGGGAGGCAGGCAGAATGCTGTGCAAGTCCCTACTGCTGCTGCTTTTAGATACTGCTATTAACATTGTTTTTATTGTTCGGAACACATTCTCTATTTTACAAAAGCATCTTAAGAAGTTCCATTAATACACATCACTTCATTGTGCTCCAGCAAATGTTTTAAAAAGTCATTGTTTATATGCCTGGATGTCATGTATAGGAAGAAGAGCAAGGAAGAGGAAAATAGTTTCAAAGATTCTGCCACCAACTCCACATTTTGCTATTTGGGATTAAAAGCATGGGCAGCAAAGGAAAAAGGCTTCCAGGTAAAGAGATAATTAGCTACAAGGTCTCCATTAAGAATAGACAGGGATACTAAAGAAGTAGCATAGCACCAAGTAGCACAGCACAGATAAGGCAGATGAGGTCTTAGTTTACAGCTCCCTATACATCACTGCATCCATAGTACAAACTTTTCCTTAATTATCTTACAGCTATTTCTAACCTGTTTGATGCACTGACAAGGGGACTGGGAAATGCAAGCACTGAAAAGTGTTTTGAATTTACTGATTTATAATATTCTAGTGCTATTCTGGTGCTGAAAAGCTTAATAGATTAATTTACAAGGATTTTTTTAATCAGTGGCATATAAAGAATTGTGTCCAGCCCAGAAATTCTCTAAAATAAAAAGAGCCTTGCAAATCTTGGAGATAAACCTTCTGTAAATACAGACTCGACGTTGTAGCAGGGATGGTGTGTCTTACATCACTTTAATGAGAACTTTTGTTCTTTACTCTAAAATACCTCAGTACTGTCTTTAACGAAAATAAGGATGCCTTCATTTCCTGCTGCTTGGATAGGCATTCAGCAGCTGCTGAGCTCTTCAACCAATAAAGAGGACAGTAATTGCCATTAGTATATGAGGCCTAACATGTGCAACGGGTTAGTTTCAGACAGGTTCCTCTTCTCTGCTCTTCAGGGAAAAGAATTTGGCCCCATCTAACACAAGCAGTCATGCCCTTTGATCACCTGTACACAGGCATGATCGGTCTTCTTTATCACATAGCTGTCCTCTTTACAGCTGAAGTACTTCACAGTGCTGTGCAGAACAACTAGCTCATGTTTCCAAAAATATTTGATATCACTAAATAAAAAGAAGTGTTATGAAGAGGAAACACCAACATCCTTCTGCATTTGACGAGCAATGCATCTATCATCTGTAGAGCTGAAATTAAATACTTTCCTTTAACGTGTTCAAAAATGGCAGCTCTGAGGGTACGAGGAATCTGTATGTCTACTTATCAGCTAGGCTTCTGCAATAGTCATAGCTTGATGTGGCAAGCAAGCTGATGCAGCTATGTACATAATGGAGTTTGATGTTTTCCCCAATATCTTCCCAAGATAAATTTTCACATTCTGCGCTATCATAAAAAAGAGAGAAATGAGGGAAAGGGAGACAAATATACCCAAGTTAACAGGGCTGCTTAGGGTAGTCACCTAAGCTGAAGTTCAAGTCAACAATTTGCCCAAAGTAGAATCAGAAATATCATCTACATAAGTGTTCTTATTACCAGGCTATTTTAGGGCCTTTTCCTTTCTCCTTCTCTTCAGTCATTTTTCTTTTTTTTCCTCATATTTTTATCCTGAGTCAAGAAAGCTTTCCTACTGAAACTGGGAAGTATAGTCCCATCATCAGTTTTGACTGGGACAGGAAAATCCCCAGCCAGCTCCCCATAGTAAACAGATTACTTATTTTTCCTAATAACATAGCCTGTGGTGTGTCTGAATTAAAATGCCCATTTCCAAAGACTCTTATTCTTTATTTTGTCCCTGGTATCAGATGTACTTGGTAAGAAAGTCAACAGTGACTCAGTTGTAGTTTCGTATCCAGGCTTACCCTGTCTGGGTGAGAATGGAACAAGCACACTGTTGGTCCCTTTCTATCCTTCGTATACTATAAACAGCTGGCGCATGTGGCAGCACCTGTAGCATCATCATCAGATATTCCTCAAAAATGGAAGAAGTTCCCTTGGAGAGACTCTGGCCATTTTAAGGTCAATCTATGCTGTGGTAGAGAGGCAAGCTCTAAGTCTTTCAAAGGTGATTCTATTGCTGACTATAGGCAACATGAAAAATTTTCAATCCAATGTTTACTTTGGTGATCAGAGGATCAGATAATGTGAAAATAAAGTACCATCTTCGGTTAAGGATTCACATTGATATTTGTCTGGATATTGCAGTTGAGGAGAATCTGACTGTGTATATCCAACTGCTTAGTGCTGTTTCTGGCTTGTCTGAAACACATTTCCTTTCCTTGTCACAACTCCCAGGTGCTACTGCTGAGCAAATAGTAACATCATTGCCAGAAGTATTTGAAAAGAACAAAAAATTGATTTGGACAATCTGTGTGCTGTTGCCACTGATGGAGACACAACTGTGAGTAGGGTTAGGGCTGAGGTCATAACAAGGTTAAAAGAAAAGTGCCCAGGAATTCTCTCCTGTCACATTTCACACTGAATTGCTCCTGTTTTTCAGCAGATGCTACAGACAATGCATTGTGCTCTGTTAAATACGGGGAACCATTTAGCTACATTTACAAGCTACATTGAAAATTCACTCCAGAATTACTGTACTCGAAAGGTTACATGGAAAGGGCTAGGATATTGCATCACGCAGACACTAGATGCTATATTTATACGTGCAACATAAAAAGCAAGGAACAAAGGCAGGAATGAACACGGCCCTGGCCGTTTACAAGTGAGGGTGATGTTGCTGTCCTTATTCAAGAGTATAATGCACCTCATCTGAAGTCAGTGAAGACTGTAGCTACCAGGTGAGAATCCTGGTACCATGGTAAAGGTCACTGTTCAGATAAACATATTCTCTATAACACTGCTTTTTTTCATCTCCTGCATGGCCCTGTACAAGCAAGAGGCTTGAAGTTAATCACAAGATGGACTGGTAGGTTATTCTGCCTACCTGTGCCTGTTCTCTCCTACCTACTCAGGAGCGTGTAACCACCTTGAACACCCAACAGAGCAGCATGCAAGCATTTACATGATCAAAGGCAAAATGTGCTTAAGACAGACTTTGGAAATCCAGCACAATTTGGCAAACTTCAAAGATAGTTGCCTTTCAAATGGGTTGTGGAGGAGGCCTTGGTAAATTTGAATGGTATGATTAGCATACCGGCTGTTTTTAAAACTGCTCAAGAAGAAGCTGTGTTAAAATCCATTTCCGCAAGACACACGCATTTTCTTTTGGACAGGCTCCACTAGCTCTGTTTCTTAAATCAATTTTTCTGGCACAGATTTCTTCTTGGAAGAATATACGACACCAGCTCAGTTTCCTAACCAAAACTTGACAGAATGTGTGCAGCACAGCATAATGGCATCTCTACTTCATGGCTTCCTAAAAGTTACAGTACAGAAACCTAGGAAGTGAATTTGACTATTCCAGGTCACGTCTGTTGAAAGGCGAGCGAGACAACAGAGGATGCCAGGGTAGTCTGCCCAGCACAATGTTCAAACACTGGTGAGGGCCACTGATAAAAGGTTTGCCAAAATGGGAGTTGCCAAGGTCTTAGAGGAGTTTCAGGGATGTGTTCAAGTCTTACTAGATTTAAAGGATGATCCTTGGCAAACTCCCCCTGATGCTTCTCAGCATTTCTAGAGCCAACGGTTGTTCCATCTGCTGCTGAGGCCGACTTTGAAGAATCCTTGCAAAGAGCAGCACACTAACTTTAACACTATACAAGAGGGAAAAAACCACAGCTTTTCAGAAGTGACCTAGATGTTTGCCAGTAGCTTGACACACTCTCAGGTAAGGCTGTCTCCTTGTCTCCAAACACTTGAGCGTATTACCAAAGCTGCGCCAGTGTAAACTGTGGGCTGAAAATAGAGATTCAGCAAACAGCATCTATTGAAAGCTTGTCTAAGGCATTAACTGTTCATCTGTGGAGGTTTGACGTACAGTGACAGTGAGAAAGACCACCACAAACTAACTTCAAGAACCAAGCTGCTGCTGGGGATTCAAAAAAAATGTTAAAAAATGGCTGTGAAACTCAGACAGATACTCCCTGACAACAGCTAAAAAATTTAAAATAAAATAAAAAAAAAAATTAGCAAACACAATAAACTTTTGGAGCTGTTGAACACAAACAAGCTTTGAAAAAGCAAAGGAAGGTCCACACAGACACAAACGAAGGTGTTTAGTTTCAACACATAAGCTTCAGTTTCTGCCACTGTGACGGATTTGCCAGTATGTCTTCTGAGCCAGGCCACTGCACTATTGTATAAGCTTTATTCTAATTACTGTAGGCTCTATAAAGGTTTCTTTATCATTTAGTATTATAAATAATTGTGCTTCCAGGCTGGAGTTCAAAGCTCAGTATAGCATTCGCACAACACCACAGGCAGGTCAGGTGACCTTTCTCCAATTCTCCTCTCTCTGGTGCTGAGGACAGACAAAGTGATATGTCTGTCATACGCCATTACCATTAGAACAGAATCTTGTTCTTTTATTACAACTGAACTCCGCCGGATTTCTCAGCAGGAATGCTAAGTGAAATCAATGTCTTGGATTTCCAGGCTGAGCTTGGAGGTCACAGCCACTCTATCATTTCTCAGCATTATCCCTTCTCTTTCTCTCGCTCTCTCTCTGAGCCTCCAACTGGCACACAGCAGATTGAAAACAGCATGCATCACAGGGCTCACGCTGCACAATTTTACAGCCTTTTGGAGCCCCCTTCCTTTCCTTTTGGCCCACTTTTTTTTTTTTTTTTTGCCATTTGCAAATAAATTTTGTTTGTGTCCTGCAGAACTGCAAGGCAAAGGCACTGGAACACCTACAAATATGAAAAAGCAGTAAAACACAAGGGAGAACAGAGCTGATCTTGACAGCTGCCAGTAAGATGGTTATGCTTGATGTTGCCGGTAGATATGGCAGGCCTTCTAATTCCACAATTGCCACAAAATAAATACTGTGTCCCCTTAGATCTCATCAGACATTCTGCTTGTGCACATGAGATCCAAAAACAACACCGGGATTTTAAGTGTAGTGGATCTTGCAAGCCGCTAGCCACACACAAAAAAACCCTTGTATAATGCACAAAAATCTCTTGTTAACCATAGACATGACTTTTTGGGGGGGGGGGGGGAAAAAATCCCAAAACTATCGTCAAGCACTGCATGGCTTTGTGATTCCTTACTCTACAGTATATAAAAGAAGAGGCCAAGCCAAGGATAAACTTCGGGAAGTCAGAAAGTCTACACTGAGGAGAGAAGAAAGAAAACATAGACCCAGAGCTTGATTCATTAACACAACAGCTACTGGTTCCACACCATCTATTTTATTCTTTGAACATGTATCTCACTGAGCTGACAATGGTATTATTTATTTGTCTGGTTATTTTTAATCTGTGCTGTTCTACTGTTAGGGTAAAACCAAGACACTACTGTCAATTCAAGGAATCTTTTCTGACATGATAAAGGACATGGACAGCATGCTAGAGGACACTAACAAAAAGAAAGGACACATTTTTATCAAGCTCTTGCTGTCACCTAAATGGGACTGCTTTTTCCCTGCATTTCTTAGCTAAATTCTTCCTAGTTGTTTTGCAATACCTAAGATGTGCCATTCAATTTTGACCCATTACTTTTGCTCAGCTGTGGCATACGCTGAGCTCATCTTCTTCCACTGGACATATTCTGTGTCCTTCTTCTAGGTATAACTAGTCACACATTGGCAGCGTTATACAGATGTGACTACAAGCTGCTAGCTTGAACTTTTAAATGAGTACGGACTTAATTGCCCAGCTATGACCAAGATTATTCATCAGAGCCCATCACTCGATGGACAGATTCCAGCCCTGTTCTATGACACAACAGACATTGCTTTGGAGACTTGTTCCTCCACAAACTCCCACTGAACCCCAGGACAGGATCTGGCCACAGATGAGGTGCTCCACCACTTTCCATCTCTCATTGACACACTGCTAACCTGACTCCGGTTTAGCGTTGTGAAAGGGAACAACAGTTGTGTGCTGGAATAGGAGCTGGTCACCTCAGCCTGTTACCTGTTACTGAAGATGGAAGAAACAGCAGTGTGATAGCTAGGACACTGCAAGGGAACCCACGGGATCCCAGCTGAGGTAGTGTCTGTTACCGACACCGTGTATGAATGGTTGTTTGGTATTACTGTGCTGGGGTCCTCCCACTGGAAAAATGGCACTACGAATATCCTCCTATTTCAGGAAGATATCCTGAGAACAAAGCTGCCTGCAACTGAGAGGCACGCAGATACCCTTTAGAAAAAAAACACATGCAAGTACCCACATTGTCAGAAACGCAATGCTGCAGGGCCTGGTACAGTACCTTGCTTTTGGGTGGAGGGCTGTTTGTGCTCTTGTCTGTGTGGATGCTGGTAGGCGATACAGCAGCACCAAGGTTACCCTGGGGTATGCCAGGTATCTTGCCTCCTGGAGACACTTGCATAGCAGCAAGTTGGGCAGCATACAACTGCTGTAAAAACAAACAAAAAATGGGGAAGGGGCGGGGGGGGGGGGGGGGGAGAGGACAGACATCATCAATAAATAAGTAATTTTCCCAAAACTTCTCCTACTGCAGATGATATATTTTCCTTCTGATGGGTATTTTTTATTTAGCACACTGGTATATTTCAAGACAAGAATTGTCATCTCAACTTTTGTGACTCGTTCCTCAGGGGACGAATGACAGCTGTCACCATGAGAAATGTCCCAGCTTCCCTGTGTGTCCAGGGGTTCAAAACAAGGAACAAAAGCTAATCTTCATGGTTTGCCTGAGCCACTGGGCAATCCTTCCTTTCCTGAGATGACTCAGGCATAACAGCATCTCCACCAATAATATGCATCGACCCCTGTGAAATTCACATGACGTTTGATATGATGGTCTCTGTGCTACCATTTCACATTTCTTTATCTTCCTTGCTATGTTTGCCCCTTTTGCAGAGGCTGTAAGGCATTTGGGACAGGGAATGTCAAAATTTTGTTTAGCACTTACTGTGAGAGTCCACTCTCAGTTGTGTTCTGGGGAACCACTACAGTCAATATAAATATATATGTATCGATGGTAATGTACTGTCTGTTAGCAACTAGAAGCTCCAATTAAGACTAAGAACCCTTTCTGTGCTAGATGCAAAGCAGATACACAGTGGGAATGTTTTTCTCTTCAAAACTAAACCAGTAAGGCACTTTAAACACATATTTGATTATTAGCATATGAATACTTAGAATCACAGTCATCTGTTTAAAGTTATGCACTACAGTAAGAGTTTAATGGACAGAGGTCAAACGCAGAGAGAAAACAGGCAAACTGGCAGTGCCTGGAAGCTCCCCTGACCTGCAAATAAAAAGTGGAGAAAATAAACATGGCGGGCAGGAGAAGCAGCAATTGTTGCCGCTTTGTGAATAGAGAGGAATTCAGGTGAAGCCAAATAGAAGTCAGATGTCTGAGAGAGCAGGTAATGTAGTAACAAAGGCTTTCCCTCCTCGGTCACAGTATCAGTTTCAAAGACTCATGCTATGTATTATTTGTGCTGTGCAGTACATGTGTAATGTGTAACACTGAACAATGGTGCTCTCTGCCTGCAGGTGCTAACAGAGCTTCTGAGATGCAACATGACAAGGTATAACATGCAGGAACATGGAAATGGATGTGAGAAAACAAGGGGGCTTCAATATGACTAGTCTAAGAAGTCTTGTTAGTGATGCTTAGTTGTTCTGCTGTTGTTTTTTAGTTAATTGTATATGCTGGTAAAAGAACAAAGGTCAGATTGGAGGGCACAAAGAAACGCTAACCCAAACCAGCAAGTTTGAAAGAGGAAAATGAGGATTCATTACAGGAATATTCCACATGGAGCTGTGCAAAAGGTAGAGAGACACTGCTAATGTGAGTTCAGAGTACATAAGCCCTGTAGCAAACACTTAACTTGATCAAATGGGCAAGATTTACTGCTTTGAGTCTCGGACAACCCTGGACATTGTCCTGTGGTTCCCTGTACAAACTCTTCCCTTCGCTGGTGCACAATCCTAGCCCTTTCACATACTTAAAAGTAACCCATTTCTGCTCTGCTAGGTTTAATCAGACACCAAGTTCTTACTTATTTCTTTTTCACTCTTTCTATTCTTTTCAGACTTTCTATTCTTTTCAGTTTTGAATCCTTTTTATTTCTTTTCTCTACTTTGATCACTGCTTGTTCCTTATTTTTCTGTACTTCTTAATCACCATTTATCCATCCCTTCCTGTTTAGTCTCCCTCTCTTTTCCTATCATCCATTCATTCATCTGTTCTCTCCTTGCCTCTTCCTCAAATTTATTTATTCATTTATTCTATGTGTTACCCCCAGCAAGTCTGAGCCAAATAGATGCAAATCAACTACAGATAAAAGTAATGAAAAACAATCCAGCCACAAATCAGTCACAGGTTCAAATGCATGTATTTATCAGTTGAAGTTCATATCCATTCATTCTTTCAAAGGAAGACTAAATCCAGCAGGGAGAAAGGAACAAGGGTCTGTGTGAACCAGAGAACTGTAGCAGGCAGTTCAAGGAAAACCAAGCCAGCTTTATGTATGAATTAATATATCAGAAGGGCAACAGTTGTTTAAGAAATAGGATACATGACTAGGGAACAGCTCAAACATAATCGGACTCTGGTGATGACAGAGCAGATCTAGGGAAAGCTTTTCCTTTTCTTCTGCTCCCTATTGAAAAAAATGACAAAACAAATTGAGGCAACTATGGGAAAAAGACAAAAGAAAGTCAAACGGCCATTGAGCTGGAAAGGTTCGAACTTGCTGCTAATCTACAGATTAGATATCAGAGAATATGTCTAGTCCACAAGTACAGGTGAAAATAACATAGTCAGTTTGGACACTTAGCAGTCCTGAACCAACTGGAGATCATTGACAGGCCATACAGGGACCAGCCTGTTGAGGACTGAGCCTCCCAGAAATTTCTGTGAGCCTTTGGGGAAGACTTTTCAAACAGAATCCTTACCCTGAAAAGAGAGGGAAATCTCTACCTCAAACATAGCTCTCAAACTTCTGTTGAGGTCCAAAGAGTGAACCACAAGAACTAAACTGTATGAAATACAAGCACAACATGGTGTCCAAGAATCTGTACCATCTTATACCTGTTCAGTGGTCACCGAGAAATGTGTTGGAAGCCATGGTTCCTCCTTACAGTATGTCATCAACCACCTTTTTCACAATGCATGCAAAGCAGACGATGACTAAATAAGCATGGGGAATAAATTTCCCTATGCAACAGCCCAGGAGAAAGCCATATTTTTAGGTGATAAATGGAATATATGGAATTTCAAATGCATGTCTTATTCTCAGTTCAGGGACAGATATACCTCAAGAGAGTGAAGCACACAGTATAGTGTGGAGTAATCTGGAAGGAGGGGTGGAAGAAAACCTATAAAGCCTTCATTCATGCTTTGTACAAACTTCTATCCTCCTGTTATCAGATTCAACGTCTCACCTCTATTTAATTAATTTTGAGAATTAAAAACAAACATTAAATAAAATCTTATAAGAGGTCCCTTGTTAGAGTACCCTCTTAAAAAGTCCCTTCGTGCAACACAAACCAACTACTCTACTGAAAAGCAACATCAGGCCCAGCTCTAAAGTGAAAAACGTGTAGCTTATGAAATTGCAAGGGTCTGAATCCTATTTAACCAGTAAGATTGCTCCTATATTCCCCCCCATTTCAAAAAATGGACAGAAATATACAACACGTAGCACATTTCTTAGACTGTCAATATTTTTGAGCCTTGACATTATTGAACTTGTCTGTTCATATTTAGTTGTTTTAGGACATGATGACCTTTAGCTTATACCCAAGGAAAGGAGAATGGTGTGACCAAGTGCTGTGAATCAAGATGGCTAAATGACAACAATTCATGCATTCATTTCGCAGACAAACTGAACTCCAACAAAAGAACATTTCTACCCCTGCTTCTCCAACAGAGGTTCAGATTTTGGAACAGTGTATGAATTAGTCTCTGTTGAAACATTGAACCATCATCTAAAATGCACCCTTATACTTTTCACAGTAATGAAACCAAGACCTCAAAAAGGGTAGAAAATGATGTTATTGTGTATCACTGTTGTAATACACTGTTCTTGAGCCTCTTAATTTGTACCCCAAACAGAGACTCCTGAAGCCACTTCCGCTACCTTCAGCTAACCTAAAGGCTCAATCTCAAATCCTAGCACTCAAGGACGTCATTTTGCTGCACTACAACTCATACAGGATTTTCAATCTATAGGGTCTTGACTGGTTTATTGTGACCAAGGCATTCAGTTGAAATCAGTGAAGCACTACGGCTTTAGACAAGTTTATTTTTGCTATACATAATAAATAAAATAAGGATAATATTCTGAATTTAATAAGATAGATAATACTTCTTCAAGAAGGCAGAACTGGGCTTCTGAAAAAGCAATTAAAAAGTAACATCTATTGTTTGTTTATAACTAAGTAACTACGTTTCAGCTCCCCTGCCCATGTGCAATATTGCATGCCTTGTTAATGTTTTCTCATTAACCTCTTACAAAAACCTGTATGGAAGCAAAATCATCAGAACAAAAGCACAATGTGATACACTTTAAAATGAGCAGGATGCATAGTTATTTTTTTAATGTTGCTCCTCTGTCCTTAAGCTATTAAACAAAAATTCCCCCTTCTCCCTAGGTCACCACCTAAACCATTTATAATTCTTCCAATATATTAAGCAGAAATATTCAGCTGAACTCTCCAAATGGACTAGCTCTAACAGCTCTTGGCTTGATGACTCTGTAGTACATCAATAGCAAAGCCTTAAGGTTAGACCAGCTTTGAAAACTCTCCCCCTGGGCATTGTTGTTACATGTTAACAATGCTCATTACTGCTTTGAGGGTACACTAAAAATGAATTCTTGTTCTATTAATACAGAAAATGAGAATGAGATTTAATAGCAATTTTAAAAAGGGTTGAACAAAGTGTTAGCAATTACATAGGCAGAGATAGTTGATTCAAGCACCTATAGGCATTTGGATTACAGTATTATCTCTTATTAAAATATTTTTATTAGTGAGCAGTAGAGATTAAGAGCTGTTATTAAAAAAAACACAGAGAGACAGAAACAGGTGGTACTGGAAACCAAATCAGTTATTGCAATAAATTTGTTTCTGATATAAACTAGTTTTTCAGTGAAGTTACCACAGTGATGAATTTACAAACCACTGTGCTTAAATGTTTGAACTGTTGACTGATCCAATACTTCAATTTCTTTGTCATTCTGAGACCCATCATTAAAAATATACACATGAATGGCCCTGTTCTTTGATTTTTGCATAATCTGGGGGAAAAACAGTATAAATTGAGATTCTCTTATTCAGAATACATGAATTTCATTTTCTTTACCTCAAATTTTATGCTTATATAAGGCATGCAAAGTGTTCGATTACAGCAGAAAGAATTAATTTTGGATCTGTTCAGGTGGGGTTTTTATTTAAAAAAAAGGACAGAAGGAATTAGAAAGAAAAGGAATTCACTTAAACATTTGATATACATCCTACTGTAAGATAGGTTTTTAAAGGTAGTGGCAACATAGATAAAAAGTTAACTATAGAAATTAGAATTAAAGCTGCACTCATTAGTGATTGGTAGCAATGCTTTCTAGATCTTCTATGAAAAAAATTCTTCATTTAGCTCTTCATTACATATCTGAAAGGTACAAATGCCAGATTTTTATCTTTTCTGTGTCTGAGTTTCCCTCAAAGACTGTTAGTCAAACATTTCAAAGGGACACACTAATTTGTACATTCAAAACTTCAGCAAAGGCTTTTAAAGTGCCATTTGTTTGCACCAACTGGGAGATTTTCAGAAAACAAAGATAATATGTGAACACAAATTCAATAAGCTCCTTTAAAACCTTGCCCAAAGAACCCATTGCAAGGTGAATTTAACTTGGCTTCAGTGCTTGAGTTTGCTAGCTTTCACTTTGGGCTAATTTCAGATAAGAACAATATAGCTTGAGATCCTGAGATGCACTTAGAGTATTTCGGTTTATTTTTATTTTATTTTATTTTGTTCTTTAGAATTCTGAACAGAGTTGGATAATTATTACTGTTCCACCTACTGTATGTCTTTATCACACCCATTTCCTAAAAGAAATTGCCCTGGCTCCCAGTGCTGAGGTATGCATATGTCCCACAGAGACTCGTTCTGGCAGGGGACCTTGCCTGAACTAGTGTTTCCTTTATTCACCAAGTAAAAAATAGCAAGCTGATGAATTCGCCCCAAAATTGTGGACCACACAGAGACTAGAGAAGATACACTAAATGCTGAAAAGCTACACTGTTCTTTCCCGTGGCCACAGAAACCAGCTAACTTCCTTTGAAAACTCCCATCCTAGCTTTGCTCTGTATTTAGCCTAAGGGAGGAAGACAGGTAAGTAAATCATGAATCAAGGAACAATAATAAATATTTGAAAGTTAAGACTGAGCAAATTAATAGATAAGTAATATGCTGCTTTTAATCAGAGAGCATTGGTAACACTTGGAGGAACTGCCTAGAGAAATGGTGGATTTTGACTCTTGGTGTTTCAGTCAAGATCAGATGTGTTTCTGGAAGATGAACTTTAAACAAAGAGTTTATTATGCCCAATAATATTTTACATCTTGTTTTGTCAGACTAGACAATCTAATAGTCTCTCTAGCCTTAAAAAACCTGAGACTTAGAAAGAAACATTAAGAAAAACAAGTTCTCATTAGAAAAACTGTAAAGCATTCACAAACAGAACAAGGCTTCACTTATACACTTCTTGCACGCAAGTTACAAGCACAGCCTTGTAACCACCATCTCTCTCATACTAGAAAAACATCACTTTTAGAATCAGTAACCACAAGTCTCCATAAAATATGATTCTGGTAGCTGATCTCTAGGGTTCCAGGCCCACAGCCCTTATTCCTGAGAATAATCCCACTGTAGTCAACAGGACTGCTTTGCCCGTGCCAGGCTGAATGCACTAGTTCTTTTCTCTTTTGGAACTTCCATGGTATGACCAACTGGGGATCCTTGGCATCCAGAAACAAGGCTGGAGTCCAGGTCACTGAAAAACTGAATGAGCTTTAAGTCTGCATTTAAAGTAATAAAGACTTCTATCATCACTGCAGTACATTCAAAACAATGCTTGCTTTGCTCGTAAAACAGTGGATAAAGTAAAAAATGTAGGTACAATTTATGGTAGCTCTGAGTTTTGTTAGCAACTACTGTAATTTCAATGGCTAGGACAATCATTTTAGCTGAAGTACAACTATATTAGTATTTATAGTAGCTTCTATGGGAAAGACACTAACCATAATACTCTACAAATGTTAAGAAATTCAGTTTTTATTGAAAAGCAGTCTTTACTTCTGCCAATGGATAAATGCTATTCAAATATTAGCAAGGTGAGAATCAGCCCCCGTGACATCAACTGATTGTTCCTGGTGACACAGGAAGACTGTAGGAAACTCCTGATTAGAGCCTAGACCTCACGGCTCCTTTGTCCCATGCCTTAACAAGATGACAATCCTTCTAACAGGATGTAACTGTAGGAACTTATCAATAGACACTTCCTATCAGAGGCTAATAAGATCTGTTAGTTTCTGTGATAAAATATCATTGTAAACTGTGTGTTTAAGATTGCCTGCTCTTTACAAATGAAGAGTTTTTAACTGGAAAACTGCCCAAGTGGCCTACATATTCATACATACCATGTTCACACCATATGACAGTAATTGAAATAGAGTGACTATATGGAATGCATATTGGAGAGGAAACTTGATAATGTCTTCTGGAAAAGCTTGTTGGATGAAATGTTGCAGATGAACAGTGTCCCCTTCAAGGAAAGTAATTAATATTGTACATATTTAAAAAAAAAATATATATAATCTGGCAACAATTTATTCCTATAGTTTGTTGTACAGCACCAGAATATAATGTATTATGGCTGCCATTACTATTATTTATTTTTATGCCAACAGAACTTCTTTTGTTAGAAAAAAAGATAAAAATTTCTTTAAAGTAAGGACATACTTTGGACAGCATACTCCTTAAGGAGTATACAGTAAGATGGACAGTGGTAATGTGGAAGACCAACAAACAACAGGGATCTGTAAATTAAGAAGAAGGTGCATTTGTTTTGTAAACTGCATTCCCTTTATCACTGACTATTCTGTAATGAAGATGAAGTCTCTGTATGAAGGTTCCACATGGAGACTTCTGTCCCAGTACAGCTTTTCCAAATTAGAAGCTTGAAGTCAGTAAAGTGGCACAGACATTATACTCTTGTAAGAAAAATCTCACTACTGCCTATTTGTTTACCACAAGTATGTTTCCCAAGAGCTTATTTTTTGATATATCCAGATTTCTGGCAACTAGCTCAGAGCACCTGACTCCAGTAAGTGTAATTTCCCATTTGAGAGAACAAAATTCTATGAGTGGCCATTTGACAAAATACTTATTTCATATTACATTGCTTTACTTGACTGGTACTGTATATAATCATTCATTGTTATCCATTAAGTGACTAGAGTAGTTAATAAGCAAACACTGCCAGCAGAATTACTGTAAATAAGGTTCGATATATTTCATATTGCTGAACTATAATTAAGGCATTTCACTATTTTATACACATCTCCTTAAGCGACTCTTTCTCCAGTTTTTATTTATAGATTTTCTGTTTGCGTTTTAAGTTGTTGTATTCAACAGGGAATTAAGTCAGGAAAACTCTGTGCCTGCTTTAGGACTGATACTGAATTAATTACTTCAAATCTGAATACTCTGTTTCTCCTGAAGTTAAATGCGGAGCTCATAGTAGAAAGATTAAAGTCAACTGCTTTTCTTATTTTGAGAACACGGATTTGCTCACTTGAATGCTGATATGGTATCAGGTTCTTATATCTTGGTGATTGTAAGATTCCTCGGTGACTTGTCCATCCTCTTCTTCAGGAATAAAGTAATGAAATAGGTATTTTGCAGCACATGTGGACCACAGCACTCAGCCTGCTCTAGAAACTCTTTTGTGACAAGTTGTGACAAGAAGAGAGTCCTAAAATACTGATGTCCCTCCTTAAAGGTAGCAGAAGGATAATAATCACCTACCAGAAGCAACAGTGTCATATTACTAAATTATAGTGTGTGGGAGGGGACAAGAAATAAATTAAACAACAAAATAAGTTGAAAAAATTTCACTTCGATATTTTTCCCAGTATATTTCCTAAAGCTCCCCCACGGTTATATCTTCATTTGTTAATTATGATATCAAACAGTGAAATGAGAAACAAATTCCTTCTAGTCTGTTTCCCTCTTGATATTAAAAATATTTCTGAACCTGGAGTACCATGCAATTGTATCTGTTGTCCTTGGAAGTATAAATTAACATTGTTCCTCAGTTACCTGACGTGTACAGGAGCTCAGTGACATCTACTCAGCTCATTCAAAAGCTTAATTTGCTCTTTGAACTGAGTTGTATTATGTGGTCAAAGGGTCTGGATAAAGGCGCAGGAGACAGAGAGTGACAAACTCTTAGTTCATCGTAAGCAACTTTCAACAGAGCTCACTTTCACAGGCTCAGAGAGCCACAGCTACTCTCTTCCAGTTCGGGTAGAGAGGAAAGAATGTGACGTTTGTGCCTTAAAGGGGAACTAAGGACTGCATTTGAGCTGCTTCCCTTGTGCCAAGCCTCCCTGAAAAGAACACATAAAGGAGGAAGTACGGGTAGAGGAAGAATACTGAAAGGGAGGGACCAGTGATGGATAGACCATCCGAGCTGCAGAAGAAAACGTACTTATTCCGAGAGCTAACCTAAAACAAATTGATTCCTAGAACAGTTGTGAAGAGATTTTTTTCCCCTTCCCTTTTTCCTTAGTAGGAAGCACTAATAGGATGTGACATGGCATCTTTATTCAGCTGCAGCTGTTATTTTATTTTATTTTTGGAGGTGCAGAAAGTAGAGCAAGGTTATTATTTTGGGGGAAAAGAATGTCAGTCCTGCAGTGCTAGCTTTCTAGTTTAAGGGTTTCTGTACTGCAGAAAACTTTCAAATAAGTTCTATCAGAGTTCAACAGCAATCCATTTACCTCTGATGTAATTTTTGTTCATGTTGATTGCCATACACACTCATTACCCAATTCCTCCAGAAAGCTAACAAGTCCTACCTCATCCTATGGGATCCTGTTGTGAAGTCACAGTATCAACACAGGGCACTAGTTCTCCTTCCCAGCAGCACACTGTGATCCCTTTCCGTAAGAGCAGAATACAAGACAAGAACTCTGGAAAGCTCCAGCTCACATGTACTTTTCCTTTGGCTTTAACCCACATGGAATCCTCTCTTCTTCTAAAACAGAATGTTTGTGTTCTAGGTACTACTAAAGACAAAGCTTGCAGAAAAGGTCGATCAAAATTACTAGACCTGTAGGGAAACTGTAATTCCAACCAAGGACATTGAAATTGGCCCAACTCTGATCTAGAACATTTTGAGCCTCACTGAATCAGAGCAAATCTGATTTGTGTTCCAAACCAGAAACCAGCTGAGTTTTGCTCTGGTCAGACTCCTCCTAATGTTCTCAACAGTGAGTCCTATCCACTTTAAACTCACAGAAGTGCCTAACTTCAAACTAGCCCCATTGCTATAAGCTGGATAACTTAGATGCTTAAAAAAACAAATGCATGTTTGTTGAACTGGGATGCTTGAGGTTAGGAGATGACAGATGACAAAGAGGAGATGTTAGAGTATGTGGAGAAGAGCGCCATTATTTGTTAACAAAATTGCTGAGGAGAGCTCAGAGAGTAGAAAAGCACTCAATTAATTTCATTGTTTGCTTCATTATATAAAAGTCTCCCTTTAACAAAATGAAGTAGTAGAAACAACTCAATAGCTGTTTAATCTTTTTATTCTTTGATTTTACGATAAAATGGGTGTGGTCTGTAAAACTCCCCCTCCAATGGAGCCCATAAAACTCCAGAGCCTGAAACCTCTGTGAAGCTTTGGCAAACTTCTCAGGAAATAACATAAGAAGCTGTTTTCTGGTTCATCTCATTATTTCCATGCTTACACTGATGTAATGGGAAGAGTGACACTTTGCATATTCCATTAGGACACGTACGGAAGTTTAATTCTTAATTCTTAGAAACTTTGTTCCCCCCAAAGTAGTCTCTGAAAACATCCGAAATCCCTCAGGATTCAGTTTCTGACTCTTGCTGCAATGAAACCGCAAACACTAAGGTCCAATGACACTGCATGATCGGACTTCAGCCCACGCATGAAAAGCCTTAAATCTAGCCTGAAACTCATGCCAATATGCCTCTTTTGGCACACGCTGTACTTGAGGTTTAAGAAGTTGTAGGCACAATAACATGACTGAAGGTCAAAGGGAATTACATCTTTAACTTTTATGTTCCTCACATGCTATGCATCACCCAAGCACAAAAAGAGCTTATACAATGAACTTTGGAACTTTACATTCAGCTAAGAGGAATATGATGGCTGCTTCTAGTTTTACCATCCATATGGATAACACAGAGCTGCTGGAGCCTCAATGTTCCCGTATCAAGTGTGAGCTTTCTACTTCTTAGTATCAAGCTGACCAAGCGAAATGCAACCTTCTCCACATTTCCCCACTGCCACCCTTCCATCCTGACGAAAGCTGTTAAGTCCCAGACTCTTCCAGCTTACCTGGGCTACCCTATGAAAGTGTCCTCTCTCTCCTTTAACTCTACAGCATTTTGCTCTTAAGTCTAGATGGGGTGAATGCAGAAATACATCTCTCTCAACTCCTGTTTTTCAGGCAAAAAGGATGCCATTCATTGGTAACAGGGCTGTAACCTCTAACTCATCTCTTAAAGGATTCTACATAGCCACATATTCTACAACCAGTGACGTGCACTATATTAACACTACTTAACTAGTAACAAGCTCTATAATCCATTAGTACATCTGATCCATCCATGACTATTTATTGAAGCTGATTTTCACAATTTTTTTGAGGCACTGAGTAAATTTTTTAAAAAAGACATAAAAACTGTAGACTCCTGAGTAAAAACAGTGCTTTTTGAAAACTGTCCCCTTCACACCAATTTTTAGTATGGAATTCTTTATAACATAAAGGTGGATCTGCTTGTCCAAAAACATTAAATACTGAAATTACTGTGCATGCTTAGGAGACATTTTTCAATTGTTAATAATGTGGCTGGGTTATAAAAAGAGCTAATCCGTATTTTAAATTGCTCATCTGGAAATTTGGATTACGAGTGAAAAAACCAGCAATTTTTATGTTTTAGAAAGCAGTACCAAAACACTAAACTCCTTTCAATTCAAAACAACAGCCAAAATTGATGTAAAATCAAATTTTAAATTGCTTCTGGCTGAGTAGTTGTCTGTAAAGCAGAAGGGGTGGGAGTACCAAAGAGTTTGCAATGGAAATACCGAGAAGCTCTTAACTGTAGTCACACTAACAAGAGCTGGTATCGTGAAGTAATAACATTATCCAGAAATCTTTGTTCATTACCTCATTCCTAATGCTGTCTCATTTCACTTGAGTTACTTGGGTCTGATGATGGGGTTAATGAGCAAGGAGGTGTTTGAGTGGGTGTGAATTAGGGGCGCTGCTAAAATAGAAACTATTTTAACAGTTCTGTGTTTAATATAGTCTGAAGCTCTGTAATTTTTTTCAGGTAAAATACTGACAGGTTCCAAGGCTAACACTGACTTTGGCAGAGCACAGATAATACCTAGACATATTCATATTACATGGAGTATTACGGAGGGACTCATGCTTCTATTCCTTTTCTACCTCCGTCATTCTACCCACAAGTCTAACATAGGAGGAATGCTAACGCTTTGATTTCCTGCGTTCAGAAGTTTTCCTCAAAAATTTGGGTATTTACAGTGACCATGACAGAAAACGCTGCTGATAGCTTCTCTCCCCCATCCCTGTACTCCACAAGCCATCTTCACATACCGCACAGCAATCCATTACAATATGTTCTAACATCTGCCTCATCGTATGATGTACGACCTATTTGATTGACCCTTTTTATGCTGCTCCAAGACTGGCTGTTCATTACAGTGGGAGGGTCAACAGTACTCACTGCTTCTTCAGTTAGCAACTGGTAAATATATCTCCATTTCAGGAAAGACTGGGAATGCCAAGCAGGCATCCTCCTCACTTCCCTCCGTACAGCAACGATCTACTCCACACAGTGCCTGCCTTTATCGCTAATTACATGTCACATTTCAATCCAGAATAGGGAAGGTCTCTTGTGAGCCCTCCCATCTATCGCTAATATATTAAACATTTCTGCCAATTAAATTTTTCCATGACAAGTATTACCATTACCCAATGTTTGTGACTCCAGCGTGGGAAGCATGAATAAGGCAAGAGACAGTACAGTCCTCCATTACGCAGGGACACATCTTGTTTTTGCCAAAGTCAGCAACTGTAAAATATCTCTCAACTTCTCCAGTTAATATCATGGCATAATACAGGCTTTTGGTCAAAGTGATCATATTCACTACAATAAAAGGAGCATCTAAGGTAACATAAAAGCACTTCCCATTATCGCAGGCATTAAATACAATTCTTAGTCTCACCATCTATCTTTCCATCACGTATTTAACAACATTACATACTTTAGGATCACTGTCGATTGTCCAAAGTCATCTGGCATGAAATGGAATCAATATGGCCATGAAAACGTAGGGAAGCAATGCACTGACCAGCACAACAGGATATTGCCTTTTCCCAAGGCCGGAAAACTCAGCTGACACAGGGCAGCTACACATATTTGGCAGTTAAAAAGTTATCTGCACTGACTCCAGCTCAGTGTCTTTCACAAACTCCAACCACTACAGAAATACAAAGTCAGTTGGCCTTGAGGCTCCATCTCCCACCAGCAATCACAGAAATATGCTGACTTTATTGTCCACTGTTACTTGCTTACTAACTGGAATTGCCTGGGCAAATGAAAAAAGAAACTGAATCACAGTAGAAAAGTGACAAGAAGTGGGTGTAAGTGGGGAATCCACCTGACCAGGTCTGAGCTAATCGCCCTCAGCTCCCTTTATAAAAACTGGAATGGAATCTGCAACTTTAGGCCAGATGAATTATACATGTTAGGCATCCATGGCTAAAGATGATTCTCATCCCACCATCCTGAGCACAAACCAGGAAAAAACTAGCTAGTCTTGCTCAGCATGTCTATGTCATTTTTTAAATTTTGTGTTAGCAGCTGAATTTTAAAGTGAAATATATCTGTCCTCTCTGAAGTTCACAAAAAATACACATTTCCTTTTTTCTTGCTACACAAGTAAGATGGAAAGTGACTTTGTCTTCCTCAAAGCTGTACAACTGGCAAGGCATACAGCTACCTTTGCAGCACAGCACATGTAGGAAAGGGCATATAGCTCCCCCAAAGTTGCCTGCAAATTACTCTGGATTTCTGTAGAGAACATCTATGTTAACATAAAGTAGAGTGTGAACCCAAGGAAGATGAAGACAAACACTGACAGCTGGCCAATCTTGCCCTTCTTTACTGTGTTTGCCTCAAATATAGTATGTTTGTAAGAATGTGTGAAATACTTCTGAAAATAACAGTTATACTCCATTTAGTTTTAACAAGCAAAGGAACATACAATTTACAATCCTCTTCAGAAGGATCTGATTTACTAAAATTCATGGAGAGATGTCAGCAAATTCCCAGGAGGAGTTAAATACCTAACTTATTTAATATCTTGCAAATTTTGGAACATGGGTGTTTCATTCTGATTTTTTTCTCATATTTCCAAGGTTACACTGATTTTATATAATAATTTCTTTTAAAATTTTATCTTCAATTTAATGTTCCAAAAAGAATCAGACCAATGCTTACACCATACATGGTATCTTTCTTCCAACAGTGGGGTGTTACCACATTTCAGAAGGACACTGACCACCAACTACAGTTTCTTTTTCCAACCAAGATAGGATGTAGAAGAGGGAATCTTTGCCGCCTGCATCCCAGCGGTGACTGGCAGACAGCCTCTCTCATCCTCCTCTTAGGGAATTTTGAGAAGGAGATTCACACCATTAGGATACAACAGACATATGCTGCACGGCTCATCCCCAATTAAGTAAGACCAATTACGATAAGTCAGATCTTTGTCCTTCAAATATACTTCTATTATGCAACTCTGAGCCATGTCTCCAATATTTGATATACTGCAAGCACAGGAAGGATCCACTGGACCTTCCCATTGCAGAAGTAAGAACTATGACTGGAAGACAACAGTTATCCTGAAAGGCCTTTTGCTTCAAATACTGTGTAGGAGGATTATACCGATTTTAATGAGCTTAGGATAAGTAACGTCCTAGAGGACATACATCACAGATCTTCTCATAAGATTGAAAATATCTTACCTTCCAGTATTGTTTATAATTAGTGTCATTGTCCAAATTGTTTGCCTTAGAATCATTGTTCTTCTAGATGACACCTATCCATGTCATCACTGACAGCTTTTTAGACTTTTGACCCTCCGTGAAAAGTGAAGCATTGTATAAACTGTAAATTGTTTTGACTAACAAGACTGGTAACAAGTATGAAATGTTCAGGGACAGTATAATGCGTACTAGCAGGATTACATGGCATTTGCAGACATGGGGGGAATCGCTTGTTTTAGACTTCCACAGTTAACTGTAACCTCTTTAAATTGAATTGCCATTTCTGCAGTAGCAGAAACAAGCAACCCCAAAGATGGTATCTGTTCTCATTGGCCTAGAGGAAATCTAAGAAGTTGTCAGCGGTATTATCCTTCTTCCCTCTCCTCCCTCTCCCCCCTGCTTGTCTTCCATATTCCGATGGCTGTTTATGAGCTCAGCTGTCATTCTTTGCACCAGGGAAAGATAGATGGGACACACCAACCCCAACCTAAGTGACCTTTGGATGTGACAAGATTTTTAGGTCAGTCCCGCTAAATGGAAGCCTTGGTGTATCGAGGCTCGCCTCAGGGTGAAATTTCCAGTGAATTTATTATCTCCCAATGCCCTTTGGACTGCTTCCCACCATCAAACACTATGGCAGCACTCGGAACAGGAAGAAATACATTAACTGGAATCTGATCGTTTTAAAAGGTTACAGCTGCCCAAATATAATTTAATTTCATACTTGCCCTTTGAGGGTTTGGTGTATATTTTCATTTTATGACTGCAAATGATAAAGCTCTTAAGATTCCAGGCAATAAAAAGAAAAAGGGGGGAGAAAGTATTTTAAGGGTTAGAAGTCTATTCAGTTCATAGTCAATGAGCAAAGTGACAAATCAGCTTTTTTTTAATCTAACATTTCCTCGTTTTTTTTTAGTATTCATTCCTTTCTACACTTGATCGTGAATAATACCTTTTAGTGAAATCAAACCTGTAATGCCACCCAGTGTGACAAGAAAGAAACATTTGATGTGCAAGCACCTACCTATCCTACATCCATTAAGGACCTGATTCAGAGCAGCAATTAATGTGAAGTGAAATGAAGTTATCTGAATGAACCAATGGAAAAAAAAAAATCAATCAGACTTAAGAAAATGCTTAAATTTAAGCATAACACTGACTTTTAACTGGGTAGGCTATGGCTCATTTTAGAATCTCTTCTTCTCTAACTTTTTCTGTTTGAGCTCAGGTCATGTATACAAGTTCATCTACTCATGCCCACATAATATGATAAAAATCAGGGTACCCAACACTGCTTTTGGGGCAGCATTCAATTTGGTTAGAGTCCCACACCTGTGCAATAATGAAATTCTAATGCACAAGTATATGGGATATGACATCCTCGTACACAACACGAAATGCTGCGAAATTATGCTCATTCTCTCTTTTTCCCACATAAAGTGAAAGCAAGCACCACACACTGAAACACAAGGTACCACGCAAATGTGAGCGTGGCCAGCTTGGACTAGAGGTAGGAAACGCTGAGTACTCACGTCTTTCACTGTATCCAATGAAAACTCAGTTACCGAATGAATGCCACCTTACCATCAAACATTCTGATACAATTTTGATGACTGTTTCCTTTCCACAAAACTAATCACAGGAAAAATAAAACAGCTGTGGAAAGGAGGAAGGATTAAGTGTGAATGTTGTATATCCTACTTTCAAAGCCACCGTAAGAAATTAATTATTGCTGGGCTCCCAAATCCCTTCAGGCCTCTTTAAAAATCTTATCCAAACATACATTGATATACACCGTCTGAATTACTTTTGCCACCAGTATATCAGACCAGCGTATAGCAAGAAGCAAGGCTGCCATGATAAGGGGAATGGGATGAGCAGGGTTGACTGGCCTAAACCAAACTATATTCCAAGGCAGTTATTGGTGACACAGCAGGACAGTGAGTTAAATGTAAGCTATACATACATGACATACTGCCTACTTTAAACATCAATAAGCCCCGAGTTTGTAAAGTAAATATTGGAATATTGAACAAATACCAAAGCAGAACTACTGGGGAGAAAGTAAGAGATATTTAAGGACAGTTTAACGTACTACAAAATGTAGCACACCTATTAGTGTTTCTACTGTGAATTTTCTAATTTTCAGTTCAGAGTTTAATGGTAAAATCAACATTGGAGATAAAACAGGACTTCAGCCATGTTCTTTTGCCAAATTCAGCTAGATCCATTTGGTTCCCTTAATGAAATAAATATGCTGCTGTATTCTATGGTAATGGCCCAAAACACTTTAATAACACTATCACAAGCTGTAAAGTTTTGGTGCATTAACAGAGAACACACTGCTATAATTTGTAAAGAGTGTTCTGAGCCATGAAAGGGAAAAGAAAAATTAGGAAAAGAAAAAGAAAAGGCTTTGTTGCCAGATGCTATCTTCACAGTCCAGCGTGGAGAGAAGTGTAATCTGCAGAGTGGACACTTCACCTTCAGAAGGGCAGAGAGCTGCTGGCCTTGCTGTCCAGGTGTGCTGGGGGACAGCTAGCCTTCCCCAGCACAGCACCCATGGGGAGGCACACAGGGACGCTGCTTTTCGGGCCCCTGAGTGCATCAGGCAGGGGGACAGGTACCAGCCCTCGTGGCACCCCATGTCTCTGAGGCATTAACCTCATTCCCTTGCACACAAACTGGCAGTCCCAGGCCCCTTTGGGAGAAACAGATACTGTACCTACAGGAAGGAGCTGAAAAAAGCCACCCTGCAGCGGTCCCCAAAGACAATCTGACTCCCTCAATATGCCACAAACAGATTTCCCGTCAGCCACCGCTGGTGCAGTACATGGCACAGCTGTGGTTACTAAACCAAAGTACAGCTCGCAATACGGCTAGAAGATTCTACTGTAATGCAGATTTTAAATAGAGTGAGCAATCATTCTAAACAGCAAGACGCAGAGGTGCAGATATAGCTGGAAAATGCTTTTAAAAATCTCAGTTTCTACTACCATGAGAGCATTTGAAACTTTCTTATTGTTTTCCTGTTGTATTGATAATCATAGGATACTGACTTCAAAGCTTCTCCCATCTTAAAAACACACACTGACTTTTAAAAATGTTTTTCTTTCTTGTATACGTGCTTTTTATTTTGCTTTTTAGTTTGATTTGTATGTTTGTCCATTAGGGAAAGACAATTCACGCAGTAGCTTGCTGACAGCCCTGCTCTCTGTAATTCTAGAGTTTGTCAGTCTCTGAGATAGATGACTTAACAAATTTGCAGTATATTTCTGGTCGGGTAAGTTATCTGTGATGTGACCAGTCTCTATGGCTAAGGGGTTAAGGAATGTAAATCCAGTAGTCTGCAATACTTTTCTCCTTAGCTATCTAATGAATGGACAGGAACAGAAACAGACCATTGGTAAAAATGGCAAACAAATAAGGCATTCACGCAAAGTGAAAGGGATACTTAGAAGCTATTCTAGGAATCAGAGTCAAACTCAGGAGACCAGCAGAGCTCATGTGGGTTACAAACTTCAAAGCTAGTCTTGAGGACCACTTGGAGCTACAGGTACTGTTGCCTCCAAATTTTCTTGTTCAGATTGATCTTACAAAATTAAAAACTGATCTTACAAAACATTAAGAACCTCTGAAAGGAGAAAAGGAATTTGAGGAAACTGAGCCTAGGTATTGGGGAAATAATTGCACTCTGACTTAACCTCATGAACAGGCTTATGCTATCCAGGCACAACAGAATAATTAAGTTTGACACTCTGAAAGTTACATCTCCAGATACTATGGTATCTTCTATCGAGCTAAGTTCAACTGATGACTTTGCAAAGAAAACAAACAGAACAAGCATCCTGACCTCAGCAGTTTGTTGTCTAATGCTTAGATCTACAGTCTACAGTAACTAGGTATTTCACAGTTTCAAACTGTGCCTAATATTAGCTTCCATTCATAAAAGGTGCTCAGATATCCTGGCTGGTAACAGTTAACCATGGCAAGGAATCAGACGTAAGAAAGACAGGATGAGAATAAGAGCACAAGAACTTTTAATGGCTTGCACTGTTCTTGCTGTATGCAATTTATGTCACTGGCCAGTGATACTCTCCCCTGTACACATTTACTATGCTGTTTATTTATTTATATCCCATTCTGCCTTGTCAATTGGAAATGACCTAAAACTTTGGAGAAAAAAGAACAGTCATAAACAAGACTGTAGTAAGAAATAAGACACAAATCAAAATTCTTACTCGTTCATATATTATACCAATCTGCATCTAACAACAAACCATGTCATATGACCTAGGTACAACAAAGCTAGCAAGATTTCAAGGGAGATTTTCTTGTGTTAACATTTGGGATGCATGAAATATAGTAATTTGATTTGTGGACCTAAAGGAGTAACTGAGTGTCAGTAAGTAGTTAGTTTTGTGTAAGTCAGCTTTTCTCACTGTTGTTATTTGTTATTTGTAGCATTGTTCCGCAAGCTCTGAAGAGTGTGCATGTTAGTGATTTGCAGTTTTCCTGTGTGTTTGTCTGTCACAACGTTCTGCTGAGGCACTGTAAATATACACTATTGGCAGAGCTCAGCATGAAGACAATGAATTCCAAAAATATCTAGAAAAATTCACTAGTCTGACTGCAGCTTTCATGTTTTATCGGAGGCCCATAACCCCCCAGTTTATGGTTTCCAAGCGAGTCGCCCCACAGCCAGCCAAGCCCCACTTGGTGTGGTTTCCCGTCTCCCCCCCACGGATCGTTTGCTCAGGATTATACAATCTTATTTGCATGATTATATAATCTTCTTTTCAGCAACATCCCTCTGAAAAGAGCAAACAACATAATAGGAAAACCAGTAGCGTAAGCCAACTATTTCAAAACCCAGTGTCTGGAATGCACAAAGGGCACAAAGTAGGGGAGGAAAAAAAAAAAGTTTTTTTGGTTTTGTTACCAGATTTTTCATACAGACCTTTCCAGGAAGAATTAATTCCAAATGAATGTAAGCCATGAAACACCGCGTTCTGTGAAACACAAACACTTCACAGGTTTGCTCTGTCGCTAATGTAGGGAGGAAGGCATCGTTTTGGTTATCTCAAGGTGTATGTACAAAGATGGCTATTTACTTCTTTCTCAACAGAAGCTACTTTGGGGCAGTATAAGACAATTCTCAGATGTTCTTCCCCCTCGGTTTAAGACTCTGGCAGACAGGTGTTGCCACTGCTGCTATTTTGACACAGGTTTTGTCCAGCAGCTGGTTGAACTCATAACATTGACACCACCATGCCAACCATCCAAAGTCCCGGTTATACTGCACAGAAGAATAAACAAAGTTGTAGCTGATGTATATGCCTCCACTCCTCAGGTTTGCTCTTCTTTCATACACTTCAGACTTTGTCCTAGACAGGGCGTTGTATAAGTGAAGACTGTCATATTCCAATCTGCAAACAGGCTCTTCTGCTGGCTGCTAAAACTACTTATGATGTCAGTTACTTCAGCAATATTCATCTAAAATTAATGCCTTATAAATAATCAAGGAGTAATCTGCTTCCGTCTGTCAGGCTAACCCCAAAAAGAAAGAAGTGTAACATTTTTGCGAGAGAAAAGAAATTAAGGATGACCTGACCTCGCAAGTATGCTTGCCAGACAGTTATACACTCTTTCTTGCATGACCTATTTTTCCCTGCTCACACCACAGAGACGTTTCAAACAAATGGCCAGTAATTTAGACTGCTTGAAACACAGAGGGTTGCCACCCAAACAAGACAGTTGGGCATCTTAATGGCTTTGTCACGTTTCCAAAAGTTTTTAGTGACTTGTTATCTCTTTTCAAGTTGAAATAGAGCTCTATTTATCTAGTCCATAAAGGACAAATGTCATGCTTTTCCAGAAATTAGTGTACTGGGTATGGATCATGGCTTAATATTTTGTTGTGTATCACAGTGTGTGAATGGCCCGTGTGAAAAAGTATACTGAGTACATATATCAAGTATACTTGGTGTTTTAGTTATAACACAAATTAACATAAGGAATAACTTATAGCTAAAGAAACTATTTATAGCTTAAGTAAGCCTTCCTATAGCCTAAGTTCCAATGCTGGAATACTTTCAACCTGCTTTTGAAAGACGCTCAAAACTATTGCCTACTAAATTCCCATGAGGTTTAGAGAACATCTGTTTCTACTACTAGAATCAGATTCTGTACCAGTTATGAAGATCTGCATCACCTGTAGTATGAACCATTTAATACTTGTGATTTTCAACCTTTTCGGTTTGAGAACTCCACAACCTTCTTAGTAGAGACAAAGACCAATGTATCATGATATAAAAGCCTACCTACAACAGGTTAACTTTTCCGAGACACCTTTCAGACCCATTAAAAGTATTAATGGCCCCCTAGCAGAAAATCACTGAATTATACTATTATGAGATATTTAAGGTCACTACAAGAAAAAGGCACAGAAATGGTCATCTTTTGCTAATTCACAGAAGTCAAAAAGATAATAAGAGAAAGCTTGAGACAGGGAAAGACAAAGGAAAATGGAAACAACACAAGAGGTGAGGTGAAAGAAAAATAGAATAAATGCGTGCATACGGAAGACAAGGCGAAGGACTGGGTTTCTTCATGCTGGGGCTTATATGTAAAGAGACAACAATATGAAGCTGAAGGCTGGCAAACATGAAATAACATGGAAAAGACATTGCTTGCGCTATTTCCATTGTCCAAATGTCAAACACCTTCTGGGAACCCGGGGGGCTGGGGGGAGGAGGAGTAATAGCTGTATAAGCATCTTGTAACAGGTTCTTCCTAAAGGGGATTTCTTGAAAACTGCTAGGCTCTGATGCTAGCCCATATGGGCTCAGGAAAGTCGGAAAAAATGCTGGCTGCACTTTTTCCAGGCTATTTGCATATGTTCCTTAGTATGCAGAATGTCTCTGTATGTAATTGAATTGTTGTTTTTGCCTCTATTAATACATATGCAAATGAGTCACTACTGCAGCTGTGCTGTATTAATCATATGTGTGCTTCTGTCTGTCTGCCCTGCAGGCTCAGGGTCGGAGGGAGGGGGAAGAGGGAATTCAGTCTCTTTAACCTACAAGAAAACTCACTCATGCAGACAGAGGTCTGCTAGAAAACAGCAGGCCTGAGTTACAACTGGAAGGAAGATAGGCTGGTCATTTTTCAGTCTTTCTCATTTTTCATAGGTATGGATGGAATCTGAAAGTTATGCAGAAAGGACTGTTAATCTAGATAAAATGAATATGCTACCACTGCTAATTCTTTCCCCTGGAGGGCTGGGAAGGGAGTTATAATCTGACAACCCACAGAGTAGCCATGATATTGTTTTACCATGTGTATTTACTGCCTGTAAATGTCCACTGTGCATATGTTCAGACACTCACAGTGCTCAATAAAATACAAAGTGTTTATATATAGTCTGTCATAATGATTGTCTTTCGTAAATTGATTGGATTCCGATAAAATGATGTAATCAAGCTTTTCATTCAAATCTATTTTGATAGAATATATTGAGTTTACCCATAACATTGTATAAGATTGTATCAAAGGCAAGTATGGGCTATTTAGATACCAACTACAAAGCACATTTACCCACCATGAAAAAGATTTATTTGAGCTGATACGTTCTGTGGTTCATGCTTTTATACAATCTATCACAATCTCTAGCTCTCAGCAGGTATCCAGAAAGTGAGGACTAGTTGCATCCTGGTGTTGTGAGGCTTGCTTTTGAGCTAATTGGGAGGAACTTTTTCCATTTAAAAACATAGGGATTGCTCAAAAATGCTCTTGGCAATCAATAGCCCCTCACCCCACACCTTATTTATACAGTTTAACGAATATTTTTAAATCATCACTAAGACTTCATAATAAATAAGAAATCTTGGAAAGTTCAAATTTTTGATGACAACTTACCCCACACCCACAGAGATCTTCACCCTGTTCAGATGGTTGTAGCTTCACTTACATGAAGAGTACTATGCCCCATTTTTCTAGCTGAAGAACTGGACCTTGGCCTTCAGTGATCTCTTTTAAAATGGCCATCTTGGCTACTCATTTGCAGAACAGGTGGCGAATATTTGGTGGCCAACAGATTCACTTACAAAGCCAGAAACAAGTGGTGGACAGAAGTAGGGAATATAGAATCTGCATGAGTGTAGCAATTTTAAAAACTATTTAAACGGGCATAAAAAAAAGTGTACATATTATGTTGTTTTATTACTCCTATTATTATCATTATTTGTGATGGTCATCAGAAACAGCAGAGCAATACACTGAACTAATGGCAGATGGACAACTGCCATGTTTTGGTTATGCTAATGAGAAATGTCACTTTTCATGTACTTAGCTGTTTTTTTCCCCAGATGTGTGTGCTCACAGTGAAAAACTAATTCTACTTTTTTTATGCTTAAGTGGATTGCATGAGTATTATAATATTGTAATTAAACTGTGCATTAATGATTCATTCCCTACAAATTAAGTCGGAGTCCTATTAATGAGAACAGGTAAAGTAGAAAAGCAAACAGTGAAAGGATAGACTCTCACTGTTGAAAACCCAGCTTAGACGGTATTTAAAGGTAGACACTGCCCAGCAAATAGAAGGAATAACCTTGCACTGCTAAGAAATGGTTTACCTTCTTGTAGGCAAAGAATTGGTTATAGTAATATCCCGAAGAGGTCATGAATGTAGATTGCAGAGTAAATGAATAATGGATAAAGTATTGCCATCTCTTGGCTACATTCCATAGAGACAATAATGGGGCATCGGACTTTTCTTAATCAGAAATAATTCACATGTCTTTGCAGCTCTGGCAAGTTGGCTCCCCAATACAAGGAAAGAATCAAGCTTTCAGTATTCAGATGTATCACTATGGTGTTCATACAGTTTTTTCAGGGTTGTCTTTCACAGATTGGAGGCGTTGTAACACTGGAAGGCCAACTGCTTAATCTCGTCAAAACTGGTTATGTCTACAGATTATAGTAAGAAATCAGAAAGAGATATGCCAAAAAAAAAAGAAAAAATTAATGTGCCTGACAATTAATGCATGAAAATATAGTGCCATCTCTTTAAGAGAGAGGGGAAGTTCTATCATCAGCAACACTTCAAATGAAACTTAAGGAGATACTTCAGAGAAATAACCTGAACTGGCAAGTGGAGAGATGTAGCTCATACCTGCAATGGTGCAGAAGACAAAAGGAAGCTAGTATGTAAGAAAAAAAAATGGTATCTGACTGAGCAGGCAGTCCTCATGCTTTATTTTTGTTTCATAGGCAACAGATGTTTTATGTAATACTCATATGACCATTGGAACAGTCTATCTTCTGATCAGTCAATGTATACTTGTTAAATACCTCTATCCTTTATGTTTCCCTCAAGTAAAACAAACATGGAGACCACAGATGATTATGGGACCCTTAAGATATCCAGAAGCAAGGTTTTCCAAAGGAAAATCTGTAATGAGTCAGACACCTAAATAACAGCAAGATGAAGAACTTTGAGAAGCACTCAAACTCCAAATGGGTTTAACTTTTCTCAAAATCTAGCCACTTATGTCAGTGTCTGCATGTGGCCCAAATTCTTCTAAAAATGTGGTCCAGACTATGTATGCCAAATTCCATTGAAATTCAGTCCTTGGTGTGCATCTTCCCACACCACTGAAAAGAACAGGTTTGTTCTAAGAAAAAAAAAATTGACCCAAGTACTTAACAAAGAAAGTGCAAAATTTGGCCAAATTATTTTTCCAGGTATGTTTGAAGTCTAAATCTGCTCATCGTCTTTATACAAATAGCCAAAGAGAATCAATCAGGATTCTTCAAATGGGTGGTCTTCAGAACTGAGACCCAGCTAAAATGCTTTCACACTCGTATGCTGACACGACGTTCTCTTGGTCTGTATAGTGACAGGTTTGGTCATAACGTTGAACACAACCACCAATAATGATGCTGTCCTGTTTCATGCTAAGATGAAGAGGGAAGAAACTTTGAACGTGGGCACTCAAAACTTTTTGGCGTGTTTTTTCAAGAACAGATGTTTGCAGGAAGTCTGCATTACATCAGGCTGCTATACCGTTTTGACAGGACACAAAATGTCCATATAGTAACACTACACGGGCAGCTGTCATTACACATCCAGCATTATCTTTCAATATGGTTATGGGTATATACAGCATTTGTATTACTGCCAATTAATCAGTCGTTGTCACTATTTGGTTGTCAAACAAACAATCTGGGAAATCTGAACCATTCGCACTCCTAATGGTGCAGATTCCTCTCAATTTTCAGACCAGGTGATCAGGTCCTTTGTTTCCTAATGCTCAGAAAGCACTCAGGAATTACTTCTTCTCAGAAAAGAAACCACCAGATATCATTTTATACTGAATTTGCTCAGACTGCTGGAAACATCTATTTCATACTACGTATGCCCAAGATGACCGGTATTAGAATAATCACTTCAGTTTACTTTGTGTAAAACTTGTTACATGATATCTATGCTTACAGCTTTGAATGTTTATCTTCAAGATGAAGGAATTTAATTCCCTCATCTGCTGAACCATATAGGAAAACGTCATGTTCATATAAGGCGTATATCAGTACTTTCGATTCATTAGCCTTATTCAGTAAACACAGTGGCAAGGCTATGTTCAGTTTTGTTCTCATTCATTTGAAACAGAATCACCATGCTGCATCGCTCCTGAAGCACAAGACCACATGAATTTTACGGGGGGAAAAAACAACATAAGAAACTCACGTGCTAACCAAGAGGGATTTTACTGCTATGAGGGTGTATTTTAAAATGACACTTCACACAATGTTTGGGACTGAATCTTCTCATTAACAGAGGAAAGCTAAAAAGTTTTTTTCAAATGGCATTTATGTCATTAAATGTGGGTATGAGTGAATATGCAGGGCTGATAGATAGCTCTTTATCAGAGGACAGGTTCAAGCATGCAACGTGTTAGTTCCAGCTTCTCCAACATGGCCCCATCCATCTAGTCCTTTTGCGACATCTAACAATATAAGTTTTAGTTTCCATTCTTATTGAGTCATTAGTCTCTCTGTGGATACTGGAAATAAAGGCAATCACGTATGGCTAATTGTGGCGGATATCAGATGACAGAATCTGTATACCCCAGTGGGGACTCAAAGGCAGGGAGAGAAACAGAGGGCTTCAGATTACAAACCCGTCAGTGGGAATCAACAGGGCATTTCAAAATGAGATTACATTTTCACTGACAAAGAGTATCTTTGCCACAGGAAAAACAATCAGGTGTTAGCTGTTCTTCTATAAATACAGTGTGCATTTCATTTACAAAAAGAAAACTCAATTTTGACAACTAGGGATAAAAAAGTACTTCCTGTTGATCTCACAGTACACTACTAAAGCCATGCCCCAACTTAAAATTCTCTAATGAAATAACAAAGACATGTTTATCACTATACAAACAAACAAGAAAAATTCCTTGGCTTTGTCTTCACTAAGATAACGTTGTGTAGCAAATTCTGCTGGGAGCAACGAACTGAGCACTGTGTCAGGTTCTTTGATCTCCCCTGAAAACTACTGCTTTTAGTATACAAAGCCTGAAAGATGAGTGATAGGGAGGAGAGAAAAAGAAGAAAAGAAGGAACATTGTACTTCTCTGACCTTCTACTGTCTGACGACCAGATGACAGAGGGTTTGTAGGGAACACTATGGTTATACGTAATGTAGGGGAATGTCTGAAGTACGAAGAGTTCCTCCTTGAGAGAGGCTGTAACAGCTGCACATTCACTCAGTCCATTTAAAGGCAGTTTTGGACCAGTTCTTCATGATAAACATCATGAATGTTTCTTCATGACTGAAGAAACAGTCATCACTGAGCTAAACTGGATTTGTACAGAGTTTGGAAGGCACAATCCTTCCAGGCTAGCAGCTACGCTAGATTCAGCTCCACTCATGTTAGCATGGGTGAGAGTCCATTCTGAGTACTATATCATAAAACCTCTCTCAAAGCACATCTAGCCTATCTGACTCTTTCAAATGGCACCAGAAATTAAGAGGTATGTCCAATTTCTATTAGACAGGTTGTGCTGATAGCTAAAAATCACTCTCAAGCTGTGAAGAAAGACAACTTTAAATTTTTTCCAGCATATATGTACCCTTAGAGATCAAGTCTGAAAGATTTCAAGGTGTCTACAGAGTTAGTAATTTGAACCTCTCCCACCAACTGGCTGCCTTTAATTCCAGACTAAATAACGTGTAGCAAAACAACATTGGTGAATTTGGTCAATACTTTCATTTTAACGTTCTCCTTTGCACAGAAACAAGAGGCCTTTGAGGTTTTCAAATTTTCCCACAACCTAAACTCATCTTAAGATATTTATGAAGTCAGTCACATTTGCACAAAGTCCATCTTTTTATAAGGAAACTCTCATTGTGATAAAGCCTATTTTAATCAGAATACTTCAGTTCACTGCATGCAGAGATACAGCCCAAAGCTGGTCCTGAAATGAAAGTAAACTATCCTCCCAACTTACTGGAGCACTGATGCATTATTTTAGGACTAGCTTGAATGACCGCAAAAATAAGGAGAATTAGACTCAGACCTCTATTTTCTCATTGCTAGCTAGCTCCATTTTTGTTTTCCTTTTTTCCCCCTCTTTCTTCCATATGTGTGTTCATGTATGTTTGGCTATTATAAGCACTTTATCAGTACTGACGTTACTCCTCCAAATTCATTTCGGCGGGATGACTTTTATGGCTCCCATGATTCTTAAGCCGCCTATGGTATTTGTAACTCACAGAATCAGAAACTAACACACAGACAGTGTAGCTTTTCATACAAAGGCACAATAGGAATGAATGTATTAACCTCTGTGGTGCATGGAATGTGTCAGCTTACACACTGGCAGCTATTTCTGTGAAACTCAGCTAACTTCCGCTGGCTGTGTTAAAATAAAAAAAAAAAAAAAAAAATCTTCCCCAGAACTATGTCCCACGCTCTCGTATCCTGGCCAAACAACTGAAATATCTGATGTTGCAGAGAGTCTACTTCATACTGATGCTGGCCAAACTGAGTTTGAGAATGCATTTTACACGTACTGTTTATAAATGCTGAGCTTTTCCAAGCAGGTATAAAGCTCTGCTGTTCCATGTGACTTGGCAAATAATAATGAGCGGGGAGATGAATTAGCAATGGAGAGTATGGGATTTTTTTTTTGTTTCTACAAAAGAGTGTCAATCCCGATTTTGTAGAACTAGAGATGATTTGGATCTTGATTTCATTTTAGTCCTAAATTTTACTTGGCTTCATCCTACCAGCAAAGCATACATGGCAGGTAACAAAATTCAGACTGTGGAGATGGACATCACGTTTGCGTAATCCAATGACTTGATAAGTGTTGTGGGGCTGATCAGGAATGTCTGAGGAACATCTGCATCGCTATCATTAAAACCCATGGACACCCTAATACCTCCAAAATTTAGAATGATATTGGGAGTTTTGAATCAGATACATCTGGCTACCAGGCCAACTCTTTAACGTAGCTCAAAAAAAATTCTTTAGTATCTTTCCACCTGTTTTCTAATTGCCTACGTTAAATTAGTATAATCACTAATTATCTGCACTACAGCAGTGCCTAAAATGTGCTGGGTACCATAAAACACTGTAGGAGGGGCCAGTCATTGCTCTGAAGAGCTTACAGCCTAAAAGGACATAATCACGTTAAGCAACTTTTAAGCAGTTTAAAAGTGCTTGTCAGAACAGAGCTTTTCTGCCTGGCAATGAGTTTCCTTTTGCTGGTTTACACCTAGCCAGCCTTTACAGCCTGCATCAGAACTACCTAATGGAAAAGACAAGCAAACTGCTCTGCAGAAATTTAAAGTACAAACCTAAAAGTAGTTAAATTGACAATAAAGACACAAAAATGTAACAGAAAGTTCCCTCAAGGTAAAAGGGAAATGTGTATGATTTGACGATTACTCTGCTTCCGATGCAAATTTTATGTGAACAGACCAAAACCCCTGTTAATTGCATTATGTTCAAATGGAAAAGAAAACTGTTTTTCATATTTACTTAACCTTTGCCTCTTCTGCATTGTTTTCGGACTTACCTGCAGTTGGAGTGGGCCTAAGCCTGGTGTTGCTGCGGCAGCAGCTGCCATGGTAGTTGGGATCAGCTGAACGGGGTAAGGGTCACCTAAGTAAGAGAATAATAGAGGCGTCAGCACCTTTTATCTACTCTCCACCTGCAAATTAAAGTCCTGCATTCACTCTTTCCAAAAGCCTTCTTTTGTGTGCCTTGTTGAGGCCTAATGAAAAGCTCTATTGTGCAGCCTTTTACTAACACTCTTTTCACAATTCTGGCTGAGAGAGGAATGTGAATAAAAGGCACAAGCAATTAAGGCGGAAACCTCATCCTTTTTCATGATGTATTTAGGGAAATGGAAAAAAAAGTGCACATTGATCAGAAGGCTGCACTTCAAAAAAAAAAAAAAAAAAAAGGAAAGAAAGAAGATGGGGGTGGAGGAGAAGGAAAACAGTACAACCTTGATAAGATCACAGCATTAGAAGGCGACAAATTTACAAGCTTGTCCAGAATATGAAGTTAACCAAACTGCTCACTGTTAGTAAACTGAGCCTCACACAGATCAGAAATGGCACTCCCTTGACCACTGTGTTTTCTTTTAGGTGAGAAAAAAAAATCTTGCTTTAGTTTCAGGGTTTGATCCTACAACAGGACAAAGCATGTGAAGTTAAGTAGATCAGATACAAGCCTCCGAAACCCCTGCGCCAACTCCACTTCATGACTTGTGACTCAGTTTTGCTTCTGAGGGAAAACTACTTCAGTTTTAGTAAGAACTGCATTGCACTGAATGAGATAAAGGGACCTAGTAAAGGTTTAAAAAAAAGTTGCAGGCGTTTATAAAGGAAAATTACCCGAGATGGCAAAAATCAAGATGGAGACAGGCATTTTTTTAATGTTATGGAGCGCTCACTTTTGGTCATTCCTTACATATCTGATTTGTTAAAATAAACTTCATACTAGTCCATCAACAAAACTATTAAGAAAACTGGTAAAAAATAATAAAAAATGTTACATGCATTATATTGCTTCTCCAAATGATAAAATGTTTAAGCACTTTCCACTCAAATAAAGATCACCAGAGCATTTCTGTACGTCCCTATGTTCTGGTAGCGTGCCTGATTTCTGTAGCATTAAAACAGCCACTTGAAATGAGACTATGGAAAAGGCAGAACACTTTATCAGGAAAATCTACCTAAATGTTCCTGTACATTTCATCAGAGAGGTAGATTAAAAGTTTTCCTTCTTTATTGTGCTTTTTTGAATGAACTGGGGAAAAAAAGACAAATTAAGGTGGCAATGCAGGCTGTTCTGTACAATCATTATTAGTTATTATTGAATTAAAAGTTTATAATGGTATCAGGCCTAAGTTACAGGAAACAGAAAACAAAGGGGAAGAAATTTATCTCATGTTTTTGAAATGTTAGAAATAAGCTGTGTTGGTGTATACACATTCAGGAAAACTGCTAATGTTTATTTTTCCCTTTTATAATGCAACCTTCTTTACAGAGATCTTTTCATTCAAGCAGTTTGATCTCCTATTAAGAATTAAATACCACAACTTCTAGAAACGGAGGGCCAGAAAAAAACTGGGCTGGCAAAGCATCTTAACAGATATTTAACTTCAATAAGCGTGCCTGCTTATATTTAAGAACATCTTAAATAATGCTTTGCTGACTGAAGCCTCACAGTCTTTCAAGGCCAGCCAGCCAAGCAATGGGAATCCAAAGGTCTACCCAGGCATCCCCATTCACAAATGTCTTTGCACCAGCACCAGGCCACAACTTCTCTATTTATTTATTTATTGTCAATGGGCAACAGACTTCCTGACTTGCTTGGGTTTTTTCCCCCAGAGGATGCCATTGTTTCACATTTTCCAGTTTTACTTTGCTTTAACTGAGGCATCCGTTTCATATCATGAATTGAATTAAAAATTTCTCTGACTTGAAATTTTCTGGAGAGTTATCTTGTAACCCAAACAGTGGGCCTTAAACATGTAAAGACATGCAGAAGAAAGAGATGGTGGTCAAAGACACAGGGTCAAACGTGTTTAGCTGCTTCCACACCACTAGTAGCTCAAAGGCTAATCCCAGTACCATTCTGAAAGACTCCTCCCTAGAAGAGGACATTTTGTTCAAGAACCAGCCGTGAAAGAATATAAAATTATTAATTTCTCAACTGCAAAGAAAAGAACGAGGGAAAAGTTTCTCACTAGAATGTTGATTTTACAGCCCATTAAAAATTTTAGTTATGAATGACTTGTATTAAAACATACATATTAAAAGACTAACTTCCATGCACTGTCCCACATTCCTCTTCTCTCCACACACATGTATAAGCTTCAGCCCACCTTCCCACAACCTCTTGCTAATTCATAAATCCCACTATTCTCACCTTCGTAAACAGCCAGGCAGATTCTCATACCCTCATCTGTTGTGGTAATTCCTATCCTTTACAGTTCATTTGGTAGATATATCAAGGAGATGCTTCTGAGAGAAGAACATGCTAAAGTCCCCATGGCCACGTGCATCCCCCATGGCCATGTGCATGGTCACAATCACTGGCTTTGGTGGTGCAGGTAATGCCTCTGGGGCTCTTTAGGAGACCATGCTAGAAAGCAACTATTACACCAATACATGCTAATGTAGTTTTTCAGAATTCTAAGGAAAAAACTCAAATTCATCCTAAAAACAGATTATAGCTGTGCAGAGCTAGGCTCTCCTGTCTAACGGTTGGGTTTTTGTTAGTTCAGTCTTCAAAGGGTTTTACATTTTTCCAGTGCTCCAAATATTTTTAACAAACAAGAACAACAAACAAAACTGAAAAGCTTCTGTAACCTATCATGAATCTTTGCATCGTAATACCCTCTGCTATCTTGTGCTTATTGTAGGGGTTTAGCAATTCTTTTTATGAAATAAAGTATACCCCGTCTGTGCTGTGACTCTTTCACAAGTGCTGCTCATACACAGTATATCCACATTACTGCTCCCACGGTACAGACACGGTAGCAGTGAAGAAGTTGGAGGAAGGCACAATAACGAGCAGAAACACCATCAGGGTTAGCGGCTCACTGTGTTTGCCCTGGTACAAATGTCTAACAAAAGATCGCCTCTGTCCGGAGGAGCTTACTGTCCACAGTAGACAAAACACAAAAGAGCAAGGAATATGCTCAAATGCCATGCCATGCCCTGTGTCACTCTACAGGCCGGTGGAAGAGCCAAGATTAAAACCCACAGACAACTCTCCAGACAGTGCCCTTCCCAGGGAAGAATCCAGGCCCTGTATCAATGAGCAGGCCAAGCACTTATATACTCACATCACATGGTGCAGGAGCAACTGCCACCCTTCAAAATACTAACAAAGGCCTCAAGTCTCCTCTGATAAATATGTACCTGCTCATTCTTTGCTGTTACTCTAGAACATGATACATCTTTCTACTGTCCTTAAATTTATTCCCATATCAGACTGAAGGTTTTGCCTGAGCAGTTTTAGTTAATTCTGAAGCCTGGGAAATGCATGTCTTAACTATTTCATTACTTCTTCAGTAATCTTATTTATCTTATTTTTAGATGTAAAAAGTTGCTACATTTTTTTCCCAAGCTCTAGGAACATTTCAGGAATGTGAGGCAAGATATAGTGTTATTAGAAATAGATATTTCCCAAGCCATTCACAAGTTTGCATCACTGAAAACACCAATAAATTCTCAGACAACTATATTACATTTCAATTTACAAAATTCACTATTAATCTGCTAATGCACGCAGGCAGGAGTGTACCTCCCTGCATCTTTCAGCTACCAAAAGAAACATTTTGTGCAGTCCTTTCACGTTCTGAACTGTCTCTTGTTATGTGTGGACTTTTCTTATAAACAAAGCATCAGAGAGAAGTTTTGTTGTTGTTGCTTTTCTTTAGTACACTATATGGTACAATCTGGAGCAGGTCAAAGGCTGGGATTTTTATTGTGAGAACAAGGTAAAAATTATTTCATTAGCTGACATATTCTTCTCTAATATATAACTATTTCCCAGCTACTTGGTGACTTCACTTTGAAGAACAGAATTATTCAAGACTGACTACATGAAAAAAGCACAGAAAGATGTAAGTACTGGTGATACAGCACCTAAAGAAGTGAACAGGATATGTCAGCCTGGGGGAGCTGATGGGGTATATTAAAGGTGTTGGTGCACACTGTGAGCAAAGGAGACTGCCAGTGGCTCAGGAAAGAAAGAAGGCAAGGCTGAACCCTCAGTTCTGTGCCAATTCTTTACTTCTCTATCCTTCTTTTGGTCCGTCTTCCACAAACATACCCAGAACCTCTTTCCTGATAATTTATGCACTGCAACTTCTTTCAATTTCAAATCACACCTTCATCCTTGCCCGAAATAATCTTCCAAGATCTTGCTTACAAGAGGATTTTTCATGAAGTACATTCACTTTTAAACCACTCTTTCTATGAACTCTCCCTATCATCCTCCACTGAAAACACTTTTCTGCGAAAGTAAGTTGTGGTACAGAGCCAAGTGGACATCCTGTCCCAAAACGCAAAATAACAACACTGTGCTTAGGAACTTGATTTTCAACTGACTAGCTACCAAGCTCATGGATATTAAATGATTATACTTGTGGAAATACAACACTGGCTCTTAAACCATTTACATGTTTTGCAAAATTTTATCAAAGGAGTTTAGTAAGTTAAAAAACATTAAGACTTTTTTTTACAAGAGAAAAGAAAGCATAGGAGCTAACATTATGTGTGTTGCACCATTCACCTAAACTCATGAGATGTTTTTTGTATTCCTTTTTCTGTCACTCATCTCATTTATTCTCCTTCATGGTGTAATCCCTCCTAGTGTCTTGTCTTTTCTCCTGACAGGCTGCAAGCTCTTCAGAGCAGGCACAATTGTCTTACTTGCTATATAAATCAAGTTAAATGCTAATGTTAAATTATAATGTTTTGACAGGATTTTTAAGTTGAACCTGATTATATGAAACAATAGAACACTCTGATTTTTTTCCTGAAATTTTCTTCTTTAAAAAATAATGATACCCAAAGAGGAGAAGTAGGGGGTTTATTTCCCATGATTTTTTAAAACTTATTGTTTTCCTCCTACTTGTCTTTCAGGGACAGCAAGTGTAAAAAGTTGGCAGGTCATGGAAAGAGAAGAAAAAAAGAAAACAGGGTAAAGAATATAAACAGTAGGAAACAAAAACAAATTCTTAAATTATAATTTCCAAAACCAGTATGCTAAACTAAATTCCATGAAAATACTGGAATAAACATTTCCTTACAGTAGATTCTGTTGAATGAAAAGGAATTCTACATTATCTTCCCCCCATTTTTGACAAGCTCTAGAAAAAGCCACAATAATTTTACACTCAATTTATCACTTAAGTATATTTATAATGAATAATCACAGCTGATGGCTAACTGACAGGTAAGACACTGCATCTCTTCTCACCACTCATTCATTCTCATCCTCATCACCATTTTCCTTTCGGTTTTTTAGTGTGATGGTGGACATGTAGTAAGAGTAATGGGAGGCTGTGAAAGATATGAGCAGCGTTCCCTGGCTTCTGGCTCTAGGCATTAGGGATTTAGATAAATAAGAAAAAGAGTATAAGAAGATACCATTAGGCTTTCAAAAAGAAATCCAAACTGGTTCCCTGGTTTTCTTCGAGGATAGTTCCGGACAGCATTGACCGAGTGCCGCCTACAAGGGATTAGCCTATTTTGTATTTCAGAGAAACAATTCAGTCTATAGAAGGGATGGCTTTGGAGGGACCTAAAGGCAGCCTTCCAATTCCTATGAGGAGGTGATCAACAAGACAAGGCCAGGCTCCTCACAGCAGTGTTCAGTTGGAGGACAAGAGCCAAGGGACATAAAGTGAATCAAGAGAGGATCAGATTCTCCCCATGAGGACAGCCAGACGTTGAAACAGGCTGTCAAAACAGGGTTGTGCAGTCTCTGTCCTTGGAGGTTTTCAAGCCCTGACTGAATAAAGCCCTGAGTAACCTGGTCTTATCTCCTAGATGACCCTGCTTGAAAGAAAAGGTTGGACTACAGACCTTCTGAGATCCTTTCCAACCAGAATAATCCTATGATTTCCAGGGTGCCTATTTTTTTTTTTATATATACCTGTTGAATAAATGACAGTTATTCAAAAGCTCTGAGTACCAAGGAAAGCCAATGTATTTCCACAGAGGTTTGTACATGCTCATGAATTTAAAAATCGGGACTTTTATTTGGTTGCCCAACTAGGGATAACAGTGCCATAACATCAGACATCTTTTATGGCCTAGAAACTGAACTGAAACTATCAGCCTGTTTTCACAGGACCCCATTATTTTGCTTGTCTATTTTGTTTTTATTAGCATTATTGTGAGAAGCCACACATAGATCAGGGGCTATGGGATTCTTTCAGTTAGAAACAGTCTTTAACAGTGTTGTTATTTTTTGCAGTCTTGATGCCTTCCGTTGCATTTGCAGCATTACAGAAGTGACACATTCTCATGTATGCTAAAAGGCAAAGTTGTTACCAAAAATTCCTCCTTCTTGCTGTTTCTATCCACAATGCTATTACTCTTTTCTTATCCTGGGGGGAACATGAGGGTTCAGTCATATGCTCATTCTTTTCCAAGGCATAAACAGTAGCCCTGAAAGATGACTAGCATCTTTATAAAGAAGCTACAGTATGTGGTCCTTACAACACATGGTTCCTATTTTTGTCATTCTGATAAAAGCATAGCAATGTCAATATTTTTTTCTTGTGATTTGGTGATTGTCAGTGACCTGTATGTCAGCTGATACAGCTGACACAGTTAAATCAGAAATTAGCACTCAGTCTCTTTAGAAGCCAGACACATGGACACTGAACACAAGAAAAATTATAAGACAGTCCACATGATACTCCATTAAACAATGAAACATGTGACTGACTAAAAAACAGAGATACATCAGCAAATTTCCCTGAGGAAGTTTATGGTATTTAACTCCTAAACATTAATTTTATTGTACTATATGAGGAACCAATTAACTGAGAGTTTCATTTTTATCAGACATCGGAATTATTGTTCAGAATATAGATGAACAGTAAATCCAGCATATTTTAATTTCATTAGGTTTGGCTTGTTCATCTCACACATTTTTGCTGATTTTAAAAGGTAATTAGATATTTCATCAACAACTTTGTGTGCATTATTTTATTTAGAACACTTCCAGCAGCAACGAGCTGATATGTAAGACATATACAATGTAGCTATTGTATATTCAGATTTTCCCCCCCTAATTGGATATGGTTGAAATAGTGATTAAAGTGCTTTCAGAAAACCTCGTGTTGATGACATCTGACCAGGAACACAATATGATTTGTTACAACAAATTATCCACAGGGGAGAGGAGGAATGGGCAAAGAAAAACAATTCTTGTTTCCAACATTTGGCATATTTCCATAAAAATAACATCGGTATCAGCAAATAGAAGGCTACCTAGAAGCTTTCCTGAGAACTTGCGAATAACCTGGAAAATATATTTGGGGTAAATCCCACTTCCAGAAATACAGACTTAGTAACTATTGTTTCCTGCGAAAAGAAAACAAATCCTAAAAATCTCCATATAATTCAATTTCTTGCATGCCTCAGTTTAGAAAACAAAGCATGTTGTTCATCCTCCAGAGAAGAAACTATCTGGAATTCAACAGCTTCAATCGTATTGAAAAACTTCAGGACTGACACAACATACCACACCACCGTAAGTGGCTAGTCAACATTTCACTTCCTGTTTAACGTGATCATCAAATGCTTAAAGAAGCAATGGAGTGCAGTTTCCAAAATGAATCTTACTTAGCACTATTAATTGGGGAGGATCCATCTTCTTTACAAAGTTTGGGCTACTCTGTGTCTTTTAGTGGAAAGCTAATTGTAAACAGTGCTGCAAATGTAGAACCACAGAAGAAGCACGGGGTCCACAAAAGAAGCATGCCCTGGCGCATTCTGCTACTTACAGTTGTTGAAGAATACTCAATCTACCACTGTTCTCAGCCTAACTCCTTCTGCCTTTTCTGTAAACAGGTCACCAGAAGCAGCCCCTTTTGCTTTCCCAACTCTTTATTTCATTCCCTTTATTATCTCTTAGACAGGAGAGACAATCATGCCTTAATATTCCACATACAAATCTATACATATGTGCATTAATAAAAGGATCACACTACCTACGACTAAAGAGCAGCCTCCTTGGAGGCGGAACTATGCAGTTTTTAAAGGGCACAATACAAAACTTCGTCTCTTCTATCACTTGCACTGTTTTTATACTTGCAAAGCACTTCACAAATATTAATTAGCTCTAAATAAATTCTAATTATTTCTAAGAGTGGCCCTAGCAGATCTGTATCATCTGGTGAGAAATCTGACTTCAGTGAAGTCAACAGCAACAGCTCCTCAGACCTCAGCAGAGCTGACATTTCACTCGCCATTGCTAAAATGCTGGGAGTCATGTAAATTATCTAGCAATTATCACAAGTGGAGCTCAACTAGTAACAGCAGTAGTAACAAATGATAGGGTTAAGGAATGCCGGCTGAGAATAAAAGGAGAAGGGTTAAATGACCTGAGCCAATCTGCATAGCCTAAATGTGGGAGAAGCTTTGCCACAGTTTGGGAAATGCAGTAATCGGGCTCTGTTTGGTTTCAACATCAGCTGAAATGGAAGGTGCTCACCTGCTGCTAAAACCAATTCATATACTTCGGACACTGGGGTTAACTCCTAACATCTGCTCATGCCACAGGTCACTAACTTAGTTAACACCCCACTTTGAAACATTAACTCTTTATAAAAGGAGATTTGCATTATACATCTATATAAATATTACATATTATGTATATAATAAAATACATATAAAGAGGTTTGCATAAAAATCAAAATACTTAAATTCCAAATAGCACATAGTGAAACGATAACCAGGTATGTAGCAAATAAGTAGGTAACCAGTATTTTTCTTGCTAATTGTGGACAATATAGTCCATCACATACTGCCAGCTTATTTTTCTCATATGAAAAAAATGCTTTGGTTGTAAATAATAATATTAAATATTTTACACACCATGCAATTATATCTAGGTATGGAGGTTAAAAATCAACTAGAACCACAGATTGTGAATCTTTTTCTCAAATAGAAATGTAATCCTAATAGAAGTTCCTCCCTTCTTCTCTGCCAACTTTACCACCACACAATATGCCATAGAGAAAAAAGGGGAAGTGTCAACTTGTGTAAATTGTCCCTTATGTAATGCAAACCATCTGTTTAAAAAACAAAACAAAATGAAAAACCAAGCCACTCCCAAGCATGATCTGCTCTGGAGAAAGAGAAAGAAAAGGAAATTTACTACATCAAATTGGAAGCCAAAGACCATGACCTGCCGTGTAACCATGGAGAAAATATTTACCCCCTCCTCCCTGTATTTACCCAATTTTGTAAAATATTTGGAGAAGTCTAAGCGAATAATTTGCTCTGCACATATTAGAGATTGATATTGTTGTACTCTTTTGAGCATTTCAGCCGTCTAGAACGTTTCCAATCAGGTAGGGACCCAAGCAGAGAAACATCTTTGTTTTCAATAACAGACAGAAGAGCTCTCACACAGTGATGCCACCACTGGGTCAGAAGGTCCCTGAGTCCCCAGCCACTGGAACCTGGCAAAGTATAGGGGGATAAAGTATCGGTATACTCTTGCCCTGTTCTTCTACTCTTCTTTAGGTATCTGCCATGAGAGGAATCTAAATGGACCCCTGCTATGAACTGTTATCACTATTTTTGTGTTATCTTCAGTCAAATCCTCAGAAAAGGAAGTATGTGTAGAGAAAACAGTACTCTTCCTTTCCACAGTCTCTTTCTGGATAAGTCATTAGTCCATTGGGAAGCACTAGCTGAGGAACACTGCCACATACACTCTGAAACCACTGGGAGACATACATTTGACCCTCTGTTGCTCTAACATGGACAGGTGAATCAGAAAGCATTCAATAAGTTAGTTTGGTTTCATTATCTAAGCTGAATGAAAGAAAAATAGCAGTATAACTAGGTATTCATCATTTTTTCTCTTTCACTGACCTCGAGGCTGGATCACACACTCTGCCAGCTGCAGCTGTGCTGGCCGAAGAGGCCACCATCTCCAATCACAGCCCCCCGCCAAAGGTTACCACTGTGACCAAGCTCCTTGTTTAATCACTTCCCAACATGTTTCCATAAAACCGAGCCAGCTCAGTTTAAGCAATTTTAACAGAAAGTCCTTGCTATCGCAGCCTGGACAGAAGCAAGTTAGGGAGTGCTTAACCAAGAAGCTTGGCCAGTATGTCAGAAGTTAGAGGCACAGTGATGAGCAACTGGAGACAGTTATCTCTTCAGCTGCTTGGCCTGCAGACAGAAGGCAGCAAGTAACCCAATCATCAGGTGTGACCAATAGCACAACTGACTAGAGATCTGCAGTGCCTTAGATGACATGCTGCTGATTTTGAGATACTCTTTTGGAGGTCTGACTTTCCAAAGGGGCAGGGCACATAACGGTATAAATGTCCCTTTGAAGGTGTCCCCAACCAGATATCCATAATCAAGGTACTCAGCATCATTAGTTAGTTATGAAAATATTGGTTGTCACAACAATTCCCTCTTCCTTCTCCCCCAAATTTTCAAATCTCCCTTTTATTGTGAAACAGTATATGAAAATTTTCATAGTACTCTGTTATTTGTGACTGGAACTGAATTGTTCCATGGAGATTTTTATTGTTCCTATGTGCAGGTTATTAATGCTAGTAAGTACCAGAACCATCACTAGAGAATTCCTATCAATCATCCACACAAAATAATTCTGAAAATCTATCAGTCCAGAAAAAAAGGGCACGTTTTCCAAAAGGACCAGGAAGATGTAGAAGTGAGGTTCCATTTTCATAAGGTACATAAGCCAAATTTAGAACATACAATGCCAGGCAGGTAAAGATGCTGGTAGAGGGGTCTTCAGAAGTTCATAGGAAGGCCTTGCATCCAAAAGCAAACTCAGTGAAAGTTAGGCATGTAACGTGCTGAGAAGCTGAGCAAATTAATCCGCTGTACGTTCTCTGTTGCAGGGCTATACTGGTATCCACTTAGCTCAGTTCAAGCTAGCATAGGTGACTGTACTAAAGTTTACAGTACAAACATTTGCTAAATACCCCTGAGACTTAGATCCTAGTGCCTTTGTCACTTTTCAAATGAAGATTTAGTCTCCTAAATCACTCAGGTGCTTTAGAAAATTTTATCCAAAGCTCTTTGGTTTACAATCTACCCCATCTTTGCCAAGAGGACTGATAAACAGAAGGGCAAGCAGAAAAGTGGGAGAAATATGTTTTAATGGCCTGTCAAAAACATTACTTGATGTGAACATGTTATAGTTTTAAAGCAGCTACGTTTTTCATTGCTACAAGCTTTCTAGGTGTAGCTAAATCCGTATATGCTTTTTTGTTTACACTAAACTGTGAGTGAAAAGAAAAAATCCTTTGGACTACTTATCACTTTTCCTCAGCTTCTCAGTCAAACTCAGTCAAACATGCCAGGGAATCACCAAACACAGAGCTGTCTTTTTCCACTGGCTTCTGCTCAGTCCTAGACCTTGGCATGCTGTTAATTCCAAGCCTTACTGCCAGGAGCAGCAGCAACTTTGCTCTTTTTTCTTTGTCATTTTCAAGGTTACACAAACATGCAATGTCATATGTACTTCATGGATGTGAGGAGCTATAGGACTGTCTTACAGTTAACGTACATGCAGTAAAAAGATGGGAAAAAACCAACCTCAACTCTTTCTATCCAAACCAGACTTCATTAACATGGAACTAATTTAATCTGCCAGATATATCTAACGGGGTGCTTTCCTGACCTTTTCCAGGCCTACAGTTATGGTAGCATTCATATTCAGTGTGGCTTTCAGTTAAACATTCTGTAATGTGAATCACTACTTCTCCCATTTGAGAGAGACTGAGTGTGAAATCACTGGAAGAACTGAATGAGCCTATGCTTTGGCACTGCAGTTGCTGAGGGACGTGAAGTGTTTTGAACAGTAATTTTCAGTAGTGGTCCCAGTCTGTAAAATGTTAGGAAAAGGGATTAGTGGCCAAAGAAACTCAAGTTCGCATTCAAGTACTGTATCTACAATGTTACAGAAACTGAAAGAAATCTGAAATTGTGGGCTAAGCCAGTTTAACTAAAGGAATCTTTTTATGTTCTAATTTTATGAAACTGCTGCAGTGGCAAGTGCTGAGTAACTCAAAACAACTGATGAATTCATGAGTTAGTCAGCGATACAGATGGATACACTGACATGGACATAATAAAGCTAAACACCCATGCTAGAGACAGAGAACGGTAGAACAAGCAAGTCCTGGATAACTCAGTAGGAAACTGATGTCAGAAGAGTTATACAAGCACCAATGCATGAAAACAAGTCCATGAAATTCATGCTCTAGCTAAGTCTATTCATGGAAATGGAGTTCCTCGATTATTCCTTAATTTGTATCTATTATCATCCTGTTGACAGGAACATGAAATCCTATAGAAGGCTTAAACAAAATTTCCAAAAAAATCTGGGGAGTGTAGAGAACAATACCAATCTTTCAAAGATTAAAAAAGTAGATGCTATATTTTTTAGTGTTAGGCTCTCATAAATATACTCATAGTTTGTGTTAGTCCATCAAACTGAAAGACATATGCTATCTTTGATCTCTGTGCAGAACCCCCGTTGAGATTAATGTGAGTTCTGTGTGAAGAAAGAGACTAGAATAGGCCCTCAGTTCACAAATAGTAAGCAGCCTGCTTCAGGAAAAAAATGTATTTTCTTACAACAGTGTTGAAATTTATTGGGAAGTTTCAAATAGCTTCTTTTCAGATGTATGTACGTATGTGTGGTCAGGAGCATGTTCACTTGTCAAAAAGATCTGTCAGAAAGAAGGTGCACAAATCTACTTGTTGTGTGAAATGTTTTGCTCTTACGTTGAAACGCTTCATCTCTGACAATCTTTTCTCATACGATAACGACTAATCCTCTATTTTACACTCATCTGTGCAAGTTAATAGCTTTGTCCATCGGGCTACAGAGGTGATACAGATTGGCATGAAATTGTGCCCTATACCCACTTCCAGCTAAAAAAATCTACAGGACTTACTGCATCCCGCTTTGTAGCTGAAACCAGGAGGAAGAAGGAATCCTTGCTGTGCAGCTGCTGCTAGGGTTCGTTGGTCTGGAGGGAATACGGGAATCATTAATGGAGGCAGCTGACCCTGGACCTGCTGAACAGGAGAGGGAAAATCAAACGTGGAATTTTTTCTGGGGAAAATGTCTGCTTACATGCTTTCTCTTACTTCCAATCTGAGAGGTCAGGTTTGAATATGCTCCTCCACAATGGTGTGTTCCAGTAGCTTCAACTATTCAGCCTCATCTTAATTACCAAAGCACTTCGTATGAATTACATTAACCCAACATAAATCGAAAGATTCCACTAACGCATACCTATATCCCAAGTAATTATTCCCCCCATGGTCCATAATGCCTCACTTCTCTTTGACTGCAGGGTGGGTTTTTCTTCTCTTTTATTGCACTGTGTAACGATATCTCTGTCTCAGACAGTAGCTTTCACCCTGACTGAGCCCAAACACAAAGATACACACACACAGAAGTACAAATATGTGCACAAGTAGCGTACAGCACAGTCAGTACTATTTTTCTGCCCGTATACATGCACTTATTTGTACATGTGAAAAGATAAAGTCTCTGAGATGGTAAGAAAAAAGTCTGAGACACTTTATTCACAAATAAAACACAGCTATGTCTGAAGCATTAGCTGTTCAACTTTGCACAGCAACTGTACACAACCATGCAAGTCAGGAAATGGAAAATATTATATTGTAAGTGGATACTGCAGGGGACTTAAGACATGCAGAAATTAGTCATCAAAACTGGAAGTTGGCCATGGCACAATGTCTAATACTATTGCTTTTACCCAGTTCTGTCAGAGTTTTTAATTGCTAGAAATGGACATCGTCTTTGTATTTCACACAGATGAGAAACAAGAAGTTTGCTAGATTAAAATGTTAAATGGCTGGTTTTGATTAAAAAACCCCACTGTACTGACCAGATCAGTCAGTAAAGGGAGACTGACTCATTTTTTAAGACAGGTCATCTAGATTTTTAATGGCACTGTAAAGCTAAGGCATCGGAGGTACAGATACATTCTCAAAGACTAAAATTTAGTTTGTGGTCTGTAGTCTTAAGAAACAAGGAGAATTAGGGTGTTGATGGACAACCCTTTTTGGCCAGAGGCGTAAGAAGGTGTTACTCCCTTCATTATTGCCTGCACAGCAGAACTGGAAAAAGAGAACCTGTGCCAGCTCCTTGGTTGCCACAGTTCAGACTACAGCATCTTGACTTAATTTTATTTTAATTTAATCTCCTGAAGATCCAGGAGATGTCTCAGTTCACCCAACACTGTTACAAGGCAGAAGAGTGATAAGAAATTTGGGAAGGTAACCTCTTCATTTGTGCCAGGACCTGTCAACACCTGTGTGTGTGCTGACTGCATCTTTATAGTCTGAAACAATTTGAAAGGATGGAGTTCAGGAGCGCTGTTGATGGAAATTCTTGCACTGGGAGATTAAGGTTGGGACTGAAGGTAGAGTAGATGTAGCTCCACTCACTGAAGTAACTCGATCCATTTTTTGTTACTTCAGTATTCTCCTTTCTATTTTGATCCTGTTAACTAGAAGACATACATACTTTTAACGGGATTGCTGGAGAAAAAAAACATATAAAATGTGATTTCTTCTCTGTCCCCACTCAGTCACCCTAGAACTGTCCAATGTCTGCCTTTTCTTCATGTGTTTATTTTTTGTTTGTTTTGTTTGGGGGTTTGTTTTTTTTTTTTAAGACAAAGACAAAGTAACTGTATTCTTTTAGAACAAAAATGAACAGCCGTGTGGAATTTTTGCATAGTACTCTTCTTCGGCAAAAAGCCACAGAACTTTTTTTAAATGGTTTCCAAGGATGAAAGTGACTTTGCCAAGCAAAGAAGCTTCAAAACAGGACTCAAAAACACTAATAGAAAGACAGATGGTTCTACTAAGAGCTTTGCTGCCAAAAAAATGTTAAAAAAAAGTGAAAAAAATGGAGTGATGTTATTGAAGCTGACTGCAAAGTTCTCTGATGACTGCAAATACTCTTGTCCCACTGCAAGTGTTAACTCTGCCTCCAGGGCTAATATAACTAAAGCACCACACACACACAAATTGTCATTGCCAAGCCCACAATGTAGCACAAGTCTGCACTTGATTCCAAGTGACTGCCAAATACACGAGCAAAACACCACACTGAAAAATTCCCATTTAGGAAAACATTTACTAGGAAAATGCCCTTTCTTCTTAACTCTGACTGCTGCATTTCATTTTTTCAAATCACTGCTCCTCTTTATCTCTCCAAGGGGCCTTATACCCACTAATTTCAAATGACACAACCCTGGTTGCGTTAAGGAGGCAAGAACTATAGAGTGATGAGGATGGTTTGCATGGATACAGAAATAACGCAGTCAAAACAATGTGATTTTCATTCCAGGATGGAATGTATGTAGCACCACTCAAACAGCTACACTTCATTTTCTCCCAAATACAAATAAGTGCAAACATTAGTTTATTTTAATCCGATTACCTGACACAATACAATACAAATTATGCACTCTTCATTTTTATGGCTCATTTAACTACTACATCTTAACTTTTGCTATGTTTATTATTATTACCTAGAATTGCTAGCATACAACTGTTTCAAGTGGCACAGAATACAGGCCCTCCTTCTGAGTTTTACACGAAGGGTATTTTCCACTTCTGTTTTGTTTTGCTTTTTTTTAAGCTATTACTACGTCAGTAACATCTCTCACAAATGTTTTTGTTATATAGTTTACATACTTTCCAATGTTTTCTTGACAGTAACTTCTTGATACTGCATTTCTAATTTGGACATAATGGACTGCAAATCAGAGCTATTTTTCAGGCCCTTCAATTTGTTCTGCTAATGGACATATATATGTCCATAAAAAGAAATACGTCTTCAACAATCTAAAAATGCATATAGCTGTCAAGATTCTCCACTTGCCAGTCTCTCTACGTGATTACCTCTTCTTAGTTATAATTTCTTAAAGGTGAAGATTGTAGTTTAAATCCTCACAAAATTCCCAATGGATCTAATGGGCTACAATTTCACCTTGTAACTTCTTACCTACTTTATGATGTTAGTCTGGATGACACAGACACAATCTTCCAAGGGCCTGTTTTTTCACTACACATACTATTGTCACGATGTCAACTGATGACACAGTCCCCTGGTCTTTCTTTTAATTTGGATGCCCTCACCACATATCAGATGAGCCAGAAGTATTCTTGTACTGCATGACAAACTGTAGAGGCATGGTACGCACAGAAAAGGCATACGACATACATAAAATAACAAAGAAATGAACCAAATGTCATGAGAGCCATAATATTCTATACAATCAATTCACTAGTCAAGGAATTCATACTTTCATTCACATATGTCTGACAAGTAATTTGGGGCAAGAGGGAAGCCCATGATGCAATGAAAGGCATAAACCATACCACTTGACATTTAGTTTATGAGGAATAACTCCCCTTAAGGTAGCAGATACACAAGAGTTCAAACAGTCCAAGAAAATAAAGGTTCTCTAATTCGTAATGAGGACAGTAAGTAATTTTCCGTAAGGGCAAAGTATTTTAGGAGCGGAAGAAATTGCAACCAAGTTTAACCTAGAGCCCAAACCAAAATCAGGGACCCTTCATACTTGACACTGAAAATCCGAAAAGGACACTAGCCCTAAAGAACTTACCAATGAAAAACCAGTATGAGCACATAACAAGCAACTAATAGTATATCTACTGTCCAAGTGGGAAACTGAGGCATCCAGAATTGCCCGTAGAGATTTTAGATTTTGGGAAGTGCCTCACTGTATCTTTATTTTTTTCAGTGCCTTTGAAAAATCTGCCCTTAAATGACTTATCCTTATCAAAAGAAATTTGTTAGTAAACTTGGAACCGATTCAAGTTGTTGAAGCCTGGGCCAGTGTCTTCACAAATCTGTGCATGTCCTTTATGACTTGACCATAACAAATCCAACTGCACAAAGACGTGCATTCAGTGTAGCCACAGCTAGATTCCCAGCATTCCCAGCTTCATTATAATTGGAGTATTTCCGCCTAAATTCTGGTCTCCTACCTACTTTTAGGAACATACTATGGTTACCACAGCTACCTAAGCACTAAGCAGTATGTTTTTAACAGTTACCCCTACTGTTTGTTACTAGCTCCTGCTGTGACTTACACAAATTTAGATTGCAAACACTTGACAACTACAGTTCTACTCTATTTTCTGTAAAATGTCACGTGGGCTTTGGGTCACTATATAAATAGCTACAAAGACAAAATAGTTTAAGGAAACATTAAAGTTGCAAAGTTAGACATTCAAGGCATAGGAAACGTCAGAATCAGGACAGCATGCATGACCTTATTTTGGTCCTTTATGCCATGCATCCTGACAGTGTCTTTAATTAAAAGTTCACAATTTGCCCCCTCACATGACTCTTGCTTAATCTAGCAGGCTTATAATATTTCTCAAGTAACATAAACCCATACTTTCAACAAATCTAAACCCCTAACATAGCAGCTGCTATTAATTTATTTTACCTTTATACACTTCCACCAATTTCATTTCCGCAGTTGCTCATTATATGTTTATTAGCATAAACTTTTATATAAGTTTTCCTCTCTCCAAGGTAAATATCTCAATAAATTTCCCAGAATCCATATATAACACTTCCCACTGAGGGGTGAATACTGCTCTTCCACCCACCTCTAGTTCTTCAGATGCAATTCTATCCATTTTGGTGAGACTGGTGACGGAGTAAGGAATTACTCAGTGTGAATAAGAATGGCTGCTAAAAGCAACACTCCCTTCTCTACAAACTGACAAAACTCTGAGCAGTACTTTACTCTTGAGCTGTTTCGAAGATGCCCTTCAGGAACTGTATGAGCATCTTTGCTGAAATGATCTCTTACATGGCTTCTTCATGTAGAAGTGTGGCTAATTTTTATTTTCATTTGAGTTATTCTCAGCTGCCTCAAAGAAGTTCAGATTTTACATTCCTAGAACAGTGGATGCACATGAATGATTCTATTAACTTCAAACTGTTGTATGAATATCTTCTTGCCTGTGACTTGTTTATAAGTTAAGCATCTCTTCTACTGTATATGAAAGAATGTAATGTACATTTAACATGCAATAACATAAATCTGTCCTTCAAAAATGACACGTTTAATTGCATCGGTCCCCCTTCCTCCAGAAACACTTGGCTCATGGTGGCGCACACTATGCTGAAGGACTGGATTCTTTAATTAGCATATGTGTTGGCCATCTCTTTCTCTCTCCCTCACACCCCCCCACATCTATCTTAAGGGAAATAAAAATATATGTCCTCATATAACTACAATCTGCTATTTTCCCTTACACTGACGTTTAAAATAAGAAAAGAAAATGTTGTTCTCCTCATTCTCTTCCCTACATCAGTTCCCTAAATTGACATAAGTGTGTCCTAAATCTATATGGCAGGGAGCCTTGCCTATCCCGGTAACGGAATGATCACTCTCCTGCTGAGTTTGAGGTGGCTTTTTACGGGGTGCTTAGTGAGTGCTTAAGATGCAAAACAGAAGGTGGATGCCAAGAAGCAGAGATGCAGAGAGGAAGACAGACAGAAAGCACACCCATTCCACCCCATGCTCTGACCTAACGCTTTGCTTTTACTACTGAGGAGCAGCTCACTCCTCTGCCAGACATACTGGTATAGGGGATCCTGACAAAAGATTTTGTGAAGGTTTTTTCTTCCTAATCTTTATCTGAAAATTCTTCTGCAGTGGATGATTTGGGCCCTAAATATTATTCTTCCCTTTGCTGCATAAGAGGCTTACACAATTCATACCAGTACTTATCAAAATTCATCCTGTCTGAACACCTCAGTTCACTCAATAGTAGCACCTCACTGTTTGCAATTGTTTGCAAACAGTGATACTGATCGTAGGAAAACATGCTCTCATAGTGGCAATCTTTTAGGAAAAATAAAAAAGGCTATTTAGGGAGAGCCCCCCCTCCCCCATTACAACTACACTAGCATAGAAGAGCTCTATTTGGAGTGACAGTGTGGAATAAATCATTAGTTTGATGGAATATGGAAACAAACCTTATCAGGTAATGGTATGTATGCAACTTGGCTCACGGAACACACAAGGAACCAACTTTCAGGAAAACTGAAACACATCTCAGAGAATTACATAAACATTTTTCATTTTAAAAAAGCAAGGCTTTTCAGGCTGCAAACTTTCTGTCTTTACTTAGTCCTGCAAGAGAATCCAGGAGTCACTACCAGCATCCATCTCAAATTCATGTCATCATAAAGTCTGGAAGTACTACTAAATGAACACATGCTTAGCCTTTTTAACTAAAGTGCAGAGAAGTGCCTTAAACTGCCAAATAATACAGACAGTAGCTGTTTCCACATCGATAACTTGCTTCCAAAGGCTTCCCTCCTCCACTTCATACTGCAGAACAAAATGCACTGGCAAGAGACAAACACCTCCAGCAGCACTTCGAAGGACATAAGCCATAAGGACCTTTTGCATTAAGGAACATCTCTTGGATACTTCCAAAGGAAAAAGCAGTATTACTTATTCATTTATGTAACTAAAATAAAAAACTTTAGAACACTTCTTTTATATTTGATTTGGTATAGAAAAAACATACAGAGGAGGGAAAAGCAGTAAGATAACTTTTTCCCATTTAGGATGACGTGTAACAAGAAGTATTCATGCTTGTGCCACTTAGCATGTAAGTTATCTACAGGGCAATTCTGCCACAAAGGCATTTAAACAAATAGCCTAACTGAAAAGGAAGAGGCTACCTGAAATAAAAAGAACATAAACTGGAATTCATTCCAATACGCAGCTGTTTTAAGTCAAAAGCCTAAGAGTTCATGCAGGAATGGCTGCTCCAGACTATACAACACCCCAGTGTGTGGGGTCTTCTGGCAAAACCTGGACTTTCAGAGCAAGCCACTGTAATTCAGGTAACAGCTACACTGGAAGACTGAAGTGTACTCTCAAAAGAGCCCTTTCTAATCCAAGCTCAAGAGCAACACCCAAAATAATTTGCTCTTTCCTTTTTATAGAAGAAAAAGATCCTTTGTTTGGTTGATTGAGCCATCTGTTTCATGAAGAGGTTAAAGTTAGCAGAGGACACAAAATTGGCTTTTGAGGTGTGACGCCCAGTGTTTGGGCCAAACTGTCTTATTTCACCTTACTTAATATTCACACAAATACTACGTTTCTCATGCCATAGCTTCCAAGCACCTAGGTGCCTTGTTTAAATGTTAGTACCCTTCCTAGAAGAATAAGCCAGGACTATAATGGAAACCTGCCACAAACTTGCGGCTGTCAAAACTGCTGATTTATATGGTATATTGTCCTCTATTTGCATTTTTGCTGGCTAATAGCAACTTGCTCCTAAATATAACTGTCACGTAGCAGGAGTTAAACTGCAAAGTCACTCCCTTCAAACTGGAAAATCTATGAACTTACATTTATGACTGATGCTACCTCACAGCGTATGATGGAGCACACAGTTTCCAGATGCTTGGTTAATGCTTTTCCCAATGAGGTCTGGACCAGTGCTGATCGCTCTAGCAGTAAGCTATTCAGTGAAACATTTGTCAGTGAAAAGAAAACAGGTGTGAGATTTCCTGATGTGTTTTAAAAGACAGCATGTAGGATAATTTCTTGAGCTCCACGTGTACTGTTTTCTACAGTTAGCTGATCTATTATATATTGGTTCAGTTATTCAAATTATAATGAACTATGGGTTTTTTTGTACATGCCATAAAGAATCAGAGACAGAAATAAGTATACTTCCTTTGTCATTGTTCATATCAGCCTTCCAGAAGTCACCTGTATACTTTTTCCTTCTGATTTTCCACATTCTGTTCAAAGAGACTGAAGTGGCTGGGTTTTGTGTGTGTGTGCACTAACCCAGCTCCCTTTCTTTTCAAAGTCACTTCTTTGGTATACCCAATGCTCATGTTTTACCAGATCCGAAGTCTTTGTGCAACAGTATCATGGACTGCTGTCAAAAGAGCTCTGGAAAGAAGGTCCAGTATTAACTGCTGCTGCAGAGGAAGCAGGGAAGAGACATAGGACAGTTTGTGTCAGCTGTGTGTTAAATGGGAGCTGTTTCTATTTGAGGCTGTTAGAAATAGAGTGACAGCTATAAAAGTCAAGAGAGGTATGCAGAATCCAGAGGACTTTTCCTGTAAGAGCACAGGGGTTTTTTTAAACATATACAAAGTTGACTCTGCGAATCTTAACATTATTAATCAATGGGTAGACTATAAGAACCAGTAGGAACAGGAAGAGAGGCTCAGCACTAGCATGGGACGTAGAAGGGGCGGGAAGAAGAGGGAGAGGAATCATCCAAAACTGACTTTTCAAAAACTTCTGTGAATGTTGGATTTCAACAGATTCAGGTAAGAAAATAAATTGTAGTATTACATGCCATCACAGGCAGCAAGTCTGGCTCCTTTTTGACAGAAATTCTGTGAGCTAGGAGAAATGCCCCACCTTGCTATCTCTTCAGCCCTTTTGAGGTACCTTTGGGCTCATCCTGACACCAAGGTATTGTTGTGAATGTTTTCATGCAAAGAATGCAAAACAGGACCACAAAATGCTTGACTATAAAACTTCAGGTTGAGAATGCAGCTTAGGTAGAGAAACACATTTATTCTAATTGTGGTTCTTAGCCTATGTAGACTGAAGTGATGCAGCTTTTGGGGTATGAACCTACTCACTAAAGATTTCTTTAGCGCATTTCTCCCAAAAGATCAAGAAATGGGTGGCAAAAGCAAGGCTGATGCCATTATACTTAAGCAAGGTTGACTGGTATTTTTTGTCACATAAAGTTATTCAGAGGCATCTGTGTTAAGGCCAGCTGCTATATCTCCCCCTTTACCCACTGTTGATTTTTCCATAACATATTCAAACATCAGTAACTAATCATTTTGATGTATAAATTGCAGTAATATTTTTCCTGTCCACTGTTTCAAAAAAAGAATTTTTTAACCTCTGCAACAGGGGGAACAGTTCTAATATGGAAACCACTGTATTTAAGACAGTGTATAGACGAAGGCAAGTGCCATGACCTCATTTTTGACACAATGGTAAAGTCCAAATTCATGAATAGATCCACATCTAAGGCCTAAACCGCTAACAGTGGATTGCCTTCTTTAAGAGACTTGTTATTTTATTAATGACCCTGAGGCACTCCTGGAGAAAAGCTGTGAATCAAGAGTAGTACTCAGCCCACTGTTCAAACACTGCTTGATGAAATAAGGGACCATAAAGTAAGAGAGAATGAAATATGAAGGAAGTGGGTATGCCGTGGTACTTCAGCGGGAAGTAAAAGGTTTGCAAGGCAAGCCCATCTCTCATCCTGGTCCTCCCTCATCCCCACCATGGTAGGCATGGTAGGTGCCAGTAATGGGAAGTGATAGCTCCCTAAAGCTTTCGTCTGTTCCTGAAGTGATACCTCCCCCTCTAATGCTCTTGCACTGCAGTATCGCCACAATCTGGCCTTCTATTTCAACTCTTCCACTGCCACTCATTATGAGTCACCCACAACACATTGCTTGTAACGATTCTATACGTAATTACAGTAAAATACTTAAGTCTCATCAACTAATATGAAACAATTCTACTTTCATAACCCTTACCGCAGAAATCTTGCTTACTCAAATTAGTTGACACAGAAGACGAGATCATCAGAATTCTGCCTTATAACAACTATTTCTTGTTTTGGTTTGGGGGTTTTTGTGCCAATTTCCTTACCATGATTTAAGCTAATATTCCTATATAGAGAGGAAGGGGTATTCTTTCAAACAAAACCCTAAGGTTTCAAGATGTGTTTTTCACTCAGTACCTCTTTGACAAGTGGAATGTCATTAATTAAAACAAACACAACAATTTTAATGTGTAGGTGGTGGGCAAGAAATGGGTTATTTAATATCATGTAGTGGGCAGAAATTCAAAACCCATTCGGCTGCTGAATAGTGCAATGGTATAAACAAACATGAAAGTCTTATCAAAGTCATCCACTTAAAATCATACTATCTAGAAAGGGAGAGAAAAAATAGACATAAGGGACTCAGAAAACAAATTCTGCACTAAATGTCTGTACCTTCTCTTGCTATCTTTAAATTGAAAGGTTGAAGGACATAGTTAATAAAACCGTATACAATTTAATACAGTACAGGGAAAGAAACATTCTTCACGGCGTGATCGGTGTAGACTTTGGCAGAAATGGGTCTGCTCGGAACATTTTAGACTTAAATCCACTGATTAAAGCCTTTGAATACCCCCTCTTTTTCCCAATTTTATTATTATTAAATCAGATACATGTTTCAGTACGTCTGGTCTCCAGTGACATCAGTTTCAGAGCACTAGTTGCTACAACTACTCAATGTAATTCTTTCCTGAAGACAATGTTATTATTATTATTATTAATTTTATATTGAGTTTTATTGCTTTCTACATGATCTTAAAAACCCCTGCACTTAAACATGATGGACAAATGGCCAGGAAAACTAAGACCAAATGTTAGCAGAAACCTCTGTGGAAAACACATTTCTAGTATTGGATAGCCTCTAATTACTGCCCAGGGAAATGCACAATAAAGACTTCTTTTCAATCTTTCAGCTGTTCAGACTTGTTTCTGACTGTCCCTTTTGCCAGTGGAATTGTTCCTCAATAGAGTTCAGTTTTACCATCAAAAGTTTGATTTTAAAAGTGAAATGGATTCAAGTTGCAGAAGAAAGATTATTTAAATAGATACGTAGCCACTCTTTCATTCATGTCCTGATGCTTTTTTCCCCTTGTTACCAAAATCCTCATACAAAAATGTTTTTCACAAGTTTTGTTTGGGAACTTTTTTTTAATAGGACTGAAGACAGTCTCTCATTTTGTGCCTACAATTTGGTGACAGCAATACAGTTAAAGCACAACTGACTGTAGATACAGTGATTAAGTTTAGACATCTTATAATCTGATTTCTGTGTACAGCCAGGTAGCCAGCTATCCAAATCCTACAGCTTGTTACTGCACTGAATAGCAGGCACAAAAATTTTGATTGCCCTAAACATTTTGTCTTTTTTTTCTTTGCTGTCTCCTTCAGTTCTTCCTTGTCTTCCTCCTCCTCCTTTATTATTAAAAATAGGAGGAAAAACAACAAAAGAAAAAAAAAGAGAAAGGGAAGACTAAATGTAATTGTTTCTTTGGCACTTCTAGATATGGACCATGAAACGGAGAAGAAAATTGTCTACCTCACAAGAGCACATATCATCATAAATCAGTTTTTAATTTTATTGGTGGATTACAGCAATCAGATAAACATTTGCTGCCTGCCTCCCCTGTATATTGCTCTTTGAATCAGCTTGGCCCAAGATTTAGTTAGGTGTGGGAGTCCTACCTACCTTACAACTCCCAGACAATATCTGATTGGTATGCAGTGGGGAAAAATATAATAGCATTCACAAAGCAGAATACACGCATAATATATGAAGTGCAGGATCTCACAAGAGGGGGAAAAGTACAACATAATGAAAATGAATAATCTTTGGGTATTTTCTTCCTAGTCTGAAGTAGTTCTTGAATGTACAATCATTTTTTCTGGCTTGACTGCCTTTAAATATACACATACCATACTCCTAGTTCAATTTTTAAGCCACTATAGGTATTAAAGGACAATTTACATGTGATTTGCATTTTTTTTTCTGTGCCTGTGGTTTTGGTAAGTCTTCCAAACCTAATGACTGTTCTTTTGGCCAGCAACATAAATGCTGTAATCACACAATTATTGTGCTGGGAACAGTTTAATTCAGCATTTTGTTCTCAACCACAGAACAATTACTCAACAATTTTGGTTAACCATACTAGCTCACTGCCTGGAGAGGAAGCAGAATATTCACAAGATCTATTGTCTTACATAAAGGCAGTCAGTAGATTCTTATCTATTACAACTTTCCAGCATCTCTTTGCTCTTTGGGGTACTTCCACATACTCCCAGTTAATGAAAATAAATTACTAGCAGCAGACTGTATTAGCTTATTCATCTCTATCTGTTGAATGCTTTTAATTGTGCATTTGCATACTAAAGAGAAAGGTAGATGTGATGTGTCTGGAAGAGAGGGATATAACGGAGCACTGTAAAAAGCTCTGAAAATACTACAGTGATGTTATCCATCTACTCTATTCTAAGCATAAACCATGGCCATTCAGGATTCATTTTTAAGTTCCGCTCTTCAGCCATCCATTTCTCTTTAGCAAGAAATGGGATTTTCTGATCAATTGATTTATTCCTAGTACTGTTTATACTGAAACACTGCTGGCCATAAAGTACTCCTGAGATCTCTTTAAGCACCATTTGAGACAGAGAACAAAGTTTTAATCCAGAACGCAGTCTCTGGGGCTGGATGCTTGATGCAACTGCAAATCAGGGGCTTACTAAGGTCACTAATGCAAATCAGCAATTTTATTTTATGCTAGTATGGGACAGCCGCAGCCGTAATGTAACAGTGGGAACTGATGAACCTCATGGCTCTCATCATGTCACATGACATGACAGCACTTGATGCCACTGAGTTTGGTTGAAGGGAGAGCGGGAAAAGCCCTTGAGTAGTCTTCACTCACTCACTTGCATGACTGAGGATGTGTAGATTTATTTGAAACCCCCAATATTTTTGCCAGATAAGCAATTTTGCAAATGTTTACTGGAAGTGGGTGCTTTTTTTTTTTTTTTTTTTAATTTAGGCACTAACACTTAACATGCTTTGTGTGGTAGACCTGATTCACAATAAAACGAATGAAAGTTCTGATACTTCAGTAAGAACAGATTTAAGTTAGTTAACTAAGTATCAGGATCCTTACATATTTTTTGCTCCAAATTTCAGTTCTGGAAGCATTTTACCTAAGCAAATATAAACATTTTAATAATTCCTTTTCCACTCTTTTTTTGTTTTGTCTTGCCAGTCACAGGGAATATTTTCATTCAGAGCTGTGAATCTGAAAAGTACAACTCTGGCAATGCTGCTGAACAAGTCAAATTAAACCAATTAAACAAAGCTGACTTGATAAACTTAATTTGATAGTAAGAGAGATCAAAAAGGAAACCAGCAGTAAACATGATGAAAACATAAAGTAATATTTGATTTTTTAAATGCCTTTAGCTTTTAAGTAGTATTCAGCTCAGAAAAGGGACTTTGTAATAATCGTTATTTTCTTAAGGGCAAAATCTGACCTGTAGGAACTTTGTGCTGAGTCCTTGCTCTGCTGAAGTCAATACAAATTGACCCCAATGGTACTCGGCAGAAATAACTTAATTTTAAAAAATAACTTTAATTAAAAAAAAAAACCCACAAGGCATCTATGGAGCAGAACACAGGCTCAAATATCATCAGTAGGACACTGAGCTATGACACTTCTTTTTTTGCTCCATTTATGACATGAACAGTATGTCTCTTTTTGCTTGAAGCCCAGTTTCAGCAGATGTGGAGAAAGGCCTTGTCTCTCCTGAGATGTGGAAGACACAATGTGAACTGCATTAAGGAAACAGAACCCCCAATCCAGTTCTTTCCATTTGTTAGGCAACTGCTAAGCTTTCACCAGGCTAATGCACAAAAAGAAAAGGAAGGACTATTCCTTCTTTCACTGCTGTATGTTGGAAAGGAAGCAGCTACATTTTACAGTCCTGTCACTGTGCTTCAGGCACCATGCCTGTTGGTTGAGCCTTTCAGGTGACGCCAATGCTGCTCTGCCTTGTTTCTGGATTGCAATGACCCTTAGGCAGGAGCTAAGCGTTTAGGTGTTTAGACCAGAGCAGTTTCAGGGCATGCACAGAAGGAGAAATACAGAAAACTCTCGGATCACATCAGCAGGTGCTATGTATGTTTAGATGCCCCCAAAGCTTCAGATCTCATATTTGAGCTAAAGCTCTTAGAGGGTCTAAATGATGGCTGGACAGGCTGTGCGTATGAACTCGGGAAGCACTCTTGGGTCCCTCAATTTAGATGTTCCCAAAGGCTATCTAAGTCCTGTTATCAGAGAGTAAATCTTCTTTTTTGATGTGACCCTAAGCCATCCAGGTAAGAATTCTACAGAAAATTACATTACCAAACAATGTTGCAACTACGTTAGAGGTCCTAATACTGTTTTCATATTCTTCGCAGGCAAGGAAATAAAAAGACAGCAGTGCTATACAACAACACGTTGCTTGTGTATGTGCATGGACATCATTAATGAAAAACAGCTGCATTCCTGCAGCCAAATGGTTTTGAATAAAACAATCATGGGGCTCCTTGGCACCTAAAGGAATGATTTAGGACATAAACTGCTGGCTTACCGAGTGGCCTTGAAACCTGATGTTTATACAAGCACATTAGTAACACTTTAATATCCCATAACAAATCAGTAACTACAAATACATCCAACATGCGGTAAGGCAAATGAAAACCTATCTAAAGTCTTTGGGTACGATACCTTTCTCCAAAAAGCAAAGGATTATTTTAGCAGTTCAAACCCAAAATATTTTGCCAGCAAGTTTGTTCATTAAAATGTGATCCATTCTGAACACATCAGGTCCCTTTAAGACTAAAAGTCAGAGCTGTGTGCTCTGAGCCTTTTCATCAAGATGACTCATTCATTCATGGGAAGCATGGATTGTATGGCTGGCTTATGGTAGCACTCTAAATTAGTACTCACACAATGGAGAGCTTATACAATTGCAGTAGTCCATATCCAGTAAAACTGCCTTAGTGCCTTGAATAATGGGCCTTGCTAAGTCTCTAACAGTTCTGTAAGAACCTCTAAACAGCTGCACACAACACATGACCTGTGCCATCTTTACAATGCCTGCTAACCATGAAAGCAAGCTTTGGGAACTATTTCCTCTGCACCCTCACCATTGGACAGCATCAATCCCTTTGCTTTTTAGAGAACAAGGGGATTTTTTTTTCCCCTTCTTTCTTTCTTACCCCCCCCCCCCCCCCCCCCCCCCCCCCCCCCCCCCCCCCCCCCCCCCCCCCCCCCTTCCAATCAGCTCTCCACTGATCATCCTTCACACTTTAGCCTCTGCCCCAGAATACTCCGGACAATAGTACTGATTCCATCTGTGCTCTCCATTAAAGCCCTCGTAATCCTCCAGCGAACAGCTGGACACTCAGACTCCACACACAGACACTCCTTCTGTGGAACCGTTTGGCTACAATTACGCTGAGGCTGTGCTTATTTCAAGTTCCTGCCTGCAAATGCCTTTCATAGGGTCCCCTAGGGCTGCACGGCAGAATGTCCTGACGTAACAAATTTAACAATACGTCGAGACAGACCCAGGCTCAGGCGACAACGTGGTGCTTAGTCACCTCAGTGCCAAGCAGCACTTAGAAGATATTTTTTAGACAAATGACAATATTAATGACAAGCTTCAAACTCCCACCATGTCATTAAGTAATCATGAAGAAGCATCTTCAGTTAATCAAACGGTTTTGATACCTTTATTTTAACATCAGAAGCACTGCAATGCCTCCGTTTTGCTTAGAAGCCTTTTTCAAGAGCTGCAGTGGTTTCACTCTCTCCTGGAACAGCGTATATTCAAGAGAATGATCTGACAATGTCTGTCATGGCTTGAAACAACTGAGTGTTAGGGAAGGACCAGTAGAGCACACCCATAGGCTGGTCTGGCTGTGTACCTTGATTTTTCCGGGGACTTAACTTTCCTCAGACTCAACCAGTGGAATAAGTGTCCATTACATCTCACTTCAGACATGAAATATGTTAAATATTTATTCAGAAAAGTGCAAGAATAACTCTAAGTTAATGATTTTTACAAGAAGTCTATGCTGATATTCTTATTGAAGTCAATAGTGAGTCCTACAGATCTAAGTGCATCTAATGCATTACAATGTGAGTGTATTTTTGTCTGCGTCTGTATACACACACGCATCATCTGTGCCCATACAGAACTATAAACACACATTTTTCCAGTAGATGTGTGTGCACACGTCTCACACACCACACAAGCAAATGAGGAAAGCTATCTATAAATCTCATTTCTGGTATTTATTTTAAAATGTAAATGTGTGTGTATGTGCACATGTACTGATATTTACACATACATATATACACACAGTACCCACGAAACAGATGCCCCACACGCAGGAGTCCACACGCATATGCAAGCATATAGGCATACACCATACAAGAGATGGTGATACCCAAGGGAAAATTTAAAACAGAATGCAAACAGTATTTATCACACACCTCTGACAGCTTCACTTGCACAGCATACACTCTCCTGTCTGAACAGGGACAGAATCATATAACCCCAAATCTCTCAGAAGCATATTTTCTCTGCAGCCAATTGACAGGCACATGCCTTTTCCTTCCCAACTTTTCATATAATATTACTGAGCTGCCGTATTACCCATACTCAGTCCTAGGCCAGAGGGACTTTTGAGCTTCTCTATTTTGTAACCCATGAGGGCTAAAATGAAAGGTTTTTTATTAACAGAAGTGGAAGATTCACAGTTTCCTAACGTGGCCCACAACACCTGCGTGTAGCCTTGAAACAACTCAAGACATTAGACTCCAATCATAACACTATTTATGCAAAAGCTGTTTCAGGTGAGTTTTGTAAGTTCGTTTGACCTATGGTATGAAGCAGTTTTACAGGTAGAGGGACTAAAAAACGTATACCAACAATTCTTCTGAAACGCTCCAAAACATATTTAAATGGATTTTTTAAAATATGCTGCTTTCATACAATACGTTACAGTATAAGGTAGCATAAAGGTTTTATTGCCATTAGTTGAAGATATCAAGCATAACACACAAGTGGCAAGTAGCACACCTCTCCTAAACAAGTCAATAAACCCTCCCTACTGCATCAGTCCAGTGCATATTTACTGTTCTCCCACATGCATTACGTACAAGAATACAGATAGGCTGTCCATAGTTAAGACCAAGATTGGCTTTTTGTTGTAAACCCAATAATTCAAAGTACATGGTTCAAAGCACAGATAAATACCTAGATTAGATACTCTTTGACTAGTTCCCCCCATCTCATGAGAGGCCATTTATCCTCCAAAGTCTTTACAGGTGGTCGGCTGTCAAAGAACATACTTTCAGCTGAATTACAGGTGATTTTGCCAAGATGTTTTTGTGATATGGGATTTAGAAATAGGTGCTAATTGTATTTTGAAAATTCTTCTAGGGCTCCTTCATGCCACATCGCTGTGTCCTAGAAACTTCAAATGAGGTTTATCCAAAAGATCTTGGCAAGATCTAGCATAAGGAAAGGCATGTTTGGGAAGTAACTCTCAGGTGCATTTAGAACGTCAGTATAGTCCATCAGGCTCCAGCAGATCTTAAGGAGTGCCAAATATCTGAGGAGGAACTAAGCTTTTATTTAAAAAAAAAAAAGAAAAAAAAGGGTTCTCTCACAGTTTTCCTTGAGGAAACAGCCTTAAAAATATAAACAAGTTCCTAAGAGTTTTGTCACAGCGTTTTTGCTGGATGTCTCTTCTTAATTTCTATTAAGTTGGTTTTTTTCTTGCCTGTCCTAATCACCTCTGGCAGATAGTCACCATTTCATCAGACATAAAATCACCTGATAAAATAACCTGCAACCTTCCTCTTTTTTTCTCACACTCACTGGTCAGATGGACACCGATACTAACATTACCTCCAGAAATTCCCATTTATTCTCACCTCCAGTGGATTCAATAACTAGTTGTCAAACTTCTAGTTATGGGAAGGGTATGGAAATATAAATTTTAATTTAGGCACACAGAAGGAGCAGTTAGGAAGGAAAAGCCAGAATGATTGGCTTTCCTCTATCTTCATTTACCTGGCCTGAAATACCGTGCCTAATCCTGGAAAACTAACTTGAAGATCAATCTAACTGCCCACACAGGCTCTCTGGGTTCCCCCTTCCATTGTTCTTAAAACCAGGGTTCCCAGCCACAGCCCTGTAACGCTACAAGAGCTTCCCAGTACAGGTTCTTTGGCCATGCCCCACTTCAGTTCCTTGCATAAAATATTAATATTTTGTTGCTAGGTGGTATGGCTATTTTGGTAATGTTTTAAGTCTATCAAGAAAGCAGAAGGCCACCGAGGTAGAAACTGAGTGGTGTCTGAGCAGTGATACCAGGCTCTCTTAATACAGGTCTAAACCAGAAAGTTCAAGTCTCAATCCAAATCTCCACACTGAAATTCAGATCTGGCATTTAGGCTCAGCCTTTCATAAAAACAGGCGAATGTCAACTCCGAAGAAAGTTGTACCACAGTTTGAAGGTTTTGGTTCAAACCTTCTCTAAACATAATGACAGTTTCTTTCATTTCAATATGATCTGTTTAGTAGATACAACACCCTATACTCCCCTCGTTTCAAGTGAGCTGGAATTTCACCGGATGGTACACCAAACAGTCAGCTCCAGGGTCGCTGCCAAGAACCAGCTTTTAGAAATCATCTGTAGTTTCTTTCCAACTGAAAACCAACCTCTGACCTAGTGAACCACTGCTAGATTTACTCTACATGCTTTGCTCATATAATGCAGCCACTGACCGCATGAGCTGCATGCCAGGAGCAGAATGTGGAGTTTTTCCTCTCCCACCTTTTGTGTATCACTTGTCTCCACAGCTCCAAATCCCTTCAGGATAGGATAAACTCCCACCCTCCCAAGCCTTGACCTTTGCATAATGTGGACTGGACATTGTAATATACAGTCACAATTACAGTATTTTTACTAAACAATACTCTGATTTTTTAGCCCGAGAAATACCAGAAGTAAAAAAGTCTGTAAAGATCATCTAGTATGGCTCAACTAAAAAAGTCTGTTTACTTCAATTTTATTAAGAATTGTAGTCAAACTGTTTATCGATATCACTGGAATTGTACTGAAGCTGAACTGCAGTAACACAGGAGGGAATCCAATCTAACGCTCTGAGGCTGTAAAACAGGATGTTGCAGGAAACAATATTTTTATTTCAAGTAAATCTTTTCTTTCACTTTCAGGTGTCCTGCTTTTTCTCCCTATTTTATGGCCAAATTCTGCACTGAGGTATACAAAACCAGTTCATACTGACACTGGAAGGAAACACATATGTGTACAGGAGAGGAGAGATTTAGTCTTTCCTGATTATGAAATAATCTTACTTAATTCATCCATGTTTTCTTTGATACTACAAATAGCATGGAGAGAAATCCTAATGTATGTAATGTGCACACCAAGAAGGTAAGATGGCCAAATGGCAGTTTTCTGCATGTATTTTTTCGAATAAAGTTAGCTAGACCACAACTTAAAATCAACGTTTTATTTGTAATGTCAGGGTAGCTCAAAAGTTTATAAAATTCAAAGCTTTTAGCTCATGGGGAGGCAGAAACAGATCTTTTTTTTCAATACGGACTGAATTCTTACATATGGAAGATTTCAGTCTCCTCTTTCTACTGATAAAAATGAATGGGATTTCACATAGGTTCACCTTATCTTGGATAAAAATCATTTCTTTAAGAACTTCACAAAATGTCAGACCAGTTCACCAGATAGTGGAAAAGCATTTATGCTGATTTACACTAGGTGATGATCTGACACAGGACTCTTAAGAGTCACAGCTGAAACAGTCAGTTCTGTAACATCCCATACTGTATATACAATGTTAACCAGGATCAGCCATCAATTGCCTTTGAATCCCATATAGATATTCAGTTGGTATTCATAAAATTCTTCATGAAAATCAAGGACAGTATTTTATCTTTAGAAGACACCACATTTCTCTGGGTTTTATGAGACTACGCACTATTCTGGAGTGTGAAAAAGGATCACTGAGAATTCTGGAAAGATGTAATAGACCAAATCCCATGAAATTTGTCCGTTTTAGGCTGCAAATCTGAATGATCTGATTTGCTGTACTTATGCTGAGCCCAGGACAAATCAGTGAATCCATCCATACAAAGCTCATTGAAGGTTTAGGCCCTTGGACATTGAAAGCGCAGAAAAACAAAATCAACAGTGAGCATTCTCACCAGGCACTGAAAAGGCCTTGGGACTCCCAGTGGAAAAGTGTAAGGAGTGATGAAATAGGCAAGGAGCTAGAACTGGGTGGGGGAAAGAGTAAAATTAATATTCATTTCGGTAAATGGCCTCGTAGTTCAAATTACAAATGAATTTACAATCCACTTGACAGAAAAGACCTCACTGCAAGCTCTGAGAAATATTTTAAGAAAACCAGGAACTCCTTATAAACTTGCAGTTGTCCATGAGTAACCAACTATGCGCCTGAATTCCTGAAAGACTGAATCTTGTAAAGAGAACAAGATAGGCCCATATTAAAACTTTTAATGACTTTAGTTAAAAAAAAAAAAGCCAAGGAAAAAAAAAAGGTGGAACTTTGCAGCCAGCTGGCTCCATACCGAAAGCCAGGCTGCACAGCTTGAACTTAAAGCTATCTTAACATAATGAATAAGTGCCAATAATTAGCATATGTAGTGTGAACAGGTTTGCTGGCACAAGCAAGTGAAAAACTCCAAGGTAAAGTTATTATTAGGGAGTAATTAGCTCTGTGAAGTAAATGAGTGAAACAATAGCTGCCAGCACTGACAATATGGCTAACATCTGACTATGTGGAAGATAACATTGTAAAGTATTGCTCCCTGAGCTAGAATCTGTTAATAACCATATGTTAGTGTAATTAATGCAGAGTCTTTCTGACCTGTTGTCACATAAGAACAATACTTTCTTGGAAACATTCAAACAGGCAGCCCTATGCTCGTGGATGGCAAAAAATAATTTGGGAAGTTGCTTACAAACACCTTTTCTTCTGCATTTCTTTAAAAAGAACTAAAAAACAGTAAATGGGGGAAAAATAAGAAAAAAACCACTTATGAACCAACTGCTTTCAAGGTTGATGGCAAGGATTTCAAACCCTGGATCAGGGCTTTCCAGACCAACTAAATCAAACCCTAAAGAATACTCTTGGATTTTAGGGGTGCCTGTAATCCATGCCCAGACCAAATTCTGTAATTTGATTATTTACATAGAGTGGCTTAAACCCTTTATCCAAAAAATCCTTGAACTCCGGAGTGTTCAAATCTGAGACTGGGTTCTGAATTTTTTGGCTTGAGCCCATTTCTAAATTGAATAGATCCCTCCAGGTGTCTGACATTCATCAGACATTCTGCCAAGGTCTTAATATATTGCTAGATAGGGAGGGTCTCCATTTGTCCTCCACATAGGACATTTTCACCTCCAAATGAGAGGATTCTGTGACTACAAAGTGCAAGCCTAAAGATAATTGCTCTTGAGAAGGTACTAAAAATCATGCCCAGAACTTCTGAATTTTCATAATAAATAGCATCAATGCAGTATTTTCCTCCCTTCATATCAACAATTCAAAATGTTTCAAAGAGGTCTAGTAAATACAGTTTGCTCAACAAGCCTTACATAATTACTGTATTTTTCAAGTCATTGTGCTGATGTAGTGTATCCTACAGAGTACGTATATCCCATAAAAAGCACCCTGTCTCTGAAGCTCTCTGGTACAAAGACCTTTGTAATTTAATTTGACCATATCTCTATTCCAATTGAGCATCTTCTATGCACCTTGTTAGAGCATGCACACTCATTGGCTCACAGCAACATTTTTACAGAGAGGGTAAATTGTGGTCATACATCCCAAAAGAAAAGCTTCATTTCCTAAAGAAAAAGTTTAACAACTTTAAGAGCATGGCCATATTTAATTTCAATTAAAAAAAAAAAATCCAAAATTTAATGCAAGCTTGTTAGTACTTTCCTTTTTCCCTTTTTAGTGGGGCAGCTTAAAAAAAACCCAGAAGGTTTTTAATGCTTCACAGGCTATTATGGCCAGGCAAAGGAGCCCTGCATGTTTGAGATCTCACACATTCATCTTCTCACTAAACATCTGTTTAAGGCTTGTGTGATCTACCTGTCAGCACCAGTGATCCATAAAGTGTTTGAACCTCCTGTCACAAACCTCAGTGCTGGTTTGATCAGAGGCTTTGTGCACACTAATCACCCCCTTTATCTTTTCTAATGTTAGGAGAAAAAAAACACAGCAAGGCTGTCTTCCAAACCTGACTGTAATTAATCTTTCCATGGGGGAACCTGCCTGGTTTGAAAAAGCAAGATCTGATGGGCTGCTGCTCTTTTTCTGCAAGGGCCTTATTTTTCCTACCAGGCATCTTTACACTTGAGTGGTACCCTTTAAAAAAATACTTTAGCTATATCCCAGTGACAGTGAAACAACCTTCAAGATCATCTTATGAATGAAACCACTGGTAACTTTGCTGAGAAAAAGAGACCAATGAAAGGAGTTTGACAGAAGCATGTTTAAACGATTCTCTCTTTTTAACTGCATGGGAAAAAAGGGAATCAGAATAAGAACTGGTCTCCTTTTCATGTCTCTCCTAAGCTGCTCTCTTCAGTAATAATCCCACCGCTACCTTTCTTTTACTCAGCTGCACACAAACATACTGAAAGCTGCAGGAGTTCCCAAGAGGGAACAGATAACATCAGCTTTTTGGTTTTATTACAGCTTGCCTTTTGCCACTATTTGCTTTCTGTGGCATAAGGGGAATGAATGCTGTGCATGATATAGACTACAATTCAAAGTGCACTTTCAATGAGTTTAAATTTACTCACATTTTTTCTGATAAAGGAAGCTTCCTTCGCTCCTCAGCATCCCTGAGTCCAGGCATTAGTAGCAACTTAAAGTCTAGTGAGCAGACAGTAGGAAGCAGAGAGAAACTGATGCTATGAAACCATATTTGGGTACATATTTCATAGCAATCCTCAACCTAAATAATGTCAAAAGCCTTGAACATACATGGACAGATTGATCCATGAGTAGGTAGACAGAGTTCATTTGGATAATTATCTAACCAGAAGGAAGAGCTTTAGGGATGCATACAATAAAGTAACAAGTAATTGGTGGGAGGTGACTATCATGATCACATTGACGCCTCATATCAGCCAAGGCTGTCACACAAAACCACTAGGTCTCAGAATCCAGGTGAATTCAGAGAGGGAAGTAAGTGAAGTTAAGTGAATCTTTCTATTACTGTCATCATTTATTAGTTATATTGTAAGAAAGTTCAAAGGACTCCAGGGGTCCAACATCTGACTGTGCATGATCAAAGAGAGTCCTGCACATTCTTGTATCTTTTTTTAAGACAAGATACCACAAATGTGAAACATGATAGGGTAGAAAGGAATAAATGTCTACCAAGATTATTTAGGGTGCTGTGCTTGGCTCCAGTCTAGATTTCATGGATTTGCTAATTGCCTGCAGGTAACAGAAACATTAAAATTTGAGGAATAATTTGGGCAATACGGAGGCTTGGACCATTCTGGAAAGGTTACTCTACACATTTGGCGCACTTTGGAATAAAGCGTAAGACAGCATAGGAGAAGTGAACAAACAAAACAATGAGGTGAGCACCACCAGCAGAACAGGTCAGGATCAGAACGAACTGTAAGAGAAAAAATATGAGTGACAGATCTGTGAAGAACCTTGGAGAAACAACACCGAACTTTAATTTCATGTTATGGAAAACAAGGAGCTAATGCCTAGGCTGAAGGAAGGAGTTGGGTCCAACAATATCGACAGAAGTGAAGGGAAGATGGTAAGTGTTTGGAGAATGTCCTGCCAGGGAAGCAGGGAGACAATGGAAGTGTAATGACAACATCAGCAATCAAGTCATAAGATTGACAAAGACGTGGTTGAAAACTTTAGGCGGAAGAAAAGTAGAAGTTGGATTTTAGAAATGCCATACCAAAATAATTACGAAGATTTGGAACAGGAGACAGTGGAAGAAGGAGTCAAAATGGTTCTTGGAATATGAATCTGCTTGATAGGGAGGAAGATGATGTTGCTACCAATAATAAAGAATAGAGGAAGCAGAGAAGCTTTGGGAAGACAGCTAATGAGTTCATTTGAGGTTAGTGTCTCTGTCCAAGATTGATGTTCCCTCTAGCTAGAGATTAAGGCACTTGAATCACAACTAATTTATCACCTTTCTTACTTGCTGGCCATGGAGAAATACCTGGTATTCCAGACTGGTGCCCTATATTGAAGCTTGACAGCTAACTGCCTATAGAGTCCATCTAAATTTGATAAAGGACACAGGTCAACATCCAGATAAACTCTGTACCGTATAAACTTTGATTATAGAGTGAGGACAGGACTAAACTGGTATCTTATCCAGTACACAATCCTATTGGTTTAAATCTAAATCTCATTGAGTAATTAAGAGTTCAGAAGGTCTGAGATTCTATAAAGGATATAATGTGCTGTAAAAAGTATCTTGGGCATGGATAGGATTACAATAATATTAAGGAACATCTGAACCATCCTATATATTTCAAGAAAGAAAGGGAAGATATATCAATTCTTTACAATGTCATTAAAAAGCAATGATGTAACTAATAAAGAGAAGGATTTTTCTTGTATTTTGCTGCCTTGTGCTTTCTAACCCTTACCCCATCTCATCATGGTAAGATCATATTGCTTGACAAAAAAGAATGACAGCCTTTGTTTAAGTAAAATAGCTCCTTCAGAGATCATTTAGATCTTCCAGTTGGTCATGTCTGAGGAAAGACATGGTCTTGTCTTGCTTAGCTGTAAGAATCAGGTTTCTGTATTTTACCTTAAACAAGATGACTAACTCCTCCAAACTTCACCTCCCCATATGTATAATGAGAATAATGCTTATGCTCAGTGATGTCCTGGGAAGTTAAAAAGAGTTTTGCCTTTGCAGAGTTGTGTGCATGTGAACACACGCACTTGAAGACAACAGGGTTCTCTTGCCCGGTACTGTATGAAATTAATTCTCCTGAGGTTGATTGACTTAGGAGGTGTATCTGCAAGCGCTTTTCCAAAACTCACATCCAAGTTTGTACTCATTAACGTAAAGCCTGCTCCCCTGCATTTCTAAGGAGAACTGCTTGGGAGAGCTGGCTGAAACCTTGTCTGCAGAAGCACAAATAATCAGTCGAACTGGATCATATAGTAGCAGTAGTACAAAAAGAATACACTTTCCCTGCAGGATTCAGTGGATAAAGAAGTTACAAACACTGGTCCCTCCACTGATTTTGCCTTCTTCAGATCATTCACACCTCTTCCAGTCCTCTGCGATGGAAATAAACACTGCAAGAAGGCATTCAGCAGCACTATCATATCCAAGAAAGATGTGCACAAAACCAGCCACAGTTTTATTACGCTACAATCTAAGGAAAAACTAAGCAAACTGCACTTGATACACTAAAAATTACTACAACTAAAACCACTTCTGTCCTAGTGGTTTGCTGAATTGTCAATGCTGACTTACACATGCACACACTCAAAATGTTTAGTATAGAGACATTAGCCCAGCTGAAAAAAACTGCATTATGTTGGTGACATATACTTTTTTTCAGTGGCAGCTCTGAATAAAGCATTCACGAGTGAATCTCGAAAGGCTGGAAATTTCAGTAAACAACTAAGCTTCCTCTAAAATCAAACAGGCAGTCTAAGAAGATCCCATTTTCTTTCATATGTCTAGCTGCTTCTGACACCAACTGAACAAGAAATTAATTCTCATCCTGTTTTTCCTCTGAAGCCCAAGAGCACTTTCATCCCTCTCAGTATATGAGGCTGCTAAGTAAAATTAGCATATGTTGTAAAGTAACATAAGTGAACTCCAGAAATGCAGAGAAGTATGTTTGTGAGTATGTGTGTATTGAGGAGAGGGCAAAGAGCATGCAAAGGAGGTTAAAGAAAGTAATAACCTTTAACAAACACCCAGAGGCTTCTGTCTTGATCACTTGTCTTGCTGAAATTATTCTTCCCAAACAATGCCTGCTAAAGACAAAGGATTTTATTACTGCTTTTAATGGGTGCTGTAACGATTCCCTGCTTTCTAAGACTTCATGTGTAAGATGCTTACGGATAAAAATCTTAGTCTTTCACTAAAAAAAAAAGTTTAAATGAAAAATTTTATCAATACAACAAATTTTTATACCTTAGACTGTTTATCACCCCATTTTAAAACAAATATTGAATCCTTCAGTTTCCTGCACAAATTCAGTGAAACATATTTTTACCTAAGAAAACCCAATACTTCTACAACTAGCAAGACAGGTATAGCTGTCTTGTGAAAAGAGAGCTGCCTACCCTATGAACACCTATTTCCCATGGCAGCAGGAGACTAGAACAACTGTGGAAACTGGAAACAAATGGGGAAAAAAGGCAGAGCCCACTATATTCTTTCATTCCGGAGGGTTAACAGTTACAGTTAACAGTTTTACCTGGATCTATGGCTGCCTTTTCTGATCAATATTTTTAGCTGTAGTTGGTAGAGATGAAATTACACAGTTCTCATAAAGAAGGATATGTTTCTTTCATTTGCAAAATGTAGAACTTTGACAAGGACTATCAGCATTATTTCTGCATACACACTTTCTGAAACATCAGCTAGTGCCCTTTGCTAAAGGTAGTTTCTTGTCTGTCAAATATTGTGTCCCTATCTAGAAAAGCAGCATATGGAGCAGGTAGAGAGACTGAAAAGCAGAAAGGGACAAAGCAGAAAGTATTGTGTCAACCTCAATAACCATTCTACAGGGCTGGAACAACTATTTTATTTTATTTCCCATTCAACAGCTTAACTTCAAATAGGTGTTTAATTAACTCAGAGTGGCAGTCTAAACGCTTAGCCTGAAGCAGCCTGACAAAGAAAAAAGTATCTACGTACTGCATTTGCAGATTCAGAGCATCAGGCATGAGAAAAAACTGTTAATTGCACAATGCAGAGAATTCATGTGACACACACATAAAAGTGTAAAGATGGAACTCCCAACACAGCAAAGTTTCTGCTATGCCAAGAACTTTATGCAAGTGTAAAGAGCCTGAAGGACAGAATATGAGGGCACTTGCGGCTAAAACCTGTCTCCACAAAATAAAATTCTACCCGATACAAAGTAACCGATTTATTTAAAAAATAGGAAAGACAAATCTAGGAAAGCATTTTTATAAAAATACAAGCACAATATGTTCAGAGGAGGATGAACAGGATTAAGGATTTTTAAAACTCAATCCAAAACACCTTAATATTGGTTTAAGAAAGGATAAGGGCTCACAATCACCTAACAGAAGCTGGGCATCTTACCATGAAGATGGGAGAAACAAGGAGGGCAACATATGTGTTGCCTCCACTACTTGACATCCTATTCAGTGGCAGAGGCACAGATTTAGACAGTCCTCCCTCTTGTTTCTTGGGGACTTAACAAGGGACTACGCCAAATTAGAAGGAAATGAATGCTCTGGCAACCAACTAATTATTTTGAATATTTGACTTCCTGCCCACCACCCTGCAGAACAGGTATATACCTGGCATGCAGTGATACACGGTGACCCTTAAAATCAGATGGTCCTCAAATATTTTCTGTTAAGGTATACTCAAAGCCTTGGCAATGCAATAATCCACCTCCCTCTTTAGTTTATTATATGAAAAGATGTCACACTGTGACTGTTTTAATCAGCGAATAAACAAAGTGCCCAGCACCTGTCTTGGCTTTTATTATCATAATAATCCTGTTTTGTTTTTTAATTCTAAAACACCAGCAACTCTCCCGTAGGTGAGCATGTGTTTATGCCGCCCCTACTGTTGCCTTTGTGGTTTCATTATTAGCAAGCCATTAAATGAAAAACAGAAGAAGGGGGAGAGAAGGGAAAAGCAGGCCTGAAGCACAGCCATTTGTGCCTGTTAAATATAACAAGCTGGCCTTAGGTAACCAGAACCCTGAGACTGGCACGAAAGCAGGTTAAGTATCCAGAAACTGAAAAGAAAGCAAGACAGTGAATGAACCACTATGAGTTGGAGCAGATCAATCCAGGACAAAAAAACATGGGCAGGCATCCCACTCACATTTAGCACAGCCAGAACAGAATGAAAACCTAACAGTGGTCAAGGTGATGAGAGAGTTCATGCATAATGACTGGTACATGCCTTACACTCTGATTTGTTTAGGCATTTTTCATGGAACCAAGGGATACTTGAAAAAGAAACGTATGCGCTGACAAAGTCTTGGCTTTGTTACAATGAATAGATCTAGAAAAATTTAAACACAGAAAATGTTAAAAATGCAAGGAAAATTGTTTTCTCACCTTGAAGAGGGCAGAAATTGACCCTCACAAACTTCTTACCATTTATTCACTCACATTTTACTGATGGATCAGATCAGATTTTTCGCATTAAACTCTACTGATGTGATTCAGTGGAAGGGCACCAACACAAATCTGACTCTGAAACTAACAGGGATTGTTTTCTGCATGCTTCCCGGCCTCCTTCTCCCCCCACAACCACTACTGCCTGTACTCGATTTCTATGACTGAAATGGGAAATTCTAGTAGAATAGAAAAACAGTAAAAATGGAGACAGAAGATAAAAACCTAGAAGGCCTGAATCTCTGATAACTCTGCACTTCAGTTCACATTTTGTATTGTGGCCCAATGGGAGATGACTGACAATCTGGGTTCTGTTCCTGGTTCTGGCAATGAGTTACAGCCTAACAATGTGCAAGCTGCTTCCCCTCTGTCCTCAATTCCCCTGGTCTGAAAAACAGGATGCTTTAAAAAAAAAACAAAAGAAAGAAAAAGAAAGAAAAAAAAATATTCCAAGATCCAGTGATGACGGTGCTACATAAGATCTGGATCATACACTAATATCCGTGCAAATAGGCTGTGAAACGCAAGTAAAACTTAGTGACTGAATGCTATTTTGTAAAGCTATAAGTAACCACAAGGGATGAAAAGGCAGAGAAGAATCACACCTGGCAGTTATGAAATGGGGGATGATGCTTCCAGATCAAAGTTTCCATGCACATGCAGTAACATTTGAATTTTAAGTCACTAGAGTATTTTGACATCTCTTTCTACTATTTAATAGGCAGTAACAACAATTTATCATAGTTCCTCTAAGATATGTAAAACAAAAATAGCCAAGCATTGTGGGAAATCTACATTGCCAAAGCTTTCTGAAATAATCTGAGTGAAGACAAATCACGAGTTCAAGAAAGTGTCCTTCATGTAAGTATTTCAGTTTCCTTCTGAAGCAGTAAGAACCTTAGAGATAAGGACCAAACTTCCTACCCTAATCTTTATTTCTAAAAAAAGGGATTGGGCAAATAGGCTCAACATCTTAAGGCCCACTTTTCCCAGGGACTGGATAGAATTAGATCTGAGTAGGTTTATCTCAATCGAACTAGGATAGTTTTTATTAAAAAAAAAATAAAAATCCATATTTTAACCAGCAAAGTTTAATCCCTTCTTTTCCTGTGAAAACTCAGATAAGTTTGATTTTGCGCCTCTCGCTGTCTCCATATTCCAGGTATTATGTCATTGCACATTAGACTGTGTCAACACACCGTGACTTCGTCCCCACTAATGCAAAACCTTAGAAAACATGGAGCCAGGAGATAATTTCAGAGCGCTTTTTTTTCTCTTTTTAATGTAACTCGGTATTTATCCTTCCATATTTCTGACATTTCCATTGAGTGATAGTCCCAAAACGAAGAAAATCAGTCTTTCGCATGCAAAGCCGTCTTAAAGCAGACTGTTGAGTAGCAATCTTTCTGGGCAGGTGAGCTTCACACACGTCTCAGGAAGCATCACTGTCTTGCAAAATCCAAGAACAGCAATGACAGGCTTCCAAGGGAGCCTCCTCAAGTCCCCTGTTGGTGGAAAGAAGGCTTAACCTCCTACAAAAGGACACCTCCTGAAGAACGGGGAGATGATGTCTGAAAGAAAAACGGGTGCGAGGCTCTTAGAAAATGTGCCCATACTCTAACAAGAGCTGCCTGTGAGCGAAGTTTGCATGCCTGAACGTAAGAAATGGGTGCTTTCAGAACAGTTTGCGTTTTTAAAACAGTCTATTTTTTTGTATTTAAGTATTAAAACAGTGGCTCAGGTTCCCTGAACATAAAGAAAATTAATACAGAGAAGAACCTGTGTGGAACTTGATAAAATTGTTACATCATGTTAGTCTCCTGCATCTTGGTCATTTATTTCAGCACAAAGTGTCTCTAAATGCTCATGTTCTGATTTTATGATGTTTTACACTTGTACAGGAAGAGGGATTTTCAGGCCCCTGCCATCTATGTGTTAAGAAAAAATAAAATAAAACTTCATGGGTTTTGAGTCAGATAATGTAATGAACTATGTTTATTGCACTATGTAACTAAACACTAACAAAAACAGACAACACATTTTAAGAGAAAGAACCGATTTAGGAAACTGTATTATATAGCATTATTAAAGCCCCATCTTCCACTGTTAACTACTGCAGTCTAAAGCAAATGTCAGCTTGGGGGGGGGGTTAATGTTTCTAAATTAAACGCCGTTCAAACACGCTTTCTGACAGTTATCTTCATATTTTCCACAGATGCTGCCACTGCCACAAAGTTAGGCACTAAAATAGATACAATGCTAGTGTCACATCTAGGCTGTGCTGATACCCCTGCCACTGTAACTGCCGGTCGGTCTGCACCAGGAGGTAAAACTCACTTTATATAGAGAGGATCTCAGAGGCACTGTAGATGACATTTGGGAAGCTCTAACAACTGATCAAAGCAACAGAAAGTCATCAGCAGAAGGTATGTCTCAGACTGAAAGCAAGAGTCCATCCATATTCGTTGCCTAGATATGGTTTATCTCTGGTAGATTGAAATGATGCAAGTTATTCGACTCTTGCAGATTCACAGGGCAGCCTGTACAGATGAAGCATTCTCTGGAGGTTTTGCTTACCCTGTAAATCGTTACGCCTATATTCTTAATTGTTTGGCACAGCTCCCAGGACATCCATTACATCTCTTCTGACGCATATTAGTATCTGTTCACCCCCAGGGCTTCCAACCAATAAATGTCCTGGCATAAAGAGAAGGGCATGAAAATAACACATTATAGGTGAGCAATATTCCATCAGGATACCTGAACAGTGTGGGCCAACTGAGCCACTAAAAAACATGGTACCAGCCTCTTGCCCCTCTTTGGTTTGTATTGCTTCTCTGGCTGTCTTAACATCTAGAGAGTCAAGAGGATAATGCTGGAGAGTGTGGAAGTCCTATTCTAAACAAAAACTAGAAAGAATATTAAATGTACGTTAGACAAGTTGGTAGCATGGGGTACTGATTTACACATACTTTCTGCCTGCAACACACCTAAGCTCTTGCCACAACTGACCAGACCTCCCTGAAGTATTCCCATACCTAAGCCAGGAAACTCAGCTTAATAGCAGTGGGCCCTCCTCAACAGCAGGTGAGATTGTGTGAAAGAAAAAAGTAAGACGGGTAGGAAAATATCTGTGCTACCTATAACCCACTGGACTGAGACCTGCTCCAGTAGATGCAGAAAAAGTGCCTAGTTTCTAACCCTTGGTTCCCCCTTGAGAAACTCTGAGGAAGGCTCTCCCAGCCGTCTGACGATGGTATTTGTGGAGGCAGCAACAGGAAACACTGGAAGAAAGGGAGCTCTTTTTGCAGAAACAGTTTGCTCTTTTGAAACCATTCCCATGGCTGCATCCAGGCTCTGAGGGGAGTGCCGTATCAGGAAGGTAAAAAGGAATCAGTTCTGTGGCAAAAGACAGTAGAAAAGGCAAACACACCCATACCAAAAGAGAGACACACTTCAGCAATGAGGGCAGAGGGATGGAGGGCATTTGTGCAAATACAGATTACATGTGCAATTCATTTAAAGGCAGTGGCATTTTTATCACAAAGAAGAGTTTAATCAAAGTCTCAAGAGAACTGCCATAAAGGAAGCCCTTGCCTTGCTGCCTTGGCTGTCTGAAAGAAACACCTGTTACGCACAACAAAAAAAGACAAAACAAACAATAGGTATAGAAGGGAGGCCATGGTTCAAACAATGTGAATCGGAGAAGCACAGTTTTCTCTAAATGAAGGGCTAGAATCCTATCAAATGAACAGCTGGGGAAAGCATAATTCTTTATATTTGCAGGGAAGTTGCACAGATTATATGATGGCAACAAATACAATATACGTATCTGAGCTCTGCTTCCTAGGCACCAGAAAGGACAGGAACCTCCTAAGATATCCCTGAGTGGAAGAATAAACTTGCTTGAGCCCAGCTCCAGGAAAAAAGATAGCCGGCTTTCAAAAGAACACAATGGACAATTTTCCTCCCACGGGGCCTTTGCAAGAGTTTCTGCTAAGAGGATACTGAGCTCAAACAACCCTCACAAAAGACACAGAAAGCAAACTTGTGATTTCAACAAATCCACCTCAATACACAGAGGGGATGTAAAGAACACCTAAAACGGATGCACTTCTTTTTAAAGAAGTGTGAATATTATTAACAAAGAACACAGAATTCTATGTCAGTAAATTGATTACAATTTGAATTTCTTTATTCTGATTGTACCAAAAAGACAGGAATTCTTAACTGTGCGATAAGAAATAATACAAGCGAAGTAGACTTAAATAACATCCTGAAACTCATGACACAGAAAGCTACAATTCTTGAAAAATAACATTTCAAATCTGCCTTTCGTCTCAAGTAAAGAAGAAATACAAGAAATAGAACATAATTCTAACTCCAGTCACTAGACTACATCAGCTCTCCAAAACTTTGCTTCCTAACACAATGGCAAAGAAACTCCTACATCTATCATGTATCTGGGGAGCTATCCTACCCAGGGAAACCTCCTGCTGCCAGAACCGGGTTCTGTGGAGGAACAGAAGCAACCTTTATAGGGGTGTCTATAGTCATAGAGCCATTAAAGAATCACAGAAGGGGAAAAGAAGGAAGCTTGAAAGTTTTATTTCCTCAAAGTTTTCTAATTTCAAATAGTTTGAGTCCATTTCTGCTTACTTTGTATTGCCCGGTGCATGTATCAGTCTGTCTGCATCACTGGGAAATACTGCGATCATCAGCGTCTTGATCTAAACTGACGGTTCTCTCTATTTGCCATGATTTCAGCTGAAGAGGAACTGTCAGCGGGGCTGAAGAATTCATAAAGCCTTGAACAATTCACATCTAAGATCAGCTATAATTGGTAAGTATTAATAACCTGTGGCCCCCACATGGAAAACATCCCTATTCCTTCCTCCTAAAATCCTTTAGAGACATTAAAAATCGATGTCCAGAAAAGTAATCATGTTTGTAATTGACATCTGAATTGGGGCATTCCAAATGCATGCATGAAAATGTGTGCCTATGCGTGTATAAGGCAGCTTACTTCTGTGTATAAGGTGAGAACGTAATCAGTCAGCTGTGTAATATATGCTTACTTGTTCCTGGACTACAAATTTGGACTCCAGGGTTAAAGAAACTGGAAATGACGCTTAATTTAGACGTACATGATTCTTAAGGATGTTAAGAACTTAAAACTCGTTACACACAGTATATAAAAAAGCCCCTCTTGCTGACACACTGCAGCTCAGTAATGCTTAAACCGCAGACAAGATTCTACAGGCAGTGTGCAAGATAAGAAAACATATTCTCACCACAGAGAGCTTTAAAGGGCCGAATGCTTAAACAGGCTTCCATCAAATACTCAAAGCAAGAGACTCCTTAACTAAAAGATCTGTGGCTTTGAATTTTGTACCTTCAGCCTCGGTTTTCTTGATAAAGCATAAAAAGTGTGGCAAATTAGGAGGAAAAAATTGATTAGTGGCAACTTGTGATTACAACCAATCTGGTCCCAACCCCACTGAGGAAGAAAACGGGGAGCAAATGGAGGGCACTGAAAAGAGTCAAACTCCATTTTCAACATAGCCAGCCCAAATTCCACAAAGGCACTCAAGCAATCTATCTCCCTTTCCGAGGAGGACAGCAATAGGAAAAAAGTCGTCTCTATTTTGATGGTGACCAAAATAAAAAAGAGGAGGAAGAAAGGAAACAGGATACAGAAAGAGAGGGGCTTCCTAGTATGGACTCCTATCCACCACAGCCAGAGAACTGTTTTCTCCTGCTAGCCCAGGAGAACATAGCATTTCTTCTGTAACTCAAGTGACATTTGGCACTTCTCCCATTCTGACATTTCAGGGTTCAAGCCGTGCTGACAATACACTATAGGTGGTTGGTATATCAGTATTACGTGCTTTTACTGCCATCAAAAACACACAGAAACACAGTTAAAATAATGCTACTTTGGATGAAAAGTCAAGGACTCAAACATTAGGGACTGCCAGAATTAAGGCTGTCAACATAATTTTAATTTTCCCTCTTGTGAGTACAGTCTACAATTATATTATCACGTAATTCTGCTCCCCCAGGATACCATTTTTTATTCAATATGTATGACAAAGATACATGGCAATAAAATAAAGATACCTATTTAACCTAATTCTGGCACTTGTAACTTTCAAATGCCTTCGTTACCTAATTAATGTATTTCTTTGTATACAATTTTCACAGCATACCAAAGTACAGAAATCTCTTGATCATTTCCGTCCAAATCCATTTTAAATTGCTATCTATGAACAATTTTGTTGAAACTATGCAAAGTTTCAACTTTAGAATAATTTGCTGAACACTATCACTATCGTCTTTCAAAGAAGTCAAACCTGATAAAAACTATTTTATAATACATTTTAAAATTAGTTTCCTCACTGTGTCAAATATTTATAAACTCCAAGTACTGTGAATTAAATTTGTCCCATTTAATTATTATTATTATCTTTCATATAAGTCTTCATTTTAGTTTTTATGACTTTATTATGTTTATCTTGGAACTTAAATTCTTTTATTTAACATCTAAATACAAGAAACTCTGACATATACTTCTTAGCCTCTTCAAAGCATATTTAAAACCAATTTGAAAAAAATCTGAAATGGTTCCTTACAATTATTTACTCATTACACATTTTTTCCAACTTTCAAATGTGGAAGTTAAACTTAAATGGATACTATACACAATACACAAAATAAAGACAGCTGGAATGAGATCCATAACTCTCCAGTCCATCTTCGCTCAACGGAGACTTCCACGAGACAGCTGTACCTTTCCCTCTCTTTCTCCAAACTTGTAAGTCAGGCTTCACTCACATTGCCCCTTCAATCACTCCCCTTCAAGTGATTAAACTGTTTCACTTACTCTTCTTATAAATACCAAGCATAAGTAATTGCCCTCAACTTTTAATTTATACAATACAATTCAGTAGCAGATAAGTGACAGAAAGTGGACAACAAAAATAAAACTGTTCCCCTTGGCCCGTTGCATGCTATTACCACCAACGGTGAGCTCATCTTGTCTCCTAAACTATGTAGGGTAAGGCATCATCAGCTTTTGGATGCCAGATGTCTGAGGGAAATCCAAGGTGGTGAAGACAGTGGTGTTGATTCAGTAGGTGGAACCATACTTCTCCCTCTGAATCATTTTAAGCCATTATTCCAGCAGAGAGTTTGAAGTACTCTATTTTGAATGAGCCATCAAAATGAAGTCGTGACCACTTAACATGGCAAGATGAATCAGAAAAGCAAGTCATTGCCAGCAGAAACTAAATGATCCTCAAATTTCTCCCTCTTGATATAGGTATAGGTGCTGATAGCAACTTTGGAATGCAAAACATAATCTGTATCTCAAATATAGCCGCTTTGGTTAGAAAAGCAACCATTTTAGATAGAACAAGCTGGGCAGAATTAGGTGCACAGATGCAGTGCTTAGAATCATAACAAAAGATAATGGTCCTTATACATCAACACTCCCAATGTTGCTAGGAGAAGAGGTGCAAACCCGGCAGCAATTTTTTGTTTAAGTACTACTAGTGAACACAGGTCAACACTAGGTATCTCCCGTCCAAATTCCAATTTGGGAAGTTACACACTACTTGCTTGTATCTCCTTGTTCTCCTGTTTTATGTGAAGATTCACATCCCATCTCAGCTCAGAGTATGTGCACTTGTATTTCTACACAATGTTTGCAGGGAGGGCTCTATCAGGTTAATTCTTATGATGCTTGCTAAGGCAGGTTGAAACATTACCATCTCCAGTGGACCAACCCAACCATACATTGGCTGTTACTGCTGTCATTACAGAGTCAGTACAAGAAAATGTACCCTCACACCTCGGCTCCTGCAGATCAGAATCTCCTAATGTAAGTATCACTAAATAGTATCACCAACAAACATGTACCAAAAAAAGTTCCATCTTCTATTCATGCTATGTATCACTAAAAAGCATAGTAACTCCTAAATAACCCTAAAAACCATTTTGTGAGTTTAGTTAAAGCCAGGCAATCCCAAACATATTCCATAATACTGAAAAGGAAATAAATGAGATCGGAATTTGGCTTAGAGTTTCATTCTCTTTGGGATCCTTCAGGATGTCATGTCCTATATAAACCAAATATTACTTGGCCAACAGGGATGAAAATCCCCCAATTTACAGAAATCACCAGAATGATACGCAGTTGTGAATTTTCAAATTTAGTTTTGTTCTGGGGGGTGAGACCCTACAATAAATGCTCTCAAATTATGCAGCTATCCGATTCATTTTGCAACTGGTGACCCTTATAATGATGTTCTCGTTTTCAGAGCCAATGTGATGCCACACAGTGATTTGTCTGTTAAATTGAATCTTTGCCTCTAGATAGATAGATAGATAGATATAAAGTTTATTTTGAAATGTCTCCTAGTGCCTCTGAGTCTGACTGATGTGAGATGTTATTTTGAACATGCCAAAGCATCTGAACGGCTCCAGTCCTTTCTTTTCAGCGTGCATTCCTTGATAAGTGGCAAAGCTTCCCACTTATCAGTCACTCAAAGTGACTGTGGCTGTCAGTTGTGTACAAAGCGCAATCAGTTTGGAAGCAGAGACACCAGCATTTTTCTTCTCAGCTTGAAGCAAACACGTTTTGACTGCTAGTCATTCAATTTTAAAGCATCTTCAATTAGGGGCGGATGAAGATATAAAGAAAACACATCCTAAACACCTCCGCCAGCCAGCAGTAAAAAATTTATTGTTATCTCCTGCTTTACCTTACTGCAGAGGCAGCAGTAGCAGCCTTTTTTGGCTGCACAACAGAACTGCTCATGACTACACACACTCCATACGGACAAGATCACAGCCATAAAGAGTTCATGTTCAGCTTCTCAAGCCACTTATACAAACTACCGTGGTACCTTCTGCTCCTGTACCTCTGCTGCCTGCTGTGTGAATACTTGCACGGGTACACAAACGTGAACATAGCTCACATGCACACAGGCACACCATCCCATGCATTTTGAACAAAAACATTCACAAAATGACATATGCGCGCTCTATAGCCAATAAAACACTGACCAAAACCATTAAAAAGACCGTGGAAATAATGACAAGGAGGGAAAAGGGAGGGCTGGCAGAAAGGAGGAGTTGATGTGGGAAAGTGTGGGCAGCTGCGTAAGGAAGATTGCTCAGTACTGCAACGTCAGGGAGCTGGAAGTGGAAGGAAGTGGTCAAATTTGTGAGGTGCCTCAGAGAGATGCAGAAATTGGAGAGGGGATCTGAAAACAAAAAGAAAGACAGTGCCCTGGAAAGAGAGGTCTCCAAGAGAACGCTTGCTGAGGGGAGAGAGACCAAGATGAGGCCTTGGAGTACAATGTTGCCAGCTGCGATGACTGTATTTGACTGCTGGCATTTTTCTTACAGTCCTAGCTGCTGGATTATTTTGGATGTTTCAGTGTTCTGTTTTGGTTTTTTAATAAAAATAAGTTTCTGGCCCTCCCTTGTGATTGTGTGAGAGAACTGGAAAATGGGAACACTGAAAGCTCAGTAACAAAAAGGAAATTAAGATGCTAAAATTGCAAGAAAAAAGTCATGAAGTTCCAAACAATCTCATAATTTTAGAACATTTGGACTGGTAACACTGGAGAAAGTTTCACTATCAGCAAGTGCTGTTGCAATCATGTAGCTCAGCATAGGCAAAAAAGCTGATTTATCTCATGAAAATACACCCTTGTCATCTCAATAAATTCAAGTTGTACAAGTCTCAAGCAGATCCTCCTTGTTTGCATTGGTGCAACTACACCAGTCAGCAAATTTGGATTGTAGAAGAGTGCAGGAAAGACCTGAGATCAAATTACCGGTAGACGCTTGCTCTACAGGTAATCTTTGGAAGTAAAAACATGGTACATGGGTGCAAAATGTTGCTCTGCACAGAAATAAGTATAAACACCTCACCAATCTGCAATCTTTTACGTAACTTAACTTTTACGGTAAATGGAAGGAAGTGAAGGCCCATAGGTTACTCTAAAGTATGTGCATCATACCCTTCAGCCAAACACACACGTTACTTGCTAAACTTGAGAGGACAGAAAGCAATTAGCTCATTCTGACTGCTAGCCTAGATTTTTCTTTTCACTCCTCCCTTTCCTATTTCCTCCTCTAACCTTGTATTTTTTTCTTTTTTGTGTGTGGTTTTTTGGGTTGTTTTTTTGAATAATTAATTTCCCAGGGGCTTTTTCCTGCTCAAGGGACAGGCGAGTTATTCTGATAACTGATAGGACATCAGCTGCAGAGATTTTGTGAGAAACAATTGTTTAGCCTCTTTGCCGGCAACCTCAGTTGTTTGGGAAGAGGTTGCAAAGTCATGGGAAAGGCTGCAGTGTGACTCCTTCTTGGGCCTGTCTCACTGAATCCAGTATGCCCATGTTTATAAGTTGCAGGAAAACAGCTGCTCCTGACACATGATGAATTTGGACAAAATGTCCCCAATCTACGAGCCTGTTCGGTTTGACTGTGCAGTCACAGCTTGTCATATCCACACTGGCAAAAAACAAAACAAAAAACAAACCGTCTCAGTGGACGGAGCCTGTTCTGAAAACATTTTGCAGAGTGAGAAGGAAGATACTTTCTCACAGTTTCCTACTGAAGAAAGGTCTCATTAAACTCCCACTAATATGAATAAGAGCCTTTTCACTATGTTCAGTGGGAGTTGGATCAGGCCCTCACTTCAACAGCTTTATTGTCTACCAAGGAAACCTTTTGTCCTCACCTCTCTCTGATATGCAAAGAGGACTCTAATTACAGAGAACTAATACTGTTCTGCTGCGCAACAGCTTGCAAAGGGGTCGTAGCACCACGAAGCACTGCTCTGCTGTCACTGACTTCTTAGAAAATCAGAATTCCCAGGGAAAATGGTAATACAGAAGCAATAGACATTACTAAATCTGTAACCAAGCACTCGTGTAGTGGTTGTTCATTTTTGTATCTCGAGTGAAGGACTCATCACCTACAGCCCTTTAAAGCCTCCTAGAGAAGTCTGGGTTACAGACATGCAAGAAGCTGGGGTCCAGGAAAGAAATTTCACAAGTCCTTATGGTTGCACTGAGGAGATACCAACAGGGCAAGGATTAACGGTAAGGATCTCAACCCTCCTTATTGTAGGCACAAAGTACTCCAAGTATTTAGCTCACATAGTGGCCTGCTGGAGTTTGCTTTCCAGCAGGAGACAGAAAATGAAAGGATGAGCTGTGTTGGAAGTATAATTTAGAGCGCAAACTTGTTGGGGCAGGGAACAAATCTTCACATTTTGTTATGTACAGTCAGGCGGTCAGTGCCTTCTCACGACAAGAAAGAGAAACTGGTACTTTTTACAACTAGACTTCATCTGAAATAGGTCAATCAAAATCTCAATGTTTTCTCAAACAGAGAGAACACAAACAGGCCTGAATATCATTCAGCCAGTTCTGGTTAACAGATGATTGCTCACCTGAGGAGTTCAAAAGCAACAACAAATCTAAACAACAACAAAAACTATCACCATAGGTAACTGTGTGGATAAATTATGATATCTGAAGCACTCTGGAAGCAGGTCTCTTTACCAGTGTTTTGGAAGGCTGGAATCAACCCAGACTGGTGCTTGGAAAGTTTTGACAATAACAACTGTGTCATTTCAAAACTTTGCATGTTAAGCTTAAGAAATATTTTTCTGAACTTCTGTGTAACTCAGAAACCAAATCCTTCTTTCCTCCCCAAAAATATAGCTAGATTTTGAAAAATAGATCTGGCTACAAAAGGGACTAACCATCCTGCAGGAAATTCCAAGTGTTCAAGATTTTATTACATTCCAAATTGGAACAACACCTTAAACCTCAGAACTTAATGAGAATGGGAATATTCTGATTTGGGAACATACTAGCGCAGCCAGGCCTCTCCATCTACCAACACAACTCATGGGGAAAGGGACACAGCCAGCTGACAGTGGGTGGGGAGGACGGAAATCTGGATCCAGACTCACAAAAGGAAAGCCTTATTTGGAGCCGGGAGGACACCCAGGGCAGCTGAGGGATTCAGGAAAGCCAGGAAGCCTGCAGCCCAAAGGGGCACGGAGTCTGGAGGGCCGTGGTGCCCACACTGCCTGCCCGACAAGCTGCTAAGGGCCTGCAAAGCTTGAGGCCATCGAGGCCATGGTAAGCTTTTCGCCTGGGGACAGGGCCCCTGGCACGCCTGCCAGGGGCCACCAGGCTCTGAAGCTGCCTGAGCCATCTGGCCAGGCGCCAGGCAGAAGTCACATCCCGCCTGGCAGGTGGAGTGGGCTAGAGGCACGGCGTTCTAGCTTTGCATCAGAATTTAGTCGGGATCCTCTCGTTCTTCAGAGGTCTGAACTTTCTAACAGAAAAGGTGTCCTGTTAGAACATCTGCTGACAAGTCTCTAGCTCTGAAGGAAAAATAAAACCCTCTATTAAAACACACAGAGCATTCAAATGGTTGCTGTCTGGCAGGAATTGCTCTCAGGTTTCAGATAGCACCCAATTCTTGGGCTAAGTGCGTCCCTCAGAAATGAATACAAATTAGTAACCAAGTACTGGCAGTATTAAACTAAAAAGTCAAAACTGTGGCCCAAATGTTACAGACATGGTAAAGCAGTGCTGTTGCTTCTTGCTGCTTTGAGATCTTAGTTTTACATTATTGGCAACCTGAAGTGTTCCAAGATCTTGAGCTGGGCTCTCCAAAAAAAATTTTGACTAAAAATCAGAACAGTTTAAAAAACAACATTTGGCCTCCGTTTTGTTTGCCTTCTAATTTTGGAACTTGTAGTGCTCGTGGTTTCAGATTTTGCCTGGAAATATGAGAGCTGGAAGTTTACATTTTGAAGAAATGAAAGCTGGCATTTTTGTCATCACATGACTCCAAGAGCTGGGGCTTGAGGGAAAAACATAAAACATTGTCAGGCTTTCTACAAAATTGTGAGATTAGCAGCATCGGTTTTATCACAATTTAGGCTGCAAGGTTGACCTGTTTTATCAACAGTGCCCTACTGAATATGAATTGCTTTATGAATTTTAACAACCATATTTCATTTTAAATATAGTTCAATTAAAGTGACATTCGTCACTGAGTTTCAAAGCAAACTATTCAATCATCAACCTGGGCTAGACTTTCTCTCTGAGCAAGTGGAAGGTGTAAACTGCACCACCCCACAAAACTTTGCATCTCAGAGACACCCCTCAAGGCAGAACACCACGCTCACTCATTGCCTATCCTGGAGACTAGCTCAGCATCATGAAAAAAGAGCATCTAGCCTTCAAGTTTCTTTCACTCTCTGCCCACCTGATGTGACAGCTACAGAGCCCCAGACTTGGCCATGTTCTAGAGCAAGGACACCAGGAAGTAGATTGTGGCCTCACAAAAGAAGACGAGGAGGTTTAGTCCAAGAACTTGCTCAGCCATACTTGGTGTCTGCATGCTCCTTCCACGGCCTGTTCTACAGCTACAGATTGCTACAGAGCTGTTCTGAAACACAACCTGAGATCTTCGGGGCTGCTGATGCACAACAGTGCATCCAATTTCATTTCTGGTAAAATAGCAAGACTGAGGTGTGCAGGGGAGAAGACCCCAAATACTCAGCAGGCAGAAACTGTTAAAGCGAAAACCTTTCAATACACATACAAACGAAGATTAAATAGAACAGAAAGCAGTGTGCATGGGAGGATGCATTCCAAAGTGGCATAAAATAAGATGGGGGAAGGTTTAGTTAATTATTCAGAGAAACTCAAACCTTTCACAAATTAGGTCTAGAACATCCTGAAAAGCAGAAAAAAAAAAAATTATAAACATTTGCCAAAGCACAAAATTCTGTCTAGATCACATTTTAGCATTTTGAGGTCATACAGATTCTTAAATTTAATCTAATCTGCAACTTTTCTCCAGTTTAACATTATCTCTTTACTTAACTCTCTATATGAAGACAAGCTGTTTGTCTTCTGCGTTAGTGACACCTCCTTCCAGTTAATTCAGAAGAGATGGACTTGAAAAAGACATAATGTCAATTAGAGACTCACGTGCCAGGTACATTTTTCTAAGCTCAAGTAGCTAACGCATCTTTCTTCAGCATCACAGAAGTGGCTAGTTTAATTGAGCTGTAGCTATGCTCAGCATTTGCAGTCCTCTAAGGAGGAGAGACACGTTGCAGTCTCTCCCTGCTTATGTATTGTGTGTGTATCGGTGATTGTATGCTGGGGTAAGGAGAGAGGGAACTGTTTCCAAGTTAGCACACTTAGAGAAAGGAGTCATAAATCATGGGGTCAGTCAGGTTGTGCTTTTTTTTAACCTTAGGGTATTATGTTTTCAATACAATATTTCAATAGCTTTCTTCTGTGTAATAATTTATCTGGAATTATGGCAACTCTTACAAGCTTAGAAAAAATTGGCTCAAGTAAAACGAATCCTTTGTCATAAATAGGTTGTGTTCATAACTGCAGCCTAATCATTCAATTGCACATAAGTCAAATAGTTATCCAGACTTTGTAGGAATATTTCCCTGTCAATAAATCTAATGCTATTTAAAAACTCCGGGCCAATGTGACAGAAGCCTGTTAGATTAATTAGGGCAAGGTCAGAAAAGCTGAACTCACAGCTACATTCATGTCACAATTTTGTTCCACCTACCATAACCTGATTGTAAACTCACACACCGTTTTAAACATGGGCATGTTAGGGTGACTTCATTATCTCCATTTATACACAAACGAAGATTTCTTCAGGAATTGTTTCTTCTCTCTAACAGTCAACTAAGCACGCAATTGAGAAGAAATGTTTTGCTTTGTATTCACTGTCAATAAGGATTTTTTTATTTTTAAATGTTTCTTCCTATCAGTGGGGACTTCAGGACCATACAGACCGCGGAACTGTCAAGAGGCAGGCAGTATAATCAAAATTTCACTACAAACAGGTCATCTTTGTGGGAATGAGAGGACAGTATTGTCTCTTTGCCTGTTCAATTCTTGACCTTTTTCATGTGATCATCCAAAAGGAGGGTGCCCCAGATCTGATGGGTTTTGTGTGAAGTGGACCCTGGAGGTGAAATTCTGACCTCCACAGGGTCAATATTTCATCCGAAATCCCTTGAGACAGACCTCCAAATCATTTCTTAGGCTTGCAGCTTGTATCAGATGGTAGCTAGCTGACTTTCATTTACTACTGACTTAGGTCAAACTTGGACCAGGGATCAAGAGATGAAAGGCTCTATATCTCATTATCAATAATCAGTGGTCTCCACTACCCTAAAAACTACATACTTCATTCTTATCTACAAGGCTTTAAAACTTAAAAGGGTTGGGGTCAAATTATGTTACTTCAATTTATTTTTATTCACTGCTTATAAAACAACTTCCTCTCTCACTGCCATAGCTAAATGCTAAAAATGTAAATACTTTCCTTGCTATTGTAGAGGTTCTACTATTGTTTTGCTTTTAAAGTCTTATTAAAGATACAGCAATAAAGAAAAATCCCTCCCACACACAAATTTAAAGAAAAAAAAAAATAGAGAGGTCAAGGCCAAGCCAGGGCTTACCAATCTCAAAATTATTTTCAGCAAAACACATCTTGTATAGAAGTTGCCTTATAACAGAGGGGTGGAGCTTCCCCAGAAGTTTTTCATAGTTACACAACTCCTGATACTGACAGAATATCCTCTGAAACAATACAGCCAGTTTTTCTTCCAGCGTGACGCCATACAACTCCTCTGATTTTGCTGGAATTAAGTTTTCTTAGATGAGTTACGGATACGGCCCATAATTTTAGGCAACTAATTCTGAAACATTAAAGAGAAGTTTTGGAAGGAAAATCCTGTTGTTACTGAACAAACAGAACATAGCATCCACTTCCACAGTGACTAGCAATGCTCTATACATAACTGCATACTTACAACAGCCAGAGATTTTACTATGATTCTAGATATCTGTAAAATGTGAAATCCCTCCTTTGTTTTTCTGTGAAAACCTTCATGGGCAAACTGATTTGCATTATTCCCAAAACAGGGGCACGCATATATACACAGGGAAGAAAAGTAATGAAATACAGTCAATGGCATGAAAAGAAACTTCTGAATACTTTAAGGAAAAAAGAGGTTAAGTAAAGTTTATTGCTTATGCTGCGTTAACCACTTTTTTCTACTACTAGGAGTACCTGTAATAGTAGGACCTACACAGTTGCTCTCCTGAATCTAACCAACCTTTTGACCAGTTTCTCATTCAGACAATACTTCTCCCGAAGTGTTGAAAATTTCTGGACTTTCAACACCTGGGGCAGAGGGAAGGAGGTACACTTGATTACCGATCACTGAAGAAACTGCTTCTGCAAAACCTCAAAAACAGTTGTAGGAGACCCATTCCAATCTAACTCTTTCTGGCAACACTTTTGCCACTCCTAAACCACAGCTGAAAGAGGATTTGGTCCTGCAAACCCTTGCTCCCATGACCAGCTCCTCTCACACCTGCTTCCTGATCCTATAGAAGCCGTGTTAATCATACAAGGCCTTCCAGAAACCCACCTTTTTTACTTAATGACAGGTAACATCCTCATGTGTTTCCATAAATAAGATGTAAGCCATCTGCAGAGATTCTTAAAGAAACTATGACAATAATGGCTGAGGGAAAGCGTGCAGAAATGGAAAGGAGAAAAGAGAAATAACAGGGGCATGGGTGGAGACGCAGTCTCTGACCTGGATCTGTTGCTGAAGAAGGTTAATTTTGTGTTGCTGCTGCAGGAGCTGCTGCTGTTGTCTTGCAATCTGTGGAGAAATTGCACAGAAGAAATGTGTCATATGTATCACCATTCCTGGAGTTGGTACATAGGAAACTTCCACCCTGCTTGGTTCTTTAAACTGCTCTATTAAGCTAAGAAACCTTCAAGTGCTGGTAGCAGCAGCCTGGACTGCCGCTGAAGCAAGGGCCTCATGTTCAGGAGCAATTCATAGCTAACACTAGTGTGAAAGGGAATCTTACGGAAAATGTTGTGCTGGATATAAAAAGAAGGACTGATGCAAAAATCTCTCCTCTCTCACTATCTGAAATGGCACTGCTAAAATCCCCAAAAAGTGAGCACTCATTTGCTCCAACTTGCTGGAGGAAGAACAATACTGGCAGAGAAACTGGAAAATAGTAGGAGAAGGCAGGAAAGACAAAAAAGTAGGATGGACAGTAATATTCTTTTTATGTTTGGCACCACCTATTCAAAAATTCCAAAAAAAGGAAATCTGACACCCAGAAGGAAGGTATTAGTGTGCATATTTCCTTGATGCAGAAACAGGCACAAAACTGGGTTTGGGAAAATCACTGACTCTTCAATGTGTGTATCAGCTGAAAGGAACTAAGGGGGCAGTGCAAGGCTACACAGCTCAGCATTGAAACTGATTTATAGAAGCTGATGGAGTCATCGTAAGTCTCCTCTCAAAGTCATGTGCGTTTTCCATAAGGACTTCCATCCTCCCTCTCCATTGACTAAATGATTGGGAACCTTACTGTAGACACATTTTACATGCAGTGAAGGAAAAAGCAGACAGTAATGGAACCAAATTACAGTTCTCAGGGGACTGATGGAGATAAACCATTATATACCTCAAACTTAAAAAGCAAACTTGAAAAACTTTCATTTGAGTCATCACACAGCTCTACTCTCATGAATAGCTAGCACAGCAGCACAAACATTAGAAGGAGTATTGTTCTTCCCCTGTGGTATGTATACACATCTCAGGGTCAGATGTGAACTTATACATACTTACTGGGAGGAATTTTGTGCATTCTTCCCCTTAGGTATTTTCTTTCACTTCTATTATTAAACTATTAGCATAAGAAACACTCACTCATAGTTAACTCCACATATAAAAGATTAAATGTTTTCTTTCTACAGCCTCTCTTTAAGCAATCAAAATAATTTTTATCAACACATTTTTTTGAAAGTTTGGTTATTTTAATTTCTATATAATGCAGAATAATACACAATTTCTTAAATTAAAAGAAATCCTAATATCCTAATAATAATCCTGCAGGATTTCTAACTGCCTTTTTCCATTCTCTCCATTTTCTTTTTCACTTTCAGATCATTCAGACATTCTGTAGCAGTAGTGACTTTAAAAGGCAGGGCAAAGGAAATAGCTCCTGCAGGATGTCTCCTTGTGGAAGAATCTTCCCAAGTCCACCTTCACACCTTCGTCTACCTTCTCCATGTAAACAACAGTGTAATACAAATTCTCTAATTTAATAGATAAGTCACTTCTCCTGTTCTCCCTATGTGGGATTTCAGGTGTGAGGCCACAATACACAGTATTTAAGATAAGGTTTTTAAATAATCAAAATTAGGGAATACCAAGGCTAAAATATCTGAAGATGTCAGCAGTGGTTTAGAATCTTAAGACTTGCTTAGTACAATATAAACATTGAAATATGACAACTATGACAGATTTCAAAGATTTTTGTGAGTTTCATAAAATTCACGTAGCTGCAATTCTATGATATAAACTCAAATTTCATTACAAGCTGAAATAAATGGTCAGGTAGACCAAAACGCTTTCAGATAAGAAGTATCAGTATGGACTCCTGACAAAATTTTAAACCAGATGTCTAAGTATTCTCTGCTCATGTTCAGGTACAAAAACAGACATTCATTTCTGTTAAAACTTGCATGGTGCAAATTTGTTAGAAAAGTTATGTTCTTGCATAAAATGTCATGTGTCCATGTATGCACATTGGAACTGTTCACATGTGAAAACATGTTTGCATTTTCAGTGGAGGGCATATTTGCAAGAGCTGAAAATCAAGCCTCTCAAGTGTAGACGAAAAAAGTCACACTTGTTCACTGACTTCTCCCCCACTTTTTTCCACACTTGGCAAAACCAGCCTTTTCATTTCTCACATTACAATCCAAGTGCTGCATTTTGTTCCTTTTATACCTATTCAGCATCACTGAATTCAAGCAGCATTGGAAGATTATTCAGGAGGGCTGAATTAACATGCTTATTTACACTTACTTAAAAAACCAAAAACACTATTGGAAGAGAATACATCCAAAATGGAAGGTGTATCTTTATAAGACAAAGAGCATTGTTTTACATATTGCAAATTAAAGCTTTCTTCCAATATGTTCTTGTTCAAACTTCTTCACCTAAGAAAACAAATGGAAAAAAATTTTGGGTGGAGAGCAAACTTGAGGGTATCAACCCTAAAAGATAAACTACTGGGAAGTCCTCCCAGAAAATTATTTAAGCTGAAAGCCACTATAATAATCACTCACCTGTTCTTGTTGCTGCTTAGCCAGCTCCATTTGTTGGCGTTGTTTCTCGATCTGTGATGCAGCCAGTTTCTTCTGTTCATCATGAGCTGCGAGCAGCTGTTCTCGCAAACTGGTCAGCTGATTGATCATACCCATGAGCTGCCTTTCTTTCTCAGCGAGGCTTTCTGGAGTCCCTGGGCATCATATGGTGAAAAAAAAAAAAACAACAGTAAAGAGAAGAGAGGAAATTTAGAGCTAGCCAGGTTTTTATTTTGCAGCTTCACTGTAAGCAAAGTTTTAGTAGCACCAAAGAGCAGCAGCATATTGCAATACACTGCACATTAAGACCTGTCCCTCTACAGGAAAATGAGCCATGGAGGATAATTCTGTACACAGGCTTTGATGTGGTGTCCCCCTTCAATGTTTCCCTGCCCTTTCATCTATTTTCCATTGCGTTTTTATCAGATTAACGGGGGAAAAATACTGCCTGTTTTGAAAGATTTTCAAATTTAAAACATTGTTTACATTTCGTGGGGATCAAAATCGACACTTCCAGTTTTGAAAGACAATTACATTTTTGTCAAAAACTTATGACAAAGACATATCAATGCTCTGATGCCTACAGAAACTCTAAGGTCTGTATTAACATCCCTCTATAATCAAGGGGAAGCAGAGAAGTCTCCTGGGTGCTGGATACCTCTCTAGCTCCCCACGCCCAGCCTTCTCACTGTTACTAGCTCAGCACACAACAGCTGTCAGGACACTACCTGTTATATCATCTACAGCTGCCCTGATTAGGATGAAATTATATAGTATTTAAATTGTCACTAACTACTATTGCTGTTGCTGCCACTGATGAGTATTTTTAAAGGAAGAAGTCTTGCATAAACGTATCAGAAAAACTGAGTTAAACACAACTCACCATCTCTCTCATTTGTACTGTCATTAGATGTTTTTTATAGGAGAGTTCAGCAGACACAGACAGAGGAACTGACTACCTCGCTCTCATAATCATTCTGTAAAAATTCTCCTTCTACCCAGAAGGACAGTGGTTATAAGGGAAGGGAAGAAAAAATTCCAAGAAAAATCAAAAGCTATGACTCATACACTAAAACAAAAAATGGCACTATTAGTATACCCAGGATCATTTGACTTTGAATTTAAAAGACCAGAAAATATGTGTAGCAGCTAATCCACAGATATCTCCAATACCACCACACCCTCTCACATGAGTCAGATCCTATGAAACTCTTTCTCAAAAAAGCTTTAGGAAAGGATTAAGGCTATCAGTGTCTATGCCTCCTCTGAAAATAGCCTGCTTTTGGGACAAACCCTGCCACACAAACCTTTCTCAAACACAGGAAGCATTCTTCTGCCAATGTCACCAGTGCTCTCCAAGTGAAAAAAAAAAAAAAAAAAAAGAAAAATTGGCGACTATTCTAAACATGTTCCTAGCCAACTATCAGTCAGACATGGAAAAGAGCTACTGGTAATAGCTCATTTAGTCTACCCCCCTGCCAGTGCAGGAATGTTCCCTACAATATATTTACTACAGCTTTCTAGATTGGATTGAAATGTCTGCAACGGTGAATCATATACTGCTTTCTTTGGAAGACTGTACCACAGCCTTAGAGGTGTCACTGTGAGGGCTCTTTGCTTGATAGTTAGTTTAATTTACATTCACTTAATTTCAACCTTGCGCTCGCAAGCAACATTCCATTTCCTACATCAGCCAAGTCCAAGCCCTTAAATGTAATTGTAGACAGCCATATACAAGTGGGAAAACACAAAGAATCAACATTTTCATATAAAGGAAATGTAACTTGATCAACTTTTTATTAAGATGCTAGAGATTTATGTGAAAATATTCTCATCACATAACAAAGAGCTACAGCAGAATATTCTCAGATATAGTCTCCAAAAAAACTGTGGTACAAGCTGGAAACTTGAGAAACACACTGAAAGAGAAACCATAGGACTTTAAACCTGTTCTGTTAAAAGCTGTGAGAAAGAATGGAAGCCAGTGCTAAAATACTAACACTGCTGAAGAAAACACTTTTAACTTATGATTTTTATTTCAAACATTGGAGAGGGAGAACTGCTGCAAGTAATGCATTTGCCACCTGGCCATACAATTAATCAGAAATGTCTATTGCCACTCTTCCATCCTTCATTTGTTTTTCCCTAGGAAAAAGGGTGCAGTGTTTCCAAGTGGCACAGAAGAATTATTCCAGAATGCAGCCCCCTCCTTGTCCTTTCCATGGGTAGCATGTCAGTTTACTGTAATGCTCATCTAATGAAGACTATCAGTATACTGATACTGGCAGTATAACACGCTGGACACACTGAAACATCTGAAAACTAAATATTTTAATTATTTATTCAGCATATATTTTATTCCAAACTTGGTCGGTGTGCGCAATAGAGAGAGGGAGAAAGACCTAGAGAGAAGGAATACACAGGATTGGCTTAGTCCTAAAGTTAGGGTAAGCAAAAAGAAATCACTGTCAAATAAACTGTTTGACAAATACACTGACACACATCAAAGATCTTCAGCCAGTACTAGTTCATCAGTGTATTTTGAGCTCCTACAGTAGCTTTCAGTTGGGAATCAAAAAGCACTTTGTAAAGTTAAATTAATCCCCACCACACCTTTGAAAGGTGGAAAAATGTTTCCATATGTGTAAACTGACAGACAGAGGGGTCACAGACTTAGTTACCGACAGCGGCAGAAAAAGAAATGTTGATATCCAGCCCTGTGCTCCAGAGCTCAGGCTGCACTTCCTGAGGGAGAGCAAAACGCTCCCCGTGCCACTGCCCTGACCGCGGCACAAAACAACTGCACAACCGCGGGGCCATCCACCTACTGCAGTTTCTTCTTTAATCTGATTTACCTAGAGCGGACAAAAAAAACTTCTTCCCCGGGAAAACAACAGCTTTATTTAAATGGCAGGAACAAGGGGAAAGTCTAGATGAACTAAGAGCAAGCGGTCAGGGCAATGAAGTGCCAGTGCAGACGCCAGAGTTGTAGGCACACCGCAGCAGTGCAGCTGGGGACAAATCCACCAAACTCAATCTCTTCATTATTACTCAGTTTTTAAAGAAACTTTGAGATGCCCAAAGGGGGTGCTTTATGTACTAACTTAGTAAGTACAATACATAATTCCTTTGGTTTATAAACTGGAGTGGAAGTAGTCTGACAAAAGGCAGCCTTCTTGCATTATATTTCTTCGGCAATTTCAGTTTGCTAATAAATCGAAAGGGAGAATTTATCACTGTCAACTTCTAAAAAAAATCTTTTGTTGGAGAATACTTTCTGGAAAACATGGCTTAGTAGGCACTTTATTTTCATGTGATTAGCCCATCCTTCCAATAACTTCAATAATACTTAATTATAATTTCAATTCTTTAAGGTATCATTCCTTGCAAAATAAGTACTCGGATAGCCATACTCTCAAGTGACCTGCACAAAACCAGAGGCAAGAGAGATCAGATGTGTGGGTCTACTGGGAAATGGTGAGTTTTGGGGTAGATTTCCCCTTGCCTTACCCACATATCCATATAAGCCCCACTGATGATGAATCACAGATAGTTTTGAGGTTTCTTGCAGACAACCAGTGGCTTATAAAAGTGTGAAAATTAAACAGAAGTACTTGAATCAGACTATCTTGATCATAATGTAAAGTGCTTGCATTTAGTTTAAGTTTGGTATTTTTTATGTTCCCTTATTACCTAGCACACCTTTTCTACAATTTCTTTCATGGAAACGGCCAACAAAACTGCCATTTCACAGTTGCCATTCATAAATTACTTAGTTTACATAACAAATGAAGGCCAAATGATACTTGACGTTATTTATGTAATGGTGAGCTGAGGGCAACAGCTTGGTCACTACATAAGTACATTCAGCGATAGGAATTTTTTCTGTTGTATTAAAACGCACTCCAGAGTTAGAGCACCAGTTGCCATTTTTGTATCCCCTTCTAGATGCTGTAGATTGTGGGTAGGCAAGGAGGGTGGACTTCTGTCCTATCACCGCTATTTTCTCTCTGTTAACCCGCCTGAGATCAAAACCTTTATCATTGTGTGAAGTGTCTTGGCAGCTAAGGGATTTCCATTTTAAGAATTCTGTAGCTTACAGGGCAAAACGTGTTAGTATTTTAAGTAACTACAACACCAACGAACTGCATAAAGACAGTTGCTTAAATCATGCTTCTTGGGAATTAATGAACTATCCCCGCGGCTGCTAACACTGCTAGAACTTGGGAGGCGGTGCAAACCTCAGTGAGGATAAGCCACCAGCCCCAGCAGCTACCTTCAGCTGCTTCGTTATTAAACTCACTTAGAGCTGCTCCAAGTAGTACAGAGTTGGGAATGGTTCTGGAGCTGGCCTGTGCTCTACACACAGTATCTGTACAGTTGCAGTGCTTTCACTCTAGTCATGCAGCGTGGCTGGGAGAAAAAACAAGTGCCCATTATTGCAGTGTACAACTTGATAGCAAGCTAGACCACTTCACACAGGTATTGAGTGAGGAGTAAAAGGAGAGTGGCTTACATCAATGGCTGCCTCAAAAATTAGTCTTAATTACCATCAGATCCACAACAAATAGATATTGCACAGTTTATGTTTAACAAAGCTTTTAACCACCAGGCCACCTGCCTTTCAGGAGATTGCTGTAGGTGCTCATACTGTTCTCTCTGTACTCTAACACCGCAATGGCGAAATGTGGATTTTTCACAACTTATCAAAACAACTCAGGCAAGAGAGCATCAAAGTATACACTACGGGTTGATACAGTGAATGGCCCAAGAAAAGATGCTTTCCAGATGCGTCAGCTTATTCTCTATCACTACAAAAAGAGATTCAGAAAGAAAAAAAAAAAAAAGTTTGTGGATGCAACACCCACAGCAGATGGCAATAAAAGAAGACTCAAATTAGTGGCATTCTGTATCGCCAAACCTAAACTTCATCTCAGATCAACACTATCCATAATAGTGTTTAAGTAGTAAAAGAAATCTACTCAAATGTGAAATAAACTATTACACATTCTTAGTTCTGATTCACAGTCTCAGACTGGCAGTGACAGTAACATTTTAATAAACATTAGAATGAAGACACCAATATGACCAAATGACACACTTAAAGTGAGAAAACGAACAGGAGAAACCTTGGCATATCCACCCAAAACAGAATCAAAGCAAAAAAAAGGCAGAGAAACCGCTTTTGCGATCAAAACAGTAAATACTTTATTATAATTTATTAGACAGAATGAGAATGTAAATGAGAAATTAGGAAAGCCAATATTTTCTTTAACAGGCATTTTAAGCTTTTGCTGCGAATGCTCAAGCGATGAGAATGTTTGCTTGCAGCCAGCCTACAGATCTGCTTGCAGCTGCGCAGCACCCAGCATATTCTGCAAGGGGCAGAGACGTGGCGAGGCTCTCCTCAATCCCTCTGACATGTCTCAAACTGCTAGGAATGTTATCAATCAGGGGTGCTCGCGTGCACACTCACGCACACCCATACAGACAGTGAAATTTATCCCCCGATTCACTTTACTATCAAGGTAATTACGTAAATAGCTTTTGAACTGTCAGCATCTGTCTTTCAAAGAAAAATCAAAGAAAACAACGTGCGAGTACAAAGCCTGGAAGACACAATAATATTGTATTACATTCATATCATTAACTACGGTTACAAAAGAAAAAAAAATCCTCCTGTATCTACAAAGCTTTGTAGGGGGGAAAAAAACACATTAAATGGAAATAAGAATATTTGGAAGTACTCTGTATTCAAATAATGTTAAGATGTATAATAATAATAATAATAATGCACTATAGAGCATTTTTTTAATTTCAAAGCATAAGCTAATTGATCTTCTTAAAGACTTTGAGCAGGTAGAAAGGTAGTGGTATGCATTACTTTTTTTAAGAGAAAACTGACGTGTGAAGTTTTTAGAAACTTGCCTGAAGTCATTCTTAACTTTACGCACTGTAAGCCATTTTATTGCTGGCCTCGCTGAAGTCACCAGCAGAACTATTCCAGTAAGGCCAAGAATTTCCCCCCTGGCTTTAACAGGGATACCTGTTAAATAGATAATTAAATCTTTGCTTGACCCAGTTTGATACCAGGTAGGGTTCTAGCCAAAGGGACCCTATGAATGAAGCAATTATTGACGCCATCCAACTAACCAAGCAACAGAACCATGCCACAACACAGTTTCTGTGTAACTTTACTCTGATGTAACATCAGTGTGATGAGGACATAACTACAACCCATACATCAGCTAAAAACTGAGTCACCTCCAAGCATTTCCTGCAGTGGTGTGGTTTTTTCAGTGTGATTTTTAAGCCAGGGACATAACAGTTTTGATACAAAATTGAAAAAGAGCTGAGAAGGAGGTTTTTCAAACTGAACAGCCTATTAACTAAGCTGTCCTCAGAAGAATTAAACTCCTACTAGCACTAACGTTATTATATCCAAAGAATAAACAAAAATATCAGCAGTCCATAAAATATCTTTTCTTGAGGGTTTTATTCCAGTATCTTTTCTTCAGAGTTTCATTCTCATCCCATTGTCAACTATTTTTCTCTCCCCACCCCCCACCCCTGTTTTAACTTTGCTCTGCCACATTAGAAATCCAAACCCAACATTACTCTGCTCAGTAGGGAAATCAGGAAAGTAAAATAGACAGGCCACCTAGTCGTCTTCTACTTAAAAGCAAACTAATCTTTGTGATGCTCCCCCCCAAAAAATCTACTTGTAACATAATAATTTTAAAGAGGAGTATTCTCCCCTTGCTGCACAGATGGCCGTGCTGCTGACGTCACCTGAAGTTGTATATGTGAGGCAATGGGGAGCTGATGTTAGGTGCCTTCAGGAAACTTACTCTGATAAACAGATCTAACTGGCTGAGGTAAGTTCAGAATTTAAACTCTTCTTTCCTCTGTCTTTGAACAGAAATGTCAAATGTTTATGACCAAGCAATGAGTATATACTTTAAATTATGAGTACATACTTGCTGGTATGTATTGGTGGGTGGATGTGGGTATGTGCTTGTGCACGTGTGCAGACTCCCTTGATGCTTCCCTAATCAATACTTCAGAGAGTGTTTTATTATGGACTGGCACATAGCTTTTCAGGCCAGTAAATCTTGGAGCTGTCAGGACATAAACATCTAAAAACTGGCATTTTTCATTAAGTATTTAAGCCAACTTTACTACACAATGACTGCCATCACTTACAACTACCTACCTTGCTAAATTAAATTACTTCATCTGATTGATATGGGAAGTCAGCATAATAAAACAAAACTTTCTGACTGCTTTTTACTCAGCAAGCCAGAGCCACCAGAAAAAGAAACAAGGAAAGAAAAAGCCCAGAATTCAAACTGATTTGTGTGTACCTACAGACTTCTGTAATGAATCTTCTGTTTGACAAATAAAAATCTTTTTTAGAACAGCAAGCTAGAAGGAAGTTATTTATTTCAGCATACGGACAGTCTTAATCTTTTAGGTTTCAGTGGAAGACTTTGCAGAATGAATAAAAACAAATGATGAACAATTACCATCTTTTGCCATTACTACCCTCAAGAATTAATATTCTGTGGGGACAAAAACTTAGCCGTCTGCTCTATAACAGACCAGCACATTACTATTTCGCAACGCTGGAAAGAAGTTGTCACTGAGTAGTCTTTATTTGCTGTCAGAAAAAGTTTTGGTACAGTAGACTACAAACAAAGCTTGGTATTCAACCAGGTTAGTAACTTATTGTCAAGGTTACGAAAGGAATAGACAACATTTGTATTGAGACTATTTCTCAGAGGTTATTCATTGTTTTACTGTCTAGACAACAAGCTAGAACGAGCCTAGAGAAATAGCATTTGCTGTTGGAATTTTATGCAGCAGCAGGAAAAACAGTAAAAAATACGTATGTGTATGTATATTTGCTTTGTTTTGACAAACTGGTAGTTGTAGTTCAGCAACATTCATCTCTATCAGCACATCTTTCAGGTAATTCTAGTACAAAGAAGAACTGCTTTAGGTCCCTTTTGTCATCCAACCCTCCAGATGATTTTTAAATATAGTGGTTTGGCCTCCATATGTTCAAACAAAATAAAGCCATTGGCATTTGCTACTTTAATTAGTTCAATTTTATTCTATTTTCTCTATTAATAATCACTTCTTAAAAATAAATGTTGTATTAGATTTAAATAGAACCTGATTTTTTCTGCTCAAATTCAGTACCTTTACGTAAAAAAAAAAAAAAAAAATCCGGAACAGCCCGAATTTGCTGCTTTGTCACAAATTCACATTTTTTGCATTTTAGATGCTTTAACAAAGATTCCTCCAACCCTCCTTCCACAGATACTACCCTCAACTAACCTCCCATTCTAGGGTCAAATAGGAGCTGCTCCATCCAGTCACAATCTCCATTTCAGGCTTCCATTTGGCCTGAAAGAAGTTCTGCGTTGGTGTGGCTCAATTGGCACTGTCTGCTTCTCTGCAGCCTGAGAGTATCATATTGCACTGTGATCAACCTCCACTATTTCGGCAGCTGCCAAATTTCCTCTCAAAAACTTAGGTTCCCCTGTGTGCCACTGCGCAGGTTCCCTCCCCCCCCCAGCACTTTTGAAATATTAACAAAGGACTAAAGCTCACTGCCAGCAATTTGCTACTATTAAACACCCCCAAAAAATAAACACAAAGAAGATACTAAGTAGGTTGCAATATTGAATTTATCACAGTTAAAAGCCAACAACCAGACATCTTACCTCCTTCACTTATGACTCTCTCACCCTCCTTCTCTCCCCAATCCAAATACAATACTATCCACAAAAAATAATGCAAAACGTCCACATCTGACACAAGTTTGCAAACATTTTTCAACCATTGATTTGCAAATGCAAAATTCACACGGCTCCCAAGAAAGTGTGCAGCTTTCACACATCTCCTGGGGATCTGTGCTTTATTAGTCAAAGGTTTAAACCCAGTATGTTCCCCATGAATAATCTCTCTCCCCCTTCCCCCTCCTTCCTCCTGTCCACATCTAAATGCAGAATCCCCAGCTTCCTTGTCTTCAATTTACAGATTATGTGATCCAAAGTGTCACTCACTGGATTACTGCACATAACCTGAGCACTACCCGAAGCTTACTTGTCTTCAACTTGTCCAGCATTACTTAAATGGAATTATCCGCCACAATCCATATACCGAATCTGCATAGCTCACTTATCTCAAGATTCTGTGTGTCACCTACCAGATTATCCGTTTTAATCCATACATTGAATCTACATAACATACGTCTTTAATTCATGGGCTCTGATGAGCTATAGTATCACTGAATGGATTATTTCTCTTTATCCATTATTGGCAGTCATAAGACCGTTCACTGCATACTCTCTCATGCCCCATCTTCCGAACGTATAAGCAAAATTAGAGTCTTCAGCAAACACAGCTCTATCACACATCAAACACAGCTTGATACAATACCTGCACTGATACTTTCATGTAACTTGGAACCCAGTTTCTCGATCAAAACAAATGTCTGTATTATCATGCATTAAAGATTAGGATTGGTATGCTAATCTTGCTTTCAATTACACTCATAAATCTGTCGTTACTCCAGTACAGTCTTTGGAGTCACCTAGATTTAAGTGGATACAACGAAGAGCTGATTTTACCCTAATGATGATCCCTTTCACAGTGAGTGCAGAAAACACTTCACCTGAGTTGTTTAGGAACTAATCTGTACAATCAAAAGGATTTTCAAACAACAAAAAAATTATCAGGTTCAGGCTTGCCCGGTCTTTCTTGAGAGATTCAGGTGCAATCACTTGTTAACAATGCCTTCACTTCAATAGAAAACCAACTCAGAAAGATTAGAAACAAAAGTCAGTTTAGCCTTTTGTTCCATGCACCTATTCAAAATTAGCTAAGTGGAGAACATATAAAATATGCATTATTATTTCTTGACAACTCTTGATAAGCAAGAGATGGACAAGATTAGCAGAAAGGCTTTGTGTACACCAGGGAAGTTTTAAAGAGAGTTCTCATCGTAGTTAAAGCTGCCTCACTCACATCAGCGTTGGCAGGTCTGTGCACCTCATGATGCATGTGGCCACCTGGGGGGCCAGCACCATTCCCTGAAGTCTGCTCAGAGGAGGCCCGACACCAGTGAAATAGAAGTTTCATGTTAATTTTCTAAATATAGGGATGGCCATTGACATTGAAGAGCATGGAAATATACTTCTTCTACCTTTTCCCGTCAACGGCCCACCCTACATGCTGCATCTGCTGCAGTCGGTAACATTGCTTTGGAGGAAAGCAACCACTGTCACCCTGCAATGCACAGGCATCAGGCGGCTACACTGAAAGCAGAAAGGGGGTATAATTTTCCTTCCTGTAGATGATCGGTTGGAGACCTGAAGTTCTCTCTGCTCCACTGAATCCAATAAACTGCATTATCCATGAATAATCCAGAGGGCTTTTGAGCCCTGTTCTTGAATATGATGGATATAAGTACGTTTGAACGGGCTTTAACCAATTCAATATACAGTTTTACAGCTTTATTTTAAAATATTCCGATTTAACGGCATGTTTTGTGGGTTTTACTATAGACTGACTTGTTTTGAACAGAGTAAAAATTCCATGGATTTCAAAACAAAATTTCTTAAGAAATTTCCAGTGCCAAACTTGTATTATTTATTTAGCCCGAGACTACCTCTCTAAACAAACAGAGGCATTTGAGTTAAAATTTCTACAGATATGAAAGGCTCCAGATTTTGCCCCATTTTAAGAGTATTCCCTTGCAGTACCTTTCAGTCAAGCCCTGTAATGAAATATTACATTTCTTTTTCCATTAGTAGCTGGACATATATAGATCCTTCTAACTGTGATCTTGAAGTTTGCAGTTAGACCTCTGCAGATACTCAGTGATGGTTCTCCCATTTTACAGGCATGCAGAATAAGAAAGGGGGGCTTAAAGTAGCTGCGGAAAGTAACAAAGCAACTAAGAGGAACAATTGAATACAAAATGTGGGAGTCTGGTGACTTCCAGCCACTCACCAACTCCCCTATTTTTAATAAAATATTACTGCTTTCTAACTTAAGAGAAATAACACTAATAGAAAATAAAGTCTTCCGCTTCATCTCCCTTTCTTTTAATCTCTCCCAGAGAATAAAACTCAATGGTAATAACACAGACTTGGGCATTAACAATATGTAGCCTAGTGCTGAGACTTTAGCACATGACATACTAAAACTCCCCCAGATCTAATGAAAAACACAATGAAATTTTGAACAGTTAAATGGAAAAAACTATTCAGTGCATAAGACAGTTGGGCAGTACAGCTTCTAGTGCTGTCCACATTCCAGGGTGTATTAATAATAAGATACTACTTGTGCGGGATTTCCAAATATCACTAATAGAGAAATGAGGGGGGGGAAAAATGCAGCTGCCAGGCCAAATATAGAGAGAAGTTAATTAAAAAATCACAACTGGAAAACTTAGTAACTCTACGTTCCTATAGAAGGACAAAAACATTTTCAAGCATAATATATGTGTGTTTGTACACGCGTATGTGAGTATAAAGCAGCTCAACTTGCACACCTTTCATGTTGCCTCACTAAATACAGCTGCAATACAGCTGAGCCATTGTTTGTTGGCCGCTCATGGCTGGCGGTGCCATGAAAACCGCATTCCTGGGCACTAAATAATCAGCCTGCCTGACCCCCCAAGAACCTGTAAGTCAAATTCATTTACCCCCAGAGGGCAATGCTCTATTGTATCCTCCCTCCTTTCTAGCCACCTAGGAACAATGGACAATAATTGCAACTGTCACGGCAGTCAGTAGGAAAAATAAACCAGTGCCTGTTTTCACAGCTTACTGCCAAACCTGATCCAAACACCTAATAACCATGCCCCCAACCATAGAACCACAGTTGCACTAAAAAGCCTCAGAAGTGAGGCTTTTGAACAGAGCTACAGAACAATAACTTGACTTGTGTTCAAAATATGAAGCTAAAAAACAAAAATTAAAGCAAAGCAAACTCTTCTTTGAGGCTGTGCTGTTGCTCCCCATCCTCCCCCCGGGCAAGACTGAAAGGACTGTTGATTTCTTTCGTGCTAGCATATAGCCGCTGCTGCCGCTTTCAAGTTTAGCTTGTGAAAGGGAAAGAGAGGAAGAGAGAAAAAAGACTGCCCTCCAACAGAACAAGATCATAGGGACCGGGAACAGACTGCCTTCTCAGTGCACAGCACTTTTCAGAGCAGCTTTACCAAGTCCAAAGGCAGACAAGAATCACTGGGAGTCCTTCTAAAGGCTCCAGCATATCAAGAGTTAAAGAGGCTCCAGACAACATGCAAGAACTGCTGAAATACACACCCAAAAGTGGATATGAAAGCCGCTTGTGTACTTTGGGCCTGAAACATCTTAAAGATGCATCAGTTCATGGCAGATGATGATGTTATTTTAAAACAATATGCTTTTAAAACCCAGAATTCGCAGATAAACCCAGTGGCTACCCTACCTCTTTATGACCTGTTGCTTTACACACATGGAGAAAACGTGCTCGGCAGGAATAAAGAACCCAGGGTTTGGCCCTCTGTTATAATAATAATAATAATATCTCAGCCTATTTGGGGCCGAAGCACTATATTCTGTTAGAAAGTTATTCTACATATGTAACGAATATGTATTTTTGAATTACAGCCTCTTAGGGAGAAGCAAGTGGCATTCTTTCCTACTTGTGTAAGTCAGTGGACTAGCGCAAACTAATGCCGGTGGCTTATAAGTGACAAGCTGGAAGGCACATATAATTAAAATAACACTATCTTTGCACATGTACCAATACATTAACCTCTGAGAGCATGTCATGTTGTATTCTTTACTGAATATTGCCCACGTCTTGCGCAGAAGGCCCTTAAACCTGTCAGGCACGAGGTTTGGGAGCCTGCCTGAAATGAGGATCTTGGTATCAGGGACAACATTAGTAAGCAAACAAACCAAAAATAATAGAGAGAAAGGAAATCTAGTTTATAAACATAAAGGAAGGGTTTAATTTTAATCTCATTCTACTTTCACATTTCCAAAACAACATTGGCTTGGATTTTGCTACTCCAGATGTACACCGATATAAATGGGAGAAGAATCGGAGTCACTGTTTCTTTTCAGAGTAATAATGGCTGCTCTGAAAACTAAAATTTTTGACACACATCTATTTTGAGTTAGTTCCTCATCACAAGCACTGAGGAAGAATTATAAAAATACTAAATTACATGAAAACAAACAACTACAGGTTCCCTAAAATGACCTCACATATATAAAATGGGGAAATATCTTGGCAAAGCAGAAGCTACTGCTGCTGGAGAGTGGTCAAATTTTGTCATTTTCCTTCTGGAGTATGGCTTTAAAAGAACATGCTTTAGTGCACAGATGTTGTACGCTGTCTTTTAAAATCTGCACTGGCTAATTTCAGTACCTAGAGGTATCATTACACAAACTTTGCCTTTTTTTTTCTCCCCTACACGCAGAAAAGTCAAAAAAAATCTACATCATCAAAATCTGTCCAAAAAATTAACAAGGACTTCTGATCACCCTCAGACTTCAGAAGCTGAGCTCTGCTATACTCTGATACCACATAAGCCTGTGTTTGATATGTGAATTGACTTTTTTTTCTGATCCAGCAATAAGATGTGTCCTCTTATAACACAGAATGATATATGCAACAAAAGCTTTACGTAAGTTCATTCACTTAGGGCAATATACCATTTCATTTATTTATATTATCACAGATGGACAGCATACATTTAATTTAAGCCCCAAATTATGATGTTTCAAGGGGAGGGGAAGAGGAGCAAACAAACAAAGTTCCATAAAGCCAGTGATATCTGTATACTCATTCCCAATTTGCTTTAGCACAGAAACAGCGTTACCTTTTATTTCTCCAAAGTTCCCTGATCCCATGGCAAGAAGCTTGTCTTTCCAGTCCTTTGATAGTAGCTTTTCAATACTGGGAGTTTCTGAGTGAAGGGGGGGAAAAAAAATGTAAGCAAATCAACATGACTCTCTCCACAACAGAACTCATTAAAAGTCTATCTGCTAAAAATAAGGCCAACCCTGTTCTGGGCCCCAGTTCGTAATGACTTCATCAACAAACTGATAAGAGGAGAGGGGAAAAAAAAAAGGGGGAGGAAAAAAAAAAAAAAGAATGTGTTTTGTCACCTGCTGTTTCAAAACCATTAGCTTTTTCCTCTTGTGGAACAAAGCCCCGGTAATTCTGTATGACAATGGGCACATATAAACCTGCAGTTCATTGTTTTTCAATTTGGTGAACAAGTTTCTGCCTATAATGGATGCCTGTCAATTTCTGGGTGTTAGTCTGCAGTCAAAAAATAATTATGTTGATAAAATGCAGAGTAAAGAGAGAGAGAGAAAGAGAGAGAGAAGCAAAGAATTAGCTCCTAAATCTGCTACATGTAATTATATCCCTCTGAGTGTTTACAATTACATCCACTTTATAATGTGTGTTTAAACATCGTGTGGTGGTAAGCATACTGTGGAAAGATTTTCCAGTAACACGCACATCATAAATAATAATAAAAAGTTGGGTATGAAAAAAAGCTTTAAAAGATTGCAAAATCTAGAGGGAGAAAAGGCATTGCTTAGAATGGAAACCCATTATTTGCTCATTTCAGATTCTATCACTTCCTTTAAAAATAAAATAAAATAAAATAAATTTGTTCAGTATTTTCAGGAAAAATGCAGTGAGGGTGTGGATGGGTCTGATATTTATGTCTGTAACTCTTGTATTCTGACCTCTTTTTGTGTAGAATTTTAATGCATAAGTAAATATAAATGCTAATAAAATTCAGAGAACATTAAACTCAATTCCAAACAATGTAATTGTATATTCTTGTCAGCATTTAGATGGGTACACAATTACAATAGCTTTCAATCCCACGATTAGCACTGCATTCAGTTAGAAAATGGAGTGTACTAAAAGATAAGTGTCCCAGTATGCGCCATCTAAATAACAATACCCACACTTATTATCTGGATCTAAGACATATACTGCTATTCTCCACATTTGTGTTTATGTGTATTTGTATTTGTTCAGGCATTTGTTTACCCCCTACCAGGAGCATAAAGGGAGTACATGTTAACTTATCAAAGGGACCGTCTGGCCTAGAGACCATACAATTATTAGCAACTGGTTAATTTTCCCCACAGTAAAAACCATTATGAGCAACCTTCATTATCTTGTTTGGCTAATTCTGCCTCCTTTCTTGAAGCCCCAACTTAAAGCTCCGAGGAAGCAGCGCTGCACTACCTTGGCGAGGCTCTCCGGCGGGCTGGCTCGCCGGGCTCTCCCCGCACACCGGGCGGGCTCCGGGCGCGGTTACCGTGGCCTTTTTCCCTCTCTACAGAGCATTTGTCACACCCGAGGAACTGAACGAGCACAAACTCCCGTTAAACCAACCACACGCACTGTAATATTAATGCATAAATAGCTGCAGTGACACGGGCACACGGATGCCCTCTTGCTTTTCGCGCACCCCCCCCCACACCCCCCCCCGCACATGGGTGTGCGCAGGCAGACACCCGTGCTCACACACATCCCCACGCCTGCATCTCGCAGGGCGCTGCGAGCGTAGCAACGAGCCGGATCCCATTTACAGCAGAAGAGATGATTTTTTTTCCCCGTAACATTTTTATACACGTTGCCACGCTCCAATTTTCTCCTCTATAATCGTGTGCTTCCTGCTCTTTGAGCGGTAGGCTCTCGCAGGAAGGGTCGCTCCTTGCGCTAACCACGGACTCGGTCATCCAGGATTGCCTGAATGCAAGTTTTCTGTTAGAAACCCTAAAACTGCAATTAAATCCTAACGAAATAGAGGGGAGAAGCTGCAGTGCAATGAACATTTCTGTGCCGGGGCTGACGATACGGAGATGCCGCCACGCTCTAGGCACTTGCACAGCTACTGCTGAAGTTGGTACGTCCCCTGTAAGCACCCACGAAGGAAACTATTTTTCCAAACGTATCTGAATAGGTCAAATAAACGCCGCCGTTTGCTTTTTTTTCCCCTGCGCTTTTCTAAAAATTCTCGAGTACCGTGTAAACAGGCCAGACCAAATGCGGTATTTGCAGTAGAGGGCTGTCAGTCATTAAAAGCTAACAAACCTTTGCAAAGCAGGAATGCGGCAATAGAAATCCATTGTGAGCTGACAATAGGCTCCAGAGCCTCCAGGCACCAAAAGCAGCCCGTCTTACTTTTAAGTCTATTGTCAGCAAAGTCCACGACAAAGCTTTTCCCCTGCAGCTAGACAAAATATTCGCCGTGGTGCGCTCGGAAAGAAACAGAAGTCTTCTGTCTAACTTGCCGCGTTAAAGCAACAGTAGCCGCTCACCGGGGCTGCCGGGATCCCCCGGCCCGGGCCGCGGCAGAGCCGCCGCCGCCGCCCGGCGGGCTGCCTGCCTGCCTGCCTGCCTGCCTGCCCGCCCGCCTGCCCCCCCCGGCCCGCCCCGCCGGGGACGGGGCTGCTGAGCGGCGGGGACCGCGCTGAGCCACCGCTGCCGCCGCTCGGGGAGCGGCGCCGGGACGGGGCCCGGTGTTACTTTGGGGGGGGGGGGGGGGGGGGGGGGGGGGGGGGGGTTGAGGGGCAGCTTTGTCAATAAAAATCTTACTGACTTAGCGGCGGCAGAGTCCCCAGCCGGAGGACTCGTGTTACAAATGAGTATCCCTGCAACCTGACTCCGCCGGTGATGCCGGGAGAGCAGCGGCAAACAAGCGGAGAATAATGAATGCGATGGACGGCCATGTATCAATGACTGAATTTCTGCGAGAATGGTAAAGATCTCAGTAGGAAATCATGATTAGAGATGTGAAAGGCCAAATGGCAAAATCCCAATAGTAACAATGCATCTGTTCATTAATGTGCGAATATGAGTAATATGAAAATTTAACACAATTATAAGCCCCTCAGCAATCCTGATGGCATAAAATAGATTGTGGTGATCTAATCAGCGTTTCCCCTGTTGAAATACTGTATGTTAACTATTTAAAATAATATTATATAGTTTTTTCCTTTAAAAAAACCCATGTAATCATATTTAATTGATGTAGTAACTTAGTTTCAAACCTCTCTTGACTTGAACCGCAATTTTTACATAAGGCACTTCAACAGAATTTTGATATAGAATCAGCAAATAATTGTCCTTCTGCTAACACTTAAAAAGAACTTTAATTCTGAAAGACAATAGCTTCCCCACCCCTATAGCTTTATAGAGCTAAAGAGCTAAAGAGCTATATTAAATTACAGCTAGTTTAATTCTATTATGTACCATGTTAACATATTGTACTTACATAAAATATGCTATTCATATTCTCAACCTATCACATTTCAGTAACTGCTTGTGAAATACATTATGCACCATATCTTGGAAACAAATATTTATTATGTCATTTATCTACCCCATTAAAAAAAGATTTGAAATTTACACATCTTAAATAAAAATAACTGTTTAAAAGGTTACAACTGTAGAGCTTTCATGAATTATACAGAGACAAAGTCATCTTTTGTTCAGTTTTTTTTAGACTTCATTGGGAAGATGATGCTCTCAAATTAAGAACAGAAATAAACACTGTATCTTGTTTGCAAAGCACTTGTTCTCTGGATTCATTAGAAAGTCAGTAAAACTTTTAATGCTTGCACAGATAACGTGCAGCTTGAAATTGGGAAAGGTGGCCTGCACACAGGAACTGCTATTCCTGATCCCTACTCCAACACTTACTCTCCTCTTAGATTCACCAGGACAATGTTGCTACATCGAAAATCTGAACTATGTTGTGACAGATTTTGGATCTGCATCAGGACAACTATGTATCATGATAATCTGTATTAGCATTTCCAAAAAGCTATACACAGTGCGCTCTGTCACTGAGTACCATGACTCTTCAGAACGTCTCCTAATTCCATCTCTGAGAGGAACCCGGGATTAGCCCCACTTCTTCTTCTGAGCCCCACTTGAGCTGAGAAGACCCCCCCCCTTACCTATTTGCAGCGTAGGTCCTACAGCACACAGTAAAACAACTCCAAGTCTATCCGCAGCACAGTATGAATACATTTACAAAAGAGCTGTCCATGGGTTGTTTGTGAACAGTAATTCATTAATGTTTGGGAAACATTTTTGTTCCAGAAACACTATGAAAAGTGTTAAGTGTTGTTATAGAAGAGGATTATGGGTAGGGCACCAAAGAGAAAGACCAAGACGGAAAGAGTAACAGGAATCATTAAGTAAATGGTGGCGAAGAGGAGACTGACTGAATTAATAGAGATACAAATTAATCCACAAAAATGATTTCTGCTGTCTCTATTCAGCACATTTATCAGTCATTAGCTCCTTCTAGAGATATTTACGGCGCATTTTGTTTTTCTTCTTTCACCCTTGCCTCTGTTGCTTGCATATGCTTCTTCGCATCACTGCGTATGGCAATACCCACTGGTGAATGGCCCTCCGACTGTGCCAGCCATTGTGGCAGCAGCACACTGGCTCCTCGGTGCCCCCCGGCCCCGCCGCTCTCCCTCCTCCCCTCCCTCCCTCCCGTGCCAAGCACCATCGAGGCTGACTCCCTCATCTACAACAATGAAACCTGGAGACTGATGCCAGCAGCCAGTAATTCTCACGCAGGCCTTCAGCGCACGGAATTAAACCACTTTCTCGGTGGTGTAATAGCCCCACGTTAACTGCTCTGATTTGCATGTACAGATGCACGTGTGCATTGATCTGTACATGCTGGGCACACATACACATATGCTGAATTGCTCTGACAGTACTGGAAAGCAAAGCATCTAAGTAAATTAACATAAAATTGCTTTTTAATCTAACTTTTTGTATGCTAACAAGCATGCCACTGTCCCTCTACTTCTGTATTTGATGTTTAAATATAGCTTTATTGACTTATTTGCTTAAAAGACTTAAAGTTTTCACACTGAGAAAGGAGCGGTTTGTTTCCAGGAAGTGGCCGAGGCTACAAAGCCGTAATAAGAGGCACCATTTTTAGCACTGTCTGCTAGACTTCTACTTAATTTAGTCTACTTCCAGAAGTTGTGTTAATTTTTTCAGGCATTGTAACTCCCCTTTGGGAGTGACCTAATCCTACTCTCAATTCAGTGGCAGTGCAGATGCACGTGTACCTGAACCTGCCTCGGCAGCCTTCCAAAAACGCAGTCCCACAGCGCAGCGTTCCCTTCAGGCCTAACCTCTCCGGTAGCTCTTTTCAATCCATGTTCCAGAGTCACAGTCCTGGAAATCTACTTATAAAACCTTAGAATGGTCTTCACTGCCAAATCTCTTCCTATTACCTCTTTCTGCTCCTGCTGATTATTTACTAAAAGCAAGCTTCGGTCTCATGCAGCTGCCTGCTTCCAGAGAAAGGCATGTAATTCCATCACGCTGTAACAAGGTGCGGGACAGGGGCTCTCCACATGAGGCACTTCCACAAGAGCCATATTTGAAGAGGAAAGGGGAGAGCAAAGCTCTGACATTATAAAGAGACAACTATGAGAAAAGGGAAGGAGGCTGATGTAAGTCGACCACAAGAGAGGAACAATATGAGTCCTGGAGCCTCCCACTTGCGTGGTGTCTTGGTGTCTGAGCATGGGTGCTCTCCCAAGGAGATGCCCAAAGTGCTCCCTCCTCCGTAACTACGGTGAACAGCTCTTGTCCTGGGATGAAAGAGAAAGACTCCTTAGAACAAAGTAGAAGAAAGATGTTTGGCCTCAGCAAGGATGATGACATGAAGTGTAGCAGAGTGGAGAGAAGCCAGGAGTTGCTCAATACCCAGCCAGACCACCAGACATTTCCTGCCAACACATGTCATTCCTAGAGGAAGGAGTATTTGGTCGGCACAAATGATCATGAATAAACTTTAGCATTGGCTGATATACCTTCCACTTCTGGCAAGCACCTTCCTTTATATTATGAAAGAGCTGGCAAATACCCTCCATCCATTAGTCACCCTTTTCTTCTGCTACAGTCATAAATATGTTACACCTGTTGGCCACAGTTCCACTCACTGTTTCTACAACTCTCACCTATCGACGTGCCACCCCACTGGCATTCTGTTCTGCGTTCATGCACCACAACAAACCCTTTCTGGTTTAAATCAGGAAACAAGATTAAGGGCAGATTTCCACTCTTCCTTTAAAAGAGCAGACAAGCACATATACAGACACAAGATATTTCTCTTTTTATGCACCCGTTTTTTATTACGAAGGTCTTACCTATACAAAATCAGAAACAATTTTCATATCAAAAAAAATAAAGCAACTATTATGAAGCAATGGTTGGTATCAGCAGGTTACATAGACATACAGCATCTGCATACACATATGGTTCTCCATCAACAGAATCATGCTTTTAGGGAACTACTTGCAGCTAGGCAAGACACTATGAATCATGAGCAGGCACAACACAGAATGTATTTAAATTTGGAAATCAAAGACCACACAACATACATTTTTCTCTTGCCTTCCAGGAAATACCACAATTTTTCACCAGTCTAAAAGCATTTTAAACTTTTGGAGAAGACACTAGGAAACACCTCTATAAAAGTAAGTATTGTTCAAATGTAGGACCTAGTTGCTCAGGTGTGATAAGCAAAAATGTGGTGTTAAGTACAATACTACCTGGGGCTTCTCTGACTGGACAGAAAGTAGAATGCTGTTGGGTTCTTTGGTATTTTTTTTTTAATACACAAAATGTTTTTTGGTCTTTGGGCACAAACTCACAGAGCCCAACGAAATATTCAAGTTTCGATGAGATATTAGGAAGCTATGGTGCTCTGGCCAGCACATCATAGTATGACTCTTACTACACCACTCCATCACAACCACTGTGCAGAAAACAGCTGGGCTACATATGTCCATGGGTGGCTTCCAAACTTACTAAAAAGCTCCCTTCTCTGGCAGGGATAACCAGCCTTCCTGCTCTTGGAATCTCCAGTCCCACCCCAGCCACACGTTAGCTCCCATAGCATTTTATTTCGGAGGACAAAATCAACTTCTGTATCCACAGATGACTGTAGTTACCTGTGGTGCACAATGACATCAGGTTACCATAGTATTCTTGTTGCACATACTTGCATAGTTTTGTGCATGCTTAATAATACAACAGTTGTTTTCAAGTTACTGGCTCTCTTTTGCAATACCCATCATGCTGCATTAATGAAGTATACACTATATGAATGATAAGACCTTTTTACTGTGATTTCTGGCACAAGAGTACTGCTTCTTGTGCTAAAAAAAATAATTCACATAGCCAGAAAAGGTTCCATAGCACAGTAAATAAATTATTCAAGATTTTAAAATCGAAATCAGTAATCTATGAATGCCACTAAAAACATGATTTTACTCTATCTACAAATATACAAGCAGTTATTTTTACAACTGCTTACCAATGCATACTGCCAGTCTTACAAGAAAGTTACCTAAAAACACAAGGACGTTTATTAGGAAGAAAAGGTTAGAATAGTCTTCAGATACACTATACTACCAGTTGCTGAACTAATTATCCCTTAGGATGTAAGCGAGGAGCCAGCAAACCACAGCACAAGGCAGGAAAACCTGGCTAAGCAGGACAGGGGGAGGGCACAGGGACTTCTTAAGCTAGGTTTGCGGCCAAAACCAGCATCTCATTCAACTACACCCTCAGGAACAGTCAGGCTATTGTCTGAAATTTTTATAGTTTCCATCACCTGAATGCACTGGCAGTTGCACTGTTAGCTGTATACTTTTCAGGCTGTCTTGTTTCAACAAATGGTCACCTACTCCACAAGCAGTGTCACACTCCAGATATGACATGTACAATGCAAAGGAATCAAGCCTGTCATGTAATACCTTCTGCCAGTCCTTCAATCTCCCAGCAGCAGAGTCTATGTTCATTTTGGGGTTACACAGGCAACAGTCAAGATTTGCTCAGCTTCCATCCCCTTTACTGGTACACAGCTTCGGGACAGAGTCTGCTTTCAGAATGTGAAAAATTCAGGTATTTCTAAAAGTCTGTCTGTCATACACTCTTCTGGACTGACAATGTCTAGGTCAATAAAATGTCCACGAAGCCCTTCTGAGGCCTGCACACCCGATAAAAAGACCTCTTTCACGAACACAGCGTTGAGTCAGGGAACAAGCCTGCATCCCCGCTCTCACCTCAGAACAACAGGGAATTCCAGCTCAATCTCTGTTATTTCCAGCACGCTAACTTGTAGAGTACATACTTCATTGCCTTACATACCTTAGTGACAACAGACCCCATCAAGGCTACTAAGTGTACGTCGACTGCTCTCTAAACAATAATAATCTAGGGTTGCAAGCTGCTATATGGTAATTGCCACCTGTTCCACTGTTGTGGGGTTGGCAATCATATTTGTGTACCAGGGCAGCTGGACAGTGCCGTGCTCCACTCTCACCTCCGTGAATCTGGCCTTCCACGTCAAGCCTGGAGCCACTGCTGGTTGCCTCAGATTTGTCTGGAGATGGGGCTGCGTTACTTTCAGGATACCCCCAAAACCACTACAGCTTAATTATTCTGAAGAAACACTGGAACAGCGTTGTTTGTAGTCACTGCTCAGTTACCCTCCATCTAAATCCTTGTCCTTGCAAATACATAGCAGGATATGGCCAGTTCAAGAGTTGATTCAACCTCTGCCTTTCCCATTTCTGCAGCAGAGCAACTGTGTCCCCCAGAGAAGGGCACACTGAGGCAGTGTGAATGGCACTGGATGCCATGCACAGGACAATATATCTTTTGTCACTGAAATTTGTTGGGACTCAGTGCTTTCGATTCCCAAAGGCATTCAGGAGCATAAATCTCATTCTGGAAAGGAATTAGGCTCCGACTGCCTTTGGAGATCCAGGCCAGTGAGCTGGCCGAAAGAGCCGATCGTGAACACGTTCTGCCAAATGCAGCATTTCACTGGCACAACTGTTGCTGGAACATCTTTTTCAGCCTACACAATCTTTAGAATGATCCCAAGTCCCCACGACCACCGTCTTCTTCGCCCCTAATTAAATTGACAAGAATGAAACAAGTTATTTAACCTTACCAAACTTAAAAAAAGTTAAATTTTAAAAATGTTCCCCATACTTTCCTGATATACAAAAAATAAATTAATAAATGAAACAGAGTAACTGACTTTCAAACACCTGAGCAGCAACCTTTTCCTTTTTCATTGATGTTACAATTATACCAGTAGGAATCCTTATGAAAAGACGGGCAACAGTAAAATAAAAAAACACCCTCTCCTACACATCAAAAAACAGAATTTTGTCTTAATCTGTGTTCTTCAACTTCCTAATCCCTCTTTAATTCCAGGCATCTCTAAATGAAAGAAGGAATTGATTTTCTCCACCCAGCAAAAAAACCTGTGTCAGTTGACAGAAGGAGGCACTATACTAAGCCTGAGCTTCACTGAAATTCTGAAACCACAAAGATGTTTTAATATTTCCAGAGACTATTTCAAGAGTAACAACATAAAAACAGAGACATCTGGAATTAAATACCATTAAATTTCACTTCAGTTTTATTTTTCTGTCTCAGTTGGACAGAGATACTCTACTGAAATACATATTCCCCTGAAATACATTTTTGTATTAGTGCTACCAACAGAGCCAGTTTCTAATTAAAGGGCCATAATATCTTGTTAATATTAACAGAGGGCAATGTTTTTGGTCTGCTAATTTTCTACATCTTTAGCATATCCTTAATAAGCAAGAGGGCTTAAAAAAAGCATTCAACAAGATGACTATACACTAAGTTTTTATGGGTATTGACACATCATTAAAGATGTTCTAAGGAGATTCCACGGTTTATCCTTTGACAGAAACGATCTTTTGTGCTGACCTGTCTCTTTTTAAGTAATTAAATGCTTTCTCGAAAAAACCCTAAAACAAAACCCCAAGAGAGCCAAAAAGTATATAATCTAAATAACCATAAAACATAAATTGAGAACTGCAGTGTTTGGCTAGAATTTCAAGGAAATCCTTCTGAAGCTCAACTAATTCACTTCTCAAATCCTAAATTCAACAGCAACAATGTAACCCTACACGTAGAGTTACCACAGCATTTTTACCTGAAAATCTCAAAGCAACATTTTTAAAAATGGAAAAAAAATTAGTCCTGAAGTGCTCATAATTTTCCTCAAAATGACAAAAGCAAGGACTATATGTGATGAAGCTGAGGAGACAATTTTCTGAATAGCCTATCTTTCAGCCCTTGCCACAGCCATCATTTCCCACCATCAAAAAGTATGCAGCTCTGGCCTCCAGATGATCAGCTGCAAAGGGAGCTGTTGATACCTGGGGCTCCATACCTCTCGGCCTTCCTTACATGTCGCCTTTACCTTGAGAAAGAGGGAAGAGGAACCTTATTTGGCAACACAAGAGAGCAGTAAAAAAAAAAAAAAAAAAAAGAGAGAGAGACAAAAGAAAGTGAAACAAGCACTGGTGTCACAAAGCCACAACTTCCGCTGTTGAGGCCTGGTTTGGGGTTTGGGGTTTTTTTTGATTAACTATCACTGCTCTCGGAAAGGGGCACGCACGGGTCCGTTCCCCTCGCCCGGCACCCCTGCGCACTCTGGGCTCCGCCAGTGCCCGTCCTGGTGAGCACCGGGGAACAGAGCTGGCGGGCCGGGGCTGGGGAGGGAAGAGCCTCACTTCCGAATGGAAGCCACAAAATGTCCTGCTGCAGCTGCGCCAAAGTGCATGTTACTGAACTAATCATCGGTTTCCACCCTCCTCCCCCACCCTCTTTTTTTTCCCTTTTTTTTTTTTTTTTTTGACAGCTGTCTTCCTATCTTCCCAACAGGTGCTATTAGGCCCTGAACAATGGCGAAGGCTTTTAAGCCACTGCTGTTGACAAGTGAAAGGGAACAACAAATGGCTCGGTAGTGCTCTTCTCCCCGGGTCACTCAACCAATGGTAATAGTTATTATTTTTATTTATTAGCTCTGCGGCACTGTCCTCCATTGTACCTCCTCCAACCTCCCCTTTCCATGACAGCAAGGAGCTTTTTAACTTTTAATAAAAATAGGCGAGCGCTTAGCTCCTGAGCTGGCTCTTTCTGTAAAGTGCACAGCTAATGAATGTTGTCCATTTAGATCTGGATAATTTATGATGTCAGCGGAGCGGAGGTGGGGAGGGCTGGATCCAGATATGGCCATTAGTTACACTGCCAGGAGTGACAGCGAGAGTAAGGGGAGGTGGAAGTTTGACAGAAAGAAGAGGTTCCCTCCCCCCCGCCCCCCCGCATTTGTTTTTGCAGGATAATTACAAGGTTAGGCGACAAATAAGACATTCCCTCTTTTGAGGTTAACGTAATTTTTCTTTACCCTTCTTAGCATTTCACTGACCGTATTATAATCCTCTTCAGAGAACAATGGCAGATGGAAGAAAACTTAATTTTCCCTTACATGAAAATGACTGCACCCATGTAAACGATACGCTCAGACCTGTTACAGCTAGGAGAAAAAAATGTGCCAAAATGTTTTCTGATCCTAATAATGAATACATGCATTCGTACACATATGTTTACTAGTTGAGGTTACTCAGTTAATAAACTGTATATAACAGATAAGCTCCATCAAATGCAAACACTGTATTGCCACTGTCCTGGCAAACCAGGTAAATATGAAGGCAAATCAGGCAATTCCATGTCCAAACAAAACCAGTAAACCACCAAGTCAGTCACCTGGAAGCGCAAATACACTTGAAAGTTGAAAATATAATGCTAAAAAGCATCAAAATATTGACATATCATGGAACTGGTTAGTTTAGAGTCATGTGTTATCAATCAAATTGAGGTAAGAGCATGTACATCTTTTGATCATCTGGACCTATTTATTTAAATTATAAGTTGACATAATTGTGTAGTGAAAGGGCTATAGTCATCAGATTGTCTGTGTACTTCCTAGAGTAAATGTGTACTATCATAATTTGATCCTAACGATAACATTGAAAGAACCACAAAATACTCATTTGGGACGTTAATAAAACCATTAAAAGGATTTAAAAAAATGAAAATAGAAAACTGAAAAGGATATCCCCCTGAAACAACCAAGAAAACACATAGTAGGCTCAGATTCCTATTCTCTTTAAAAATACGACAGACTGTTTTACCACTGGAAGTGAGAATTAAAGCACATACGCCTGATGCTAAACAACTACACATCCTGAACTCCTCTTGCACAACATATGTGAAAACAAAATCTCAATCATCGATTGCCAGATGCCAGAAAGATATGAACAATAATAACAATAATAATTAAAAAAAAAAGGATGTACACTATAAATCAAAGCTTCTGAAGTGCAGGTAGTTTCACAGTAAATCAGACTGCTAGTTGTAATGTAAATAATATTTGCATGGAATCATTATGTCAAATTAAGTAGAAATTATTAAAGCTAATGTCATCTCTGGACTTGCTTAAAATAATCTTCCAAGATTTGCACACAGGCTTCTCCACCAAAGTACAGCATTCCATCTGCCTTGACAACTTGTTCTGTTTGTTCTCACTTGTCTCCATTCATGGATTTTTTGGAATCTGTTATTTTCGGTGTAAATAGGGAGAGGAAATACATTGGGTTTCCTTTTGATAGAGCATTTTTCTTCCTGAGTTAGGGAATAACATCAAGATACACGGGTGGTTCAGCCATGTAGCAGTTGTGACAGGTAATCCCCAAATAAGCGAAGAGAAATCAGAGAAAGTCTATTATGCATAGCTCTCTAACATAATAGTTCTAGACAAGGGGAAAGGAAAGTCAGAAAGTAAAAGCAGAAAAGTCAAAGAGGGGAAAAGAAAAGAAAGACAAAGGAAACAATGCTGAGAACAAGGAAAGAACAGACTAAGAAAGGGGACTCATTTGTCAAAATCCAAAACGTACTTATATTACACAATGCACTGAAGGAGTAGGAGAGTCAGGGCAACTCTGCAGCCACTCCCTGACTATTGAAAATGGTCACAAACACCGAGCTCCCCCATTCCCCAGCCATCCAATAGATAACTGCAGCAGCCTGGGCAAACATGAAAGAGAGGAGGTAAAGAGCTGTAACATGAACTTCTGGTATCAGAAAAGGCAATAGGATTTAGATTCAAGCATAAACTATGCCTTCAAATCATTGCCAGCACTCTAAAGGGACAAAATCTTTCTTTTTTATCAGACAGGAATCTTACTCATACCCTGCAGCAGAACTTTTTCAGACTATTTTAGAAAACTTAGACTTCCTCCATTCACCTCAGGATGATAAAATTTCTTCTGCAAACAGTTGTCCAGTTCCACAAGAAAGATCGTCTGCATTCAGGATGGCTTCACGAATCACCAAGTAAGGTGAATGCAGGGCAGGAACAGAATACCTTCCCAAGAATTAAGGTCATTCACTGAGCAGCTCTTCACACAACGATGACAATCAAGAGGGACTACATTCTCCACAGTAGAAAGAACACAGACCCCAGAAATACAGAGAACATCAACATTTCTTCTGATGAAGGGAAGTTACTTTAAAACAAGAAACAGTCCCCTCACCTCTGTGCTACCAATCTCACCAACTGCCACATGGAGTTAGCCTTCTCCCACTTTGTCCAACAAACTTGTCCTTGTCGCTCTGGGACCTAATTTGTTCCATCAAAAAACAAGGGAGGAGTAGGTGTACTTATCCTCCCAGATTTCTCAAACTACCTATTTGAGAAGGCCTGCCTCTAGTGCTTGGGGATGACTGAAAGGAGGTCTTTCTCATGAACAAAATCAATTCTTTTTTGCAATTCCAAAGGATTCACCTGTATAGTCCTATAAGATCAGTGAAGAGGAGGCTTAAACTGAACTGAAGCAGGACAAAGTTCAGATGAAGAACGAACCACTTGGCAGGGACCACCTTCTCCGCAACATCTGTAGTTCAGGATCCTATTCATTCTTCGCTTCTTAGGTGTGGTGGTAAGAGACATCTGGCTTCTGCTGTAAATGGGCAGAAGCTGCACATTGTTTTATCACACGGAAGTCTGGTACCAGTGATCTTCATATTTGTGTTCTTGTTTTGATTATTTCTACCTTCCATGGTTGCAAAAGGAATGAGGCATCTTCTGAAAAGCTCTGACTGGTACAGAAAGCAGCAAATCACCTAGGTCAACAACATGGGTCTTTATGAATCTGAAGTTCTAATCACTGCCCTGTCTCTCCTAAGACTCTGGCCTCATATTCAAAACCCTCAATGGGACCACATCTACCTATCGAAAGAAAAAACAAACCCAACTTCCCTCTATGACTATGATCTCAAGCATTGACTAGGTTATAACTGACTAAAGGAATGGGACACAGGGATCATAATGCATGATCTGAGAACTAGCGAGACAAACCCTTGTAAGGAGCTGGACCTATACTCAGGAAAGCAATCTTGCAAGACCTAAAAACGATCCTCCTGACAGTAAAAGTGGGTGCTTTTTGGGAGTGATAGCTCCTTCAAATAAAGATCAAATCTGTAAATGAAGAGCATATTGGACCAAAAAACAGATCTGTAAAAGAACCCAAAGAGCAGATTTGTGCACAGATCTGTGCAGCTTTACTGCTGGGATTCCTGGCTTTGTCTTCTTGTGTCCTTATCTTTGTGGGGTAACTCTGAACGTTGATTCAAACTATCTCCAAGTCCCTAAGAAACTCAGCTAAATTTTAATATTTGCATGGAAATCACTTCAGTCAGAGAACTGTTGGTGCTGTTGTGAAAAAAGAAATCAATCCAAGTCCATTATCAACTGTACCTCAATTTTAACATTGACACATCTAAAATATGTCAAATGAACTCTGAATAACAACATTATCAAAATGTTATATGGAATCATATCTTTTCTGATTTAATTTTGTGACTAACATTGACCTCTCATGTATGGTACCTACCTCTCTTTGCAGACAAGGTGCTCAACAATATGCAGTTTACACACAGATTTATTTTGTATCTAGTAAGAGATGTTTGGAAAAAGAACCACATGCAATTCAGCTTTACTTTTTCAACCCTGAGATAAAACTTGGACTGAGACTGAAATATTTTCTTTTAAACCTACCTCTCTCTGAATAAGATAGAGAAGTCTTTGAACAAACATACATTAAATGTTTCTCTGGTATGCAGGTATGAAGGAGAGTCATACCAAATATGTGTGAGTACGCCAAGCACAGAAAAGGACCCAGAGTCAATATCAAAAGCGGTGTGGGGAAACAGAGGGATGTGGGGCTCCTGTGGAGTGAGGCAAATGACAAGGGCAAATTCCCAGATTGCTTGAGAACAGGGGGTCTGGGAAGGTGGGGTGTAGAGTAATTGCAGAATGGTGTAACAGGGAATTTAATAGATCAGAAAAGGCTGAATAGGATAACAGGCCCATTGTTCAGAAAGTTCTCTTTTGTGACCAGGCTTTAAGAGAATGCCAGAGCAACAAATGACTTAATCCTGGGGGGATGCTATGGTGTAAATGAAAGCAGTCTATACCTTGAAAGCCGATGGAATAAATTTCTGTATCACATAACCACACTGATGACTGCAGCTTTCAGCAAAGTCTTAAGAGTTGCAATTGGCAAAAACCACACAATCATGCCCTCCCATGTCCCCCTTTCCCTCTTCAACGGCATTTTCCAATGTACTCAGGGGGCAGAGGGGGGAATAAGCCACATGAATGACAAACAGACATGGTCAAATGCCACATAAAATACAATGGTTACAGGGAAGAACAGAAGAGAAAGAAAGAATTATTCTGTGCTGGCTTCCCTTCTCTCCTATGTTCTAACCACTGAACTAAACTCAGAGCCTCCTGGTTATATGAACACAGCCATTAAGCACTACACCACCAATTTACACAGCTTCCCGCTCCCTTGCTAAAGAAATGGAAGTGCCTTAATAGACACTTGGTGTAAAATGGAGGCTAACCTGCCAAGTCTCTCACACAGCATCGCATGTCTTTCGGAAACTTTCCCATTTGCTCATGTATTTCTTGAGCCCTATTATAGCAGATGATGGAGCCGGAGGGTCCCATCTAATTCCTGGTACATCAAAGAGAGCATCTTTCCAGTTATTTCAACACAAGCTGAATCAGGAATACAGAAAAGGCAGCCTAATTAAAAAAGTAAAGGTCACACTCTAGGGCATAATACAGAATACGTTATGCCTATCCTTGCAAGGATGGCAGGGTAGGTAGTGGAAAATGGAACAGTGCTAAAAATGGCACCATCAGCTTTTGCTTTATATATAACAGAAGAGCCAGGATATTATTTATTATATGGCCAGAGAATTAAGGAAAATATAAAATGATGGTTTTTCATAGAAAAGGTGGAAATACGCATTTCTCAATCAACTACAATTTCTTCATGGAAATAATAGATTCTTGTTTAAAAAAAATAATCTTGATCTCATTCTAACTCAGGCAGGGAAGTCAAATGCAGAAATGTAATGCAGCAATCCCAAAATCAAACTTTTTCCAGATCTTTATGAAAGTTGGCCTCTAAATTTTCAAATCCCTACTATATCTAGATGGAACCTATTAGTAGGTTCTAGATTTGGCAACAGAAATCCTTCAATTCTCAGTGAATCTTGTGAATGATATTCAATTCTAAAACAATTGATCAAGGAAAATTACTTTGCTTTCCAAGAATTCAGAGTTGAAGAAGTGTAGCTCAGCTGTGATTTGTGGTTTACTTGGTAGGCAGTGTGTTGTACTTTTTACCCTTCCTCTCTCTCCCATTTACCTTTTGCAAGAGAAAAAAAAGGAGCACCATAGGTATGCACTGCTAGAGCGCTCTGCACAAAAGCTAGGCTTCTGCAAAGCCTTGATCTAAGTTTAACTGAAACACTTGTTTCCATATATATTTCAGATACTTGTAATTTTAAAACATACAAAAGCAACTTTACCGCTTTGAACATTTCTAACTCAGAGAAAATAAAGGAATAAAAAGTTTCCTCCATCCTATTTAAATTACATTTGGGTAGTTCTCTGTGGGGCTACTACAAAATCCTTTAAGCCCACTAGTCTCTTAGCTACATTAAATTAATGAGGCATCTCAAGCACTCACTCTTCTACAGAAGAGTGTAGACTCCCCAGTCGGACACCTACAATCCACTAAATTGGAGACATTGACCTAAGGGAGACGTCAGTGCACTATCCTTGCAGACAATATTGCATTGTAATGTAAAACACAGATAATATTTGGGGGAATTAAGAAGATGACGTATATGTTGAGTGGATTTTTCAACGTCAATAGGGATAGGCTTCAATGGACTCAGTGCAGTTCTCCTGACGACTAAACCATTCTAGTTTTGCCAGCATGCAATACTATGTCCTTCTTCATATAAACACCCCAAACACCCAAATTCCAAAAGTCCCTACTACAACGTGTTCGTGCCACTCCATACAATACTTCAATTAAGTCTGAGCTACATTAACTACGATTATAAAAAAAAATATATTTCCATAATGCCATTTTTTCTCCACTGTTATAACTCTTTGCTCCCAAAGCTGTGTTTATAATGAGATGGTGTGGTGTATTTTCCATTAAAAGCCTCGGCAGGAGTTTCTGTAGTTTTTCTCATGTATCGCAAGTTCAATACTCTTTCTGCATTTGCTTCACAATAACCAGTCCATTTCCAAGTGATTAATTTTCTATTCTAAAACAATGCATTCCTTTCCCCTCTCATTTTGCCGGTGTGGGTTTTTTTTTTTCTTTTCTTACCAAAAGGAAAAAAAAATTCTTTTTCAATGACATCATGGTATAAAATTTTCAAAGCAGGTTTTAGCGGGAGATATGCAGATTGCTTTGAAAAGTTACCCTCATAAATAACAACAAAGTACTGAATTATCAAGGCTGTAACTCAGTCAAGAGGTGCTGTAACCATTTATATCATATGACCTCAGCAGAACCTCTTGATTGAATTGCAGCCTTTCATTAAATCGGGCACTCAGTATTATTTTCTCTGAACTAGAGTAAATCAGAATGGCAAAGAGATTAGCCCCGAAGCCCATCTCTTTGTGATCTAGAGGCATATAATTTTTAACCATTACCTCGATTTTATTTTGTAACTTAAAAAGATTGTGCATAATCTACTGTGTCAATAATTCCCTTCCCTCTGAGGTGGTATAGTTTGATGACATGACAAAAATACTACTGTATCACCTAGGTGCATTTAGAAACTACAATGCTTGTAAAGGAGCAAGATCCCACTACTGAAAGCTAGAGAAAAGTGGGGAAAAAAGGGAGGGAAAAGAGAAACTGTAGATTCATAGCACTGCAGATTCATTCACAAAAAGCTGGAAACCAGAAGGGACCATTAGCTCATCTAGGCTTATCTTCTATATATATTACTGAATATTCATTATTTCATCAACCAAAATCAAAACTTCTTCTGATTTATTTCTAACTACCATTTTACTAGAAGAGAAACAGCTGGCCTCTGAGTCAGGACATTCCATAAATATCTCCCTGCTTTTACTGGGAAGTTGTATGTGTAGGGATGAGGGTGGAGGGAACCGAGGTACTTGTAACACTCTCTCTGTTCATCTCCAGCTGGCTTATACAATGCTGCCTCCATAATGCGAGAGACAACCTCCACACCAGTAGTTCTCAAACAAACCCATGACAACATCATCAACATTTTTGAACTTTTTATGGATTGGGTCCATGCAGGAGCTCCTGTGCTCGCGCAAGCGGCCACTGCAGCAGGCCCACAGGAATCATTCCTCCAGAAAGTGCTTCCCAGGCTGCTCGGCACGGGTTGGGAGACAACTGCACATGCAGGGGCGCGTATTTCAAAACGGAGCAGGAGAACATCGCTCTGGATGTACAGTTTGTGTCTCGCATGATTTAAGAGAATCTACTTTTCCCCACAGTTCGTATCATACATTGGAAGAACATGGTGCTTTCCTTATCTGGCCATAACATTTCACAACATGCTTCAGTTTTCCTTATTGCTTGGACTTTGCCTCCTTTTCAAAGCCCCTACGTTTAACTCGGTAAGAGAAAAGCTACAGTAAGTCCCTTTTCCTATTTTCTTATATTTGTGTAGCTGTTAGACATTTTGCAAAGGAGGGGAGTACCAGCCAGCTTTTCACAACAAAAGGGCTACTGTCACCGCGCCAGTCCCAGACATGGTGGAAACCAGCCCACAGGAAAAGGCCTGGCTCCAGTGTTAGGCCCCGGCCGAGTACAGTCACTGCATTCACTCAAATTGGCAACAGGTCTCAGTGTTCCTGGCTTTGAGCTGTGAACAAGGGTCGGGATTGAATAACCAATTATACAACCGCTGACTGAGTTTATCCAAGGTTTGCAAACTGCTATAATAGCCCAGTATTCACTGACTGTTTTATCCTTTTCCAGATATAGTGTCATATCTCCCCTTGTGCTCCATTTACATGTCACTTTATTACATACATCCATTAAAAAGGTTAATACAATGTCACAGTCAATGCCTAAATGTTGCCATTCAGTATCCTCGCCTTGCTCCCCGCTACATTTCACATAGGCACATTTCTTTCTCTCCCCCTCTCCCGCGCTCTCCTGCTCACTCGCTCGCTTGCTCGCGCGCTCACACACACACACGCACGCACGCACACACTCTTTCCTGCTGCAAGTTAAATCAATTTGCTGTCAAGAATACAGAGCAGCACATGAACAAAACGGTAGCCAAGAGTCAATAGAGTAAAAACTGCACGCTCCCTAAAGTTGCCAGTCACGGTAAACGTATTGTACCGCTAGTGACGGGAATAACCTTTAAAACTCTGAAAGTTCAGATAATTACTTAAAATTGTAGACATGTTGAGACTCCCTGAATCACCTAGGTCTCTTAAACTATCAGGAAAGTTCACTCACTAAAAAAGTCTTTTGAATGGCTTTTCTTAGTTTCGGATAAACGTTAAACATACCAAAAATTGTTCTCTGATTTTTAACGCTTCCCAACTTGACCCCACCTATAACCCAGACACGTAGGAGGCTGGAAAAGACTGGAAAAAAATTGAACCAAAATCCCCTACATCTTCCTGTGAATGACTGATGGAGATCTTGCTTAAAGTTGTTCGTTTTTTTTGTAAAAGACTATTTTCTCTGATCAAATTGATCATCTCCATATAGAAGTTTGTTTTTGAAAACAGCAAGAAAAGAAAATTACTCAAAATCTTCAATCTACTTTTTGAGATAAAGGGATTCCTGTTACTTTTTCATTTTTGTTTCCTACTGCCCTATTAACACAAAATAGTATGAGAAACCAAAGACAAAATTTTACCTTTTGATTTCATACTATACAGCATACGAAAGCTGTTTGGTTCAGAGTGAAGGTATTTTATCAGTGGTCAGACTGTATCTCCAGGCACACACTCTTGTGAAGGGCTGTAGCAACATGAATCACTGCTGTTTGCCTATACAATATCACTGGGAGAAAGGTACAACTTTTGAGTTGAGCAGTACGGCAGGGGGTCTCCAATGGTACCACAGTGAAGCTACATTTATTTTACAAATTACAATTTGATTCCTGATCACAAAAGCTGATTTTCTTCTAACTTTGTGGCTTTTTTCAGATAGCAATAGGGCAGTTCAGATAAAAGACTTTGATCCTGCCAAGTAAAAAACTTGACGATATTTTTTATTCTCCCTCACTTTCCAGGGGCTTGAGACTTCATCTTTACCAACGTACTAAAGCACAACAAAACCACATCTATTTCTCTGGCATGTCTGACCATGCCAGTCAATGGACACAGATGAAATGTTTTTAAAAAGACTATTTTTGTAGAATCTACTTGTTTATTTATAGATTATCACAGTCAAGAAAAAAGTGCACAAATATTTGAATATCATCTAAACTGAGGGTTTTATCAACTCATCATCATTATGTGAAGTCTGACTGCAACAATGGAAAATGGAAGGTTTTTCCCAATATGCCCCACTTCAAAAGAACATGAAATATACTATTCATGTAAATTGTACACTAGTCCTAAAGGGAACAAACTCATTCAGTTAAGAGAATGTCATTCATCGGGGTAAGACTTTAAAAAAAAGTTTTGATTTGCTTTTTAAAAAAACCTTCACACAGGTTTTGGATAATTTGGATTTCCCTTCTGATGAGTGCTAAGGCTTCTAACACCAACCCCTGATACTTACACAAACCGTTGCATGTGATGGTACCAAACTGTGCTGCAGGGAGCGTAAATGATCTGATTTCCTCACTCCTTAGTTTGGGAAAAGTTAGGGATATGTCAAGCGTTGAGATGCACTGTTAGAGGAGCACAGCAGCCCTGACATACTAAATGGAGAGACACCCCAACTTCACATCATTTCTTTGACTCTCAATAAAACATGAAAATCTTCAGGAAGCTCTGTTACTCAATTTAGGATTCTAAACAAGAAAATCATAGCCAAAATCTATTTCCAATGAATCATTTTCCTATCTAAAAGGCTGTATGTAAAGTTCTTTCTTTCATTCTTTTTTTATGTCATGCCTTTTGAAACATGCACAATGCAACTGCCCACTTTTGCATTATAAAAGATCTGTAGGCACCACATTGTTCAGCTATCAGTAATAGACTCTTGATTGAGTTGGACTCTGAATGACACATAGTAACAGCAAATGATAAAAAGAGAGACTAGAGAAAAACCCTCCCCTCAATTTACTCCTAAACCAATTACCTGCAAGCTGTGTGCACCATGAAATTGTATTAGAAACAAATTATATTAGCACTGTTTATGAAAGCTATGGCAAGTTGTTATCCAAAAACGTGAATTACCTCTGAACAGAAGAGAGGAATGGGACAATTCTTTTGGCAAGTGGAGAGGCTGGTATTTTTCCCTCTGTTTCCTTCTCTTGTCTAATTGTTCTAAAGAAAAAAAATTGAGGCTAAATTTTGTTACCACAGTTTCTTACAACTTCTTACAACTTCATAACCTGACTTTGTACTAATCTAACTAAGCTTGAAGCAAGGAGCTTCAGATTATTTAAGGAAGAGCAACTCAGCTGAGGCCCTTTGGAAAAGGACATTCTCCGAACCCTGACTTCTTTTTCCTGCTCATTCAAGCACAAAAAGGAGAAAATGGGGCTGGAATTTCTATGGCCAAAACCAAAACAACAAAACAGGACATGACACACCTTGGCATGTGTACAGGCTTTCAGACAGAGAAGGATGCAGAACTGCATCACATTTGGACAAATGCTTGCAACAAAGAAAGGCCTAACTTGAAAATATTGTTATAAAAAAATGTTCTTTTTTCTGTCAGGAAATTCTGAAAGTGAAAATTCCCACCTATCACCCCTTTTTATTCACAAATTAGCATCTTGCAAGTGTCTGCAGCTCTGGTCACCACACAAGACACTCCCAGACGCACTGCACTGTTCTGTAGAAGGATATACTACCTCTCCAACATCTTAGTGTCACTTTAGCAATGTTAGGATCCCATGCATCAGAAGATGATAGTCTACAGCTGTGTAATGTACCTACAGTAGTCTGTGCTTCTGTATTTGGAGGAAACTGATATTTCCTGAAAGATGGTGGGCCTCTCAAGTAAAACCGTCATATTACTGATTTGTGGAGCAGTGTTTTCATTCCACTGTTAGATGGCTTCTTGCAAACACTTCAGTTATGTATAACTGCAGAAAGAGAACATAGTACAATACTTACTGATTGCTAACTAATATTTTTGTCTCAAAGCTCGAAGAAGCTCTCTGAACGATGAATATGAACGATTCAGATTTCATGCATTTGAACACTAATCTACAAATGTTACTAGCTCAGTCTGTCCCACAGTCCACAGACCCTGAAAGAGTGGAGAACACTCTAGTGAGTGGTCGAAGTACTTTGTTACGATATTAAAAAAAAAATCTTAAAAAATAATAGTTTTACTTCCTTCTAAGTTTAGGGAGAAAATTTGACTGGTTAGTTTCCAACCTTCTCATCACTTTTCCTTCCAAGACTTCCTTATTGTGATCACACAAATAATTTTCATTAATATTCCAAGTGAGATATTAATTAATATCTAGCTATTCAATCCTTGACAGAAAAGAAGAATAAATCAGAGTTTGACTTACTGACTCCTTGAAATAGATTCTTAAGGGAACTAAAGAAATTCAGAGATTAGAACAAATTGTATCTTATGGAACTCATTTTTATGGTCACTCTGGAGTTCTTCTATTTATAATTGTGTCTTTTGGTATTCATGCTACTTCCCTGCCCTCATCAAAAGAGAAGTACAAAGAAGCAAATGTGAGGGCAAATTTTTTCTTCCATCAGTTCTGATGGCTAGATGCCCTAATACAGCATGCTTTTATTTCTCTTACAGTTCACTTCTCAGGCTAGTGTTAGCAATAGCCAGTTTTAAGGCAGGTCCAGTAATTCTAGCTTGCTAATTGGTTATTTCAGAATCATATTATTATTACACTCAAGAATCGGAATGCTACTGCTTTCATCAATCTTTGTTTAAAAAAACAAAGATATGAATTTCCACCTCTTCAATTTTGAGGCTGCAGTGAAGTGCTGAATTGCCAGTGGTTGGTAGATAGCTTCTATTTCAAACACATATTTATCTGTGTTAGCTGCAAAATGATAGGGCTGTACAGAAGTAAAGATTCACTTGTTTCATGTTCCTAATCTTCTGCTGAATATCCTTTCATAACTTGACTGTAAAGGGATGGATTTATTTGAATTTCATTTGTGATGTCATGCAGATTTAAGAGCATTCCTGAATATATGAAATACAAGAAAATCTTTGAAAACTTTTCTCTCTGAACCTGCAATAGGTATAATGAAACAGCCGGGAACAGTGAAACTTAAGAGAAATGTAACTTAAAATCTATCAGACTATTAACATTTTAACCACTCTCAGTCATATTCGTGTTGTTACATTTTTCAAGTTATTTTCCCTTTACAAGAAACATAAACATAAGTTTCTTTGATATTTTAAACCCTGACTTAGAGACTGTTTTAACCTCCCTCCGTCCAAGTGTTAACTGACTAATAGCTCTGCAGCTGTGGAAGAAAACATCTCTCATCTCCCCCATGGTCCGGCACCTTCCATTTATGGTTAGAATGATTTCATTATGTTTTACCACTGCTGGCTGCCATATTTTTCCCCTAGCTCTCTCCCCAGCCCACTGCTAACTGTTATAAACCTTAGAAAGGATTTGGGAAGCTATCACTCAGAGCACCACTGAGCAAGAGCCAATCACCAAGGCAAGGGAAGCCTTCTTACCTAAACAAACCATTATCGGCTCATCTCATGTCTTTGTACTCTTTTTTTGCTATTACCTCACGGGATTAACTTTTATCTCTAATCTCTGCTCTGGCCAACTGTCAGGGAGCCGAAAAGCTGCCTGTCTTTTAATCTGTGTGTAATAATACTGCTGTTACTAACAGATAACTGTGAAACAACATGGAGGGAAGGAAAACACACAAACACACAAGGGCTGACTGTTAAAAACTGCTGTGCTAGCTCCTACCTGAAAGGAGAGCAAGATCACACGTGATGTCCATATTGCATTCCCTTCATTTTCTCTTTCATGTTTTCCTTTTCAATCCAAACCCCATTGAAGTGCTTTAATTTGGGGGATCTGTTCTTATTAACCAGTTTATCTGCTGTTCAGCTTGACATGGCCAGGTTTCTAGGACTCTGAGAAAATCCTCACCTACTTGTAACTTTCCATTAAACAAACAAAAAAATCAGGATGGGGAACATGACAGAAAATAAAAAAGGAAAAGAAAATTAATGATTCTACTGTAATGGGAGATATCCAAGGCTTCAAAACAGTCAACATTTTAAAACTTGCCTTGAAATAAATAAGTCTCTTACTGGGTGGCATGTTTACCAGGCAGTCAGGCTTTATTTTACTTGAAGTTAATTCTTTTATAAGCTCCCCCCAATACTACATTACACCATGTTTGGTAAAACAAGGCTAAGACTGAAAGAAAAACAGAGACTACTTAATTATGGCCAGGTGTGTAGGGAAGCAGTACTCACAGAACATGGGGTCTTGTGGGGTTAGAGCAGGGAGGCAAACCCTCATAAAAACTGCTCTTGTAGGGGTGTTGGTGGCTTTTTTTTTTTTCGCCCCAGATTTTATTAAAAGCTTATTAAAGTCAAAGACAGGCCCTTTGATTTAAATCTAGTCCTTGAAAGAGTTTGAAAATCAACAGGGGAGAGGAATAAAGGAGGCATACCAAAAAATCTCAGCAGGAGAGTTATGGATACAGTATTTTAAGGAAGTGGTTGTAAGGACAAAAGGATACAAGTCTTACATGGAATAGCAACAGCAATTAAACCAAGAGTGTTAGTGATAAATGTATTTTAACTGTTGCACTATATAACACCTAGGATTCCACCTCAGTATCTTACTGTACCTCTAAAAACCTATAAAGCAAACCGATACACTCCAATCACTCTCCTGATATGAAAACTTAAGGATTAGGCCCTGCACCATACCTTGAATAATCAGCAAACTCAGACTTAGGGAAGCTGGGAGATATAAACCAGCATATGTCAAAATTTCCTCCTGGCAGGTCCAAGACAATTACTTTGAGGGCTTTTACTCTGAGGGTCCCAATTAGAACTGATCAGGCAGTTTCGTATAGTGCTTTTCATCATTAGATCTCACTGCTTTACAGAAGAGGTCATTACCATTACAGTAGTAGTGTTGTAGCTGCCTAGTCTATGGGTATATGGCTGAAGTAAGATTTGTGGGAAAAGCAGAGAACTTCATTAGATCAGCTGATATGGACAATGTTTGCTTGCCTGTGTCAAATCTGATGACGACTTTGTACATCCTAATGGTTGTGTAATTTTCCAGCTTTAATTGGAAAGACATCATTATTCCCAAGTGGGGAAAATAAGGCAGAAAAAGAAATGGCTTGCCCAAGGTCACCCAAGAAGGCCCAGTGGCAGAGCCAAGGTCTTCTATTCTAAAGCTGAGCCAGGTGCCAAAATAATCAGGGCTTTCTGTCACTCTCCAGCGCCTGGTTGAGCTGCACCTGGAAATGAATGAGAAGCCAATGAAGGTGTCAAAAAGCAGGTCCAGTGTGTCCCCTGTGGCTAATGTCACCCATAAGAAATCAGAAAGGCATTCTGCAGGAGTGATTATCTTCTTCTTAGTGTCTAAATATCAGCCCTCTGCACAATGTGTTGTAATAATCTCAGTTACAAACCACAGTGACAAGGATTACAGTGGTAGGGTCCAGACATGAAAGGCAAGGCTGCAATCTTCCAGCCAAGCACAAACAAACAAGGGGAATTTTTAGCTACTAAAGCCACCTGAAACTCCAGGAATAGATGACAGATCAGAGACGGTCCCAAGCATGAACTTCTTGGCAAAGGAGAGAAAAAGACCATCGTGAATGAGGGAGGGGGACTGGAATCACCCTTCATCACACCTAAATCCTTTCTTAATGTCTGGCACTACTCTCTCATCTGAACGGTTTTTGCGGGGTTTGTTCTTAACTCCATATGCTGCTAGACCAAAGACAAAGATGTCCCAGCAGCCAGAGCTAGCTGTCCTTTCACTGGAACTCAAACTCTCTGTGACTCAAGTCATCGTTGCTGACAATATTTTGAACTCCAATGAAGAAAAGCAGGAAAAATATAATGAATTCTCCCATCCACCAATACGTTGATGACCTCTGTCTGCATATTGTGGTTTTTATCACACATTACCTATCTCCAAATGGTTTCCCAGGAATTTTGAATAGATAACAATGAGGAAATTCATGGCCTCTTGCCAAATTAACAAGTGACCACAACTGTCTGGGATTATTTAGAAAAGAAAATAGAAGAGCACCCAAGAGTGACAGCATCCACCTCAGGAAGGGATCACAGATGATTTAACAATGTTTGCTGCTCAAGTATCAAAGGCCGCTGCTAGATCTAAACATGGACTATGCTGGTAAAAAGATCCTCAAAAAGCAAGCCAAGGAGCATTCCCTCTCATTCCACATCTTGATACTAAACTAAGAGGGACAAGAAAATTTCAGGAAATCAAATTGTTCAAAACCCTGTCCCTCCCACCTGTTTCACCTGACAACATGAAGTCTAAAGACTTGCCCACCTCACCCCAATATGCTTATACTCAGCCTCAAAATACAGGATCTTTGCAAGCATTACAATATTTATTCCTCAGCTCAGATCTGAAAATGAAAACAAACCACTATATGCTCTTGCTGCCACCTCTGAAATTCTTCATACCACTGTCAGTGTTGGTCCCCCATTTCATTTCATCAGAGTAAAAATCTACATCTGTTCTACATTTAAGAGACAACATTCACAGTTTTTCAGACTGCCAGCACCAAAAACTAACAACCAAGTTCTAATCAGTGACAGAGATGCGCCTACACTTGCTGCCCACTCCCACTAAAATAAGGAATCGGGGACACGAACACTAGCTTTGACCCAAGTGCCCAGATTAGCAACCTCCCACTTGCCCCCCCTCAGAAATCAATATATTGCTGTGTTTAAAAATGGTTTGCTGAAAACTTCTCAGAAGCAGCCTGGTGAGGGTGATTATCTGAGGATCTTAAGTGAGCTTTAATAAGGTTCTACTGTATACAGTACATCTAAAAAAAAAGCCCCCTAAAAATAACAATGAGAGGAGATGATTGTAGAGGATCTCACTCTCTCAGCATCATTTCTAGCTTGTGCCCACATGACTACAGTAAAGATATCTTGTCAGGCCATGAGGGCTTGACAGGCCTAATCAATAGCTGTTATTTTTTTGCAAGTGCCAACAAAAGAGAAACATAATTTATGCCACACAAGATGCTGAAAATAATTCATACTAATTAGACTGCCTAAAATTCCCCTTCTGTCCTTCTGTTTTCGATTGCTTTTAACTTCGCAAACTTTGACGGTCCACACTAAAATGCTTAGCCTCCAAGCTAGGGAAAAAATGAAAACACATTAGTAACAAGGGCAATATTACTTTCTTGCTATCTGACAGTTTAAGCTGCCATTTCTAAGCAAAATTTGCATTGGATTTTAGTGTCTAACTTCCTTCAACTGTTTTGTAAAAGACAGCTACACTGCAGGAGAATGCAAAATTTTGTCAAGTGAAGATTAAATGAGTACACACCTCTTTCAGTATTGTCTTCAGAGAAAGTTAGAAGAATGCAGACAGCTGTGACACACTTTAATATTTGTAATACGTATTTTCATATTCTATATTCTTATTAATCCCTGGGACTTGTAACAGCCCTTTGGAAGCACACACAGTAAATCTTATGGCTTGTTGATTTTTTTCTCTTCATAACCACATACAAATATTACATAGCACTACAGCACTGCAAGAAGCCTTCTAAGTCATCAGGTTTGTCCCTCTGATACTACAGTCAGCATGTCATGTGATGCTTTTCACTAACTTATAGAGCTCTTCTGTAAAAATAGTTTGGGGGTTTTTTTTGCTTGAACATGCTACTCTAGAACCCCACTGTTCTACTGATTAAAACTCTTCTAATTTCCAGATCACCTTCATTCATAGCCAGTCTGTCTTGTTTTAGGGCCACTGCCATGCCCAATAACAACTGATGCTTGCCTATCTCTCCTGAAAACAGGCAGAATTTGGGATAGCGTTTCTTAACTTCTAAGCTACTCCGATGATTAATTTGGCTTACTAGATGACCAACAGTTGAGTCCACAGGCAAAATTTGTCCTATATATGCTTCAGAACACACTTCCTCTAGCTGACCAACACTGCTTCTTGAAATGAAGCTCACCAGACACGTTATTATCCCTTACATAGGGAACATTTGAAAAAAAAACTAATGTAGCAATTGGAAGTCATTAATAAAGGGAAGACTCAGCTAGGTAATAAAGTATTCAGAAAAAGCCCTCCACTGCCATTTGTCTACTAAACTATAAAATGCACTTTCATGAACTGTGTATTCCAATTAAAAGCAAACCAAAATAGAAATCACTACCAGTAACTACTATTCATGTTATCACAGTAAAAGGTTAGTTTCCAGTCTCTGTCCTGTTTGGAGAACTTTGGATCTGGTGCATAGCTGTCTAACAAGGTATGGGCAGCAACATTGAACATTTGTTTTTACCTAGTATTTTTAACTGTGGTAACACAAAGAAAAGGTTGGATCCTTTCCCAAAACAAATGAAGATGCATTCCAAATCCTAGAACACAAGGTATAAGCTACAAAAGAAACATACAGGGCTGTCAGGCGAAAGCCATTACTGGAAGAACAGACAGGTACTAGGAATTTGTTGGGGAGAGGTGCGACAACCAGTAAAATGTTCTGCATACAAGGATGAAGGACAAGCAAAACTAAGCTGCAGTGAACTGAGGATGGAAGAAGAGTGATCACTGGATTTTTATGAAAAGTCCCTATTTCTGTAGCATTTTTACATAATTCCACTGCAACCAAGCAGAAATATGCCCAGTAAATATTACAGTATCTGAGGCTTCTTCTTTCTTTTCTCTAGTGCTCAAATCTGGGCTCAGGTCTTACAGACTTAGACCCAGGTCTATGTGAACTGTCAACAGAAACAGTATTTCAGAGTGAGCCTGCCCTATCCTTGACACGTTTGGAGAGGAAGTCGGCTTGCTCCATAGTAGAATGAAAGGGAGAAACAGCAATCAGTTAATACAGAGAACTAGGGAGTTTGGCTCAAGTGTTATCTTAAGCTTTGAACTAACCTGGCAGGATACATGTACCTCAAATTTTGCATTTAATTAGATCAAATGCCTGATGACCATCCTGCAATTGCATAGCATGGCTCAACTCTAACAACACACATGTGAAAATACGTGAGGGACAGAAATAAATTTTCACACAGAAAATGTTACTACCTCTGACTTTATTCTAACATGTAGCTATGCTGTTAGGATACAAGCAGCAACAAAATCAATGCGTAGTCTAATGCAGAAGCTTTTTACCATTCACTCCTAAGTTTATTCATATTCAAAAGGGTTCGTGCTGTTCTTCTGTCCAAAATTTGCATACACACTTCCAACAGATTATTAATATTTACTACCAAGAATAAGGAACGTGTAAGTATGATAAATAACGCCAACCTGTATTTCTATTCCACCATGAGGAGTTTAATAAATATGACACACCCAACCCTTGCAGAGCAGTAATAATCATCCCATGTGCACAAGAGGGAAAAAAAAATTTTTTTTAAAAGAAACATTTTCTTTTATAGTTTTTTTCATACACTGAGACTTTAAAGGGCATCACTAACTATGTATATGTGTATGTATATGGAAAAAACTTTCTACTCTTACAATGACTTAAAAATTCAAGCAGCGCAAATAGAGCATATTGCTTTGAACAAGGAAGCATCTTAGAAAAAAAACAATTATGACTGAAAATATTCTTTTGTGGCTTTGTGGAATTATCCTACCTGACTTTGTAATGGAGTAAAAAAACTCCTAGAGATAGACAGGCAAGTGATCAATTAAACTCACATATCAGGAATGGGTTGAGTATTCATTCAGTTCCCACCTAAACATCGAATCCTCTGTCATAATTTCTCCTAGCAAGCAAAGCTTGCTCTTTGTCAGTTCCATTAAATACAATTAACTGAGTGATAGATTCGTGTACAGGAGCAGAGTGGCATTATTAACACAGAACTCTGAAGAATCCTTGTATCCATACCCCACTGTGTTGATTTTGCCAAAGTCACTGTTAGAATCACAGGTTAATTTACCTATGGAGAAAATCAACTTTCAAAAGATCCAAGAAAATCGTATTTACAAATGTGCCAGCTTCAATTTCAAGGTCTACAAGATTGCAGAAAAATATAATAAAAGCAGAGGATCAGTTTTTCTATTCTTTCAACATATACAGCAAATCAAATCTTTCAGATCTAGACAGTGCCATAGATATGTATGAGAATGAAAATAAGAAAGATAACCACATACATTGAAGAACAGATAAGAATCATCAAATGTATTACCATAGTTTTGAACGATGACAAAAATTGCACTTGAGTGAGATATTACCCTCCAGCTTCATCACACTCAATGACACATCTAATGTCAGAGTAAAATTTATAGGATATTAAAGCAAACAAAACCATGTTTAAAGCAATGCTAATGTTACTTTGGTGTTTACACACAAACAACCAGAAGTTTGCAAATTTAAACTTGACACATAGGCCTTAATCTGTTTTATAAACACAAACGGCAAAATTTTTACAGAGTGCATGCATCTTGGGTGCAGCTTTTAATTTTGCGCATGGATTTCAACTTCAGCTTTTCACTCCCTTGCCCAGGTTGTTGGGCACTACAACCTTGTTTCTAATGACAAGATATTACAAAGTAAAACATTGCAGCTGTGAGGCTACCCAAAGGATCTAGGAACTTTTATGGCCAAGAATAATATTTGGGAGTATGTATGCTAAGCTAAAAGTGATCAAGTCACATGTTTTAGACATAAAGTGATTCCTTTCAAAGAACAGGTTGGATTTCCTCCCACTAACACAAAACAGTGCATATATGTCTATGTAGGTGCATTAAGCATTTATTTCATTATCTTCTTTTCCCCTCCATTTTCTCTTTGGAAGATCTCCCTGCTCACCTCCAGTTATTATATATTACCAGAGGCAAAAGGCAACATGTAAAAGATAACCTATTTGAATACGGCAAATCTACTGTTTTCAAAATTAAAATAAATCCAACAAAGTCCTTCTTTTAACATAGCAGCTGAAATAGTGATATGGCATATTTCAAAGTTAAACAGCTCAGTTTTTAATTCTTCAGCATTATCTACACCATATGAAAATAGCTACCACCACTCTTCTTATTGTTGAGTATATGTAAGCCCTAATTCAGAAAGTCATTTAGTATGTGCCTAATTTAAAATACTTGCTTAAATCCACCTTTGTAAAGCATGGCCTAAGTGCCTCCAGTTTAAGTGAATTTTATGCTAAGGTAATACTGTCATAAAAAGTGTTTTTTTTAAAACAAAAACATTGATCAAATCTGGTTATTACAAAAGTGGTGTGAAAAGCACTATTACAGTATTTTAAGAAGCGCCTCTTCTAAAAATGTTGTATATTTGTGAAGGAAGATTTGGGGAATTTAAATAAACTCTCTTCAAAAAGCTAAATCTTAATTTACAGAAACAAAAAACAAAATGAAAAAGAGAGAGAAATGATATGAACAGGTTTTCCTGTTCATCATATTAGGAAGTGGGGCAAATTCTGCTTTTTTTGTTAAATACTCCCTTCTGTTGACTCCAAATGGGACTGCTGGAGTAAACGAGCAGAATTGGTATGTGCTATTTATACCCATAATGCCACAGTTCAACGCTTTTTTCATTAACCAAATACCACAGACAAAGGGATTTTATAAGAAAAATGTGATCCACAACTAAAAGTAAGTCTGGTATTAAATTATTCAACATGCATTACTGTCTTACTCTTCTCACTTAGATTCCAACCGCACCAAAGACAGAAATACCAGAGTTGTTTTTTGTCACCTCTCACAAAAACTTGGTTAATTAGCGTAGCACGGAGCGATGCCACTGGTACACATGTGACAATATACACCCACACACTAATTCACTCTGCCACATTCAAACTTAATTAGGTGTGGGCCCAAGCTGTGAGGTTCAAATCTGTATCTGGAAACGCACTGTATTGGCTAGAATATGGGAGTGAGGTTGAGGTGATCCAAATTCAGGTCCCCGCTCAGTTCTGTCCCCCTGCTCACATTTACTGTCAGACTACTTTTAGTCTATGGTCTCTGATGCAAGAAATGCTTTTACAGTTTGCTGATACAAAACCGAGCACACAGGATCCCAGTCTGAGTTTGCACCTCACAGGGTTACTGCGCCTGACATTAAATAAAAATACTGACAATACTGGGCTTAGGTGACAGTTGTCTTTTCCACAAGAAGGAATAATTTAGACCTGAAATACTGCAGTAGCCCAGAATATATGCTATTACTGGCTAATTGGTAAAGTGACAGAACCACTTTCTAGAATACTGCTGATTTTAAAACGTTTTTTAAAATAGACATTTAACAATATTAGTTTTGTTGATTTTTCTAATGTAAGTGAAAGACAGGCAGGGTTGCACTTTGCTTGAAATAAATACTAGAGAACTATTAGAATGTAACATTTGAACATTTAAATCATGTGGGAGACCAAGTCCAACTTTAAGGTAAAGTAGATAGTCCTGGTTCTGAGTTGCACTGAAAGTTGGAATTGCTTCACTATGCCCATCAGCCTCGTCTGAAAACTGGACACAGCCTTTAAAATCATTAACCCCTTTCAAAAAACTTAATCAACTTCACCTTAGGTTTTTTTTCTTATCTGTGACGTTCTAGGTGTTTTTTGTGGGTGGTTTTTCTTTCTTTTTTTCCTTTTCTCTGAGGGTGAAAACAAGCTATTTGCATTCCATTCTTTGTGCTTTCAGGTGGAAATATTACTCTGCTGTAAACTAATGATGAATCTTTCTGCGCCTATATGCAGCAGCACTGTGTCAACACAGTCCCACAACATGCATGTGTCCGCACAACAGTGCCAGGAGAATGCAGGGCTTTATAAGCTGTTCTGATGATTCAGTGTTCAAACGAGGGAACAGTCTTACAGGAAATCAGCACTGTCCAATTTTCTTTCCCAGAACTGCCTGAAAGGAGAAGGTGGCCATTCAACCTGTGGGCTCCGTTGCTTCCAGTATGGGCAGGATAAAATGGATCAGACCTGGAAGTTTCACTACTGGCAGATACTGAGCAAAGAATATATGAGCCTCAACGTATATCCCATTGGAAATTTCTGCACTGCACAAATAGAGACCAAACAGAACAAAAATTCTCAAGAAAAATCAAAATGAAACACTGAACTACTTGTGATATACCACTGCATTAAAGTTGCCTTCTCCTGAAATCATTCTTGAAAAAGGTTCACTTTGGCATCTGAATTGCTGAGATGGTGTTTAACTAATACACAAACAGAAAGGAAAATATTCTAAAAGCTGAGAAGTGAGTGCCAGCAAGAAGAGTGTAATTTAATAGTCTGAAGCTGTCCGATATACAGTCTGAGCATAACCACATTAAAGGAAACCTTGCAAACCACCAAACTGTTTGCTATCTGTACCAAACGGCACACCAAATCCTTTTAACTACAACTCATTTTGGCTGAATCCTGTCAAGGCAAAATTAGCCCATGTTGTTTACAACTAAAATTACACACTACCATTCCATTCAAAGCTTTCTTGCTCAAGGTCTTGCCTAGTACGTTATTTGCATTTATGTATTTTTCCAAAGTGCAGTTGTCCAGAAATCGCCTCAGAACTCTACTGGCTGGAACTGGTCAGGTTCGAAAATTTATGCACAGTATTATTTTTACTATTGAGTATTATGTCTTAGCATCACCCCTCAAGTCTGTCCACCTCACCAAACAAGAGCTTCCCCACAGCAGGCTTTACACAGGTATAATACAATTACTCCATGAGCTATGCAGTGGCTGAAGGCTCTACCCCGACACAGAGAAGACACTTCCAAAGAGGGGAAAAAGCATAAACAGTTTAAACGATATTGTGTTGCACCTTCATGCAACACAAGAGAGTTCAGCAGGAGATATTCTAGGCTTCTGATCCAAAGTTCACTGACTTCCACTGACTTCAGTAGGCTTAGACAATCACTAAATAAGATCACAGTTAATAAATCTGGTTTTGCTGAATTCTTGAAACTGCTAAAGAATTAAATTCTCCATTTTATTCACCCAGAAGAACCAACCTAACACCAGTGTAATTTCAGGCAGCAAGCATGTTTGAAAGAGAGCAGCTAAGAGGAGGACACAACACACTATCCCTAGCTCATTTTCTCCTTCCCCTTTTCTGATGAGTTTGCTAAGAACTGTGCCAATTAGGCTGGATTGGTAAGGTTTTATTTAATATGGTTACTTCTTTTAGTACTATGAGCCAGCATGATGCCATCATTCAATATGATACAGTCAGTCTATGGCTCATCCGTTTCTTTGTCACCAATGACTCTATAAAAAATACAAAAAAACCCCAAACCAAAATAAAAAAAACCCTCCTAAAGTACCCATTGTTCTCCTAAAAGAAGAAAGGATCCACAGAAAGTCAAAGCAACCAACTTCCTATGCCCCCTGGTAACTCCAGGACAGGTCTATTTAATCTTTTGTGGTTCTTTTAACACTATGAATAGTCAACAAATTAGCTGAAATCACCTATCACAGAAGATAAAAGACAATATTGTTCATGTTCACACACATACTGAAAAGAAAGAAAATTTTCAGATTCTCAACTATTATTTTCTATCAAGCAGTCTCAACAGTCTCAACGTGTCCCTCAAATATTAAGTTCACATCACAATCTCCATGGAAAGGTCGGGTTTGGAAAGAAGAAACCCTAGGAATCCAACCCAAAAGTCAGATGCTTTAGCACTCGCTGTGCAGGCTGGAGATACGAGCATTAGCTGCAGTGCTCTGGTTTCTGGAGCACTGCCAGCGTAGCCTTTGGCTTTAAGAAGTTTGGATGACTGTGTCCTTCAACTACCGTTAGATATGTGGGAGGGGAAGTTGTACCATGTTAAGTTTGCCCTGCAGGCGAAACTTAAAAGTCAAACTGCCTGCGTCATAATATTGTCTGATCACATCACAATGAAATGTCATGGCACAATGCACTACACTGACTCTGAAAATGCTTCAAGATCTTTCATTTTCTCTTGGCCAAGATTATCTAGTCTGCCTGACACAATCTGCATTTGTCATGCATATGTAGGGCAAATTTAAAGTTTAGAATTAAAGTTATGATACATAATGGTTGGCTGGATGGGGAGAAGTGTGTTTAGGCTATTTACTTCAGACTCCTTTGTGTGTCTAAGCTGGTTTCAAGGTATTTCAAGCTGGGTGGTTAAGGGTTAATACTCCCATGGAGTTGATGAAGTGGGGCAGGTGTTGTCAGAGCTTGAATTAGCCCACCTAAGTTAGACACCTAGCAGTATAAATATCCTTCTTAAAATATGGAAGAGAAATAGTAAGACAGAATTATTCCATGATGCATCTTCATCTTGTAATACAGATTTTTATGCTTCAGGGAAGCGGTTAAATGGCTTCTCCTGAACCACAGAAGCCATTACCAATACTTTGATTCGATATAATGGAAGTGGGGAAAAAGAGAGAAGGTACAGGGCAGGGGCAGTTCTATAGGAAGGAACTTAGGTCTAGAAAAAGGCTTGCAATTAATTTTTTTTATTTACCATTAAATCTCTTTCAGCTAAATCCAAAAAAGCGGGGAGGGGGTTCTGACTAGATAGTTTGCAAACTATTATACAGTTCTGGGAATACGATCAAAGTAAAATTCCTACATTTTACTGTTTATATTTCCTGTATTTCACAGTTGCACATGAACCTTCTTGTTTGCATGAGTCTTCCTTCCACTGACACTCTCAAGAGCACTGGCGGAGATGTCTAACCAGGGCAATTAACTAAGCCTCCTAAAACTATGTTCTAGCCACACTCCCTATAGTTGTAAGAACATCAAAACGTTCTCAGAATGTTCAACATACACTTTTAAAAACAAAGATGTGACAACTGTAAAAAGTACCAATGAAAGGAAATAATTTACACAAGAGAACTAAACTAATCGACTGGTTCTCTAGCAGGAAAAAAAAGAACTGAATAGTGTGCATTAAAGAAGAGTAGCATTAATTGTAAAAGGTTCATATGGTTGACTTGCTAGGATAACAGCTTGTATTAGTATGACACAGCAACCTCAAAAGGAAATACCCCTAAAGCAGCCACGGACCTTGTCCAAATTAAAAACATCTGAACGTCTTCTTGTAAGACAGGTTGCAATATGTCCTTGCAGAACACTGGCCACTCATCAGTAACTGCTTGTACACCCACTTTTATTCCACAGTATACATGCTAACTCATGGTCAATGAAAGAAGACAATGCCACATCAGTTTACAACAGCTGAAGACGAATCACGCAGGGAATAGCTAGAAGTAGTTGACAAGTTGCAAATTCTTATCTTTAGTTTACCTCATGATAACTTGCTCGTGACCATACTCGGAAACTGCAGAAAAATGCAATAATTACACCTTAAACTTGTTTTAAAGTGGTTTTGCTCAATAGGGAAAAAGCTGCACTTACTCTTCTAGCTTAGCATAAAAGTGTCTGCTCTAATTGTTTTAACTCGAGGTGAAGTACTTACAGGCATTTCTCTTATTGAAAAATATCCTATGGATAAGTGCAGAGTTTTTGACTGTGGAAAAAGGTGGGCTGAAGTAGAGTGGGAGAAGAGTCGCTTACAATTATATAGTTTGTGGCTTCTTCACAACTTGAAAATAAAATCCACTTATAAGACAACATCCAAGGTAAAAATCCATTTCTTCTTTGTCACATCAACTGGTCAGAAAACGTTAAGATTTTGGAAATTCTAAAGCAAAATTTTGAAGGAAATCACAAAGAAATATTACCTTCACTAGTGCGCGCTATGTGAGGTGAGCTATTTTTTTATAATACTAACATTATAGTTACTGGTAAGGAAAACACAAAGTAAGCATGGTCTCTGCCTCAATGAGTTTATAACATATCAAGTTCTAAAACATAGTGTAAATGTCGGGCTTTGTCTTCCTGTCCTCCACAGAAAAGCAGAAATAGGCATCAGTTTACATTAGCTTCTCACAGGAACATAAACACATGCACATGTGTACACACACAGAGAAATATACAGTCCTAATCTTAGCTCTGTTGACTTTGTTCGTGACAGCCCACCAATGCCACATAAATGTGCTTATCTCCTGTGTTTTTCTGAAAGCACTGAAAAATATCATCTTCCATGACGAGATGGAATCAGAAGAATCTAAACACATGACCACTGACAAGCAGTCCACCTGGAGAGGAGAGAAACACTTCGCTGTATCATCCAGGACACCCATCAACAGTTGATAAAGAAAGTTTTGTTCAAAGGTACCAAAACAACCACTTTACTATGGAAAGCAAAAAACGACCTCTTTTCTCATGTTGGAAGCAAATCACGTCGGTACCACTGAAAACAGGTGCAGCTATTTGAATGCGCTTACTTTGAGGTATATCTATCAAAGATAATTGGCAATAGTTAGCAGGACACAGAATTTTTTGCTTGTTTACTTGGGGAAGTTTTATCAATTTGAGCAATATATTTACCATTATAGCTTTCAATGCAAATGAGTATTTTTTCAGCTTACCTTATAGTCCTTCCTAGACAACAAACTAAACTGAAAACGTCACTCTTCCACCAAAATATGAACAACCACGCAGCGGGTCATGGCAATATACTGATAATTTAAATTTGCACTTTTGGTTTTATGAATATAGGAACTTCAGAAGCATCGCTTACTACATATTGGGGTTAGAGATCCGTAAGAACAGTCAAGACCTGCATTTAATAACTCATCTAGCAGAAATCACTGCTTAATTAAGAGCCTAGCAATATTCTACACTATATTGACATTGCAGTGCACTTTACATAGTCATGTCCTGTTGATACCAAATTTTCACTATTATTTTTGCTATTACTGTCGCTTTTCTTGCTTGCCTTGGAGATGCTTGTTCATGCTCGTCAAATCTAGTTAATGGATGTTAATGAGCTCTTTCAAGAATACAAGTGGAAATGTCGGAAAAGAAGGTAAGAAGAAAGGGAAAATAAGATACGGAACTGAAAGATGAAAACTGAAAGAAAAGAGGAATAAATAACCAAAGCCTGTTTTTCCTCGTTATACATTTTTTCTGTCAATGCTGGAAAAAAGCAATGGAGCAATCCTTCCTCTCCTCTCAAAAACCAGACTTCAGGTAAATCTTCCTCTACTTACTCCAGTCACACAAGAAAGAAACAAACAGACGGACAAACGCTTTTTTAAGTATCACAGGTCCCTTGAGTTCTGGGCCACTAAAGGGCCTCCTTGGTCCCTGAGGATGGGACAGGTTTTGTGAATTCAGCAGCACGAATATTTGTGTGCCTGCAGACTCGTCCTCAGCCAGGCTAGAGCATTCCACAGCCCCCACCCTTTGTATGTGTGCTCTGTCTATCTTCTGAGAGATAATAGCATATGTAGATATCTCTTACACCTTTGGATTGTCAAACATAAATCCGTTGGCCAAAACTACTAAATGTAAAGTCAAAGAAATTCAAATATTGACTCGAGTTGCAAAATTCAGATTTTGAATACCCCTAAATTTAGATGTGTAGGGTCAAGAGTTTAGGTTCAGTCCCTCACCCAAGGGGAAACCAGCTGAAAAATGTGCTTACCTGTTAACTCCCAGAATCATTAGTGTGAATTGACAAGGTTTTACTACATAGAGATAAGATTAATGGAACCTTTCAAGTTGCACAAAACCCGCAAATGTTTGGAAGTACCTTTAATTTGAGCAAGCAAAGTAGACACACATTTTGTATGTTGAACACCCTGGGCTCTGATTCAGTCTCACTTACTTCAATTTTACACATAGATAATTTCACTGATGTCACTAGAATTACCTGTCTTTTACAATGGTGTCATGTCAAAGGAGATTCAAGCTATGTGTCTGCAAGGAAAGGAAGTTGCAAAAGAGAAAAGACAACGAGAAAAATATGCATAAATTAGCCTTTGCAGCACAAAGTTAACCACCATCTAATTTTAAGAAATGCCGTACCTTTAACAGTATTTGGCACCAAGGAGACGGTGACAGCTTGTTGCAGAAGCCACGAGTCAAACACCAGTTCTGGTGTGAAAGGTGGTGGCGATAAGATGTGGAGATGGAAGGAGTAAGGAAGCAGCAGTCCACCTCAGGAACCATAAGCATGTCTGGCTTCAAAGTTCAGTTGCTTTTCAAACAACTAGGGGTACCTTGCAAAGCAGAAACTAAACCTATATTGATAAATCCTTGTAAGCGAGAACATTTGACAATACATTTTCCAGCAGGGCTTGATGCAGGTTTAAACAATGAAATATCACATACACTATAAATGACCAAATGAAACTGCATCAGAGTCTGAACTCTTTAGTCTCCCTAAAACAAAATGCTTGGATTTTGGGTAGAAAAAGGTTTCCATCACAGTGTATCTTTTCTTTATTTGAATTTTCAATCACTTCAGTTTGTTTTTCAAAAGAGCAGTATTTTATAGGAAGTATTTGCTTTGATCTAATGACATTCCTGCCCAGTAGCAGGTTCTGTGAAATCAGAATTTTAGATTAATATATTATTGATTAAATTCTTACATTAAGGAAATTACGTTAAACTCTCTACTAAAATGTGTCTAGTATACCACTGTAGCTCCAGTATTTATCCATGCAGTATGAGAGACACAGCAGAATTCAAAATAAGCAACCATAGCTCCTGCTAATGCTAGTAGCAATAGTTTTTGTGTGTATGTATGTATGTATGTATGTAATTTGGTCCTACATATCCACAGCCTCCTGTGCACAGATGCATACTTCATAACTAATATTCCAGATTTTAATACTAAATGGGACCTTCAGTAACCATTTCACATTTAACTGAAAAATACTACAATTGTTTACTAAGGTATGGGAAATTTGAGGAAGTTGCTTCATCTCCTACTTAAATGGTAGCACTGTTTGAGAAGAAAGATAATAATGATGGCTCACCCAAAGACTGATGCATATGAATACAGTTATTTCATAAAGAATTCAAAACTTCTCTAAGAAGACATTAATGTGGGGGCCTTCAAAAACAGCCACAACTGTACTGGAATTTAGGATGCTGCTCAGATAGCTGCAATTCTGTATTACAGGCTGACAATGCCAAAAAGCAGAGATACATTTTAAAGGTGGAAATGAGATCAGCACCTGCCCTGCTGAATTAGATGGTACTTCAGCATCTGACATTTCCTTTTTATCTTTCATATAATTACTAAAGTTTTTGGCTTCCTTTCTTTTCTTAAATAATAAAATTCTTCATCCAAGCATAAGAATGAAGAGTGAAAGGAAAAGAATTATACTGGTATTATTTGGGGAGTATTTCCTATTTTAACAGAATTTTCTTGAAAAAATTCAAAACTACAAGATAATAAAAATCTTAAGAAATGAGGTTTCAAATTTGAAGTCTTTATTTTACTACAAGATATAGAAACAGTGCCCTTATTTATGTAGGAGACAGACAATGCAAAGCATGATTTTTTAAAGGATCCCTTTTATTTGGCTACCTGACACTTGAAATCATCTGTGGTCTGCTGAGAAAAAGATTATCTATAGCCACTTTTTAAGGACATCCTTTTCCTAGGAACATGCAAAAGAATGCCTGAATAATCCTTTCCAGTGTTTTAAGGATGGCTTGCAACACAAGTCAAGGGAGCAGCCTCAGCTCTATACCAGTTAAAAATCTGGCCAGACAACTGTAATGAGTGGAAACCTTAAAGGCACAGAAAGCCTTCCTTGTCAGGATTCAGATCTGTGTAATCCACAAGTGCCATCTGACTCTGAAGCACTGGTAATGGACTATAGATCCTGACCACATAGGAATAAGTCACATTAGAGAGTGTCTACTGAAATCAATAACATGTATCCAATTTATGATTTTTCCCCCTACAATTCTTAAGGCTACCATGTGTATGTCATTAATCTAACAACTGAAAGGTATTTTAAATATTTTCAGTACAAGGTACCTCCTGTTAATACTAGTTACGAAAATTAAATGTACATTGAGGCAAAAGGGAAAAAAGAGACCAGTGCTTCTAAAAAGGAGGCTTTATTTTTGGCAATAAAAATTTAGAGCCCCCCTCTTCCTCCCTCCCAAACCCTCAGGTTGATTCATCTCTCATTCAAATTTAAAATGCACAGAGAGGCTGCAACAAACCCACAGAAGATTGATATGCACTGCACTCCACACATGGTTTAGCTCTTTATTCCAAAGTCTGGCATGATGATGTTGGGTTTTGTGATATTATTATTTCAATATATAATAAACAGGGTTCGATATAAAAACAGAGCAATGCAAGTCCCCTTTAAAAAAAATACAAATTGTTACTATAGCGCTTTGAGAGAAAGGGAGCGAGAGATTCACAATGCAGGCTCAGAACTTGGCAACCTGTAAAAGTGCCCAGTCGAAAATTACTAACAGCTGGAGATGACAGTTGTTTTAACAGCTGAGCTGACAGGATTAATTTAAATGCACTGAAATCAAAAGTAGATAACACCTGTTTAGTCTTCCAGGGCCATTCGACAAGGTAGGCCAAAGGAAAAAAGCAGAGCCAGGGCTGTCTGCGTGAGCATGTGTGTGTGCGTGCATGTATGTATGCACATATGTATGTGCATGCACGTGTGTGCCTCACCCTCCTTTTTTCTCCCTCCCTCTCTGCGGAGGACAGAAGGACTTCAGAAAAGAATGACATACTTTTGAAGGCTGGGTGTGCGGGGGAGATCGGTGGCTTGTCACACAATAACAGAGAGGCCAACCCCTGTCAGCTTGAAACATCTGGTTCCCATTGTGCCCACCCTCCTGCTCACCCTTCTTCCCCCTTCTCTTATCCAAGGTCTTTGACCCAAACCCAACAATGGATAAAGATCACCGGATTTTAAAGCTGCAGCTTCTCACTCCTGCATCCCAGCGATCCTCCTGGGTTAATTAATGCATTCTCTTTGAGCTCCGAGTCACTAAAGCTCCCACATACTCCCTCCCACCCGCTTCTTCCCCAAACTAAAAACAAAACAAAAAATTCCTCACCTTCTTGCCATGCCAAAGCTTGTAACTCACATGTCCATAAAATAAATAAATAAATTCTACAAGGCATGTAAGGAAAAGCGTGTGAAACAGCAAGAAATTTTTTATGTGGCAGGCAAGGAGGGGATGATTTTATGTTTGCCTCTACGGTTACGATCCTCTACTCTGGTGTGTGTGCGCGGTGTCCTCCGCCACGGGGACTGCAAGCCTGGAGGACCATAGCTTGACATCCCAGCACAGCCCTTGCTCCAGGTAAGAGCACCAAGAGATTCAACAAGGAGAACTGTCTGGTCCAGGAAAGGAGAATCTAGGAGGAGGTATGGAAATCATATTTTTTCCTAGTAGTATAACTATCGCACAAAGCTACAGTGCTAACTTCACATTGCACAACAACCCTACAGGCCCAACTCTGCAGCTGCTCCGCTTGCAGAAATCCCACTGAGGCCTAAGTGAGCTCTGCCTGTGAGGAAGCTACTGAATTCAGGCCAAAGGCTTCCAAACTCAACCTGCAATCTCATTTCTGCTTAGGCAGACAAATGGGGCTGAGTTGTAACAGACACGTATTTTCAGCCAGCTTGTTTCCTCAGACCTATGTCCTTTCTTGTAAGCAGGACCACTGTCAGGCTGCACCTCCCAAGCAGTAATGAAATTTCACCACTGTGAAGAAGTACACAGTTACTATTATCAACCATGCTTTAAAAATGCAGAACTTGGACACAGAGAATGAAGTACATGTGGAAAATTTGTGGAAAAAAACTCCCCACAAAACAAAAACCAGAAGAAATTGTATTTTCTCACTCTGCTCTGTGCTTTTAGCCACAGGGCCAATCTTTCCTCCTTGTATTCCTCCGGAGATGAAAAAAATAGCCCTACAGTTGGTACGATGACGCTGCAGCTGGATACTTCATACAACAAAAGGCTGTGTTCAGCTCTTCCTTCTTGTTCCACAACCCTTCAGCAGGACGAAGGTGAACTGAAAAGCTCACGTGCTCACTTCAGCTAACTGCAAGCCTATCCACCATGCTGTCACATCAATATCAAAGCATGGTTCGCACCTTCAGTTTTCGTAGTTGAAAAAAGAAAAAAAGTGTTCAATAGAATGGTTCAGGAAATGTTTGATTCATTGATATCAAAAGCCAGAGAATCACAGATACTCTCAGTTACAGCATTAACCCTTGCCAGAAAGAAAAAGAGAAAGAAAACCATCCACAGTAGCTTTCTCTTCGCTGCAGGTTTCAGCATACTCAGCTCGTAGTCTCTTTGCGTTTCCAGCCACTAAAGCTCCCACACGCTCCCTCCCACCTTCCTCTTCCCCAAACAGCACAGAGCTTCATATAGGCTAATTCACCGTGCCAAGAAAAACAGAACAATTCTTAACTAAGCTGCATCTATATTTACTCATTTGAGAATTTCAAGTCCTCTTTTAGCATTTATTGTCCAGGTAAAACTATTTATCTGGACAAATGTAAACATTAATGGCCATTCTGACAGGGAATGAAGGGGAAAGGGAAGACGCAAACACACCTCTCAGGTGTGGGCCCTGTATGCAATGAACTTAGGTAAAACTACCATCAGCACTGATTTACCTAGACAAGTTCAAGTCTGGGTCTAAAATTGTCTTCATTTTGTTTCACAAGAAAATGCCAAGACACTTTAAAACTCAAGTCACGTGAACCTTTCTCTAGAGGGTACACTTCAGATACTAAATTAATTTTAATGAAGCTGTGGAGTGCCTGGTGATGGACTGTACCTGAGTTTTACTACTGCAACCTAGCCTATACGTGAGAGGATTTACTGCACAGTGCCGTGTTGCCCATCTTGCCAGCTTTGTATCCAGGGCAGGAGAGCTATACTAAAAGACGGACACCAACACCAGTTCTTACCTACTCCTGGGTAGGAAAGGGAAGAACTTCAGTCTAATGGAATATAAAACTTTCTTACTTGCTGAAGCATTGAACTTTTCCAGCAAATGAACCTAGAGATTCCCAATACGTTACTAAAATATTGGGCTAATACCAGAGGGCATTTTCCCTGTTATTTTTCACGTCCACAAACCTCTGCATGTCTGGATTCTGGCCAAGTCTGGAAACAGAAGTGCCAAGGAACATGCGAGAGGCTGTTCTCCTGACAATTCCAATTTGGCTGGTTGCTGGAAGTGACAGAAATCCCCAGAGAAAACCAGCACTAATGATAGTTCATTGCCCGATATGCAGACACAAGATCCTTACTGTCTACCACAAAAAAATCAGGAAATATTTCAAAGATGGGGAAAAAAAATTGGAATAAAATTGAGAGAACATATATTTAAAAAAATAAAGAAACCCTCTACTCCTTATAAACACACATCAAATAAAGTAGCAGCAGTGGTAGTTGCAGCAGTAATAACGATGATGATGATGATGATTTCAGGAAGGCACAATCACCACTGCTTGTATTCATACTTCATTCTTACAAATTTTATAAAATCTATCTTGCACTTCTAAATCATTAATTTCCATTAATATTTACAGGAAAAAAAAATTCTTGTTTTTTAAAGGGTTTTTTTTAAGTTTTCAGTCTACTGGGCACGCGATGATAATTGCTACTCTGTTCTGCTTAATGATAGAGTCCTTTCCCTATACAAAATAAGAAGCAGTTTCTTCCCCGCTTTTTATTTCTTTACGCAACTCAGAGGCTCAAAGAAGATAATTACAAACAATGCCTGAAGAATGGTTCAGTTAATGTTAATTTATACAACAAACTAATTACTACCAAATGGTAAAAAATCACATGTGGAAGTTCCTGTCTCCCACGCACACAACTAAACCAGCAGCCATCTGTCTCAGCCTGGGAGCTCTCAGTGGCAACCGAGGAAAGCAAGGCAAAGGATGAATCCAGATACACTAGCTGCTTCTTCTGACACGAAATCATGGCATTTAAACACCAGGCTCTGTATGGTGATCTTAGCAGTGGCATTTTTTTCCCTTTCATTTATAAAACAAACAAACAAAGTACCGGCATCTATAACTACCTCTCTATCTAAATTTTATCTGAATCCCAAGAATTTAAGATGAAGTCTAAAATACCTCCATCTATCAGCTGTAATTCTTCCTCCCGGCAATTTCTATACAATACTCTTTATAACGTCCTTAACATACTGCCTATCAGAAAGCATGAGGTGAGACAGTCTTTGAATCTGCTTACAGTATGTTAGACATCACAATGGAAAAATGTGCTTTTTTTGTTTCAACTTTTTTTTCATAACCTGAGAAAGCAATTTTCTCCAAAACCTTGAAAAATCAAAGTCAGTACAATTGTTAAAACACTTTTATGGGACGCTCATTAAAAACTGACAGGGAGAAAATAGCTGGGGACAAATCCTGAAGCATTTGTTCAGTTTAAAGTCTCATTGAATTCAATGTGAGTGTTACTTTATTGAGGACTTCAATACCAGATCCTTTACATGAATAAGGACCTTGGCATTTTGACTGTTAATTATTCTCTGATTAGCTTGCATCTAGTAAAACAAACTAAACACAATATTATCCCCTAAGCTCTGTTCAAGAAATCTCAACTCCAATATTCTCCTCTCCCTGTGAGATCAGAACTCCAACAGTCATCAAAGAAAGTGCTGTACATGAATAGGAGCAAAATATCAGAGTTTAGATTCACAGCACAGATTTCAGAGGAGAAGGTTTTTTCCCTAACAATAAAAACTTACAATCTTTCTATGTTTGAATATAAGGCAAAATTCTCATATTGCAGAATGGCCTGTACGTATCTTATTTAGACCAGGATCCCCTCTTATGTTTATGTGAATCCCACAACAGTGCCAAAGTGCAGCCTTATGACTTTATTAGAAAGAGACAAGCCAGGATAAGATAAAGACTGAAGATCTTCTAGTAAAGACCAAATATCTACGAACTTGTGTTTCTGAGTATTTATCGTTTCACGAAGAAAGAATATGTTTCAGATGGCCTGAAACGATCACAGAGGAGGAACAAGTGTTACAGCAATTTAAAACAAGGTCCCTGTAATCTCATATTCATGAAATAACACAGTCATTATTTCTACATGGCAAGAACAGTATCGACAGTTTAAATGAAGTAAACAAGAAGGGATCACAAGAGAATCTACATAACCAAACAATAATGCCTAATTATTCCTCATTCATAGTCCTTAACAGAATTATGATATATAAAAAAAAATTACAGGGAAATGATTCTTGCATACAGCCAAGAGCATAAAATTTTACATAATAAAATATATTCACTGAAGTGAAAGAGGAAGAAGCAATTTTCCTGTCGCTCAGCCCTATTTTGCCTAATCTTTTTTTTACCATTAGGTTACATCATCAAGAGCTGCTTTCTATGAATGGAAACTTAGAATCCTTCATAAGGATTTCATTTTGTTTCACAATGTTTTCACTTTTTTTAGGTGCATGTTACAAAAGATTAGCTATTATTTAAGTTTTCGTTCCTCTTTTAGAGCAGGGGAAAAAAATAATCACAATCCCAATATACCAAGAACTGGACTTTGCTGTAACAAGTGAACTACGAGAGCTTTTGACAAGGAGTTGGTGTGTGAAATGAACCACCGAGTGCTTTATCAGTGAGTCAGATGAGACAAAAAAGGAAGGGTCATTCACTACAGCGTGTGTTGCAGAAAAACCTGTATCTGAGGGGATGCTTTGGACATCTTGCAGTCCTTGGGCTGTGACTGACGTCAGGCCCCTTCCTCCTCTTTCACCCCAAGTAGCCTCAAGCAGCTCTCACAGCCAAAAGTCTGCCTCTAATTTTAGTTCTTACTCCTGGCACATGTTGTGTCCTAGATCACTGAAAGCCTCGAATTAATACACTAAGACCCCGTATTAAGCTAAAGAACTGACAGCTTTATGGAATGCATTCAGCCTGGGAGGAAAGCTACCTGGGATTGCCTAAACAATCCCAATGCCCTCTTCTAACAGGAACAAGATTTTGCAAAAAAAAATATATCGATCAAACAAACAAACCCCCACTAGTATTTTCACTATCCCAAGATTAATCAGATTGCAAAGGTGCATCCTAAGGAAGAAGAGAAGGTCTGCAGAATACTACAGCACATCTTTTAACCTCCCTTAAAGAGTTATACTGAAAAACTTACAAAAATTGTCTCCCTGTTTCATTTTCCCACAACAGTGCCTGTTTATGCAAATGCAGAAGGCATCTTCATTCTTCTCCCCTTGATGCTTTTTCATCTGTCTTTATGTCTACAGGGACCTGTCTACTAAAAGAGCTGAAGCAGATAAGTTAAAAAATTGCCATACACTGCATCTCGTTTGCTCCTGAAAATACTTAGGAGTGTGGTGGTTGGTAGATTTAGTCTGATTTCTGGTGAACATTTATAACGTCCAATATAAGCAGATCAATTGTTAGCAACGACATGTGAGGAACCAAGGATGAAATGGAACTGGCAGCCGAACTCTCTCTCTCTAGCACTTTAACGGCAGTTTCCTCCATGCTATATTTAAGGCATAACGCCAGGACAAAACCAACAACCAACAAAAAGAGTTTACATTAGAAAATTCGTGAAAATTTTGCAGTCTGGCAATGTAAGAAAGCACCTCTAATTATGTTGTCTTTTTGTCTTCTGTGGGCCCCATAACTTTAAAATATTGGGTCATGCATACTATGTAACATCCACTGGGTACTGTGTTCCCCCATTCAGTAACCTGTCTAGCAATAAAATACTGGTAAAAATGGTAATGTAATAACATGATCATCTCAAAAGGACTGCTTTTTTTTTTTTTTTTCAGCAGAAAGAACAGGTTATAGCCTAAACCCCTACATCATGTGTATTACTCATCTAGTAATTTTATGGTTAGTTACAGAATGATTCCCAATGACAGCTTCTTAATTCCTCTGAACTCAGATAGGATCGACTTGGCCAAACTTATAAAGGAAGAATGCATTTTGCCTGGATATGCATCCCATACCCCAAAGCTTCACAGGAGCTGTGAATCAATTAGATGACACAGCAAGAGGAAATGCATAAAAAAGACTTAAAATAAAATAATCTTCAGTGAAATGTATCCATATTTAGTTAAACAGTATTGCTGATTAAGGCTGTACATGAGCTCAGTGTGGAATCCAGAATTGTTGCAGCTGAAAATCATTAGCGAAAGCCTGCTGTCCTCTAGTTTCATCTTCATATATTAATTTCACATACAAGGAAAGGGAACTATTTGGAAATACATTGCTTTATTTAAGTCTAGTATACAGACATCCCAGCAAAAATACATTAACGTGCTTTACACTTTGCAACTAGACAGTGATCTTACAGGATTGAGTGAATACACAATAATGACTACAGTTGAAACAATTTTTCTGGTTAGTTGTTGACTTTTTTGCCCCCCCCCCCCCCCCCCCCCCCCCCCCCCCCCCCCCCCCCCCCCCCCCCCCCCCCGGTGCCTGACTCTGTGGGAGATAAGACGCTCAGTTACTGAAATGGGATATGTGTTATGGGCAAAACAGAAAAGGAAAAAAAAAAAAGGTTTAGCAAAAAAAGATCAAGGATGCATACAAAACTGAGAGGCTTTCTCCTTCCATGTGATCTTTGTCTCTAGACTATTTACCTTGAGATTGTGTGGGCTAATCTACAGTACAAAACTAATGCAACATTCCAAACTGTACTGGAAAAACAGGACACTTGGATAACCACTTCCAAGTCAGGAGAGACACTTTCCTTTCTGATAAAGCACTTGGACACCAGTTGCAACTTCGGGGCTGTATAAGTCTTTAGCTGCGATCATTCTTGCTTATTGGCAGTGCAATACAATAACTGTTTGTGGGTTTTTTGAGGTGGGAAGGAAATTCCCCTTGGGCATATGGGCTGGGCCTTTGCAACTACACTTCCTAGATATTTAGAAAAGATTTATAAGTAATGGCCAAGTAGCATGTCCCATACACAACCAGTTGCCTATGATTGCAGGCATGGATAAAACCACTGCTGGACTTCAGATCTTCTTCTAGCTGTCATCTCCTGTGCTTCTACTGTTTATTCAGAGATTCAATAATTTAATTAATTATGGCTAAAAGGCTCAGATGAACGCTGAGGTTCATATCCTTCCCTGCATGTTGCAGTGTATGAAAATGTGTGCTAAATTGCTATTTCTCCCTGACAGGAAGAATCTGGCTTTCCATGTCACACATCTGTGGCTCTCCTTCCTTGTGCTGTATAAGCTAGTACTTTCTATACCTCCAAAAGGCAAGTCTGGGTGTTAATTCACCATGCACTATATATATTACTTAGATACAAGTATCTTACCATGTAGGAAATATAAGTTTCTAGCAATTAATGACTGCACAGACTTTGCTGTTGTTACCTTTCAGTTCTCTTAATAATGCTCTTTCTAGGAACAGGCCTAATCCCTGTCTGTATAGGGATAAAAAAACAATTCACGTTGGGTTCTTTACAAATCCCGTATTGGGTCAAATGTTGCCTTCTTAAAGCTCTTGCATATTCAGCGGGAGTTGTGAACTTCCATCTGAGAGCAGAATTTGGCCCACATCGTTCTGAAGTGTCTATTAACTCTCCCACACTCACAAATAAATCAAGACGAGATTCCTCTCAAGCACAATGAGCCTAAAATATAAACCATACTGCTCACAACGGGGAGACCAGGAATTCAACTGCAGTCATATGGTTCCCTCTTCCTCCCTCCGACTCGCATCAGTAAAAAGGAGAAGAGGGCAGAAGGCTCATTAAATCCCAGGATGTGGCCTGCACAGGGCCCAACCAGAGCACAAGCCAGCAGGAGCCACAAAAGGTGCGCGCGTTCCCTCTTTCAAAACACCAGAGTTGAGACATGCAGTGGTACATCTCTGTTCGCTTTGAAATTAATCATTTTCGTCCAAGTTGAATGTTTCTCCCCTCCAGCTCCCAATCCCAATTCTTCCTTGCACAAACTTGGGAGCCACCACTCCTATTTACACCATGCCGCAACCCCGCATTGCCACCTGTCAATCAGAGCTCCATTTGTCTTCGGGAGGGTGAATAAAGAGGAGGGGGAAGGAAGAAAGCGGGAGGACCTCTGCATTGATCAAAAATGTTTGGGGTGGAAAGGAGGGGGGAGAAAGAGGGAGAAGGAGATGGAGATAGATTAGAGGGTAACAAAACTAGAGAGGAAGATAAACAGAGCCAAAAAGAAAAATGTCCTTTGTTCATTTAAATGGCTCTCTGCTCCCAAGCCCTCTGCATGACTAATGCCACGCTATGGTGTGTAAACCTCTTGGGCACATAACACAAACAAAGCATAACTCGGCCTGAACAAACAAAGGCCTAAGCAACAGTGATTGAATTCATCTTAAAACAACAAATCAATTCTTCCCTATTAATGCCCTAAATACCAGCGTAGGAGCACTGTCCTGTTGTAATAAACAGCCATGTGTTCAATTACCGTCTGTTTTCCCAACTACTGCTCTCTTCAGTAATTACACCATGCAATGCATTCTACATTGACATTATATTAATGTGCTGGGAGGAGAGATCTTAAATATGAATTAAATCAAGGCTAAACATCTCAGAAAGCCTTACCGAGTCGCACAAGTGCTAACAGGGCATTCTTCAGCAGAAAGCACAGACTGATTTTTCTCTTCATTCACTTTGCACTTTCATCCCCTGGCTAAATAAATTAAAACATAAGCTTGAAAGAACTCTATTGCCCCAAAGACCACCACAGTAAACTTTTCATAAGCTCTCCAAATGTCCACTTCACCTGTACAAGATCACTACTCAATAAGGAGTGTTTCATAAGTATTAGCTTACGTCACATCAGCTAAACAGCGACGACAAAAACCCTTCAACAACAGACAGGTGACAACAAAGCGAGGCAAGAAAAACAAAAGCAGAGAACTTTCTGGACTGAGACAAACACAGGAGAATAAAAGTTTAAGAAAAGATTTCTTACCCTTTTGCAGAACCGTCAAACAACTTCTATTGACTACTGAATAGCACACAGCAAACAGACCAAACAAAAGATATGATGAAAGACGTATTTACTTGTACAGGGCTCCTTCCCCCCACCTCAACCTTTCTTTCCATTTCATATACACCCACACTGCACCGTTTGCATTGTGTTGTTAAATAACCAATAGCAACCCAGATGAAACAGTGGAAGGGTTTCTATGATGCTGTCAAGGACCAGACAGATGCTTGGCAGTGTCAATATGGTTCTTTACATTTGGGTTGTGCCAAGGTTTGAAATGAAAAATAAAATAGGAATAATAATAATACTTGGAGAGAGAGAGAAAGATGGCAACGAGTTAGTGCACGGACGTGCAATAAATTTTTAAATCAATGGAGTATCATCCTACCTGCTGGGTTTTACTTCAGCGATTTGAACTGTTATGGAAACAGATAAATAAAGCTTTGCTTTTTGCCTGCGTACTGGATTGCAAGAATTTTAATAGAAAGCAATATCAAATTCTGGGGGTGTAACGACTGCAGATTTCTAGGCCCTCTAGAATAGACTCATAGGTTTCTGCTGCAAAGACATGCCAAGTATGTCTAACATACGAAGTATGATAAAATTCCAAAATCTGTTTCAAAATAAAATGCCCTAGGTGCTGCAAAACTTTTCTGACTGAGGCTTCAGAAGAGATAGAAATTTGCACTTTTGGAGGAAATCAAATTCTGAAAGCTGTTCTGACTAAAATATTACAGTTTACCCTCAAAACCACAGTGCATAACATTCAGATACATTTAAGTGTCTTTATAACAACTGCTCATTTGTCCTCCTCGGGTCATTAGACACAAAAACACCCCCGAAACCTCTCCACGTTTTGAAACTCATTTTTGTTTGACTACGAATTTTTTCATTTCAGCTGCCAAACCAAGTCAGGGGAAAAGCTGTTTCCACCTGACCCAAAATGTTTTATTTAATCCTAATTGAAATGTTTTCATTTCTCTTTCAGATTAATCATCTTAAACATCTAAAAACAAAAAATATCATTTCCAATGAAACATTTTGTCTAAAAATGTTGACCGTTCCAAATTTTCTATTTTTGGCTAAAATTAACTTGTTGAATTGCTAAATGATATCAGTCCGTAACTACTATTTAACAGGTTTTAGTGTGTGTCCCCCTCCAACTCTCCTTTACTCTGTTTTGAGTGCTTTTTGAATTCATACATCACAGTATAGAAATCACACACATATAGCATGTTTTCTCCTGAGGCAATGCAGAAACCACAAAACAATTAAATTGTATGAGAAGAAAAGATGATGAAAGGAGTTCTATCTTCCCAGTACAGCTTATTTACAAGGTAGGAGATGTATACAGTTGTGTAAAACTGGCAACGTTCAAACCACCTTAAAAATATCAACGTTAAACAGGCACATAACTAATAAAAGTTAGCAACGGCTTCAAACTTAAGAGTGTTTTTACAAGGCTACTTCATTAGCTAAACAAGCAAGTGGGAGTTGCTGCAAATCTTGCTCCTTGCCATACTAGAGGCTTTCCCTTGCTTCTGGTAAACAGAAGACACAAGACAGCCTTGTGAATAGCTCATGGCACAGACTGAGATCTAAAGCTAATCAGACAGGATGATAGGTCATCTTAATCAACTTCAAAAAGCCAATCCACATGCTCGTCCCAGCTCCTCGCCTCTCCTTCCCTGATCGCGCTCTCGCTCATTTGGCCACATTTTCCTCTCCCCCTTACTTCCCGCAAATTGTGCTGTTAAGAAAGAACGCGGGGAGCCCTTCAGGCCTCAGCATCCTGGGCGCAGGTGGTGGGGAAAACTTTGAAGTGAGCTCTCCACTAACTCTAGAGCTGGCCGTGCCTCCTCCATAAGCAGCTCTTATTAAAAAAAAGACCAAGTATCCACTAGAACAAAACCAAGCAGGCCTATTTAATTAAGGCAAATGCTTGATATCCACTTCTTCATGTTAAACCACACAGTCACACAAGCCTGGGAGGTCTGATTAATTTTAATATGCACGGTCGTGACAAGCGCCTCGGGGGTAAGAGAGAGGAAAAAAAAAAAATCCCACAAACCCCGCTAGCTCAACAAATAGGTTTCAGCTAAATGCTGTGTATGTTACCCAGATTAAGATGTTACTATTCAGCAAGGGCTTGAACCTTTAATATGAGGGACAAGAGGCCTGAGAAACAGGTGGCTCGCTCTTCACTCTTGAATAAATGACATCCCCAAAAGCTGTGGCACATAAGCATATAGAAAGAGCTGGCACACTCCCTCATGTATATTTGTATATTACCAGTCTGGGTCAGAGGTTTCTCCAGCAGTGATCCAAGGACTGAAATGAAGCTCAGAAAGCTAATGGCTTTTCCAGGGGAGGGGGAAAATAAAAAAAAAAAAAAAAAAAAAAAAAAAAGAGAGAGAGAGAGAGAGACAGAGAGCAAAAAATGAAGGCAGACTGCAAACTGATCTAGCTGGAATACGTTGGGGGCAACAGGCACATCAAAATGATCTGGGGATAAGAGTGGCAGCAAGTTTTGAAAACCCCTATTGAAATGAATCATGGCTATTGAGTCCGGCTACCTGGGGAATTAGGGGCAGACAGGAGCCCAAAAAACTATTCTGGTCTTGGTGAACAACTTATATGCTGCACTGTAAAAGATGGGAAGTGAGAGATCAAGCATTTTGCTTTGGCTGCTGCTTGTCCAATATTATGGAGTGAATGTATCCTAGAAGGAAATTTTAATTACAGAGATCCATCAGAAAAGACTTTCATTCTAAAACAGGGAGGGGGAGAGGGACTGCATCTTCTCTCCAAAAGCAGAAGTTTCCTCAATCTCACTTGACCATAATGCTTTCTTCTATATTTAAGATGCTGTATCAGCACCTCAGATGCCTTTATCAAAAGAGAAAAGAAAAATCCAAAAGCTACAAACCTTTGAGGATGTAAGCAAGAGAGACTTGGAAGGGAATCTAATCAAATTTTGAAAACTTCCATTGAAATAAACCATGACTACCGGGCTAAACTATTAGGAAGGAAAACACTTAAAAACTGAAGGTGACAAATGAATAAACTTCACTTTGAGCAAGTAAGAGCTGGCAGGGCTTCAAACTAGGCTACCTCTGTTCTAGAGTTAAAGCACTTGTTAATAAAGGTTTAAGCCACCGCAGCATTTAACAGTGCCTTCTCTTCACATAGGCCTATTTCATGAACTTCATCTTTTAAATTTTCTTTTTTTTTATTATTTTTTTATTTTTATCAGCACTATATGAATGCACATTTCCATATGGCAGGGTCTTTGAAAGAAGTGCATGGAAGTTTGATACTGGCTTGCTCCACAAGAAAAGACACATTTTCTGTGACAGACTGTATAGATGAACATGGAACCACAACGCACTTGAAGCATCCTTCCACAGCAGCAGGAGTGTATGAACAAAACTTAAAAGTACTCAACTGCAAAGTATCCTTGTTTGTCCTTCAGTGGAACAGCATTACAAAGCCTCTTCAACACGTACTTTGTCAAAGGGACAGTGAAAAACCAAATAAAAGAAATTCAAACGTCAACCAATTAGACTATCCTTAGGCTTTTCCCGAATCTGTTCACTTTATGTCTTCCCATCTCATCAGATGTGATTTAAAAACAAGAGTCTGCATTTCAAAGGCCTCCCTTCTTGTGCCCATTAATGGTCTGCTTTGGAATTTATGGCTTAAGAAGAGGGAGATCTCTTGATTTCTTTACAAGATATGTTGATTAAAAGTTTGATAATATTAGGAGATATTCTGGGTTCTTATTTCATCTAGAGAGCCTGAATTCAATATGGTTCGCTTTTATAGACTACAGAACTGCTTAAACAACAGCCATTTAAATTACCACAAGAACAGGTGTTGTGATTTATAATGTAAACTTAAACATCAAACACAAACAGCCTTTGGGGGATGTTCAGAAGACAAAAATCATGCCCGAGAGGCCTTTCTCATCCCTTTCTTTCCGACAAAGTAATTACTTATAGTATTGCAGCATACTATAATACATGAGGCTGTAGTAGTCACACTGCCTGTTAAAGTCCTACAAACATATGTATTACCTGCTTACTAAACACTTGAGATTAACTGTTCCTGCTCAGAAGACCTAAGGACTAGTAGCACGATATTTTGAAGTAGGAACAATACTAAACAGTATATATATACAATTCTTGTGTGTGTGTGTTTATATTTATGTCTAAATATATATATCTAATACATGCACCTTATATATATGCATATCTGTGTACATGCATTTATATAAAATTCAAAGTATTCATTTAAATGGCCAAACAGAATTGAGTTTCAGAAGTCCTTATTACAGAAGAACAAGCCATGCAGATGAATGAGTGTACCCACATGTGCACACGCTCATATGCGCAGTCTCTGTGGTCAGGTAGATGCCTGTATGATCCCTTTTATCCAGAATTCCTACAAATTCTGTACAATACCATAGATCTGGCCTCAGAAGACACAGTATGGAAGCTTTAAAGATAAACAGACAGATACATAACCTGTTGCAAACATATACTGCCAAAATGGAAAAAGAAGATTGATTCTTAATTAAAAGTTAGGAGATGTAAAGAGCTGGTGAGTAGTCTGGCTTATGCTATAAATAGGAGAGAATTTACTTGTTTGCCTATTTTTTTCCCAGAAGCCAAGACATACGTTTAGAGGAAAGGCTACACAGATTTCAGAGATTTAATTTTCCACAAGCACAGGCCATAAATTAAAATACAGCAATCCAATCCCATTAGTAGTGCAAGAAAAAGCTAAGTGGTTGCTTTGGTCTTTGCTTTCATGAACTTGTGTCAAGCTCAGTGACTTCAAAGAGATTTCCATTTCATTTCTACAAATGAAGAGAACAGACAGACAGAGAGTCTCTGCCATCCTCTGATGCCTTAAGAAAACAGAAGAAAAACATGCCTGTATCTCATTCGCCTAATGATTTTAGCTGCAAAAGGAATCCCATGGTCGGCAGACGACCCTCAGGGCAAGGGCTTGAGGTCTGTCACAGTATATAAGGCTTCTCCAAACCCACTCCATTATCTTCATTATTGTATACCAGGAATAAAAGGGGACTGACTCCTCTTCTGAAGTTCAAGTTAGAAAGGACAGAATGTTTCATGTAAAATAACATTGTGTGACTTCAGTAATAGGTTTATGCCTTTGGGGGCCTAATACTAAAGCTGCATGTAAGGATTTTCTGCAGAATTTGAAAGAAGAAAAATGAGCACTGTATTAGCAATGAGTAAAATTCCACAACTTTTAGATTCACTGAAACACTCCATGTCTCGGTGTCAGCATGACTCATTGTCAGTCACGTACTTTCATACAGCAAGAGTAAACTGGCAAGTTTGGGGGGGAGGGAAAGAGCATGGGGCTTTAGAGCTAAGTATAAATCCCTATGAAAACTATATATACAACAAATCAACATGGAAACCATTTATATGAACAGTGATGCTCTCCTTGTCAGCTCATGTGTGGGTACATGTATGTGCTTACATATATGCATACCTACATGTGTGCATTCATGCACTCTGAGCACTATGTTTCGTAACACTGTAAAAATCCTTGTCCTTTACTGACAAAATTTAGTAAGTATTAAGTCTTAGTTTCTAACAAACATAACATAAGAAAACCATTTACCTTATATCAATAAAGTTTCTTAAAAACAGTTGACCCGTTATCAATATTTTGGAATATCTCACTTGTCCTCAAAACCCATTTAAGAAAAGAGGGGGTTCTTTCCCTGACTGATACGAGGTTTGTGTCGAGACCTAAAGTCATCTACCCAGCCCTTCTCTTTTTTCTGGTTTTGAAGAAACAGGCCATTTGAAAGAATGCTTCAAAACCACATTTCCCACAGTAATTCAGAAGACAATTTCAAACAATAAAAACAGAGCAAACATAGCCCACTGTACAAGTTAAATAATATATAAACTTTTGAGTACATAGAGAAATGGGAATCTGGCTCATATCTGGTCTTTGAAAGATTCGCAGGAAATTGATTTAATTAAACCTCAGCTACTGGTGCAAATGTTTCCCTTTCTTCCCAAAGAGAAATAAAGTATTATATTATTGTTGTTGACATAATGCAGCAAAGCTTAACCAAGATTGTTGGTCGTCTCCTACAAAGCTCCACAAACTAGCAAGACTAAAAATTATTACTGAAATACAGTGATCACGCATTGTTGAATTGTTACCTACATGTACTACCAAAGATTCCCACTTGTAACTTATCTTATTCATGGGGAAATTGATTAATATGCTAATTACCTGACTACCAACCAGTGATGACTGACAACTTTACTTTAGCACTACATGAAGACGACATGACAATAGGTAGATTTTCAACTGGAGTTCAAACAGAGAAGACATTGTGCTTGCAGTAGTACATACTTCTTTTAGGGAAAGAGATTCATATTTGTGCAGGATCTCTAAGAACAGTCTTGCCAGCTGCACCAGAAATATATATTTTTTAATTAGCCACTCTAAAAACAATCATGTTGGCTGAAGGGAAGGGGGAGGGAGACTTGTCAAAATGATGTATTTGTCCCTCACCACCTTTCAATGCTCTTATGCAAGTCTAATTTTCTTCCTAGCCGGCTCACCTCTCTGGCCTCCTTTTGTTTCATGTCCCATTTCCCATTCTCTTCTAACTTCTGAACTTTTGTTAGTTTGCTTTTAAGGAGAAAGGGAAAAAAAACCCAACCCTTTCCTATTCATTTTTTCCTGGATGGGGAGTAAGCAGAGACATGAATATGGCACCCTCATAATGACTTAACTAGGGCTTAATGAAATTTTCATCACAACCTGCTGTTCATTTTAATGGCCTTTGAAAGACAATAGAACAATGGTTAGAGGGAAGAAAAGATTTTCTGTTGCATGCATTTGCAAAGCCCAACATTCAGTTGCTCCCCCTCCTTTCTCTCCCAACCTCTTCACAAAGCTGTAGATCTTTTGTTTGTACTGTATATTTTCATTTTAGTAGAGCTGAGATAATGCACAGGCTCTGTAACCATTCTCATGTCTATCTGTGGCTTTTCCTTAATGGAGTCTGTGCAGTTTGTACAACCTCATACTCAACAGAGTATTTATACATTGCCCAGAACCCCCTGCTCTTTCCTCTCTCTTATATAAAAGTCTGGTCTCCTTCCACCCCACCCCATACCGTACACAGGAAAGATCTTTTCCATTCAAAGGCACAAGGTAAGTCATGGCACTGACCATTAAGTCAACGTAAATGCAAAATGAAATGCTATGATTATACATAATATTCTAAAAAATATTTAGACAAAGAATTTGTTTCCCAGCAGACCCTTACTGTGTGCTCCAGTCAAGAAGACAAGACTAATTTACAATCCTGTCATGCTCATGTATGTGTCAGTGTGGCTGTGTTTGCATCTGTATTTTCATTCCGGTATGCAAGTTGTCCTAAAATTTTCTTGTAGGTGTTGTCAATTCATGCTTCAACACTGAGGTGGGCTCTGAGGGCCATGCTTTTAAACATTTGAAATAGATTTCTACAACAGGATAGGCGGGTGTAAATGAAAATGAAGTCTTATTACTGTGCATTAGGGAATGAGGCTCAGTATGTTCACACAACATCAACTGGCTCACAGTACCCTGGAAATCTAGCTGTAAATATGCATGCTGGATACCTATGGAGAATATACTGAGACCCTCATCTTCCCGTCAGGGGTTTGACTCTGCCCCAAATAGGCAGGAATTGAAAAGCTTACTTAAAGGAAAGCTGTTCTGTGGCTTCTCAGAGGCGAGATGTTCGGTCTTAGTCTCAGCACACAGAGCACAAGTGGCATTGTCATCGACTGGACATACATTCTGAAAAAGAAACTGATTCTCTAGAGATGATACCTATATGCCAAGGTTGAAACTTGCTGGCCAGACATAATGCAGAGAAAGCCTGTACTGTGTCTGTTTGTACAGTACCTGCACTACAGATAAACAGAAGATGACATGACAGGATATGTTCCAGACAAAAGCTTTCATGAATTCCAAATTTAACTTCTTACCTTTCAAATAATGACATGCCTACTAAATAATTTCACAAAAACATTGACATTGCTGATAACACTCCTTTTTGCTCTAGAAAAGTGGGAGGGGGGAATAGTGGTGTAAATGACCCCCAGGCTGTTAAAATTGCAGTGTTGATTGCACCCATGTTGAGGAGGTTGCTGTGTCTATTGCAACTGTGACAAAAAGACCGTTATGTACAGACAAAGGCTCTTACTTGAGAAAAAATAAAATTTTAGCTATGATAGGATATTGCTGAAATCTATCTCTAATGTAGACAAGAACTATGAGTTCTTTACTTCAATTTTGCTAGCAAGAAAAAGCAAATGGAGCAGAAAACGGGAAGATTAAGAAGTATACATATCCAAAGAATCTGGAGAAAGAAAACAAAACAGAAAATTTTGGCCAGTTTCCCAGGCCTTACCTTCTGGCTCATTTTTGATGAGCTCTTCCATTTTTCTTTGCTTAAGGGTGTCTACAACATCCGCTAGGCTCCCTTTGCGCCTTTCAGGGGTTCCCAGGGCTGTGCTGGACAATGATTCTCCACTCTGACGCCCACCTTCTTCTGCCTTCAAGGGTGAGGTAGATGAGTTGTGCGGGGCAAATGAAGACATCACTTTATTGCCATCAACTTCCTGGAAGGGGAGAAAAACAAGATGAAACATTTCTTTCTTTTCTTAAAGAAGAAAAAAATAAAGATGGAAAGAAAGAACAATCCTTTGTTCTTTGAGTTCATTGCTGTTTGTTCTTCTGTTGAAACCTTTAAAAAGGCATGCAATGCTTCCAAAGCACCCAGAACAAAGCCTACCCATAAAGCATAAACCAAGATTACAGGCTGAAGTGAACAAAGATCAGCTTGCAAGAGAGAAACATAAAATACAGTTTTTCCCTAACTGAGAAGTGTTGTACTCATAGGTTTCCTAATAACAATGGTATTGATTACCTTTAATTGTTTGTTCTTTTACAGCTTTCTTTCGAAAAAATCTTCAATTTTTACAAGGACCATTAATTTCCCGACTTTATAAAGTACTTAACGCCTTGATGGCTAGTTGTTGTAAGAAATGAAATAGTAACCAAGTATCAAATGCCCTGCGCCATATGACTTATTTTAACTCACGGTTCAAGTAGTCCTCCCATCTATAACAGACAAAGCAATTGTTTTCTGTTTCCTAATTCTCTTTCTATTCTCCTCTTCCATCTCATACCTTCGCTTCTTGTAGAGACAGTATTTTTCACAAAGGTGGTCCTAATGACTTTCACTGGCGGCACAATGGCAAAACTCTGTGACTTCGTGGAACATACACAGAATCCTCCTCACGTGAGAGTCCATAGAGGTCTACTCATTAATTTTAACGGAAACCAAAACTCGTTCTAGTATCTTCAAACTCGCCTTCATTAATGTGAGAGCCTTCTCCTCCACGCATCCTCCAACATAAAGCAATGTTCTCTGCATATATTCCTTTCCCTTTTTATGTCTCTTTTATACCCTACCCTTCTGTACACATCTCTGAAACCCTTTTTTTTTCCTTTGCTAACATATGCCATCTATACCTTGCAACACTTAGGGCAATGTCTCTGAACAAAGCTTGCTGCAGAGTACACAGACTGCATAATATAATGCTGCAAACATGAACAGTTTTAATTTTGATCAGACTCTCCAAAGTTTTTTTTTTTCTTTTTCATTATCCTATTTCCTTACACTTTTGTATTCCAGGTTTTTAATGAATATTATTTCTAAAAAAGTCACTGGACCATCTTGTGATCTCAGTTACGGACTTGGTTGAAAAAGTCTTAATAATTTTTACATTGTTTTCATTTTATATGGTAAGAAAGTGACACATACACTGTTTTTAGTGATTTGAGTTACAATTTTATAATTTTTTTCCTGAGTAATTTTTGGTGTCTCTGATTTAATAAACCCCAATATTTCAGCAAAAAATGTGTCTTTTCATAAATAGAACATAAATTGCTAAAAATGATCTCAATAAAATTTGAATAAAGCAACATGGATGTTATGAAGTAAAGAATGTATTTGTTTTCACAGACTACTTCGTTTTGGCAAAAAGATTACCTTTGGTTAAGAAAACTTTTAGTGCAAACAGTTTTGAGCAGCTTGAATGTGTTATACTAGTGAATAAATTCCCTAACAGAATCGGATTTAACTGAGATTACAATCTGGGCCATCATATGCCCCAAAAGCCAAACCCAGTGATGTTAATGAGAGACTTTCTACTGACGTCAATGAGCTTTTGACCAAGCCCTAAAAAATTTTCTGACTCTAGTCAACAGAAATGCTCCTTTTTTTTCTTGCAAGTCCCTCCATTTTTGCTCTGCACTTGGAAAATTACTAGTTGCTAACAGTGGACTTAAAAAATGAGTTGGAGCCGCATGTAATTTTTTTCACATATACAGACCTGAATAAACTGGTTTTTAACGCTGATCTAGACAAGCAAAATATTTAACTTCAGCATCAGTTCACATTTTATCTAACATTCAAACTCATTATCACCAAGTGGCAATTTTTTTCCTACAGACAAGGCCAAAAGAGGAAATATCTTGAAAGCTGCTTTCTTACTCACACTTTGAAGACAGATAAGCCAAATACCATCCTTAGTTACAGTTCTTAAATCCACCTATACCATCAATTATGTATAGGAACAGTATCATTCCTAATTTTATCAGGAACTAGTTTCTTGTTTTTATTGCAAAGTGGGCCCCAAAGACACTCACTTGTGTTTCTGTGTATGTCACACCTTGGTCACAGACACAAAGTACTTGCAACAGCTGCCTAAACCTCAGAAATCATCACTGCTGTTTCCATGTACATTTTGGGTACATGCAAGTGTTTTTATAGGTACAAATATATTCTGAGTATAAAACAAGTTCGTTATAAGAGAAGCAGCATAAGGACACAAGGATTGAATGATATTTAAAGTAATATAAGGTGATTTTCAAAATCACAGATTGCTTGGCATTCAAATGGAACCCAAAAGTATTTTCAAAACTACTAAAATTTCCCTGCCTCTCTTTCTAGGGAAAAGGAATCATGAGGGGGAGAGGACAAGAGAGTAGTTTGTGGGTAAAGCATCATGAAAGGACTCTGGATACTCAATTCCTAGTTCTTTCAAATGTTCTATGTAACCATGGAAGAAGTCACTTTTGTTTCTGCATTTCAGTTTCCTACCTGTAAAACAGGCACAAAAGAAGTAATTTCTTACATTGTAATGGTCTTGGATTGATAAACTCATTAATAACACAGAGATGCCCTGCTACTACAACGTTGGCTAAAAGCATTTATATAGTACACAGTTAAGAAGACTTCATATCTGGACAAAAAAGGAAAGGGAAGTATTCTACACAGATTTTTTTAAAAGATAAATTATATATTAAAATACACATATAAGTAATCATCCCCAAAACAAAATGTTTCCTTAGACTGCTCTTGTTAGGTGTACACGTATGTAGTGTTTGCATATCACATACGTGGGCTATTTACACACTTGTGGGGTTTAAGATACACTCCACTTAATCTAAACACATATACAGTAGGGGAACAGCTGCAATCACATTTCAGTGGGCTGAATTACAGTACACCAGTGAATTATTTATTCAAAAAGATCTGTAGCAATCACACATTCACTGCGTGATTTGCAATCTAAGAGGAATCCTCTCCTTTCCATACCAGCGGATGAGCGCACACATCAGCTACTGCTGTTGATGAGAGTTCAACATGTATCCTCTAGCACACCAGCTCGAGAATGTCTTCCCCACTCGTCCATGATCTGTCATTCAGAACAACAACCTGAAAATGCTCAACTGTTATCTTGGCTTTTGCTTTACGTCCCTCTGTTTTATTTTGCTCTTTCTTATGCCGTTACTGGGGAAAGTGAAAAAACTTTCAATGGTTCTGGATTTTTACTTTTACCATGTAAAAAGAAAGGATACTTCCACATAAAACCTACTCATGTCAATGGTTGTATAAAGCTAAAAAACTTGTAGCATGGAAAATCCTCTGGTATTACATATGAAAGTTTAACTATCCCCCTGAAAACACTCAAAGAAATCCTTAATGGCAAGAAAGATATGTCAGCAACAGTTTAAAATTAATCCCCTGAGAAGGAAGTTCCCTCCCAACAAGTGAGATTTAGCAGGTTCCTTTTTTGAAAGGACAAATTCACATCACTTTTTTCAGTTAACTGAGAGAAAAGCAACGACACTAAAGAGTGGTATTAAAGAACCTAAATATCTACTACTGACATTTTAAAATTAAGTCCATCAAGCCACACACAAGACCTATCTCTCAGTCACCAAAACAGTGGAAAAACAGACACTCCTTTACCAGAGAACAGTCTCTCAGCTGCGTAACCATTTCACCTGTTCAAGTTTGATTACATTCCAGCCTCTGGCACTGTTAATCCTGGTAACAGTTTTATGCAGTTAGCAGCTGCTTCATGGATGGGGCTCTATTGTTCATTTGCATTGCGAACTGCTCTGCTAATGTGTGCTGGCACAACATTTAATCGAACTCTGAGCTGGGATTGTACTCACCAACACCTGATGCTGCTGCTTCTTGCTTTTCCCACTTCGGAAAGGCAGACAAGGACCTACGCAGATCCCGCTGAATCAAACACCCTAGGCCCTTCTTTCCCTCCCAACAAGAGCAACAAAAAGAAGGACTGGCCCACGTTTCCTGTCTTCTGCTTCTGTTCCAAGCTAGAATCCACAGGAAGACTTGTTCATTTACAAGAAAGTTGCCTCTATATTGCCAAACAGCTTTCCACCTATGGAGGAAATACCTCTTCCAAGGTTTAATGATAAAACAGGCTTCTGCCCTTTCAGGATGAGGTCAATAATCTTCCTTTGTTAATCTTGGTCAAGCTTTACTTAATCTAGCCCCCTTGTCACCTTTGTGATTGACAGGAAAAGTCATGTCACTGGACAATGGACTTATCCTCACTGAGCAATATCTTTTTTTAAAGATTACACAATGTTACCCTTGCTCTCATAAAAAGCGCAAACATTCTGCGGTTAAAAGAAACTATTCATTCCAACTGTATCTTTCAAATTGTTTCTCTCCATTTCCAGGGTCCAACTGAGGCCTATTTCAGTTCTACAGAGGGACAGTGAAACGCTTAATGAAAAGAAACAGGTTGTACTTGGTGAGATTTCCAAATTATCTCTTAGTGCTCTAAATAGATCTCATGTTCTCCTTCCCCATCTAGAGATACATATTATTGCTATCTGCAATTAAACTTAGACAGAAAACTCTGTTTCTGTGACATTAACATTTTGTCCCAAACCAACCAATAACGAAGCAGAAGAAAACTCAGAACTAAGTCTGAAACTGTTAATTACCACCATATGGTATGCAAGGAGGCTGCATCTGCAGGAAAAAAAAATTATTATGAGAATCAAGCTTCTGGCTTTGCAGCCAAAAACACCTGGAATAAAATACTTGTGTCTTTAAAAAAAGCACTGATATTGTCTGATTTTAAGAAGCCTGTGATCCTAAAAGCAACCCAACAGGTTCTTTTTTCAAAGCTGGAATTTTGCCCATACTTTGCTCTTTTAGAATGTGTAAAGAAGACACGAAAGCAAATTTTTTGCTCTGCTTTCTACATTACACATGTAGGCCTATCTATTTTATAGTCTCCATAGTGACCAGGAAGCTGGTAACAGTATGACATAAGACATAATCAAAAAACCAGAATACTTCGCACTTCTGAAGACAAATGATTCTTAAGCAGTTTAGTACTGTTTGCTATTTATTTTTATTTATTTTACCTAATAAACTTTTAGGGAATGAATATCTATGTTTAAGATTCAACAGCATAGCTAATTCAAGTGAAAATCTGAAAGCTATAAAAACACTCCCAATGCCCACAGGAGGTCCACCAGCAATTATGAGGGAAACCAAATGTGACATTTCCAATATTTTTTTAAGGTTTAAAAGAAACAAAACACACACACAATATTCACAAAGCAAGAATGATCTTTTATTTTTTCTTAACCTTCCATTTACAATTTTTGCCTTAATTCATATAATTAACTTACTTTAGGAGCATAAGTGCCATCAACTTGCAACGGGAATCACATCTTCAAATCACTTAAGTGATTTGAAAAATTCTCTCCTTCTACATTCTATGTCATAGGGGCTGTAGGGCAGATATTACCATAAACCTGTATGGTTTATGGTGGCTGTCAACCTGGCACCTTCTGGAAGATGAAATACATATTCCACAAGGCTCCCCAATGGACACCATTCTTTTTACACTTCAGAATTTCTTTGCTTCTATCTTTCATTTAAATAGGTCTTTTGTCTATAGGTTTCCTTCACGGAGCAAAGTTGTTCATCAGTGATGGAAAGGGATGATCCCAAGGAGATTTAAAAGAAACTGTGGAGGATACCATGAGAAAAAGGGAGACTATGTAAAAGGGCACAGAGGGGGAAAAAAAGTGGAAAAGGATAAATACACCGTTAGGAAGTAAAAACTGACAAGCACACATAATCCAAGGAGGCATAAAAGAGATGTTGAAGGGTGTCACATAAACAAACCTATAAAGATATACATCCACAGGCTATGGTTCTGCAATTAGATCCATGCAAACCGACAGCTATTCTTATACACATCTTTTTTTCTAGGACTGTGGTTTTAATGATGACGAGGAACTGAAATGTAATGGAGACTGAAGAAGTTGATGAATGGATCTGAAGAGTCAGCTGAAGAGATCATCATGGAAGAGAAGTAAGAATTTTACCTGAATTAGGTGAACTAAACACAGTCAACGGAGATGCACAATTTTTCTTTTTACTATGATCATGCTACAGTCAAGCGAAATATATTCAAGTCAAATATTGTTTTGACTTTGCTGAGATGATCTACTTGGGACTCCATGATCCGTATTTTGGAAATGTTACCAATTATCAGACTTACAGAATCCTGATCACATCTAGCTCTCCCTCTAAAATGTTAATACTTTGCTTGGTACTGGAATTTATTTTTTAATTTGTTTTTGGCAATCATTACTATCTCTTGTCCTTCAGGTTGTATTTATTTGACGTCAAGTGCTGTATCTAATTAATGACCTCTTTTTGATGAAGCAGAAGATATACTGGCAGAGGTTTCAATGGGAAGACTAACAGGTATTTCCAGTGTTTGACATCTATGAACCTTGCTGAAAATTATTTGAAGCTCAAAAAGAAGACCATCTGCTCTATGAACTCTGCTACATCAGACACGTTCCTTTCTTCTACCTTTTTCCTCCATATGTAAAACTGAGACAATAATAAATATTTCCTGCAGCTTAGGGCATTTTATATAATTGATGTAAAAAGCCTACAGATTATTGGACAAAAGCCTCATAGCGGTTGTATTTTCATTTTTATTGATGCAATAAATACTCAGCTCTTACATTACTCTGTGGTGCACTACAGCCCAATCATCTGAAACCGGAAATTGGGAACTCTCTCATATATCAAGCGCCACCCCACAATATCTGACAGTAACACTAAAATGTACTTTGATTTTTTCCAAATACCATGATACTCAGACTGCTGCCATAACTGCACGAGCAACAGAAAATTTCAAGCGTTTCCAAGGTTTGGAGATGAGTTGTAAGAAACTGTTCAGTTGCGTTCACACAAAAGAAATAACTTATAATCCGTTTTGCATTGATTTCTAACTTTATCCTCTGTGATTTACAGAACGTAGGAGCAGATTTTTCAAGGATTTAAAGTATCTAAAGATATAAGGAGGTGCCTAGTGGGATTTTTGAAAATGCACAATAATACGTATTCATTTAATTCCCACTGATTTCATTATAGGTCCCTGAAAATAAAGAGTTGGAACCAGCACAATGTGACTGGCTGACTCTCTGCACTTCTTCAACAGAACATTATCAGACTATCTACAGTACAGAGCACAATCTGATAATTGATGCTTTAAGACAAACATTTCTTCTCCTCTGGCTGTTCTGCATTCCAGCCTATCCTCAAACATACAGCACAAGTTTAGTAGTTCTTACTGCTTATCCCACCATTTCTACTTGATTTATTACAAATCAAAGAATTATATGCAAACTGTGGATCTGTTTGTAGTAAAAAATATATGAGAAAATGTTGTGAGTGAAATTTTAGAACCTTTTTATATTGGACGTCTAACAGAGTTTTTTAAAAATCATTTTCTTTTGTGCTACAGATTTTGGTTTTATTTTTAGCCCACCTCTTTGTCCCATTTCTTGCAATGAAGTGTTCCCCCATATATAAAAGTAAATTGCAAATCTTTCTACAGAATATAGATGTTAAATGTAGTAAAATAGTAACGACTGCTCTGTATTGGGTAAACGTGGTTAGTGACGTAATTCCTGACACCCATCCTCAGACCAGATCTCTCCTACTGCTTCTTTCTCCAGCAAAACTCATTTTAAGAATGTAATATAGGATTATATCTGTTTGCTCTCAAAATACTTAACAAACAAAACTGGCATTCTGAGAACTCCTAATATGTTAGCTATAACCTGCAAAAACAAAGAACATGTTGTACTATAACAGCCTTGTTATCTTCATGCTAGTAATCTTCATGCTTAAAAATAATAAATAAAACTCTGCAAAAGCACTTTTAAGACTTTTATGGTCTCTTCCCTGGAGGACTAAAGATCACCCTTAAGACCTTGCTAAACAAAAAATAAGACTACTTATCAAAACAGCTTGGTAGAGTCTTCAGCATACATTAAATCCTTCTAATAGTTTGGAAATCATGTGGTATAAAAAGATTATCTTTGTAAAAACACAAACTTACTAACCACGTACAACAACTCTGGTTTTAGAAGTGTAATACTACCTACATTGAGTGTCAAAAACAGTTTCATCACCAGCTTTCTTACTATGAAACAAACGCATTGTCTGTGCTAACTCCTTGAAAGAATAGGAGAGGACCGTCTGGACAGAACTTAGTGATACAATAAAAGGAATGCCATAGGCTAGCAATGGCTCCAGGGCCGTTCCCAGCTACCTAGCTTTCATATTACAATTCACCACAGTTTTCAGATGGGAAAGGGATGTAAATCACCTCATCTGTTCTCTGGTAGCTTACAAAAAATCGTACCAAACAGACGTACTTCACTTCATTCCTTTGGGTGGCTGAGAGGAGAGTAAAGACAAGCCACATATGATTTGGTCAAAACTGCGTCCTCCGTGTTGAGGACGATTTGGAGGATATCTTGTCTGGAGAGAACAACCCTCCAAACTGGGGAACAAAAGAAAATATCCTGCACCCATAAGGGCCTGTGCTCATGTTCATACTAAGGCAGTGTGATTCTGCCAAGTACCTAAAGCACGTATGTAACAAAACGGCACACTCAGCCCTCTGGTGTAGTCCCAGTTGTTTCATTTGGGCTAGTAAAATGTCTTAAACAGTGAGGTTTCCCTTTCCCCCTACAAATACTCTACACAGTAAAAAAAAAAACCAAACAACCCTCTCATTGCTCTGAAGCATTGCCTCATATTTGCTTCCTTTCAACCCAAAACTTTTCTTATACAGCTGCTTCTTCCAGCGCTCTGGACTATTCCTCTTCCATGTTAGAGCTTGTACCATCCACATCTTTTTGGACAGTTAGTATATATTTACTTCGTTATTACTGGCCCATATTTAGCCTTCCTCTTTCAGTCTTCCCTCACAAATCAGCTCCAACAACTCTTTAATCATTTGTTGCTTGCATCTGAAATCCCTCCAATTTGCTGACTTCTCTAACATGGCCAGAATGGAACACATTATTTCACATGTAATCTTAGCAGAGTTAGGAGGAGAAGGACAACTACCTCGTTACCGCCTTTTTTGCTGCATTGCTACATGACAAGCTCATATCCAATTTGTTTTAACACACCTAAATCTTTCTCAGCATTACTGTTTTCCAAGTGCCTTACTCCCATTGATTATCTGTGTTTTGGATTACTTTATCCAGCTGTATCATTTTAGAATTTTACATTTGAATATTTCCTGCCATGCAGCCTCCCCTCGATTCCTTTAGTATTATGGTTTTATTCTCCCTGGTACAGCACTGGCAACTTTAATGAGTGTATTGTAATTCACTTGTTCAAACTTCTATAACAATGTATTTATTTCTCCATATTTCGAAAATGTTGCTACAGGCGCTCACTGTCCTATGAACCCCATACCAAGAACTAGACAGCTTACAGCTGGCAAAGGACTACCATAACCATACTCCCTTCAGTCCACTTTTTTTTCCAGCCACCTCAGACTAACGCAAGAGACATGCTGCTACATAACTAGGAGGCTCTGACAGGCCAGGGTAAGCAAAAAGGTACTATAATGAAGGACACTTGTGCAGAGTATACTGCCCTAGGAATTTTTTACTCATTTCTACTGAAGGAATTCCTCTGACAATCACTGCCATTGTGGCTTTTCAAAGGGGTACCCATCTTTTTCTGACATTCAGTATATCTGCCTCTTCCTACCAGTTAAATAAAATCATATGGTACAACATCATTCTACCCTCCTCTCAACAACTTAATGCATTACTATTTTTCTTTTTTTATAGTTACTTTATGTGGAACATTCAAATGAGATGCATGAAACTGCACAAAGGAAGCACCTCTCAATGCATGCATACTTATGGACTGAATTCCATGCAACTTCCAATAATCAACTCTTTTGGAATTATTTCTTCTTTATACTTTTGAAGATCTTAGCCCACACATTTAATATCGGGAATCTTGCACATATCCTACATGAAAGGTAGGTGTGTGGCTAAATCCACTACACTTAAAAAAAATCATGTTCTGCTTTATATACGTTGTATATTGTTCATGAGCCTTCTCATTCCACATCTATTTATCTACTTCTACCATGTATTTGTTCTCTTGCTTTCCAAAAGATTACAACGAGACTTACAGGATGATAACTGTCAAAATCATCTTTGCCTCCATAGAGATTAGTATCACTTTATTTCTTTTTCTGAAAGCAATCTTCTGGAAGTTCTCATTTTCTAGAAGGGCCAGAAAACATTACTTTATTAAAATGGAATAGCTACTTGAGAAATAGCCCCATTGTCTCCACTGGAGTTAACTGTAGCATAAGATACCACATTTAGAATACGAATTTTTCAAAACGAATTCTCTTAGTTCAGAAATATGTTTGTCTCATTCATTTATTTTTGAAATGCAGATCATCTAGCACGTGGGACTCGTGGATCTGCTTTTATCTAATTTAATTTATTCTTTTACCTGCTTTTTACAGACTTCACCAATTACTTTGTCTACTACTTACTCTCTTACACTTCTTAAGTAATGGCTACACAAACAATCATTTATAGGATTTTTCCAAGCAGTAACTGTTTTCATCCTTTTTAACAGTTATTAGAAGACCTATTTTTCCCTCCAAAATTTATTTCACCTGCTCTTCTCTTTATGTCTTTTATAACTTGATTTTCCTTCTATCAATGACTGTTCCACAATTTTAGTGAAATAGAATTTGGAATTCTGGTATAAACCAAAGTAGTTTTCTCAACTTTGGAGGAAAGATTGCACAGGAAATAACAATAGAAAAGAAATACGTATTCTGTGTTTATCAACACAGAATAAATACATTCACAGAAAGTCAGTTCCACAGAACATGTTTACAGAGTAGGAATCAACCTTATTTGGATCTTATGCACTTCAAACAGAGGATGGTGTTTGATCAGAGAATGCCAAATATATCAGAACAATTAATAAAAATTAATATGACAAAATCAATCCACATAACACTGATGCATAAATGTAATATGTGTTAGAGCTACTCAAAAAATTGTTAATTAATCCCCACAAAATCCATTTGTGATACTGCATATAGGGCAAATTAGGAAATGACATGAACTGACTTGCCAAGTTCCAAAGCAAGGTAATGGCAGAGCACATTCAGCATCCACGGGTTACCAAGAACCAATTCTCTGTTCACTCTTCTGGGTCTTAGTATACCTCAAATGGTAACATTATGTTCTGCTCAGGTGAGCAGCATGATGTCATTTTATCATTTAAGTCCCATTCTAAAGCTCATTCAAGCAAAGCTTAAACAAGATTTAAAATGCACATAGACCTTGCACACAGGAGCCAGTTAAACTGTGGTTGAGTGATGCAAAAAACCCAACAAATTCTAATGTATGACAGATTCACAGTTGTTCCCACTCTGCAGATCAGTTATTCTTTCTTCTGTTCCTTTAAACTGCAGTCAGTAGCATACATTGCCTACTACGAAGAGACCTTTGTGATAAGATGATATCAAGGGATGTTGTGACACTCCTGATTAAGAATTACACAGTAAGCAAACTGTACAGAAATGCTAATTTTCCTCCCCTTTCTCATCACTTACCTAAATTATTCTGAGTAATACAAATGATCTTTATTAGCTTTAAGGCAGTTCATTCTCATTCTCTTACGCCATTTTTTTAAAGAAATCATATTCCTGTAGCTGATTAAGTCCACTATATATTTTCCTTAACAATTAATTTTGTGCACTGTTGTATGTCATGTTCACAAACAAACAAAAAACCCCAAAGAACATCTATTCTTCTACAGTCATAGCCATCTACCCACCATCAGCAGAGGATGAATAATTTTTGCTGGAAATAGCCTTTCTTCTCCAAGCTCCTCTTTGAATCACTGATTTCTGAGTATTCCCTGTAGTTTTCAGTCATCATGAAGTGATGCTGAAAAATCCACAGAATTGCCCAACCCAAATAAGAAAGGCACAATTTTCTCCACTTTGGCTGGAAAGAATGTAAGCCTACTTTGTGACGAGGAAGTATCAGTTGACTAATAGAGCATGGTTTTACAAAATCTGTCTTTTTCTGACCTTAAATTTATCAAGAGTGAGTCTCAGGATGCAATCCAGCCAGGTATCACTGTGCCTACCAGCACTGAGCTGATGTACAGAAGGTTTCTAACAAAAAGTTCTCTGCAATCCATTCATTATACTTAGCAACATCAAACAGGGAAAAATAATTAAAAAGCTCCTATTGAGCACCTAGAGACCTTGAGCACAGACAAGGGGTGAGAACACAAAAACAGGGTATTTGGTTATAAGAGTCACACTTCGTCTTTTTATATAGATATATTCATACACATTAAAAGAAATGACAGTATATTTTGGATGGTTTTCTTATTTTCTTCCTCCCTTCTATTCTGGTCTATGAGTGTCTACACTTACAGTATACAATATTTAAACACTCAAAAGAGTTACATAAAATTTCTTGGGTTAAATTTTTTAATCTTCAGATGTACACATACGTGGAGGCTACATATTTGAAAAATAAATTGCCTGAATAAATTCAACTACATGAAGTAAGAGTGAAAGTCACAAGCAAATAACATTATAAACAGGAACTATGCTGAGAGCTTACTTGTACTGTACAAGGTACAAGCAGGCAAAAGCTAGTTTCTGACACATATGACCGGTCCATCTGAAAGGCATCCAATCTTCCTTACAGTATCTTTGACAGTACTGGAGGTTGCACTTACACATTTCTATAAAGCTCTTCTCAATACATTTTGGTATTACGTTTCTGTTATTCAAACATTACATAGTCTCTCATAACTTAAGGTTCAAAGAAACTTTTAAAAAGAGAGGGCCGAAAGAAGATGTTACAATGACACTATGCTGCAATGTCCGATATACCTGACCACTGACTGCTTTCTTGAGTAGTTAATGTAGTATACCATAGTCACGTTCATGGCTATTAATATTAGCAATAGTTATATGACCATTTTGTTTCTTTCATCAGTATCACGTATTAATTGGGAAGCATGTTTATGTCATTCATAGAAATGTAAGGTACTTCCTTCCTTCCATGCAGGCCTTACATTAAAGAAAAACTTAAAAATTTGGAAGGAGCACATACATACTCTGCCAGCTGCCCTGTCTTTCAACCCGGTTTTACACAACTTCATCGTGACATCAGTTTTCACTGATTATTTAGGAACCAGATTCATAAAATAAGGAAGTCTTTACATTGTAGGTTCAAATTCACCTCAAGCCTATACAAATCAAGACACTGTTATCACATAAGGAGTTGGTAATGTGAAAAGATTAGACGATATATGAATCACAGGTACCCTAACCAGCCAAAACATCATCTTCAAAGGAGAAAACCTGGGATTAGGAAGGCCCATAGAACAGAACAGGGATGCACAGTTGAATTTTCAGTGACTAAGTGGAGAACTTCTGAGGACCGTCTAAACAACACCCTTTTGTAAACATTTTTCCATTAAGATATTAATTATCAGTCTGCTTCTCCAGATTTCAGCACATATTTATTCTCTAAAGAAGCTGGACAGAATATTGGATGATTAGCAAGAGTTTCAGAAGATCTCCATCAGCAAATTGCATTTACCTCCACAGGTTATTTTCAGTGAAAATGGGATCACTTGTTCAGAAGACCAAACTGTTCTGGAAATCTCACTTCCAGAACACGTTTAAGCCTTTGTGTGCAAGTTTATTAATTTTCATCGCCGCTATTATTCACTTAAATAAAAAGTAGGACTTTCTTCCTTGGAAGTAACAGAATGAGTCTTAGTACCAGAGAGGTCAGCTTATGCAGTGTACACTTAATAAAATATGACCAGAATTAGCTGTGAAAATTTTTCAAAAGAACTAGTAGTTTGTCTTAGGTTTTACTCTTTTGCTTAAGCACTGATGAAAAGAAACACTCTCTTACAATATCCAGTGAAGATACTAACGAAAATAAACTGGAAAATAGCAACAAACATCTTTGGAAATTGCTAGCCGTTCTTGTGACTGCAAGGGTTGCATTAATTTGAGACTGGCACAGATTAGTAGAAGTTTACACGGAAGCATTTGTGTTCTGCTCCTGTAACAGGTGAACCTCCAACTATGTATGGGGATAAGCAGAACAGTGGCTTTAAAATGTCATCTCTATTCAAAATATTTGCTCCCCATGTATTTTCTGAACCATGTCTATCTGCTTCCTTTATTGACTAAATTTTTTTAACTGCCATTAGCACTAAAGAGTCAATACAGCTACAAAAGAAGGAACTGGACTCTGCTTTGCAGACATATCATCAACAAAATATCCAGTTAAGTACCATGTGCAAAATGTTTATTACTAGGCATGATGTGAGGCAAAAAAGACACAGCTTTATTTTCAAACCCCAGGTTAAGTTATAGCATTAAAGGCAATTAATAAAAATATCATATTTTTATGCAACTAAATTTGACCTCTAAAGCCACAGCAAGACAGAAAACATGGGACTCTAATGTCATTTTTACAGTCATTTATCTGACTATAACCACACTTTAAAGCGTTAAGGTCAGGTGGTCATGAAGCATGAGCTACACTTCTGACTAGCATGCACCACATTTGACTTGAGAGTAAATAAGGGACTGACACTCCATTAACCTTCACAAGTACAATTATTTATCAAAACAGTTCAAAAGAGTACCCGACAGAGAACTGATAAATCTGGAAGCAAAAAACGAAACTGTAACAGAACAAACTGATCCTTTGCCAGTGATGAAGAGCTATTTCCTACCGCAATTCCTGCGGCAAGTCCTCCAGTCAGTGTTCTAACACAGCCATCCATTTTAAAGGACTGTCCCTTAATTCACATTGGCTTTGACGAAATCTCAGAGCTTTTTTGTTCTTTTTTATTTTCATCTTATATCTTGGAAATAAGATATGCTAATATCTTGTATTTACAGGAATCTTCAAAGACTTTCCTCAGAAACACTCGCAGAAAATTCAGAAGAGTTCTGACACGCTTGGTCATATCTACTCTTTTGTGCTTTTAGTTTCAGCACAAGGACCACGCCTGTTACAATATTCCTATTTGGTGAGCTGACCGTCATCTTCCTACCACTATACAAACTTTATTTGTTTTATGACAGGACCTGTGGTGGTTTATAACCATGTAGTCTTCAAATTTTGTTAATTCTGTAAGATTTCTATAATATCCTTATGTTGTGAAATTCTACCCGAATTCCCCACTGAAGCATGAGGTTGAGCTGTTCATCAGCAGCTGTCATCTGCCATCAATTACTTTGACTTTTTGACTGCAATAGCACTCTGCACTTCCAAAGAAGGGGGAGTTTGCTCAAAATCTTCCACCAAAAAGTGTGAGGAGGGAGACTGGAAAGAAAAGGGCTTCACCACATGAAGATTCACTCATGATCAACTGGAAATTTCATCCATCACTGCCATCTTGTCTTGCATGCTGGTTTTTCCTTTGGCAGTAAAGCACACCCCTTTATTCCGCTGTACCCCAGACTGCTCTCCAGCCTCTCTCAGATGCACAGATGGGAAGAAATCACTAAGTATTCACCACTGGAGTTGTAGTTACCACAGCAGAGCTCCAAAAAAAGCAGTGGTGTGTAGCAAATTAACTATATTTCTAGTCTTCGCTCTCCCTTTAAGATCAGTACTTATTTCACTGCTTTGTGAAATGCATCAAGTTCCATGAGCACAAACAGCTATGATATCCAGATGGCTCATACGTATACCTTTTGTCTTGTGACCACCAGAAAGAAATCTCAAAATGTAAAAATACGAGACACAAGGGAGAAAGAATTGCTTTAAGGGGAATGTGGCTTTTCTCTTATCAAGTAGCCCAAAACACAGTACAAAGAGAACTGTTGACTGATATCCAGGTCAATTTCTATTAAGTGTCTTCTAATAAAGTGGGAAGATTGACTCGATAACTCCTTTTAAGAGAGGATTTATTAAATCCATAAAATATAGAAAAGCACAACACTCATTATATCAGTTACCTTATTTCAGCTTGTACAAACAGTGGATTCCTTAAAGATCACAAAAGGAAATGGATTTTGATTTTAAATCTGTTGCACGCTTTATCTTGTACATATGAAAATAATTATGTTCAGAGGACTGAGTACTTTTTAAACGTGACTCAGATAATTGATATCATGAGGTCTGATGTTTACTTTTTCCCCACTGACTTCCAGATCAAATGTCTTAAAAGATTTCCTCCCTGCCAACTCCTTGTCTTCGAAACTCACTCTAGGACCTGAGACTCAACGTTTCTTCTTCCTCTTCCCTATAAGAAAATATCCTGTAGTCAGACTTCACTGGCAATTCTTTTGATATGCAAGAGGTACTATAATCCATTTTTCTATTCCACAGCTATGCAGTCAGAGCTCTGCAAAGCTAAGCAGCCCCAAAACTTGTCTTCTGCCAGTGAACTCAGCAGAAGACAGTGGTGCACACAGCCTTCCTTCCATTCGAAAATTAAACCACAGCTAACTAGATAGACTAGTACCAGAGAGGATTTAATTGCAAGTTAATTGAACAAAACTACTCAGCACCATTTATGAAACCGTGACTGAGCCACCCCGAGTCTGTTTTTACTTGGAATTAAGAGTTTTTCAGTAGCATCTCAGATGCACCTGCTGCAGACATCATTGTCATTAATGGAAAATCATCTGTTGTTAAGCAGGAGACATAGCTGTTAAAATGTGTATGTTTCCACTATTACGAATTTCCAGGAATCAAAAAAAAAAAAAACAGTAAAAAATTTTTAGAAAAATATGGTGGAGACTAGAACTCCACATACTGAAAGACAAGTTTGAGAGGAGAGGATGTGGTATCAGTCTTCAAATACAATAACATTTGCTGAAAAGAAGAACTACTTTTCTCTTGCTGCAGTGGCTAGGACAAGAATTAACGAGCTAAAACTGAAGCAGAAAAGATTTGAGTTACACATTAGGAATAACTTTCTAACGGTAAAGACGGCAATACCCCAGGACAGATAGACTGGTAGGTTGTAAGTCTCCTGCACTGAGTAACTGTAGGAAGTTAGACTATTACCTGATAGAAATTACATTGGTGCAGCTGATCCCTGGATTGAAGCTGGGACTGGATGACCTCTCACAATCCCTCTCAGCCCTACAATTCCATGAAGTGCAGGGTTCACATACATTGAGAAATAGATAGGCTCATTCAGTAGGGGCTCTATAGATCTGTAATGGACTTACTCACTAAGCTGGATCAGGGTTTTTTGGTTGTGTTTTGCTTTGGATTTTTTTAATTTTTTTTTCCAAATAAATCAATAGGCTTGGGCCATTTTCCAAAGATGCGATTTGGTAAGTTTCAAGCCAAACCTCTCAAGCTTTACTCATGAGATAAGTGCTAAACAATGAGCCAGATTCATCAAAGCTTTATAGACTTACTTAAAAGAAAAAGAAACTGATTCAGCCAACTCATTTCAAGCCAAATCAGGCAGTTGAAAATCTATTCCTGAGATTTGGAAAATCTGTCTTTTTTTAAATTATTTTAAAAATATGTTTCAAGAGTCCCTCTTTTGCAGGGGCCTCAGGCAACTCTGTCAGGAATCTGTTTTTTTCCCAGTCTGATTAGGAGCAGTATATTTCTCATGTCTATAGGAGATAGTTAAAGTACATGTCTTTGTATATATATACATCTACATATATACTTACATATATAAATAACATAAGGATTCAAGAATTTTCTATCAAAGGTTTGGTAATTAAAGCAGTGGGTTCGCTTTTCAAAAAGATTAATAATGAATTTGCTTCTTTACTAAAAGAAAAAAAAATCAACGGTAGTGCTGGACACCAATGTACTCTATTAATGCACACAGCTAAAAACCTGCTCTCAGGCAGGTTTATGAGCCCTAGCGCAGAAAATCCACAATACTACTTAGTACTGCCCCTTAGAGTACTTCCTGGGGGGGTTAATTCCCATGTTTCTTCAGCTCTTGGTATCTCTACCAAGAGGGATAACACCTGGGCCAAATGAGCTAGTTTTTGTGTACGCCCTACAAAAATCCTACTGGAATCACCGAAGTGTTTCAGACAAGGCATCGAATAATAATTACCAGGAGAGAGGAGGACATAGGCCTGGTGTTACGCAACCAGCATGGGCCACAGTGTCAACTGTGAACAGGGGGAAGCATGTACTGCCTAGCTCTGCACAGTAATGCAGTTTCTAGCATCCCACATCTGACTGTGGAGCTGGAGAAAACCTGGGCTAAAAATGCTGTGCTGGGAAAAGTGCTGTGCTGGGAACATATCAATTTCCATGCAGAAACAGAGAAGAGGCCTCCATACTCCTCTTCCCATACATCTTGTAAATTCACTAGTAAATTCAATGTCAGCTGCTGAAAGTTGTTGGTACTATAGTGATGGGCACAGACTTAGCCCTGCAGACCATTAGGTGGCTGCCCCTCTGGCCCAATATCAAGCATTTACTGTAAATGTATATGTCAAAGCAATGAGAAAATGTTCAAAACCTTGCCATGCTTTCTTTTTCTGTTTTGTTCTTTTCAAGGAAATGACTTCTTCCAAGAACATGGAAAGACCATGTGACTTTGAACTGGAAAACCTGAAAGATCAGTGAGCCCACCTGCTAATGAGCAACTTGCTATTGAAATGAGCTCATTAGCTTTCATTTTTGCTGGCTGCTGATCGATTCATGAGCCACTTATGTGGCCTCTGTAAGCTGTACATAAATTATCAAATGCATTGATTTCTAAAATAATAAATCAGGAAGTCAGTCCTTTCCGTATCTCTAGTGTAAGTGCTTAGCTCAATGGCCTTCAAAATTCATCCAAAGAAAACAATGATAACATCAGTGTTCACAGATACATTGCATCTCAAATGGCAAATATTCTACTGCAAAAATAAGCTTTGCTGGCATCTCAGAGAAGTGAATAAAAGCTTGCCTCTGAAAATGTTACATACAAAATGTACAATACAAAATGCACAGAATTTTGCATGAATCTGTGTAGGTGGCAGCTCAAGAAATTCACAGTAAGGAACAATTGTCTACAGCAAGGAAAAATCCAAGCTAGATGATCTTAAAGTCCTTTTCCATCTCAGATCATTAAATTTCCATAACCTTCTTCATATGACTGAAGCAGTGAAAGTCCCATGGCATCCCAGAGTCCATGCTGCGTTTTTGATGTAAAAGCATTTTCTCTTGTCAACTGATAACCTCAACAACACAGGAGAAGAACCTGCTAAAGACTAAAAGATTCCGCAAAGGAAGAGGTAGGGAAAGACCCCTTCACCCAAACATGCAGCCGTAATGTTACCATTTTCAGCACATATGGCTATCTCCAGTGCTAGGCTGGCCAACCTGACTTCACCTGGCCTCCCAAGTGCTTATAAAAAATTATAGCAAAAATTAGTCCTTTGGACATGTATGCTTGCAAATTTCAAAGCACTTCATAACACCGATTTGCAATAATTTGCCTAAGGTCCTGTGGGACTTGATCCAAAGCCTATTAAAGACAAAGCAGTCTTTATATTGACTTCAAAGAGCTTTAGATTGGACCCACAATGAATCACTGCATAGTAAACAGAAAATCAGGAACAGAAAACCTGGTCTAAGGAAGAGATGTCATTCTCTCCTTCATCGCCTCAGTTTACTGAAAAAGACAGGAATGCAAGATTTATTTTTCCTGTTCTTCTGTATCACACTGCCAGTCCAATGAAAGGGCTATGGCCCTTTTCCCGCTTAGCTGTATTTCTAGGATCATTATTTAATCCTCTAAAAATCCTCTGATACAGTCTAACACAAGAGCCCAACTACATTTCAGTGGTATCTTCATCACCTTGACCCTCAGTAATACCAGCATGAGAGCAGCTCAAGGGAGTGCCACTGGAGAGAGCTCCGTCAATGTATGCCAGCTGAGGACGGTGCCAGAAGAGCTGGACAGCACGCTCGCTCCTAAATAACAGTAAGCTTAGGACTAAATGCAATAACAATAAGGAGTTAAAATGTGCAGACCAGAGAACATTGCTTAATCCCAGTTTACTGAAAGGACATGTCGTTTTTAGAAAGTTGTCCAAACAACTGTCTTAATATTCTACACCAAAGTGGCTATTAATCAAACAACAAAGGCCCAATTAACACATAGCTGTTGTCACCTTGATGTTAAAAGCCTCTCCCTTCCCCCCTTCTTTCTTTCTTTTTGTCTTTAATGTTACAACCTAACCCAAAAATGCCTCAGGGCCCTACAGGGAAAAAAAGACAAGATAGAGAGAGGGAGGGGGAGAGGGAGAGAAAGTGGAGGGGGGGGGGAGAGAGAGAGAGAGAAAGAGAGTCTTAAATACCATCTCTCCTCTAGGCAGCAATTTCCACAGATGAAGAGGTCACCACTGTTTAACAGTGTGCTGCCACGTTAATTTAGTATGACAAGATAAAGCAGTAATCTCTGCTCGAAGAGGCTGTAAACCGCCTGCTATCCAGGGACATGCTCGAGTCGATTTGCACTGTATATCACTTTATACAATTGCCGTGACAAAGCCCCCTGAGTTCCCTCATGTAAATCTCTCTCTCTCCCTCTCAACTTCCCTGCCAGTCAGACAGCATCGTATCTGCGGTAAGCTATGCAAACTTCATGTCTTACGCATGCCAATGGACCCCAAAGCTCGCCCCCCGCCTCCCCCCAAGAGAAGATGTTTAGGACTTTGATAATCCATTGATCCCACTTCCATATCGGCTTGTATTTTTCAATCTGTCGTGTTAAGTTGTCAGAGAGGACGATTAAACCGATGTTTCATGTTCCGAGATTTGCGTTCCTGGGAATGATAGTTTTCAAAGCCTTTCTTGCTAGGTTCTGCTTAAAGATTATCCCTAAGAAAGCTGATGTGAATATTATTACTGGCATAAACCTGGTAATAAAACCATAAAGTGTTTTAGGTAAAGACATTTTAGAGATATTCAGGGTTATAAACATAAGAGTTTAAAGCTGGATAGAATCTGGAGTGCTTAAAAAAAAAAAAAAAGAAGAAAAAAGCGCCCTGTCAGGCTGTGGAGTTTTCTCAGCATGAAGCAAAACAACATATGTAAAAGGGAAAAGGGAACTCACATGTCTATGTAAAATAAATATAATTACAGAATCACAGAAGAGGGCAGAGGAGAACACTGACCTGTGTAGTTAGACAGGAAGGAAAAGAAGACAGAGCACGTGTAGTAGTGGTCGTGATACTGCCTCAAATAAAATGCAGTGAGAGCTATTTCGAGCAAACAGCTAAGAAAGCTGCCTATGTCTCCAGCAGCCTGCACAGCTGAAAACATGGTCTTCTTGTTGGGGAAATAGGGTGAATTTTTTGCAATATGTTGCAACTCTCATATGCCATACTGCATCTCTAGAACATGGAAGTTTTAAATTATGTCTCCTCTCTATTTCACATTTAATTTGTGTCATTTTCCTATGGCCTGCAGGCATGATACAAGTCACAGCACACAATATACCAAACATGGTGCCAAAAATGTGAAACTGCGCACATGTATATATACCCACTTTCTGGATTAAACATAGATGAGGACATAAATAGAATTAAAACAAGCACAGCAGACAGGTTTCTACAGAATAAGACTGGAACTTAACTACAGTTTCTTAACTAATATATTGCTAGGTCTATCTACTAAGCTTATGCATGCCATTCGGACTTGCCAGTACCGCTATAAAAATAACCGAGCAAGGCTAAATCAAATCTTTCAGACGCAACAGGTTACATACGCTGTGTTCTCTTTAATGAATTAAATTTAATAATAAAATTTGACATCGTTGCAGCTCATAGTAAGAATGACGAATGCTTCATTAAGCACGTAAGTTTCTAATAGTAATTGAGAAGTAATTCCCTAAATTTAAAATGGGGAAAACCACTGGAATCAATGCCGTTTTTCAGTATCGATAGAATCTTCTCAAAATAGCCTTTTAAAGGCATGTTGGATTGCGTCTGTTCTCCGATTCATGTTGCTACCCAACACATTTCAAACTGTACATGTAAGTGTAAAATTTATTATTTGAACTTAACATTGCTGGCTGGATATACAACAAAAGGTTTGCTTTTAGGGAATATCCAATTCTTAAAACCCCACTAAATACCATCAGTGCTGGTTAAAAAAAGAAGTCTGCTAGAATATTCACACCCCACCCCCCCAAAAAAAGATGAGCTTGAACATGGTTACCTCTACAGAAATATGAGAGAATATTTATACAGGAATGTGTGTTATTTCTTTAACTCCACCATGTACTGTGAATGGGATTACTCTCACCTAATTTTAGCCCCAAATTAGAGACTAGTCTAAACTAGTCATCAAGGTTCCCTCTATAGTCAATAGACAAGCACTTTCAGAGGGTAATTCATCTTTCTTGTCTTAGATGCTTATTTTAAGATTGGAAAGGTTGTTCTAGGAGGGTAGTTATCTTTTTCCGTAAACTGTGAAGAGAGCCCAGACACCTAACTTTTATGTGCCTAAACTTTGGTGAGCTGAACTCCAATCTCACTGTTTGGCATTCAAGAATCTCCATGAGTTTGGAAACACTAATAGACCATAGAACACCATGGATGAAGGACAAGTATAATTTTCATTGTACTAGTGTATAAATTAAGGCACAGACAAGAGAAGCGAATTGCCAATGATAAATCAACAACTGGGAAGCTGGGAATACAGTCTAACTTCATCCAGTAAACTGAAAACTTGCCATTTTTGTTAATATTTATGAAATTACAAGTATGGAGTCCAACAACTGTTTGTGGTACTTTACAGAGCAAAATAAAGATACAGGCCCTAAATACAGAAGTAAGATTTCAGTCAAATTAGTTTATCCACATGGAAAACTAGGGAACTCACTGTGGCCCTGTGTCAATATATTACCCAATACTCATGTTGACAGCTTCAAAACTGAAGCTACGGTCTCTGCCCAAAAGCTAAGTTTACACTGGTCACAAGCAAACAGGAAAAGTACATCATCTACCACAGATGTATTCTTTGCAGAACTGAATCACACTATTTTCAATTCTGCTTGTAGATATATAAAATTCTGAAAACTATTTTCCAATAGAATATATCAAATCGGTTTAAAAAGAATTTAAACAAGTCTTATACATGTAACTATCGTGAATGATCAATCTGCTCTCCCTCACACTTTACGTGCATTACTGTGTGTCAAGATAATATAAATCTAAGATTAAAAAAATGGGGGTATTTGCAGATTTTGTATTTTAAAAAGTAAAGAATATACCATGGACTCACACTCTAACGTCAGCCAGATGCAGGACACAAACTCAAGTGACTTGAGTGTTTTGAGCTCTGAGATGCAGAATGCTTTATACTCCCAACAGAGCTAAGCACTACACAGCAAGTATTTATTTACAAAAAAGCAAATTCGCTGGCCAGGCAATTATCTCTCACTCAAGGCTTTTTTGGTTGAAGTTATCTAACTACAGATTTCTAAACTATAGGGATCAACAGCTGAGCTTATCACCCTAAGCTCCAGCTGTAACCTATGAAGAAAAATAGGCACTTCTAGGGTGTGATTTCTCTGACCTACTTAGAAGCTATGTTAGGACAAAATGAATCACACACTGCTATTTTCTATTTACTTCCATTAACCATAAAGTTAAACCTAAAGTTACTAGCTTACCTCTGGACATACACTTTGTAAACATTTAGTCTGACGAGTCCTCACCCTTGAATCCTCAACCCAAAAGTGACATTGTGATTGACATGACATTGCATTATGTGTTAGCGACCACATTCATGCTAACTTCCTTCCTGTACGAGAGAAAGCCAAAATGTTCTCTTACTGCGCCAAGAGACCTACAATCAACAGAAATTTACTATTGAGACTGCTGTCATATACCCTAAAAACACCCATAGATTTAACTGAAAATTATACAAGAAACTAATGAGCTCTACTTCAGAGTCCTAAATCCACTAAGCTCTGTATATGTACATGGTTGTTTTCTGGAGACCCACAGATCCTAGGCAGCTAGATGCTAACCTCAGCGAATGCCACTGCCTTTGAACACAGACGGATCCAAACCTGAGCAACTCTCCTGATTACAACTGCAGCAGTTTAAAATGAAAAGAATGAGAAAGAGGAAAGTTTCACTTACAGTTTCAGAGATGAAACACACATTTTAAATGCAATCTGAAAATCAACATAGAGGAGGGTTGGAAGCATGGATATTTTGTATTATTTCTGGCTAGCAATATTAATAAGCAATGCAAGCTTCCACTTCTGACACAACTTAGTGTCTAGGTACACATACGATCTACTGCAGTAATACACACTCGAGATGTCAGAAGGATTTTACCTTTTGCTATAATATTTCTTATTTTGTGTCATCAAACTCCAATCCTACAAAAAGCTATGTGCAAAAGGAGTTATAGTCAGTGACCTCTCCTTCCCTCCCTCTTGCTACCATCAGCATTAGGTTCCAATCAACCAGATTATTTTGCAGGAACAGGGTCATAAGCTAAGCATTCTGGGGCAGGAACGTTTCTTTTTTCTGTCTCTATAAAAATAAATCATGCTCTGGGTACAATATAAATAAAGATAATAACAGTCTGATGTTAGATTTTATTGGTCTGTGTTTCGGACAATCTATATAATTTGCCTGTTGCCTGTACAAACTACAAAAAGTTAATCTTTATAGCCCTTTTTTTCCTTGGGGTGGATTCAGTTTTAAACGTATAAAAAAAGGATGCTGAAGCAGACTATTTCCAGGCACAATGACAGTCTTCTTTACACTGCTCTGGCAAAAATTATCTTTAGTTAAACTGGGCACAAACTCCACTCAGTTACATCCACTGGTTTATCTAGTGATGCTAAATTCACAGGATTCATCGAGTCTACTTCTCCTTTGCAAAGAACAAAAATGCCTTATCTGGTCACACAACTGTACCTAAACCGGAAAAAGAAACAAAGAACTTAACAGTGTTAAAGAGAATTTAGAAGTGAGGCTGGCCAAACTATTCAGACAAGCTTGCTACCCCAGACATAAAGGACTCCTTTTACTTAAGAAAGTTTGTTTCCTCTGTTTAATTGTCTTGAAACACTTTGGAACATTGGTTGGTTCAGAAACATTGCAGCATGTCAATCTTCTCCTGTAGGGAGGTTTCTGCATATGCCTTAGGAGTTAACTCACCTATGTTAGATGCCCATACTTAAGCAAACACATACTGAAATCTGTAGTCTGTTTTACCACAGGTCCTTCTCCTGCCATGAATCTCTAGAGAAAATTAATAAAACCCTTCATTACAGTGGAGAAGGTGGTGATATTTCAATGATATACTCAAGACAAGAGGAAGTAGTTAGCTCCATGAAAGAAAAAAAAACAACTGGATGACATGACACTTTAAATGCCAGCAACTGCCTGAAGCCACATTTTCATTACCACTCCAACCATCATCACTTTTGGTGAATCTGCAAAAGCATTAGCAGTGGGAAGAAAAAACAGAGGAAGAAAGCTGGCCTTGGCACAGCCTAATCCAACTTAAATTTGTATAACCTGAGAAAGTGTACTTAAAGAGACAAAGCAAAAAAATGACGGAGCATTTCACTCAGCCATTAAAAGGACAGAAAAGAAAGAAACACTTTGTTGCTGCAATGGGTAACATCCTAACTACGGACACAAATGTTTGACAGTGAGAGAAAAGACTGTAAAACGTGACTGTGAGTATTGAGTGTACCAGAAGGTTCTGGCGCTGCCAGGAGCCAGAGCTGATAATCGCAGATTCCTTGCAACCCTGAAATTCAAGAAACCATGATCAATACTTCACAATGCATTTCAGTTTTGGTATATCTCTACCGAAAGTAGAGCTGCATATCAAAAAACAACCATCCTCTAGTTTATTGACATTCTGTCCAAGCAAATAGCGCAATACTTTCTTTTAGTGTGCAATGTCTTCATATGAGCTATTTACTAAAAGGCTTCAGAATGGATTAAATAATAAAAATGACGAAGTTAAATATGACTACAAGCAGGGGAAGAAAATGGGCAAGGCAGAAAAAGGTTTTCAGAGGACAACTGCAAGCAGACAGAAAGTGATAGAGTAATATTGTTCTTATACAGCTGGAAATAGAGTAGAAGGCTTTCTCACCTGCAGTGAAAAGAAGGGAGAAAGCCACACCAGCTGCTCAGAGGAAGTAAGGTGGATATGAAAAGCATATGCAGCAGACAGAAAGCACACGGGGAAAGTGTTCTGGAAGTTCTAAAATGGACGGGCAACTACTGAAGCAAAAACAAGTCAAGGTGGTGTGCAAAAGTAGAAGTTTGCACTGCGTAGGGTGCAAAATATAATCAACTTAGATTCCCACGTGCCTTGCCTTGAGGCATGTGTCAGATAAGAGTACGAAAGTCTGGTATGCTGCTCTCTATTCTGACAGTAGTTACACTGCCAGCCCAAGGCCACAAACTTCTTAATAGTGCAGAAGCTTGGCCAAAGGAGATAACCCCATCGGTTGAAAGGGAAAGCACGAAAACTTAACTAAATTTCTGCTGCCTTCTCTTTCCAGAACCATGGAGAACTGGGTGTTTAATTGGCAGCAGAGTTTCTGCCTCACTACAATACCGTGAAGATTCACTATCAACAAAGAAAAGGCAGCGTTTCAGAATAAATTTGGGCAGAGTGCCACAGGTGATGGATCTGGACTGGAGAAACTATATGAAGTCCACAGCTACTATTTGAGTTCCGGTAGGATGGAGATATCATAGATCCTACCTAGGTTATGTCACAGCTAGGGATTCACTGCTGAAAGCAAAAGCTGTATCAAGAAGTAGGAACACTTAAATGTCGTCTCTGTACATTGTTGCTATAAACTAATCTTGCAGTCCTGCTGGGGCTTTCTCCATACCCTAGTCTTCATCTTCATCAGTGCTCCTCAAATTGGTGGCTTCAAAATTTTGTTCCAAATCTGTGGTATCTCCTGCCTCCTTCTGGAAGACATCATTGTCCCAGTCTTCTGCAGTGGCTGCAACGCACTGCTGCAGGCACACTGCTGCAATTCCAAGCCATGAAAGCTGCACATACCACTAGGCTGACCTGGCAGAGCTGATGTCAATGCACTGTTTCCAGTAAAAAATGTACAATCCTCAGTGAAATTACCTAGCAGATCTCAGGAGATGTGTGTAATCCCAAACTGAGCTACTTACTGAAGGCAGTCTGGATTGAGATATTAATTTGGAATGAAACAACTGTGTCCACGGTGGATGTCCTAGGGCAGATCACTTTGCTTAGAAAGATGACCAAGTTTTTTTCTTTTAAGGCTTTTTTTTTTTCATAGGGCACTTAATAGTTCTTTTCTCTTCATCGTAAGAGAGACCATCTGGTTCAAATATTCCTACCGACTGTGGGTTTTATGGTTTTACCTATCTTTTTTCCTGTGGAATTTCTCAGCTATTCACTTCAGTTAGATTTTACTGGTATTTATGCAAGAAGCTTAAATGAAGATATTTTCCAGTATGAAGTCAATGAATTGATTCCTAGGCATATAATCACTCGCAAACAATGGATACATACAGTTCCCAGCACTTCTATAAAACAAAGGTGTTTACTTTTCTGTTGATTATTTTCTGCTTAACTGCATTCAAATGAATCCATTAAAAACGTGACTGCTTCACAGTAAGATGATCTTCAGCAAAAACAAACAACTGCTGTTTCCACTTCTCTTCACGGCCTTTAAAAACTACAGTCATCTGCACCCTGTATTTCAGGCAATTTACAGAGGATAAGTCTGGTCTTGATTTGTTAATTTATTGTTTTAAATGTAGTTCTAACCCTCCTGCTTGGGAAAAAAAAATGTTTTCCTACTTTATTACTTATTTATTGTCCCCTAACCAACCTTTGGACCTTTCAGAGTCTGATCAAAACACCAATGGGTCATCTCAAACTTCAGCCAGTCTTTCTGCCCATTGACTTCAGCTGGAATGATATATCCACTGTGGTTCTCCATGGCCACAAGGAAGCAAAACTCACCGTATTAAGAGAGTGGTAGAACAAACCAAGGGAACTTCCATAAACTAGCATACCGCTCCTGAATTGCACTACAGCTTTGATCCCTGCCTCACCTGAAGAATGAAAACATTTTTTTTTTTTTGTTTACCTGCCCTATATAGGACCTGCACAACAAGTAGTTTGCAAGTAATTGCTAAATACTATAAGCATTACTTACATACATAGATGGGACAGGATTGGAGAGCCGGGAGAATACAGATCATGACAAGGAGGACAGGCTGGGTATAACAACTTAAATGGAAGATATTTTGTCAGGCAGATATGAGAGGCATCAAAGCTTCTGGCTCCATCATGACTGGTTCTCAAGGACTGCAGAGAGTTTTCTAGGGTCTGGACTAAATGATGCAGTAGGCAACTTCTACAGCTGTTTGATGGGTCCTGGCTGATTCTTCTTTATTTGTTCCCTTTCCTAATAGCCCGCAGAGTCATTCTCTGAAATGGTGCAAGTGTAAAGATTGAAAAGATCAAACTCTGATACAAGCCTGAAATTATATCTGTGGAAACTGCTTTCATGTGCTACTTTTGTGATGACATTTATAATGCAATGTTTGTAACAATGCCATTTCATCATCTTATAAATATCAATTTACCATTAAGAGAGGAAGGAAAGAACATCAAAAAAAGACAAATGCAAACTTACCACTGTTTCTGCTTTGTTTTAATTGAACTAGTCTTGTTCAGATAAGCCTGTCTATCTCTTACAAAAACAACAGTTTATAGTTTAAACTGTGAAATTGTGTGTGTCTGTGTGTGTGTGTGTGTGTGTTGTAATTATGATGCCTGCTAACAATTTCATACTGCCACATTGCACATATGGCTTCCAAGCTAGCTTTATCTGAATCTTTGTGAATCTATTCTCCGTGCTATTAAACTGAGCACATTCCACATCGTTCAAAAGTAATTACACTTTTGTCTAGAGTATAGGAGACTGCTCTCCCCAAACAATGAAATTCTCATTATTAGAGCTGGCACAATAACGGCACTGGTGTTCACAACACTGTGCATTGTACCATCACAATAACTTATCCTAAGCTTGATGCACAAAGGTACAGTGGAAATTAAAATTTCTCTAAAACCACTGTGGGGTTTTTTTTTAATAGGCATTCTTTAGCTCAGTATAATTAGAGTCCTATTTGACTTTTTAAAAAGCTATATGCATTCAGATTTCCATTCTCTTCGCAACTTCTGAATAGTAGCTAAGTGCTCTAGCCGCATGTTGTTCTGATCCAATACTATTCACATGCTGATGACCCCAGACCAACAGGTGAAGTGCAGGCCAGGACGTATGTGATAAGAGAATTCAAATGCAGCATTAAATAACCTTTTATTTTGGACAAGTGGAGGAAAAGCATGAAGCAATGTGTCGGTAAGCTCTCTGACCAGTAGTACTGTTATTCTTAATATGATCAAAATTTCTTAATATTATTCCCAAGTTACAGAGCAATAACTTCATTCACCACAGAAATGCAACATTTTTTAGTGTGAAGCAATAAAGCTACTTAACAGCACACTGTAATATTTCCTAACAATTTAAAGCACTGCTGAAAATGAATTCTAAATCCCACTGAAAGTGCAGGACAAATGTGGGCTAGCAGTGCAGTCACACACTTTGGAACAACTGGACAGTGGCAAAATTACACCTTACCAGTTTGATCTTTTGGTCAGAACTTCCTCTTTTTTGTAATCTCATCCAGCATTTGATTGATATTCTACAATTAAGAAGAATGGTCAAATTTGACTACAGTATACCATGCCTATGATATACTTTAATCAGTGCTTTTAGCCTTGACGTCTCTTATTTTCAGAAATTAGCACAAACACTGCTGGTGAGATCAGTAGTCTTGAGAGGTGACAAAAGCAACATGGTAAGGCAGATAAATAGAAATAAATAAAACAAACCCTCGTAACTTAGATGAGCTAACAACTATCTGTGCTATCCAAATACTGTAGCCTTAATAGGTTTCTTCAAAAGAGGTATTGACTGATACTGTAATCCTCAAGTGTTTCCCTGCTAAGCTTATGGCCTGCTATGAACATCCTAAGGGGACTCTCGGATATAGTCTACATCAAGTGATTTGTCTTGTATTTTCTACTGAGCCTTTGGTTTAAGTCTGATAAATTATTGTTTCTTTTCTTATCAGTGGAAGAGCTTTCCTACTTACAATAAATATTGAGTTTCTTCTATCAAGAGGAAGAGAGTTTGGGATGGAGTAGCCCCTGCCTTTCACAGAACCACAGAACGGCTGAGGTTGGAAGGGACCTCTGGAGGTCACCTGGTCCAACCCTCCTGCTCTAGCAGGGCCACCTAGAGTCAGTTGCCCAGGACTGTGTCCAGACAGCTTTTGAATATCTCCAAGGGGGAGACTCCACAACCTCCCTGGGCAACCTGTTCCTATGCTCAGTCACCCTCACAGTAAAAAGCATTTCCTGATGTTCAGATGGAGCCTCCTGCGTTTTACTTTGTGCCCGCTGCACTAACCTTTCTCTGGCTACAGTTCCAGCATCCTCAGAAATACCTTGTTCATTTTGATGGGAAGATGGGTTTTGCAGCTTTTTGCCAATTTTGGTTAGGTTTGAAGATTTCTTTCTAGGGATTCTGCCCTCCTTTTATAAAAATTTACCCAGCATTCCGAGCTGTGTCTTTAAGTTGGCAGTTGTTACAACTTGGTAAAGTGCAACAGGGTAAATTTTCAAAAGTCTAGGTTGGGTAAACTGTTGAGTTATCACTCTGGTGTAATCAGCCCTTTACCTTAAGGATCCTAGGATATCCCAGCTGGCAGGACTTGTAAAAGAAAGCACAGCTGGAAGTAACCTATGAAACAGAAGGTCAATTAGCAGCTAGAAAAGTGAGGCCAAGAAATTGATTCTCAAGGTTGAAATTGTTTCCTAACTGTCCCTTCGTGACCCAGTGCTGAGAAGCAGAACATGAGGAGGCAGGGATGGCTGTGGTGACAAGAGGAATTCAGCTACGCAGCCCACTGATGAGACAAAGCTGTGTAATTCCATATCTTTTCCAGATCCCTTGGCTGTGGCTTTCTACTGCTGAGATTGTTCCCTAAGCCAAACGGGTGTTGTGTATGTAGCTAACACAGAAAGATCTCTCCGGCTCTATACCACGTCTATCTAAGAATCCCTTCGGAGAAGAATCTTAGCCAACAATCATGCACAAAGCAGTATGGTTTAGAGGGGTGCAGCAGAGTGATGCACCACATGATTTCAGACTGGCTGTATGTCTGATCCTGTCTTATTGGACATTGGAGAGATCTGTAAAGGTGTACGCTGCTAAGGACAGCATGTGGCTGCAAAACGAGAACTCCATAGTCACTTGCAGACTCAGTCAGTAGGTGTAGTAGTGCAGCTGACAAGCTATTAAGAAGTGTGAAGCACACTGCTGGAGCTTTATCAATAAATCCGTATTGGACTGCACTGTGTGGTGGTGTGTGCACATGTGCATACACCTGGATTTGCTTCCGAGAGACTATAAAATAGCACAGAATGTCAAGTCAAACAGTATAAAAATGACCTCCATAATGCTACCAAAATGAATACCCTTTGGGAATGACTTTCCTAATCATTCAAATTGAAGTTACCTAAAAGTTATCCAAGCACTAGGTTCAGTTACTTCCTTCTTATAACTACATACCACAACAGCAGAGGGAGTGATTACGTATATTTTACTCATTTACACTGATCACTTCCTTCTTTCTGGAGACACATAGGCTACATCCTTTCTGACCTACCTAGATGACGATTTTTACAAGACACTCCTCACTAAAAGAGAGATAGTACCAAAATGTCACATTCATACAAACTGGCAATTTTCTTAAATCTGTATAAAGACAAAACCAGTCCCTACAACCCCCCAAACATGCTTCAGATAAGCCTACAGCATCTCACTACTACAGCAAAACTGTCTAAAACATGCAGCAATTCAGTATTTTGTATTATAAAGAGACAGAACACACTGTTTTGACATCACATTAAATATAGCCTTCATAGCACGAAGTCACACTAGATGATCAGCTAAACTTCGTCTTAAAAACTATAAATGAATAAAGAAGTTAGTTAAAATCAGTTAAAGAGCAGTTAAGTGTTTCAGTGAGGTGTAGTTAAAATACTCCTGCTGGGTTCCTTAGAAGACAATGATTTTTTATTTCATTAGGCTCTGATTCTACACTACTGGTGTCATCACAAGTTTATCTATTGACTTAAATGTTGCCAGGAACAACCCCTTCTCTTCAACATACTCTCTTAAAATAGGCCAAAATACAGAAAAGCTCATAGACCAGTTACATATCCTAACATCCCATTGGCTGGAACTGTGTATTAATGAATTACATCTCCATAAAACATATGATAAAGGATGAGAATTAAACAAGCTAGAAAAAGATAATGACATGTCTGCCCATGAGGGATTTTTCCAATGACCTTCTTTCTTCATTTAAAGTTGCAATAACACAAAATAAAATTAAATATTCCAAACCGCTGTTTGAACTTAAGCATTAGACCAAAAAGGAAGAAAAATGCATTGGAATCAGTGAGTTACTTTGTCTAGGACAGCAGCTTCAGTGAATATCCAGTGACTTGGTCCTATGAGAAATAATAATCCCTAAGGCTTTTTACTTAGGGCTTGTTACATACACGTAATGAGCTGTAAGGGCTTAAATACCACTATGGAGCTGTTGCAGGCTTTTATGAGAATACACTATCACCTATTTTGCAATGCCTTTTTAAAAGCCTTCAAATATGCAGGTCCATTCATTATCTTCACTTAAAGTGAAATTGTCAGTGCCCTTGTCAAAGTGGGGGACTAACAGAAAAGTTACAGTCAATTTGTAAACAGGCAAGAGCTGTGTTAAGTGTGTTCACAATAGACAGCTTTGTCGAAGTGCCTAAGTCCTGGGGTTTCAATGCCTTCCCCTGCACCTTTCAACCTTTATAAAAATGTATCACAGTACTCTGCATGAAGGGCCCAAACACGTCACGTTACAACAGTGACACTACGATACTAGTGAGGAACACGGCACTGCTTTTTGTTCTTTTTGTTTGTCTGCTTTTAGATAAAGCCAGTTCTGGACTTCCGTGGGCTGCTAAACGTAATGAATTAAGCACACAGTGTCACTTGTAAAATGCACAAAAAGGTGAGAATTCACAAGTGAAAAAGTGGTAGGCTGATTTAATTCCATAAGCAGAGCAAATTTTTTTGTAGGTATCTGTGGCATGTGAAACACACATCAGACCTGAATTTTTAAAACCAGCAAAATCCAAAGTTGCCTTTTTTACCCTTTATACAGACTTATGTGCCTTACTATTGCATAAACTTGGCATTGGGGTGATATTTCAGACACCATGCCAAACATGACTCTCACTTACAGTGTTTCAAAACCATTTACTGTTTGCTGAACACATACACTTCAAATTCACACCACCGTAGCTAAAAAATTTTAGCACCCTAAATGCCAGCAGGCAAAGGTGAGGAAAAGTGGAGTTTGCACTGCAAGTGATTTAGCATTTGTAGTGGAGGGTAGAGGCAGTCCAGCTAGGTCAAAGCTTTCACATTATTGTAGCATGTTCTGTACGTGTACATGTGCATTGTATACTCCATAAAGTACAGATCTGGATGCCAAACTACTGTAGAGGCAGAATTCAAAGAATGGATGTAAGCACAATAGACCATTAGCAAACCTACCATTGTGTTGTGCTGAGAAGTGGGAGTCCTATGGCCACAGTTCTCTTGCGTCAGCAGAGAAACTGGCTGAAATTCCTCAGAGTGAGGCTTGTTGGGAAAACTCACATGCAAGGGAAGGTGAAAGGCTGGGAGCCCGTCACTCTCCTCTTCTCCCACTTTCTGTCTGCTTGTCACCATGGCTACCTCTCCATCTGCTTCCCCATACGGAGAGGCTGGTCGCTTGGAAGACATCCTGGAAGGAACAAAAGAGGAGAAAATAATGAAACCTCCAAATAAATCCTTAATGCCGTCATTGTGTGGTTAGGGGCCATTGTAACAGAAATGCCTTTTTTGTGCTGGCAGAGAGCAGGAAACCATCCAAATACCACTGCAAAGCATACACAATTGGGAACAATGGCCAAGCAGGTAGCAACAGAACAGTGGCTTGTTTGTTGTGAGAATAATACACTAATATAGCACTCTCTTGTATTCTGGCTTCTTAAACATGAAAATTCACCTAAGAAGACTGTATAATGAAATGCAATTCCTTTAAAAAAATACTCATCTGGTTTTGCATTTGCAAGAGACTGTAAGAAGATAGAATGTGTCCTGATACAAGCTATTGTCAACTTAGCTTTTAAGGAATAATCATCCGCATGTACTTAACCATAACTGATAAAAAAATACAGTAAAATAAAATAAAGTAACTTGCTAGCAAGCCAAAGTGTCTGTGTTTACAAAATTTCACCCGTGTGAACAACAGAGTGTTACAGTCATGTTGCAAGAATCTTTTCAGGTTCGTAGATCTGGGATAGTTAAGCAATTAAACATTTGGACATTAATAATCTAATCTTTTTGACAACACAAATTCAGGGCTGTACTAAGTGAATGAAGATTTGCTATCAAGATACCCTACGCTTCCTACCTATAAGCCAGATCAGGCAAAAACACATGTAAGTGTAATTTATATGTATATCTATATAAAAAAGGATGCACAAGGAAGATACATAGAGCACACATTGTAAAAATCACATACAAATCTTGACTTAAAATTCAGGCCCACATTACGAGTTTTTTGAGACTGTCTAATAACACTGTTCTGATAGCACGTGTATGTCTTCAACTTTTAGAAAGACTGAAAGAATCCTTATGTCATTGGAAAATCCAGTTTTCATCCAAACCAGGCGCTACTGAAAATCTTACAGGACAATCTGAACCCAGAACACTTCCAGCTTGTTCTTCAAAATAGAGGGGTCCAGTGAAGTATTAAAATGCAGACGACTTCTGGGATTAATTACAGCAACATTGTTCATGAAAATCAGGGTATGTGCATGGATGGCATAATGGGCCACTGTGCTAAGCAGGGGCATCTGTAATAAGGAGTGGAATGAGAAATAAGAAATCCTATAGGCATAGTCAAAAGAAGAAAAGAAAGAAGAGAAATATTTCATAGAAAATAGGAAGTTATGAACAAGGAAACTGAAGACTATTGTACGTAAAAGTTGAAAAGACAGGCTGAAGTAATACTGCTCCTCCTCAAAAATCTAGTATTTATGATTCTAATTACCCCATTTTGATTTTCCACTTCACCGTTAAAGGACTGCATTTCAAAAGCCCAGCAGCCTCTTGAACCATGTGCGGGGCTGCTGTGAGGTGGAGCATGTCCATACGATTTGGCATATTGAGCACGAAATGGTTCTTAGCAGCAGTCAACTGGGTCTGAAAACAAACAGTGACTTTAAACAGCCCTTTGTTAGGACTTATTTTGTTTCTAATGATCTCATTTTGAGCTTTGCCTCCTGAGCCAAGTTAGATTATATTTAAAAAAAAAAAAAACAAACAAAAAAACCCACCCAACAAAAAAACCCCTCAGACAAAAAAAATCCCTACCAGAACCTACACTCAGCTGCACATCGCCTGTTCTGAACACCACCTATTGCCTGTACATAGAGAAGCAATCTGCATTTTCTATTAATGTTTGACTTAGTCCAACAGACTAACACTTCATACATCCTACCTGAATTCTGTCTTCTAGGCTTTCCCACCTACATGTCTGCAGCAAAGCATATGTATAAAGACAGAGATCATCAGATAGACTCTTACCAGCAGTTTTCTACTAGCCCACTGAATTCAGCATTTTACAGCTGTTTGACGTGACAGATCCCAAGCTTTTCTTCTGCAGAAAGCATGCAACTCCCTCCTGAAGTCAATGTGAATTATTCATATTCTGCATTGCACTGCACCAAGATACACATTTGCTATTGATTCTGAGTGTAACATTTTGGTTACTCATTTCAACGCTGCCTTAATAGAAGCTTGGGTTTTTACGAAATCTCTCTTTCTGAAAATCAGCATTAAGCGGTTGTCTCAATTTTGGCAAACAAAAAGGGAGTGACACAAAATCATTAGTCAGTTATTCCACAGTAATGTTCTATACTTTAGGATATTTATATTTGATAAGGTGACCAAAAATATTGTAAACCATCTACAAAAGTCTCCACTACAATTCACTTTGACAATAAAATATAGAGAGAATGCCTTGCTTTGTATTGATGATTTGTATTATATACTATATACCCAAATTGTGTTAAAAACTCCTACCGCTGTTAACCCAGAATAACCCAGATTCTGTCACATTGCTTCAACAAGGAGAGTTTGACTATCGTGTTGAAATAAAGCTCTTCTGCTAACTTTATAAAGTGAATATACGGTTTTCTCTACTGCGTTCAGTTAGCACGCTGCAGATCATCATCGCCTTCTGCTTATCACTGTTCCCAACAGGGATGATATCATCTTCTGTGAGGAATTTATAAAAACAGGCAAGGAAGACAATAGAGGTGACCATCTCCATGCACTAGCAATAACAGAGATTATTATGGTTTTGATCTAAACTGAAAACCTATGGGTCAGACTGTAGGCCAACCTACAGTGATACTAGAGAGGGAAGAAACTTTTTCCTTCCTCACACAGCTCTTAAAAGATCCAGTTTAAATTACAAGCCACGTGCCCATCACAATGCTAGAAGGCTAACAAATTGCTAAAATGGCTAAGACAGTGAAGCTAAGGATCTAATCTGCATTAGTCTTCCAAGTGACTAGGACACTCAAAGAAATGGATGCACAACCCTAGATAAGGGCCACACAGCTCAGACAATGACTGCAATTTGTTTTCAGGTAGCTCTGTCCATAGCCAACATGAGTTAGGCATAATCTGGCCTTTCAGAAATCTCATCATCCCCTTTAACATCAAACACAAACACCTGGGAAATTTCCACAAGAAAATGGAAGATTTAAATAAATAAATAAATCCCTATCGACTTTTGGAAATGTCTTCCGAAAGGACAGTAACTATCAAACCCTATAGCAGCAAACGATCAAATCTCTGACAGGTTCATGAGCAGAAAACAATATGAGACAAGGTAAATTCATTCACAGATGGTCCTTCATTATTTCTACAGCTTTATTGGTCCCTTTTCTGAATTTGAAATGCTCCCACACCACGTATCCTTGAATTCTCTTCTTTTCATACATCTTCATTTTCCTACTGAGCTAATACTAGGTCTTAACAGATTCTGTATCTGAGATGCAAGCAGAGTTCCCATTGTAAACAATAAGGAAAGGGAAACAGATAAATTCTGAGTAACAACATTATCTGAAACCGAGCTCTTTTAAACAGATCTAGGTCTAATGAAGGACTGGAATTATCCCATCTTAACAAAGGACTGCAAACATCCTGCATCTACCCTCAATGATAACACGACAGTTTACAACTTACATGACTTCAAGATCTTTTCCTCAAACTAGTTTAAACTCAGAAGGGTTTTCAATTACACCCCTCTGAAAGAAGTTTTACAATGAGAGAGGAAACACCAATTTCCTGAAACATCAACTTATGGATAGGATTAAAAAAACCCCAACAAAACCCCAAGATATAACTCTCAGAAAAGTAGCAATACGGTAGACCAGATTTTGAATCTAAAAGGGTGCCTCTGCAGATGAAATCTGTTGCAACTTAAGACTTGCAAGAAGAGTTGCATTTTGAACTGTCATTAATCATTTTTACTGAATATAAATAGCTAAATAGTAATTTTTTAGACAACCTAAATCTGCAAAGTTCAGACACAGTGGGACGCAGGCAGTACTCAGCCCACTGTAGAGACACATCAGAGTTATGAAACATATCCCCATACTTGATTTTTATCAGTGGTTAGTATGGAACTGAAGATTTAGTTCTGGTGATGAATTCAAATATGACCCTGTTTCTTGTAAAGGGACTCTTTTTCTCCTGGTTTTGGAAAGGCTTTTTAATATGCAGAAATTGCAGTAAAAACCATGCCTTTTGTTAAACTTTCATTAAATAAATGCTTTTCCTGGTAGCAAGAATGTTTTTTCAGGGAAGTAAAATCTCACTCTTCTAACTCACTCTTATCCCACAAATATTTGATGCGATTCATCTTACAATAGCTTCTCCATGTATTTCTTTACTCCCCTTCAATTTACAACAGACTCTTTGTAGGCTTAAACTGATACCCTGTGTCTATTGATCTCAGTGCTTTTGGACTGATTTCAGCATGGCTGGATTTTCCCACTGGAGAGAGTAAGGGCTACACTGCATCCACATGAATTGTTTCCTCATGCCATCTACAAGTATTGGTTCCATCCAAATAATTTCAGGCTACCAAATAATATTATTTTGTTTGGGGTTTTTTTCCCCTTGAGTTGAGTGCCTCACAGAAGTGATCTTTCCACAGCTCTATTTTTTTTTTATTATTATTATTTTTAACAGAGCCTCATTTAAGAGTCCCCAGTACATTTTCATTTGTTCACTGGTTTTGGTTCATTTCATACATGATTGTACACCCAAAATAAATCTAAAATGGTATCCAGTATTCAAGGAGATAGTGCCCTCTAGCACACAACCAGCATCCATCCCAATTTGATTGCTCATGCCATAAAATTTCATACATTTTATGTCATAAAACTCTAATCTTGTTACATTAAGCAAAATACCTCAGAAACACTTCAGATACCCACAAAAGCTTTTGGAGAAATGGCTTATCCATGTCTTCAAAAGTGACAAACACAGATGTGTCAGGAGAAAAAGATATGAGGCCATAAATCTTAACTTGTTGGGAGTTAATTAAGGGATTCATCAATCATTACACAGCTCACCCCATACATATACAGGCAAAATCCCGTCAGCTGCCACAACCCACAGCAATCTACAGGTTAAAAACTCCCAAAGTCCCTCTGTTCTGACTATTTATAAATGACTTTGTATAATCTAGCATTAAGACCTGTAATTATAAAACAGCATTAAAACAGGCCTGCATAGTTATGGATAATTATAGTTGGTACACTTTTTAAAGAAATAAAAAGCTTTTCCATTCAAACACAGGCTTTGCCTTTTTGACAGCTCCAAGTCCACAGGATGTAGACAGATGATTTAAATTGTATGTCAAAATTTTGACTGTGCAAGACTTTCTTTTTTTCCCTTATCAAGAGAGGCATTGTTGTTTTCTCACCATAACTAGGCGTGACAGCGCCTGACTGGAGTCGCATAGCCAGTTTCTGAATCGGCATGAAAATGTTCACCTCTTGAGTTTCTCTGGCAGCTATAAACTAAGTCTTTCTCATGGGTAGAGTTTAAATCACTCGGCCCGGACATTGGAGACAGGCACAGAGCTGCATTCTGAAGAGATGCACAAGGACAAGACGAGCAGATCTGATCCTCGAGCAGCAGTGTGGAGGGTCACTCCAGCTACCAACAGCATCAGGAATTTACTTGCTAACACGGCCCGATTCCAAACCAAATGCTATACGCTAAACTAGTTCCAGGAACTTCAATGGGATTCAATCTGAGTCTCTTCCTGATCTGCAGGGCTATTTCCTTCTAATTAAAGTACATGTTGGAAATCTGCAGACTCTGCTTTTCCACAGGAAATACTTACGATTACAGACAGCAGCAATATTACATATATCTAATGGGTAAGCATACACACACACTTATAGGTATACAAACAGAAGCTTATCCAAAATGTCGGCAATACATCTGCCTCATCTCTGATGATGTTTACTACTAATAAAACGGTTTGTATTCCCAGGTTTATTGAAGCTATGATCTCTCTACAGACACTCCAAGCAAAAGGTGCTAGTTAATACTAATGACTGTCTCCACTCCATTTTGGCCCCAAATTCATTCATTATTTATGTACACTGAATAACTAGTACCTTTTAAAAAAACAACTCTGTTCATTTGGACAGAATTACTTGTGTAATAAGGTATTACTCAACATGAGTAAGGGTGGCAGACTCCCACACTCTGTCCCACTGGGAACTGCAAGCCCGACTTGTTTCTACACATACCACTAAAAACAGACTTCACTTGGCAATATCTTCGAGTCATTTACAGCCTGGTTTGGAATTCTTTACTGAAGTAATTTTACAATTAAAAAAAAAAAGAAAAAAGAAGCTAACATCTCTAATCTGCTAATCAATAAAAAAACGTGCATGAAACATGCTCTCATCTGTCATTCACACTGAGATGGAATAATATGTTAATTATTACTTTTAAGATCATATCAATCAGTCATCTTTTAAAATGCACATATGCTACAAGTAAGTTGTGTTATTTGAAAAGGGTTTTGGTGAACAAGTCACTTTTGTTAATACAAACCAAGATCGCTATGGCATAACCTGTGTAATACTTCTGTGCAGTTGTCTATTATTATAGCTGCCACAAGTAATTCTATGGTTAAGGCCACCCAATAATTTCCATTTCACCTAACTCACTTTCTCCCTTTTGCTTTCCAGATTTCCTCCCTGTATGGGGTAACTTTAACAATTTTTTTTTTAGTCCACCAGTTTAGAAGATTCTGAATATAAAATGGGCAGGGAATATGCTACCCCCTACCTATTTTAAAGTTTGCATTTTGAAGTATAATATAGTAAAGTATCAGCAGCTTGGCTGATAAACCTGATATTCCACATATTGCGGAAATTGCTTTTTGAGAAAAGGTACTGTTTAAAATTCCAGTGGTAAACGGTTTCATTTTGACAAGTTTTGAAACCCTCAAATAAGAAAGTTGTTACAAGTGTCTTTCAATAAAATATTAACAAAAACCTTGTAAAATTTTTTTTCATTAGAAAAATGGAGGAAAAAACCCACCCAAACTTTCTATATACTCTATGCTCTCAAATGAAAATGTATCATCTCCATTCCCTTGCATTTGCAAGGAATTTATGCATGAAAAACCACTTTAAAATCAAGGCTAGTAAAAATACGTTGTGAAAAAAAGTTCATGTTGAATGTTCCCAATGTGTGTTATGCAAAGATTTTCATTGACCTTTTGAAGCAGGTAACTGGGAAAGATTCTTTGTGCATGACTAAGTTGTTTGGTGAAATACTCTAGCCTGAAACAAACCAACCTTCAACGAAAAAAGAATTTGTAAGGTGATGAAGGAACTCTTATCAAGATACTATATTCTATTACTGCAAAGAATATTACTTAATTCTTTTGTAGTTCTCATACAGGACTTTGCATTATTGTCCCTGTTTTGTACAGTAACTAGTAGGTGTTAAGCAGGAACGTTTAGCGATTTACCCAGAGACACACATTCAAAATCAGCTTTAGCATGAGAATCTGTATCCTGTTTTTGTTTGGTACCTGTCAACTTCATAAGCCTTTTGTTTTTCACTAGCCTGTATGTCAACTAAAAGAGCCAAAAATCTAATAGTATGTTTATAAACCAGAAACTACAGGATCAGATTTTACTTCTGCTGAAAAGTATGTTTCTAATAGATCAGACTTCAAAACCTGGATTTTCTGAGAACTTCTCAAAACCAGGAGAGGCACATAGTGAAAACGTGGTTACGGTACGGACAACACACAACGTAATGGTGCAGTGTCAAAGACGATGAGCATCTACCAGCACAAACTCTGAAACAGCAGGATGCAGTCATTGTTGATGTTTCAAGTAAACTGAGCCTGATCACTGGCTTCTTTCATGCAAAAGACTCTGCTTGGATGATTTTGAATTAAATCCACAAGCTCATTTATTTTCCAGTGCATCCTCAAATTAACTCTGGCTTCCTTCCCCCTCACCCCCCAACCTTTCAGAAATGTACCACCCCCTACTCTTCAGCTCCTCATACATCTTGCTTTTTTAGTTTTTATTATTATTATTTTACATTTGTCCTCATGTCACAGCAGAAATAGCAGAGTTTTGGTTTTATTTTCATGTAAAGTTTTAGGAACTGCTCACTGCTGAAAGTACTATCGCAATCACTACGACATTAGGTAATCATCACTTTTCTGCCTGCTGAACTACAAAGAGGAATCTAGTCAAATAATTAGAGATTTCAGGCCTTGAAATTTCACTGTACAAACTAATACTTGAAAATGACAGAAAAGAAGTCAGTCAGTCTCCAGACGCTGAGTGGGAGAGCTGTGCTGCATGGTACAAGGAATCCATACATCACACACAGACGTGCATACCTAATTTCCATTGACATTGAGTGAAATGAAAGCAAGGAGTTGAAAAAGCTTTAAAATTATGACAATTATGAATGACTTATTACAAAGAAATCTGAGGAAGCATGGGCTCATTCTGAAAAGTTAGCTAATATTAAAACTTCTGCAATTTAGGGAGCTTATTTTGGTCATTCGTAGTCTTTGTCTAATCAAGCTGACATAAAATTTTCTTCAAGCATTATTAAATGATGAATTACTTTCAGTAGAATCAACATTAATAATAAGAATTCTCTCCCAAAAGACGCACAGATTTCAGCATGAGAAGCCATTCTTTTGATTGAGATCTCGGTAAAGTATGACACAGCTTTTCCCACTCTTCCATCACGCCATTGCTCAGTAATGGGAGGGCCAAAGAAACAGCTATCGAGCTTCAAGCCCCTCTCCCTTCCCTCTCTTTCCTTACTTATATTTCAAACTCAACAAATGGAATTTTTAAGTTTTTTTTTAAACAACATTCCCTCACCAGAGTTTGTGTATAATCACAAACAAACCAGAAACAAGGAAATAAATAAAAAAAAGTCTCTTTTTTTCCCACTTCACTCTGAATTTCCCTACTGGTAAGTTCAGAATAATAAATTTATATTGCATGTATGTTTGCTTCTAATAAATGTATATATAATTGCACTTATGAAATAATTTGCAATATACCCACTGATGTTTACGCATCCGAACTTACAGTATTGTTCTACCATTATTATATAAACTTTGGTCCAACCATCACTCGCACATACATTTGCATCATGTCTTAACACTTTATAAAAAAATGTAAATAAACACAGGAACACATAAGCACATACATCCATACATATACTATATGTTTCCTGGTAAAACTGATCATGCTAGTAAAGTATATATGCGTACCCATTCACAGCTTCAACATGCATCACTGAAATACTGGGCCTCTAAATAACTTTAGTGGGAGCAGAACTGGGGCCTCAGAGAACCCATACGTATCTTTAAGAATTACAGGCACAGTGAAATGTTTTTTGTGTCTGTGTGTGCACGTGTGTATGAGAAAATATACTTAGGCAGAGCAATGTCTCTAATTGATGTAAACATTCTCTTTCCAACAGGTTAATTCCAGCTGCCTAGAATTTTTATTACTTTTTTTGTTCACATGCATGTGTGTGCTCCCTCCTTTTTGGAGGGTTTCTACATGACAGGTGCATTCTTGGCCCAGGAACAAATAATCCTGGAGAGCCCGAGAAAGAAAAATCAAACTGAACTTGAAGATAAAATGACAGGGAATAAACACGTTATTGCCTTTCTATTATGTTAAAAAAACAAAAACACAAAAAATTTTGAACATTTATAATGTCTAAGCAATTTGAGGTAGAATTTTCAAAGCTGAAAAGAGATTGTTCCAAAGCCCAGATGTTGCCTTTCAGAAACTAGTGAAAATTGCTGCCTCTGAAAATTACTCTGAAATACAAATAGAGTAAAACAAAAATTGTTTAAACAAAAATAATTTTGCTCAGACATTCTGATATTGCAAAAGAGAAGATGAATGTTTTTCAAGTGTTCAGGCGGTTTTGCACTCCTATCTCCCACTTCAGATTATCTGCAGAGTCATGCCATCTCTGTTCCAACAGATGACTGCATGAGGGATAAAACAGAAAAAGTTTATGGTATGATGTGAGTGCTCCTGCTTCACTCACTGTGCATATTGTACTGTGAAGTCTTCTTCAGTCGTCTTGTGAAAGGCTGACAGTTGTATTGTTCTCCCAGTTTTTATTCATAAAACCGTAAGAATTAAAAATCTACATTAACAAATGTGTGGTGTAATCACCCATCATAGCACATGTCCATTCACTTGCAGTAGTATTGTACAAGCCACTTTCACTTCTGTAATTTTCTGATTTCTGAACATCCGTGTTCAGTTTAAAGTGCTACTGAACACTTCTCAAAACTGTTGCTTGCACATACTAACGTGCTTCCTCACCGCTGTAACGGCGCATGTAAGTGGATTGACTTCAGCTCACCACTGTCTAAAAGCTGATTTTTTGCTTTATCTGATTCAAGAAATGCCTGTCAAATTTCAAGAGAAAGAACTAATATAAACAGCTGATAATTACCCAGCTTAACAACATTAACCCTAGATACTGCTGGAGCTGTTAGCTAAGAGAAATATAGCTATTAGTCATATAACACACATATACCCTTGCACAAACAAATGCATACTGGTATGTGAAGTAAAAACAAATCCACCAACATGAAAATGAGAGACCATTCTAAACAGACAACATACCTTTAGGACCATAAGGAGGCTCAAATTTTACTTTAGAAAGGCTGCAGTGGCAGGCACTGAAACACCGTCGCAAAAAGTTGTCCAATTTAAAAACCTTTGGGAGTTGGGAGGTGGGGTGGAAAGGAGGAGAAAAACGCTGAAACCAGTATCTTTCCCTCCAGGGAAACTCAGAGGACGTCTGCCATTCACCCTTCCATAGGTACTTTGTCTACCTTCATGTCTGTTGTTCAACAGCGATTCCCATCCAGCTCCACAAAGACCCAGCTGTATAAACCAACGCTGTCAAAGAACACAGTTAAGGGATGGATAAAACAGGGAGGGGTGTCTAACATGCTGACCACTGACTGAGCTTGCAAGGATAAAGAAGCCTTGATGGAGAGAAGTAATCATCCATTGCTGTTTGTTTATTTTACCTCCTCCACCACATACTGGAACCTTTTTTGTTTTTTCCATTACCAAAACCATCCCCCACTGAGAGGTCTTTGTGATCTAAAAGGGGCAGAGCCCCTCTTTCTTAACACTGGCAAGTTTATGTAGGCAGATTCATTCAAACACATCTTAAAATAAACATTTGGCTCTTCCCCTACATCACACTGTCCACACACTGCCTTCAAACACACTTTAAAAAAATCACCATTAAAATGCTCTTGCCTAGAACTGTTTTTACTGAGATGTATTAAAACAATTTAGCAGTCTAAGGCACGTATTGACATGGAGGTCCAACTTCAGATGAGAGCTATAGTCTTCTGAAAAAAATAAATATACATTACTGTAAAGTAAACCTGGCTGCTATTGCCGTAACAAGTGGTATAATAGCTTTCTTGAAAAGACTTCTTCAATCAAAAACCTTCTCCCCGCTGGGGATACACCTAATTATATTATAAGTGAATCTGAATCCAGATGTTCAGATCTAAAACGTATGTCACGAGTATTACGAGGAAAATGACCACTGTGTGGAAAACAAGGCGTTCAAAGGGCATCACTAGCCCTGAAGGGAGTGAGGACCTGCAGATTCCTTCAGGCCTAAGAGGTGTAGGTGCTGAGCATCTTAGAAAATTAACTTATCTGTTAAACAAAAATGAACAAGCAAACTTCCTCACTTCCCACTTCTTTTTTTATTCTACACTCCCCACACATACACCGCTTGTTTGTTTTTCTAACTACATGGATTTGGCACTGAGAACAATTCAAGCATGAATCCCTATAAAAAGATAGTGCACGGGCAACAGAAAGTAGATCCCCCAAGAAAGCCTTTTGATGTATCTGAAGATGATACTGGAAAGAACACTTCTCTATTCGAAGAGGATGCCCAGTCAACTCCATGGGCTACCTACTGCAATCAAAGTAACTGACTAGGAATAATTATAGTCACATTAAACTAGATCATTGAGAAAAATCATGGATTCATTTGTATCAGACATTAACAAACACCTCAATATCACAGGCTGATGATAAGCTACGTTTTCAAGGTTACCAGCCTGAACTGGATACAAACGCAACACGAAAGGTCCACTGTCCCATTTTTAATTTCAAAAAGGTAATAAATAGCTTTTGATTTGGGTAAGTAGCCATCTGGCAAGCTCTACAGTTGTTTGAATGACACCTAGGATAGAGAATTGGTTAACTGATTGAAATACATCACAGAAATTTAATTCTGCTGTATAGCAACATCCTTTGGCATTGATCATTGCCGAAGAAGCGCAAACATTGAAACGATGACCAGGCAGTTTACTGCTGAATACCCTTTCCTTCTCAGTATGGCCTACGAAACCAGGACACAACATTAAGAATTCAGAAGACGGCAACTTCCCGTGTGACCCCACATAATTTATTGAATCTTTCTGGTTCCCAGTTTTTCTATTTCTACATAAGAGATAAGAATGTTTAACTGCCTTTATAAAAAGCTCTGCAAGGTCTGATTTTCTTTTTTTAAAGAAAACATTTTATTGGTGATTGCTGTTTGTATTACTTGCTCGTATCATTAATTTACCTGATGGTTTTGTGCATACTGACACATAAGCAAGGGCAAAAATTAAGTACTCTATTCAGCTACTGTATTTTGAAACACAAAACTAAGTTTCTTCATACAGTCCTGCCAACAGATCCTAAGAATCTTTTTTTTTTTTTTTTACCCTATTGACTATATTTATGTAAAAATCTATTCATCTTTCTTTTCTGAGCAGTGATAATGCAAAAAAACCCCAAAACGAAAACCCAACCAAAAAACAGCATTTAGCAGGAGAATGTCACTGAATTCTTTTCACTACGCTGCCCAGTTCCACTGGATCCCCTTCTCTATCCTTCACACAAGAAGGAAACTCACCCTTGCCAGGTAATGCCATGGTCATTTACAATTACTGAGCGCTTTTGACTCAGAAAAACTATTTTAAAGGAATCTCATGTACCTTCATCACGAAATACTAATGGCAACGTCCATTTCATAGACAAACCATTACAGATGCCAGTTTGGTTCTTGTTTACCCACAGAACTGCCCAGTACTGGCACCCAAATGAAAGTCAGAGCTCTAACCCACCCTCTCACAGCACATCGGGGCCAAATTCAGACAGCAAGTCGCAGGCTCTGATTTCCAGTTTCCTCTATTAGGTAGTAGCCCTGATGATAATTCCTCAGTACAATGAAAATGAGGTATACCGCATTCATCAAATGCGCTATCAAGATAACGATGGAAAGCTAAAACCAGCACCCTTTCCAACCTCCGCCCTGGATAACTAATTATAAAGGCATACTAAAAAGACACAACTCCCTAGAAAGGCTACTTTTTGTATTACTATAACCTGTATCTAGCCACCCATCCCTTCATTCACAAACAAAGCAAAGATCCTTCTGTTGAGTTTTTCTCTCTTTTAAATGGCTCACACAGGTGTACCAGATTTTAAGCTTTGAAAATGTCAACCATAAACTAAAGTCCCAAAAATATAAAACTAATGCTAGGGGAACATTTTTAACCAACAGCATACTTCTGGTTCCACTAATCTACTCGCAACATGGACCAAGCATACAGCTGTACGCTGGGATTCCCAGCTGGCATTTTTAAGAGTCTGCAAACCTCCCCTTGTAAAAGATCTCATCAGAAGTACAAAGGTTTTTCCTTTCTCTCCTACTCTCTTCTCCATCTTTGCTTTAGAACGGGAAGATCAGACAGTGCAGCTGTTACCAGGCCTTTACACCCCTATCCCCCTTTCCCTCTACTTCCCCCCCACCCCATATGTCACGAGCCAGACTTATAACAGTATTAAAGTGCCAAAAACATGGAGGTTGTCTTGCTGTAAGAGATCTTAAAATATGCTTCCAATATTAAGATACCTATACACTTCTGAAAATCTGACTAGGAGCCCATCTGTGTCTCTAAACACCTGCATACCTCTACAAACCTCATCCTACTTCTCTTCTTTCCTTTATACAATTTACTAGAGAGCTTTCTATGCTTGCACTACTCTTTTCATCCTTAAAAGCACTTACAAATACTAATTACTCTTCACATATCCCTTCTGTGAAGTAAATAAGGATTATTATCCCCTCTGAAGTAAATACGGATTACTAACTCCTTTTTACAGACTGAGGAAATACAGGAGAGGATTTTAAGTGGTCTGCACACCACAACATAAAGAGACGATATTGAAGCATGGATTAAGATATAGAAGTTCTCCATCCCGTGCTCGGACTATGACAGCCTAAATCTTACCCTCCTATTTGCAAACGATACTCTTAGCCCAATTGTTTCTATCTGCTGGCTGATGATCAAATATTTAATGTATGCCATAAAATGAAAACATGAACTCTACAGTAGTGCCTCTTATTTGTCATGCCCCATTACTTAGACTGGGTGGTAACATGTGCCCATATGATGGTTTTCAATTTTATTATAGTCTCTATTTGCTCACTCACTTAAGATGTTTAAAGAAGAGTTGTATGGATTATCAGACAGTCTGAAAAGTTCAGTTCAGAGCTCTTCAAACACATTCATTTTCATCTTATTAGCACAAGTAAAGTAAAAGCCTTAGGCAGGTAATTTACCATCCAGTTTATCCAAAGGGACTTCTAAAGGAAAAGTCAACCTTTGTAAATTGTTTGTGATAATCTCCAAATTGATCATTAATTATCAGCTGCTACTAAGCGTTTCTTCCATCAGCGGCACTGTGAAAATAATGCATTTCTCAGAAAATCTACCATTGTTGTTAATGCCACCTGTGTAATCAGCCATTATTAAAACCAGCAAAGTTACATGGCAGGCAGCAGCCTCGCTAAGTGAATCCTGTCCAGCAACTTCATTTTCCAGGCAGCTTAAAAATTAGTTACCCACCAACAGGAAAGCATTCATTATTAGTGTTATATTTTACATTCTATACCTTCCCACATATAGTAACAGTTACAATTAATTTAGACCCGTTCAACTGCACTTAATAAAATACACACTGTTTTGTACTGCCAAACTCGAGCTGATATATAGAAACTTCATTTTCCCTTTTGCAGTTTTCAGGTTTTCTTCTACTAGAAGTGAATGCTTACAATCTAACAGTAAAAACCTAAAAAGATCTTTCCATGCTTCGTTTGTGAAAAAGAACTCAGGAAGAGATAGCTGCAAGTAAAGCAGATTAGCGTTAGTTACCCTCAGGTCCACATTGCACAGAAACAGAGGGGGACCTTTTTGTACAAGAGACTGCTTGTCAAAATGCAGTTGAGCCTTGATATAAAAATTTTGACCAATGTTTTCCAGAATTGCTGGGCATGACACACTACACACCATTTTTAGAATTTTGGGCAATACTATGACCAGTGTATGACATCTGACATTCTCACAGTTCCTACTTTAACTCCATTGAACTTAATGGATAGTCGCCAGTTAACTTTACTGGAGCAGCTCTGGATGTCACATGCCTTGCATCTTCAGTGGGATCAAACACACCTGACAAATCGTATTTTAAAAACCTATTTCACCAACCAGGAAACCCAACCATGACAGCAATAAACTGCAAGCCTGGCAACTATTTAATTGTGTATTGTCATGCACACCATAGTTTAAGGAAACAAAGGATTAACATTAGAGGGAAAACGTAGGCAGGTAATTAAAATTTTTAGAAATGTAGTATCCTTGGAAAAGACTATATGACTACGAAGCACGTGACTGTATTTTTCTTTAAAAATGGTCTACGGGTAAAAAACAATAAACAGGTGAAGTGCCTACTACCATGGGTTGTAGGTATAACACAGCAGCAGCTGAAGCCTTTTACATTTGAGAATGGCAGTCCCAGCAGCACTGTAATATATTTCTCTATATTTGTAATAGGTGAAATGCAGGATAATTCTACATATGTGGAACCACGCTATCTTTAACATACAGGCACACAGAGTAAAAGAGTTTTGTTCACATTAAAGAAGACTGACTGCTCATTCGGTTCATGACCCAGGTCCATTGGCAGTGACTCCACACTGAGTCCTGACGATCCCAAATGCAACGGGATTACAGTCGTAAAGATGGAAAAAGGCAACAGTACCACAGCTGAAAGATGAACCATCCCTCAAAGACAGTTTTGCTCAGGTTCTCTCAAATTCGTATAATTTAGGCTTACAATTGTAGCACAGGATCTTTTAAATAATGTATATGAAAATTCTAGTTCAAAGGGCAGGAAGCCTGAAATAGAATAGTCTCTTACAGAGAGATGAGAAACAATTCTGCTAAAAACGAAGGGAATAGACTTGTATTTTCTTCAGTGAGATGGTGCCAATGAATGGGCCACTGCTCTTGAGGGAGCTTGAGCTTTAAACACTGCAGTCTTCAGCAAAGAAAACAAAGGGATCTAAACTATTAAGGTGCAATTCTGTCCTAGACAGGGGTAATGTCAAATCACACCTCCTCACTAAACAGGCCTGAGTGCTGGATGTACGGAGAGTCATGTACATCATATTTTTGTTGTTTCATTTTCTAATTTGAGACCTCTCTACTACTACTTCTACTTTCCTAAGTCCTGCAGAACCAATTACTCCACAGGCCACTGAACAGCTTTTCATTCTAGTCACATACCATAGAATAATGTACTAATTGCAGAATCAGATTTAACCCCCCTGGGATCTGCAAAACTTGCTTCCAGGATCTATCCTGACAGTGAGAGGCACAAGATAAACATTTTGCAGAAAGGCAGGTATCTTCAGGAGAAGAATTTAACCTGCAGAATTTGAATGTTGGTCACCATCCAAGAGCATGAGAGAACTCAGCCTGACTGTCAGATCCTAGGCTAAACCTGTAGGACTGAAAATTAAAAAACGCACTCAAAAGTGCAAACAAAACACAATTTAGGGAGAGAAAATAAATCCTGTGATGTCATTTATAGCTAGTTCTTTTCAGAAGAACTATACTAAGACTCTCAATGTATGCTTAATATTGGAAGTAAGACTTATCATCAGTAAACAATTTAATAATCCGGTTACATAAGCAGTAACAGTTCCTTGCCTGGTAATGAACAATATGATATCAAAGTTGTCATCTCTTAAATAGAATCTTGGTTGATTTTCTGTACATAAGTAGTCCTGATTAATTCAATTGTGTCCTCGGTGTGTTTAGTGCCTGCGTAGATACAGAAGAGAGTCTTGCAAAGGTCTCTTTGAGGATTGAGTGAGCTTTGAAATTCTAACTTGGGCGATGTTGTATGAAATAGAATCCAGCTTACTTGCCAGGAAGCAATAAAAGCGAACTCAGTGAGACTGCTCATGTGAATACATCTTAGCAGAATCAGGGCCCGCTTGAGCCACAAGGGAGGATAAACTTAAATAAAGCATTTCAGTATAACCATTCTTTCAGAAGTCTTTAGTCTGTATTAGTAGCTAACATCTGAGGAAAGGAAAGGTTTGCTGCTTGGCAATAGTGGGGTGTTAATGTAACACAATCTGTTAAATGAAAAAGCAAAATTAATTCCAATTTGGTGTCTTCACATTTCACACTCCAGAGACTCTTACGGACTGAATGAAAGACAAGAAGGGGTAGGGAAAATTTAGTGAATTTTTCCAAACTGAATTGTCTATTTCTTTGCATTTCACCTAATTAAGTCAAGAGGCAATCTGAGGGAAAAATAAGAAAGGTGTCTTGTTTATGTAGCTATTTCTTAACATGTGCATACACAGCATAAGAAACTTCTGCCTCTGTCCATCTTTCACTGCCTACTCCCCCTCTTCCCCTTGTCCTCTCCACAATTCAAATGTTTAGCCTTACTTCATCCTCACAGCAAGGAATGGATTAAGCAGAATTACTTACTGCTATGCCAATTAAGGAGGAATTAATTACAACTTTGCCTCCTGTCCCTCTAAGGCTGCAAGTTTGTCTACCAAAACAAATCTGAATGTAGCTAAGTGGAGAGCTGCAAACACTCAGGAGGACGCAGGTACCAAGTTTTCCTCTTGCTATATTCAAACCTCTGGCTGCAGTGGAGTGACTTAACGTAAGTTCTTCTCTCCAGGCAAAAGCATTGCACAACTGAGCTGTTGTACTCCTCAGTACTTCAATTCTCCAGGCGTGTAAAAGGGGACAGTAATAATACCTATTTGACAGTGGCATTGTACAAGTTAATCCCTTAATATTTGTAAAGCACCTTGAGATCTTAGCACAGAGGGCACAATAGAAGTACAAAGTGTTATCATCGTTGTAATAAATTGGGGCATGTTCCAATTAGACTGTTTCTAGCAGACTCTCTCTGGACTTCGACTCAGGATGTCTTTGGCTTCTGGAGTTACATATACACTGTCCAAACCAAAAAACTGGAAAGCTACACAAGACTTTTTTCTTCAGCAGACCATTTCTTTCTTATTTTTTTCTGAAGAAATACTTCTCCATACCACCCACCACCCAGATTCACTTCCAGGCTAATTATACTTTGAAAGACAACCAGCATAAAGATGATTATAGCACACTGAGTCAAGGGAAGGCCTAGTCAAATAAACAGGTTAACTTCCCTTGGTCCATCTCTCACTTTTTTCCACTGGACGATGAATCCCAAAAACCATATAGCCATACACCTTAGAAAAGACTAAAACAACCTTTGTTTCCCTTTTTTTTTCTTCCTTTTTGCCACTCCTGTACATTTCCAGCTACACCCTCCCCAACCTATAAATTGCCAACCAAACTCTCCTGTTCACCCTGGTTACAGAACTAAATGAAGCAATTCCAAATGACCCACCGCCACTACTTAAAAAAAAAAAAAAAGGAATAAAAAAATAATCCAAGAACAAGAACCAAGTGCTCAATATCATGCCACCATCCATTTACAATGCAAAAAGTAGGACAGAAGGCAGCTAGCTGTCTCTCTCATACAAGTTTACCTATGTAAGTAGTCCCGTCCCCTCCTTGCCTCCCTTGGCATTCCTTCTCCCATTCCCTTTTTCACCCCACCACAAGACTGCGGATGTTCTGCAGACAAGCGTTTCATAGTGAGGCCATATGACCTCAAAGAGTTAAAAGCTCCTTTTGACTTTAGCACCTTCTGAAGCGTGTGAGGAGGATGCCTAACCCTGCAAAGTTCTCAGTACTTCCAGCTGCCACCAATTCCAACAGAAACTCTGGGCACTCCATTTTGAGCTTTACAATATCAGAACAATAAATTACTATTCCTTCTTTTTTTAATTCATCTGTGGTGATTTTCTATAAACCCATACCTTGTGAGTCTAACTGTTCTGCTTTGTTAGTCTGGTACTACCTATTGCATTATAAAAGGACATTCCTGTACAAACAGAATATGACCCTAAATATCTCTTTCTTGCACAGAACAAATGTAATGCTGTGTATTTGGATGAATCATCACATAAAGCAGAAAAAGAGACACCCAGAAAAAGTACCCCACTGACTTGACTAAAACTTCTTTAGAGATTTTTTGATATAATTGTTCTGAGATTGTTTTTCTTATAGCTTAGCTTTTTTAACACACCAAAAAGAGCCAGTATTTACCTAAAGCAAAATATTTTAGTTCAGTTCTTTGCCATTATTTATTCTAGTCCATTTGTCACATCTATATGGCTTATATCACTATTGACACAGCTATATGAGTAATAACATGTATCATGTCTCTATCTTTCTGTACACAACTCATAAAGAAGAATAGGATAGTTCAGCCAAATGAGTAATTATTAAGGGTATATTTTCAAAAACCAGAAATCAATTGTTCATCACAGTAATTGACTGTGGTCATTCATTACATTGCTGCTGTAGATCCTGCTCCGCTTTACAGAAGACATGTCATAACAACAGGCATTACAAAAATACTGCAGAAGTTTCAGCTCTCTAAAAGATAAATACGTTAGAGTAGTCTTTTGCAATGTGTGATAAAAAGACGAAAACAGTCACAGGAAAAAAAGAGGATGAAGCAAAACCAGTGCTGGTTTGCTGGTATAGTGACATACTATTCTAATAGACCTCTTCTGGGACTTGTTTCTCATACAATCTGATAACATTTATCTCCGCTGCTCTCTTGCAACTGACTCCCACCAAACATGTACAGGTTCTGGCTTGATTATCTGAACATGATGGAAGACATCAAATGCAGATGAAGCAGAGTTTTTCAACTGAAGGACCCACATACCTAGCAGGCATACAAAATTGTCAAAACAGGGTAACAAGCAGTTTTATACACCTAGAGCTTTGGAGCATCATGCCCATATTGTGTTGCTTTAATTCTATTCCCTTAATAAACAAAATTATATTATTATTTAATTAATAATATTCCCTTAATTAAAAAAATGTAAAAGCCATGATCCAAGCCTTCAGACTTCATAATGCCCATTAACTAAAAAGGAATTAAAGAAGAAACAAAAATAGGTTGCGTAAACAAAGAGGCAATCAAAAGTTCAAAAATTAATTTTAAACCTCTCAGTCAACATAGCTGGGAAACCCAGGAGCTTAGCCGGTCCAGCTGAAGTGTGTAAAGGGACGGTATGAATCTCTTTCTGTTTATTATGCTGAGTGCCTTACCTCAAGATTAGACATTGAGAGGAAAGAATCTGTGGTCTTCTTGCCTATCCAGATACTTAGATAGCCTTCAATGATTATACTATATAACCTGTAAGGTATTACCTATGTCCCACTCCTTATTCTACATCAGCATCCAGCAGCAATATTATCTTTTAGTTAATAGTGCCTCTATTTCACAGGACAAAAAGAAAATATACATTCTAATTTGGATTATTAGCAATATAAAATACATCCCACTACCAACCAAATGTAACACACAATAGTGATACTAAAAAAAAAAAAAGACTAAACTGTACTAAAATGGGCCAAAATCTATTATTTAATTGATGTCATGTCCACCCATTTAAGTTTTGCACAATTGCTTCTTCATTCCTGAAACATGAAATCAGTCCAAGGGGACTCCAAGCTATGCTGTATTTTCCATGTTTCACTTCAATAAAATATTACAAATGCGTTACCATGTATCTGGGATTTTTTCTGCAATCATCATAACAAACCAATGTTTTCATAATGTCGCCACAAACCACAGCTATTACCTCATACAAGAGCACAATGTTTTGGCAGTGCAGTGCAAATAGTAGGAACAACTTCACCATCATCTTCCAAAATAGTTCTTTGAACACATTTCCCAAAAAACAGTAGCAACAAAAGCTCTGCCACTTTGTTCCTCCCCTCCACCGTCTTGATGAATGAGAAGAAAGCAGTGAAACAGGTAGTGCCCTCTCCTATCTCCTTGTTCTTAAAAGGCTCTGGATCAAAGTCATCCACGGCTAAATCACACTGAAGTTAACAGGAAACATTCCAAAACGTGGACAAATTACATACGTCATTTAACCTGAACGCTCCAGAATAAGACTTAAGAAAAACGGACTGTTTAATATCTGCCTATACCACATGTTCTAACCAAGTCATGGGGAGGGATGGGGCAACGCCTAAATTATACCAAAAACATGAGTAGTACCCCATTTTAATGTGGCAATGACATTGTCGATTACAGAGAAAAAATATGAAGATAAGGTGAAAATTCTTTTGTTAGTGTCCTGATCTTGTAGCAAGTCCAAAACCTACAGAACTTCAAAGGAGCCAAAGCCACTCAGAGCCTAACAGGGCTGGCCTTTATTTGTGTGTTCAATCTACCATATTGCTTCTCAGACTTTACTCAAAATGGTTTCAAGCAACTTACTGTTAATAAGGATTAAACCCACTTAACTGAAGTATTTTCAGAGATCACATCACTATCAGGCCTGATTAATGGGTCTTGAAGTCTACAGCAGCGAGGCTGCACTCTTTATATATTCTAAATACGACTATATATTTGCATTCTGGATTCTTTCTCAGTGAAAACCAGTGCATGCAAAATAAATTCCACAATCCCACATCTTGTATACAAAGGGCATCACACATCCTGCGCCTTAAGCTATTCTCCTGAAATTATCTTAGTCTCACACAATCACACTTCAAACACCCCATATGTCCAGTTTGGTTATTCCTCCTTTAAAAAGCTAATAAATGTAATACTTAGATGCAACTGTATTTCATCTAAAAACAATTATCCACAGTACTTTGTGCCAGGAAAAGCATCAATAGGAATCATTAACAACGCTCCCACTTTATTTTCTTGCTGTTTAATGGGCCCAATCCAACACCCAAGTTAAGTCAATGAGAGTCTTACAATTGTTTCCAGTAGGAGCTGGACAGAGCCTTATGATCATACATGAATGTGGGGCTTGTGCAAGGAGGCCAAATGACAAGCATAGCTTCTGTTTATTCACACAACAATACTGCAAAGACAGAGGAAGAACAAACTTCCTGTGATGTTCCTACTACCCAGAGCTGCAGAGGAGCCAGTAATAAAAGCTTTGGAGGTGAAGGCAAACACTGCTCTCTGGACTTACTCAGTCCTTGTCCTCTTTTCTAAGACACCCAATAGGAGCGTCAAACTCATTTGCTGAAAACCAGACTGACACAAGGCACTTGGTGCCTGGTGAGATGCAACTTTTACCTATTAATCTCCTGAAGTGTTTTTAAAAATTAAAAAACACAATACAAGACCCACCCTTGGTGCTACATATATACCCTCCTATTCAACAGGGTTATTTTCATCTCAAAGAAAAAACATGTCATCTGTACAATAGTTCACAATTACAATGCACGTGTATTGCTTTGTTGAACTCTACCTGATAAAGGGGTCTAAAAATGTAAATCAATTTATTTCAGGCACTCACTTTGATGTTTCATACAGACAAAAATAAGGAGAGAGAAAAACAAGCTCTGATTTTCTCCCCAAACACCCCTGGAAGTGGTATATTTCCAAACAGATTAGATGGAAGTGGTATATTTCCAAATAGATTAGATGCATGAGCCAAACTATTAAAAACATTTAATTGCCCCAAAATTCTAAAAGGACACACAAGTTTTTTGTACTAGTTGACTCACATGCAATTCTTTCACACACAATTTTTTACTTCTTTACAAAAACCATGCACTCTTCCTACACATGCGTTCATCCTTTCCTCCTGCTTTCAGTGTTAAATATAACATCAGAATCTTTGAATATACAGATGTTATATAGTCTCTGAAATGTAGGAGCCAGCTTTATTCTGGAGACTCTCAAATCTGTACCTAGGGCTTCCTGGAAGGCAAAAACAGCACATAATGCTTCAAGGGACTTCCGAAGTCCTGTACTGACATGTGCGTGACCTCACTTTCCCTCATACACTGGAGCTAGACAGTCAAAGAAACTGGCAGGCTGATAGTCTGTAGCCATTTGGTACCTACATATTGTGAACCTAATTTTATTTTGGTTTATGACAATGACAGGCTGTGAAGAGAGCTGAAGTCCAACCTTTGAACCTGGTCATTCATAACCAGCTTTAATGCAAATGCAACTGTAACCTGATGGTAACACTGAACTGGGTGAAAATCATAAGGAGGAGCCACACTAGATCTACCAAGTGCATCCTCCTCTGTGAGCCATCCTCTCTCCATCTCAAGCTTTTTGTAAGTCGGATGTCTAAACTTAATGGGAAGGGTGACACAACGGAAAGAGACCAGAAAGAGACACAACTAGAATTTTAGTGGTGGAAAGAAAAGAAAGAAGAAAGAAAAAAGGGGGGGGGGGGAAGGCAGGGAGGGAGGAGAGGAAAAAAAAGAAGGGAGAGAGCAAGGGATTTGTTCATTCCTTATTAACAGCATGAGGGAACTTAGCCTTAACAGTGTAAATCAAATTAAACAGTTCAGGGACCTGGCTTGAAAGCTGCCATTTTAATAAAAAGGGGGACAATTGGCAGGTTGTTTAAAGCTGCAGCTGCACTCTCATACCCTCTGCCTCCTCCTTCTCCCAACCCTCTCTCCATACCACCAACTGCCATCTCAAATTTACCTTGCCATGCACTCACTCTGGAACTCCCTTCCAACCACAGCGGATTGGAGGAATCTACAGAAAATAAATTAACAATAAATATGACTATATTACCTAAAAGGAGGAGGAGGGGAAGCAAAGAAAATGACCAAATTGTTGACATTGGTCAAGGAGACTTTCCCCTCTAAAATTTCCAAGAACACGAGGGCCAAATAGCAAAGGTTTCATTATGAATCCACTCATAGTGTTTCTTCCAGAATTTCTTCTCACCCATCCCTAAATACAGGAGCTTATTCTTGTGCAATCATTAACGCTGAACAGCAGGTAGGGTGCTATTTCCCACTCCTGAAGAAACCCATTTTATGGCATGCAACATGAAGAACTGCTTCACTAATAAGACGGTTAAGTAACTTCAGTAGAGTTACTATGGGAAGGCATGGTGACAGTGGCTGGAGAACTGGCTTTCTTTCCATCTGGATCACCACTTAAAGGGCCTCAGAATTTTCTTAAGCTTAATAGGTTTATTGTTTTAATGTCTTACCTGTGAGAATAACAAGGCTTCCCACAAAAACGTAGAAAGCATGCCCGACTGCTTGTGGGGAGAAGGTGAAAGGAGAAGAGCTGAGGAAGCAAGAGACAGGACGGGAATACAGAGGGCTGTAAGTCTATTAGCTTGTTAGGGCTATAACTTTAATACTGCTAAGGCTTATTTCACAGGCATTTTTTTTAAAAAGTCAGATTTTTGCTGTCCGTACATTATGATTCATCTAAAACTATGCAGAAGCTTTTAAGTTTCCAGTATTATCATCATTTTATCCATAGAGATCCAACTTTATCTTTCTTTCATCATCTCGGATGTTCTCCACAAAAAGACAGACTCAGGCAAATAAGATGTAATAGATAAAAGCAGTACTTTCTCGAGACCACGTAACACAGAGAAAAGGAAATCTTTATAAAATAAGAGCGTAAATAACAATTAGTCCTTTTATTCACCCTCCTGACATCTCAGAAGCAAAAAAATCCAGCCCTACTTTTAAATGAAGAGTACATTTATTGAGAAAAGCATCCAGCAACATTATGATCTGACATAAGCAACTCTCTAGACACAGCAGCAAGGAACCTTTAGCCCTGTCCAAAGGTGTTAACAATGCAGTACTAATGTGACACGGCACTAAATGGATGGCCAAACACAGAGGCTTTGTTACATGCAGGAGGTTGCATTTTCGTCATCTTTTTCCAAACGTTCACCTAAGGGAAAATACTACCAAATCCTTTCAAAGAAGAAAAGCAAAGAAGAAACATATTTTTTCCTGCATATTTTAAGGATAAATCTAGCAAAGGCAAAGAAATCATACCTAAATTGCTAACAAAGAATGAAAGCTCCAAAGATTTTTGATTATTTGTATGGTGCATTTTCTTCTGCTTAACCTATTAAGAGTAAAATATGGACTGGTCACAGTATCAAATTAATACATACTCAAATCTTCTCCTAACTTTCAATTTTTTTTATATATTTCATGAATAGGCTTTCACCAAAGATTTTAGTCAGTCTCATTCATTCTAAACCTTTAAGCAGATGAATTGGGTCAAAATGATTGTATTATATGCCTGTAATTTATGCTATCAACTTTACTTTCCACCACTGCACCACTAAAGGAAAACTGCGGTCTTGATTTAAAGCTGTAAATTCAGATCAAATGGGAAAGTGTTAAATTCAGAAGGGCTTTTGGTCCATTAACTTCCATGCTGATTTGACACGCTCTGCAGTGCTTGGGCAACAGACTCTGCTACACAACGTATTCCGAAGCAAACAGTGCTTTGTGTCATAAACCATCTGGGGTGTCAGTTCCAAGGGCCACTCATCTAAACTCCTTCGATACACTTGGAAATGCTGAGGTGCAGAACAGAAACTTTTCTTCACTACAAAATCCCTTTTGCAAGGGTAAGGAGATGCTGCCGTTGGAGGAACGACGGAAGGCACAAAATTTTGGCTACAGCAGTTGTTTTCATTATTCCACTGAAGAAAACCATTGGATACACAAGCTTTCTAAAAACACTATGATTTTTCTAAGGTACCAATAAAAGTGATACCGTTCATAACCTGGACAGTGCTCCCTTTCATATCAGAGCCTATAGTTGCAAAGCTAAGTGCCAAGCAGATGGTTGAAATCTGTTTTGTATAAAAAGTGTGTGCGCACACGCGGTTTTTTTAGATTGAGTTCTTTGTATTCATATTCAGGTCTAGGTTCTAGCCATCAAAACACTGGCACTGAAGCAATCATTAGCAGCATTTTAGACAACTGGCAACTAAGGTATTCACAGTTCTCCACAAAATGTTCAGTTAATATCTCCCAGATGTATAATTAAGGCAAAAGATCATCTTCTTAAATTGGTATCAGTGCTTTGGATGGCCTTTCAATAGACTGCGCATGTATGTAAAAAGCTATTTTATTTATCTTCTTTTTTAAATAATGTTCTAACTTCTATTACGCTCTAATTTTTTATAGCTGCTTTTAAAAATACAGGCTTCTATGTCAGACTCTAGCCAACTACAACAGCAGCAACTTCATTCATCTTGTTTTCATCTTTCTAATAAACATCAAGAAGGAAATTCTATAAATCATTTTAACAATAAGGCTCTGTCTTTCTTATCTGATAACCATTTAGTTTATTTAATATGAAAATATAAGATAGACTATGCTGCTCTGGAGGAATCAGCTCCAGACAAGGGCAGTGAGCCCTCCAAGAATCCACTGATGAATCTGCTGCTGTTACACCAGACAACCCATGGCAAGTCACCTCAGTTGCAGGTACCTCAGTCAACTCATTTGTAACTAGGTTGTTTATTACCACAAACAGCAAAACCAGAAATGCTTACCAGCATGGGGCTCTGCTGTCTGCCTGGGGTTCTCATGGAATCTGGGAACTGGTGACAATAATTTGCCTGGTGACAAATTAACAGAGGTCGCACTTTTGACAACTGAGGTTATCAAACAAATGTATATTTGGAAGAATGCATTTTTGTGCAGCAGTCTTGCTTAAGACCTTGGTAGCCACAACTGGGAATTACGACCTTAGGAAACACACAGTTTCAAAACAAAGATGGATTTGGTGTACCGTGCCAAGTCCACTACAGCCCAGATGTTAGCCCTGGCAGAATTCAGGTACATTTTCATCACTGCCGTTCTGATAATTCTAATCTGTCAGGGATACATGGTGTTTAGGAGGAACAGATAGTTAATGTGTCTTTAAAGCACACTGACACAGAACTTCTGAAATCTACAGATTTGCAGAAGCCTGCAGAAATCTCTCCTTATGCTTTAGAAATTCTGGTGGCATTGCAACAACTGGAAGCTTGCTGCAGATTAAGGAAAGTCACGCTTCTGCTCAGTGATCTCCTTGTGAGTCACCATTTCATGCCATCTTGGTTTACTGGGGTGAAAAACATCAGCCTTTTTTATAGAGTTGAGCTGAACATTAAGTAATTAGGCCTACATTTTTAGGACCTGACACTGAACTCCAGTGCCACTGAGTCCAAACACTCAGAATGAACGGGCACTTTTTTAAAGGATGCCTTGACTTCCCCTATCACAAAATAGATCTTTGAGAACACACTGCTGAATAACTACTACTGAAACACTGTGGAACATGTCTGATTATAATCCATTATCCTGAAAGTAGTCTCCCTCTTAAAAAGCTTATCAAAGAAAATAACTTAATAGCTCAGTCATAATATTCTTAGGCTACAGAGATCAAATCCACCCAGGACTCCTTAGTTTATACCCATTTTCTCAACAGTGTGTAGTAAGAGATGCAACACAGAGACTAGATCTAAATCTACCTGCAGACCCCAGCGATTCAGCTCTATTCTTACTGGGCATAGAGTTGGAAATGAGAATAAAATACTAAAACAGGTTAGAATAACTTTTAACATGAATAAGAAAATAATTCTGCCCTTTTAATAAGCTTGTATAATTCCCTTCATTTTGGATCTCTGTCACACATTTAAAAAACAGATGTCAAATATGTGGGTAAGAATCACAATGCATTCTGTGTTCTGCAACATGGTTTTTACTTTTCAGCTAGTTGGTTTACTCACTGTGCCTACATTGCTGCTTTCAGTAGAGTCTGTTCCTCACATTAATACTCTCCACGTGAAGAATTTTTTCCTGGACTCCCCTAGTGCCTGGTCCTTAGGTTATAAAACGTATGACAGCTCTTGTACATATGGATGAAGATGTTAATTGTTCTCCAGAATGAAACCTTTACCTGACCGTTCGTAGCGCACACTGCCTCTCAATTTACTGCTTAAACACTGCGGGTGCTGCTACCTAACTCTAGTTCTCCGAACTTGCCTCCAGGTAGGGAGTTCATTTAGAAGCATGCTCAGATAATTGGAGGGGCTACAGACAGTATTCCCTCCCAGCCCTAACCGATGCGGCTGGGGCTGTAAATATTTCTTTACTTTATATTATTAATTATACTCCAAAGTTCCTCTTTTACATATTTAAGTAATTTGAATATTATAGTTCATCTTGCTAGAATGAGACCTTTAGAAATTATAATTGGACAGACAGAAGTCTGTAATTTGCAGTTCTTAGGATCTCAAGAAGGAAAAGGAAGGTCTTGAGGTTAAAAAACAGGACTAGCAGTCAGTAACTCTACTTTTTATATCCACCTATGCAAATGATTTTGTGACACCATCCCTCAGTTTTCTCATCTATAGGTTGAGGCTAATCTTGCTTCTCCATCTAAAGAGCACAGAAATCTTCATGATTTGTACATTAATGCTTTCCAAATGCTCTGAATTCCTAATCAAAAGACTTTCTAGGAAGTATGAATCTATTATTAATATTATCAGTACTTCTAACAGTAAAGCAACTTCTACATAAATATGTGTAGAAAATATATATAGAGAGAATACACATGCACATACATTGCTCAATTTATAAACTCTAAAGCATGGCTTCAGGACTGAAATCTCATTCATGAACCAAGCTAGGGATCTCTTACCTACTCTCCGTTTCTGAATTTTCCCCATACAAAGACACATTGATATTAGTCTAAGCTCTAAGCACAAAGGCTGCTCTGTGGAATGGAAAGAAACCTCCTTTTTTGTGTTTGTACAGTGACGAGCATAATGGGGTCCTGATTCAGGATGCTTGCACTCTACAAAAACACACTAAATCAATGACACTAATACACATGCAGATTATCTATAAGAGAGATGCATGGCATACTTGAGAGTGGCACAGTATTTTTCCCATACTTTGCATGGTATTTCATGCAAACACCATAGCCTAATATGGTTTTAATTTCAGAGTTTAGGCAAGAACAGCGAAAGTGAGCAGAACTTACAAAACATAAGCAAAGAATGAGAGCCTTCCACCGAGAAATTCTGCCAAATTCTAATCTCAGTTGCAAAACCAGAATCAACTTGATGTGCATACGGCTTCGACAAAGATGAGAATCAATAGCCTTCTTTACAACACGCTGACCATAAATATCTACTTAAATCTCCAAAACCCATGAGCAAAAGACAAACCAAAGGCTGAACCTGAAGAGAGAGATGTATGTTCTACGTCCCTGTGATTTTCAAACTCAAAAGTCTGGATATTTTTAACAGACATGGAAAAGAAACCTATTTGGCTTTACTCAGCAACTGCAGAAGGAAACTGTACCAAAAGAATAACGTTGCATGTTCTGTTTTCATTTGATTTCATTTAGCCTTTCAGTTCTATTTCAGTTTTGTTTCATTTAGCCTATTTTTTTTTAAATAATCATCATGTTTTGGTGATTCACATTTCACACCAGCACAGGAACAAGTCATGTAAATACAACACAACAAAATGACCCAGTTTGTTAATAGACATGCCAAACGGGTAAGAACATCCTTCCCTCCGCCCTTACCAACCATCACCTTCCCACACATCTCATTTCTATCCAAAAAAGCCTCTGCCCCAGTGAGGCCACAGCATCGAAATTTAGGGAGAAAACTCTATGAATAGAAACTTGACTAAACCTTTGGAGAAAATGTTTTCAGTCTTGTTTTACAAAGTGAATGTAACGAGGCCGCTAAGGGAATTTCTCTGAAAACAGAAGACCTCTACAGTCGAATACAGCATGGGCAGAACTACAGCAAGCCAATGCTCCCTCCCGGCACAAAGCTCTGCTGAAGTGCCTCAACCCTAACTCAGGCAGGCCACCCCAAAAGGTGAGAGGACACCGGACACTTCACGCCCTTCATTAAACATTCTCTCTCTTGAAACAAGGAATACCTCAAAACTACAAAAATTGTACGCAGAGATGCACTTTGGTCTTTCAGACTGTGATGAATTTTAGCTGCATCACACTCTATTAAAGCCCAGTCTATTTAGGATTCCCAACAAAGTGAAGATAACACAACTTAATGCAACCCAGTAAACGGACATACCAAACTACAGAGAACAAACATGAACGCGTCTGTACGTATGGGTACGCATACTCGAGATTTTTTTAGGCTCACTGTTTTAATTGGCAAAAAAAGTCTGGTGAAATCTTTTCACGTAACTATGGTAAAAAAGGAATAACAAAATTAAAAATTGTTTGGAACCACTAACATTTTCCTTACTCTTGGTCTTATGCTATTTATTGAGTTGGCAATGGCAAGTAACTCCACCTCACTGTCAGATACATTATCTTTGCCCATGCCCAACCTGCGAGATGAATGAATGAAACACGGGGCATTTTTTCACTCCCACATTCTTAAAAAAGCAAGCTGAGCACCAAAGAAACCAAGAGGATGACAAACTGTATGGGTTTCTCTTTACGTAAACTACATTCCTAGGTCTTTTTTCTCTAGAGCTACAGAAGTTCATGAAGAACATTAGATGTAGACAATGGTCTTAACTATGCAAGGATAGCACATACCCACACACACAGCTCCTCACCACTAAAAAGAACTCTGATTATTCAGACAAGAAAATTAAATTTCTATTCACTCTGCTTATATATTTGCCCCCCCAAAGTAACAGAATTATGTTAAGATTAGTAAGACAGAAACAAATATGTAGTAATAAAACTATAATACAACCACACAGAAAAATTAGCACTAAGGTAGCATTTTATGACATATTTAGATCAAATACCATGCAGACATCCACATCCTAGGACAAAAACAAAACACAATGAAGACAGTCTATATGAACTTAGAAAACACAAAAGCAGAAATACATAGTAAAACAAACCAAAATAAAATTATTATAGATCTCAAAGAGCAGTTGCCGATACGAATTTCCATACCTGATCTTTCAAAAAAGTATAAAAAGGAAATCTGGAATACCAAACATAAATTTTAAACATAGCAAATATAATTACAACTTGAGAACTGAGAAAAGTTACCTGACTAATCCCACAATATTTTTAAGGGAAACAAGGTCAAAGCCATTTCAAACTTTCAAGGCAAGCCCCAACCTTTTTCTCATTTTCACTTCAACTCTCAGAGTTCTAAAAGTCAAAAATAATATCATGTTGATTTTTTTTTTCTTAAACAAGGTGACAAAAGGACAAGTTGAAGAGAAGTGCCATGCCAGATCAAAAATAAGGGGTAGGAAAATGTTTGCAAATTTCTTTCAAAAAAACCAAACAACCCACCCCACCCCCCAATACCATGGGCAGCACCTCTAACACTCCTGAACTTCATATTAACATCTGATGATTCTAGCAACCAGAATTCAACCCACGTCTTTCTCTTTCCTTCTTTTCCTGTTTTAAAATAAAATAAATAAATTTTCCACCTATCCTAAAAAAGATAGACACCTTCTCTGAATTACCACTGCATCTCTCACAATTTCCATTCACTCCTTACATTCTTTTCAAGTACCATGGCCCCTGCAAGCAGTGCTCACCAAAATTCTTCCAAAATCTTGTCTAAATTTGCTCTCTCCCAACAACTGCCGCGCGCAGAACTTCACACTGTCACAAGGACATGTGGGCTCAGGAGCAACTTCTAGAGACTCCTGGCTTCTCAGGCTGGCAAAGGCTGGGCTCGGCGCGGAGGTGGCAAGCGGCGTCTCTCGAGTGGAGGCTGCGGCACGCAGGGCTCCCCGCTGCCCCCCTGGCGGCCACTGGCCGCAGGCAGAGCCCGGCCCCAGGTGAGGCGCAAGCCACTTGGACCAAGTCAGCCCCTCGGTAGGGTGTGGGAGAGGTGGGATGCGTGGCAGACCGCAGGCTAGCATCATAACCCGCAGCAAAGGCATGGGTGAAAACTTTATGGCCGCTGACGGCGGCGGGGTTTCGCCAGGGGGTCTGCGGGAGGAGACGTGAAAGGTACAAACGCCGTAAATCCCCGTCAGGTACAGCGCGCGCAATTGCTCGCCCTCGCCCGCTGCCCAAAGCCGAAAGCTCAAGAGAAAAACGCAAACCATTTCAAAAGTTTGAGAAGGAAGTTCTGGTTTAGATAATACAATAATGTGACAAGGATTTGCTTAACTTGCAGCATAGTTTTTAACATACTCAAATACAACATAATTTTACCTTTCGTAGGAGTACAGGAGGCTTCACACATTTTCCAAGTGAGATAAAAATCCACATATACTTTAAAAGGGAAAAGCGCTTTGCTTCTAAGGATGCTGCTTGTTAAACAAACTCCTTGCCATCAGCAGAGACGTACTACACCTATTGATTAATTGCTGTGAGCGCTTCTCTTCTCTTGACTACAGTAGCAGAATTCACAGGCATTGAATATTTCCAGTGTATATAGGCACAACATGACAACATGTTTTTCCCCCTCCACTTACAAGTTAGTTATGCTATAACCATGCCTGAGCAAGAAATTAATAAAAAAAAAAAAAAAAAAAAATAGAAAGCCAAGAGAATGTCAAACTGACTTCTGCAAGAGTTGTGAAGGCAGAGGTATCTGACACGCAAACATGAAGGTATACTATTAACATTAAGAGTTTTTTTTTAAGTATAGTATGAAAAGCATGCAAAGAAACTATAAATCTACCTTGGGAGGAGATACTCTTTTTCTTGTATAAATATTGTAAAAGTGTATTTTATACAGCTACAGATATATCACATTACACAGACACGTATGCCTATCCTATCGGGGAGCTTCACATTTAAGTAACTCAACCAGATACTACATGCCTCCTAAATGATAAAGCCATAAATGCTCGTTAAAAGCTCCCTGAGAAGTAGTAAATATTTTGTAAACTAGTTATATATTTAAGATCTCTGGACAGCAAGAGAAGGAAAAACAATTCCTCTCCTATCTAAAGGTACCAATCAAACACACTATGCACATAAACATCGCAAGATGCTTGGTGGGAGAGTGTGTGTATGTGTTTGTGTGTGTTTTAATTAACTCCTTGAATGCATATGATGAGCCAGCCACCCAGAATTAGTAATGCCAAACTCCCGATTTGATTCAAATGCAATGAATACAACAGTCGAATTGTGCGGGCTGGTGTGTCACTCATCAGCTCTCTCATTTGGGCTTTTGCCTTCCAAGTCTAGTTCACAATTTCAGCGACTGGTAAATTATTGAGATGTTCATTAAAATCCATAATCTGTAACAGTCAACTTCTTCCTCACTAAGCATAAGCACAACAAATGAAATTAGCACACACAGGACATTAATGAGTAGTCTGCAAATGCATTAATTCCTTCAGCCTTATCTCAGAGAAATAAAATGGTGTTAATTTTTGTCACTGCAAAAAAACAGTATCTGAAACTTTTAACTGGCACTGTATTTATTCTTCAGATCCCAGACCCCTAGACCCACAAACGTAAGCAATAAAGTCCTTTTCTCAAAACATCTCAGTAGAAGGTAAAAGCTATTCAGCCCAATATTAAAGAAATCTCATTGTTTTCTTTTAAATGAAGGAACAATCACTCTTACTTCTACAGGTAGATTTTAGGAGAGTGGGACGTCATTCTGAGCAAGCCGGTTAATAGAAAGGTATTATTCTTTCTCCAAAATTCTCAGCAAATGCAGCAGCAGAAGAAAGCTTTTAGGGTAACTTTAGCTAAGAAAAGCACTTAGGAATACGCAAAGTTTCCTTTTAGGAAAATGATTTCTCCATTTGACAGTGTTGGTACAACCCCAAAATAAATTCAGTGGGAGTCTGAAATGACTCGTGCAGTGCAGCAGTGAAGCAGCTAAGTATATTTTTTTCCTCCCAGCAGAGGCTTGCTTTACATCCTTGAGCCTTTCCTTTCTACTAGCTATTCACAAGCACAGACAACATTTCGAGTGCACAGAACTGGTGACTGTAAATGTTAAACTTGTTCTACTGTCCCCATCCCCACTGCTCCCATCCACGCCTTTTGTCTTTTCTAGCTCTTCCTTTTTTCCTATGGAAGCACTAATCCATCCTTCTTTCTTCCACAAACACTGTATATCTCTTTACCTTGAATTGGCGTGTTAAAAATTAAAAAAAAAAAAAAAAAAAAATTAAAAAAAGAAAAGAATGAAAAAGAGAAAGAGAAAGGATGTCACTCTGTCTGGATGCCTAGCGTAGCCTCTCTCTCAGTCTACAGAGAAATGTAAATATGCAGTAATTAATTTGGGTTTAAGAACATTCCATACACTAGGGACATTGTTAAGCAGTCACTTTATCTATTTTTCATTTATCAGATTTTATTAAGACATTAAAACTTTATGTCGAGCATTTCTGAGATTTTATCATTCTGTAAATTTCACTGCTGTCCGCGATGGTTCTGGCTGCATTATCTCTACCTTTTTCTCAATGAAGTAAACTTTCTTTCTATTGTGACCATACTTGTTATATTTAAGTATAATGACCCGTCTTTTAAAAAAAAAAAAAAAAAAAAAAAAGGAGAGAGAGAGAAGAAAAAAAAAGAAAAACCAAACAAAAGTTATTCTTTTCGAGACCTTTAAAGCCAATTCAGAGTGCCACAGGTACATCACAAAGTACAGCCCAGAAGTTATCCTTTCCCTGTGTAACAAACAGAGCAGATTCCAGTTATAATTTCTTCCTACAACATTTCTGCAAACATCCCCCTCAGCGTATGCATTCTGATGCTCCTCTCAATCAAGCAGCTGAACCGCCACAAACAGAAATAAAGATGTGCAAGTAACTTCTCAGGAAAGGATGAAAGCCCTCACATTTTTGGTATGGTAATTAATTATACATGCTAATTCACAAAACCTACTGCAATTTACTAGTGATGCTGAATGAATTAATGAATGTTTATTCGTCTGACACTGAGGATCATTTTCATTCCAAGTGTGTATCGTAAAAGCCCCCTGATAACGGCCACAGACACACAAGAGAAGCCCCTTGATTGAGATCCCTTCAGTTGGGGTGACTGAAAGTTTCCGAACTGTTTGCAGTCTACCAGGATACACTGAAACATCACGGGAAAGACGACAGGGAAAGAAGAATAACCTCCTGAGATATATACAGACGTTCCGAGATCTGAACTGCAAACAACTTTGCCTGATAAATCTTTACCTCCTTGTAATTTGCTATTCAAGTTTAAAAGGGAATAGTGGGAGATGGATAGTAATAACAAAACTGAAGTCGGTCATGCAGATACGACATGCTGGACCCCAGCGACTGCAGAAACGTGCTCCAAGAACTGTGTTTGCTGAGAATCTGAGAAAATAACCTGTCATAAATGTCTAAAAAACAATCATCTATGCATCGTGCATATATACACACGTGAACTCTATGAGCATGTGTATGTCTGAGGGTCTGTGCATCTCTGTGTAAGAGAAAGTGTGTCCTCTTAGCTGTTTTCTGATAAATACACATATATTACATGGACAGTATCTACTCTGTGTATGTGTGTGTAACTGTAGTCAAACACACACAATGTAAACAAATGGTAATGATTAACAGAGATATTGGTTTGTATTACCAATTTCAACTGCAGAAGGAAAATTGTTAAAAAAAAAAAAAATTAAAAAATTATATGTCCCGATGTTCGTTTTTATTGCTTCCCATTTCTACTGCTTGCTATTATCTGCATAGCAAAAGGAGAGCAGTGTATTGATTATTTAACTAGAATGTTTACAAGAGCAAAGCTGGGATCTCTGAAAATGAAATGTATGCTGGGGGGGAGGGTAGAGAAGCTCATTCTATTTCTAAGGAAGATATTTTGTCCAAAATTATTTGTTTATATATAACATTTATATAAATATATATTTACAATGCAGAGAGACTTCAGATTAAAAAAAAGTCCCCCAACAGGAAAATGAAAGGACTTCATTCTGCTTCACAGAGTTTACAAGTATTCTGTTCATCACAAAGTTCAAAGAATAATTGAAATCGCTTGCTTATAAATGTATATGTATAATCTTAGTGAAGCATATGAAATCCTTGAATCTATTAATTGTATGAACAAGACAAATGCATGATCATGATGCTAGATCAGATTCGACACCAGAAACAGTAACAGTTTCTTCAGGTAGTTGAACTAAGTTAATACAATGCACGTGAACAAAACCAATTTTGTTCTATTATTGTAATGGTAACAAACCAAAGAAAAACGCCAAGTATTCCAAGTAAGTCTGCAAAATTAATTGTATTAAAGACAACCTTGGAGCAGTGCAACCATGCCAATTCCACTTTCTAGTAAGGAAGTGTTCTAGTTGCAGAACGAGGATTGAAAGCGTTAAAATAGTTCTTTTCTGCGTTTTCCAATTTTATTTTTCTCCAATCTTTTAATTCAAGCGTTCTTTCCTGTCCTTTCTCTGCATGCGTGTTCCTCAGCCCACTTAAAATGTTTTTATCTTGCTTCTTTTCTATGCCTTTACTATCAAATTCAGTAGGTTTGAACGATGAACAGCTTGACTTAGCATATTTTTAACCAGCTGGTCTAGCACCTAGCTTGTATTGCATAGTCAGATACAACCAAATGTTTATACAGGAGGTAGCTTTCACGAAGATGAGAAAAACCTAAGTAACGCGCATCCTGGCGTTCTTTTATTTACCGCTTAGAAATGAAAGTTTGGATTGTTTACTGCAGCCGCACAAGGGACTACTAATAACCTTTAAAAATGAAGCCAGAGGGAAGGGATGCGGGATCATCAATGGACGTGTGTACAAGCGCCTGAGAAAACGCTTCAAAACCTCTTAGGAGTGCCAGATCATATGAAATAAGGACTAAACTCTCAGAGGTCACAAGCCATCGCCAGTGACAGCAAAAACTTAATTCCAGGCAGTGAAGGCTCCTGCTTTGGGCAGGGGGAGACGGGCATGTCTACGTCATACCCAAACCCCGCTCGTCATACCCAAACCCCGCTCTTGACACTCCGTGAGAGAGGCGACGGCCAAAACTTGGAGACAAGAGTTTCACTTTTTTTCTTACACCCCCCCCCCCCCCCCCCCCGAGCAGAAGGATGTTCTCCTGACGGAGGGCCGGGATGTTAACTTGCCTAAAAATAATCGCTCCTGCTAGATCAACAAAAGGTCATGTGCTCGGCGGAGCGCCTTCCCAAGTTTGACGGGAGCGTGAGGCTGGAAGTTGAGCCCCTCGCCTCGCCCGCCACCAGGCATCCTCTGTCGCCCGGGGAGCCCCCGGGCAGGGGCGGGGAGGTGCTGCCCAGGAAGGCACCTCGCTCGGTGTGCCTCGGCGGGCCGGTTCGGGCAGGGGAGGCTGGGCTGGAGGAGGGCACGGCAGCCTCCGAGGCAACGGAACAAAGCTGCGCGCCGCGGGCGCACCGCCGGGGCGGCCGGGCGAGGGGCTCGGCGGCGCCCGCCGCGGGCGCGGGGCTCCCCCGCCCCGCCCCCACCCCACGCCGGGCTAACTGACACGCCGTTTCAATAGCCAAGGTAACGCTCGGAGGGGGACGGGACACACACACACACGCACACACACACACACACCGGGGGGGAAGCATCTCCCCGGCCTGCCGCCAAGCGCCGGAGTTGCGCGCCCGTCCCCGTGTGTCTGTGCGAGCCCGCACCGCGGGCAGCCGATCCGCGCACACGCGCGCAAACACGCGTGCTCGTATAAATAATAATAATAAAAAAACCCCACACAACAACAAACAAACCACAAAACAGAACAAAAAAAAGGGGGGGGAAGACACACACACACCCCACACCCCCCCCCCCTCAACGCAAAAGGCAGCGGCCCCCCCGCCCCAACAACTCGACTCACCTTTCAAACTCCTGAGGTAAATCAGGGTCAGTTAGCATGCTGGAAAAGCACAATTTCCCTTTGTCACAGCAGCCACCTATGGTCGCCTCCAACTGAACCTGTCAAGTGAGTCCAAACCTTCTAAACCGATTGATTTTCTCTCTCTCTCCCTCTCCCTCCCTCCCTCCCTCTCCCTCCCTCCCGGCTCGCTCGCTCTGAGCTAGGACTCCTTGACCAGTCTCTTAAAGGGGCAGCGCGCCTCGCAGCAGGCTGCTCGCACAGCTCCCCCCACAGCGGTGCGGCGCGGCGCGGCTGCGAGGCACTGGGCAACCTCAGGGTGCCTGTCCTTTCCTTTTCATTCTGCTCGCCCGCCGCCGCGAAACGGGAAAAGTCAACTCGTTCAATGTCCTAAAAACCGGAGGGGGGGGGGGGAATAAATGGCGGGGGGGGGGGGGAAGCCCGACAATCCACCGAAACCGGCAAACCAGGAGCAAATCCCCTGCGCTGAGGAAGATCAGTGGAGAAAGAAGATAAAACAAGAGCAGACTGATTAAATTGAAACAGTTATCAACTCTCTCGGAGTTGAAATAGGGGAGAAAAGATTAGACACATAAAAATGTTACCAAAGGCATTTGTGCTCCGAAGAATTTTCATTCCTTTCTCTCCCCCCTCCCTCTCCGCTCTCTCGCTTTCTCTCTCCCTCTTTCTCTCTCTTTGGGGAGGGGAGAAAAAAAAAAAAACACACCCCGCACAACAATCAGGCATTGTTCTGAGGGAAGAAAAGCAACTTTGACAGATTGAAATATAGCAGAGGCCCCTTCAAGGAAACCTGTAAACAACTTGTCACTCACTCTGTCGGTCTCACTGTTAGCTCTTGCTTTCCACAAAGTGCTGCGAACCGTCCTGGCAACAAACCCAAAGTTTCCTCAGCTCCAAACTCCATCAAACAGCCCTGTTGTGTGCAAGGGAAAAGGTAGCCACATGCCAAAACAGCGGGCGCGCACACACACACACACACACACACACATACACGCACGCACAAACAACAACAAAAATAAACTTTCCGTTCGTCTGCTAGGGCTTTTCTTGTTTTCTTTTTTACCCCCCCTTTCCCCCCCGCCCCCGGGCGAGCAAGAGGAGTCCCTCCGCGGTGGATCTCTCTAATTTCCCCTGCCCAGACAGCCCCTGATAACAAGGTGGACGAAGCGCGGCTGCAGAGCCCCTCGGCTGGCTGGCGGAGCGCAGCCTCCGCGGCACTTCCAATTATCTAGATAAAAATCTGGCAGGCGAGGAAGGCAATCAGGTAATGGACCTTTGACACGCGGGGGCGGAGGCGCGGGCAGCATCCGCGCGGGCCGGGCAGCGCCGGCAGCCGCCGCGGGGCCGGCCCCGCATCCCCGGCCCCGCATCCCGGGGACGCCCGCCGTCCGCCACCCGCTCCGCTCCGCTCCGGCGGGGAGGGCTGCACCGCCCGAGCCCGCCCCGGCGGGGAGACGGGGGCAGCGGCCGGGAGAACGCCGCGGGGAAATTCCCGTCCAAGCCCCGGGGATTAGCCGGGGGCTACTCTGGAAGCGGAGCGCACAATGCCTCAATAGTCTGCACGGCCCGTGTCCAGCCTGGCACTGAGCTCCCGGGGCGGCGGGGGGGGGAAGAGGAAAAAAAACGGGTCTCCCTGTTCTTTAGCACACACATGCACACACACCCACACACAACCACATATCTATACTCCATTCTTTCCAGTTCCCCAGCCCTAATTCCTTTCTGTCTTTTTTTTTTCCTCCTTTAATTTGCAGCTGGACAACATTAAGGGCCTTTAAAAACCACGAGGTTTTGACCCCACAACAGTCTGATTAGGTCCACTGCCCCCTCTCTTCCCCTCTTATCCCTACCTCCCAGTGACACGGAGAAAGCAAGTTTACTTTTTGAAATATATACACATATTCGCACAGAGCGGCCATAAAATGTTCAACATTTTCATGCCCACTGGCTTACAAAAATTCCAAATAGAAAAAGCTTATTATTTTTATTAATATCCAACAGCTACACTGTTTAATTCGCTCCTTTTCCCTCTCAATGCATATGTTATAAACTAGCAGGCTCACACAGGGGCCAGTCAGTCCAGTGTTGGCATAAAGGCATCATCAGCTCAAAGTCTGGGATGATCGTTTTAATCACGAGTAGCAAACCCACTTGCAACTTATGTGCATCATCCCCAAAGAGCATTAGACCATTCACAGAACAAAACGCCGAAGCTAAGTTTGCAAAGGCGCCTTCATTGCAGTTCATAAAAGAGGATCTGCGAAGGCTGCCTCCAGCCTGCCTTACACCACCACAGCACTCGGAGCGGAGTCGCATGCAATCTGTCAACTTCTGGCATGAGGTAGATCTAATGGCTCCTCACTGTGGGGCAGGGTAAACTGACTTCCTTCAGTAGCCCCTAGCAAATAATATTTTCCACAGTGGTCCATTCATAGGAGTCTGACAAACCTAGTTAATATGTACAAGGATTTTTCATTTGTTATTTAGTAGCTAGGCCTTTTAGGACAGCTATGAAGTAGACACTGAAAAGGCAGCAGATGATTAAAATGAACAATTCCGAATACTTTCTCTTTCATCTGAGGGTCTCAAACCATGTTAAGTCTCACATTACTCCTCTGCAGGTAATAAATATAATTAGGGCCGATTCCAAAACTTTATTTGTATTGAAAAGTATCTCACTCCGCAGGGGCTCCATTCAAATCAGCAAATCTCTGTGTGGAGTAGGAGGCTACTTAGTAGGAGAATTTGGCCTCAAATAAGGAAACTGAGATGCAGGCAGGCTTAGTAGCTTGCCCAAGTTGACACAGTTAGCCAACTCCAGCAAAAGGATGAGAAACAAAGATCCCATGTGCCTCAACAGTCAACAACAGTCCCTACGCTGCTGAAACACATACATTTTAGCTGTTTTTCCCACAAAGACATGATTTTTACATCTACTGTTTAGTTAAAACATGCTTCATTGCTGTATTCGCATTTGTAGGGCCCCTTTTCTTGGTCTTTCATTTTCCCCTTGATGCACCATTGCCCATCCATGAATGCTGTTCCTTCTCTGCCACTTCTTGCTTTGCTTCCCTTATTTCCTCACACTTGGCCTTGGGAGAAGTTTGCAGAGAGAAGCTACTCAGAAGCCCCAGCTGGAGGAAAATTAAGACCACCTTTTATTCAAAAAAATTTCAACAGTTTTGGCAGAACAGGACTACCATATTTTGACTGCATGTTAGCTCCACTCAGCTCTCTAACCTCATAGCCTTTTTTCAACTCGGCTCCGCTCCACAACTGCCCTTCTTCTACCACATTCTTCCCTTGTCTGTTCACATGTATTACCCCTTCCTATATCATTTCCTATTTGAGCTTTTTCAGGGCAATGATCACATACTCCTCCAAGCTGGTATTACACCTAGCACAATGGGGCTCCTTGGTTGCTGGATCTCAGCTACTATGATTATAAACAACAGCAATCACCATCAACACCAGGAATTATGGAAGAGGGCACTGGCTAGACCAGGAAAAAGTACAAAGAACCATAATAAAGCGGGTCGGGGGGGGCAAAAAAATGTTCAGGGGAGAAAACAAAGATAACTGAGCAAGAGGGAGAGCTGAGAGGGGGAGAGGAAATGGAAGAAAGGAAGGAAGTAGAGATCATTCCCCTGAATGCTTCTGACATGAACTCTTCTTTTCCCTTACCCTAGTTTACATTTACTCTTACCCCAATACATTTTGTGCTCAGGTACCTACCCCTTCTTCCCCGTTTCCTTCATTTTATGTTTTCTGCAACTACTGAGCTCCCTCTCCCAGCTGAGTGGGGGGAAACAGAGTTGGGTCCGAAAAGGAGGAAAAAAAGTTACTTATTGTATTAATATTGTATTGTATTACTGTATCATTGTATGGTTATTATTAGATTGTTAACAGTCTATTGTATAGACTTATCAATAAAATCATGTTCTCATAGTAAGTTCAACTGCAATCACAAGACAGAGAAAAAGCAAGTTAAATGGTTTAAGGGAATCTCTGAAACATTTCTACAAAGCATTTCATAGTAACTTTAAGGCTTGGTTTTTAGAAATTGCCAGGACATATCACAAAGACTGCTATCATATCAGAAAGTGGAAAAACTGAGGAATTAGGATAAATAACCACTGACTGAGAAAGAAGAAAATGTATGTAATATGCAACTGTCCAGTTTTTAACGTATGAAGTTTTATCTTGCCCTGAAACTTCTGACTAGTAATAGCAAGCCTTGATGCCCCTTTTTACCAAGTGGGTCGTAGTTACAAAACCCACTTGCAACCTGGGAGATCCATGTTCAGTTCTCTCAATTCTCTCCTCAAACTGAGAATTCAGGATATAAGTTCAAATATCTTCAAGTGATGAGAAAAATGAAACTTCCCCCCACCCATCCCCCAGCAGTTCAGTGAATCTGCATTTCTCTTGCTTTGCTTCCTTTAAGGGGTGCCCAAACCAAACAAGTCCAGGTAAAAAGGACAATTTGGGTTGAACTACACAAAAGAGCTCTGATTTTCATTTAAGTGAGGGGAAACAACTCAAATCATAAACTCCTATCTGAATTTTTGTGCTTAACTGATTTTTTTGTCGCTATTTCGGTTCTCCAGTTCAAGAGGTGAACCAAAAAATCAATTATCCACCCAGCTCAAGTTAGAAATACCATAACTCTGGAATATTGCATAGCCAGAATCCACAGGTCTGCCAATACAAGCATATTGGCAGAAGGAAAACCTTAAATGAAACATTAATTTATTTTTTTTAAATCATCAAATGATAGCACTTCAGCCTAGTGCCTTTGGCAGATACTGCAATACAGTAAGTAAAGGAAGTGCTGGAAAAAAGAAAGAGCTTTTCGGGTTTTGTTGTTTCCACTGTAGGTTTTAATAATAGAGACCTACAAAGTCCAAGGAAATGTAAGATGTTCCACAGAATGATTTACTGGAAAATTCTCACAGAAAATATGCAAAACTCTGAAGATCCTAAATGGATTTTCTTTTTTAGGCACACATCCAAAACAACTGCAGCATTAAGAACAAATCTGTAAGATGTCTAAGAAAGGGTGTTTTGGAACAGGTTACGAGAGAGCGGAAGGAGACTAGAGTGGGGTTGATGCATTTACTATGAAGAATATCTCGCAAATAATGAGTGCTTACTTCAGAGTATGGAAATGTTTAGCTACAATGCAGTTTGGATCATATGCTTAGGAACAGATTTTTCCTTTCGGTGTGCATGCCTAGCTGCCATTTCCATTAATGGGAATTAAGTACATGTGTCAAGAGGAGAAGTTAACTCTTAGAAATATAACTAATCTATGCTTTTTTTAAAGAATGTAAATGCCACATCAGGCATGTTTGGTGTTGGCAAAACTGAGTGCTGAATATAGTACAGCAAAATCTGAGAAGGAGAAGGCGGTCTGGAGGACTGAAATTTCTGTGCTATTTAGAGTTTTTCAATTTACTGAATTTCTTCAAGGAAAAGTAAAACCATCTCATTTGCAAGTGGGAAGCCCTCATTTATCAGCTATTTACTTGCAATTTCAGCAGGGGCCTACCATCTGCAACCCTCCCTGTAAAAGAGAACTGACACTACCCTTAAGAAGAAACCTAAACCTTCATCTAAAATTTGAATTCAAACTTCCCTCAGGGTCACTAAATATTACAATAAAGTTCCTAATCATTTTTTAAAAGGAAGTCGGCACTCTTTCATCCTGTCCACTCCGCATCAGCCACGGTAAAGAAACCTCAAAATTAATACAGATGTAAACTATAATGTAAATGGGTTTTTTAGAAATAAAAATAGGATATGTAAACATATTTAAAATTAAATTACATATATATTTTGGCAAAAAGTAACTTCCAATTGTGAAAACGGGAAAAATTAGAGAGAGGACGCACATTCCTGATTTTGTGTCGTGGGCCCCCCACCCCCCAGTTCCTTTATTTTGGGTACAGCTTGTTTTATTATTTCTCTACACTGTCAGTTAGCTACAGAGTCTTTTTACTGTTTGTCTTAGTAGCCTTGGTCTGCACAGAAGCAGCTTGAAAAAAAATTAAATAAAAACAGGACAGTTCAGGAAAAAAAGTCACAAAAATAGAGAACATATCCATGGATAGGAACTGTGCTTGAAATGATTTAAGAAGCTAACTGGATTTCAAATTTTCAGTTTCTTGTTAAGGTTCTGAACATAAAAATGTTACTAAAATAAGAACCTGTTGCTCAAAGTCTTTTTTTTTCTACGTTCATTTTTCAGCGCAGTGCTTTTGCACAGAATGTACCATCCCGACCGAAGCCCATAGCCTCACCTTACGCGCAGTCTCCCTACTTTGCCTCCATTCTGATTGGGATGATTACTTTCTGAGTGACAGGCCCGTTTACTGTCAGTGCCCATCCAATCTTCAGCTTCTTGGATGACAATGCCAGCAGGAATATTCCTCCTCGATGTCATTTCCAATGACTGTTATGAACATGTAAATGCCTGCCACAATATACCCAACAATTAACCTAACTCATTTCATACAGATAACCAACTCCCATCAAAAGGAAATTACTCCCTTTTCCCCCAGTGCGTGTGCAGAGGAATGGCTGGTAGAAATCAAGTCTCTTCTGAACAGGCAACCTAAGTTTCATAGCCAAACATAAGCTTCTGAGCCCAAGTATCCTAAAAACACAACTTTGATCTATTTGTAAAAGTAGATAATAATTGTTGAGTGTGATTCCAAGTGCAGTGAAACTGAGATCTTTCTGCTTAACCCAGTGGGCCTTTCTGCGTGGCTCTCAATATAATTCTTGCAGGCTTTATCACCACATTCTCCTCACTTCCCCAATAACAATTCTGTCTCTTTTTTTTAGCTCATCCACTGAACAGGGTTAGCGTCATCACATTTTGTCTCTGTATTTCTAATCTGACTGCTTTTTCCACTATAGTCTGCTCTTACTAACTTGTGCATCAAGGACGCTGGGTTTAAGACAAACAGATTTGCTTCCATTGATTGTCTGATGTAAAACAAGCATCATGCAATTAAAAGTGCAAGGGTGTTTTGGAATAATCCACAGCACCTAGTCCTATGTGTTTTGTGAAGGCGTTCCAGCCTTCCTCTTGTGGTCATGAGGTTTGCTCTGGTGTTTGCAATCAAAATTCTCCACGCCCACAGATACATCTACTGTCTGCTTCTCTTCACAAGAAGCGGTTGTCTTTTAGTGCCATTACGATCGTTTATTACACTTTTAGTGTAGGACTACAGCCACCCTCAGCTGACCAGATTGAGCTCTTTGGCATGATACAAACACATATAGCTCAATTCATGGTTGCCCTCCATTTTATATACTCCGTTGGATTAGAGAAAAAGTGGGAATATAAAATACTTCCAAAAAATATTACCATTTTCTATTCACTTTGTACTGGAAGAGCAGTGAAGAATTAGGTCTTTTGTAAGAAATATCCTCTATCTGAACCAGTTTACAGTTTAGACTGTAATTGTAATTAGACAAAGAACACAAAAAAAGGTAACATTCTTACAATCTGTAAATTGCTTATCTATTTTATTCCTTTTTAGTCTGTATAATCATAATTCATGCAACTGCTATCTAGTAAATGTTTCAAAAAATTTAGATGCTGAAATGTACCGTTTTTAAATTCAGAACAAATTTGTAAATATGTTCCCTTTCTACTATACCATACACAAGGTCCCTACATTATGTATACAGTCTACGATAAGATTAATACAAATTAGTGTTTATTAAATGCACTCTACTGATATTTAACTTGTTATACATGTCACTGGGAAGATCAAACTGTAAATTAAGCAATGATTTTAATAACATTAAATGCATCTCTGTAAGGGAAGGAGTTATAAAACACGTTGCTATCTTACACCTTGCACACTGAAACAGCAATCAATGAGTATGTAGAGTTATGTTTCATTTATAAAGTTACAAAAGCATACCATACCCATTCATTTATTTTAACAGTGCTCTGATGCAGTTTTACGAGTGATTTTCCACTTTTGAGTATAAGCAAAACTAATGCCATTTGGTTCTGTCAAAGCAAAAAGCTGAACTCCTACTTCCAACACACAGACTCCAATTCAGCCACTATTATAGAGAAATAAATACGTAAGTATGGTATAAAACAGACCAATGGCTTGTTGTTATTGCTATTTCTATGGAGGCTTAACTCTTGCTTCTCATCTCTCATTACATGGGACAGCTAGAGGCTAGAAACATTGCTGGGGTAGCATGCTGAAGGCCCCTGGGAATGCTTCTGCACCTTGTATGGGGAAAAACTGAAAAAATACTGCTACCGTATTCTGAAGCATAAGCATGGGAAAATCAAAATGTCTGGGGACACTCTTCAAAAGCCCTAATGCAATCCAGGTACAGGGTTGACTACCCTCTACTACCAATTAGCTTGTAAGCAAGACAGATCTTCAACAGTTGCCACTGAGGTATATTCACAATATAAAAGAATCAGGAAGGAGATATAAAAACTCACAGCCAACCAAAAAAAAAAAAAAAAAAAGAAAAAAAAAAGAGAGAGACACCACTGGATTGAGACAAACATTCATTAAGATTAAAATACAAAGAAGTTTCTCAGGAATGTTTATCAAAGAAAATTTATGTCATAAATTTTCCTCTGCCTGGAGAAGATCCAAAGCTAAGTGTCTCTTCTCTTGCCATATAACATTGTACTGAATCCAGACTGCACATTTGGTCACCCGCTTTTCCCCTTAAATAACACTTTCTATTTCTGATGTAGCTTTTGTTTTGTTTTACAAAGTTTAATTTTTCTTTCTTTGTTGATGCATTTTCCTTTTGTCATTATTTCAGAGTTGTGTAAAAGTAATTAGTGACACGATGCCAAGGACTGAACCTCACAAGCAACCTAAATATTTTGATTCACTGAGAATGCAGTCCATAATTTACAAAGTGCCTGACCCCTGTCCAATAAATAAAATAAAATAAAATAAATTATATAACTTCTGCATGTTAACAGCCTGAGGCATACGGAGAAAAATGTCAAAATGTGGAAACGGTGAATGTCACCACATCAGATATCAGAGATAGTCTTTTGACACTTTTTCAAGAAACAAAATCACATTCATACATACCTTTTTAGCATTTGACCCCACATGATCAATCCTGTCAACTATCTCTCCTGGTATTTGCATGTAGCCACTGCCCTTTCTTGAGAGCAATGTGGTTCAAAATCTGGGCAAAGATTTCACATGTGAGAATGTCACAAGTGAAACTTGTTTTCTAATGAACTCTGAGCTAGCAATAGAATGGCAGCAGGTGTCTCCAGAAGTGCAAATTGAGTGGAAAATAAAAGGAGACAGACACCTACCTTTTTTTTTTTAACCGGCCTGGTTTTTTTTTTCTTTTTTTTTTTTTTTTCCAACTCACCACAAATTTCTCAGAGGGGTCCCAATACTGTAGTCAAAGTTAAAACCTGCCGTATGCAGTCAGGACAGGCCTTTGGCACAAAAGCAACCATACAGAGCTTTGTGACTACAATTTCTAAAAAGACCACAGTTTTTAGAGTGATCTGTGGGCCATGACACATAGGGCCACTAAAAAAATGCCCATGACGTTACCAGAGGTTTGTGTTTAATTGCATTAAAAGGATGTACATCATTTAATAAAAGCAAATTTTCTTATGATAGTTTGAAAAATCACTGCAGAATTTAAGTGAGAACTCTGCCTCAAACACAGAAATTACAGCCTGCTTCAAAACAAGAGACAGTTCTCCACTATATTATGTCGTACATGTTTCAAAGCAAGGTGGGCTCAGACCAGACAAGCGTTCTATAATGAGAGAGGGAAGTTTATTCCTGTCCCTCATCTCCTGCTGGCTGCTTTAACTCTGGCATATACATTACTTCATAAAACGTTGGCCTAAGTATAAAGTGGCTTAAAATATAAAATAAACCAATTTTTATAAGACAGAAAAAACAGGCAAGCGCACTACCGAGTTTGATACCATGAAGTACCAATCATGATGCACCGTGACCCCACAACATCCCTCTGAGGACCACAGCTGACCAGTGCAGGTCCAGGCACCCCTGGTTGGAGCTCAGGGCTACAGAGGCCAAGCAGATAGACAGTGCCTGACGTGTGTTACAGAACCTCACCTGTTAGAGGTGTGGTCTGCAAAGACAGGGTGAGAGCAACTTTTTCATGGCTAACTCCAAAATCTTGTATTTGGACACATAATGCAGAGATAAACATGTGAGTCTTTTATTTTATTTCTCTGATATGGAAATACTTTAGGAATCTGGACCAAAAGTGAATTACAAATTGCATAAAAGACTGTTTCCTATTTTGTATGTTTGCATTTGACTGAATGACTTGTTGTTCTTGTAATAACTGAAAAAGTAAAAAGGAGTAACCGATCTTCCTGTCTTTTATTTCATAAACTTCTGTTTTTGTTATTTATCTTTTCTCTAAACAGTCTCTTAGCTTTTTCCTTGTATAGAAGTCAGTCTATTCAAGATTAAAATTTGCACTGCTTCTCTTCGAATTTCTTCTGTTTCTGCTATATACATTCTTCAGGTAGCCTAACTAATAAAGAACTCAGTATTACAGGAAAGGGCTTGCTCCTGACATGTGCCACTCTAGTATTTTCAGCATTATTTCTTATTCCATTTTCAACAACTGGATCTTGTCTTTGGATCATTCCACCTACTTTGATTAAGTATTCCATAAGGAAACAAAAGTCGTCTTCCCTTCCACTTCCAAGTGGTCAGAGTTACACTAGAACAGAGCAGTGAGCATCATCTCATCCATTTTTCTGCCTGGCGTGCAATACTCTGCATTTGTCAACACCACACTTGTGCAGCCAACCCGCCTGTCTTCCTGCATGGAGTCCTCTACTATCTTCTCCAGCCCTGACTTGAATGATTCTGCCTCAGATGCAAATGTTTCTGTACCCCTGGTCATGGTCATTTTCAATTCATCAATACATATATGTGAAACACCACCTACAACACTCAGACTTTGGATACCCCCGTTGTAGTTTTCCTACACCAAACAGTAATAATATACTTTTAGTTTTGTCTTCTATCCCGCAGAGGACTATCTAATTCTTCAAAGTACTCCTATCCCACAACCACTTTTCTAATAGCCCCTTGTGAATGTCTTTTTCAAAAACTTTCTTTAAAAGGGGGAAAAAAAAATCTAATAATTGTCTTTTATTATTTGTTGACAAGCTCGAGGAATTATCATTAGACATCATTTTTCTTTACAAAAGCTATACTGATGGATAACTATAGTATCACAATACTCATCTATATGTCTCCTAATTTTATTTTTTATTACTATTTCAACCAATTTATCAAGTAAGGAAAGAAAATTCATTAGACTAATTCTCAGCATCAATTCTACTGTTCAATTAAAGAGAAGCAGAAAAATTGCTTTCTCCAACCTTACAGGTTAGAAGCCAATATTAAAGGAAAGACTACATATTAAGTTAGCAGCCCTATTTGAGCTCACCATCAATTTCCAGTAGCACATTCTGATATGTCTAACTTTACCTGGTACTCTGTTGGCTCTTCATTTGATGAGTTTAGCACCTACTTTTCCTTCACTTTTTTCTTTGACAGTAGCTAATCCTTAATATTGCAAAAGAATGGCTACAGGTTAGATTTCCCTCTTAAGTCTTCTGTGATAGAACATGACAAGGAAATAATTTGGTTTCTCAGCAAACCTGTTATCCTCCTTACCTATTATTCTGTGTTACAATACTAAGGAAAAAATCCTTAACTATTATTCTGTGTTACAGTACTGAGGGAAAAATTATTTACAAACTTGATGTGGACAGCCTTTTAGAAAATATCTGAATTTACTCCTTGTAATTTCAGCAGACCAACCCATCCTCAAGACACTATGCTTGTTTGGGATGGGGTTCTCTTGCATTTCTAGCTAGCAATAATCATGACATCCTCCAGTTTTAAGCCACACCTATTCCAACAGCACACTTCCTTTCCTAATACTGTATACTGGGCGGTGCAAACCAAGTCTTCAAACAACTTGGAACCAAGTCCATTCCCTAGACTTGGTAAGCCCTCAGGGGTTGATAAACTTCCACAATACATTGATTTACCGAGGGACCCTATAAAATCAGAGCCTGTCTTTGTCAAGGAGGTATGAAATGGCATCAGCTCTCTAAAGCTGAGGGAACTATAGCTTCCTGCATCAGGCAATTGGGCGAGGGATTTTGCGAGATTAAGCCACCACGTAAGAGTTTTGATAGTCTCTGCACATGGTTGGACTAGCCCATACAAGGAGAAATACAGTATTTTTTAGTAATGATCCAATGACCTGCATTTACAAATCTGATTGCAGAGTTTTATGTGACTACTTTACAAAGCTTGCACTATTTTCATAGGTGGGAGAGAAAGCATGTGAAACCAAGATGGAAAAGTTTCAACATTAACCAAAACATGACAGGTTATTTTTTTTCTTTTAAAAACTACATATTTCTTATAAACCTTACAGAATATTTCCTTGCATTAGAATGTTAGCTGCGAACACTGCTTTCATTATTGGTAAATATACACAGTCTCTTTGCCACTCTCTCTGATATTCATACAGGACCTGTAACATGACCTATCCCTAAAATACAGGATATTCAATGAAAAATTCTTAGTACTGTATTTTTAAAGGTTGTTACACACAAAATCTGTGTACCGCAATGGTTGTTCATATGTGAATATTCGGTTATTAATATAACACAGTGAGTATACTACATGGGGAGGACTACAGTGAGCAAACCTCTTAGAAACAATCTGTTGGACTATTCAGATTCGCAGGTTAACGAACACCAGGAATAACAGAAAGGAGGCTCACCCCCACCTACGTGGGCAGTACAAAGGCAACAGACCCATTACATATGCTTAACTGGATCCCACATCATGCGGACAGTGAATCCCATGCATCTTTGTTGCATTAGCCTGACTGCACATAGTCACTCTTCGCATAAACCAGGAGCACCTGTCTAGGATTTTCAGATATTCAGCATTGGTTGCTGAAGAGTCAGATGTTGCTGAGCGATTTCTGGCCATCCAAAAATCTCATAGATAACTGCACAAAGCAATGAGGCAGTAGATGATCACTGAAAGCCATAGCACATTGCCCAATTCTTTACAGTTTGCGTGTCTAGAGAAGCTTTCAGACTTACCACATTCATCGAGTCAGTTACGATACAGAAGAGGATCCCTGTAAGCAACACGTGCAGGTCTTGTGGCATCATTCTAAACTGGAAGCTGACACTGACCATTTCCATTCTCATACTAGTGAGTAAAAATTTCCTCACATTTAAGACTATGGACAATTGTTACTTCTGGTGATCTAAAATACATCTATAATATTTGAGGTCATCTGCCTAACAGGGTGACCATACTCCTTGTACTTATACCTTTATTCACAGGTAACCATGTAAGTGTCATTGTTTTCTCAGTGTTTAAATACACAGAGCTGAATGAAGGAAGTATTCACAAAAAGCATTCAGTTTGGGTACTGTGATCCATTTCAAACATCAAAAAAATACAAACCTAACAAAAATTATGAATAGATAAGCGTGAAGTGCCTTTATGAATATAAAGAATCTATAAAGCCGTCACTAGGTGGGTCCATAGCAATGGATTAGACTTCGAGAGATGTTACATGCAAAACATTAATGCTTAAAACAGATGCAATACAGACCAAAAGAGAGTCTGGAAACGGGATGGCGAAGTGGGAGAGATTCTTTCCTCCAGCTGCAGAGCCATCAGGCCTGGAAACCAAAGGGCTGAGGGGCTGTATTTTGCACTGGCTACCCACTCTTGTAGATGCTTTCGTTAGGAAGAGTACAATTCAAATTATAACAGAAGTTACTCACATTCTCTGGTAAGCAGGTCCACATGCTCATATAAAAGTGGTATTTCTCCTTTCTGTAGGAGTAAGGTTGAGGATGAAGGAAGGTATTTTTACAGACCCAAATCTCTGCATCTTCAAGCCAAAGGAGGAATGTTCCTAATTCATCCTTGAAAGTATTTCTTTGGGGCAGTGAGTGGAAAGGAAAGTGTCATTTCTTAAATTACTTTCCTCTTGAACTGCCATAAGAGTAGGGTGTGGCTTCCAGGCAGAAAACCCATTATTTTTGCTCTAGTCACATTTATTCAGATCTAGCCAGACTTTAGCCAAGTAGGAAACTGCCTCAGTGTGGCCACCATGACAGCAAGGAAGGGATAACAGGTATTTTCTCATTTCTGCTAAGCAGAAGCTTCTATCAGAATACAAAGATGATGGGAAACATGGGTGGATTATTTGGTTCCAGCTGGCTCCACATCACACCGTAAGGAAATGCCACGATCTTTGACAGGTTCATATTAGCAAAAATCAAATAAAAGATTATGGGAAAGCTTCCCATTCCATTATCAAATAATTTGGGGGAGGGAGAAGGATGGGAGACTAGCAGTTTTTCTTTCTAAGCTCTCAGGAACTGTCTATTTTTATGACCCTTTTAGTGTTGAAAGCATTGTCTGAAATAAAGACTAATCTCAAAGGATGTGAAAGCAAACGTATCGTTAGACTATTCAGAAAATGTAAAGCAAGAAGAAATGAACCATTTTCATCTGGTGAAGTTGCTACACAGCAGGTCTAACTTCCTGGCTAGTGATAGGTGCCAGGGCCTGGAGGGCACCGCCAGCCCTGATGGGCTCTGCCCACCCCAAGGACTCCTCCCACCCTACCCACGGCTCAGGACCCCATTTCAGCCCCCCGGGGCCGTCAGCCCGTGCCCCAGCGATGCTGCAGCAGGGCCAGTCTCCAGCTCCCCACAGCTCTGCCCTGCCTGGCCATGGGCCTACCGAGCCAGGCCCACCCATGGGCCCACATCCTGGCCTAGCCTCAGCCTGGCCCCATGGAGGTGCCCCATGCCTGGGGCTGGAGCTGTGCTGGTGCTCCCCGAGCTGCGCTGCTCCTGGCTGGGGTGGTGAGATAGGCCCTGGCTGCCAGGCCAGGAGCTGCTGGCCCCTGTTGGCACCCTGACGATAGGCCCTACATCATCACCCACCCATAACACAACCAATAACCGAATGCCAGTAACAAAACCTACCCAACAACCTCCAATACCTAAACCAAATAAAAATCAACATCACAAGCATCTTCCCTACAGAGACGAAAGTGGGAACACACTGTTCGTACATGAACATGCTATTTCCAGTTACACACATAACTTGTCTATATACTGTATAGAATTAGGTGCCTTAAACACTAGACAGAGACTGATCTGTGGCAGTCAATAAGGAAGTAGTGGGGACAGTATTTAAATAATATCCCCTACTGGTGTTAGAATTCACTGCTACTGAGAAACTGCTCCTTGCCCTTCGGCCCCACAATTCAACCGTATCTTCTGCCTTTGGATCTTCCCAGGCCATTGCTTTCAGGAGGAGAGAAGGGACCACCTAGTTACTCTGAACACTGCCGGAGGAGGAGGAAGGGAGGGCAGTGCCTATGGCTCTCTGTGCCCCACACACCTAACAATTCAATGATTAAGAATAACTGAATTCACCTGGGAAATGGAGAAGCTGGGGCCAGCCCTCCTCTGCCTGAAGGCTACAAACTCATGCCCTGCTGTTCCTAAAGACTACTGCTACAAGATGCAGAAAACTCACTTTGATGGGAAAGTTAAGTAGCACAATGATGACCCGCTAGCACAGCAGGTAAGGTACGCAACCAAGATGGTCCTCCAGCTTCCAGACTCTCTTCTATGGCCCCTTCCTTCATTTTACATTAAATGGCCATGGATGAAGTATTAAAATTGTTTCATTACCTAATTCATTAAGCTAGGAGAGAAATCTCTTTCTGCAGCCAAATTAGTCTTTTATTCTTTCTGGCCAGTTTGAACAATTTCGTTAAAAGCATTACAGATCTCAGCCAATCCCAGACTCTCCTCAAAAGTGGGAAACGCACATCTGACCCCCCTTCGGCAAGAGGAGAGACTAACCCCCACAGAGCAGCACTTAATTTGTGGATCCGGAGAGACCTCTGAGGAAGATAAGTGTTACACTGTTCACTTCTACCGAGACAGCAGCACTTCTGAGTCCACTTTATTTTAAGTTAAGGATCTCATGCAATTGGGAAGTTTCGGCACAATCAGGGTAGACAGAAGCTAAGAAGAGGTTCTTGGGATCACAAGACTTCATTTAGGCACTTAGGCTCTGTCACTGTTCACTTTAAACACTTGCAGATCTGAGCCTAAGTGCAGCTCCAATTAAAGAGAACGAGATACTCCCTATGTAAAGAAAATGGATGTGGTTGGAATAGAACTCCCAGACAGGAAACAGGTTGGAAATATATGTAAACTCAAGAGTTTGAACCTGGTATTTAGCAATCCCTTGGAATTAGCATCTTTGTTTCCTGAAAATACATGTTTGCTACAACTTTAATATCTGCTCAAAGCCATTCAAATGTTCAAGGAGTGGCAACAGTTAATTTTTGTTAAGTATTACTGTCAAACTGTACTAGGATATATGCAGAACTTGTCACATGGTTCTTTCAGTACAGTTAAACAACGCACTCAGCCAAGACAACATAAGATAGCAGCACTATGGTATGAGCTAAGTACTATTATATCATCAGGACACCCTCTCAAATGAACACTCTAAAGACACTTACTTAGTAATTTCTGAGCAATTTTGACTATAAAATTAACCCTTTTTTGATTTCAACATGCATCACCAAAAAATACATATCATGTAATCTCTAGATACAGAAAACTTAATTGAGGTAAAGATGAGCTGCCTAATAGTTTGAACAGGTGGCCGTACCGTAGGAATTCCCCAAGGAAATCCCCAGAAGCTGGTCCAGCTTCTTTCAGATCTTTAAGGTCTTGTCAACTCTAGCACTAAGTATCCCTACTCTAAAAAAAGTTAGCATCTATTTTGTGGGGATTCCAAGAGAATCAGCTAGTTAATGTTTTTTTACAGCACTTTCAAAATATAGAGTACTGCATAAGTGCACAGAATTGCTAAAAGAACTGACAGTGGATCTGGAATTTTCCTTTGGTGAAACGGTTGTCTCAACAGCCACGATTTTTCTCATTGAGAGACTCTATTTTCTTTGAATCATTACTAGTATGTTATTAACTTCTCTAATAGATGGCAAGGATTTGTGGAAACCAAGACAAAAATTCAGAACAGAGGTGGATCTCAGTGGGGCTATATTCTGCCGCTTCCTCTGGAGTCCTCTCATCAATCATCTGTTACTAAAAAGGCAGAGATGGTGCAAGGGATGGAATACTACTTACTGGATGACCTGGAAGTGTCGTGAACATTCATTTGAGGAAAACTCAATGTTTGCTCATACTTAGTTTGCATTCTTTTGGATTTATAGCTGTTCTGAAGAGATGAGGCTAACAGTGGTGGCCATTGTAGCTGATATGCTGTTTGGTGTGGTATTTGGATTTTGGTCAACGGAGGATTTTGCTTTATATGCATGTCAAATATCCAAGATCTTGAGTAATGTTGATAAATCAGAAAAACTTTTGTTGCAAGTCTGATATATTTCACGTCAATAATACTGAAAAAAAGCCTCTTATCTCGTATTGTATACTATTTGCTTCCAATTAAGCCAAAAAGAGAAAAGCAGGGAAGAAGGCAAAAAGACCAACAAAACTCAGAACTTTTTAAGTTCTTCAAAAAGGTTCTGTTCAAACAGCAGTTCAAAGTATAGTCTGGTTCTTATTTTATCCTGAGTTGGCTTATCCATCCACCATAAGGACTTCTTTAATTCCTGTAAAACAACTGTGTGTTCAGGAGAGTGTCTATTCTGAAAATGTTTCTATTCATAAAAACGGTCTTGCTGAATTCTAGCTCTCCAGTATGTTTGCAACTCAATGTGAGATTTACTGGCTGACAGATAAAAGATGTCTTTTTCAAGCACCAGTCCTGAACACTCAGTAAGAGATCATAAAATCAATCTGGTTACCTAGTGGCTCATCCAGCAACAATAGGAATAGACAATTTGTTCACTGTCAACACGTGGACAACTCCATTGCCTTCACTGCCTTCCGTGGGGCTGTACAGCCATGCAGAGGAGCCACATTCAGATGCCTGCTCCTGATGCATGAAACAAAGGAAGTTTCATACCGCTGTTCTCTGAAGCTGCCGCTCGTACAGTGTGGAGCAGGGGTCGGCAACCTTCCAACGGTGATGTGCCAGATTGTAATTTTCTTTCCCAAATTAGAGTTTAAGAATGCTGGCAGGAACTTTGCAGGAGCCAACAGACGCTGCCTCTCAAAGAGGCAACATGCTGCCAATCAGCTGATTGGCAGTATCTTGCCTCTGTGTGAGGCAGGGGCTCTGGGCTCCCGGGGAATTAGGATTTCGGTAGGAGCCAGTGCCTCTCAGAGGTACCTCCTGCACTGGCCTTCCTATGTGCCATTCTAAATCTGCCCTATGGTACTGATGCCACGAGTGGCCAGCTCCTAGCTGCTACCCTAAAAATGCGTCCAGAATTCAAAGCCATATCCCAACTTGGGCACTGATTCTAACACCGAGGCAAAGGACCAAAAGAAAATAGCATTTAACACTCCCTGAAGCTTGCAAAGTCATGGGAAGTAATACAAATTTCCTCAGTTACGCAAGTTTATTTGTAACTCTGAGTTTCTGTCGAGGGGCACATGGGCAATTCCAGTGCCCAAGCATACACTTTAGAGAAAAATTCACTTAAAATAATTACATGTGCCCTTGCACTTGCTTCAAATTCACATACCTCTTTCACTTTCAGGACTTGACAAACATTTTCAATTAGTCAGAGAGTAAATAGACATAAATGCAACACACAGGGTAGAATAGATCAAGCAACTTGCACATTTTAAAATGAAAAATACTTGAGAAAACAAACAGTAATTTTCTGAGTGTTTTGGCGAGACAGTTATCTGAGCTTAACTGAGACACAAAGACTACCATCTCTACTTTTTCTTTCAAAAACTGTAAAAGGGGACAAGAGTCTTCCCACTTCTTTCAGCTTTTGAGTGAGTAGTTGTCATGTTTTGAAGGCATACAAATTGTGCACGTAACCAGCGGCACTGGCATCAGCCACAGTGAAGGGATACGAGTGTGGAACCGTGCTTTCCTCAATTCTACACCTTCCAGCCAAACTGAGTAGTGATGCAATTGATAGAGCTGCCACCGTGTCCTCTTTGGGGCATTTAAGAGCAGTGCTGGCTACTTCCCATCTTCCTACTTCCTTTTCCATGCAGGCTGTAGTTCACAATCTTTCTCTAAGAATAGCAGTGGCTCTAACTTCTGTGCCACTGGCAGTACTTCACTGGCTTTTCTTCAGGAAAGTCTAATTCTGCTGAGTTGGTAACAGCTGAGATTGTTAGTGATATATTGTCCTAGCATTAAACACACTGTCACCTGGCAGGATGATTGACTAGAGTCTGAATCTTGGCAGAATAGTGTTTTGCAGTTAGTTTGGCATTTCTTTATTAAGTTCAGGTTAGATTCACTTAAGGAATGTGCTTGCCAGCTATGCCATGTTTTTGACTTTATATCCATCATGATGATTAATGGTCTATTTACAAAGATATTCATAATGAAATTCTTACCTTCTTTTCCCAGCCCAACATAAAACACACCTATCATTGTATTCAGTTGAAGCAAGCCAAATTCCATTAGAAACATTTTCAGACATCAGCATAGGATCTTTCCATACTCTGCACAAGTCCAAAACTTTCTAAACATGAGTGCATATTTTTAGGGATTGACATTGTTCAAAAAATGACACATTATACAGAACCACTCTTCACTTCTTTGCATTTTTTTTTTCTTTTCTTTGCCTTTATGTTCCTCTAATTCAGTGAGCCATCTAGGAATATATGAAATTTTGAGCATCTGCCTCTATGCCTATGCAATTATCAGAACAAAACTATTATAATGGCAGTGCCTAGGAACCTCAGCCACCAGTGGATGGTAGTTGCTACATAAACACAGAGAAAATCATAGTTCCTGCCCCAGGCATTTTGCAAGTTATGAAACAAGAGGCAGCAGTTAGACTGCAGCGGTATGGAAGCAATGAAATACATTTGCTCAAGATTATTATGCAGTGGTCTCACAGAGACCTATCAAGCTTTTTTAGATATTAAGACAAACTATCAGTCCAACCACAGTTCCAACAACTTCATACACCTCATTGTCAAGCTTTGGAGACTATCATTGTTTTGTGGTTTATTGCTTAGGAATGCCTCAACTGTACCATTTCACCTTCTGCAGTAATGGACTTCCATCCAGGGCTGTCACTGCTACTTTGAAAGCTGAGAGTACAGACTGAAAGACACAGCTGTGCTATGAAGCAGTTATGAAGTAAAGAAGTTATTAATCCCTACAAGCATATAAATCACCATGCCCAAATGCGGTACAGTTTCTCTAGTATATTTTACTCCCCCTCTGAAATATGAATTTCCCTTGCTCAACCTCCCTTATGATATCCATAGATTTTTTTTTTCTTAAGTACTTAGGGCCAGATTCTCAAAAATGCCTTAAAATGTAACTAGAAGATCAGTCTGTAGTATTCAAAACTGCTCACAGAAGTAGTGCTTAAGCACCTTTTAAAATCCCAGCTGACACTTTGATGAACCTCCCAGTGCCTAAAGATCTTGGGCACTAACCCATTATGCTAAAAAATTCGCTCAAAGCTTCCTCCTCTTCCCATACACAGCTCAGTGCTCTGTGACAATAATAAACCCTTTCTTCCTGGGTTAAATCTGGTAGCAGCCAAGTTTTCCCTTTAAGTATTTAATTAATCTTATTGCCAAAGTATTCTTCTTGAAACTTTGATAAAGAGCCACTTAGCACTCAGAATTAAAAATTATGGGAAAGAAAGCTCGGATGGGATTTGTCTCACCTAATGTTACACATCTTCAGCATGGCCGTTAATATCTGAGCTAGGCTCCATTCACAGTTAGAGGAGAGAAGTACGGTCTCACAGGTCAGAATTCATTTGGATCCATTCTAAATAATTACTAAAGGATTTGGTGAGTTGCACCTCAGAAGTGCCTGTATCTCTGCTTTGACCAGAAAGGAAGAACAGATAACTAACTTCAGCATAGTATCTGCTTTGAAGACATCTGAAGTTAGGCAAGATGGATTGCACCACTGTGTCTGGAGGTTAAACCAGGATGTTGACAGTCCAGTTTTATGAATTCCTTCCTTTCTGTCATTGACTCTAAACATGACCACCAGCAAATCATTTAACTTCTCAATGGTTCAGTTTATGTATCTATAAAAAAAGGTGTATTATAGTGCTATTACATTCTAGATACACTGTAGAGTCATAGCAAGGCAAAAGTAGCTCTTGAAAGTGTGTTGAGAACCTCAGAGGGAATATATTAAATATGTGCAAACCATATTAAAGAGACTACTAAAGAATGGGGAAAACAACTGACAAGACTTGGAGCAAGGAATAAAAGAGATTAAATTCCACTCGCTGCACATAAACGTTGTGAATAGTCTATCTTACAAATGTTTAGCATGTTGCACATGCTCAAGAGATCTAATATTTCAAGGTGGATTTTCTCCACACCATGAGGAGAAGCAAAGAACTTGGTTAAATTGTCATCTAGAGTTACAGAGCGTATGCAAGCTAGGAGAGTTTATTGTGCCGCTAAGCCTTGCAACAGTGTAAATGAAGCTCTTGTTGCAGGGTGCTAATCTTCTCAGAATTCTTATTAAAAATGGATGATTGCATGTACTTCCAAACAGCCAGGGCATCAGTTTTTGATTTACTAAGCCCATGAGCATTGCTCCCAGTGCATTTTTGCAAGCTTTTTATAAAAATGAAAGGAGAAAAAATTGAGGGTTAAGATGGCCATTTGCATGGATTATTTTTTTCCCTTTTTCCCACCTATGAAAGTCTAAAGGAGACACATGTTTAAGCTATTAGCCAGGACAACACAGTAAATTTTGTTTCTGGATTTGGCACTCTCCCAGTCTGTGTCTGGAAGCAAATGGTTAATGCTCCACACACAGCCAGAGGTGCTGTAAAGGAGGGAGGAATTGAGCACCCAAGGTGATTATAGCTGAAAACATGACTCTAATGTAGGGAAATAATTCATATTTAAATAATTGATTATTATCTACAAAGTTATCATTATAATCATGTTTATAATGAATGCATGTTTTACCAATTTGAAATAACTAAGTATTCTAATCTTAGCAAGCTTAAAGAAAGTCTGTTAATGAGATAAGAATATTTTCCTTTCTGCATATGTATTAACTGCTCTTTTTTTTAGTTCAGAAAAGATGCTTGCAAATGGATTATTCTGGGATGTGTTCTTGAAAATTCACCAGTGTGAGTGCAGGTAGCATCAGGAGGGAACGCTGCTGGGAAAAATCTAGATAGCTGGAGGTTTTAAATTGTGCCTGCTACTTCAAATTGATATGGCCTTTCCCTTTAGTTCATTGTGCCTTTCCTTCAGTTCAATGGCCTTTCCATTCAGTTCAATGATGTCTTCACTTCTGTATTTCATTAGTGGCTGAGCCAAATCCCACTCCTGAATATCTGTGAAGCATTTTCAACTCAAGGCTGTGGGATACGGAACATCCTTATTTTAGTGGGAACTGATGATGCTCTTACAGAAGCACATCCTTTGAGTTTCCTCAGTGGTATTTACTTTTCATTCTTCCCAGGCAGAGTACAACCTTTCATTTCAAATGAAACCTGTACTATAAGTATCAACACTGTAGTCACTTAGAAACCTATGCTCATACTGTGTTAGGTGTTAACTTCCACCAAAATCAATGGAATTTAGGAATTTAAATCTCTTTAAGGATTGGGGATTTAGTCTAATATAATGAATTCTAAAGGTATTATACTTTGAAACCAACTGGCAAATACAGTCACCAGAGAATATTCCTGCTTACTTTACAAACAAGGCCTCATATATTCTACATTTTACCTAGGGTTGGTGGATCACCGATGGCGTAGCAACACCATTACACACTTAGGGTGAACAGCTTGACATGTGTCAGGCAGACACCTTCCCCATGTGCAAACATCACAGTTGTGGTCAACAGATGGATTCAAATTCAACATATTTGGCTTGGAAAGCTGGAAGACTGACAACAGGTATTTTCCTGGATGTGTATTCAGGACCCCTTAATCTGCTTCCCTAATAGCTTACATCAGTGCATGGAATTGTTCCCCTTCAGGTCATGATAACAAAGGCACCAGTTCTTCCCATTTCAGATCGAAAGGAGCATTGTGATACACAGATCACCCTTTAGGTTACTATCTATCTGTCCAATTAGATGGACTATGATGAATTTTCTGTTGTGTAATTTGAGGAATTCAATTTTATGAATATATAGAATTCTGAAGCATTTAAAAATAACCTAAAAATACTGTTTTGCCCATTTTTGCAAGATACACACAACTTAAAATGCCATCGTTTCGCTACATGGCAAAACAGTGATTACCAGTAACAGATTGATCCTTCAGGAAAAGAACAAGTCTTCTTGTTACAATACTGCCATTGTTGAGAGACAAGTTCCCCCCATAATCATAATCAGCACTTGACATTCCAATTAACACTACTGAACATCATTTTTTCAGGAGTATGTAAACTGAAACAGTACTTTTTCTTTTCCTAATCGCATTGCTGCTCATTTGTGTATTTTAGCTCAAAGCAGGAATCTGGACTAAACTTATATTTGTCAAAATACCAGGAGTTAAGCTCTGGCTGCAGGTTACACATTGCACGTGTAATCACATGCGTGTGTGCGAGAGATGGAAAAGCACTGGGAAGTCGGGAAGCAGAGCCATTTCCAGTATCACAGCCATTCTGCCTCTCCTTGTGTCTTCCCTCCCCTATTTTATGAGCTCCTGGAAAGGGGAAGTCTGGGAACAGGCCTCCTCAAGAAGCAGTGCTGCTATGGAGTCCAGAAATACCAGGAAACAAAACAGAAGCCCTGGGGTCTAATAAACAACAAGCAGTCTCCGTGGACTTTTATCCACTTAGAATGATTATTTTAACAGCATCCAAAAGGCTAGTGTATATACTGATACGGGCTACAGTAGCAGGGATTATGCCTTTGCCTCAACAGTGAGCATATGGAGAAGCGGTACCCTTCAGTAAGGTCTGTGGAGACAAAGAGAAGACATGCATTAGACACGTCTTAGGCTCACAGCCAATCCTTCTTCCAGCTTGGTAGGGAAGTCAGCTACCCTGTGCTTTCCTTCAGTTCACAGTAATAAACTTCTCCTACCGTTTAGTTCTTACACAGCATAAAATAGTTGCTCACATGAAGAGCAGTATAATATCAGTGTCCTGCAGTCTCAGCCCAAATACATCTTAGTGGCTGTTAATTGCTGGCTTGTCATCCCAGCCCTTTTCCTAAATAGTAATGCTCACCTTCAAATACCCTTAAAATTGTCTTTGAAAATGAGTTCACGTTGCTGCCATTGTTAGTTCAGAAGATCTATCCAATTTCAGGCTTTTCATGTTTATTAATTAAAAGGTGACCGAAAATGGCATTATCAAAGCCTGCATTAAATTGCTCTCTTTGTTTTATGATGGTTAGAGGTCCCCAAATGGAATTGAAAAGGCCACATGTGTTACAATTATTATTTTTTTTAAGCAGACACCACTTTGTCATCATATACTAGATTCAAAGCTAGAGGCCACAGTCAAACACACAAAAGAATAGCTAGCTTTTTTCTCTTTCAAATTATTGATATGTAAGAGAGAGGACAGAGTAATTGTTTAATCACTGGCACATTGCTTTAAATCTAATTCTCAGCACACACAGAGAAAACACAAATGGATGGAAAGGGCACTGAGGCATTTGAGTTGATTGATGGCAGGTCAGTGGCCAATGCACAATAGTTTAGATATAAAATGTAGCAGATTAAGAGCATCACATTCCAAAAGCATTATATGAAGCTGATCTCAACCAGAGAGACGGTTAATACTATTAAAAGGTGGAAATACTAGCCAATGTGCTTACCCACCTGAAGTGCGCAATATTATAAAATGGATTGCACTGGGAAAGAAAAGGTAGGGAATTGAGGATGGGGTATATTTTTGCTACTCTTTAGAGCACTCACTTTGAAGCAATGTTTGCTTATTTGAATAAATATTATGCTCCAGAAGTTGACCCTTTCAATTAAAAAAAATGACAGTGTTACTCATGAAAAGCAGTCCCAATGGCCTCAAAGAGTACAGGCAAGCCATCCAGCTTTCAGGCTAAATTCATGTACATCCTAATAGCACAGGGTAAGTCCATCTACGCAGCAGGTAACTTTTTACGTAGCTAATACATACCTACTTGACATGCACAGCACTCTTACTAATCTGGTCGATCCACTTGGTCTCAATGAAAAGGCAGGAAGAAAGTCTCCGTTGTTATTACACTCCCTGAGGTTTCCTAACCACTTCACGTAATTAGTTCTGAGAAGTTTTAAAATGCCTTTCCTTTCCTATTCCTGTGATATGCATTAGATTTTTAATGTAAATATTTCATGTTTGCAGATCACAGGAGACCATACACTTGAACAGATTATAAAACATAGTAAAGTTTAGAACAACAATACTAGCAGACTAGTAGCAGGCACTCCTGGACGTTTATGAAGACAGGAAGTCCCCGGTTTTCTGATTGCCCTCTGTGGACTTCGATGTCAGAGTAGCACGAAAGAGCGATGATAAAGTTTTTAAAATGTATTATTAGGCTCTAGTTTGAATAGGTACTAGAGGAGAAAGTCGCTGTCAACAGCTGGAGAGTTAGCGACTGACAGAAGAATCAACAGAGCTCTGGAAAACCTCTGGAAGTGCAGCTGGAATCAGGATCGCTCATAGAGCTGTTCAAGCTAACTGTGGGAATTTGGGGGATAAATTTTTTACATCTTTTTTTATGATGTAAGGTGTTACTGCTCAGGGCTACAGTCCTGGCTACTTTTTATATCCATACGAAACTCTGTGGGCTGCCAGGACTCAAGCACTGTTTCAATACTCAGATCTGAGAACTCATGTATAAGGGAGCTACAGGCTTTCATGCATGTATGAAATGTGAGTCAAGAAGTTTCTTCAAATTAAAGTTCTTGTGAATCTGTTCATGTAGATGGAACCAATTTGGCTACTTACCAAAAGTGTATCAGAATCTGCCCTTTGATTGCCAGGCAGAAAAGATCAGGCAGCTCACTGCCTGATCAAGTGATTTGTTATGACCTAACTGTATATTTAGATGTAAATGTTGCCTTTGGATTTGCCTGTAAGGGCACAATTTGACCCTTTCCTTTTTTTTCCAGCTGAAATGAAATTATGCCTAAGTAACACATCAAAAGAGGTAGGAATTTGCAGTTGGCACCATTTAAGGATTAGTATTATCTATTGATATTACATTAATCAGATATTCCTCCTGTTCAAATGATTCAAATCTTTTTTCAGGACAGAGAAAAGAAGCACGACTTGTACTGGAAATTAAGATGTGACCCAGCCTTCAGCTGCAGCTTTTGCTCTTTTCTTGACACTACCTAGCACAAGTGACAGGATTGGGAGAAAGCCCACCTAAGAATACTCCCAGACCAGGGGAATGTACCAAAGCAATATATCACTCTTTGGTTACTGAGTAGTGATTTCAATAGGACTGTTGCTTGTTTGCAACATTCAGCAAATCACATTCAGGACTGGGACTGATAATCCTGATTTTATCCAAGGAACTAAATGGGCCAAGGAATGAATCATATGGAGAACTACCTATTTGACTATAGTGGAAATCCATCATAAAAACAGGGCATTTCTCTAATACGGTGTGGCTGAACTTTGCTGCTGAGTGTGGTATAGCAGCTCTGTGAACGAACAGAGAATTTCAGTCCCTAGAGCTCAATTCATTAGCCTGCAGAAGCATTAACGTTACTTCTTTGAAACAGAGGAAGAATGGGACTATTTCACAAGTATTATTGGCTCCATATACATGTACAATATAATAGACCATACTACATTCATATATTTTAGTTGGAGATATCTGGCTATTAACAGGGAACATTTACAATTAAAAATATATTACCCTCACCTAAAAAGTTCTGGCTTAACAAGTGAAGACTGTTTTCATGATGTCTGGAAGTTTAATAGCCTCAGAAAATTATCACAGATCAATAACATGTTATCTTCTATGATGGCTAACCATTTCACTATCCATTTATAAAATAACGCTTTTCTTAAGAGCACCAGGTCCAGGCTACAAGTTGCAGCTTTACTCCCTGGATGCACTGTTTTTCTTTTCAACTGAAACTGCAGAGAAAGTAAATACTGTCAAATCAGACAGTGTTCCAAACAGCCATCATGACAACTTCATCTTAGTATGTCAACATACCAAGTGTTTCTCCTAGATACCTTGATGGGCCAGATTCAATGACCCCAGAGCCAGAGTAACTTTCAGCGCCAGGAGCAGCTCTTCCTGCTGGCTAGATAAGAATAACAACAAAAAAGATGTTCCTTAGAGAAAATGAGGAAGACTGAAAGAACCAGTGAAAGAGGAAGAAGAATGGACATGCAGAGGGGGATGCTGGAAGGAGGCAAAATGGAAATGCAGAAAGAAAGATGTTAAAGAAAACCACAGGATGCATAGATAGCAAGGGAGGACGGGACAAGAATTTGAGCTGCAAGTGACTGAGTTTATACCCAAAGCCCTCAAATTTTCAATCAGTCTCCTCTTTTATTCAGACTTGTAAATACATGCAGCTTGCTCTGCCATTCTGCTGCCTGGCAGGACTGACTCTTCCCAAAGAGATCCCCTACACTACTTCCAGAGGCACTGAGGCCAACCAAGATCTTCTTTTGCTGCAGGCCTAACCCTCTTTGAGCAGTTTCCTTTCATACCGGGCCTGGCAGGGTTTGCCTTTTTTGTCACACTATTAGATTCCTGCAGCCGCTCTGTAGTAACGCACCAGCCACTACAAGCCAGATGTGGTATGGAGGAAGGAGGGGGATACGCCAGAAAGGAGTCAGGTAAAACTGCTACCTTCTTCCAGATGCACATTTAGAGATACAATGCTAGGTAACTGCATTCATTGCTAGTGAAGAAAGCCCCTAGAAGCCAACTCTTGCCAATAAAAGCTACTGCAATAATTTTTTTTAAGTGCAACAGATATGGAAAAGCCTGAATGATCAGAAAGCATTTTTGGTTTTTTGTTTGTTAGATCCAAGGAGACAAGCTGTTATTTTATTGCTCTGTGTAGATGCTCCTACTTTGATGGACAAAATGTCTAGAACAATTGGACCACAAAGTGACATAAACCCCAACAGAACAAAAATATATCCATTACCTACGGTATGTCCAGAATCAATCTCTGTGAGGGATGATTATGGTATTGACCTGAGCTCTGTCAGTACATTTTCCTCTGAGAAGTCCCTAGTGCTTGTAGACAGAGCCCCTGTGGGGGTTATCTTTCATGTACACCAATATGAACTGAATACTAAAAACTCGCCTTGCATGGGTGCTTTTCTTAGCCAGATTATAACAAATAATGTCTATTGAATTATTAGCTGGATACAAGTTGGGCTAAAAGCAGGGTGTGAAGGAAATGAATATATACGGAACAAAGAATCTATGTCACCAAGTCCTCAGTGACTGAGATGCTAAGCAAGTCACTCCACAATATAAGCCTTCTCACCTCAGTGCTCGGTCTACCTGGACAAACTCCAGTCAATATCTGAATAAATTTGGTAATCAGGATGGCAGCAGAAAGGAATCAAAAGCTGAACAGGGGATAATCAACAACAGAAAACCCTTGCTGCCTAATGCCTTGTAACTTCTAATTATTAGAAAGACCCTCGTGTTCATCTGGAATTAATATAATCAGTTTTTTTCAGACAGTCATTTGGTCTCTGGGGAAAATAGAAGAGTTATTGTATCTCCTTCGACAAAGGAAGATACATCCAGTCTGAGTGCAATAATTGCAAGTGGACTAACCACACTGAATTGCCTTCAAAGATCATATCATCACCCAGACCCAAATAACCCATCCAAGCCAAAGAATTAATTCATGTACAAAAGCGGAGTTCTGCTGGAGGGAAGAAAAACCTACAGAACACAAACCTTGTGATGTAGATGGAAGAATCACCCTCCTAGTTCCCCTGGACACTAACCAAAATAAAGTCAGGAATTCTAGTACACTGCTGACTAATAGGATTAAAACCAGGTACATGAAATTTGAGAACATCTCCTGACACTTAAGGCTGTCTTGGCAGTCTGTTCATCACACAGGAGCGAAACCATGATATGAGAAGCAATGTAACAAGCTGAACACCATAGCCCAGGGCCTCCGTGCAATCAGAATATCTCTATCATCCTGTTGTTTTCTCGTACACCCAGGAAAACTGAGATCAGCTAAACAGTCCACAACAAAGTACTCAGAAGAAATACATGTGCTGCTCCAGTCTTTGAAGAGTCAGAATCCCAGCTCTCCTTGAAAATAAAAGGGAAATTCAAAGCGAGTTACTCTGCTTGTGACACACATTATTGCTGGGGTGGCTGGTACCTCGCCCCCAAGAACCATACGACAAAATCTTTCTCTGGCCATGATCCTCAGCGCTCATATCACATAGCTTGACAGCCAAAGAGAGGAGAAGCTCACAGACAGGAGATGGCAAAGTTCCCCCAGGAATCCCAGCGCTCTACCCCACGTCAGTACAGGGTTGAAGCATGTGTTATAATCCCAAAGACACCTGGTAATGCCATATTTAGATTGCTTTCAGACCTTGTGATAGCGTGCACTTGTGGCTGATCTCATGACACAGTTCAGGCTTGGAAGCCACACTTCAATTTTTCAAGAATCAGTGGTTATCCAGCCTTATTCTGTGGAGAAGTATAGCATTTGGGGGACACCAAGTTCCTTTGTATTTGCATTTTTAATACACTTTAAGTCTGTCACAAAAGGTTTTTAAATTAAAACACTTGCCATAGAGACTAGAACTGTTCATAATCAGCATAAACATGTATAACTGCCTTAAACCCTTATACACGGACAAAGATGATTTTTACCTGGCATTCTGCAGCCATTCCAAGTTTTAGCATCGTAACAGCTTAGAGGATGGGACATGGATTGCACACTACAGTGTCTGATGCATTAAAAAGGGTTTTTTTAGTTATTTTACAGTACATCTGCAGGAGACTACTTTCAAGCTGGGACTATCACTACATCAAATTGGAATAAATACATATTTTGCATGCTTATAAACACACACACAAAGTACAAATATGCAGACTGTGTACTTCTCTGTAAGAACTCAAAGAATTTTTCAAGCATCCGTTGATTAACTAAAGAAAATTGCGGGAATGAACACAAATGTTCCCATATCCACTCTATAGTGGAGTAAAGTGAGGCAAAACCCCAACAGTGAGTGAATCCCTGGGTCCCAGACTATCAGGAGTACTGAGTGCCAGACCTCAGCCAAAAGCTCACCCTGGCTCTGCTATAGGGCTTGCTTCTGCCCCAGCACTCTCGCTGAAGATTCTACAAAGCACTTACTCATATTTAATCATGTAAGTACTCTGGACCTTGCAAGATCAAGCCTCAATGAAATATTTAAGAGACATGCATACAAAACCAAAGGTAACTGACATCAGGAATAACCAGGGACTCTAACAAATTACTGTAAAAGAAAGGAAATCTTCATAATGATATAAAGAGAAAAATCAGCTTCTAAGGGGAAATAATTAGAAAAGAAAGTCAAATGTTTTATATTTAAATCTAATAGACAACACGTGCTCAAAACCTGAAATTTTGTACAATAAACATCATTGCAGAGGATGCATGGGCAGCTGAAACAATAACATGAAAACTCAGGTTACAGTGGGAAGTGCTGAAGTAACTTCAGTTACAGCAGCACAAAGGTTGCTCCTGTTTACCACGTCCCATATAGATCTCATCAAGCTACTGTTAATTTCAAGAGTGTTTTATCACAGCTGGGAAGAATTCATACCATAGAAACCTTGGCTTTACAAAAATAGTGTTTTTTGAAGTATGCTAATTATTTTATAAGTATACAATGACTGCAAATACTTTAAAGGTAAACAGAAACAAGAGTGGATTGAGGCTGTGGCTTAAAATTGAGGTGGGAGACCTTTCAGTAGAAGCATGCAAACATGTTCAGCACAGCTTTTGATGGATTAATACATTATGTTTCCTCTTCTTTTTTTTTTCCCCCATAGAGTTGCATCAAAATTTAATGAGCAAGAAAATGTAAGGAAAAGGAAAAATAGCTATGGAATCATTTAGACAACAAAGATTTAGTGGCCATAAACAATCCTGAAGCTGTCATTATTACTATTTATATTACATTAGCACTCAAAATATAATGCACACTTTACAAACACAGAGATATAATCTCTGTCCTAAAAAAAAATTACTTTCTAAAGACAATGAGAATGAGGACCTGTACCTCCTTGCAAGATTTAACTTGTTGGGCTGGGTTTCTAGTCAACACTTATGGCTTTATTCACTGGTCAGCTGTGCAGCCAAACAAGTGAGCTTTCTAATGGTATGCAGCCACAGTTTTATGGCATTGTTGTTTCTGTCACGGAAATATATTAACTCAGATATGCAATGCCGGTTACAAAATATTTTTGAACTGGTTTGCTTTCCTTGTTTCTTCCATGCTGTTGCAAGAAAGGAAAGCTCCCAAAGTCCCTGCATTTCTATAGACCCTCCAGAGGAATAGAAATAAACTAATTTAAAAGCAAATTCAGACATTTTAGTCTATGGATTGCCCTCATTACTAAGGCTTGCTGGTCATTCCCAGCAGCCTTCTACTCCCTCCCTGAATGCAAGGGCAAGAACCATAAATGACAGAACAAGCTGCCTTCACAAGCTGAGGTACTCCTCATACAGACTGCCCTCTCCTTTGCCTGGTGTCCCAAGCCTTGCATAATCTTGGTCAGTTTGAGAGGGAGAGAGAGAGAAAAGGATTACAGAGAAGAAGATCTCATCCCTTTGCTCATGTTGACTTTTCCAGGCCAGTTATTAATGTCATTTGCATCATCTGGAGCAAGGTACTATTCAGTATGCTGGACACTCAGCAAGAATACAACCCAGGAAAAGAAAGGTCCAAACAGAAACTCGCTCAGAAATTCTGACAAATGTGACTGCAGGCATTGCCATGCAACTACGATGTGCAGAACAGAATCCTGATGGACCAGTCATAATGTATATAAATACTGATAGATCAGATCTGCCCAAAGACGGCACATTTGTTGGAAGACAGATGTATCTGCTGATGCTTAAATGCACAAAAAGAGACAGAGATCACAAATTGGTCATGCGGTTTGTCTCTATCCATCCACTATTGCAGTTCCCTACTCTTCAGCAGCACCTGAAGGAAACTGGAACCAGAGCCACTGCTCAGACACGATGATCTTCAATGTCCAAACAACAGCCAACATAAAATTTAATTCAAGCTACACTACAGGGCATGTTTTCAGCTTTTTTGTGGGGGGTGATGCTTGGGGATTTAACTGCAAAACTCCCATTATTAATAGAAGTCGCACAGCTAAATCCCCACATACTGTAGCGAAAATATCGCCTTACATTTCTCTCTGGTACCACTCCTGATCTGTGCTGACAGCTCTCTCATCATGAATAACATTATGTCAGGCTGCCCAATGATTCCTGAAACTGTCAACAATGTTTAAAGTCAAGTTCTCCAAACTTTTTAAAACTTAATCATCTTCACTCTGGAAGCATAAAAGTTGAATGCAATAGAAAATGTGCAGATTCGCAGCAAGTTTTATTGACTTGCTGGCCAAAGACTTCATCTAGCTGCTGAAACATTTACATACTACAAAGCACTGTCTATAGAAAGACTGTCCTTAAAGGCCAGAATATACAAGAGATGGCAGAAAGAATTGAGGAAGTATGGAGAATACTGCACAGCGTACTTGATTTTTACGCTAAATTATCAAAGCCTTCAGTCAATCCAATGCATACAATCAGCCTAGTTTGGGGAATTTTGTAACACCATATACAAGCACAGTTGAGAAAGAAAAAGTCTTGAGAAATCTTAATTTCCTTGTCTTTTTCTGTTTAAATCTGACTTACAATGTCACTTTTCAAAGTTTGGAAGACCATCAATCCCTCAATTCCCCTTAATTTGTTTTTTTTAATTACTGATCATCAATGTGATGAAAAGTTCCAGATTGAAAGCTTGAAGAAAGAGTAATCAATGTATGCAAGTCCACAGGGGGCACTAGTAAAGAAAATACCACCGAACAATCTTCTGAAAGGAAGCCAATCAACTTGACATTTTTAAATGGCTCAATTAAAAATAAATACATATATAAAATGTTTCAAATTGAGTGCCTGGTAAATGTTGTATATACTTTAAACGCCTATGTTTTACATTCTTTTTTGTTACTTTTGCACTCCCCTTTTGTTGTCTAGAAGGGTGTTTTCAGCAAGAATGACATTAACTGGTACCCCAGACCTGCAAACTATTGACCTACGCGCAGCCAAGCACACAACTAAATATTAGCAGGATCAGAGGAGAATAAAATCACTCAAAAGTGTATGCAACAAACAAACAGATAGCAATGAACACAAAACCTATCTTTTTCCTGCTCAGTTATTCATTGTACATGAATTATAGCAGGTGCAACATTCCAAGACAGAAAAAAAAGTGATTTGCAACTAGATGATGGCTCTGTAAACCTGCTCAAGGAGAACCGCTGTGGGAGGGGACTTAACAGAGTACCAGGAAATACCTACTGCAAAAAATCTCAGTTGACTGCTACTCTTCTGTTCCCAAATTTTCATTTTTTTTTTAAGTTCATAGTACTTCCATGAAAACAAACCCTTTCTCCTGTCATCATCTATCACAGGAAGTATGTGCATGTTGGTAAACAATAAGCAGGAGACAAAATCCTAGCAAGCTCACAGGAAAACCCGTTTAACTGCCTGAATTGTATAGACAGCCACTCAAGATTTCAGGAGTTGATCCAAACTGAACTGACTTTCTGAGTCGTCTGAGATTCACCCTTCATTGTTCACAAATCTTCCAGTCTCTGTGCTTCTCTCAAAGCTGCAACTCCTTGAATCAAGTGATCACATTAGATCACATTGGGCTTCACTTTTTAAAATTTGATATTTAGTGTTAATGCCCAGAATGCATCAGCTGAGTGCACTGAAGAAGTTCAGAAACAAAAAGGCAAAGGGATGCAGGATATATCAGTTTATAATACCAGGACTATTATGCCAAGTTTGCATTTTGGGACTTAATTTATGATTTTTGAACAGTCTGTGCTGGCAACACTTCTATTTTATTCTATGGACTGTTGAACCAAAGCATATTAACGAAGCAGTCAATAAAATCTCTGTGCACTGTATTGAAGTCCTCTTCAAAGATCTCTAACATATGTTTTGTGAAGAAATAGAGGGTGTATGTGTCAGCTTCTCTCAAGAGCTAACAGAGAGCAATTTCATTTGCAGAGGAAGGCACAGTTATTCTGCTGGTTCCATATTAACCTGGGAAACCCTTTATACCAAGGATATTTCCTCAAAACCTCTTTCTACTGGTCTTTTTCACTTTTGAAGGAGCAGAAAGGGGTTGAAATAGAATGGAGAAACAGTCTCACAGAGTGCCCACGACAGGGCCTGTCTTAAAGAAAGCTCTTATCTGTAGGAAATGTATTCAGTCACGAGAATCTAAACATAGCTCCCTGTTCACAGAGAAAATAAAAATGACACACAAAAGAAGTCCTCTCATTTTGGCACTGGGTAACCATGGATAAAAATAAAGTAAGGAAGAAGTAAAAGTGATCAGCGACTGTTTCATTTAACTCCTTTTCAACTGCCCCCAGTCAAGCCACTGATGTGGTGTGGCCTAGAAAGGGATACATCAAATGACTATCTACAGCTCGTGTATACAGCACACTGATCTCTTATACTGTATTTGCTACCTACGTAACAGAAGAAGAATTTTCTCGCTCTCTTTTCCTCCCTTCCTTTTTTCTCTTTTGTCAGAAAAGAGATAGCTGTATTAGTGAGAGAGAGAGGCAGAGAGGTGGTTACTCATTAGCACCACGTTCTCTGATAGCCAACATGCACCAATAATTTTGTCATCTCAGGGGATCCAGCCACGGTGTGCATCTTCTATGTTTGCCAATAATTGCACTAACATTCAGTCCTGTACCACGTAAATTGCCTCTACGAAACAGATACGAGATACTACATTGTCCTGAAATGTAACTAAAATGTTTTAAGATCCAGCCTATATTGTTAAGTAGAACAATAATAACAAGGGAAATAACAATTAGCTATATAGAAAAAAATTATTGACAGTGAGGGTGGTACAGCATTGGACCAGGTGCCCAGAAACTGAATAAGACCCTGAACAACCTGAACTAATTTCTGAGTTGGCCCTCCTTTGAGTAAAGGGTTGGACCAGATGACTTTCAGAGGTTCTCTCCAATCTAAATTCTGACTTTAACTATGGATTAAACAGCCAAACTGTCCACTGCTAGTGGCTAGTTGTGGGGTTGCTTACGTAGCAGACTGGTCGCACATTTGTAACACATCCTGGTCTCCCAGGGAAATTTCTCATTAAGGTGAAAGAGAAGGTAAAATTGTCTAAAGAAGTGCTAGACCAAGAAACATGAACTATTGTATCTTGTCCTTCTCAGTTCTTCACACCTCCTCAAACTCCTATATGAAAAATAATTACAAATTCTTTACTATAGAATAACATAGAAATAACACAGATCTTGGTCCTTACAATGATTATTCAGAAATTGTTTTGGTAAAGGAGTAGGTTTGCCAAGACAGAATTCATTCAGGGGCTGCTTCAAGCTCTGCTGAATGTTTATATCAACTTTTATGCAATCTGACATTCCCAAAAAGAACTGACAGTAATGGACTGGAAATGCAGGGAAACCATTACACAACAGAGAAAAAAGAGTTTCAAAAGAAATGGAATTTAAGAGCTAAATTTCTTAAACTGGCTCTGATAAGGGACTGGCCTGAACAGAAACCCTTTGAGGAACTTTCAGACTAACAGCTCAAGATGACACTCTGTGTTGCTCCAAAATGCAACACGAAAGTTGTGATGTGAGGCTGCAGCGATATTCCCCTCTGGGTTTTATTTTGTCAGATTTGACGGACCCAAGCAGACCTTACACCAATTAGCAATAAAGACAGAAAGACCTTCCAGGGAAGCATCAGAGTCTCCAGGAGTAAGGTCCTGGCACTCCTCTCTGGAAATCTGTCCCCATCCCATGCTCCAGGCTGGTGTTAGGTGGGCGGCAGTCCACTGCTGCCACAGCTTGTGAGACTGCAGGCTGCAGTGCAGAGTATCTCACCTTCAGCATCTCAAAAACACCAGCTGGTTGGGGCATTAAGAAGTCTCAACTGTAAACCAGGTCTATCTAGACAAGTATATAGTACTGCAGACCTTAGCAACAGTACCAGGACATGAGAGGAAACGGGGTCTTTTGCAGTTCCCTTCCTTGGAATAACAGATCTCCTCCATATCAAGAAAATGAAACGGATCTAAGCACATACTTAGAAGTGCATACATAGAAACAGAATCCCTTGTTATGATGACAGTGGCACAGAATTGCCAATAAATGCTCCAGCTTTTATATTGGGGCTGAAGCAGACATTGATCTTTCCTGAAACTTTAACAATTCTCCAGGAGGATCCTTCCATCTCTGTAGCTTCAGGACTCAGCAAAGCTCTTCATGCCTGGGCCACCCTGGAAATTTTTTCTAAAAAAATTCTTTTTTGATTCTTGATTCCTGATCTTCTGAGCCCAAGTGAAACCGTATCAGACTGAAACGTATTTGTTTCTCCCTAGCAGTCACTTAAACTGACATTGCATTTTCTTTATTTTTCTCTTTCCCTGATAATTCCTAGCTGGAGATAATGCTCTTTAGTGACTAAATGCATACACAGCACATCCCAGTAGGAGTAATATGACTTTGTTTTTTCTGTTGAAAATGATGTCTGTTTAATAAGTAATGGGCTCTGTCCACACTCCGTCACTGTCAACCCTTTCCACATGATGTAAGAACAGTGTACGCCAACAAAAGTTATTAAATGCCCCCTCCCCAGCCATCTCTAAGAATAGGAAGGCTAACCCTAGAGTCTCTCCAAATTATAATGTAGTTCAAAGTAACATCTTTCTCTAACTTGCTATATGGAGTCATGCTGGTTCTCTCTAATAATGGGTGAAGATTTCCACCCCCCTACAATTTTGGAGCATTCTTAATGATTCCTTCAGAATAAACATTGCTACTAAAATATACAAATGCTATTTAAACAAACTTGTAAAATATTCTTTTTCCTTTCTTTATACTGCTAACAGTCTCTACTCACTGCTTCACTTCCCAAATCTTTCCCCCAAACAGTACCAATTGTGTACTGAAGAGTACTGTCCCTTCTCTTTTTTGCACACAGATAACATATAACCATCTCTCCTCCTCTGCCTCATCTTAATGTGTTGCAGAATTACTGAGGACATTCTCCTGAGAGCCTGTAAAACAACAGCTAACACTGGGCTAATTGTCTGTGAGGTGACAACTGCTCCATCCAAATGTCTGCAAAACACCTCAGCAAGTCTCTTCAATTAACAAAGTCAAGTATGATTGATTTAATTTTCACTTGAGAGTTCTTCTCAGAACTGGTTCAGGTGTACCCAACAAGGCATTTATTGGAACAGAATAGGTAAGGATTAAATGTTCTACATTTATAGAGCCCTGCATCCAAGCATCTCAAACTCTTTGTAAGTCCTTAATTAATTAAGACTCAAGTTATCCTCCATGGTAGAGATATATAGCTTTGCCTACTTTATAGGTCAAGGTCTGAGGCAGAAATAGGCCACATGAATTGGCCAAGATCCCACAGAAAGCACGTGGCAGAAGGAAATTCAAATGACTTCGATGCCAAGACGCCTCACGTTCCCCACATGAAAAAGCTGTCATACCTTCATTCATTCTTTCCTCCTGAATATTTGTAATTTTTTAACATGATGACTGTCATTTCCAGTCAGAGAGCGCAACGCACTGTCACTAAAGCAGCTCTTAGAAGCTTCTTTAGAGGAAGAAAATATAAGAACAGTACTTCAGAGCAATGCAGAATAGGAGGTTTAGGGTTGTTAACCTGATACTTGTTCTGATTTTATCAGCATAGTCCAAGTTTGGAAAGCTCAGATAAGCTAAAATTGGTAACTTCGATATTTTTGTGACTTTATGTCATCATTCATAATGCTACCAGATAGCAAAACATTATACATGATGACATAACACCTGGAGAAAGCATTATGCTTATCAAAAGGCTGCTGGTTTAGCCAATTCAGTTCAAGAGCTCGCAGCCAGGCTCTATCAGCTCTGGTTATTACCTCCGTCCTTTTTCTGGCAAGCTGCTCCAAAATAAGAAGCAAATAATGTGGCGGCATTGTCTACCCGATGCAAAAGCCGTGCAAGGGTTTAACAGTTTGATGCACAACAGGAAAGTTACAGGTCACTGTCGTCTGTTAAACCATGACCTTGTGAAGGTAACCGAAAAGAAATTAAAAAAAAAAAAAATAAAAAAATCAGACTGCCCTGCCTTCACAGACCTCTGCCTTTTGTGTGAAGGCAGCTATAAAACGTGTCAGGGAAGCCACAATACTGCTAACGAGAGACAGTGGAAGAAAAGTTGTCTCTCTCGCTCAGAAAAACCCTATCACAGCTACTGTAGACGCTCCTAGTCAGCGACTGTTTAGTCAGAAGTTTTAACCGACTCCTTAAATTCACCATCTCGGGGGCCTGGCTGCTTAATAAAGACTACGGGGTGTTGAGAAGCACAGTATATTATTTCATTAAGTGCTTTTCGGGAGAAGGGGATTTAGAAGTAAAACTGCTGGCTTTGTGTGGCAAGGTTATGACCTTTGACAACTTCGGAGCTTATCTCTTTCATCTTCCCACTCCCCCGAGACCCCAAACTTGCGGAGGGATGGAAGCGGGTAAGCCGGGGCCAGACAGAGTCCAGCATTGTTGTGGGGCTGCCTCCTCTCCCTCTCCCTCTCTCCCCTTCTCTCTCTCTCTCCCTCTCCCTCTTTTTTTCCCCCTAAACAAAACAGATCTGAACTGAGCCAAGGAAACAAAAATGTATTGTTCCTCGCAGATGGAAGCGAGTGTCGCCTAGGTAACCAGATTAATCTCCTTTTTCTCTCCCTTCCTCTCTTGTAGTGCGGTAATCGGTGGGCTCTTTTCACAAAAAAGCCAGCCTCAAAGCTGGGGCTCTAACTAGGTTCCTAATTAGCTGCAATTTACAATGAAGACAACATGATGAGATAATAGAAATTTGCAAAATAATGACATACCTCAGCAAAATATTCCTCCTCCTAAGAACCATTTTTATACAAAAACAATAAAGAGGGCCCTTCTAAAGCAAAGCTGGAAAATGGTGGTGTATTATGTGACACAGAACATTATTGTTCGCCTCTTGTTCCCCCAATCAACAGCTTATTGTTTGGCATCTTAAATAAAAATGACTCAAATACAGGCCACATAATGATCTCCATTGCGCTAATACACTGTATATACAGAGTAGTCAAAAATGTACCCAAGCCAAGGCCAGTGGGGCTGATAAAGTACCGGGGCCCAGAAAGGTAATTTACAATACAATGCACTAACTATTATTACTGGTCTTAATCACACATATCTTTCTGATTTCTGTCAGGATGCGCTCTGACATCAAAAAAGGGCACCCGAACAGGGGGCAGCTAGTTAATGAAATATGATGGATCACATTTGTTTTCATGTGGTGGTTAGCTCAAACGAAGCAGCCTCCAGACTGTTAGCCAACAGTCTTCTCTTGTGCGACATCAAAGGCTCCCATTGACGGGGGGAGAGGGAGGGCGCGGGAAGGGGGATCGCGGGGAGACAGCACAGAGGGAGGAGCGCCAAGCAACTCAAAGGACCATTAATCGTAATCTCTACCTTATGTCCGAAAGGGGAGAGCAGAGAAATGTAACGGGCCGGGGACGACCTGCCCCTGATTTCAAGGCGAAGGAGTGTCAGCACCTCCACACGCGCACGGCTGATGCACTGCCGCTGAAATTTGGCATTTTGCTGCACAAGGGAGACTTGTCATTGCAGATGTGAGGAGCACATCCCTGCTGGAGCGGAGCGGAGAGGAGAGGAGAGTTCAGGGCAGTTTTGATCTCAACAGAAGTATTTCATAAATAGCAACAGATTGTCTAGAACTGTCAGGAATAACAGCAGCAGCAACAACAAAAGTCATTCCTTATTTATTTGTGGACTCATCACTGTTGACTGTTGCAGCTGCAAATATTCAAGAACTACTGGTCAATGGATTGTCCCTTAAATAAGTGCAACTACAGCCACTTTGGGCGAGGACAGGAAAGCATTATCACGCACCCTGACCTGGTCTTTTAGTTCCTGAGTATGGCAAGAAGCCTAACTTCCTTCCCAGAGTAATTGAAAGGAGTCAGAAATGTCATATTATACAGAGAGCAAGCCAACTGCTGAAAACTACTGACAGGGTACCTGGCTCTAGCTGTACAGCAAGGTCCTGCAAGACAGTTTACATTGAGGGTTAACCATCCAAAGAAGCATTATAATACTGCTGCCATCTGTTTATACAACTTCTTTCATCTTTAAGGATCTCAAAGCACTTAAATGGTATTATAAGTTTGCTGAGGAGAGCTACTGAATACATTAATGATGAACATTATGCTACACAAGAATAAGGAAAAGAAGCAGATTTTAGAAGTACCCCGAATATACCCATTCTAATGACCACTGCCATGTGATTTTTAAACAGGAGACAGAACAGACTGGACTTTGGGTTTTAAGATGTTATTCAAAACACTCACACAAGAAACACATGGGGGTACCCATTCATCCAGAGACCCTTTGGAACTGTAATGTGACACCTTTAAATCAACAACAGTGAACCTTCAAACAATAATTAAAAAAAGAAGCATGCAGATTTAGGACACAGAACGGCACTGAAAGTAGGTTTTGATTCTGGAATTGTGTCTGCTATAAACAAACATACCCTGGTCTGCAGAGATTTCTAGGAAAAAGAGAACAAGGTGGACAAATGTGAAGCATTCAGTCCTTAAATGGAAATAAACAACAATAAGTGATTGATGGTCAGATTCTGATGTGCTTACTCATACTTAATATTATTCTCTCCATGCAAAGTCTGATTCAATAGGAATACTTGCAGAATAAGGTGTTATTCAGTGTAAGAGCGTCAAAACTGGCTCTGAAAAACAAAATTATGTGTAAGGTACTTGAACTGCCGGTAAGGCAGCCCTGTGCCAACAAATGCTGAGCATCTTCTTATCCCATTGACTTCTCCCAGCACGGGAGCTGGCAATCTACCAGAAGTATCCTGACACACAGGATCAGGCAACACCTAAGAAACGAGCAGGAAAGTCAAGAAAATGGCTTTGAACCTGTGAACCCAATTCAGTGTAAATCCTGTGTTGACAAGACTGAGCATGGAAAGAAATGAAGTCACTGGTGCTTCTTTGCACCAACTGAAGGCCAGACCTAAAGATTTGTGTGTTAGTTTGTTTTTGTTTCCAGATACTATATACATTTCTATGGAAGGCTGAATATATAGCTTGTTCTTTTCAGGCTCATCTAAAAAACCAGACTCAGTTTACGATTTAGATTTCTAAACACAGAAATAAGCTTTTACCTGGAGCATTTTTCTCCTTTGGAGCTTACACCCTACTTTTGCTTAATCTATCTAGAGGTTTTATCATTTTATTCTTAGATAATCCTGCATGGAACAGCCACTGCGCATCGAGAATTCAGAAAAGCAGGAACAGCACTGCTGCCCTGTATATCCCATGCCAGAGTCAGAACGGCAGCTCTGTATCTGTGCAGCCTGGTATGATTAACACCAGCTTGCCATTTTACACAGAAACATTAACTCTTCCAAGCAAGTGCTTCCCCCATCCATCTAGCTCCTTGGATGGATGACATAACTCAGGAAGAGTTAGTTTCCCACAATTAGAGCTCTATCTGATATTGCAGGCACACAGCACAAATTGAATTCAATGGGATTTCTGTATATTAAGCAACTGAATGTTTGGGACCCTCAATATTAACCTTTCTCCATAACAATCATATCCAATGTACTGCACCATAGGAGGCCAAAACACTGGGCCTGATCCTGCAATATGAATCCTGTCATCCTTTATTATTTTTTTTTAAGCTAACGGAACTATTTGTGCAAATAAAAGTTGCAAGGCTGGGTGCTCAGTGCATTTTCTTTTCCAGCATCCCGAGTGGCTGGCACAGGCTGAGTTATCCAGCATGAATCTAACTGAGATCATCTACACCATTCCCCTGGAATAGCACCTGCACCTTTGTGGCCCTGAACTGCTCCGACAATACAAATTTACAAACAGCTTTTGAAACATGACTCAAACATCCTTCAGTATGAGCAAAATCTGGTGTGTCACACAACTGGCTCGCCTTTATTTTATTATCATTATTACCACTTCCAGGCTTTGGAGAGTTTTATGTCTCTCAACACATTTCTTTAGCATCTCTGATAGCCTTCAATCTTCCTGCATCTTCTACCTTTGAACCACTAGCAAACAGCAAGAAAAACTACATAAACAAATGGGTTCACACAGGATACAAGAAAATCCATGCAGCTAACTTAAGTTTAATGTTCTTCAACTCTTTTCCTCCTTCCTCTACCCTTGCCCCTGCCCCCCAGGGGAGGTGGGAGGAATGGTTTAAATCAATAACCAAAGGCTTCAATTTTACAAACCCTTGAGCTATTAGAGCTCCGAGTCCTCAGTGCACCCGTCATAACCTCCCCCACCCCTGCATGCACACATACACACACACACATAACACATATATAAAAGAAATACTCCCAGCCTGGCATTAACAATGTTCATTCAGTGCTCTTTACTTAAAGGAAGAAAACAATTAAGTGAAACCTTGAAGTAATCTCATTCTGCCTATTTAGCCTCTTCATCCCTCAATGTGTGGTTAGTAAGTGTTGCAATCAAGGGCTAAGGCCTGCTATCATTCGGCCTTAATTAAAAAAGACACAAGCAGTGGAGCTGTGAATTAGAAATGTAACAACGCACTACCCCTGATTAATTCGAGGCTCATGTTGGATTAATAACTCCAAACAAAGAACAAAAGGAAATTGTTATGCGAATTGCAGTCCTCCCAGGCCAGACAAAGGTCAAATCACAGGATTTCAATTTCATCCGGAGTCGCTTAATCAACTCCCTCGGAAGGAAGACCATATGCAGTCCTGAAAGCTACCCATTGTAGTCGTGTTGTCACTGGACCTGAGAGACGGTACAGAGATAATCCCAACTATTCCCCATCTTTTCTCCTTCTTGGCTATTTCCTTTCTCTTTTTCTTTTCTTTTTCAGTTTCTTTTTTCTTTTTCCTTTCTTTTTTTAAATATGACAAAACCCCTTCATTAGGGCTAATGATTAAGGAATAAGGACGCTGTCTGTCAGAAAGCAGCTTTTGTGGCTGCTGCCCCGTGGAAGCACCCTGGCTCTCGCTGCCCATGCAGCTGCAGAGGCAGCTCCTCATTTTGAGGGGGGTCTTCTCCAACAGCAGAAGCCACGTATTGCTGTGCTTCGGCATCATGCAGTCACTTACAAGAAACAGCACTCAGAAGCGGGGGGGGGGAATAGAATAGGATGCGTTGCACACATTCAATGCACTGCCTATATCTTAATACAGAGGCCTTGTGGGTACTTTAGCTGAGGAAGAAGGATATTACTGCCCTGAAGACCTATCTCTGACTGAAATTAAGCCACAGAGAATAGAATCACGTATTTTCTTGCTGTTCACCCCCAATGAAATGATGATGGAGCAAAGCAGCCCTCAGTTTTCATGATCTAAAATACATTGTTTCTCCAGTGAGCAGACACAGAGCATGTCCCCGGCTCCCACCGAACATGAGTTCTCAAGTAACTTGCATGGCAGAGCGTTTTATATGGACTGCACAGTTCATCCTATATAAAGAAAAAAGGAAAGCCCAGGTCTGCCTAGGAACCTGGCACCTCATGCCCAAGAGCAAGTATAAAAGCCTATAGAAACTGAAAAGGAGCAAGGAAGAAGCTTCAGGGTGGGAACCTGCAACATGGAGTTCATTCCCGCCCTCATTGCCTTCCTGAAGGGCTCTGCCTATCAGCCCAGTAACGTCAGTTTGCCACACAGCTGCCTGCAGCTGGCCCAGCCTGGATGGTGCAGGTAGTCTCTCTCTCAGCCAGATTCCTAGTGTTTATACACAACATTTCAAAAGACACGCTGGAATTTCTCAGGTTGGTGGTTTTTTTTTTTATATATATATTCTGTTACAGCAACACAGTTCAGGACCAAATTTACTTTCTCCAGGAATCAGCTCCAGCAAGGGGCCAAGAGCCTACAACACTTCTCACCTTGGTGTAGATCTCTCACTTAACTCAAATTTCTCCTGATTTACATCGAGATGAGATACAAAGATTTAAGAAACAGTCCTCTTTTACTCTCAAATTCTGGTCCCAGACATATTCTGCGTATGCATTCATTACTGTAGGATTGCTGACAAATGCACCATGGCTCTCTGACTTGATTTTGCCAAAAGAGACACCTTAGAGCCCAATGGAACTACCAAAAACCTGGTACTGGTACCTGGTACTGCATCAGTAGTTTCAAAACCTGAAGGCATCGATGAATAAGGGTTAGGATTCACATATTAAAACACCTTGGGAAATACAGATGCAGATTGTGTAGAAGCCTCTTACCTGTGTTAGGCACTGGAATAAAACTGCAGGTCACGCGGTGAACTTAAAAGAAGATCCTGTTTTGACTTTCAGCTTGGGATCATCTCCACTCAATTCTGTCACAAACTACACTTGGTCCTCTTTCCAAGGGGCTGCTTACACACCTGCTGTCTCTGAATTAGCTGTTGAAGGGGAAGAAGTGGTTTGTGAATTGCCCCATTCTGAAGCCCTTTCCCACTCAGAAATATATGCCAGCTTTAAATACTAACCCAGTAAATGACTATTCAGCTTCTCTGATGCTTTCCTTTTAAGTATCTGTTCACTTTTGCTTTACATATTGATTTCTTAGCATGCAACCAAAAATTAAGATGAAATACCTACTGTGCCATGGAAAAGGAGAGTCACATACTCAGAAACCCTTTTGCCTGTGTTACACCAAGTCATTAAATCCAAATTACATGGAACGTAAATTCTGTTAGAAGTAAATCTTTCAAACATTCCACCAGCTCCAAAATGTAAGTGTAATTTTTGAAATCTGTTACTATTAGAAGCTCAGCAACAAATGATTTTATGTGCATTACCAGTTATTGTAGCTACTTCCACTCTTCAGTGCAAAAGTAAGACCTAAGCTTTAAACGTGCAGCTCCAAAACTTTAGCCCACTTACTAGTCTGTAAAAGAAGGCAATCTGTGCGCACATCCCAGTAAGAAGAAATGGAAGGACAAGCTTGTCCTTTTCCATTACTCCTACTACAAGTGCTGTGGAGCAGTTCTTCATCTCCTTGTCCCAAAGAGACACCACTCTCTTGGAAAAATCCTCCTGCTTTATAATCAGTTCTGAACCTGAAGTTATTATTATTCTGTGATATGAAACAACAATTCATTGCACACAGATAAATGACAGTAGCCTTTGAGTACAGTCAAAGACTTTACAGTCCTCGACTCCATTGTAGAAACCTTCACTGGGAAACACTCTGCAGCACCTTTTTGGAAAACGACTGTCTGGTGTTGGTATTCATTCATGTTATTTCTTTAAGGCGAGCAAAGGGCTCACTTTCATAAAATCCAAATGGACTCTCCTCAGGCTGCACACCAGCATCCTGCAATACTGTTTTACATGAAGCTTCAACTTCTTGCATCAGCTGAATATAGAAGAATTTCAACTTTCATGTTTAAAGCTAGTTAACTTTGTAGCCTTCAGTCTAACAGGGGAAAGACTGGCCATACATTTCCACTGTATTCTAATTACTCAAGAACAGATATGAGATTTTCTCCAACAGTTAGCACACCCTCATGAATTTGAGGGCCTAATTTCATAGCCCTGGTCCCCAGGCCCATGAGACATCGTTACTCCTCTCAATACAGGACATGCACCTCTCGCTGATCAGAGAATGGTGTGCAAATAAATGCAAGACAAAAACTGATGTGTCAAGAAAAAATAGCTCAGTATTTGGTCACTGTGGTGACCAAATACATCCACTGCTATTGTAATACGAAAAAGGCACCTAAGACAGCTCTCTGCTTTCTACAGAAAAAGGCAGGGACAGGTAGGTATTGGGGCATCTGCTCCACTCCCAACTCAAATACCAGCACAGGCCAGCTAGCCAGCAGCTCTTGCAGCTTACATCAGGTGAAAATCAGCTACAAATCTGCTGAGGATGGCGAGGAGAAGAACTTATTTAAGTGGCAGCAGACCCAACCAGCCCCTACCGCCAAGTTTGGCACGTGCATTCTGCGTCGTGAAATCAAACTTTGCCCATCTTCATAGCTCCTGCATATGCTGCTGAGAAAAACAACTTCCAAGCAGCTAACTCTTGGCTGGGGATAGGCATAGCCTAAAACCTTCCCTATAGCACTTCCAGTACAACTGCCTCCCTCTCTGATGCAAGGCAAGCCCCAGCTAAGCTACACCTGGGGACCAGCAGACTGCCCTGTATTTCTGTACAATCCCCCAAAATTTAAGGTGGCTTAGAGCCCGTCCCATTCTCCTTGCTTCTCTCAGCTATCTCCAAAGACTGAAGGGGCCTATGAATTTTTATAAATCCCAAAGCATCAACAGCAGGCAAGCATTTAAAGTTGCCCTCAACTTGACTTGCTCTCTTCTTTTCAGTAACCGTCCCAAAGCTGTGCACCTGTTTCTTTAAGCAAATAAACTAACAAATTTCTCTCATTTTACTTGACTTTTTTTCCAATCCTCTCCCTTCACTTAGAAGCTGCCTCCTTCCCTTCCCTTCTACTCCAACAAGCCGCCGGTGAGAGATATTCCTTCTCTGCAGCTCCTGCCAAGTGTGCAATAGCTTTCATGTATCTCTACCTCACTGACCCTTCATCTCTTTTCAAATCACAGATAAGAAACAACATTTTCTTATCTTGCTAAGAACTGGGAACACTTTCCACTTCTATTACAATATTACCCACCCCTATAAAGCAGTCTAAGAGTCTGCACCAAAAAAAAGCATAAATATGGCAGTTTTCTGGTTCCAAGCAACAACGAGGACTACAGTTTTTCAGTGGGTAGTACTCCAAACTGTACTGTAAGCAACCAGCTGTGTCAAAAGATTAAATATGATGGAATGTGCAAAGAAAACCAGTTATGTCAAGCCCATTTGTCTCTCTCCAAAAAACCCAACCCAACCAACCAAAGATAATGTGGTTTCTTCTATTCACCTTACAAAAATGCCACTTCGATTAGAAAGATAAAATCAGAACACAGCAAATTAGGTTTTACTTCTGGGTAATTTTTCCAAAGAAGTCCAGCACCTTCGCTTAAGCTCAACTTAAAGAATTGCACACCGTTTCTGAGAGCTACTGGGCAGATGCTGCGCTCCCTCTCAGAGGCGGCTGCTCCTCAGTACTGGCTGGCATTAAGCAGGGCAGGATACGCAATCCTTATTCCCATAAAGCTGTTTAATATACATAACTAGTCCCACTGATATCAGTAGGAAAACATGTACTGTAAAAAAAGTAGTGCAGGAGAACATTTACCTTTCTGCACTATAACCACACAACAAATATATAGTCTAAGCACACTAGAAGTTACTTTCCAAGAAACCCAAACAATAACTGCCAATATAACTGCATGGATTACGTGTTCTTAGTTTATGGAAAAAATGGAGTAATGTCTTGTATCTTTGGTAATATGACTATTGTCTGATTTTTTTTTTTTTAAATGGAAGAAATAGGTTTAGTGAGAAAATTTTGTGGGAAAAGTTTTTCCCACTTAAAAAAATTAAAATGCAACAAAAAAATTATCGAGAAAATACCTCAGTTTTGACAAAATTTCCATGACAGCTCAGACATGCAGAAGAGAAGTCCCAGCAGCTAGAGAGCCTGGGCCTCCGAATCAGGCAGAAGAGAAACTTAAACAGTTTCTACCACACCACCACTACCACTGTAGCTCCTGGAGTCTTCTGGCTTCTTAGGAATTTCACAATTTCCTTGAAAGATACAGTTTTCATTCCAAGACATAAAAATATTTCATGAAACAATTTTTTTTTTTTTTTCATTTTAGGCCAGCTTTAATGGTAACTACGGGGATTGCCAATTACTGTTATAAATCCAGAAACACAGTAAAGTTTTTCTTTTAAGGTCATTAAAAGTAACTTCCTTGTAAAAAAATCTATAATAGTTTCACAAGGTGATCAGGAATCTTACCTAATTCTTCGTTACTATGATGAGAAATTACACAAAGGAGTAAGGCCAAGAGTCCATCAATGTTACCTAAAAAGAAAGAGCCTGGAAAGAGGTTCCAGAAGCTTGACAGAACTGGATCCCATGGAGCCTTATTTCACCTTTGCCTTTTTTTTTTTTTTCCTTGTGAAATCTGTCTCCTTTGCTTTGATGCCTTTGATTGAACGGTATTGTGTAAGTGACTCACGTTTGTGCAGCTCAGAAACATGAGCGCCAACAAAAGCCAAAACATACAATTTGGTATATTTGCTTGCTGAGTAAACACTTTTTCTTATATCTTTCTTTGCTTGGAGGGTAAATTGTTAGTTTCAAAGCTGAATGACTGCTTCAGTAAGTTGGGTAGCAGACTATTGGTACAGTGCGATAATTAAGGGATCTTAGTTCTTAAACAATGCTGATAAAACAGAAATCCCTCTCCCTTTTTTCTGGATTACCTTTAGAACTGAAATCAGAGCACGCTAAATGAATAATAATTTGCACCTTCTGTGAATGATAGAAGATTGAATCAAATTTTAACTAGACTCTATTTGTAAATCCCTCAGGATGACATAATTACTATTCAACACATACCTTAATTAGCTGTACACATCTATTTCATAGTATTTAACAGGTTTAAACAGCTTTTATTGTCTGTTGAATGGATGTTCCATTCTTATCAAAACAAAAATAATCCTGAATTTCCTAAACTGGAAGAAATTTGCTCACAGAAGTCAAGAAATGGCCTAGAAATTGCTGTCCCTATAGTCAAATAGTTATCTTTTTTTAGCATTTTTAATTTTGTTTCAAATTCACTAACGGTACAAAGAATTGATAATGCACTGAAGTGAATTATTGTTGCTGCTGCTTCTTTCTTTTTGATGAAAGAAGATCATAGTTGCACTGTCTGATGAAAAAAAACATCTACTCAAACTTTTGCACAGAATTTAAATTAATACAAGCCAAGATGGGACACAATTTCTTTTTCTGGTTTGGATTACAGTATGACCTTACCTCTAGAAAGCACTATTGCTTTCATTGCTCCATCATGGATCAGAAACAGGATGAAATTTGGCAAGCCATACCTTCAGGTGAAACTGAAGAATTAACATTTGAGACCTTGATCCTCATGTTGTGTAAAAGCAGGTACTTGCTCATATGCAGAGGCTGTTCTTAAAACTAATGGGCTCTGCAGAGCAACATGGCTCAGCTCATACGCTGCAGGCTGCCTTAGCAAAGGCTGGGCGCCCCTGCCACGAGCCAAGGCTTGCTGCTGAATCGCAAGCACAACCTTCCCTAAAATGCTCCGCTGCTTAATTTTGCTGACAACAAAAGCAAACGATGACGACAATGATTATGTGCAGACACATATGCATGTGGTATGTTTTCATTATTTTGTCAAATTGCCCCAAGTGAGATTAAAACGTTTACTTAAATACTTATTTTATACTCTATGTCATTTGCTTTCTGTTCTTAACATTTAACGCAAAAGACGGCTGGCTCTTCAGCACAACTCACTGTTCCCGGGGCCAAATCTAAATGAAACGACGGAGGCTGAGCCCGGGGGAGAGGGGAAGGCAGGACTAGAAGCGCTCTACTCTCCCAGCCACCTTGCCTTCACCGGGACCAGAGAGAAGCCAAGACCTACGCAGCCACGGTAAGGGAGCACTGCCAGGACCCAGGACCTAAGAGCATGGGGAAAGGGAAAGACCAAGCAGGATGAGGCACACAGCTCTGGGATAGGAGAAACTAAACGACTTGAGGAGAGCACCAATAGCCTGAAGGATATTTTAGGTACTACCCCTCTCAACCACCCAAAAGTCATCAGACCAGGGCTTAAAGTAATAAGATGTGCCATAAATCGTGATGCTTAGAAACAAAAAAGACCCTAAACCAGACCCTAAATGCCTTCCAATGCATTTGAGATCCTTTTGTTTTATCTTTCTCTTCCTTCTTTAGGGTGCCCCCATGTCATATTTTCAAGTTTTTCACTGCAATTCATTGGAGTAAAAAATTAATTTTTTACATAAGTGGAGGTAGAGATTCTCACACATTCATGTAATCTCAGAATGGGGCTTTACAAGACACATTATGTATTGTAAGTTTTATGATAACATTGCGGGCATGGTGTTGGGAAACTAGTCTGTTTTGTCACTGAAACAGAATCAAGTAAAACAAAATAAAAATAGACTTATTCAGTCAGGAATGCTTCTCATTTCATAGTTATGTTTCTTCCAGTGTGTATGATGAAACTGTAAATGCCCAATCATTAAAAATTAAAAAGATAAGAATCACTCTTAAATATATCAATCTGACCCCTTATCTTTCTCAGCAGATTTAGGGATGGAGAAAGCAAAAAAAAAAAGAGGAGGGGGAGGGTATTTATGCCAAGATGCTTTATACTTTACCAGCACCTTCCTTTGCACCTAAGTTTCCATCTAGCCTTGCTCTGGTCTCAGCTGTAGCAATATTCCCAACAAGAAAAGGTAACTGGATCCCCAACCTTTCTGGAAACTTTACAGGTTAGAGCCACCACCTGCAAATCCACTGTAAGTATCAGAAACTTATTGGAAATCAGTGCAAGCTGGCAGCAACAGGCTGCTGTGCTCCCATCGCGCGATCCTGCGAACAAACCAGGCTGCAATCTCCTGCGCCAGCGTCTGTCCCTGAGCAGCCCACAGGTTCCTCCCGGACAGCACACCGCGGGAACCTCATTTTGAGGTGACAAAAAGATGGACCCCATGTTGCTGCACTGTGTATCTATCTTCAAGTCATTAACCTGGAAAAGAGAAAAGCTATTTCTACTCTCCCCAGTAAACTTGCTCTTCTCGATTTTCCTAACATTACAATGAAACTTTCCTGCCTGTCGTGTTGGTCACTTGTTTTGTATTGGAAAAATTGCAAATCACGGGGAGAAAAATGCTGCCATATGTAATTACTGCATAGCATTAGAATAGTGCTGGATACTCTCTAATTACATAGAGTACTGTTGACATGCATATAAAAAAAAATATCATATTGATTACTTGTATATTATACTGGAAAGAGAAGTAGTTTGAGCTCAGCTGGCTACCCAGGAAAAACTACAGGAGGCCAAAGAAGGATTTACAATTCTTTTCAGCTTAAATGACATCATCTGTGAGGAAACATGCATTTTGATGGAGTACATTATAGAAGAACATTGTGAGGGTAAAAAAAGCATGACAGGAGATACAGGCAGCAAAACCATGCGATTTTGAGCATCATAAAAAGGATGGCAGTACCAGCTCACATGGATCACCCGTTACGTTCAGTCCCTAACTGAATTCTACTGTCTTATAATACTTATGCTATATTATTTATTATTTGCATTATATATTATTTGCATTGCAGTATCCCCAGCAAGGCCTCCAGGAAACCCCATAGGAGTATTTTCATGTTTGGTTGATTAGTTTTGCATCTGCATAAAAATATTTGCCTTGTTGCCTGAAACCTAGACTTCAGTGCGGAAATGCACAAAAAGCAGGAATAAATCTGGTAATTCTGCTTTCCATCTCCAAGTTAATAAAATGTTTAAATAATTAACTTATAATAATTAAAGATGAAGTTAATAGTATGAAGAATGTCTTAAAATTACATTCAGTGTGTCAAATTTCTGAAAGCACTTCTGTCTAATTTCTGCTGAAGCCCCAAGTAACTGAAATCCTATTCAGTGGAGAGCACAGGCACCTGAGCCATCAATAGCCACCTCAAATTTTACTTAATATCTCTGTGGAATACGCGACAATAAAAATCAGCTAAGATGACACCTGTTGTGCATGGCTGTGATTTCACCATGAAGTCAATAGCACTCACATGTGAAACTCATTCTGTGGGTAACACTTGGAAAAATAAATAAATGTATATGCACCTCCAGAAGAAAGAAAACTTGACAGAAACATCAAGTTTGCAGTGTTGGTTTTTCTAAACATGAATTATTGTAAGCGGAGATATTGTCTCTACATAATGCATGTTGGCACAATCACAGTTCATTCTTGTGTAAATAATTTGGGATAGCATTATACAAATTGCAAACATGGCACTTAATTTTATTAAAGAAAACAACTGATGCAATAGCAGCTACAGCAAAATTGGGATGGTAAATAGGTTAATTTTTATCAAACTTTTCCTTGGGCCTTTCTGACAGTTAGTAAAGATACTTTATGGAAGCCATACACTCAGTGACTCTGCCTATGCTAGTTATGTTGATCCAACCAATTTCAACAGGGTCGAAGGAGACTCTACAGTCCTACAGTAGGAACGGCAGATGAAACGGCAGATAAAACTAAGTCAGCTAAGTGATTGGCTTTATTATTTCCTTTGAGAGAATCTGAAAGAAGAATTCCTGGATTTTGATTAATTTGGACCTGGAATAACAAGATCATTGGATGGAGAAGTCAGTCAAACATGGAAGAAAGTATGGAATAGATTAATTCTTACCAGCCATTTGCTTTGGTAAGCTTGAGCTGACAGGCGTTACCCTATTCTCAAAAAATTAAAAAAGCTCCGAGTGGGAGTTGCCATGCAGTGGGAAAAAGTAAACGGCATATTTGGGATCTGGTAGGCAGAATATATCTCGAAAAAAATTTGGTCCTAAGTCCCAAAGTGTAGCAGATCTGTGCCCTGATTAGCTTACATTCATCCAAACCTCCTTCTGTGCCCTGTGCTTAGATTAGGTTGTGCACACAACCTATTTTCTATTTATGCAACATCTGCTCCGCTTTGAGATTGCGAGCAAGAACATTTCCAGGCTCCAAAGCAGGATGAGATTACACACTGGCGAACTGAGCTGGATAAAACAAGGCTGGAGCCACAAAGATTTAGGTTCAACTCAGATTATTTAAGATTCCAAAAATGTCTCTATTTCGCTTTAACATAAGTGATTTCCCACATTTATACCTCCTTGCAGTTTTGAGAAGGAAGGGAAACAGAGTGCTTAATTAGTAAAAGTTCATCTAGTGCTGTTCTCTCACATGACCAGAGTGCCAAATCTTGTGGATATCATGTGTAGTGCCATAATTAAACCTTCAGCCCTGATTATTCAGAGCTCAGAGAGTCATCTAAGCCCTGTCATCCAGACACGGTGATGTTCTCCTACCACTGGAAGGAAGAGGGGAGTCTGGGAAGAAAGGGGATGTCCAAGCACAGACATGCCAGTATGAAAACGTCCACCTTGTGGGAAGGTTTCAGTGACTGAGAGGGGAAAGAAGCTGCAGTGCTGCTGAAGCGGGGGGTGATGGTGGGGACGGCCCGCGCAGGACCCCCCTGGAGATGACCAGTTCAAAAGAAGAGGAAGGGAGACTCTTTTTTTCCTGCGGAGCAACTAGTGACGTTTGTGGTAACGTCTGCAGTAAAATTAACACTGGTTCCTGTGAAAATCATCTGTGTGGGCAGCAAGATCACAATTTGGTCTGCAGCAGCAACAGTCACTGTGTATGGAAGATCCATTTAATTTTTTTTAATAGCAACAGGCAGAAGGTTAAACATCTGACCAAGATGACAACTTCAGGGCTGACTGACAGGACCACAGAGCTCTTCTTACCTTTCTGCTGGACTTGGCTTCACTGATCACATCTCACACTTGCTGGCAAAGTACACGTGAACTAAGGAGATGCTGCGGCTGCTGCTGCTGCTGCTATTGAACTGACAGTTCAACAGCCCCACTGATACTCTGAGAGTCCACAACCTCACAAAAAAACCCCAGCTTAAGTTCATGAGCTGGCCAGAAAGACAGTGGTTTACCAGTTTGGTTATCCAAATACTTTCAGCTGGGTTCAGTGGAGTAATAGCTCACTGATAGTCTCTAAATAAATAAATAAATAAATAAATAAACAAATAAATAAATAAATCCCTCTTTACTTGGCCATGATTGAGGGTTTTTTCCTCCCTCGGAGGAGGATGCAAGACAAGGAATGCTATTCAGCTAATAGGGACTGGCCGCATCAAAAAGCAGCCAGGATTTCTCCCTCTCCCCATTCCTCCCCTCCCCAACACAATAGACCTGAAAACAAAAGACAGATTATTAGGTTTAAGTATGTAGCCCATTCTCCACATACCCCTTCCCCCCTCCTCCCACCCCTTCTTCGGCACATCTGGTAACCATGTGTGGCAAGTGCTAATGAAGACTTTCCTGAGCGAGCTACAATTAGTTCCGACTGCTGTTCTCCTCTCTCGGCTGTACCGAGGATAAAAACCAACAAAAACAAAACAAAATCTTCCCTTCACTGTTCCTGAAACCTCCTCCTGCCCCTGGGATTCCCCCTCCTCATCAAGCTGCTGAAATTAAAACAAAAAAAGTGTAAGCAAATACTTTAAGGCTGTCTTCCACCTGATTTTTTTCCTTTTTTTTAAATCAGCATTTTATTCATTTTGATTGAACACGACAGGCAGGCAACAGTGTTTCTATGATCCTGTCTACAATAGAGAATTGTTAAACAGATGTCCATTTTTTTTTTTCCTTCTAGCCTGGCAATATTATACACATAGCAGTTTTATCTGCTTGAGCAGATCAAATTTGTGTGTGTGTGTGAGCGTGTGTGTTGCCATTTGGAGTGATTAGAATAAGCCGCACAGAGGCAAGATGTATTGTGCACAATTAAGCCCATCTCCAGACCGCACATTTTTGTTTACCCTTGGTCTCTTCTCCTCTCCCCAATCAAGCTACTAATAGAGCTGTTTCAAGTTTCAACAAGGACCACATTAACTGCTGGTCTCCACATGAAACAGAATGCCAAACCCCAGCCTCTCCCCCAGATCTAAGCGGCAGCCTCCCCGTCCTCCTTTACATTTCTCTCTGAAACCGCCGTGGCCCTCACCTTCGAAATTCCTAATGATTCCCCCTAGTAGACACTCTCGGCGCAATGTAAAATTTCACAGTGTGAGTCTTACATAGTCTTTGTCATTTCTCTCAGCTGTGTCGCGCAACATGATTGCCACTGACCAACCCCTACTTCAAAGTACGTTCCCACTAAACAACAATCCGGATAATTGCTGTAGAAGTGATGATATCTGCATACATCATATTTCAATTATACCTTATTCACGCAAAAAATGGCTATGACCCTCCTACGCCTTTTGAACAGCGCTTTATATTGAAATGCAAAAAACTAAGTTCTAAAAGCAGAACAAAAGCAAAACTGATTCTTTAAAAGGAGTTATTCTCTTAAAATACACACGTATCTACTTGCCAAATGATTTCTCAGAGAAGATGATAGGCTGGAGTAATGCAGGGAGGGAGGAACAAAAGGGGTTTTTAATCATGGTTCGGATTAAAGAGTTGTATAACAATTGCTCTCCCTCCAGGCATATATACTGTACCCGCTCACTGTAAATGATCAGCATTTAAAGAAACAAAGTGCACCATGAAGCATTTAACATAAAGACAGCTGCATATACATTAACACTTTATTAATCAAAAGACACTGGGTATCTTTCTCACTTGTGATACCAGAAAACAGCACTTAGGCACACAGGACCGACAGCCAAAGCTGGGCAGGAATGTAGCTTCTCCCCTACCCCAATTTTAAGTACATAAAACACACCAAAAAAGAAAAAAAAGGGGAAAAAAAAGCGCACAAGACTCTTTCTAATTTGAGGGCCTGTTTTTGGACAAAAAATCTTGCTTTATCTCCACATAGTCTTGTTTTCCTCAGCACCAAGCAGGGAGTAGAGCAAAGCTGTTGCACTCCTAGCAATATTTTTCTATAAAACATAAATTTTACACTTTGAAAAAAAGGCTAATTTTACTGGTAATGAATACCAGTAATAACTTAATGAGTCACCGCAGTACACACTTTAAGGAGGAGCTGGTGCTAATGCGTGAATAATTATTGACACAATTAAGTGCCCAACACTGGGCCTGTTAAACTGCTTCTGGCACGTGAGGGCTCCTTAATGGCTCCGCGGTATCGTACAATGACCCTAAAAGGTTTTAAAGTGCACAGCTCCCCTTCGCTACTGCAAGGGATCCTCAGATCTCAAATCCGTTCCCTGCCAGATAATGCTGAATTGCCGAGGCTTTACATCCCATGTGGGGTTTCGTCCTGTTGCCGGGCTGAATAATTAGCTATTTACCGATTCAGTAAACAGTAAGCTCACCCTTTGACCTGCCTTGGTATAGATTGTCTGGTCCGTAACCCTGCCAGAGGCTTCCGCCTGCCTAATGGTCGCTCTGTGAGCCGGGGCTGCTGCTGGAAGCCCGGCTGCTCCCTTCCCACCGGCAGCTCTGAAGCGCAGGACCCCAGCGCCACGCCAGCCATCGAATCCTCAACTCAGTGGCCGGGTGGCAGGGGGCGGGAATTAATCTCCAGCTCACCTACAGAAACTTGCCTGACATCGAAAAAGAGCATTCGGCACCAAAAAGTCACCGAGTGAAACACCTCCACGCTGTTTTGGCGTGCTGTACGTCTAACAGACCCCACCGCATGTGTGCACCCATCCCAACACGCTCAAGCTCCCTTAGCTGCGTTGCACACACTCAGCTCCTCTCTCTATTTTGCAACATGTGCGAACATACAGATGTCCTAATTAAACACAAACCGAATCTCGGGCCCTGCCACGCATACCACGCTTATCTCTGACAAGTCCAGCAGAATCGCTGGAGATATTTGCAGATTTCCAGCAGAGATATTTGCAAGGCAACATTATCATTGGGAAAGCCGTAAAAAAGTCACCTCTGGCAAATAACTCTCGACCATGTTTCACAAGAAGGGCGCTCGCATCCTCTGAACGGACAGGGCTGTCTCTTTAAGTCAAAATGCCCTGCCAAGACGCCTCATCAGTTAGCTGGAGCAACACATGCACGCACACAAATATTGACCTTTTTTTCTGTGATCCTGAACTCCCTCTGACCTTCCTAAGCGATTCCAGCATGTGCGTAGGTCCATTAGATAGATGGACAGATAGACAGATGGGCAAGCAGACAGACAGATCATAATATTTTACGTTAAAATCTGCACAGCCCGAGTACTGCATCTACAGTGTTATCACTGAGGGAGTCCCCAGTCCAGGGTTAATTAGAGTGTGTTTGAGCGTGTAACGCCATGGTCGCACGCCGGCTGCAAGGCAGCTATCGTGTCTGAGAGACATGTGAAAGGAGAAAAGAGGGATCCTCTGGGATAGCACAGCATTGCCCTCCTGGTCCTGCCAACATGAGGGCACCATTAATGGGAGAGGCGGCAGCAAGAACAATTACAAGGAAATGGACAATTAAGCGAGTCATAATCAAATTCTGCATGCAGCTACGCCGTGAAAGACTGTGTGGCAAACAGCCGGCTAGTCACTACAGCGTGCGAGTCTCCTGCACTCCAGAGCTGCTCCAACGGACAGTGGTGGATGCCATGCCACGAGGAGGAAGGACGGACAGACAGCCTGGACAGACAATGTCCGCAATGGGCGGTCAGAGAATCCTCCCTCCTCCTGCCACGGTTTTCCTGTCTGGCCTTGGGAAAGCACTTGATCATTGTGTTTTCTCATCTGCGAAATGCAAATAAAGATGCTACCATCTTTGTAGGACATTGTAGGCACATATTCACTTTAAAACCACGTGTTGTACTGTACGTAACAAACAAGAACAGGAAAACCTGCCTGACCTGAAAAACACATATCCTGAATTAGAAACTACCAAACACACAGTCTAATACTTCGCATACAAGAGAAGGCTTGGAAGGGAGATATTTCTTCAAAAAGTAAATGGCTTCATTCATTTCCATTTATCAGATAAGTGGAGATATATACCCCAGTCCTTGCTCCTGACAGACACCACAGGCCAACATCCAGCTTACTGGGACCTGGAGCACAGCTACCGGTTGACCATGTCCCATGTGATGACACATTCCCACTGATGCAGTTCCACCAGACTTCCCACAACCTGAGGCCCTATCTGAAACACCAGAAATAAGTGTAAGTTGGGAAGAAGATTGGCAGCATGCATGAGGAACTTCTGAAACGGTACAGTAAAGAAATGAAAATTTACTGGGGGCCACAGGAGGATAAGGTGGACTTTGCAACAGCTTAGCAGTTCGTGCACCCGTCCTGAGAGGAGCATCCCCCTTGCTGCTCCTTCAAGCTGTGCATCAGGCAGGCACCGGGTACTCCCTGTGACTACACCTGGGGGCAGCAATCAGGGAAGAGACCCCTGTTTCCCTCCACTTAGGAGCCAGGCACCTACAAGTCTGGGTTTTATAGACACCAAATTCCTTTCAAGGATTTAGTGTCTATTTAGTTATGCTTATAAAGGCAGTGAGTCAGAAATAAACCTAAGCACCTTCAGGACATAGGAGATGGCCACAAATCATCTTCTCGCCAAGAGAGGTCCTACAGTGCACTGCACAGTGGCAATACAATGCACCTTCAAAAGTACTTCTGCTTGTCCAAAAAAAAAAAAAAAAAAAAAAGCTGCATGAGCTATTTGAGGAAAAAAAACTGGGGGTTTTTGTGGTTCAAAGGCAAAAAGTTACTGAGTGGCAAAGCAGTGGTGGGCTTTGTCACTTGGAAATCAATGAGCTGCCAGTGAGAGTTTCACTCGTAGCTATATCATGCCAGCTTAATGGTACCAGACTCTTCATAAACGGCTCTTGACCTCTTGCCCTAACTCGCAGCAGAAGACAGCTGCTCTAATAAGAGCAGTCCTGCAAAGCCAGCTTGGGAGAGTTTGTGTGGTTGCATTAGAGCAGGATTTCACCGCTGCTCCACTGAGCTGCCATGTGGCCAGCACTGCTGAGACCCAGCCCTAGGTAACTTCCAGGCTGCCCTTTCTTTTCTGTAACAAATCAAACGTGCAACAAAATATTGCCACATCCCATGAGTATATTGACACAATTGGGACTTCAACCCCAATTTTGCCTTGCGTTTTTCAAATGGCTTTATTTATCTTAAGATAAAGCGCATGTACTTTACCAATACGCTTAGGGCCTGATCCAGGGGCCAGCCACGTCAGGGAAGTGGAGTCAGTGAATATACTGGGCACTGGGTTGCCTGAGGACGGGGCCCCTCCTGAGGTGCTGACCTGTAGCTCAGCTGCAACAGGAGCTAGAGAACCCTGAGACACTTGCAGAATTAGTCCCCCTAAAAAAAGAAAGAGACAATGAATTTTTTATGACTTGCAGTGCTAAACGTATGTTTTGAAGTCACCTGGTGTGAAAACTGCAGGGAAAAGGAACCAAACTTTAGGCTATTGGTCATAGGTTTTATAACGTGGAGCAGAAAAAAACAGACATTGTGTTTGCATTCTATTTCTGGGCCTTTTAAGCTGTAACAGCATGAGTGGTATTTGCATCAGGAGTTACCATATATCATTGCAAGCAACATATGCATAGATGGAAAAAAGATGACGGCAGCAGCAGGTTCAGTGAAATCTCAGGATCTCTCTGTGATAGGGACCTGCTAAAGGTTTGGTTTTATTTAGCGTAGCTTAAAATGTCATTGGCATATGTGTTTCTCAATTAACACCAATTTAATACACTCCAGAAGTGTTCTATTCTGAGAGCAGGCTTCAGAGTTTACAAAGGATCTAACCTGACATTTCAGTACAGGATATCCAGCCCCATTTACAATCAGGAAAGCACATTATGAAGGCTCGATTTTTTTTTCTTTGACATTGTGTAACGTTGCCTCTAATGATAAATACAAAAGTCAGAAAATCCTAGCAAACGGTGCTGTAGTATGGAAATTATGAGTCCCTCCAACCTCTGTGAGTCACTCATATCCCCAGATGAAATGGTGCCTCGCAGCAAATGCAGAGATTCAGCAAGTGGATGGTTGATTTTCCTTCTCAGTGCCTCACCGATGCCGTACATTTTGCTAAACAACTTCTCAATTGATAAACTGCAACTTACCAATAGAATAGGTTATAAACATATTTTAAAAAAAACAACAAACCCCAAACACAATGAGAAGTAGCCAATAATCCTGAAAACCCTGGGCTTTCTGTCCAAAAACTGAAGAGAGAAAGATTTACTGGTGATGGCTTCCTAAATGATAAATACAGATGTCCAACAGGATCCCAGAAACCAACTACTGAAAAGCTAAAGGATTATTTATTAACCCAAAGGATGAATAAAGAATAGGCAAGTATCATTTCATATGAACTTTACGTAGACTATATGAATGTCTACAATCTATTTAAAAAGAGCACCCGGCGTTATTAATATTGATTTTGGAATATACAATTCATTAGATGTAATGGGCCAAATTCAGCCCTGATGAAACCAGTAACTTCAGAGAAGCTGTACGAGACAGCAATATCTCTTTTCAGATCTAGTGAAGTGTTTATTCTGAAATCAATAACAACAGAGCATACATTCAAAAAACATTGGAAAAAAAGGTTAAAGTCAAGCATTTCAAAGTTAGGAAATACTGGTATTCAACTTGCCCATTAATTCTGTCCTGTTGTGTGTCCATCCTCTGCACTGAATAGGGAAAACTAGCCCAGGTACTTGCAGTTCAGAAGTGTATCACAGGGCATTCACACAAGAGGGCAGAAGTGTGATTGGAGGGACAACCTGAATTTGGCTTTAATTGTCAATGTTTGGCTTTGCAATTTGCTTTAAACATTGTTTTTGCATGAACTTTCCTCCTTTTCTAAAGGAAAAAAAAAAAAGAAAAAAAACACTGAAGCTTTCCAAATCACACCTCCCTGGCAAGGTTTAGTCTCTGCCCCTCTGCACAGAATTCTATCATTTGAGCTTCAGGGTATGAGCTGGAGTCTGCAGAAAATAAGGTACAGTCTCATCTGTAGCCAGAAGACCTCACCACTTTTTCCCATTTCCCAGCTACATTGCTGGGGAAACTGCAGCAAATGCCAGCCTAGGGAGGGAGAGGAAAGGGCAATCGGATGTCCAGGGAGGAGGTTGGGAGAACATGTGGCTCCCCGTCCTGCTACAGCTGCTCTGGCAGGTCCAAGGGCACGTAGCACAGCATGAGCTGCAGGAGGGGAGATGGTTTGGTACCAGCTGGGCTCAGCTCCTTGTAACACCCCTGTTCGGTTGATGTTGTGACACTGTGACACGCTTCCTAGACAATGACAATGAAAGTGAAATGGTGACTTTCATAGGCTTCTATCACCACCAGACTTGAACAGAGCCTCATGGCACGACAAAATTGTACTTCTGAAACCTGGAATTTTTTTCACTATTGATTTTAAAGAACGCTGAAAACAGAGCAAGCATTAACACTTTTTGGTCCAACAGAATCTTTTAAAATGCACTGAGGCAATCTAAATGCAGGGAACTGCTACCGTCTCTTGTAATAAATAATTTGGAAGATTCTTTCTTTGTAACAACATACTCACCTACATACTGTCTAGAGCATGTGTATGTTTGTATACTCATATATCGATAAACATGTCCTTGAATACACACAGTTGGAAAGACTTAATCCTGAGCATTACTTGCCAGGAAACCTGGAAAATTCTGATATATAACGAGTTAATATTTTAACAGATGTGCACATTCAAAATGAGAATTTAATCCTTATATTGATCAGGAATGCATGTTGAGCTCTGCTATAGGGAACACTGAAATTCAGAATTATTATCCAAGATCTTTCTTCTTTAAATCAGGAAATCTTGTTCTTCAGATTCTTCAATTCCTGGTTCCAGTGCAAGCTAGAGTTTCTCATGTTATTCTGGTCCTTTGAAAACTGAACTCAAAAGATATAACTCACTCACCAGGCACCCAAGAGAGTATTCATACCACCTAACTTCAGGCATCTAACTGGGCTGTCCATAGAGTCAACGGAGGTTCCTAGTGTGGCTGCTCTGAAGCCCCCTTTGGAGGAGCCTGCCTGTCTCTATTGACTGTACAGGTGGCTTCGGCTCCTTATTTAGGTGTCTAAATTAGATGAGGTTACATGGTGTGATAATTTTGTCCTCAAGCCCTACTGCAGCACGCATACATACATGCCAGTCAGCCACAAGATAACTCAATCCCAAATGAGTGGAGTCTGAATTAAATTCAGGTTTTAGCTAAAAATGAGCCTAAATAAGTGTGTATCTAGACGCTCTCAAGCTCTAGGAGTCACAGATCCTATTCTAGATGCAAATTTCTCTGACCTACCTATAGCTTTGGCTGGAAATTTGGATTATTCTTTTTCTAAAAGAAGCTATAAACCCAATGTCCAACGATCCCTTATTTGTTTGTTCCAATGATACGGTAATGTTAACATACCCATCTTGAAGCATTCAGTTATCATCACTGAATCGTTTTTACATTAGACTTCATAAGCGGCAGAGAACTTTAGAGGTACAAACACCATGCCTGATATTTGCATATCACTCCCTGTTAAAGCGTTACCTCCCTTCCTTCTCCTCCCCCAGCTCACAACACACAGCAGTGGGATATGAGCAGGCAACTACATCCTGTTAAAGCTGCAAAGAACATCTGATCAGCACAATGCAGTTATCACGTTGAACCAGGCAAAGGGCATGCCTCAGTCCAAGTTCTCTGTCTGTGCTGGATGTACAGCACCTGAAAGGGTTAAGAGGGCGAGGAAAGCTTTCAGAAATACCTAGAAACAAGGATACCTGCAGGGTGTGCTCAGTTTGTTTTGAAGATGTGTTGTTCTAACACAGTAGTTCACTGGTTGAATATATTGCTATTTGATATCCTGCTAGACAACTCTGTGGCTGGAGTTTTGTGTCAGACCAGTTAAGCTTTCCGTCAGGATGTTCACTTCGGCAATGATCAAACCCTGGGCTTGTCTGCACAGGCAAGCCCACACGACAGGCTGCGGTGGGACTGTACTGTGCACAAGCCCTGCTGCGTTCCCCCTTCCTGGGCTGCCCGGGCGAGGGGCAGCTCCTTCGGCACCCCTGGGAGCACGCTGTGCCCTGTGGGGCACGCTCACCGCCTCCGCAGAGGAGAATGGAGCACAGAGACTCATCCGCTAGACGTTCACGCACTGCTTCTCCTTATTTCTAGCCTGTTACTCCTGCTCCAAACAGCCCCTTCCTTTTGTGTCCTTTCATGCCGCCTTCTGGGGGCTTTAATTGTTTATTATTTTTTTAAAATCAGAAGACAAGTGCGTAATATGCCCTCCTCAAGTCAATGCCTAACCTCCTTCTGGGAGGACAGAACAAGGAGCTCCATCCTGCCAGTCTCCTCTGCACCCATTCAACTTGACTCCTGGAAATGGACAAATTCTCCCTGAGTGCTTCACAAATCTCCCCTCTCTGTAGTGAATTCATCCAAACATGTTTCATGATAGAAAATTTTGCCTCTCCAGTATGTTGTCAAGATCCATTTTGAACTCTCAGCACTTATAACTGAGGTGCTCAAGTATTATCTTTGTCCATAATAAAACTGACTGCTCTTTGCTTCCTGCCTCCTCACCACAAAGGACTTTTCTTCACATCCTAAAGTAACTACATTTTCCTAATGGCCTCCTGTGAGGGACTTTATACAAAGCATTTCAGCACTTACATAAATCATATCCCCCGTTGTTCCCTGACCACTGCTTTGCAAACTCTTCCTAAGAAGGAGGAAAAACAATCTAATTAGTTAATCTTTGCACAGTACTTTGACGATGAAAAGTGCTAAGTCCGTTTAAACGTTCTTACACCACCCAGTGCGTTGCTTTCGGTTCAGTCTCCCAAACTGATCAGGATCCAACACCGGCCCCCATGGGAACCATCCCAAAGAGTCCCAGCTGCCACGCTCGCTTTCTGCCTTGTTGGGATGCTCCTCAGATGACATCACTCTCTACACACACATCAATATCCTTCCCAGAAAGAAAATAAAAAAACTCCTCCAAATCCTAACTCTGTAGTTTGGCTGTGTACTACAGATCTTTTTCTATAAATAACCACACGCTCAAAACTCTCACTGGTTTGGGGATAGTCCCTGAACCCTTTACCCATATACTCATTAATATTCACTTGCACCAGCAGTGCTGGAGGAACTGGCTGACTGTTGGGATAAGGGGAGTCGCAGTACAAAACCTACATGATTTTGAGATTTTCACTGCTATGCAAACCAGCCAGAGAGTTATTAAAACACAACAAAAGTAGCAACAACCTCTAATCAGCACGTCTCCTCAGGTCTGGAAGGGAGTTTGGGGAAGAAACAAGTCAGTCAGGGTAAGATCAGCTCTCTAATTTACAATACAAAGCATCAATTAAATAAATTAATCAAAGGACAATTAATATCTTGAACAGTAGCAGGAAATTTAGACCCCGCTTATGCCACACATGCGATGGGTTTGGAAGCTGGCTAGACCCCACGTCGTGCGGTTTTTATTGCCGAGGAGCTGGTATTATTTCTCTTTCACCCAATGTCTTTGCTTTTTGTTTTCTGTTTTTAAGCCAGGGTTGCGGTTGTTTCTAACCCATATGTCTCTAGTTTTGAGCCGCGTGGTTTGCCCCCTCTGTCTCTCATCATTGCTTTTGGCCCAGTTTCTTGACAGGAAATGCGAGATTTATTTTATCTGGCCTGAACTACATTGTTCCTTCCTGACTACTGGTGTTACTTCACTCCAAATAACATGGCTTTGTGCTTACTGTCTGCGCAAGGTCAAAGCCTGAGGGGAACAGGCATATTTAAGAGCAACGGTGAGAGAAGGGGATAAGGCTTCAGGGCAAGAAAAGAAAATAATAGGCAGAGGGGAGAGGGAGAAATGGTAAGAAATTAAGATGCGATGTAAAAAGTTTCGGTTTGGAGGAGATCCTCCGTTTTCCTTCAGCCAGCAATAAGCTGAACTGCTGCTGCAGAGTAACTCTTGGATGTAGATTCAAGCTAAGCTAATAATGCTAATATTATCAATTGAAGCAGGACATTGCCAGGTAATTTAGATCATAAATTCAAGGAGAAAAACAGTTACCAAAATTGATACAAGAATTTAAAAAATGTTGCTGAAGATTTTCAGTCTTTCTCTGGTCGCTCAGCAGAACAAGCAGCACAGAAACGTGAAATACATCTGCGGTTAAGAGGAAAGCAAGCTGAACGCAAACAAACATAAATGCTGAAAACCAAACATCAGTTTTTAAATGAATTACATTTGAGTTCCTCTGGTGCTTGTAGAAGGATTTGTAAATCTTTGCCTGGTGTCATTAAGTACATAGTAAATTAACTTGTAAAAGGTGGGGCAGGATCTGTGCTAGGCATTGCAGCTCTGCTGAAACCCATGGCACTCAAGCTACCCAAAAGCAGAACAGCCTTGCAGCTGCCAAACTGCTTTTTGATTCATCAAAGGGCTAAAAACCCCCATCTCTCCCCATATACCTGACCTAAAATGAATCCAAAGCAACAAACAAAGCTAATTCTCCAGCCAGCAGAGGCACATACCTTGCCAGCATCCCAGACTGCAGTGCATTTACTCTGAGCGGGGAATGTAGCTTCAGCCTGCCCACTTACTTGCTTTTATCCTTGAAATTGGACTGAAGTAAGTTCACAGCTTCAGAGAAGCACAGGAGTAATGGGTACTTTTGCCTAAAACACACCCAAACACTAGAATAAGTACCTTTTTCAGACTGAATTCTTTATCTTAGGCTGATCTCGAATTTTGTTTTGTAAGACACTTCTGACAAAGTCATCCCCCACAGCGTTTTTACCCCTGATGGTTCAGAAGGAACTCAAATGCCTGCTGAAAGCCTGCAGTCACAAATTAGCTACTAACCAGCAAAACTACGGAGGCTCAAACATCTTTGGATAATTCTGCAAGTTCTGATGCTTTTGTGACTTTTTTCCGATACCAGCCAAAACAAATTGTTCAGGATGGGGCCAGGGACCTGGGAGGAGTAGGGAAGGATGGCTCTGCAAACAACTTGAATGGGCATTAACAGCACTGCAAGTCAATTGCAAAAAGCGGTTCATGCTCCCTCACGTAGCTTTTTAGCTTTTTGCTCCCTCAAACACTAAGGCACGTCACTGGGTCAGTACCACATTCCTGCACCAAGTGCTGGCCGGCTCTGTGTGATACAGAAAGCCAGTGCTCTGCCCCGTGATGTTCTGACCTGCACAGACGAGATCCTGAGCAACATCCCAGACCTCTGCTTCCCAAGCATCACATCATGCTCCCACATGCAGCCAGCCAGCTTCCTCTCACCTAAGGGAAAATGGTTTTCTGTACCAGCTGGAAGGTGGTGTCTGGGGAGATGGTTCTTGCTCCTTGTCCCAGAAACACAAGGATTGTGCACACACTGATTCAAATATCTCAGTTACTTAGTCACAGCTCAGAGAAGGGTCTGAAAAATGTCATAACTGGTACAAGGAAGAGCATGGGACCAAGTGGCTGCAAGCAGAGAGGTGCAGGGCCTCCCCTTTCAGCAGTAGGAGGTTATTACATTGGCTCAGCTGAGCATTGAATCGTACCACTACCTGACAAGGTGGGTAGAGCAGAGATTGTCCTTTGCACTTTGAGGTGCAAATTTCTAGCTGAGGTGTTGAGGTATTGTTTTACTGCAGCACATGACACTAGCAGCAGCCTGACTTCCTACTGCATGCTGGAGTTTCTCTCTTTTCTATGTCATTATTACCCCAAATTGCTTATCCTTATGAAATAGATATCCTGGCTTAAAGACACATGATCAAACCTTATGGTTCAGTTCTGTTCCCTTTTTGCTGAGGTCTGAAGACTCAAAAGCTTATCAAATTAAGAATGGCCATTTAGTAAAAAATGGATTAAAAATGGCATTAAAGTTGGCAAGAGCTTTTCAACAGGCTGGTGAGGCAAATATGCCCAGTGCCGTCTTCCTGAAGCTCACCTCCATACTCCTAGAGCGAGAGGCTAAAACCTGTGGGTCGCCTTCAGCGGTGGTTTGTACCCTTCAGAGTCTACTTACTTCATTGCAATTAGGTTTAAGTGGTATTTAGCATTCCACGATTGCCCTACTTTACGGTCCCTTCATTTTCCTAGCTTAAAAAATAGCGATGTTGCAACACTGTAGTGTTTCTGTTGTGATTGTCATGATGGAAGCAGAGCCAATGCAATTTGCCCATGTTTTACTAACCGCCATCTGGCAGGGATATGGTGACATGCTAATCTTCACAGGCCTCTTGTTTTTCAACTATCTGCTGGACAACTAAGGAGATCACCAGGCTGCTGGGATGAGTGCCAGATGGGAGGCAGGTATGTTTATGAGTTTAAGATTCTTATTTTCTTTCAGTGCTTTCACATGCTGTTCGTGGAGTGGCAGGAAAAGTGAAAAGGGGGAGGAGGGGATGAGTCAGTGACTAGACTACAACTGTTCAAAATCACTTTGAAGTTCTGCAAAATGTGGTTGTTTCACAGTCCACCTCTTATCTGCTGTTTGTTCACTTGGCCTTGAGGTCTGGATGGGTTTTTTGGGAGTCCTTCTTTCCAGTGCTTTGCCCAGTGCCCCCAGTCTGACAGGCAAGAACACTGCTGAACATGAACACAGTACTCATAAAATGGCCATGCTTGCCTCTCTGCCTCATTCTTGTAGCTCTGGTGAGCTCTGGGGTGATGGAAGGACAGTCATATGCTGCCTCAGCAGTAATTACAGGCAGCTGACATGGTGTTAGCACAGTGGCTAAATCTTGCACAGAAATATTAGAGTTATGGCAGCTTTGTACCAAGAACGAGAGAAGAGTCTCTGCTCATCTCCCTGGAGTTCAGGGCTGCTAAAATGGCAAAAACTGTTGTGACAAGGTGGAGATTGAGTTCTGGATGATAAATGCCTAAATAACCCAAAGGATAATGATGACATCAAAACTATGTAACTATTTTTGAAGTTTACCTAAAAATACCACAAGAAAAAACAGCAACTTCTGAACGGTGAAAGGACAACTGAGGACAGCGGACGAAGCAGTCAGTAGATCACTGCTCCTCAAGTGATCCAGATGGTAAGTTAACTTTGTCTGGAACGTGCTCAGGTCTCAGTTACATGACGCCTCTTAAGCTCCTCTCCTAGATCCCACGTCTCTGGGTCTCCTTCGGAGGCGCCACAGCTCACTGCTGTGGGTCTCAGCTGGGAGGAGGGTGCGCAGCACCTACCCGGCTCACCAGGGCTGGAGCCAACGCTGTCTCCTGTCGACATTTCAGAAGAAAGCAGCAGCTTCAGCAAATTCATCTAACAAATACTGGTATAAACTATTTCACTAACTCTGCAGTAAATATTTATCCCTGTCACACCCCGCATACCTAGATCTAACATCTTACCCTGACTCACCTTCTCGCAGCGGGGCCAAAAAATAGTCTAGTTTTAGCCACTGTAATGACTTACATTCATAATGACTAACGACGAACTACAGCTAAAAACACAAGCTGCTTTAGCTCAAACTAAACAGTCATGGCTCACCAGCTAGGACTGAAAGATTCATGTTCAGCTCAAATGTAGAGGAGTATCTGTGGCACACTCTCATCAACATGTTACATTAACAGAGCTATGCACAATAAATCCTTATTACAGTAGGCTTCTCATAACAAAGATTTCTGATGAGGGGGCTGGTTTGGAAGAACCCTGTGTTGCATCAATTAAGCAAAACAAACAACTCCTCACAAATTTTCCCCCAAACAAAAAACAGAGCACAAAACAAACAAAAAAACCCCCTCACCTGTCAGCTCAGGTTGGAAATGAACTCATGGTTATAGTCGAGGGTAAAGTATGCAACACGAACGCATACCTTCCCTTTCTTCCTTCACCCTAGGTAAGGTAATTACTATGGAAATTATCTGCTCGATTATTAATTAAATATCTATAAATTCACACACTCACAGACAGTCTCTCTCTCAATAGGTCTTGGCATAAGGGAGCACACAGAATTTTGGCAACGAGCTGAGAGTGGAATAGGCGGCACAACCTAGACATGCCCAAGCCTTCTTGACACAGGAACAGCTTCTCTTCCCTATGCCAGTGGTTCGCTCGGTGCCAGCTCCGATGCACACCCCCTTCCAGGAATGGCTCTCATCCATGCTGGCAAACAAAATGATAGAGAAGAAAATATGAAATTACTCTTCAAAATCTAAGTGGAAGGATGAGCACGGCGCCAAGTGAGAAGTATCCAAATGTGAGATCCCACACTGCTACATGTCAGTTGGAAAGATGACACACATACAGAAAGTCAAGCAAACAGGTTCGTCCACAAAGGGAAGCTAAAGGAGATCATTTGCATTTTGGATAATAAAATATTTAAAGCAGCACTGCACAAATTATAAATAAAAACACTAACTGCAGTCACCAAGAACGCAAGCACCCTATGTGGAAGCTGGCCAGCAAACCCCTTCATTAAATACAATATGATCAGAAGGAAATAGAAAAGTGGCTACAGACCTCTGAAGGCCAGCAGGTAATGCAAGCCAATTGGTTATTCAGTTCTAATTAAGGGATCCAATACTTATTTTGGACTACTCACAGAAGAATAAAGCAAGAGTTCAGGGTGAAGTAAAGTCTACTTTATTTAACAATCTGTGACTGATTATAAGGGAGCAGCAAGTTCCAGATGGGTGGGAGTGCTTACAAAAAACCTCTATTTTCCTACAACTTACAATCAATGCTTTTAGTTTCCATGTATTGTAACGTTGCCACTCAACACAACAAGCACAGCAGAACAAAGAAACGTGAAACTAACTTTGCACCAAAATTTGGGGACTGAACAGGACATGCTTTCCCACTCAACAAAGGATGTGGTTTAGGCTTCTAATTTTAGGATCCTATTCAAGACGATACCTGATTTAGTGTTTCTCGGTCGAGCCCTCAGCTCTGACCTAACCCTAACAAACTGTTTAATTCTGTTGTGTAAAATATGCAGGCTTTTTGGGACAGAGATCATGCCTGCTTCTGTGCTGTAGAAAAATCATCATGCCGGTAGTATTTTAAAATAACATTCACTTTAGGTATTATTTATTTGCAACTATCTGTTTTTAAGAGCTACTATCATTTTGAAATGAACAATTGTTTTGTTTTTTAAATTCATCTTATTCATGTCCTCGTAACCACCCGGATTTATTATTGTTGGTGTGCAAATCACATGGAAACATGGAAATCCCAACAGTTTGCAAAAAATGTAGTCCCTTTTCTGTTATAATTGCAAGTTCAAGAAACTGTTCATTTTTATATTCAGAAAAGGCAACATACTTTAACATTGTGATTCCCGTTCTGTGCCTTCACCCACCCCATACCTAATCCCCGCTCTCTTGGCACAGCAGTGGAAAAGCAGCAGGACCATGAGTAATGGTAAAAGCCTGGAACTTTGCAGCCTTAATTGATTCATATTCTGTGAAAAGAAAAAGAAAAGGTCCATGTTTGCCTCCTTGCAGAGCTCCTAAGTAAACTCTGCTAGACAGAGTACATGCATTAGGTGCATCATTTTTTCGCGGCTCAGCAGAGCTAGGTAAGATAACATAGCGCAACTTTTATCCACAAGGATTTCCCTAGGCAGCCGCTGTAAAAGGGTTAATGACTGATGTTTCCATTAAATCTGACCTACCTCTCGGTTTTGCAGTAGCCTGATATAATCCTTGTTTTGCACCTATTTGCATGGACAAATGGAGTTACTCCATAACAAGTAACGCACAACCCTCACTCTAACAAAAGGTCAATTCATTTTAAATGGACGCACACAGTATTATTTCTACTTACGCTTAAAACAAACAAACCAGGGCAAAGCCTGCCTACGCACTGTGCTGCTACTTACCAAGAATTAAAAGCTCTGCATTCAGAACCTAATGGATGCAGAATACATCTGTAGGCATCCATGTGTACTTTGAACAGAAATCAATAGTATCACCTCGCAACTGCCAGCCAGGACGATATTCAGCCTCCCTGAGCTCTCCAATCCAAAATGTCGATCATCTCAGCTCTAAACTTTCAAGGACCAGTTATAATCGCCTTCGCTGGGAATTCATGGTCAGGTAAGAACAGCAGCAACAATAAAAAGCCCTCAAAACCTTTCCAGAGGAAGCCATTCTTTTATCTACTTATTTTTAAATCCCAACTCTGAATTTGTTTTCGACACAAAAAGATTGAGGATAGGTGTCTACGAGGATTGATTATAGGTTGTGCATTACTTTGGCCAACTGTTTGAACATACTGAAGGTCAAAACAGACCAAATAATGGGATAGGAGCTGATGATCGTAACGCAAACCCACTAGGAACTGAACTAACACTGCAAAAATCACCTTTACGAATAATATTAGTTGACCCTAAATCTGAAAGTCTCAGCTCAGAGACCAAATATGGGAAACGGACTTACTCCTAGAAGGTGTTTCACCAGGTCAGGTTTGTGGCAGCACCAGTTAGGCAGCATTGTTCAGAAGATGTAATGAAAAGATCCCGATGCCGAACAGTACATCGTTCAATATTCCAGCATATATTTACTATATATGTTTTACTAGGAGACTTTAGTACTTGCATTAATATCAGAAATAATTTTAATAGACCTAAAATATTAATTGCTCAGAAGCTGAAATTACCATACGCTCCATGTTTTTTAGTTAGGGTTGTTCAGGAACTATCTGTTATGCTTTTTTGACAGAAAAATAGTCTTCACTAAATCAAACTGTTCTACAAGAAAATTTTGATTGTGCCAAAATACTCTAATGAAATTAAATATTTTGGGGCAAGATCAATGCAATTTGAATCATTTCAGTATATTTAAGCTACCGGCAAATGGCTATACCTGATTGCATTTATCCTAAGGCATTTGTGCAAGCAACTGAAGCAATTCTGGAGCAGTTAGCATAAAACTTATGAAGGGCAGGGGAAATACATGTAGAAAAGAACAAAATAGTACCTGGCTTTAAAGAAACTAAAATTGAGGGAATTACAAACTTCAGTTTACCTTCAATTCCCAGAAAATCTGAAAAAATAAATAAACTTTTCGTAAGCACGGGTGGTAACAAGGAGATAAATAATAGATATCAGTATTGATCTGTCAAGAAAATATCTTGCTAAATGAATCCCATTTCTTTCTGTTACTTATAGTTCTGTGCAGAGCACCAGAACTAGTAGTTGCCATACTTGGATTGTGGTTCAGTTTTTGAAACTGTCTGACACTACCTTCACATAAGTAAACTGTATGATCTTCAAGAGAGATGGTCTTGCTGCAACTACCATAGGGCATATAGGAAAACAATATACTATTACAAAGAAAACATTATTACTGGTTCATTACTAAAATGGAAGAATGCATAGAGCGGCGTTCTGCAAGGATCTGCCCTAAATCTGGTGCTACTCAATATTTTCACTAACAACTTGGACGATGGAATAAAGAGTGTTCTCATGAAATCCACAGATAGCATCAAACTGACAGAGACGGCAAGTAGGAAGACAAAATCGGAATTCAAAATTATCTTGAAAATTGGAGGAGCAGCCTGAAAAGGATGCAATTGGGACAAGATGATGTAACTATAATTAGGTAGAACAGTTAACTGCATAAATGCAGGATTGGGAGCAACTGATTAGGGAGCACTTCTTTGGGAAAGGATCTGGGTGTTACAGTCAATTGCAAGTCCACAACATGATGATATTGTGAAAAAGGCCAGCATCGCACTGGGATACGTATCATATGATACATGAAGGTACATAAAGAAAATCTTTCACTCTATTCATCACTAGTAAGATCTCTGTAGGGAACTATTTCGGGGCACTTCTCTTGAAAAGAGATGTGGTCTACCTGTAGGTGGTTTCTAATTTCCACCCTAAATTTAATGATCACTGTATATATGAACACCTTTTTTCTTATCCCTTAACTTAAATTGTTCTTCTCTTTCTTGGTGTATTAATACCAGATAAATCATGTAACTACTTGATCTTACTAGGTTAAACAAATCAAACCCTTTATTCTTTTTCATTAAACAGACTCTCCGTTCCCCGGATAATTTGTGTAGCTATTCTTCAACGGGTTCCAGTTTAAATTAATCTCTTTAAACACACATAAACGGAGCTGTACACAACATTCCACGTGCTTTGTACAATGGCTTTCTTCCCTCTTTTGCTGGAAATACCAAACCTGATACATCCTGCACTTACATTGCCTTTTTCACATTGTCACATTTAATGTTTCAGAGTAATCCTATGATCACCTAAATGTCCAGGTCTTTTCCCCTCACTTTGAGGAAGGGAGGAGATGACAAGGTATAGCAACATTCTTGTCGTTAGTCCTTAACCAAATGACCTTGTTGTTTATGCTGTAAAGTTTTATCTGAGTGTTAATCCGCTGTTCCTCAAAGTCATCTAATTTTTCATTATGGCATTCTGATCCTCCTCTAAAATGATAGTGCCTCTCAAATTTGTATGGTTGGTTTCTGTTTAAAACACAACTGTAAGAGCAATTAAAGTTCTTTCTTTATTGGTCTTCTTTTTCCCTTTTATTTAGGTATATGAACGATGAAAATCATGGTGTAAATCACAATTTGTTCTTTTTTTTTAAACAGAAGCCAACCATATGACGTTTTGAGTCATTAATTCCATAACTGTCATGACCCAGCCCTCTCACTGCTGAAAGACTGGTAGGTTGTTTATTCCTTTTAACCCCTGTGATACGTTTATATTGATTGAACATTTTCAAAGCTGACACTGCAAGGGAGGGGGGGAAAAAAAAAAGCTGAAAATTGCAGTTCCCAATCAGGCAATAGGCTTTGCCAAAGGTCAGCTCTGTACTAGAGTTCACAGTTTTAAAACATATACTTTTTTCTCTCTAAATAACATGCAAGATACTATTCATGATCTACTATGCCAATGCTTTTCATAGTGCTATAAAACATACTCTTTCCTACATAATGGACTTCTCAAATATGTATTGGAACTGACAGAATGGTTCTAGGTTTGATGATAAAATTATAATCTGAAATTTTACGGCCTGTCGTAAGGAGGAGATCAGGCAGGAAGAATGTACAGCCCAGATGATGGTTTTTCTGACTCTGCACTGATCTCTACAGCTCCTCGTATTCACTGATTACAACAAGGACAAATGCATTATCCAAAACAGATTAAACAAACAATATTTGAAACACTGCTACCGTTATTAAAAATGTTCTGAATGTTGGGCTACTTTAAAAATTAATCAGATATATTTTTATTGATAGTTCAATAAAATAATATGTGTGTGTGTGAAGGGATGGGATAGGGAAGGTCGGGGCTGACTTGTGTATTAGAGATGCTCTATTTCACAGTCTTGTGATTCATGCTCTTCCACGGTTTTCTGAAGCAAGTATTTCAGATCCGGCTGCTGCACAAGCCCAGTAACTAGTTCTCATCACAAGTTTCCTAAGGAGTCTCAGCAGACAGATGGAAACGATACACATGCGCAACAGCCACTCCAACACAATAGAGCCACTGTATCAGTAATGTGGGAAATATAGCATCCCTCCATCCCTGAGCAGGCTTTAATGCACTGGATTGTAACAGCTCCAATGAAGCGTTTGTGGTCTACTGAGTCAATCATCTGTACATTAAGAAGTCATAGCTGGCACTATCTCTTTGGCACAACACTTAAAAAATATCAGTTAAAAAGGAAAAATAAAAGGAACACACCAAAGCCACACAGGAGTCAGAGTAATTTAGTTACCTGTGACCAGCAAAGCGCATAAATACACGCTTAGCTTGACTCCAGCGCAAGTGAAGACAGGGCTTAGGTCTTTTGCTGAGTCAGGATCTTAGCACCGAACATTACCTAAAATTGCTCTGCTGCTGAACACACTAGGTACATCCTTAATCTAAAATTGATATCATACCACGTATCCCACTATTGGCAATAATGGCGTAATATCATCCCCACATACTGAGTAAGATGCACTTTCATATATTCCAATGGCATACCTTCTTCAGAGAGAACTCTGTGTAATTTGTTATATATGCACCTTAAAAGCAGTTGTTTCTCACATTTGTGCAGCTGCTAGCAAAACAGATGAGCGCGTACTGAAGGGCAGCCTGTCCAGCCAGCATGACCCAACTGCACACAACTGGACTCATGCGCAGAACTGAGGTGTCCATCAAGCAATTACCAAAATTCAGACTTCAGCTGGACTGGCAGGTCTGATAGCCACCCTAAGTCCCAGCACCCGTATTGCCCCTGGGTCGGCTGGGGGAGAGCACGAAGCAGAGCTGCTGTCCCATACACTGCTGCTTTCTTTGATGGCTTTGCTGTCGCTGCTGCCCAGCTGCTGGGTGAGGGACAGCCTGAGGCCCTGCAGCAACCAGGGAGGACCTGGAAGCAGAGAAACACTATCTGAGTGCAAACACTGCACAGAGTTAGTGACGACCGCACACAGAAGCAACCTTTTCCCATCATGTTCAGTAACCTCTTAAAAACACATTCATATCAGTTATTTTTGAGCATGAAAAATTACTGCTGGGGTTGGTAGGGAGATTTTTTTCCTGCTCGCAAGTGTTGCCGTGCGACTGAAGGAATGAAGGGGGGGGGGGCTTACTGTTTGTAGCCTTGAACACCATTTGTCTGAGGATAAAGAAGAGAAGATCTATGCTAGCGGATGGGAGGATTTGTTCTCCCCATTCATTTGAGAAAAGGACATCACAGGGGGAAAAAAAAAAGGAAAAATTAAAAAAAGAAGGAAGGACTAATTTGGATGTCAGAGCAGGGAGGGTGCAGACCTCAAAATTACTTCATACTGGTTGTCAGCCTTCCATATATACAATGGCAATAGTAATTATAAAAACAAATAATCAGACATTAAAGTTGACTTAATCCTTGCTTAAGTACTGGAGACATATAACTCTGAAAGTATGTACAATGTGATTATAAATAAAAGCTGTGGTCTGTCATTCAATTGAGCTATTTCGGAGTTTTAAGAGTAAAAGATGGCAACTTGGGAATTAACGGTACTGATGCTGTTGCAGTAACATCAGCCACCAAACTTCAAGTGGAGCCTGTGTTATATTTCAAGATTTTACATCCACCTACTAAGACTGATTACCTCCTCTTAGTCCCTGAATGGAGAGGGCACTTCAGGACATGTTTAAATGTATCTGTATCTAGGAAAGTACTTAAATGTGTACTCGCACAAAGGGGTATTTCTCTGAACTGGGGTCTCAGTTTCTCGGAGCTGACGCTACTGTAGCCTACCAAAATCTGGGCTTCCAGTACAAGTCTGGATGATGTGACTGGTGATTTATGAATACCAAACCTTCAAAAAAATTGTCACCTGGCCAGTTTTTTGATTATGTATTTACATACACAGACACAGAGAAGTACAGTAACAGACACTTTAAATTTGTGTGTAATAAATGAAAAAAAATATTCATTCTGAAACTAAGGGTCAAAACATTCCTTGGTTTTAAATAAAAGAGAGAACTCTACACAAAATCATCTCTGGGTGCTTTTATATTTTCCACACAAAGTGCATAGGATCAGCTAAACTCATATAGCCAAGATTTCCTTGGAAAACATTAAGGTCCTTATCCCACTTGAGACATCAAGTCATTACTACTAACCTCTTTCCCCACTGAAAAACTCCATTAGCTTTGAAAAGGATGATTGCTTTAAGGGAAAACAAAGTGCTCAGAGAAAGAAACCCTCCTGAAAATGAGAGCATTCTCTCCTTGCTGGCGGTGAATACAGACCAGTGTTGTACGCCCGTAAGTCTGCAAGCTAGAGGATGCTCCTGCAAAACCCCCAGCTCACTGGGAGGACTCAGACAACTATCTTCAGACAAGCTGCACACATGCCCTCTTTGCCAGGCCTAAAGTCTCAACAGCCACATATTATGTGGGAAAAGAAGTTATTTTCACACCTTTGTCCTGCCCCAGATGGGTCAGATAAGGAACTGTGCTCAGTGTAGTGAATTGGAGGGCTTTTTTGGAGACAGAAGCTGCAGATTCAGTGTGTAGTTGGGGAAAAGCAGGTGAATTGGATAGTAAGATGAGAGAGGAGCTGCAGAGGATCCCAATGCAGTAAAGATGGATTGTGCTCCAGATGTGGCATCAAGGTTATTAAAGTCCTCTTTATCAGACTGTGCAAACACATAGCTACATATAATTGTTTACAGCTCTGTCAAAGATACCTGAGGCTTAGGATCCTGCAAAACATGGAGCAAGAAAGGGTCTTTATTGACTGAACAAGCGGCGACCTGTTACTGAATGTGTTTGTTAGCACTTCCAACGTGATCGTGTGTCTTGAGCCATGATATGAAATAAAGGGCCCTTTCTGCTAAAGAAAACCCTTCTCTGTCCCAGAATTTGTAGTAACACTTTTTTCTATAGTTAGGATTCATTACATCTGGCTGTTTTTTTCCTAACCTTTCTGGCTCACCTAGTTGCAAGGCTACGTTCAGGGTACTTTTGGGTCCTGAAGGGGATCAAGTTTTCCTTTATATTTTGAAACAGGAATCAATGAAAGCTGATTATTTTTGGCGATTTTTCATGTCTTCAGTATATAGTCCCTTGCTTTGCTTTGTGGACTCGGTCTAGTTTTTTTTAGGTGCCACAATGCTATCAAAGTACAAATTACTGTACATGCTATTTGCTGACATTACAAGCTGCGATCTGGCATTGAAAGTAACTTAACTGAGCTGAGATAGTGGCACGTACTCTGTGACAGATTAGTGTACCAGCAAAAGGAAAAACTCTTATTTAGGTAACAGAGCAGGCTTTTGTCCATCGTATTACATGTTAATTCGGTGACCTGAAACTCTTGATGATTCCTTAGCAGCTAAGGAGAACTGCTAGCATCCTCCTGTTTTTACAGTGCTAACTTTTCCTTTCCAATCCCCTTCATCTTTTTTTCCTACCTCAATACTTTGCAACATGAAAAGGATGGAAGCAAAAGTTAACATGCTTTAGCAGTCCCCACAGACTGCTTAAACAAACACTGTGATTGCAATTTAGACAATCTGGAGTCCATTCAATATTAAATCCCCATCCCAGGCTACAACTGCCAAACAAATAAAGGATTCATGGAGTACTTTACACTGTCATTTACTACCGCAACCATTGTCACTTGACAATCCAGAGGCGGAGCCTGCGAGGTCTGATACTGCACCAGCTACATCTGTCAACACGAAGACAGAGAGCTCCGCTAAGCAAACAGGCTTGATCCTGCTTTACACAGTCTCCCTTTGTCTTGCCCCAGCTGAGCCTCTTCTAATCTTCTCAGGCTATCTTCAGCAGCACAAGCAAGAACTTCTGCTGGAACCAGGCAGACAAAAGATGCCTTTCTTCACCCCTGTGTACTGTTTAAATGTTTATGCCACTCCACCTCTGTCCCCCCACCTTTATCCCACGTTCCCACCCACCGCACAACTGGAATGAACACATTATATTATTTGCAACAGCAAATTATACCAGTATTTGTCATGTCAGAGGAGGGAAAAACCCCAAATCACCTGAAACGATATTATCAAAACAAAATCTTTGTAGGTTTGGAGTTGAAATGCACTACATATTTTACTCTCCCTCAGCTGCAATTTATTTCAGTTACTTATTCTGAAGTGGCTCCTAGATCAAGCTCCCATTGTGCTACTTCGTGTCAGGATGAGCTGGTTTGGTTGGAGAGCTCTCATTTGTCTTCTATAGAAAGCCACTGGCATTACAAATATTCACCACCTCCAAAAATTGAATCCACCTGGAGACATTTAGGTAAAAGTGATCAAGGCACAGTACTCTAGATGTCCAGGCTGGCAAATACTAGCATTAGAAGTCTTGCACCGAGTATCTTTTTTCCATAGCTAGCCATCTGAAATAAATAGTGCATAAGCAGTGTCACCAGGTAAACCCACAGGACACACTTCATCTCAAGGAAAACAAATGAATGCAAGATTTCCAGCTGTTTCGGCATCAGGAACTGCAATATTTATTCTGGAAGGAGCAAACAACAGATGTGGTTGGATAGCAAGAGTTCATCTGGTTTTCAACCACACTTGAAATAAAACTCAATTTGCCATTATCATGTCAAAAGCACTTGATAAATGTCAGGAATTTTGGGGAAATCCTAATGTGTAAACCTCAACTTCCAATTGCTTACCCAGGTTAGAAGGGGCCTCACAGGACAAAATCCTTTATCAACATCTGTTAAAGCAACTATTAGCAAAAAGTGGTTTCCTCAACTTGTGAAATTCGCATGAACTGCATCTGCGATTTTTCCCCCCCTCTTCGCTCAGCGATGAGACTCCTCAGTCCACCACCTTGAACTGCTCTTGCCAGGGATGCGCCCCTGCACAACCGCGGGCGAGACGGGTCCCAGAACTGCGTTGGCAGCATTTTGTGGTGATTGCTTTATAACAACTGGAGAGGGGTATTTTCATAAATAAAATGAGCATGAACACAACCCCACCTTCCGGCTGTGCCACCTCCAGCTGCCACTCCGCCTGCACCAGGGGACAAGCGGAGCCCACTGCCAGCACCACAGGTCGGAGGGCGGCACTTCCCCAGCCCAGCCCGCACAGCATGCTGCACAGCAAACTAATATTCACGGTGCCACTTTTAAACTAGAGCCTTCAGCTTATTTTGTTGCCACTTGCTTTGATGATTTCCTCTAAAAACACAATGGAAGAGAGTTAAAAGGGATGCATAACCCAAAGCTGCAGTTAGATGACTAACTATCCACCTGTACTCCACATCTTGGGGAATTAATGTTTTCTCCCCACATACACAATCACGCATTTTGTTAGTGATCAGACTGATGCAGTATATCAGACCTGACTGACAGAAAGATCTGTAGAGATACAAACCTGGGGGGGGAAGGAAAAAACTGCTTGGTGAAATCTGACGTAAATGGGCCTGTGCCAGGAGTGAATCTAGCTGGTTAAATATATATTAAAATCTGAATATCTCTTTCAATCTCTCATTCATCCCTCCGCAGAAAAGGAAGAAAGAAATTCCATTATCTCAATAGTATTTGCTGTCAGCAGCATTATTCTCTACTAGTAGGAGAGCCACACAGCTCTCCACTCCCTCACTATGAAGTATACCCCTAACTTTACGTCCAATTCTGTTTAGCTGCGTTTTGATTACTGTGTCTCTGCAGCGGCGACTGCTGCATTCTTTTTTTCTCCTCTTCCTGTGAATGTATATTGCTCCACACAAATGGATTTGATCCTTGATTGTAACCAAGCATCATTTCCTAACAAATAAATAATTCAGAATAACAATTTACCTCTGTTCCCCTCTTGTTGGCACTCTCACTTTTTAATCCTGTAAGCTTAAGGACATCAGAAATAACAAATTTTTCAGGCCGAGGTTACAATTCATATATATACTAAGGGCGCAAATTCCACATTCATTCTAAGTGTTTTGCCTTCCCTGCGCTTTGGTGTCCTGTCCCTCATTTGAGGTATTTGCCACACATTTTTAAAGGCCTGTGTCACGCATGTGGGTCTTGGCAGGTTATGAGTTATAACCAGCAGCCTGCGTGACCCTTGCAAACCCACTTCTACCTCCCATCCGATTTCTTTTCTTCTTGCTCTCCAAATACCATCTTGTCTGCCCCTGCTGAGATATCGCAGAAACGTTCTTCATCAACATACAGTGTCATCTAACACATGGAGCCTGCCAAGTTTTCATGTTGTTATATCAGGAAAATATCCCTCAGGGGCAAGGGGAGAGGAAGAGGTCATTTTTCATCTATGGAAGAGTGAGTAACCCTTTTCCTTTGGGACTAAGAGGGTCTTAATTTAACAAACCTTCTTCCCTGTCACACTGCTGCTGCTCACTTGCACACCACGACAGGCTAGGCAGCACGAGAGCTGGAGAATAAAACGTACTTGCAGGAAAGTAGCAGTTAAACTTGGCTTAGCATGCTGGAATTCAAAATAATTAAATGCAGAATGGGAGAGAAGCCAAAAGTATAGGAGTTTCCAGCGCAGAGGAGGGAAATTTGTCTGGTTTCCAGGTGCGATGAGCAATCCTCTGAAGGCTCTTGTCAGTTCAAAGAAGGAAGCCCAAAATGTGGGTTCTTAGGTGAACTTTAGTCAAACTGTATAAATCTTTCAAATTTTCAAAAAGATTCAGACCTGGGGATTGCTCAGAAACAGGCTTCTTCAGGGATGGAGTGCCTTTTTTTTTTTTTTTTTTTAAACACAAAAACTTATTTGGTATTTTCCATTGTGGGCAAATTGGCAATACCATGGTTAAGTTTTCCATGATAATCTAAACTTTTTTTTCCTTGGGGTACTAGCCCAAAAAGGGATTCAGTGGCTGAATGGATGTTCATTTTGGCTGTGGACATTTGCATTGGGACCAGTACTTTCTCTGCCTTAGGGCTTAGGCTCTCAGCTAAATGCAAGGTAAGCAAAGCTGCAATACAAAATAAACCTCTGGTGGCTTGATGAAAAGTGGCTGCTGGTTGGTTTCATTTTCAGAGGCATCTCTGATGACTCCATGGACAAATTAAGCCCAGTGGTATATAGGACATTTTACGTGAAATGGTGCCTGCCAGGTTTTTGAAACGAAACTGCTGAAAACTGTTATCCTGCCCACAGCCCAGACCCCCCAGAATTACACAGAATTAAATAATGGGTTTACACTAAGGTCCCACAATATGAACTCCTTATTAGCCTACTGAATGCAGACTCTATCCGAGACCAGAATGGGTTCATTTTCCAGCACTGGTATAGATGAAGAAAAAAGATGTTCCTCTCAATAAAGCTCTTTCCGAAACAGCAGAAATTTAATTAAAACTGTTAGTCCTGAAAACCTTCAGTCAGTCCGAGTCAAAAATTCTGCTTTTTTCAGCTCCAAACCAGTTCTGCATTTGCGGCAGTATCAACCTCTTATCTAAACCAAACCTCCAGCTTTACTCGGATTTGAAATTGTCCTCTTAGTTCATTTCTGTGACACAGCCTTGTTTGATTTAGAGACGTTAGGCAATAATATCCTGCGAATACTTGCCACCAGTGACCTGTCTATAATGACGATAAGATAGAGCATGCAGAACTCTGCAGCCACTGCTTTTTTTGCCTCCCCCTTCATCCAAGCTAGGCAGCAATCACCAGAGGTGGTAAACACTGTATTCCCTCAAACAGGGCTACAGAGCAATGTTTTTGCTTGGTTTTTCGTGTCCCACATACAGGAACTGAAATGCTCCAGCAATACTAAATGGGACCGAAAATTTCGTACAAAAAGCTGTAAATCTTTCAAGACTTTTTTTCCCCTTCCAATTTTGAATCATCTTTTACAGTCTCAGAGATGACACGGGGAGAAGAAAAAAAAAAAAAATCTCAGTTAGAGATGGCCTCCAGTTCCTCAGTAACAAACTGTGCTTTCTGCCTCTCTAATTACACCTGCACAGACCCCATGGGACACGGACTGGCCTTCCCGATCCTCTGAGTAGTGCAAATCATGTCTTGCTGAATATCGGATCGAGTCTCTGGGCATTAGTCTGTGGTTCCCCGGCCGTGTTTATACAGCAGGACCACTTCATTTTGATGCCTGCAGGTTTTCTCAGCCTGAGGAACTCTGACCAGTCAGTTAGTTAGAAAGAGTAAAAGAATACCATCCTCCACTCAAAGCATTTCTTCTTCTGCAAAGTACAGGGTAAAGGACAAAAAACCAGCATAAGCAGCACATGCACAAATCTTACATACATTACTCTGCCTCCTCCTGTAATTCCTCTCTGTTCGTGAAAACCCTTATCTTCTGGTAGGAGGAGCAAACTCATCTGACTCAATCCGTTTGCCAATGCTCCCTGAGCATCTTCACCCAAACCACTTAATCCTTGCAGGTTGTTTTTTTGGTTTGTTTTTTTTTTTTTAAGTTAGAAGTGCTTACAGCACGATAAAGATCGGTGGGGTGGCTAAAACAGCAAGAGAGCATGTTTTCCTTCTTTTTTTTCCCCAAAACCTCCTCTTACCCTTCTGGCAACTTTTTTAGATTATGCCAATCAGGAAGGAAAGCTAATAAGACAGTGAAAATACTCAAAGCCAGTTTTCTGGAGAGAATAACACAGCAATCAGGTTCAAGTTCTGTTGCACCTGCAGGCACATTTTCTTGAAGTGCAGCTTACTGAAAAGCTTGGCAGATTAGAGACCCTTGTTTTCCAGCTCAGCATCATCTGCCCCTAAAACGATTTCACCGACTCTACTCAGACTATTATCAAAATATCCAAACTGGGCTCTAGGTAGAGTGATAATACCCTCTGCTTTCATTCACATTTTGTTTGCTTTTTGCAGAACAAGCCATCATCCTACTTTGCCTTCATCACAGTAAACTCTACATGGGGAACGATTTTATGGGCAGCCTCACGCGCTTCCAATTCAGTTTAATTTCTCAGTGTAATAGTCCCCTCCACTCATGTATTTGAGAGACACAGATACACTTAACCCAAAGATTCATCCAAAATTTGAATCCCAGTCTTTGGACGGATTCTTATTGCTACTCCAAGCTGTACCCACCATGAGCAGCATAATGAAGAACCTCTTCCTTTTTTTTCAGCCACAGCAATGAAAGGAAAACAGCAGCAAATATCTCTTTACTTGCAGATACTCAACAGTTATTTCCACTGCATAAAAACAGAGAATGAAGCAGATGAAGGAGATGGAGTAATGGAGCACATCCTCCAAAGGTGTCGCAAGACAAGTACAGGGTGGGAAAGTGGCTGTTCACAATCCTCAGCCCTCTTCTCACAACAGAAAGCCTAAGTGATCTATATTATTTCTATACTGGATGCAATGAACAAGTATCGAATTATTAAAAAAAAACCCCACAAACCAAACCCACCTGAAATTTTCAGTCATATTCTAATGACAGAGGATCAGAAGATGTTGAGACCTTGCGAGATTCTGCTGTGTACTCCTTTGCAGAGGAATGACTGAAACTTTAAGATTTTCCATTCTGCCTAAAATTGCAACCTGTGCAGAAAGTGTTCTTCACCGTAGGATGGACTTTCTCACTTTGGGGGGAAAAAAGGAAAACGTATCCTTGTTTTCTTTTACATAAAGAATCTCCTTACCTCTTACTTACATTAAGTTAATCCCTTTGAAATACAGCTATTACAGATCAAGTGTTAAAACTAAACTATAAAAATTGGGAAAACAGTCCCAAATTAGATTCCTTGAGTACTGGTAACAGGAAAGAAATTATCATGTTCCTGGTACACAAAATACAATACGCATGCTTAATTCTCAGAAAGTCCCACCTTTTAAAAAATATTTAATAAAACATCAAAGGCTTCTATTACTTCAGAAATCCACACCAGATTCAAGCACTGATATGCAATTAAAAGAAAGAGCTAATTTCTGTAAGGAGGTGCTCTATTTTTAAAGACATCTTTATGTAAGCGATATTTTTTTTCTTCCAAATTCAAACCGTAACTGTGAGTTAAGTGAAGAGTAAAATCCCTAGCTTGGCTTCAAAATGGCAATTTTAAGTCTTAATGACCTTCACATAGCACTTTTGAACATCACATTAAAAAGATAAGCCTTTGAAAACTTTAAAATGTGGGTAAGTAGGAAATATTTGAATAAGTAATTACGAAGGCTAAAGAGAAGAATGATATATATCATCACTAGGCCATATTCAGAGAAATACATTTGATCTTGGAGAATCAGTTGTTCTTAAAAAGACCCATATTCGTATGAACGTGTGTTGCAGGTAACGAGCATATGCATATATATCATTCGTAAAACTCCTATAAGGATAATGCTCACAAAACAGTAGTGTTAAAGCCTCTGACTCAGCAAAGCGCTTTTGTTTCAGCATAATTAACCATATGAAGTCCCACGTAAGTCAACTGTCTCACTGAAGGAGTGCTCTTGAAAATAACTACACATATGCCATAAACAGATGTCAGTAGGGTCAAATCCAATTTTTTTTAATCAATATAAGTTTTAACATGCTAGCTCTCAGGATCGAGGACCTAGCTAATACAAAGTATTTTGGAAATAAGAAAATAGTTAGTTCTTCACTGCTTGAATATGAAGATCTGAGTATTTCAGAGCTGCCTGTGGAATTTTATATCTAAATTCCCATGTAATTTAAAAAAGGCTGGTGACTTCAAATTCCCTAGGTGGCTCTGGAAATTTCAGCCACAATTCCTAGAAAGTTAAAGTCAACGCCGCTACAGTATATTTTAAGGCACTGGGTGCAACTGTGATTTGTTAGACTTGCAAGTTGCAGCCTCCCTAAAATGAGATGTACATGTGTACTTGCATGATATCCTCATAAACTGGATTAAAAAACAGTCCCTGCTGAACAACATTACCATTCATAATTTAAGGGTGAAAAGGAAAGCAGAGATCCCTTTCTGTTGCAGTTCAAAGCAGAAACAAATATTTATTTCAGTCTGCAAGCTACTGTGCTGCCGCAACAGCACATAACAAAAAAGTATATCAAAAAATGTTCCACATTTCTCAGTTAGGGGCTCCCATGTATAGTTGGCTCATTTGGGGTTTCGGTAACAGTAGAACTTTAACAAGGTTAACTAAATAAGGTTTTAATCATGACCTCCAGGGACGTCTAAGCCACGCTACCTATCGGAGTTTCCTGTATGTGTTCCTTTTTTTTTTTTAAATTTCTGCAAACTTAAAACTGTTCTGAAAATAATGACTAGGTTAAAAAAAAGGAAAAAAAAAAAAGAAAAAAAAGGAGGAGGAGAAGGAAGAATGCTGTAGTTACGGTTAATCAATATCTTCCACATGGGAAACAGTGAGTTCCTAACAATATTTATTTTGGGATGCAAAATATACAAAAGCAATCTAAACTCCTGAAAGAAGGATAGTCTATTATCAGCTCATGCACTCAACCTTATGCCTAAAAATCATGTCATTTTCTACATCATAAAAAAAAGCCAAGCAGACAGGATTTCTCTAGTAACCTTAACAAGTTTTGAATATCTTTACAGCGTGGGCTTAAATCTCCTATACAAGGTCTGAGCTTTAAATAAAGTTTGGTTTGGTTTTGGTGGTAGAGATATAGCTGCTTTGAGAGAGAGGATTATAAAAGAAAAACGTTCCACTTAATTTTAAAATGTAATGGGTCAAATGTTTTTGATACAGCTCGTCTGACTTTATTTGGTGAACTGGGACACTGAATTTTTTTATTTCCTCGTATTTTTTAAATTATTGCCAAGAGCCAGACTCCCTTTACGCAGTGGGAGCTGTACCTATTTACACCAGCCAAGGAGTCTATCTAATAATATTTTTTAAGAGACATGAATGAGCTGCACATGAAAAAGAATGTGAAGTAGTGAATGTAAATTTTGCATGCAGGGACCCAGTTCCTCGATTTGAAGATGTAACAACAAAACTTCATTCACAATGCTGATAATTAATAATTACAGCGCAGCCTAACTTCCAGTCTACCTGTGCCAACACACCTCAACTTTGGGGCTGCAGAGGGTTTATGTCCAGACTGAACCCAAATTTTGCCGTTTGGTTAATAATTAGCATATTAATTCATTTTAACGTTTACAGCAAACAGCGGCATTGCTGAAAATCCTAATTATAGCATAAATAAAAATTGCAGCACAATAATTGTCCCCCTCTGAGCCAAGTCATTCATGGCTTCTCCTACATAATCTCATCGGGTTGTCCAGGCCTCCCCTCAGCCTCCTCTTCTAAATATCTGAGGATCATAGAGGTGAGGTCATTTCATCACTCCTTGGGAGGAAAGGGAAAAAAAAAAAGAAAAGGAAAGAAAAAAGGGGGGAAAAAAAGCAACGCGTCTGCTAAAATCTGACTTCATTTGATTTACTCTCCAAGACTGTTTTTTATTAAATATGTTTGACTGCTATCTCTAATTAAATGTAGAATTAATTTTGGCAAACTAACCACAGATGCAGTTTATGTTCAATTTTATCAGACAGATTTATTTATAAGCTGTCAACTTCTTGAAAGACTTCATTTTGGAGCAGTTTTAAATTGCTAACAGTAGCTGTAAATGGGGCTACTGTTCTCTGGAAGACTAAAGAAGAAGTATGCTATAAATGTCCATTCCATCTGCGAGGAATCATAAAACAATCACATTCCTTTATATTTTTTTTTCCTCCTCCCCCCCTCCTTCTTAGGACCTTTATTAAATTAGTTCAACTCAATTAAAAATAACTTCAAAAACATTTCAGGGCCCTTTGTTTCAGGGAATACTTGGAACTCTCTGCACGGAACGTCACCCTTTTAACTAATCCCTTTTGGGGAGCGGAGGAGAATAGTGGTATTGTGACTTCAGACAGTGCTTTCAAGGGTCTCTACTGTACCGAATTGAGGTCACCGCCAGACAATGCCCAACACCCAATAGCCATTCAGGCGTTCTTCACAACTCTATCAAACGTGTCTTTCTTTCTCGCGCGCGCTTTCTCTCGTGGCAAAGTCACAGGACAATGGAGAAAGCCTCCAGCACCATTTATGGTCACCATATTTGCACATGACAAAGTCTATTCTTCCTGGTTTGCCAATTCCGTGGTAAAAAAGAATGAACCCTGGATAGATTTTCCCACCATTACAGTTGTTCAAACTTAGCTCAGATTAAAAACAGAAAACTCTAAAAACAACAAAAAGCCTGTCTAAGAACAGTAAGTGCTGTTTGAGAGAGTAGCTACTCCAGTCCTTGCTATTTTGGTATATAGAAAGAAGCTGCAGAGATGAAGTGGAAGATTAAATATGCTACATTATAGCCTGCGTATGCATGGCTGAGCATACAGTTTAGTGCAAAATGGAAACGAAGGATAAAACAGAAGCTATTATTTTTCATCGTATCGTTTGCCATTAGCCGCGTTAGAAAACTCACTGTTTGAACAACAATGCAGAAGCTTGCATGCACAATTTGGTTTTGCTTGGAAAGGTTTAACTGCTTCAATTGCAAACAACAGCAGCAAATCAATTACTGTGCATTTGTGCTGGCTACTGCTGCTATTTCTGAAGATGTACCTCAGAAGTTTTACTCCTTCAACAGATGAGGATGAGAGAGAGACAGAGTGAGAACGTTGCACTAGATACGGCGAGCTTGCTGCCAGAAAGATTTTTATTTTAAATATGCGCTAGAGATACAGTATTCTTCACAACCTACAAAGATCTGAATGAAAATGTGCTGCTGTTTAAAAAGACTGTTTATAACCAGTACTTAACTTGACATTTGCACTGCCTCATGCACGCACCTCCAAAACACACACATCTTTTTTTAGTTAATCAGAAATCGTGAACCCCCCACACCCCCGCCTGACAACAGGGAGCACAGCAACCTAACCTGCAGACAGTCAAATGCCATTAAACTCATCGTTAGAGAATAATTTCAGAGTATTCACCCTATAATGAGATGACTTTTTTTCTTCATTTCTATTTCTGACCTTTGTGGCAAATTTTTCCCTCCCTTTTGCACCATGCTGTTTTCATGGCATTAAGCTGCTGCAGACTCCTGCCTTCCCTTCCCAAAAAACTGACCCCCAGCCTCATGAGACAAATCCCACTAGTGTTAGAAGCAGCTCCTGCACTGGAAAGCGCTTCGCTTCCCCCTCTCCGCCTCTCACACCGCTGGAAGGGAGACAGCCATGGCAAGCAAACCTGAAAGCTTTGCGGCAAGGCGTGCTCTAACACTGTATCTACCCATTCTCAAAAGGTCCCGCATGCACAGTCAGCCATACCTTCAATACATGATCACTCGGGACAGTGAAGAATTACAGAACAAGGGCTTCAACTAGATGGCTGGTTTGTGGGGTTTTTTTCCCCACCAGGATCAAATATACTTTAACTGAATTATGATACTGAGCCTCCCTGGAATAGTTATCTCAAGGAACTAGCATGATGCTAAGGACCAAATTCTGCTTTCACTCGCAAGGAAAATAAACAAGTACTTAAATCCCAACCCACTTTAGGAAATCCTGTAAGTTTGGCCTTAATTTTAAGAACCTTCCCCAGTATGAATGTTCATCTGAATCAGAGGCTAAACGTCTAATTCAGGCTGAAACCAGTGGTGTACTAATGTCTAGGAGAATCTCAAGATCCATCAGGAATAAGTTACTTAACTGGTAAACCTACATGAGATTTATGGATGAAAAGTTCTATAGAGTAATAAACCATATTGTTAATGTAAAAAAAAAAAACTATACCATATTCTATTTAAACAGCAAAATGTATGTGTTGGAGTACTGACTCATGGGTTCCAGACATGTGGAGAAGACAGCCAATTTTTTAATACCACTAAGTTACTTCCAAATTTGTTCCCCACATTTTGATTGTACACAGACCCAGAAATGAGTGAGTCAGTACCATTAGCGCATTCTTATTTGATAGAGTAAAACTTAACTATCTGATCGTACATGTGAGCATCATCTATAGGCTGATAGCCAAGGGTTTCTGCCTACAAATGGAAGCCTATGTCAAACTGCAGGAACAAATTAAAAGACCAGAAAAGGGACTTCTTGAAAGTTTGCTGGTCAACAGCATTTCTTCCTGTGTTCTGGCGGGGGGGGGGGATTAAGTAAGCACATTTAAAAAGAAAGACTTTCCAATGAAAGAATACAAGAATAAAAAAAACTACTTTGAAAACATGTGATAACACAGCATTTAACATGTAGGTACTGTATTGAACCTGCCTTTAAAATTGCTCAGCTAGGTAAACATATGCTTAGGTGTTTTCTTAATGTGCTTTACATGCAATTACTCACTTTTCATAACAAAAAATAAAACGATATTTCAATATCTTCAAGAGATGGACCATATACTCTTTGGAAGCTTCATTTCTGGAGCTTCTATATTAGGTCTTCTTTTAAGCCACATTAAGGGCTTTTGTTCGCTACCTAGTGGATGTTGACTTTGAAATCTCTCCTGAACCCCCAAAACACATGGCAAAACCATAATTACTTAGCCTTACTCTTTGTGATCTACACTTTTACTAAATCTAACATACTTATGGAAAAAGATCTGTTCAACTCCAGTAGGTTAATCTGGGTCCTAGAAGAAACTTATGCAGCTAATGCTCCATCTAGCAATCAAAAAACACAGGGACAAAGGAAGAAAAATGCAGAAATAGATGGAGCACAACTCTAAGCACCCTATAAATGGGCATTTTTTTCAGATGCTGATGTAAAATATCACAGAAGGAATCTGAAAATATTTACCAAAAATATGCAAGCAGTCCTTTTACGCTGAGCCCTGGCTCACAGCTCTATCTATCCCTGCTTGTCGCTAGCAATGATCGAGTGGAAGATAGGCTGACACCCCAGAGAAGAGGTGCTTATTTTCTTAGGCATTGCTGGTGGTGTGCATACTCAGCCCTGAAGATGACTGCAGTCTTCCAGGTGATGGCCTCCTAGTTATGGCCTGACAAGCTGAAATGCTTCATTATGGAAAAAGCCACTGTTGGGTGGGCTGAGGAAGTACCATTCTCAAAGAAACTGCTTAATCTACTAAATCTGATATTATTTATTTTTATAATCAAAAGTTAATGTGAACCACATTCATATTCAAATCACACATGTTTTAAAAAAGATGCAACAAATTAAAACCAATTACAAGTGAACTAAATAAAGTATACAGCCCCTCATCAAGACTGTAACTGTTTTTAGAACTCAGATTTAAATTCTCTTGTTTCAGACCCAACTCTTCTTTCCATTATACGACAGCGCTTAACAAGTGGGAGGAGGCAGGAGTGAGAAGTCCAGCTTTGCCTTCTGGTAGAAGATCTCCCTTTATCCTCAATTTTTGTCACCACCTGAAGTGCACATCGTTAAGTTAGCAACACAACCAGCTGCTTGAACGAACATCTGATGTGAGAACACAGGGTACTGATGATCTTTAGGCCAAAATTTATCATGCCTTTCCGTAGCTGCACATATGCAGGCTAATTAGAGCATTGCTGGAAAAATCCCTCCATCCTCTACAGCTCGTATCCTACAGGTATCTGAAGGACTGTGGGCGGGGTGCTTGTACAGTTATGCTTCTTTGAAAAGTCTGTGGCCAGGTGGCAGCAAGGAAGGTTGCTTCTCTGTCCTTCTTGCCCTGTCCTGGAGGCAAAAAGCACTCCCTTTCTAAGGGGACACTGCAGGGGGACAGGCAGAGGGGGCAAGAGAGAAGAGCCTGGGCCCATTATGCCTGTGCAGCATCTGTGGAGTCTCCATCAGAAGCAGCACCCTGGTAGAGCAAGGAGATGATGCTCAGCCAAGTCCCTTGGGTGATGGAAAGAGACTTTTCTTGGTGTCTCAGACTGGACTGTGGACACTTTGCTACAAGAGAAGGAGTCACAACATTGCTAGGCTTAAAGCAAGACTGAAGGGGAGAGCCTAAACCACAAGGAGCCATTAGGCAGGAGAGAGATATTCGTAAGTCAGGTTTTCTATACCATTTAACCTAATTCTTCTAAGTGTTGTTTATTTTTTTTCTTTAATACACACACACACAAGAAAGGTCTTTGTTTCTTTAAGAAAATGCTGGATGCAGAGTTTAAAAGCCTTTTCTGTCCCTTTTGGGAAGCTCACTAAAGTCAAGTCCTCCCCCAAACTCTAGCTGAGTCACAGTCCCATGAGAGGATGGATGCCAGGCAAGGCTGGGAGCTGCAATGAGAGGGCTGTGTGACAACATGGCTGCTCCCTCGTCACGGCAGCGACAACTTGTGTTCCAGCAAACAGAGCCAACGTGGGAGCACTACAGACTTTTAAGAGGCCACCAACAGAAGTGGGTGAACTCTGATGCTCTTCTACCAGGTGAAACATACAGGCACCTGGCTGATCTATGATAGCATTGGAGTGAGTGCTATTTAATATTTCAAGGTTGCTTGATGAAACCACTGTAGGCCAGTTGTTGGGTTTGCAATAGCAATCACTCCTAGGAAGGCAAAAGTGTGATGCACCGTTGAGAAAAGCAGCCTCAATAGGAGAACAGCCGATAATGCTTGAAAAATGTTGCCTGTTCCAGGGGTAGGAACATGTAGGGGAGGATAACAGGGACTGAACTATATTTCCTTTAAGTTGTTCATAATAATCTACTTAGAGACACCTTGGAAATCACTGAAATGGAGTCAATTTTTATTGCCCTTTTAAACTTGGATTAGACTCAAGAGTTACGCCTTTATTGTTATGGGATTCAGGCACCTATCTTTCTGACATGCCCTTTATGGAGAGAGGAAAAAAAAAGGCAAAATAACCCACTGTTTTGCTTAAAATACAGTCAGCAAAATCTAATAGGATATCAAGCACCAACAAGAAAGATAGATAGGCAGACAAATTGATTGACGGGTTTTTTTCAAACTGTCTACATCCATGATGTTTGTATAGTATGGAACACTGAGACACCTTTAAAATCACACATGCACAATACAGAGTGATACATGAAGAAAGTTATATTCTAAATTTAAAAAAATATGATGTTTTCTGAAGTGAGAAGATATTTATGAGTGGCAAAGTGCAAAATTAGAAGGACTTCTGGGTATGTAAGTCCACCAGCCAAGCCAGAACAACATGACTTGCAACCCTCCACAATTAGAATGTAATGAAACTTAGTTTAAACTGCTTTTACTCCACTAAGTTTCATTCCTTCGCAGTTGGGACGGGCTACCACACCCAGGCAGGGACCAACAATAACCTTCACTAGGCACTGACTTAGCCTGGCAACTTCCTGAGTTGCAGAAAATCATTTGTACCTGAGGACTTAAATATTTGTGTATACAAAAATGTATCCACACACCTGATGTCTTAGAGCCTATCTCAGGGAGAGCCAAGCTTTCAAAGATGCTTGATTTCAGTGCTCCCTTGCACTGAAATCATCAGAGCTCAACAAGGGCAGCAGGATCAGCCTCTAGTTAATATACACAACTTTATCAGTTCATTTTTTGAATCCTGAGGAGCTCTTTTTTTGCTGCTGGATAATCCAATGCAGTGCTCATTTCTGGTTTGATAGCATCCAAAGAACTTTTGGACTCACTTTTATGTTTCTGGAAAGCATCTATTATGGGAGACCTTATAAATATAAATTAATGTGATCCCCTGTAGAGAAAACACACAAGATCATGAGTCCCCTTAATAACACAAAGGGGATACCTGAACATAAGTATAAAGATATATTAGTGCTATGTTTTCTTTTTTATGAGAACAATTTAGTTTTCCCCTGTCCTTCCAGCCAGACTTGGCTTGTGTGATATTGAGAGAGAAGAACCATATACTTTCAGAATGGCTGACAGTCTGCTTTAGGCATTATATCTGAAAGCAAATCAGCAGCAGCAAGGAAATTGACATTTAGAGAGAGAATAAATTACAGGACATTGAAATATCTGTACTAGAGCTGTAAAAAGTAGCAAAAAAACAAAATAAAAAGATCACCTGATACTGGTGGGGGAGGCCAGAGAAGGGAAGAGGAAGATGAAAGGGAGAAGAAAGTCTTGTTTTATACACCATGCCTAGTCTGAAAAGACAAAATAATATACACGCAAAATGCTACAAAGGCTTCAAAATCTGGTGCTCCAAAGTTAGGACATGCAGAATTATAACTGCCTATACAACCGTTGTTTGGCCCCATCATGTAGATGAATTGCAATACAATAATTGCACGATCACAGATTATTTTTCCACAAGATCCCTGTACCATTGCACAGAACAAATCTTCTTGCGGAATGAATCAAGCATGGGTTGTCAGTGAGGATGCGGTTTTGGGGCTTTGATTCATTCGTTGCAGATTGTGAAGGTGTGTTGTGAGTGAGGCAAGGGATGGAAGGAAGGAAACAAAAGCTCACGTTAGCAGACAGACAGGTGGATCCTGCCACAGCCTACGTGAGGCCACCTGCCTAACTAAACTTTCCCAGGTATCCCTAAGTCTGTCTTCCTGATTTTCTGGGTGTGGGACTTAAAACCGATATGCAGAATGACTGAGCACTCACAGCTGCAACCTGAGTCATTCGATGCATTACTCTGAACATAGAAGTGCTAGATAAGGTTTACTATTGAAAAGGAATACATAAAACCAGATGATTTTTAGTATCTTAAATTGTCTTGGATTCACCATATTAGCAAAATTTCTGCTCCCTAGTTTCCCGTCTGTAAAATGGAGATGCTCTCCTTCCTCAGGTTCCCAACACACCTACTGTGAAGATAAATTAAAAGTTTGTGATCTACTTTGATATTCTCTTGAAGAGTGCCATACAAAAGACTATGAAAAAATAAATAATTCTGTCTTTAGAGCAAGAATGATATGTGATTGAATGGTAGGGATAGTGCTACACACTGTACAATAAGGAATAATGCAAGATTGAACAGTTGCTCATTAATTGACCATCTTCATTCTGTGTGGTCAATGAGGCTCTGTGTAGAAGAAAAATTATACATGATCATATAATTGTAGACTGTATCATACGTACAGACAGAAGAATCCCGAAATGAAATTACACAGACAACACAGTGTTGAGCAATCTAATTAGAGTGCTTGACTTTGCAAGCAATGTTATTTTAACAGAGCTTTTGTGCGCGTAATTTCCTACATTTTTCAAAAAGGCAAACAGAGAAAACAGCAGTTTCACCGTATTTATCATGCTGCCAATGACATATTCATCATCTGGCTTAGGACCTCCACCTCCATCTCCTGCACCTCCACTGTTCTGCTAGTGGCGGTAACCGAGAGCAAAAATAAACTCATACCTGTGTAGCTCTTACACAGTGAATCTTCCACCAAAGTTTCAGAGACATTTGATGCCAGCAAAAGGGGATCTATTCCAGGTTCCTGATAAAAGGTACTTGTTCTGCCCTTTTCCCTAAACCCTTCCTACTTTATATTTTCTCCATTCCTCTTTCAGCTCAGTCCTAGTCTTCTTGCCTATCAGTATTAACTCACAATCTTCACTATCCAAGACCAAATCTTTCCCATTACTTCCACACCTCCACCTCAGCATATCTCAGAAGCACATGAAGTAGACATATATGGGCACATACTCAAAGTCATGGCAAAGGCACATCCCTAACTCAGAGACCATCACTTGGGAAATTCTGTCTTTGCTTCATTGCTGTGGAGTATTAAGACTATTTGAATAAAAGCCTACCAGTTTATCTTTTTTTTTTTTAAAATGGGTGAACCAAGTATTTTCTCTCATATCATTCAATATAAGAACAGTAAACAAACAAGACTGAGAGTGTGAGGTCAGACCAAAAGGTCCATCTTGCCCAGCATCTTCTCTATGAGAGTGACCAAAGCAGATGTCTAGGGAACAGCAAATTTAAATAAATCAATAAATCTGCCTGAGGCAGATATTCTACACTTTACAGTCTTATAACAGGAAGTGTTTGACAACTTCAAAAATATTTTTCTTCTGTAGCACCCTATAAATCTTAGTTACATTCACAAAATTCCACTGGAGAGACCATAATTGCTGAGACCAGATAATAACATATAATAGGAGAAAACAGACAGTTCCTCAAGGAATATGAACAATAACACTTCTGGTACATCACCCACCCTTACAGACTGTCATTTTTTCTGCTTGTGCAAAAGATGCTCGTAAGAAGTTCACTTTTATCAAAACATATATTCTCCCTCCCCAAGATAACACAATCTTCCACCTCATCTTTCTACTCCCATACAATTCATGAAGACCTGGTTTTAAAGAAAAAGGCCTGTTCGTCAAAGAAAGAGGCCTTCTTGTGGTTTTGTATTATGTGTTCTTATGTTGAAGATGCAAACTCACCCACATTGGTGAAGTGTTATAATTGCAAACCTGAGCTTCTATCGCTGTTAGGTGATTCCCAAAGGCCCCAGGTTCTTGGTTAACCTAGAGTGATTTCTGACTGACCCTGGCCCGCCCAGCAAAGTAACATATTTTTCAACATTCACTTTGAACTACTGAATCTTCTTTATAATAAATCAAAATAAGCGATATAAGAAATGAGGGGGAAATGGAGCAAAAAGGAGGGAGGTGGTGGAGAAGGGGGAGAGAGAAACTATATATAAAATAAAAACAGAATGGTCAGAAGAAAAATAAAGCACCTGTAGTCTCAGCAGCACTGTGGACTCCTTCCCCAGCGGCTGCTCCCCCACAGCCGCTCACATAAAGCACCTGATCTTTGAGAGACGTGTCACGGCGGCGGCACGCCAGTGTTTGATACTGCACTTGCCAGCAGCGCCATGCTGTTCTGTGACTTCAAAGGAGAGATGGGTTAGAAACATCTGGAGAGAGAGGAGGAGAGGCTAAGCAGGGCAAAGAGCAGACATGGGAAAGACAAGTGAGTCTGCCAGTATCTCTTTCACTGGTGACTTGGTGTTTTATGAAGACTGTGGCCAAACTTACAAAGAAAAGGTGAGAAACATCCCATGGAAAAGCAGATTTATGCCTTTTTTTCCAGGTCTCGCCCAGGGGGCCTGCTGGTATAAAGTCCTGGGGTTTTGCTTTCCACAGGGTTCGAGCACTTAGGGTGTGGACGCCCTACCCGCAGCCGCAGTTCTTCCCCCATCACACCAAGGACTGCTGTGGGTCCAAATTAGAGGACAATTACAAGTATTAGCAGGTGAAGGTCAGCTCAAAAATCTGGGCTTCGTATCTACCAGAGGTTCCTGAGTTCTTCTCTGTGCATTGGGAAATGCTGGCCCTTATTTCAGGAAGCCAATACTGTCACCAGCATAACACTTAAGCATAACATGACTTCCTTATCAAATTGTATCTGTAAACATCGACCTGAGTGAGTGGCTGAGAGGCTCTGTTTTATAAGGTCTTATCCAAGCAAAGTCTCAATAGCAACTTGTGTTGAATTTTTTTTAGAGCAGGCAAAATGTAAGGCTCTTCTACCAGGATCTGAATGAAGGTCTCCAGGGACTCTAAGAGTTTTGAGTCTGTGGTCTGTGATGCACCTTATGAAAAAGGAAAAAAATTCATGTTGCATTTTATGAACCTGATGTTGATCACAGCGTCATTATTATTATTATGCTGGCTAACTGCAAACAATTAAACCAAAGGGAATGGACAGGGAGACAAACAGGAAATGAAGTGAGAGTAAAGATTATTCATTAAAAACAATAATGATGTCCTGGAGGAAACAGTAGACGAGTTATTAATCGGAGAATGCCTCCTCACTGTCTGAATCTAGGCTGGCAAAGTTTATTCTTTCCAGGACTGAACACAGGATCAAAGGGGATAGTAAAAGTCCACAGCCTTAACAGAGAGGGCAGTCGAGCAGATATTGGAAGGGGACAGAGGAAAATGCTACTCAGGGGCTCTCTGCTTCTCTCAGGCAAAAAGCAGGGATTCTAGGTCAACCAGGGTTTATCCCAGACCTTCCCTTTTTGTTTTAACATTTTTGTCTGCTTGCAGTTTACCTTTCTGTGCAAAAATAATGCTTTGCTTTTAAAAAGCTGTTCTGAGCCACTTTAAACAGAAACTGCAGTTGGAAACAGGAGGAATAGAGGAACATGTAAACATGACTGTTCCTTGTTTAAAAGAGGTACCTGGATGTACTGAAGAAAAACAAGTGCAGGTCTTTTTGTAAGACTGTGAAATAAGAAAACTTTCTCTCACAGATTTTCCAGGAGTCTATGCATACTTCTGTAGATTTATATGTACAATAACAACAATACTGAACAAATACAAATCCAGGCCTGACCTTTGTGGTTTTGTCCCATCCTTAAAAGCAAAGCCACACAAGACCTGAACAACTTCCAGTTTTGCCTGTACGAAACTTGAAGTTCGTAATGTGAAAGGAGGTCCCAGGGGTTCAGCCAGGCACCTGAACTGAGTCAGTCTTTTGAGGTCGGCTCTTCTCTGCCTCTCCCACGCTTTTGGTTGATATTTCAAAACTATCAGAGTCTGTGAGATACCATCTATCTAACAGTGGTTGTGGCCACCAACTTTATAATCTCTCCCCATTTTTCCTATGTAAGAGTCTTAAATGAAGTTTGTTCCAGACTATTAACCTATGACAGAAGACTGCAGAGATAAGATTTCACTGACATATAGAACAAAGAAAAAGAAAGGGTGTGAAAATTGCAATGACAAGGTTGCCTTAGTAGTTCGAGATGTATGAAATGAAATGAAATAAAACATCTGACAAACGTCTGGATAACACAGGTTGGGCACTAATCACTTTGGCTGAGTCAATCAGAACTGCATTTAATAGAAAGCACAAAAAAATTCATTTACAAACCCAACTCCTTAACTGTAATAACTAAAATTTATCCAATACTGTGCTGCTTTAAAGAATAAATTATATAAGCCCTGCTACAAAGACATATATTCTCAAATGACAAGATTTCTAAAACAGGCAAAATAAATATTCCATTACACTGAAACCACTTCAGATTCTATCTGTAAGAGGAAAAGCTATGGCATTGGGAAAGCTACCTACGTAACAGCTAAACTGATCAAATTAGTCTCATGGGTTAGACAGGATCAAGCCATATTTTGACTGTGTGCCAAAAATAATCTTTCATCTTTGGCTGGGCAAAAAGTTTTCATACATTCTGAAGTGAAGATGGTTTTAAGCTCAAAATGCCACAATTCTGCAGAAAAAGGAGGAGGACTGAAATCAGAGCCAGACTGAAGGGAGTTATTTTCATACTTGCTGTTGTTGAGCTGGAGCAAAACATCAAAAGCAAAACCAAGGAAAAAAATTTAAAGGCTTGCATACAAATATCATCCTCTGTGGAGAGTTTTTACTAAAGTGCCTGTGGTAATGCCTAGTTTGACACCAACTTGGCAAAAGTCTCAAGCTGTATTTCCTCTGCACAGTTCAACTTAATACAACCACACACACACAGAGAGCACAAACCCAACAAGGATGGTGCTTACATTTCCCCAAAATTTTTGTGCCCTAACTTCTGGCCCAGTGACTGACATCCTTCCTTTCTGCTGCACAGCAGACATAAGTTCAAAATTATCTAATTTGCTAGCTAGCATCTTTCAAGCCTAGCTGGAAACCCTCCTCAGGGGGACCTCCTCTGAGGAGCACGCACCAGGAGTGATGGGATGCTTCAGGGATTTGCAGTTCCCTCTAAGGGGCGCCAAGCTACCTGTACGCCCCTTGCATCCTCAGAGTTTCACTGCACTCAAACTTCTGCTCTACTTCATATTGTACATTCCAGGTTGTCGTACAGCAAATATACATAACCCCATGGAAAAGCATATGAAAGCGAAAACAACAAAGAAGCTGCAAAACGAACAGGGTAGGAGAAATACTACACTGTTTGTTTTTGCTAGAGTCCAGAACACAGTCTTTTGCTTGGGACAAAAGAAAAGAAAAAAACCCTAAATGAATGGGTCTTTTTTTCCATTGTTGTTTATGACCATAATTTAGCAATGCATTTACTAGCCACTGTAATCATCAAACAGGCCTTGACAATTAACAAAGAGACCATGAAAATGAAAGTAGTGAAATGGAAATGAATCACAGCTTCACCACAGCAGAAAACATCTTTCTGAAGACAGACAGACTAGAATGAACACTACTCCAAGTAAATTACATATTAATTAAACGAATTAGCAGTGTTACTATTGTCCCACTTGGCTACTCACATGCATTTTACAAAAGGACCCTTGCAGCTTTATGAGTTTCTGTCTTTTCACCACATACTTGTGTAATGCCTGCTTCCTAACTGGGATTCCTATTTCCAATAGCTATGGATGACAGTAAATCCCTCTATACATCCTGCAGCAAATCAACCTTACGCAGACAATCTCCAGCAGTTATTCTGAACAGTGTCCGTCCATCATGCCAACCTATCCTATTTCTGGCAGAGGATCTGTATAGTACTGCTTCCCTACTGACAAGGAACAGGATAATACTTTATGATAGACAAGGAGACTATGTTCCTCCTGCTCTGCTTTGTAGACTCCCTTTAGACCACAGAAGTGAGTTGGACTGACTACGCGTAGGTGCAGTATTTTCAAAGGCATGATGTAAAGTTGGGTTCCCAGTCCCACGCTCCAATGTAATTCTCAAAACTCCAAAGTGTCCAACAACTTCCCAGGAAGTCAGAGCACCAATTTGAACAGCTGTATATGGATTTGAGGACCTACTTGTCCAGCAATTAAAAAAAAAAAAATCCTCAGTTGGGAAAAGCAAAAGCACAACTCCCAATTTTCCTTCCTCCCTCTGAATAAGACCCCGCACACAACGTGGAGAGCCTCTAGAGCATCAGGGTACTGCGATGGATGTGCATCGTGTGCGTTGAAGGTGTGCCAGGAAACAAAGCTGGCTACGTCGGTGGTAAGATGGGGCAGGACCATGGGATCCAGGAGTCAGAACACTGGATGCAGCTGGTCTGTTGACCCTGTATGGTCTGCTGGCCATACTGATACATGGCAAATCATCTCAAAACAGACCTGCAGCTGTGGGTGAGCACAAGGCAGGAGCTGATTACAGACCCAATGCCCAGTGCATGACAAAACCTGGGGGTAGAGTTTTAGCTCTATGTGCTTTCGTTAGAAATTCGTATTATATGGGGCAAGAGTTATATAAAACCAAATTCAATTTCAAGTTTTTAAAATGTGCATTGTGTTCACAAGAACCTTCTGCTTAAATACACAGTCACATCTATATTAACTACAGAGTGGCAAACAACCTTCTGATATCTGCCAGTAAGACCCCTTGCATCATTGCTAAGGTGCCAAACAGATTCTTTGTGGTCTTTGACTATGGGAGTGTATTATATTAAAGAATCTGACTTCAGGACCTTTGCACGTGACAAAAATCAGATGCTTAACAGGAATGACCTTAAAGAAAATGTAAGAAAACCTGGGGCCCTTGTATCAGCTGCAGCCCTATTTCCTTGGCATGTTGTCAACAACTTGTCAACAACAAAGGAAATATCAAACCAGTATTTGGAGGCAAAGGAAATAAATACAACCAAATATGTAACTTAGGATAAATTTTCAAGCATTGTGGCTTCGCAGTTGACAATTCTCAAAGGGAAATTGGCCTCCTGATGTTGAGGAAATGGGTGGTCCAATTACTAATCTGCTCACATAATTTTCATTCCAAAATACTGTTAAAATCACTGTCATAATGGAGCAAACATCTAGCATCAAACAACTTCCAATAAAACCCCATAAGCACGCAGATGCTCTCCCTAGAAGAGGCGTGAGAAGCCTTGCCCTTTCAGCTACATATCCTGCAAAAAAGGCTTACTGTGGATGAGCTCAAATTAAGGCAGAACGTACTGACCTACTGAGCATTTAGTCCTAGCTTAAGCTGGGTCTTATGTTCTGCACTTTATTACAGCACTTCTCTCTGTGGTTGTGTTCTTGGCATAAATGAAGTCACAAATCACCATTGTTTAAAATTATTAAAGGTCTTTCTGCATCAGTATTATTATTAGCATTTTGGTTTAAATGAATAGTCTGCCATTTTTCAGCTACAGTCAAATAAATGAGACTCCAAATTCCACTGGGAAAGGAAACCCCACACTGTCTCCCTTGAATAGAAGGCCAACATGCATTTTTGGCTGCGCCTGTCAGTTTTCCCTGACTTGATACAGAAAATTCAAATGCCTACAGACAAATTAAAGTGGGAGCATAATGCATTAAAAGATTACTTGTGGGATGTTGACATTCAGATATGAACTTCACACCTTCACTTTATCCTCACGATGCAGCAAAATACAGTCCTACGTCCTAAAACTCAGTAAACTCCGGGGAAGCTCACTAGGGCTTGTACTGTGCAGCTCAACACTGCTATGTAATTTCTGCCTATTTCATATGAAGGAAATCTGTGTGTAGAGAAGCATTTGTTTTAAACACTTACTGAGGCCACACTGCTGGTGTATTTTAAAAAGGACTGCATCTGTTTGTAGGTAACAGAACAGTGGCTAGGTGGATTGTGATAGGGTCAGTCGGTCTTTTATTCTTCAACCTCAATTCTCAGTTGAGGTTGACGATAGCAGAAAAAAAATTTCCATCTTTCCTTCCAGGAACAACAAAATATTTAGCAGTATTTTAGATGGTTTTGTCTTCCTCTTAGACAACAAACACCCAGAACTGCCAGAGAAAGAGCATTTACATGACGGACAAAGTGATCTGAACTTCACGGACCAACTGACCAATTCTGTGTTTCTGTTTTACATTTCAATAGACAAAATGCTAAGGGAAGAAGCTATGTGCACTATATACAAAGCAATTCATGACCCCAAATGTAAATCTTGCTTCATCAGATAACTTGGCTCTACGGTTAAAGTAATTATTTTTTTGAGTGTTGTGAATGTGTTAGAATGATGTATTTCGTATGTATAAATTATCTCCTGCCTTGTAAGGTTATCATGAAAATGAGATCTTGCTCCAACTCAAGCAAGCCCAGAGATAAAGGAGACAACAACAACAAAGAATATCAGCCCTTCCATCTCCCTGTATAAACAGTTTGAATAGCCTCCTGCATTTCAAGGGTTCTTGTCACTGATGATCTTTAGGATCTTGTAGCCGAACTCTACACTTCAGCAATGAGGACATCCAGTGGCAATCACCAGTTAACTTATGTGATGCAAGCGCTTTCTGCAAGTCTGAATTTGATATCTGAGACTATTTTTGTTTTACTTACACCTACATGGGATGAATAATATCCCTTTTCTTGTTTGGTGACTGTTTTTCTCGAGCTAAATTGCCTATTGACTCTAGCCTGAAGCTAAGCAAAAAGGGCAGATAATACAGCAGAAGACATTAAATAATGTATTTTTTGCCTATCATTAGCATGAATACCATGTGCAATTTCAGTCCCTAAAGGAAAGCCATAACAATCTCTGACTTCAGCATACAGCAATTGCCGATGAAGACTGACTGCTCTAGCAGCAGCTCTTCTTTATAAAATATTTTATGCATTAAAACACCTGGACAAAGCACAATTATTTTCTACAACAGGTGAACGGCAATTCTACTGCTGTTTTATAAAAGAGGAAACTAAGGCAGAAAGCTGACGCTGCTTTGCGAGTCGAGGGCTGAAGTGGCATTAAAAGGCAGGAGACTTTCTTCCTGAGTCAAATCCATCCCAGCCACAACTGCCTTGTTTGTTTAGCAAGGATTGTGTTGTACCAAAATGGTGCAAGGTGAGGGGAGGTTAGAATGATGCATGCCTGCGTTTCGTAATCATACGCTTTTCTGGATACCCCGAGCAAATCCCTGCTTAGCGCTGTTGCTAGGATTGTTTTTAGCAGAGGAAAGTCAGAAGTTTCCCATCACAGGCAGGAGCATTCGTTCCTCTGTACGCGCCTCGCTAATAGAGAGGAGAGAGTTTAGTCACTCTGAAGCAGCCACTGCTTGAAACAGTCCCCAAAGGGAGCCTCTGAAAAGAGTTACTGCTTCTTTAACCTAACCGGAGGCAAGACCTTGATAGGAACACGAAGGACAGAGCTGCGACTGCTGAGGGAAGAAAAGAATTGAAAACAATTAGCGTGTTGATGTCAGCTTAAAGAGGGTCACCGAGAGATCAGCTTTCCCTGCATCTGTTCTTTAATTAAAAAGAGAAAGGTGGCAGTGTCCACTACTCATCACTATGGTAACATTTAAATGCCACGCAGCTGGAACTGGCTGCCAGCTCACTGTGGAGCCGGATCAGCTGAGAGCAGAGCAGGTACGGGTCCACCAAAGGGCGGGTGAGGCCCCTCGGCAGCTGCTCCGAGACCCGAGAGGACTTCTCAGCCGGTGCGAAGTGTTGAGCGTGTCTGTATGGGCGTGTGTTATGTACCCCGCATCACTTTGGCTGGCGGACAGCGAGGGGAGCCTTCCCTGGATGAAAGACCAGAAATGTCACGTCGGCAGAGGGGAGGATGAGGGGAGGCGAGAGCGAGGAGGGGTTTCGGCAGGTTTCCGCTGTGGTTGTGTGCCAGTCACCCTCTGCTGACTGCTGCCTTTGATCATCACTAGTACACTAATGCTGCCCCTACAATGGTTGCTTGTCATCTTCATTACTGATTTAAGTTGCTACAAAAATATTTGCCAAAACTATTGTTTGGTTTGTTCTAATAATAGTTATTATATTATTCCTTCAATTAATTACAGACAACTGCGCTCCCTGCTTTTTCTACTTCCTCTTGAAGTACTTCTTGCATTATCAGCACTGACAAGAGTTTTGTCCAGAGAGATGTAGGTCTTTTTTTTTCCCCCTTCTGGTTTCAGTAATTATTTGTGTGATGGCTTGCATCTTCTTCAAACTGCAGTACTAAAATAACAACACGCAAATGATACCAGACCAAAATAATATAATATCAGTGCAATTAGAGTAAAAAAGTCTAATACATTTTGCAAATTATCATATAGTCCTGCAGCTGAGACCCCATCATATATTTTACCTTAGAATTAAAAATGTCTAGGTATTTAATTCTTTGAAAACTATTTCTGAACATCATTTCTTCTCTCAGCTTGAGACCTGTCTGTATCAGAATCAACTACGCTGCATGTATGTATCCAAAAGTTTCTGAAGCCCTCACCATTTAGAGTCTGGGGACTCAAGAAATAGGAAATAAGATTCACTGTATGCCAACCTAGCAAAGATCCTTCCATTCTTGTATTTTCACACACAGTTTCAACACCTTGCCTTTTAAATATGACAATACATCAACAAGATTATGGGGATGTATATTATCCTATATTATTATGTGAACAAAGCACAAATGATATTCCCTTCAAAAAAGAACCTGTTAAAAGCCCTATTACACCAGGAGCAGAATCATGAACAATTGAGTTAATGACTATGCAAAATATAAGAGACATTTTCAGTTAGGCAATGAAAAGTCCTATTAACATAGATGTTTTTAATGAGCTATTTTAACTTGTACCTGGCCTCCCTCAGCTTAGATCTCTCTTAGATCTCCTGGTCATTTATCTCTGGTGCTCTAAGAAGCTCTTGGATCTAATCCTTGATGAGTTCACATTTCTTGACTGTGGCTATTATAACACATCTAGCCACCAAAATAAATCATTAAACTTTTAGTCTGCATGTGTCACATTACGTTTGAAACATCTAACCTTCCAAACAAATAAAGGTGCATCAGAAGTTGAAACATGATATAGTCTAACATTTATTTTTACCTAAAGGGCTGCACTAGCTATAAACTATTGGTGCTTTTCTGACTATGCACATGTAGGTCCATTAATAACACTAAGCTAAGCAATCTGATAATTGTAATCCATTGGCAACGACTTAGCAAAGAATCTCGATGGAGTTAGATACACAGTCCCACTGAAAGAGATAGCTCTTACGCTTCAGGTTCCTTCAAGACTCGTAGCCATTGCTTATGGAAATAGGAGAAAGCATAGGGAAAATATACAACACAACTTCTATTTGAACAAATTAGATCATACTCAAGCTAAAAGAAAGAACAAAAGAGAGAGAGAATCTAGCTCCATTGACATCAACTGGAAAAAGGTCATGGTTTTTAGCAAGACTAGGAGTCTAGTATTTCCACTGAGAAATTATCTAGAGCATGGTAAATGGAAATCCAGTGACTCTCCCAGTAGCTCTGGCATTATGTATCGGTAGGGTTGACCTTCCTTATAACATAATCCCCTGTCCCTATGGCCATCCAGCTGCTGGGGCAGTATGATCTGCGAAATTGATGGAAAAAAGAAAAGTTCATACCTCAGCTTTTGGCAGTTTGATGTCCCCACAAATACTACTTGAAACGACTGAGCAGGCAACTACAGGATGATCATGAAAGAGCTTTGTTATCAGGAGGACACCAATGAAGTCTCATACCTATTCACACATTCCTATGTTTTTACAGTTCCTTTCCTGTCAAGCCCCCAAAACTGCAAATCATTAATACTTCCCTGTCTATAAACTGGTAAATTAAAAAGACTTTGAATACACATGTGCACTCTAAACCACTGACACCTACATAAAATTATAACACAGGAACGACTGGACCAGACCAGACCACAGATCTGCTCAGTTCAGCTCTGTCTTCTGCCTTACACAGTGGCACAAGAAGATGGTAAGGGGAGAATATAAAAATAGGGCCATCACAGGGCAGCATTTCCTCAGTATATTCTCCTACCCTCCAGCAACTTGCTGGTGGTTATGTTGGTGACCTTGATGGATTTTTCTTCCATGAATTTGTCTAACCTCTTTTTTGACCCATGCCAGTGCTTGGTGCCCATGACATCTCACAGTTTAAGTGACAGTTTAAGTACACGTTGCAAGTAAAAGCAGTTCCAACTCTGTGATGTGCTGGATCCTTTTGCTGTCACCTAGTTCTGTACTAGAAGAAAGCGTGAACAAGCATTTCCTATTCACTTTTGCTGGAGCCACTCACAATTTTAGAGACTGCTATCAGTTCTCTCCTGCAGGCTTAAGGATCTCAATCTACTCTTCCTCATGTGGAAGTCACTTTGTACAGTTGATTTGAGTTGCCATCCTTTTTTACATCTTTTCTACTTTGGAGATGGGGGGAGGAGAGAGAACAACCAGAAAGGAACACAGTCTTCCATATGTGGTTGAACCATGGATACAATACTAATGACATAATAATAATAATAATATAAATACACTGGCATAATACTGTTCTCTGTTCCTTTCCTAATAACTCCTAGCATACTACTTGTTTTATTCATTGGTACTAAGCATTGAGCTGACACTCTTTAGTGGTAAGCTAGTTTATAGTTCACCACTTTGTACACAAAATTAGAATTATTTTTTCCTGCATATGCATTACTTCACAATTTATACACACGGATTTTTACCTGCCATTAATTTTACTGACCAGTCACTCACTAATGTGAGATCCTTCTCTGCAATCTGTTTTGGTTTCAACTCTTTGAATAACCTATTAGCAGCTGCAACCTTTTTTTCAATTTTCCTTTCTCAGATCATTTACGATATGTCGAGCAACAGATATCCTAGCAGCACAGACATCCTATGAGACTACACCACTGGCTTCCTTACACTGTCAAAACTGTCTGTTTAATCCTGCCCTTTGTTTCCTACCCTTTAGCCAATTATTTATCCATAGAGACTCTTCCTCCTTATCTCATGACAGCTAAATTTTTCCAGGAGCCTTTGGCGAGGGACCTGTTGAATGCCTTTTCAAATCAAAGTACATAACAGCAGGATCTCTCCTTGACTCCTCTACAGAACTGCAGTAATCTGTGAAACACAACTTCTGTTAACAGAAACCACATTAACTCTTCTGCAATATAACATATTTATCTTTGTGTTTACTAACTCTATTCTTTGCTGTTGTTTCCTCCAAATGGTCTGTTATGGTGTCTATTTTCCATTTGAATTTCTTTAGAGCTCGTTGATGAATACTGTCTGGTCCTGGCAATTTGATACTCCACATTGCGTTGATTTATTCTGTCCTTTCCTACTGACACTGGAAGTTAAGTCAGATCCCGTAACACATCCCCCACCCCTCATTTTCCCAGTAAAGAAGGGTTCTGGCAGACAACATCCAGAATATTTTCTGTCAGCAGTACAAGCAGATTTGTGTTCATATGATCATCCTGTATAGTCTCATCTGGTGCATCCCACGCACACTTAGATAAACAGACAAGACCCTCCCCAATACAGACAAAACCAAATCTGGGTGCTCAAAATCTAAGCCTAGACATAAAATTCAAATCTGAAAATTACTCCTGTCTTTTGCACAAGCCAAGCACGCTGTATGCAACATACCGGCACTGGTTGGAAAAGCTTAAAACCCCGCAGGTTTTGTCATGCAGATCCCAGCTCAGTACTTTGCACCAGCTCTATTTCACAAAGTTCCTCTGTTTTCAACAGAGCACCTACTGCAAAATAACACTGAGCAGACTGTATATTAAAAAGCCATCCCACGCATATTTATAACTAATTTATTCTTCATTTCTTCTGTGTTGAATAACTAAATTACAACAGTGGCTCAGTAACTCCTTTTAGTTTAGGAAAGGGCAGCAGCTTCATTTGAGTAATATTTTAGCCCAATTAGTCCATTAGTCTCCAGTGGAGACCAGAGGAGAATGGAAACCAGTGAAATAAGAGTCCTGCAGGATTCCTTTTAAGTAACAGACCTCTGACTCATCTGATATCATCTGGCAGCCCTCATGATCCCCTCAAATATATTTTGTATTTTCCAAGTGTTCCACAGAGACACTAAGCAGGCATTTGTGAGGAAGAGGCAATGTATTAACATAGGCCGTTGTGGATAAACCCGCCTTATAAAAGTGTTTCAAACTATTCACGTGTTGAAGGAGCTTCAAAGTATCCAAGGATTTTGACTCCTACTCTTTCCCAAACCCTACAGAGTGTGGGTTAGTCTCAAAATAGCACCTTGTCTTTCCACAAGGATGTTGCCTGAGTGGACTTGCTGTGTGTGGTTGTCCAACTCCGGTTTTGAGATATGTTTAATGAAAAAGTGGCCAAAATAAAATACACATTTTCCTATCTGAAAAACAAAACGATTTTAAAACCTGTTTTAGACTCTTTGTCTTGTAATACATAAGTGGCAGCTATGAGGTAGTACAAATACAGATATGAAGACTCAAGATGAAGAATCTGAAGGAAAGTTAGTGCCTAGTTTCAATCAATTACCCCTTCAATGAACAGAGAGAGCGCCTCCAAGAAAATGGGCATCTAAGATAGGTAAGAAAAACTGTTCACTTCACGTACGCATCTGTATCTATTCACAATAAAACAAGTTTAAATGATTAGCTTAGCTCAGGCACCTAAAAAAGAAGTTGCTGGATCAATGAGAGATGAATGGCACTTGACAAGTGACAACTGACATGTAGGTAGCACCCTGAAACGTCTCCTCATTTCTGTCACCTTACAGCACCATAAACACAAGACCAATAATATTTTCTGTTCCTACAGGACAGAATTCGAAGTCCCTGGAAGCTGAGGAAAAGAGGCATATCATTCTCAGCAAGACTGCCTTGTAGCATTTTCATCAACCACAAACACTTTATGGAAAAAATTTCTGCAGCCCAAGTCATCTACTCTTAGAAAGCAACCTTAAGCCAGCATGTGCATACATGTGTAAATATGCACCCTCACCCATGGCTGCAAGTTTAATACTCCAGCATTACCCTTTATTCTTTTATCACTTCTAAAAGAAAGTTGCCTCTGTATGCATCAGACTGCCAGCCACACCTACATCGCTACCAGCGCTGAATTAGTGAATTCAAGGCTTGCTCGAATATGTATGCTACTTCAGCACAGTGACTGAAGACATGCCTTAGCACACGGTTGTTCTCCGTTTTTGTGTTTCTGTTCAAGTTAGATGTGCAGAGCTTAAATGAGTAGTCACTGGCAAAGGACTGCATTTCACAATAGGAATGAATTTTCAATTGGTCTCATGTTTCATATATATAATTTAATACTATGGCATGTCTTTTCATCTGAACAAATGCAAAGTCTTTTGCAAATATATACAGCACAGATACAACCACTGAAATAAAACTCTCAGCTAGTATAAGGAAAAAGAACTGTTAGCCTCCCAAATAAAAATCATCATTGTTAAAATAAAATATCAAGCAGTCTGGTGTCAATGCATGAAAGACGGGACGCTGATCTTATAACTCTCATCCAGAAGAAACGCTAGTTGTAAGCTGCATGATACTCAATTTATCTGTCTCATAGGGATGAAAGGCTAAGCCTATTCTGCTGGGATTTGAGTCTGAGATTTTCATGGAGAGTTTATTTACGACTCCCAAATAGCATTTTCACTACATTTTTTGTAATTCTTTTTCTTACGTTGTTGTTTGGCATTGCAAGCAATGAGATAAAGAGCAACTCTACAAGCAAAATCATTGTTACAACTTCTTTTTAGGTATTCACAAGCCTGAACTGCCTGTGAAGTTTCTTCCCCAGATTCCTGACTTTACATGACAGCATGAGAGGAAGAAAAAACTCAGCCTTCAACTCCCATTGGGCTAACAGCCACTAAAAACACTAATCTAGCTCTAGTCATCAGCCAGTGAGTGCAGGGGCTCCACACCTAAAGCTACTCTACACAACAGAATTGCTGCTCATTTTACTGACAGATACATGTGTAGAAAGGACAGCTTCAATTTGAATTTCTTTTAAGAACTTGACCCAAATCTCACTGAAGTTGAAAAAGCTACGCCTGCCTCCGCCACTTGTATTGGCATAGAGAACCTGTTGTTTTACCATCTTTAAAATGATAAAATTTTATCCTTCTATGTCACTGCTTATCCTAAAGAAATGCAAAGCACTTTGCAGCACTTTACATAATGATGTATAAGTTGTCATTTCACCAACATGCTGAGAGGATACTGCTCTTTACCAGAGTGCTGATATATAAGCCAGGAAGAAAGAGGGAACCTTTTATTGTAGACAGCACAATTAAGATATGCAGATTACAGTCTGGAAATTAAGATAGAATGCTAAAATTAGTAACTGGTACCACAAAAGCTGTAATGACCACAAGTAGGATCACAAAGAGAATCTACTGTTCAATTGTATACAACTTATATTATTTAAGAATAACCTTCTCATTTGCTTAGTGACATATGCCAGTAAGTACAAACTACAAAAAAACTTTTTTTTCCAGTATTCTTTGTGGAGTTGTGGAAAGCTATCATAATATTTTTTCCTTATTACAAAACACTCTTTAATATGTTAATTTATTTTTATAATTTTTTATTCCATAAAGGAGCTTTATCTTTCAGGAAAACATAGATGGCTGCCTGCACGACATGAATATTGGGCATTATGTACTTTCAGCTCATCTGAAAGCCTCTCAAGAATGAAACCTCACGTCTATTTTGGTAACATCCTTTGGCCACTAGCTGGTCAGTATTTCAGGGGATGCGGGTGTGGGGCTCCTAGCTCCTTCCAAGTATATCTCCTGATTTATGGCAATAGCTAACTGGACAAGACAATAGCAACACACTCTGATGAAGTTGTACATACATAACTTACATTATCTCCCCTTGCACACACAGAATGGAAGTAAATAAAAGGAAGATAGATTGGCCGAAAAATGACGTTTCTTACAGACATAAAAGCCATGAATGTATTTCACGTAAGCTTCTGTATTTCCATGGAGGTATCCAGTACACTTGATAAGAACACCGAAATGAAACCTGACCCCACAGGAACATGTGAGTCCTCATGGGCAAGCAGAGATAATGACCCAACCTGCGCATTAGGTTGGCATGAGATGCAGAAGAATACACTGGGTAAAAGAGGTGAGCAGGCATATGCACATGCACATTAAGGCACACGAATCCGTATATCAATAAGGTTTTTAAAATCAGATTAATTTCTACACAATTAACAAGGCTGTTGAAAGATCTGCTTTACAGCTGCTGCCAGGAGATGATGACAACTAAGGAAATGAAAATCAAAGGAGGAAACAATTACAACAATACTCGCTGAAACTATTTAGAATTCTTTTAATAAGTCAGAGAAACAAGTAATTGAAAGAATGTATTTTATTGCTGATTAAGATAATACTTAATTTAGGTCTTATTTTTAAAAAGACATCAAATTAACAAATCAGTTCTTTCATTCGAGTGCAAGTGAGAGCTCAGTGCATTCTCCTCATGATATCCCATGGCCCAGAGATTCAGAGGGCGGACGCTGGGAGTGAGCAAAGATGAGAAGGAGGTAGGATACATTCAGGGAGAAGGGCCAGCTGAAAAGAGTAAAGTGCCAAAATACAATTATATATAAAATATTAACTCTTATTCATTTAAATCTAGCAGCACAAGAGTAAGCATGCCTTGCTTTTCTACACATTAAGTCATACTAACTTTCTCCTGTTCTGCAACCATTGTAAAAATGGTAATGCCAAACATTTTTAAGCCCAACATCTAAACCTATGCAACAAGGGAAGTTTTTTAAAATAAAATGTTATATATGTTTTATGAGCGGAAACATTGCCAACATCTTCTTTAAACAACACAAAAAATCCATATATCCTTTTCCTTTAAGTTTTTAATGCCATCGTGTCATATCTCTAGATATTACAATTGAGAGATAAGGAAATGTAAAACAGTTAGAAAAATAAGTTAGCTGTGACTACTATTTCTTTGAAATGAAGTGGGGTAACCCAGCTAGTTGCCAGATTACAAGAACAACAGGGGCCACTGCAAATTTTCTCTTAAATTTCAGATTTTGCCCCAGTATCTTTTTACTTTTTCTGAAGGATAAACTAAACTAAAAGCTGAAATGTAAACAGGATATGACAAGACTTTCAGTTTTGATAAAGAAAGGTAGGATTAATAAAAAAAGATGAGTATGGGCTTTTAAACAGTATGTTATAACCTGATAGTGTTTTGAAAAATGCAGACATATAAAAGTTAATCACAAAAACACTGGCAAACTTGCCTTTGAAGGGCAAGGCAGCAAAAAATTACAGAACATCAGAGCTCGGAGGGAAAGGTAGAAAGAATTGTAAAAGGGTTAAAATGACTAAGATTAAGAAAGTGCATGACAACCATTCTCAAAGACCTGATCTGCGCTAACAAAACCATATCCTATGCTTTTGATGAGACACTCACAAATGATTTAGCAAGAGGTGCTTTTGAATTATACCAGTGCTTTTTGGCAATAAAATGTCTTTTTTCGAGTTTTCATTTGTATCTGCCCTAAGCTGAAAACATCTTTGCTAGAAAATAAGATAGGAAATAAGCAAAACCAGGTTGAAGGTATTTTTAAAGCAAAATTTCCCTAAAAAGGAATTTATTGCAAATGTTAGCAAAAATTGATTAAAATAAATTTAAGAATTCAGGAAATACTAAATCTAAACAATCAAATATAATGCAAAAGAGGCTCCAGATTTTAAGCTATTTAAATCAAGACAGCAAGGCATGGATTTCAATAGAGCTATGAAGCTTATAAAGGACAAAGTTCTACCTTTACCTTCTGCTAAAATTCAGTGAGTTCACTGCTTTTTTGTGTGTGTTTTAAAATAGCTGCTTTGGAGTATAAAAATGACTGTCTTAAGCTGCATGTTAATTAAAGTTCAGTCTGTCTTTGACATATACACTTCAGTCAGTTTACAATTAATTGCTCTGAGGTCTGTTCTCCAGTGTCAGCTAGCTGGCTTACTCCAAAGCCTAAGGTCCCATCGTGCTCTGTAAAATGGCATGATCCACAAAAGTCACTTTGCACCCTATAAGAGTGCAAAATTTACCCTCCTCGGGGAGAACAGAGTGATGATTTTGCTGGCTGTCGCCAGCAAAAAAAAATATATTTTTTCAAGAGTAGGGAACTTCTGCATGGTGGGGAGGAAGAGTGGGGAATCTTGCCGGGTCTTTAACAACAAAAACCAATGGCAGCCCCACTGCAGTCCTAATTCACGTCAGCGCCAAATGGCCATGATTTCAAAGGAAAGCAGCATGTTCTCCTTTCTACATTTTATGTCAACAACACCAAATCCCTAATCCAAAACTCTGTGGCATTAACAGCAAAGCTCCCATTTCTCTTGGCCACCCTGAATCTGGCCCCAAGCTGTTACTAAGTAGATGTCGTCTTCAAGAAGTATCTTTTGCCTGGAAGAAATACACATCTGAGTAATATTCCGGTCCCACCTCTGAAACCAAATGCTCACATACAGCAAAGTCTTTCAGTTTTCCCTCTGCCAGGTACCCAAGAAAGAGGCAGGTATGTGATACGCTAATACCTACCCTGTGGCATGTACCCAGAGAGGAAAATGTCTTTTAAGTAAATAAAAATGTTGCTGCATCCCACTCACTTTCTGGTGATACCCTGAATCCTTCCCCTCTATTTCATAAGACTGTTAAGTCTGACATTCCGTTTCAAGTTGAAAACAACTCGAATCAAATGAATAGGGACTGGCTCCCACTGAAGACAGTGGAAAGACTTCACTGGACTTAACAAGGAATTCAATTAAAAGAGGATACAGGATGCTCACAGTGAGTGAATAACTACGTAAGACAGACAGACAAGCATAACCTGACCATAAACCTAAACCAGTACCCTTTGAAGAAATTACCTAGTTGGGGTAAAGAAAATCCAGGAATGAAATCATCCCCAACACCTCAAAATGTCAAAGCACTGGCAAGACACAAACACTGCATTCAAGGGCAAGAAAGTCTAAAATTAATAAACCATTATACAAATGTTTGTGTGTGGTGGTTCTCCACCTGCCAGCACCACCAGGCTGGCAGCTCCCTGCACCACAGCACCAGTGCAGCCCCAACAGCACGCCAGCTCCTCGAGCCTGAATACAATGCTTGGTTTTGCACAGCTGTGCAGCTCCAGCGTATCATTTGTGATGTGCTGAGTTACTGGCCGGGCTGCTGCCCATGGGGACCACCACAGCTCCCGCTGCACATCTGCCCAGCATGGGGAGGTTGGCCAGAGATCTGGGTGCGCAGGGAGCACCCGCTCCCCACGAGGGGCCACCTGCTGTGCCCCAGCCCAAAATGTCCTTTAGCTGGCGCAGGACACAGCTGGAGCACAGGAAGTATAATATACATGTATGTATACACACACCAATTCGGATAAATGGCACAGCGACCACCACGTGACAACCTTCTCCATTTCCCCAGGCGCTTTTGCCCCGGTTTAGCTGAAGACAGGTCTTTATCAACTTAAGATAAATCTGCACCGAGCAGTTTTGGAGGCCCCAAAGCAAGGAGCTGTGTTTGATTCAGGCTTGCTGATTTCAAACCGGTTTTGATCACTTCATGCAGTTTTCTGCCATCAACAAGGCCCACCCCGCCACAGAGCACAGCTAGATGCGTATTGGTGTGCTACCACCAGGCCTAACAAAGAAATCGTGAAAGCTCCTGCTCATTACACTGCAAGAAATGTTGCCCCAGGAAAGAAACCGTGAGCCATGGAAGATGTCGGTATACACCAATGCTTTTGTTGGGTCAAGACAATCAAGTAAAATAATTAGCAGCAAGATACTGGATCTTCCAGCTCTTGCGAAGCAGTGCGGTTCTGCACGTCGCGCTCCCCAGAGAGGCTGCAACTGTCAGGCACAAAGAAATCAGGAGCCAAGGAAAAAAAAAAAAAAGAATGTGGAGGATTTCTTTCAAAAATTTCGTACCAGATAATTGTTTTATTAATTGTGAAATGAGAAGACATATTAAGCACCGCGTGGCCCGGGAGTGAGAAATTCAAGAGTATCTTCCGTATTTAGGTAGATAAAGAGGAGATGACTACGGTGTGAAATCAGGAGGAATAAGAAACTGGCTTCCCCTTTTAAGAGCAGCATCAATTAAACCCAGGGGAGGCGGGTGCAGTTTACTAGTTAATTAGTCCAGGGATGTGGTCCTTTCATGTGTAATTCAGAACAGGAACACCTGGTGTGCGGCACTTCAAAGCACGGGGGAGGAAAAAAGCCAAACAATGCAGGATAGGTCACAAAAGAAAGCAACAGCACAAGAACAAAAACTGTTTATATCTGACCTTCACCCTGCTGTAAATAAAGCAAGACGGTAGGGCCTCCTCCTCCCCGCCCGGGGAGAACAAACAGCTCTGGGCGCACTGGGGGAGTCGCAAAAAGAAGAGACGGAGAGGGGGAAGAGAGAGACATGGTGGTAACTAATTGTTTTACAACCTAATTAAAAGGAAAACAGACAGCAAGATATAGATAGGGCTATAATGATTTTAATCACGTTCTGATATGAAGAACCAAAAAAGACAGAGAAGGGAAACGCGATCCGGGCAGCGCTGGGAGGCTGGCGGAAATGCTACCTATTGGCAAGGAAAAGCAGGGCAGGTTTGGTGCACAGAAATCCTAACTGGGCCTGAATTTCAAGGTTTGTGACTGGATAAAAATTCGGGTCAAGTTACAAAGCTTCAGACTAGGAAGGAGCCAGGATGGTGCTTGGTCCCATGCATAAACAGATGAGAATATACAGACCTGCTCCTCCAAACCCAAACTGAATTTTAGCAGCATGCTCAAAAGTTTCTCCATCCCTTCCTGTAACTGCTATTGCACAGCAAAGCTCCTCTGCAGCATGCCTGAATCGTGCCGAAACTGGAAGCAGATGCACCATGATAAAACTTTTACAGTGCTTTACCTCATCAAACACAATACAACTCATTAAACCTCGCACACCAAAGAAGTAGGTGTTATTTCTGTTTTACAGAAGGAAAACTGAGAGATTAATTTAGCAGCCATAAGCCACAGAACGATCAGTAGCAATGATCAGCCGTCTACTCAACTTCTTCAGCGAGTTTGCTGCTCAGTCAGCAAAACCCACCAGAAGATGGCCAGATCTTGCAATATGAATAATATTTTATTGGATGTCATCAGTACAGGAAAGTCTCTGAAGGGGATCACTCCAGAAGAGCACGAGCATGCATTTGGCAATGTAAGAATCTCAGATAAATCTGGCAACTTCAAAAAAAAAAAAAAAAAAAAAAAAAATCCCAGTTTCTGAATGTATATTTGAACCACATCTCTTTATTTTATTGGTGATTATTTTATTCACTCATCACTAAGCTTGATCTAGCACAGTAAAGAAAGATGCTGTTATTTTCAAACACTGGACTGCAGTTTAAGAAACATGATTTATTCCTTAATCTGCTGCTATCTTTCTGTGAGTCCTGGAGTAATTAAGCTCTGAGTCTCATTTTGCCATCCGTAAAAGAGAGAAGTGGTGCGGAGAAACTGGGTTTGTGGAAAATGCCCCACAGAAGGGAGGCATTATTACAGATAAAAGCTCACTTATGTTTAAATAGCAATTTCTATGTTTCATGAACTATGGAAAGTTATGAAGCCCCCACATCTCATTCTAAACCACCGTCTGTTCCCCAAATAATTTAAACAAATTAGGAGAAGAAATGCCACAACCAGGACCATTTTGCAAAAGTTGCACTTGTGAGATATGGTTCTGGATAGCACAACAAATAACATTTGAAAACCCTCTGGACATAACGCACCGAACAGCACCGTGTTAATATCAGGAACAGCATAAATGCCCTGTGTGGCCGATAATTTGGGAAACTATGGGAATAAAAGAAAAATAATCCCTCCTCTTCTCCCCTCTTTTCCTTAAGAAACAACACAAAACAGTTTTTTCTTTTTCATAAGTAGAAAATGGGTATATTGGGCAACATGCATGAAAATACATTTCAAAATGGGCTTGGTGACAGTTGGGAATTAAATAAACAAATAAATAAAATTAAGCACATTTGGTGATTTGCCTTTGCTTACTTCTCTATCATTTATACCCAGGCTGGGGATTACAAATGTGGGAGTATTTTGTAGAATGAACTTTGCAGAACGGCCTGAAGACCTCTCAAAGTGTTCCTCTTCATCCATGCTCAGATGGGAAGGGCAAGCTCCCCTATTTTAAGAAAAATGTATGTTATTTAATGAGCAGTGACCTCTCCAGAAGCTGTATTTGTCTTAATGAAACAAGGCCGTCATTCAAGCTGCCACCTAACAGGAGTTCAGTGCTGAAAGATGTTTTGGGGTATTTTGGGGCTGGTTTTTTGTTTATTTTTTGTGGGTTTCTTTTGTTGTTTTGGGAAGGGAAGGGGATTGAAAAGAAATATCCAGCACAAGTCTCATGAGAGTAGTGGTAATAAGGTGAGATCTAAGCTGACCAAGCTTTTATTAGGTGAAGCCTTTTGACAAAAATCATGATGCTCTGAGGTAGATTTCTCCATAATACTTCTATACATAACTTACGTGCACTGCAAGATCAAAACCAGCACAAAATGTACCCCCCTGAATTGGATGCCCATGAGACACACCCCTCATTCACCAATTCTTGGACATGACTAGCATCACCTACGCATGCTAGTCAACAGGATGGCACAGCAAATGCTCCCTGGGATACCAACGCCTCTCAGCAAACAAGGGCATGGCCCAACCATCCTCCTTAGGCACCTCAGGCAGCACAGCCAGCACAATCGTCAGCCAAAGGGAATTCACAGACCTCGACCCCAGCCTCCTCATTCACAGCAAAAATGTGGAAAGACTACTAGAAAAAGGGCTGAGCTGCCACAGCAGTGCAGTGCGACTGCACACCTATTTTCAGACATGACTGGCTGGAGGACTCACTAACCAGTCATTTCATCTCATTGATAAAAACTGTAAATCTGGTCGCCAGGGTGTTTTGTTATGTACATCCTTAATGTGGATGCATTTATAGACTTATAATGGGAATGGGTAAGAGTAGGTGGAAAGCAGTTGGTTGACTCCAAGCTAAATGTCATCAAAGTGTTTTTGCAATTGCATAGCTCACAGATATCCTTGGCTAGTCCGCGTGAACCAAGGGAAGTCATTGTTAAATACTTAGGACTGCTAAACAACCTAAGCCCCACAGTCGTAGCCCAACATTTAATTCCAAAGAGGAGTAAGAGGGGAAGGAGAAAATAAAAGACAAGGGCAGTGAAAACTGAAGGAGACACTCACAGGTCACGTGATATTACTGAGACTCGAGTTCTCACCAACTTGGGACCTCTCTAGGTGATTCTAGGTTAGGTAAGAAGTCAACCAGCTACAGAAATGTATGCATATATATACTGGATATATTCTACTTAGCCAATATATAAATATATCCAGCTGTTAAGGTAGAATTGCAGCATTTATTTGCCCTTTTTTTTTTTTTAATGATTTTCTGTTTCCAATTTGTAATTGCAAGACTGCTCTTAAGTCTTGCTAAATAAGCCCAGGCTTTGCCTTACCATTAAATTTGTCTCCTGTTGTGGTTCAAAATGAACTGGAAGAAAACTGACAATCTCTCAGTACTCTTGTCTTCCTGAACACAGCAGCTCAGTACGGCGTGAGAAGAACATGTTCTCAGGAAGAAAGAGGTCTGAGCAGCGTTTCCTTAAAAGCAGCAAAGAGTGAATAAAAGGGCTCAGAGTGCCAGATGACAGCAGTTAGGAGAGGTTTCTCCAGAGCAGGAATAAACTGTAGCCTTTCCTGGAAGGAAAGAAAAATGAAGACCTGAAGGCATACCTGAAGAGTTGCATGTGCTTTTGCCAAGGAGTAATTCTCATAAAAAGTTAGATTTTTTGGAGGTTATTTATTATGCTGGTGAAAGACACACTCTCTCTTCGTGCAATGCTTGACTTGCTGCAACTGGAAATAAAACCTTCACTGGTTTGAAAAAAAGAAGAAAAAAGAGAGGGGACATCTTCACAGGGAAGATTCAGCTTTTTCTGTTCTCTCTGGTCCCTCAAGACAGGTTCCATCTGAATTCTACATTTCTGTAACTCCCTGGGGAGTTAAAAGGTAGAGAAATAAGCAATTTCGAGTACGATTCACCTGGGCTGCTTTAGCATCTAACATTGATTAGATGAACTTGCAAACTGCCTGTTCTCCCCATTGATTAACACAGAGTCCCAACAACCATCTCAGAGTAGAAGTTCACACTGTTGAGTTTGGAAGAAAGGCACCATGAGTCCATGCCAGGTGATAACCAGGGTGTGCTGCTGAGGCTGTTCTCCCAGGCTCACAGGTAAGCCTGGCAGGGAGCGGAGCAGCTCCCTAGGGAGGCACCCTGTGCCCTTGCTGCACGAGCTGGGAAGCATTTGCTTCACTGCTGTCATGGTTTAACCCCAGCCAGCAACTAAGCACCACATCCCTAACTTTAAGGTTTGTTGATGAGCCCACTATGCAGGTCTAAGTGAAATAAGTGATACCCCAAGAGTTTAGGATCTCTGGGCATGAATCGCTCCCAATGAAATTTGATTTACACTAGTGCCTCTTACAAGCATACTACCTTGTACAAGAACTCCCTGGACCCACTCATCCATACACTACCCCAAAGCCCCAGACCCCCTAAAGACATTTGCTGGGATAAAACCAGCAGCATTTTCCACTGTTCCCCAGCAGTTTCTAGGTCCCAGCTAAGCCCCACTGTGCTGCAGTGGCTGTTAGCATCCTCCCACAGAGCTGCTGGTGTCTTACCAGGCCAAGGTGTCCACTAGACACAAAGGGACTCCTGAGACCTTAGAAGTTGAGTTATTCTTTGGTTCAAGGTAAATGCCTACAAAAACCAAGCAGTTGTGAACTCACAGACTTTTGCACTACTTACCTAACTTCAGCAATAACCCAGATTGCAACCAGGACATAAATCAAAGCTAGCACGCTACATTTTTGAGAAATAAATATTTCTAAACTGTGGTATCTTCATATGCCAAGTACCCGCATCAACAAAACCTCTTCAGTGTCTTACAGGAAAGAGTAGCACCTTCTAAACCATTAGCACCCTTCTAGCTAGTGCAACTATGATAAGTCACTGGGAATAAAAGCACAGTGCTGTTTTATTTGTGGCACTTCTATTTCCTTTAACGTGTGCCTGATAAAATGTTTTCTAAGCACTGCCTTTAGAACGTGTTTATCCCAAAGGGACCATTCCAGGAGGACAAAAAATGCAGCACCCACTACTGCCAGGTTTGCCTTCAAAGCCATGAATACACACTTCATTCACCTGAATAAATTTCCTTTTTATCTAATACATCCAGTGATGCTTCAGGCTTGTGCTTGATGAACATGTCCTACCTTTCAGCAGAAACTCTGAAACAGAAGTTAAGTTAGCTAAGAACAAAGTTACCCTCATGAAAATATTTGTCATGAAAGCTCGCGTTTCAACAAGAGGTGTGTTTTATTTTTAAATATTCTCACTGTAAAAGACCACTAACTTTTTGGGGAGACAGTCCCTAGAGGTTGAGAGGTGCTAAGTGCCTTCAACTGTCATTTATTTTGGTGAGAAAGAGGATACACTTGAACAGGATAGCTCTACTTGTGAGCAGCTAAAATAAACGCTTTTCCTCCACCTGTATCTTCATTAAAGAGGAAAAAAAATGTGAGGCCAAAGAATACAAAGAATGTTACCTCACTTTCAGCTTTAACCATTTGCAAAGTAATGGAAAGAGCCCCTTCCTCAGCCTCAGGCAGAACAAAATAATTCCCACTCCATCTCCTGACACTGGGTCCACTGCTGCATGTGTGTCCCTGGCTAGGCAGCAGATTACACTCCCCACTCCTTTAAAGAGCACCCTGATAATATGCAAGGCTAAAATGTCAGAAGCTATTAGAAACTCTCAGACACACAATATATCTCCATCCCCACGTTTTCCCCTTACACTGTGCAACAACAGACAACAGGCATGCAAACTGCTCAGCTGCAACTGTTCCAAGTCGAATAATTACAACTTGTCAGAAAGAATTAATTTTCCCATTTCTCATAAAGATGTGTAAAAATTACCATGTTATTATACACTGACACTCTCTGGAGGCAGACACAAAATTTAATTTTGAATTCTTTCCGCATATTAAATTAAATCCATAAATAAGAGTTTAGGCATTCACTCGGAAGCATATGTTCATTGGGAGCGAAAGCCAACACGAGCCTGGCTGTAATGGTTGTTGTAATGTTTTAATAGCTCGCTTCTTCTAAGCACCAATAAATTTACATGATCATAACAGTCGTGGGCATACAAGAAGCCCATTACTGTCTGGGCACAGGCAGCAGCGTTAACAGGATGGAAAAATGGAAAGGGGGGGGGAAGAACCCTTAAATAAAATTAGGCAACTGCACTTGTCAGCTGCTCCATGATTGAATTTTTAATATTGTGGTCAATTGGTCAAAACAAATAATGGGATAAAATATTTTAATGTATTTAAAACCTGCTTCTGTGGTTAACAGAGTTTATCTATCTCTTTCTATATACAGCTTCAGACTTGTCAGGCTGCGTTTCCATTCTGTGAGTGCATAGACAGGAGGAAGGCTCATCCTGGTGTCCTCTCCCCCAGCTCCCGCTGGCCAGTGGCACAGCACCCCAGACCCTGCCGCGGGGGGCTGCAAAGGGCCTGGGCATGGCCACGCTGCTCCCCAGCACCGAGCCGCACAGCCGCAAACCACTTTTGGCTGATGCCAGTGGATGTTGAAATAAAACACACAGGTAGGGCGGATGGCAGTTGGTCCCACACCCTTCGGGACGCTGGGCAGAGCCCAGCAGCCCGGAGGACGAGTGAAGAAGCAAGCCATGGCTCACCATCTCCTTTCATCTCACCAAGACAATCCCAGTGTAACCCCACCGATTGACCCTGGACTTCACTGCAGGCTGGACCCGTACAAAACTGAACTACGTACTTGCTCCCTCAGCCAAGACTGCCTTGGAGTTACACAAGCAGAGGCGAGCAGGGTATCTCCCCAATGCTCCCTCCTTTTTATATTTCTAATAATTTATCATTTAGATACATTCCTAAGTGAAGTTGAGTTTCCCAACAGGGAATTTAAATGTAATATAAAGGTTAGGTGTAAAGATGGGCTCCTGGAACTAGTTTTTAAATATGGGCAATGAAAGATAACAGCTAACCTTATGCTCTGCTCAGATTAAACTACCACACACTGTCTCTACCTTTCTTACACGTACAGTCAGATGGTTCTTTGAAACCTTAATTACTTTTTAAAAAAAATCCCAGTTATCTCCAAACCTCTGCTCACCACCACCAAAACTGGGAATATATGTATGCATTTTGTGTGTGTGTGTGTGTACAGTATGTATATGTGCACAGCCGCACACCACCAGTGACGCACAGTGCAGGGTGGAAGGCAATCCAGCTCCTCAAAAAACCTGTGTGTATTACAAGTCTTCACAGTATTTTCTTTCCTACCAGGATAGACAATACATACAGAAGTCAGTATTAGTGCTACAATCATGTATTTGTTCAAAAGAAGTTTATGAGGTAAGTAGTACCCAGATCCTTACACACAGCAAAACATACAGCCATGGATAGCCAAGCACTTACCAACTGAAATCATACAACATTTTGAAAACAGCACTGAAAACCCATCTCCCACTGAAGTCAACAGAAGACTCTCAGTGGCTGTTGTGAGAGTTGGACAGGTTCCTAAATTCTCAATTATCTGCCTGATACTTCACTGATTTCCAGACCTCCAGCCCAGAGCATTCAGGTCTGTGCGACTCAGGGATGAGCCAGCCCTGAACTGCGGCATCAGACTTGGCTGCCACGGCCGCAGCGGGGAGGCAACGCGAGCACCAGCACTCGTGCCTGGATCAGGCAAGAAGAGGCCAGCAGCCAGCAAAATGCAGGCATCCTTCTTCAGTAATATCACTCAGACTTTCACTTCTCAGAGAGAGTGAATCCAGCTGAGGTCAACTGTAAGCAAAAAAAATACTGCATTTTGAAATCTGCTGCGTGATTTACAGCATGCAACACAAATTGGGGTTGGTGGTCTAACTTCCAGGAGATACCACCATAAATACTCTCTCAAGCAGACTGCTACAGGTGATGCTCACACTATCAATGACTGTGTGCTGCCTGGCTTGCGGATGGTCCCAGTGCTCAAATTTGCCAGAATTTCACTGCACCAAGTTGAGTCTTTAATAATCAAAGATAATGGGATAGAGCAAATGAAAGCCCAGCAGCAGTAATGCTGTTTCAGTAAGGTTTAAAAAGTTCACCAGCAAGCAGTGATAGCTTTGTACAGACTCCTCAGTTAGAGGTAGGCGTGATTCAGAAAAGGAGTATGACAATAAAATTTAAAAATAGCTCTTTGAAGCTGAGAAAATTTGGGGGTTTTTTGTGTTGCATTTTGACATTGTATTTTCAGTGCATTGGGCAGGAGACTGAATTCTGAAACCAAAACTTTGCAGGAGATTTCAAGAAAGTGTCTTTTGGTGGTGTGGCAGTGCTAGTTACAAAAAAACCGAGGCACTGATTTTTCACTTTTCATTGACTAATCTCTTTCTTACTCAGAGATGCAGTGATTGAAATCCTTGTCACCAACTGTGTAGCAGCTTCTCTGAAATGAATTTGCAACCTCAGTCTAGATCCTAGTGGACAAAAAAACCCACCCCACAACCCAAAACCCCCTAAAGCACTTGGTATTAATTGGCCATCCTTGCTGGTGGTCTCAGGACAGAGGCCATGGGCATGAAAAATGAACAAGCTCCTGACCTTCTTCTGATCCTCTCCATGAGGGCTGAGACAATGACTGGGCTATGCACTGCCATTTCCTATTTAATTAAACAGCTAAATGGAAGATTTCCTCTGTGGCTAAATGGGAGGTTTCTTTTTCCAGTGCTGCTCTCAGTCTACTAACTCTTGCAGTCACTTAAGTTGACTGTAACATTTAAAGGAAATAATTCCCCCCTTCGGTTTTCCTAGCACAAAGGAAAGAATACTGCACCAGTACTGCAGCTCAATTTATGTAGAGAGAGATTTGTACATATGTCTTTCGATTTGCATCATTCTTTTCTTTTTAAAGGGACAACCCATGTCATTATTCTCTTTAAAATATATGATACGTTTACCTCTAATCCCACTGTAGAGTGAACTTCTTAAACGTGAGAAAAAGTTGCTTCCATGTAAGATGTACAAACTTCAGCTACCTGATGGTGATGATATATGCACATTATAGAATACATATATGTGGAAAACAGCCTTGATGTGACAGCCGAGTCCTGAGGCATCGTAGTAGTCGCTCTGCGTTTGAAAGACAGCTTCTCTACCAAACCACTCAAACAGTAAAATGAACACAATATACTCTCCAGCTAGAACTATGCCCTTAAGCTTCAGTTGGAAGAGGAAAAGAAAACTTCTCATTGAAGTCTATTTTAATTAGGACTGCAGAGAACCAGTTTGAATGAAAGCCTGCCTTTTTTTCTTTTTTTTTTCCTCTTTTTTTTCTTTTTGAAACCCAAGCTAGAGTTTAAAAAATTCCTGGGTAGGGGTGAAAACCAAGTGAAAAGCTGAAGTAAACTTGCATTTGAAGGTCCTTTAGCTGAAGAAATTCCCCATAAAAACTTGGATTTAGGGATGACAAAGAAAGGATGGGTTCTTATATTCAGTCTGCTTCTCCCATATGATCTGCAGACTGGCTCTGTCATAAAAGCTAGAAAACACTAAACAAGTTATACAGCATTTGCTTAACTGACAAAATATTCACTGATTATTACTGCCATTAGCCTGTTCTTTTTGATTTCCCTATGTATTTGTTTCTCAGCATTTTGGATGTTTAGTATCCTGACATGATGAGTCTCCAAAGCTTTGTCAGATGCTATCTTTCTAGATTAAATACATACAGAAGGATATGCTTTATGTTTGCCTGTGACAAGTGCCTTGTTTAACAATGGACTTCCAGGAAGGTCACAGAACCTGTGCCCACCTGTGCATGCGATAACAGCTCTGTGGTACCTGACTGTCCCCACTCATGCTAGATTTAATAATTATGAAAAGTTTGAATCACAGCACAAATAGCTGGAAAGCAGACGTTGTGTACATCGCTTGCACCCACCTGCCAGCATTCGTGGTTGTCTGGAATACTCTCAAACGTTTCAAGTGAGGGGGCTTTTCCCATTTCCCTGACTGCCTGGGGTATCAACTTACCCCCATGTGTCTCAGGGTCATATGCTGTTACTTTAAATACATGGATCTTGGATCAAAGATTTTGAGTTTGTTTCCGGGCAAGGGGAATACAAAGCCTATTTAAGCAGATGCAAAAATTATTTTGAAACAACAATGCTGCAGAATTCGGTAAGGAGGCAAAACAAGAGAGCTTCAGTACCAATCCAGCACAGGCATAAGGAAACCGTAATCATATCTAATTAGAGTTAAAATAATGTTTCCCTTTGAAATGTTTAATTAGCTCTGTTTTATTACATAAACACTCTTGATGCAGAGCATACTGAGCTAGAAGAGTCTGATGAGTTAAACAGTGCAAAGTGCTCAGGCGCCCAGTGTGGGGCAAAACCTGACAAGGAGTGGCTGTTGTTACCAGATGTCTGGACCATCAGTGGAACCATGATGCTTGCTGCAAACAGCAGGCTATCATTTCAACCTTTGTTGCCTCTACTGAAGCCTCCCATCGCGCTTTCAATTTAACAGCATCACAAGGAGACAAAGAAATTTCTTACAATATGCCTTTCAGTTCAGAGACAAATCCCATTTAAACTTGTTCAACCTCTCATAACGTATTAGTTATTGTTGCCAGTCTGCACGTCCTCTGGCAACATACTACTTGTTCTGGAGGAGGGAAGCTTTTTCTTTTTTTCCCCTCTTTTTCTGTCTTTTTTTTTTTTAATTCTTGCCCTTCAGTTTGATAAAGCAAGACCAGATTTACTGGCAAACTTACAGCATGCTTGTCACAAGCTTGCAGCAAATTTAATTAACCTTATTACAAATATGGTTTTCTTGAAGATTACATCACAATCTGGTTTCACATCGCCTGCTGCTGATTCAACATATTCTGTGCTTTGGAGAATATGTTCATTTTCTGAAAAAGGTCAAAATGTTAAAATATCTAAAACTTCACTATTTCTTCTGAGTTCCTGTTCAAATGTTGTGGTGTACCAACATTTTGTCTTATGAGCAGTGTTGTTCTCTTGCTGCGTGCCAATTGTGGACGGGTTTACTTCACAATACAGTTTACATCCCTTTAACAACAGGGATGGCCAGACGATGGAAAATTTGCTGCTAGTTTAACCCCTCATTAGCACACTGGGACAAAATCAGTAGAAATGCATAACTAGAATGAGCTTTGCCCAGCAAGCTAGAAACAAGTAAAAGTTACTAGCATAACTTGGAATTTCAGCTGCATAAGGACTGAGTTAAAATATTACTTTTGCTCAGGAACACTGACAGTGAAGACCCATTAATTGGTTTAGATATGCTGGATAAATTAATAACTTTTTACAATCAGTACTAGTTTTTAAACCCTGAAATGTTTTGTTTAAAGGATTTTTCGGTCTCAGTTTCCAGAAACTAGAACAAGAAATTTCCTGTGACAGAAAATGTTGGCATAAGATTTCTATCAGCATACTTCAAACTCTAAGGAGCCGGATAAAAATCTTGATTGCTTCCTTGAACTATACCTGAATTTAGAACCTTTAACTATATGCACAGCCTGAGTTAGTCTCCTTGAAAGTGTGTACTCTCAGCTAAAACTCTGGGAGAAAGATGATTCCTTACATGTTTATTTTTTCATTTAATGTCTAGAGGAGGAATGCCCTTGTCCATATTCATATAATAACAAAGCAAGACTTCACAGGCTGAAATTCTTTTATGGTGTGGGAGGAAGCAGAGGAAAAAAGTCACAGCATCTGTACTAAAATCCTCTTTAATAAAGCATAAAGAGAGAAGAGGGTGTAAAACAAAGACACTTCTGCTAATCGCTAACTCTGTAATTCTGTTAGCACACAGGTGTTATCAGATCAGCGGGCAGTGGATGCAAAAAAAGATTATGCAGAAAAAAACAAAGCAAACATTAGTACAATAGCAGTGATCTAAAACCTTGGCATATTCAATAATTTTATGGCTCCCACATGCCATACAGGCAAGGTGGTTGACCAACATAGCACAAGTGCATCAAAGACACTCCATGAAAAGCAGATATGCCCTGGAGAAGATAATCTGCAATAGCAGAGTTACTAGTAGAAGGTCTAAGTATGTGGCTATTGTGTATCAGCTTTTGTAGGATACCAAGGTGCTGACTCCCACATGACAAAAGATGCTTTTTGCATTTACGCCTATGTGTACATAATATATATTTGGTATTATTTTACTTTTATATGCTTAAACAGAGAGGTTTGAAAACCCAAGTGAGAACACTCGTCAAAGAAAGACAAAAAGGGTCTGCCTACCAAGGTCACTTTTTTCCCCTGCAACAGAAAAACAAAACAAAACAAGCAAAACTCTCCATCCCATTCCAATAACCAAAACCTTTCACACTGTTCTGCTAAACTTAATTAATCTGTAGGTCATTCTAACACTGCCATGCATGGAGGGTGTGCGTTACTTTATTGATTCACTTTACAACTAACACAATATAAATATTAAATCATTTAAACAGAACTAAAGTCCTTGATTCTCTCAGGAATGTATATACGATGAGGGACATATTTTGGAACTTCCTGCAAAACATCTAAAGAACTAACTAAGAAATGGACAAGCCAACTAAGGAAGATGCTCTTGCTGGGCCTGTTTCTCAAGAAGAAGCAAGAAATGGCCAGGGATGTGAAAGCCAAGGGGAACCTTGGCCACAGTGACCATGACATTCAGGATTTTAAGCTTCACAGGAGTGAGGAAGACATAGTAGAACCACTACCCTGGACCTCAGGAGAGCGGATTTCAGCTTGTTCTGGGATTTGCTTGTCAGGATCCCAGGGAGACTGCCCTGGAAGGCAAAGGGGCTCAAGAAGAGCTGCTTGATTTCCAAACCACAGCCTCCTCAAAACACAAATAGTCTATTCCTATGTGCAAAAGGTTGAGCAAGCATGGCAGAAGGCCAGCATGGGTGAACAGAGAACTCCTCAGCTAGCTCAAACACAAAAAGGAGGCAGAAGGCACAAGATATCCAGAACAAATAGAAACATTGCCTGAGCACGCAGGGAGGGAGTTAGAAATGTAAGAGCACAGCTGGAGGTGGAACTAGCAAAGGATGCGAAAAGCAGTGAGAAGAGCTTCTATAAGTACCTTAGCAGCAAAAGGAAGAGTAAGGAAAGTATGGTCCCACTGGTCAGAGGGGTAGAGGAGCTAGTGACACAGGACATGGAAAAGACTGAGGTACTCAACCCATTTTTTGCCTCATTTTCACTGGTAAGGTTTGCCCTCAGACCTCCCAGGTCTCCAAGCCTATTTGCACTCTGTGAGTGTAAAGCAGTGTCCACAGCAGACGAAAGTCAAGTTTGGGATCACTTAAGCCAATGGGACGTGTACAGTAGGACCAGACAAGCTCCATCTGAGGGAGCTGGCTGATATTACAACAAGGTCCCGCTGTATCATCTCTGAAGGGTCAGGGCAACTGGGGGAGGTAGATGGCAAGCTGAGCATGAGCCAGCATGGCCCTGGCAGCAAAGCCAGCCAACAGCCTCCTGGGCTGTGCAAACAGGAGCCTTGCCAGCAGGCACTTGTGGGACCCCACCTGGAGCACCGTGTCCAGCTTCAGGGTTCCCAGCACAAAACATTGATACACTGGAGTGAGTCCAGTGAAGGGCTGCCAAGATGGTTGGGCACTGGAGCACACAGCATGCGAGGAGAGGCTCAGGGAACGGGGTCTGTTCAGCATCAAGAAGAGAAAGCAAAGGGAAGCCCGGAGGCAGAGTTGCTGCTTAAAACTACCCAGTGTGAGGGGTGAGAGAAGGCGTGTGAGGGGTGAGAGAAGGCAAAGCCAAAGTTTTCTCAGAGCCACACAGCACTAGGACAGGAGGCAATGGAAATGCCAGTTGGGTATAAGAAAAAGATTTTTTACTAGGAGGATGGTCACCTATGCTAGCATCTGACCAGAGAGGTTGTGGAGTCTCCACCCTTGCAAACATTCAAATCCCAACTAGACACAGCCCTGAACAACCTGCTGTAGGAGGTTAGATGAGACTATCTCCAGAGGTCCCTTTCTACCTAAATTATTCTGTAATTCTACAGTTGCATGAAATGTGAATCAGATTGGTCTCCTGCCACTTAAAGAGATCACAGAAATATTCCATACTTAATTGAATTGTTTTGGGTTCTTTGCACAGTTCCTAATAGCTCCAACATTGAGTGATTTACTTGGCATATTTTTACTTCTATTTCTAATAAAGGTTAGACCATCTGATTATTTACTCATATGCTACATGCCTTATACTGGTGCTGTACACTAAACACCCTGTTCAAAATGGGCTAACATAAACCTGTATACCATCCCAGCACTTCAAACTAAATTTATTGTTCCTTGCTTTTCATCCATGTGTTGGCCATGCATGTTATATACCAGAAATCTTTCTTCAGGAGTCTGTGCCTAAAAATTGGCAGCTCACCAAAGCTTCCCCCCCCCGCCCCTTCTAACATGCTTCCTTTTCTGAAAGCCCTTAAACATCATAGGGGGGAATTCTGCTTTTTACAAGCATTAAATCCTGTTTAGATATATGGATGGTTTTGAGAAGAATATTTGCTGGAGTGAGTGCTTCTGGCTTTTCCCTTCATGGTCCCTGCAAATCCACAAAGCTTTATGCAAACGGGACAGGAAGGTGTCTGGAAACTTGAGAGCACACAGGAGTTCACTACATTAATTCTGCTTTCTTCATGGGACTTTGAGCCCTTCTTCCTCCTCCTTGCTCCCTTCTAGGCAGTCTGACAGAGGGGAACATGGCAGAGGGGAATTGAAGCAAACAGAATAAATTCACTGAAGGAAACAATCACTGCCCATAGGTTTGGGGTCCCCCCTTTTTGGGGGGGGGGGTGCGTGCGGTGTGCAGGAAGGGTTTTTCTCTCTAATAATTCTATACAGTGCTTTGGGGTGCTATAGAATGAAAGGTGCCATATATAAAGGCTTGATATTATTATAAAAACACTAACATCACATCCAAAAGAAATACTTTAAGATTTATAACATTTCTGAACTCTCAACTCTTGGGACACAACTGGAGACCTTTAGATGACTTGCCCACTACTACTGTTACCAAAAATCCTAAGAGAAAAGACAAGACCACTACTGATTGCATATAAAATAGCAAAACCTGAAAGCTTTATAGCAGCCATCTCTCTTATCACAATCCTCCATGGACAAAACATCTGTTTATACTGGCAACAAATGAAAAAACTCATTTCTCTTGTTTAGTAGGTCCATGTATTATTACAGTACATAAGAGACCTGCACACAATTTTTCTCAAAATTCTCAAACTTAGCTGAGCAGGGAATAGTTTTCCCATTCTTGAGAAAAACTGTGCAATTTCAAACTATTTTCAAGTTCCGAAATGGGACAATGCCAGCACCATTAAAAGTACGACATACCTGAGCAAACAGATAAATCAACTGCATTGACACCAGTGGTTAGAGCATTGACTTTGAACATGACACAAGCTTCAAATTCCTACCATAACTGATTCAAATGAAGGTCTTTACCACAGTCTCTCACACGCTGTATAAGTGTGCTTCCCAACAGGCTACTGGGAGCGTGCACTGGGTCTCTTGGTCCCTCCTGTTACAGCCAGACAGCCAAACAAGTGAGAGGTAAAGGCTTTCATCTGTTATGAAGGAAACTGAGAAGCAATTCTAAAGTTTGAATCAGGTAGGGTAAGAATTTAGCCAGATCAGTAAAGTCACAAGAGAGTTCTCATATCTATAAGTTATTCTAATTAGAATAACTTACAGATTTTCTCATCTGGTTTTGATGAGAAAATAGAACCTGGAGATAAGAAACCTTACTCTACAAAAGTTTCACTGAACTTGACATATTCCAACAAAAATGTGTGGTTTCATTAGAAAAATTCCAGAGGAAAATAAGTTTCATAGATGAAAAAAATTGTGACCAGCTCTAAACTTTAACCTTAAACTGTGGTAGATATGGACACTGCAGTGATTATATCTACACTGATACACAGAATAAAGTGGAAGTGAAAATTGTTAGGGAGTATGCAAGCAGTCTTTCATAACTTGCTAATAGCTAGCTGAAATGAAGGTGGGGAAGAGATGAATTGGAATTTTCAGTGAGTGTACACAGCAAATTCCAGAAGTATTATTCAAATTCGTGATCATGGACTAGAAACAGGAAACTTAAGATGACGTGCTCTCTGTGGTTAAATGCCTCAGTTCATATTTAAAAAAAAAAAAAAAGTCACCTGATAGGAGACAGGAGATCACACACAAAGACGGAATCTCATGACAGGGGCCAGCTAGGAAATCTTCTGCCCAAAACTCTATCTTCTAAAACAGCACAGCCCAATCTTGCAGCTGTGTAAGCAACTGAGCCTTTTCTAATAAAGGTAGTGGGGCCATATGCCACAGATGTCTTCTGCTGCATGACACCTACCACCACCACAATAAGTCATCCAGCCTGCAGCCTATCCCTGAAACGGGCTCAGCGTACACAATAAAGAGGACCATGGGTCAGATGAATCGTCCTGGCAGGCTGCATGTGCCCCACAGACTATAGACTGGTTAACCCTGCTACAGACAGAGGAAAACTGTGTTTCGCAATGCTCACTGATGTCTTCAGGAACGATGCATCTAATAACAGCTCTTCTATCGTAAGTCAATAGTTTGGGAAATGCCCCCCACCCCCCCGACACTGTTAGGAGGACATTCTAGCTAAAACTTTCTCTAATTTCTTTTGCAACACCTGTGTGTAGCATAAACATGCATTGTTCCCATCCGAACCTGAATGGTGTCAATGCTTATGGCATTACTGGTAATTCAAGCAACAAGAAAACACAAAAATCTTGGCCAGTGCTCTCTCATTTGGTCCTCTCATGAGTCAGGCAGTGCCAGACCCCGGTGTTCTTTGAACAAGGCACCCTGATCAAAAGTGGAAGAGGTTTGTTACACATACCATATAATAGTCCACTATCTACTTAAAGGGTAACTCAAGAGAAGTGCACCACCATCCATTTATCTTCAATAACTTTTTCAGTTAATGGAAATAAACAAAAGTGATTGGATGGCTGCACAGAATTGCTTCAGTGACATCTGTTGCACATAAAAACTAAAGGCTAAAACTGAAGATAGCAACAGAAAGGTTAACGATGAGAATTGCAAAGTCAACCTCTCAAAAACTAGGAAACACTGTTCTCTGTGCAACTGCATTTCATACTGTACGGAAGGTGCATATCTAGTCCAGGAACAAGTGGAAACTTAAACAATTTGAGTATTTTTAACTACTACCACCTGGGAATGACATGTCTGAGGTTTGGTTACCTACTCAAACTAAGAGTGAAATGGCTTATGACCTATTGCCCTGGAAGGCTGATGAGAAAAATATCACTGCTGTGCCCTGTGCAAGGCTTGAGCAAGCTTTGTAAGAGTGGAAGCACTGGAGGTTGATCTGCAAAAATCTGGAAAACTCTAATGAACATTTGCAAACTGATTTTTATAGGCTGATTAAATATGGGTTAAAAATGAATTATATGCTCATAGGAACAGCAGAAGGAACATTCCTGACATAGAAGCCACATATCCAAAGACCCACAACTATTACATTTCAGGTTACTGCTTCAAAAGGTAAGGATGACAATTATCCAAAGAAACAAAAACTTTCCAAAATTGAACATAGACAAACAAATTATTTTGCTGTAGCCCTCCTCTCCACAATGTCTGGCATGAACTTTTCAAAAGAAAAAAAGAAAAACCAACAAAATTGAGGTAGAGAAGAAACAGTTTTGCAGAAATTTATAAATTATTTTGATTCCTACCATTCAGAGCTTTATAACATGAACAGCTAAAAAAAAAAAAAACAGATGAAGAGGCACTTTACCCATGTTTAGATGAAGAAAATCCTTTTTACCTTCCTTTCTTCACTTCTATTAGTGATTCCACCAAAAAAGCTAATCCAAATTTTCTCTAAAAATTTGATGATTCTATTTTGACATTACAACCTGAAAACTATCCCTCTAACGAAGACTGCCATTTTTTAATGGCTTCTCATTTCTATATTCACAAGAGTAACAAGAGTAGCAAAATGATTCAAATATAATGAAAAAGGTTATTTTCATGGTAGACATACGTAAACTGAGAGAGTTCTCTAAAAACTGTTTTGTCAGGAAAATTCAATAGCTCCAAGGGAAAAACTCCCATCTTAAGTTTTCTGGCCTCATTCTTCAGGACCATGAGATTTAAACAGAATAAATAAGAGTTGGAAATCCATGAGATTACTATCTATTTATAGTAGAGCTCAGTAATCTTCAAGCACTTCTCATTAACATGACAGTTACATCACCTGTGATTAATACTTTTGCAATTAATTCTAGTTCCATTTGTTGAATAAAAATATAACATCAGTATTACTTCAGATTTATATGACATCTTTCATTGCAAAGTGATTCTAACATGCTTTAAAAAAATATATCCATTATATATCATTATCAACTCAACAATGAAATGAGCCACCTGTGGTGGGCAGGTGAACAGCTGAAGCACAACACAATGCATAAATGAAGCGGAGAGATAATGGAAATTTTGGCTGTCGTTAAAGCATGACCTCAATCTTACAGAACAGGTCAAGGATTTTTAAATCCCCAGAGAGCCGAAGTCTCAGCCTGAAAGCCTGAACACAGAGAAAACAAAACAGTTGAGTCAGAATTGTAAAGGTAAACCACAAAGATGACTCACACTTGTTGGAATCTGGGTTTTGCTCCAAAGACCTTAGATCTTGCTTTATGATGAGCTACCATAACTTGACTCAACAAAAAGGAACTAATTAAAATAAAATAATAATTAAAAAATTCCTAAACTCTATAATTGGTATAAAAAAGTAGGAATGGGAACGATAATATTGCCTACATAAGTCCTTGACATATAGGGCTTGCTATAACAGTGGCACATACCTTCACTTCTCACTGATTTTAGCAGCCTTCACACTTTAAAACTACTACTCAAAGCCATGGACCAAGTGTATTATCACAGCAGCAGAAAGGGCTTGGATGAAGCGTTTCAACAGTTACTCAACTACAAGGACAGCATTCAGCCCTTGCCTTGGGAGACACCAGCTCTGTGATCAGAGATACTGACAAACTCAACGGTTTATTGCTCAAGAAGGATTTTTTTAAAGCTTTTTGTCTCTAATGTAGGCAAATGAGGTCTGCAAATATTCACTAGAGTCAGGCATGCTGTGAGCATCGTCTTAATGAGACCATAAGGATGCAAGCAGGAAGAGCTATTTCAGCAGGTCTAAAAGGTAATACCCAACAGTTAGATTTCTTAATTTCACCTAAGTGTGAGCGACTGAAAAGTAGAGGCAGAAAGCATTTAAAATGAGGAACGAAGCAGTACCATAGCTGCCACCATGGATTTAAAGACAACAGGACAGCTTTCAAGAGTTGACTGAATCAAGTGAAAAAGCAAAACAAGAATGCCCAAAATAATCACATGGTATACAGTTCCCTTTCTCTTTTCCAAACACTTTGCCTTTAAAATAGTTTTTACTGTTTAAGAAACATACTGAATATTCCCAAACTCTACATTTAATGCTTCTTAACAGGCAGAATATTATTTATTCCAGGAATCATATTTGCTAATCAGCACGACAAACAACTACATCAGTAAGTTTCTCTGAAGAATTTCTTAAAATTATAGATATGAGATGCAGAATAACAGTTCCTCTGAAGAGATCACAGAATTCCTCTCTGAATAATTTGGGCTGGAAGGGACTTCAGGTGGTCTCTAGTCCAGCCTCCTGCACAAAGCAGGGTCAGCTCAGACCAGGCTGCTCAGAGCTTTATCCTGTCGGGTCGTGAAAGCCCCCAAGGATAGAGACTACACAGCCTCTCTGGGCAACCTGCCCCACCACCTGACTGTTTCCTGTATGAAGGCGTTTTTCCTCATGTCCAGTCTGAATCCCTCTGGTTTCTATCTGTGTCCATTGCCTTTTTTTCCTCCCACCATGCACCGCCCTGAAAGACCCTGGCTTTGTCTTCTCAGTCCCCTCCCCACAGGACCAGGCAGGCTGCTCTTAGGACCCCTGAAGCCATCTCCTCTCCAGGCTGAACCAGCCCAGCTCCCTCAGCCTCTCCTCACAGGGCACGTGGCTCCAGCACCCAACCACCATTGTGGCCCTCCGCTGAACTCATGCCGGTTTGTCAATGACTTTCTTGTACTGGGAGGCCAAAATTGGACATGGCGTTCTGGGTATGATCTAACAAGTGCCGAGTAGCGGGGATGATCCCTCGCTTCCTGCAAGCTACTGGCCATGTCCCCGTTGATACAGCCCGGGAGGCCACCGGCTGTCTCTGCTGCCAGGGCACTGCTGGCTCGTGCCCAGTTCAGTGCCCACCAGGCTGCCCTTGCAGCCCTTGACACTCCTTGCAAGTCTTGACTCTGGCTGAGTTTTGGCATTCCTGACACCATCTCTGTGTGCCCAGGCAATGTCTCTTAAGCTCCTCCTTTGTAATTCCCAAAATTGTGTTTAACTACAGTTGATCAGAATGACGTCATTCTTTTTAAAAGAGCTAAAGTAATCTTTTTGGTAGAATTCAGGATTTAATGAAATTCTCTTCATGATAAATGTTAACATTTTTGTCAAAAACTCCCCAAAAATCTCATCTACCTTTTGATCAAAAATGAAGGGGGGGATAAAAAAAATCGGAGTTTTTATTTGCAAGATATTCTATCAATGAAATTAGGTACTAACTTGGCAGTGTAATTCATAGCGCAGTTATACTACAGATTGTTTTCCATTCAAGGATCTCAGAGATTTTCCAACCAACGCATCATGCATTTTGCAGCAGGAGTACAGAGAGCAGATGGGAGCATGGGTCTGGCGCAAGGTCACACAGCATGGCTGTGGCCATGCCAGGCACGGGGCAAGGTGACGGTCTGCCAAGATCCAGTTCTGTGACTTAAAGACAGTATCATCTTTTTTTCCAGGGATTACGGCAGGACTTTGTTACAGATTTTTTTACTGAAAGCAGTATTTTATTCAGCTTAATAACCTCAGAGTCTCATCAATACCTTCCATAAATAGAGAAAGAATAGCATCTTTGTGTCTGTACAACCAAGATCCCATTTATACTAAAATGTATCAGATTACTATAGGGTCAAAAAGTGCACAGTTATCACAGATGAACAGGTGTTTTCTTGGTGACTTAATAAAAAATGGGAACTAGGTAAGGATTTTAGGGTTTGTTTTTAAAAAAACCCAGAACTTAGTCTTCAGTTTATATTTTAAAATTTCTCAGAAGTTTTACACTATGTCACACAAAATTTTGAAAGGCTGTAAAAGTGATGCAGTAAGCAACTCTTGCTGTAATATGGAGAGGGGAAAGCAGACAGCTATAGTCTTTTCCCTGCAAGACTCATGCTGCATCCTTCCTGCTGGACATTTCAACATGGGAACAACTGCCTAGGAAGGCTGTGCCACTAAGGGGCTCATTTTCAAACTTGGGAGGGAAGACATAATCTTGTAGACTCCTATGAGCTCGCTTTTCAATTCTGCAGAACTACTGTAAGCTTTCACACAACTGTATCAATTAGCAAACAACAGTGTGGTAGAACACCTTCATGAAGCGGCACTCGTATTTCATGGTCAAGTACATGAAACCTACCATGATACCAAATGCGTTGGCAGATCCTTACAAAGCATTTACGACCAAGTCTATTTTTCTAAGTTAGTTAACTTGACTAGGCTGAAAGCAGAAAGCCAACATACAAATTATGCCAGATCGCTAATATAGCTTGCTTTTTAAGTGAATGACAACAGAACAGCAATTTCTATTTTCTCCTTTAACCTATGGATAACTAATTACAAATAAATTCTTTCTGTTATAAACCTCAAATGGTAGAACCCAGTGACAATTTGTTTCAAAAAGGTTCTCCAACTCCTATACTGTTGGACTCTATTTTGTTGACTTTAAATCACCACAGCTGAAGCTGAATCTAGTTGACATTGAAAATTTTCTTACTCGTATTTTAAAATAATACATGCCTTGATCTTGGCACAACTAGGAAGTGTATAAACAGAAGAGCAGAAAGCATTATTTTCTGAATTATAACAAACTTCTAAAAAAAAAAAATTCAAGTTTCTCAAAATCCAGTATTTTAAAAGTTTCAAACTTATGTAAAATAAAATCTCCTATTACTACTTAACGTACAGACAAAATTAATTTAAACTATATGTTGCTTTGATCAAGTCATACCCCTCCTTTTTTTTTAATTTGGTTTTTTTTGGTTTTTGGTTTGGTTTGGTTTTCTTTATTTTTAAAAAAAAAAAACATTTTCACTCTCAGTATAAGCCAGTGTTGTCTCTAAATCCTCTCTCAAAGATAACATTTCCCTACAAGGTTACCAGTGACAAGGGAACACTCAGCCAACGGCTTTGACAACATTACCGTAAATAAAACTATTTGAAAGACATTAGTAAGTTAAACCTGGGACTTGCCCAATAAACAGCTTTATTCTATCATTACACAGTCAATAAGTCTGCACCGAGTCCATTGCGGTTCTATGTTGTTACGAGCAACCTTTTACCACTTGTTGCTTCACCTTCTGCTTGAGCTACTTACCCGGCATGTGAAAAAAAAAATGCATAAGGAGGTTAACTAGGACTAGACAAAAGGCTGCAAAGCTCAATCAAGGCAGGCATGGATCACTGTCTTCTCAATAACATCTCTGTTCCCCCCCGCCCGCTGCCCATCACTGCCATCGCTGCACACACGCACGTGCTCCAGCTTCGAGCCATAAATCTTACAAAGTCACTCAACTGACAGCCTAATAACATGAAAGAGGTATCTGCAAACAAGATGGTTTCAAACCACTGCTGGTGACCCTGAACAAATCAGGGCCCAGTTTCTTTTGCAGCCTGCATTTCTCCCCTTCAATCACTTAACTGGGCAGATTGATGTGACACCGCAGAAATAAACTAAGCTCCCTCTTGCACACTCTCTCTCTCCCCTGCTCTCCTGCTTTCTGGCGTTCACTAATGATTAGATCTGTCTGTCCATATACGGCAAAAGCCCAATGCTCAGAGTCATTTGGGTGTCAGAAATGCAGCTTCCCAACATCATCAAAAAACCAACCCCCACCACAAAAAACACTTCTCGTTGTCTTTTGTGTTTTCATTTATTATTTAAGAATTTCTTCCTTTAAAAGAAATTTAAAAAGCAAACGCGAAAAACAATACAACCCATCTCTCCATGAACGTAATGGTCTAAAACCCTGTGAAAACATGATTGCAAATTGCACCCTTTGGGAACATAACCAGAATACTGTAGCATTTTGCACAAAGTCAGAGATGGGAGCACTTGTTTTGATGCCTCTGAAGGACCTCTATCTTCCATTGTTCTTTAAAGCCACAGTAGTACCTGAACCCCTCCTACCCTTTAACAGGGGTACAAGCACAAAAGTTTGAAGCTATTTTAGTACACACCCCCCGCCATGATCCCAAGTAACAAAGACATCAAATGATTTAACAATGATTATGCTTTTCCACAGCAGAGAATGACTATCAATCCAGACATCCTAAATCCCAGGGTAATAATTTCTTTGAAGCAGGTGAAAGGAAAATAAAATAGCTGGCATGAAGAAGAGCAGTTACAGCCACCAAAACAACTGACTGGTGAGCCTCTGCCTGCTATCCTGTTTGTGCAGACTTCAGGATGCTATATAAAAGTATGGGAAGAGCAAGTAGAAACATACATATTTATTCATTAAAAATATTTTTGTACTCATAACATTTAAATATTTGTATTACTACTTTTGTTTCCATTGTCCCACTCATTTTTTTATGGAAGCTTACTAGACAAAAAATTTGAAGACTGAGAACTTTATAAGCAGTGCTCATGACAGAAAAGCTAAACAAAGAAAAGTTGGGAATTTAAAATATTACACTGATAGACTTCAGCCGGTTTCTCTCTTGCTTACACGAAACCTTCTGGTTCTCATTCACTAGTGCAATGCTATTGCATCTGGGTAGCAGACTAATCTTGGTTTAGGTCAGCATTAAGAAACAGTGGCTTTAACACCACACCTAGCAGCAACCCGTCTGGCCTTCTCTGGCGCCTTGGAAAGCGCCAAAGCAATCTGATGGCCATGTTTTTGAGGACTGGATCTCAGAAAAGCACAGAAAAAAAGCATTCCTAGAGAGTGCTGTCACTGTGTTTTTCACAGCTGTCTTGACAAGGAAAAGGGCTAGCAGTGTAACCTTATAAAACAAACAAAGCAAAACCTCAAAACTGATATTGATGTCAACTTTTGGAAGGTCTCAATTTCCTGAGAAAAAGGAGATGGACCCAGCAGCTAACACCAAGCAACACAGGATCATTCAAGTTACACTTTACTGAAGAGTGTAGTAGCATTACGCGGATATGGCCAAACTACGTGTAAACAGACCAACTGGAGTACCAGAACTCAGCACTGGCTAGCCTCTTTACCAAGAAGAGTACATGTATTTTTATCTGTGCCACCAGCAGTAGCAGTTATCTAAAACTGATGGCAAGTTTCATGAGGCCAAAACTGTCTCATTTGTATTACTGGCTTGCCGTCAGTGGTCTCTGTGAAAAGCTTGTAGGATAACAGGAACCACAAGCTTAAATAAATGTATGTGTAACCAGCATCAGGAATAATATTTTACAAAAACCTATCAGGAACCTCTAGAAAGCAATTTAAGATGGGAAGTCAGCTAGTCTGCTAAGGTCACAGGGGAAATAACCATGATGTGTCCAATGCAGCCAGCTCCAGAAACAGCCTCTTACATCATTTAATGCCATCCATGTGCAATGAGTTCTGAACAACAAAACCCACCATTATCTGTCAAAGAGGGCTGACTCCAGAAAAGCCATTGTATGCATTTACATTTGTACTCTAGGAGTATATAAGTGAGAAGAGAGACATAAAACCAGTTCAGAAGCTGGGGAGGCATGCAAGTGAGGACAAGATCATGTTGTCAACTTTCAACTCCCAAATCTAGACATGAAAGTCAACACAACTAGAGAGGTACTGGGATGACGTCTCACGTTCAAATTTAATCTTTGTTTTCAGTCTTATATCTGAAAGCCTGATGTTTATGGCGTGGTATTGCTGAAGACGTAGCGTTGGGAAGAAGTTCCCTCTAGCCAATAGCTCTTCTCCAGCAGAAGGTGACTGAGATGGCTCTCATTGCTTCAACAAGGATCATACCAGACTGGAAATGCTGATTTAATATTTCCTACTGAAATTTCACATGAATAATATTGGTTATAAAGCTCATATAACATATTGAAATCCCTAAATCTTGTGTCTGAACTGTGTGACATTTCCATTAAAAGGTTTACTAAATTTAGAGCTGATGCGATTCCTATGCAACCCTTACGCCTGGAGAGATTTGCACTTTGGTATTCTGATGCAAGTTTGGAATATTTCTACTGATAAATATTTTAGAATCACGAGTTTTCTCATCTCTCTCTTTCCTTTTGCCTGTTAAAACAGAAATCACAACATATCAATAGTTTTTCATTAAAAGTAGTCAAACTTACTCTGCTCCTTAGAATGTGAATTTGACCCACTTATTTACACCCTTGGAGTTTTTTTTCTCATACTGCTTCAGCTGGGTCACACAGCTTGTTTTATACCATTGCTAGCACATGTTACCAGGCTCCCAGTTAGGGGAGACTGTGATATCTTTCCCATTTTCCCATATTGTCCCGAGGTTGTTTCTGCCTGCCCCCTGGCCCCCCCCTCCCCAATGAAAACAAAGCCTAGGAGAAAGCTATCAAGAGGGGGAAAAAAAACCCAACAAAACTAACACCACAAACCCTAAAACAAAGCCATTGTAACCAAAGATGTGAGCAGAAGAAAGTTCCAGTAGCTTGCTGTACACAAAAAAGCAAAGGAAATAACTAAAGAACATATATTGTATATGCAGCCTGCTGAGAATGCTATTTTTCAAATGTCCTCAGCCCAGGATGGCCTATTTGCTGCTTTGAACTTATTTAATAACATTAAGCAAGAACACTTAACTATCTAAAAGAAGGATCAGTGGCATAAATCAGACATCATTTCACATATTTCAGGATCAAAGCTGTAAGGCAAAATGATTTGTGAGGACGTTTGAACAGCTCTAATATATCACAGTTCCTTTTGAAGGATACTTAGGCATATTAGTTGCCCAAATGATGACTTCTTTGCGTAGTTGTAGCCAAAAAGAAAAGAAAATTGAAACTTTTCATTCATGAATTGGTTTCGTCTATAACCTTGATTTATGTATAGCATCATACAAAGCAGATGAAGAACACGGTGAATTTGAATTATCAAAATTAAAACCATGAGAGTGAATTGATTTTTTTTTCAAACGATCAAGGCTAATCGAAGTGACCAGCACAGAAATTGCATAATCAGTAGCCAATACGAGTTAATAGGAGCTATATAACCAATGTCCAAGATTACACTCATATTTCTCTCAAACTTTCTAAAACCTGTCGGGATGGAGCATGGCCAAAGTACTGTTTGACTTAAGGATAAGCACTAGCTGTAGTGTTCAATTTTAAAGCGTATTTTTCTTCATACACAAAACTGCTTGCCATGGTGGATTGCCCAAGAAACATCTCAGCTTAAAACTCTCTAATGAGAAAGGCTGGACCAGATGATTTTTCGAGGTCCCTTCCAACTTGGGCTGTTCTGTGATTCTGTGAAAAATGGCAGTCATAAAACTTCCCCACACACTAACAGTTAAGATCAGAATCAAACTTTTCAAGCTTGTAGGTGTTGAAGATGTAGTTACAAAAAGGGAATTTCAACTTATTCTAAGCCCTTCCTCCTCCGCCCCCCAAAAATGCTCATAAAAAAAGGTCAAGTCCTTCTTTGGGCAGCTAGTGTAGAAAATACAAGTCAGACTGATGTGTATCAGTCTCTGGAGCTGAACATTTGTTACTGATTTTTCCTAAAAATCCAAGATTATCTGTTGTTCTCTCATCATCTTCCTGCACTGGTCTTCAGGGTTTCGAAAGAGCTAGCTACCAGTTTTTTTGAAATTCGGGAAGACCCAGGCTCACACTGCTAGGGTACCACACTCAGGGTTTACATTATCACCAAGGATATCAGGTTGCTGCAAACTCATTACCAGTTGGCCCCTCATCCTGAATCGGTCCACATGATGAACATCTACTGTTCACGAGAACAGAGGTAAAAGTCATAGGAGAGGGGAACAGTGCTGCTAAAACCAAGCACCAGAGCAGTCTCAGAAATCCCCAACCTCTGGTGTGCGGAGGAAGGATTATCAGCCAGTCTCAAATAAAAGCAACAAGAAGGAGGCAAGAAAACCGATGGGAAATGAGTATTTTCAGAAAATGTGTTTAATGTTCACAAAACCTAACAGCATTTAATGCTTTATAAAAGTCTGTTTAGCCAGCAAGTTATTTAAATTAGCAAGTCTAGAGTCACAGTTCTAATTCCCTGTGAAAAGGAATTCCATTTCTTTGTTAAAAAGTAATCCCATATCCTTCTCCCAAGACATGCACACATACACAACCTTACCATAAATAGCATTACTCAGTAATTACAGCAAAGAGGAAGGTTAAGAAATACGTATTTTTCCCATGATCTCCATCCCATTAACATACAAAACCCACTACATTCAATTAAACATCCAAACATATTTGCTAAAGAAAACTAAATACTCTTAGGTCCAACATTCTCAATAAACTAACAACAAACTTGTGCAGGAAACAAACTTAATAATCGGGGCTTCTGTAGTATCATTGTGAGAGTATTCTTACAGTTGCTTGCTGTATTTTTTTATGCTCCTCCTGTAAACTCTTTGACATTGAGGCCACATCTTTAAAACAATTATTGATAAGTTTGAGATTCAATATGCACTGAAATCTAGGGGTAGACTACTATGAATTGTGTGCACCCTGAATCAGGACCTCATAGGCTTGTAATGTATTAGACATTCATAGAAACACTCACGTATTCTTGTATGTATGCATACACGTACAAACATGGAATCCGAACAACAGACCCAACAGGAAGTATTTATTACAAATACATCAGAAGAACAAGAGGTGGGTACGAAACCACATTATCAATTTACAACCATCTGACAATTGTAGACATATCCAACTGTACTGATGTCATAAGAAGCCTACAGGGTCAGCTGCCTCGAACAGTGCTGGGTCGCGGATGGTCAGAAAGCACAAACATACAGTAAAACTCAATATATACCATCTACAAGCATGGAGGGATATCTGACATGGGAACTTCCTCAGCCACAGGTTGCATCTCTATGCTTAACAGTACTTAACGGATTCTTGCATGAACTTTTAATACTTACAATGTCTTGTAACAAAGGGTACCACAGTTTAGGTGTGCTCACCCAATACTTCTAAGTGTTTCTGTAGACAACACAAAGAAATGGACTTCTAAGGGAAATGAGGTACATAGGAAAACCTGATTTACATGTTTAACAAAACAAGAATACACAGTTTTGGTATTTGTTTAAGTGACAGCATTTGAAAAAGCTTCACTTCCATAAATGCTGTAGATTGAACTCTGCCCTTTGCTAAGCATCGTATCTGAAAAGGGCTTACTGTAGTATAGATCTCAGCTGCATGTTTAAAATATACCTGACATATGGGGAAACTTTCCACAGATTAAATGATACTGAAAATAATGACTAAACACTGAGTCAGAAAAAAGTAACAAGAAGATATATGCATCCTCTCCATCCCTCCACTCAGCCACCCTAAGTAAGATGATGTGTAAAGAAAAGATAAATGGCACTATTCCATAGATTAGAAGAATTACAGAAAGGTCAGATATCTAAAAAGAGAAATGATATGCTGAGAAAGAACTGAAAGAGTGCATAGCTTTAGGAGAGCAGTTAATATTTTATGTTACAATAACTCAGAAATGTAGGAACCTTAACTTTATCTGGAAATACAACTGTTTGGGTTCAAGTAAAATACTGAAAAACCTCATCAGTTTGGTTTCATGTCTTTTTGAATGGGATCGGATTGGAGGACAGACTCTGACCCTCTGCTATCTAATACCCCAGCACATGAGCAGTCTCAGTTGGCGAGAACGCTTGGGAAGTAAAATCCCTCTCAGAAAAGCATCTCTGTTTGAGAAATCAATTTAGCAAATGTGTAATGCTAATTGTTATGAGTCAGGGCTCAGCGTAGAAAAAGGTAGCCGAATCAATCCTTAAAGCAGTAAAGCAATATGATGTTCCAAGAATGAAATGGTGGCACTATTGAAAGCAATGGTATTTTTGTATAGCTTCAAAAAGACATATTTTTCCACAAATTTTAGGAGGTATACATAGTAACAAAAAAGAAAGCAGAAGAACTTCAGTATCTTAATATAATAACTTTAGCAAATTAATTTGTTAGTGCTAACAATGCAAACCTGGAGAGGGAGTTAGGCAAACTTATCAGAAAATGTCTGAAACTTTACAAATACAGAGAAGACTCAAAAAATATTCTCAGTTGAAAAAAACTAAGTAATTTTAAGATCCCACCTTCAGTGGGCAGATGCCTACCATTCCTGATGCCCAAGGCTGACCAGGCTGTGCTTGCACAGAGCCCTGAGCATCCCTGAGCCCCAGGCACCCGTGGGGAGCTGGGCTCGCCTTTGCAGTCAGTGCCCACGCTGACGCAGAGTGGGAGCGTGGCTTTCTGAGCCGCTAAACGTAGTGGGTGAGAGAAACAAGAGAGTTACTAGATTACTAAAAACAACAGTGGAACAAGGTGCTGGGGGATACCATCAGGAAAGTGAGAAGACTGCAGAACCAGGAGAGTAGGATTTCTGACATCTGGAGCTAGGGGAGATGAATAATGTGAGAAGGTAACTGGGGGCTGTTATAGGACAAACGGAGAATATGAAAAACTTGAACTGATAGTCTGGAAGAGCAAGATGAAGACAAGCAGAGAGTGCCAGCATCCATTGAAAAGTGGAGACCAGAACCAATTTAGTGGGGAAAAAAGGCACTAAGGCAAGAAGACCATTAAAAGTAGAGACAAACCATGAATTGACTGGTGGAGATGGGTAAACAGGGAAAACAGCTTAGGAAAAAAATTGCCCTCCCTCCCCAGCACCCTGACAATTCTCCCTCTCTCCAGGGTGATGAAAGGGCAGCAACCTATAGCTATACTCCTATAGGCAGAGAGGGGCAGAAATCGGTGCAGCTGGATGTGAGGTTCTCACAAGGACAACAACAAGGAGTCAGTATGATGGACAGGGTGACATTTCTGTTTTTTTCCCCACACATGTACATAAAAAGTATTCAGGTTGCAAAGGAAAGAATTGAAAGAGAACTACAGGATTTAAGCTGACTGTGCAATCTTAATTCAGTTGTCTTGTGCATATGTATCATGGTAGTCTATAAATATATCATGCCGGTCTTTTTTACGTAAAATGTCACCCGCAGGATAGATTCTGCTTGCTTAACAAACAGTCATTTCGTATTTTGTTTATTTTCAGCATTTGTTGTAAAAGCCTGGCCTTATTTACTCTATGTTATTCAGACTCCTCTCTGATAAAGCAACTCCTTTTTGGCTTTTCTGCAGTCTCCCATCAACAGAATCGTTATGCTATGTCAAATACAGCAGTCTACCAACATGCACACCCACAAGAGGACTAAATTAAGGTTGCTCAAGTTACCTTAATTATGCCTTCTCCCCCATCCCCCCAATTTCTCAGTGCTTGGGCTTTCTGCCTTACTAGTGTAATCAGCATTGCCTTTTGTAGTTGATACCTGAATATCACTGCAAAGCACTGAAGTCATGGCTTCTTTAGTTAGCGTAAATTTCATTTAAGATAGAAGTTGCACTAAGATATGAAACAGAAAGAACAAATAAAAACAGTAATTAGAAATGTAGATTATATCCTTGCAATCTACGCATGAATAACATATTAGAGAAAGTACGATGGCTATTCAATGGCATAATAGTCTTTGGAGCACATACCTATAAAGAAATGAAAATGTTTGAGCTTAATGGTATAAACAGATTAGACTCACAAAGAATGGGAGGCAAACAGATGGAGAGGAAACTCAAGAAAAAACCCCCGCACACTCTGAAATCCCCCAGAGCCGGTCGCTGGCAGAACCGGGTCTCTGCAGTCCCAGCCCAGCACCGCCTCTCTGAGACCACGCAGCCTCCCCCTGAATTGCGGGATGGAACCAAATTAATCTGCGGGGCTTCTGTGGAAAATCAGGAATACAAATCAAAGTCTCCTTTATTTTAATGTATTAGTGGTACTAAAATTCACTTTCCATTCTAATGTACTGGTATTAAACTTATCATTTTATCATTAAGATTATTGTTTTCCCTACACATTTGCAATAGCATCCATCATGATAGTATTGGAGAGCTTTCAACATCTCCATTTCAGTTAAATGAATTGCATAAATTCTCCTATTTCTACAGAGGGCAAGAGGCACAGAGGATAAGAGGTTCTTAGCAGGGCTTCTGTAAAGTTAAAGACGCACAGATCTGTAGAGTTAAAGGCGCATAGACTTTGCCTAAGTCTGATTCATTATCTTCAGTAATACCAAGCACCAAGTATTAATGTAAAATCTTTAAAAAAAAAAAATCTTTACCAGCAAATAGGAGTATGTAACTTTGGCTGTTTCTATGGATTTTAATTGATTTTTAATCTGTTGATTGTAGACTGTAAATAACTGCTCAAAGCACACACAAGTGCAAGTCAATAGGAAGTTTTATTAGTTTGCTTTCAGAGAATTATAGCAATGATCGAAGGACTCTGAAGCATGCAGAGGCCCACAACCTGAATGGTTTCTCTTCTCCTCACAGGCTGTTTGAACACTGCCTCCATAAGGGTCCAATTCAGCCAGAATTTACGTTTGACTTCCGCACCACGGAAGCCTAGGATGGCTGCAAAGAAAGTGCTAACTTTTTTTTTTTTTTTTTTTTGTAGAATAGGGCCCTAATTCATTGGCAAGGCAGCCAGTAAAAGCTCTTGTATACAGCACACCTCGTCTATAAATCATTTCACAGAGTTCCAGAAAAGGTTCTGAAACAAATCATATTTTTTTTCCTCTCCCATAGCAAAAGGGAAGGAAAGGGTTGTGCATGTAAAAATTTACTTTTTTCCACTTCTTTTCATCCCTTTAAATGGCCTACTGTTTATATTTTTATACAGGCACACTCTGCAAGTGTTCCCAACACCATATTCACATGTTTTTCTTCACATCAATTGTCTTGCTGACCTTTAGCTTGCACTATCTGTGTACAACGGAAAATTAGGACCCCTGAAATATTCTTCTCAGCTGGCACCCAAGCCTTCTCCTTTTCCACATCCCCCTAATTTCATTCTGCCATTTGAAAACAGGTTGACTAATAAATCAAGTTTAAAAGAGCTAAGCCAAGGAACGCCTTATTTTTAGTGAATCCAGGCTACCAAAGCAGGAGAAGAAAATGACAGAGCACCCTTCTTCATAACCAGCCTGGGAAACACCTCTGCTTCTACCCCTCCTCCCCAGCAATGCACCCAGTGATAAACAGCTCACAGCAACATATCTATGCAACATCAACACCCCTGATGTTTTGGAGAAATCCTGAGAATAGTTATCTCATGCTACGCTCTTAGTCCTACATCTTGGCACTAGATATTTATGTGACTCACCCAGAAGCAGAAAGTAAGAGAACAGTATGCAGCAGAAGTGCAGCAGAATACACTGTCAGTTCCACCGACTACCACAGACACTTAGGAGGTTGCTTCAGCATCTTGCCTATAATTTAAACTGACTACCAAAGAAGTATTTGCATACTTAAAAAAAAAACAACAAAAAAGCCAAACCACAACCAAAAACAATAGTCAATTTTCTTAGCCAACCTAGAAGTTTGTAAGGAGGGTGGCACCATCATCTTCTGCTCATCTGCTCACATGAAAAAAAAAAAAGGGAAGCTCTTCACTTAAATTTAAAACTCACAATAGCTCAGCACAGGAGAATGAAAGGAAATGGCAAAAAAAGGGTCATAAAAACTACATACATATCAAACACAGGACCTTTCTTTGAGAGGACTTTGGCAGTTATAAAATACGCCCAGAAATGACTCAATTCACTGTCCATCCTTTAAATAGTCAACTCTACCTGATTCATGGACCCTACGTATTATCAAATTTGTGGATTAACTGTGTAGTAGTGCAAAGATGGCTGAAGTCACCCAGTGTTACTTGTACCACTCACATCATCAGTGATACAGTAAGTATCCAATTACACATCCCTTGTGGTGGTGGAAGATGACACACATTTTATCACACATTACAAAGGCACAGGATTCTTCAAGGCAAAAAGGAAATCATACCATCGCAGAAAAAAAACACTAAATGGAAAACCAGAAGCTATTGAGATTAGGGAATTACCCATTTTACCTTCTTTATCAAGATAAATGTGTTACCTAATGACACAGAAAGACAGCATCTTGGTTTCATGCCTAATTTGAGAAGAAAATATTTAACATAAATAATATTTATGAAGATATATCTGGCCCAAATTCCATGAGGGTATCATTAGGGTTTTAGCATACTTCTAAGGTGAACTGCAAAGAGGAACATCAGTGATGTCCTCACGTGCTTAGATAATTTGCCCTGTGGTAATTCTTGAGAATATCTTTTTATTTGGTCATTGTTAACAGATCTTACACACAAAATTGAGCCCACAGATTGCTCACGGAAGTACTTACTTTGGCAATTATCTACATGCCACGATCAGTCAAGAAGTGTTATTTCTGACTTGTGAGTGGTTGGCACATATTCAAGAGAAGGACACCACATACAATGCCAACTGAGATATTTTCCAGGGAAATCCTGATTGTGCCAAAGTCCTCAACACTTTTAGGGACGGTAGCTGTTGCAATGATCACCAGACAGCTGCCAAACCCCTCCCAGACAGCGAGTTCCTGACTGCACATAAGAAAACCAAACTCTTGGGACAAAATAACTTCCTAATGACACTCTGCATTATTTGACTCTCTCAGGTTAATTCCTTGGATAGATTCATACACATAAAGGTGTGCTTCAGCAAGACAATTATTCTTGTGTTCTGTTTTGACTACAAAATAAATGGTTAAATCCACTAGTCACTGGCTCATAAAACAATTTGTTGAAATAATGAATTCAAATATACTAATAGGATACAGAGGTTCACCATTAATTGTTTAATCCATAGCTGCATAATACTGTACAGAATTATTTTCCCCCTTTACCCCTGCTAGGAACTGACACAAGTACAATAATTAAAATAGATTTCAACACAACCATTTGGAAAATTTCCAACATTTTCAAGAACTTATAATTTTCTTCCTCCCCCCTTTCCCCAAGATAAAATACAGTTTTGACATCTTGGTGAAAAACAGTTGCAAACTGTTACTTACAATTTAGGAAAAAATCACTGTTTTAATCATGACCTTTCATCTGTCCTTGATTTGGAGGGAAAGGGTGGGGAAAATTGGCCACTTACAGAAATAATCCTACTGGGCTTTCGTCTCACTGATTGACAGCCTCATGTGGCTAAACACATTCACAATTATAAATAAAAACTACCCCTCTCAAAATGGCAGAACTTACCCTCCATCAAGCAAGATGTGCTTGGATCAAGTATAGCTTTTAGTGGAGATGGTGAAAATGACCTTTGAAATATGTGATAAATACCAACTCTTCTGTATTGTTCCTTTCCAGCCACATTTGACAAAAGGATACTCCCAATTATTATTTACGTAATGCCCAGAATAGCTAAATACTGGCTATGACATTATTACAAGAATGAAAACACATTAATAAAAGCTAGTGATAATAGTACAGTAATAATATATGCCAATAGGCTCTCTTCAATTTAAGATTATATCTGAATATGGGCTATTTGAAGAAAAGTACAGCTATACTATTAGCTGCAGTGTCCTTACAGATATTTTCAAAATGTGACAGATCACTCAGTGATTGCTGGTTAAGACTATACAAAAACAGTGCCTTGTTGGCATTTGTCTGAGCTCATAAGGAACCAGTTCAGTGAGCTAAACCAGCAGAAAATGCTTCACTGTTTCTCAAAGTCACTTTTCTGCCAGCTTAACTTTCTGTTTGGGCTTGCAGTAGGGCAGAAGAGCTCAGTGCCAGGCGAAGGGGAGCTGCAGGAGTGTGTGGTTGGGCCAGAAGGCCGGCGGAGCAGGGCTGCCCCTTTCTTCCAGCAGCAGGTGTGGTAAGTGCATCACCAAACCACACAACAGAAGGGGACTTCGAGTGACCTCTGGTTCTGCTGCTGAAACCTGCAGTCTCTCCCTCGTGCCTTGAGTTCTCCAAGGGCAACATAGGTATATATCACGCCACTCTGCAAGAGGCAGAGAGGTGGATGCATCGCAGAGCACAGCCTCTAAGCTGTGAAGGTGACCTGTGAATCAAGGACTCCTTCATACCTTTCCCTAGACACTTATTTCCAAAATCAAAAGTCAAAACCAGAGCAATTTGACAGAAAATGCTGTGTAATGATCACACAAGCCCCAGTCACTTTGGAGGGGGGAAGATCCACTCTCTTTCCCCTTTGGTGGACTCCCCTAACCACTTCTGCTTCTGTACTGGAACCGCACCCAAGTCACCAGGCAAGAGGACACGCAGGAGCTTCTCATATGTGTGCAACCACACGTACTGTCACAGGCACTTCAAACGGGCTTCGTAAATCAATCGCTGCATTACTAATAACATTCCTACAAACACTTCTTTTCAGACAGCTAGTATAAGGTATGAGTTTTACTGTCTTGAAGCAGGCTCAGAAGTTTCACAAGCCTTCTGAGAAAAGGGTAGGGGTTTCCCCTCTCCCTCCCGCTGGCACACCACCTCCCAAAAGCTGGGGAGGCACCGAGCCGAGCAATTTGGAACAGGACCCGCGGCAGCAGATCGGCCCGGGCAGAAACAACGTTTGTCTGTCTAGGTAAGATCCCTGCCAGCCTTCCCGCTAAAATTAGAAAATGGGCGACAGTACCTTGGCGCCTGTCACTTGCTGGAGACAAATCTTTAGCTCTTTCCACAGCCAAGGGGTGGCATTTTGATTTCTGCCTGCCAGCTCCAAGTCGCGGCGCTACCTTGCTATCGGCCGGGCTCTTCAGCAGCAAGACCCCCGTCTGGCATTGGCTGCCTGCTCTGCCCTCCGCCTCGGCACCATCCTTCTCCCCAAACAGCAGAAATGGGAGAAAGCTGAGTGAGGGTTGGCACGGCTTGAAACGGGCGAAACTTTCCGGAGGGGGGACAACAATTTTCGTTCACCGCACATTAAAACTCCAGCCTGGCTAGGTCAAGAAGTAAATTCAGCATGGAAGCAGGCATGCTCATAATTCACACAGTTATGTCAATATCACTTTTTAATCAAAAGATCTCAACCTCTTTCACATAGATCACAAACACTAAGCGTCACAATATTCCTGTGACAGAGCAATGAATTATTGTGCCCACTTTTATTAAAAGTATTTAAGTTGATCTATTACCTATGTAAGTTACAGATATATCCTACTGTCACAATCTCAAACACATTGATCCTCACAAATCATCTCGGAAGTAGGGAAATGCTATTTTCTCCATTTTGGGTAATTGGAAACTCCGGCGCAGACAGACTACAGCCAGATGTAAATGATCTAAAAATCCACCTAATATCTGGGCCTCCACTTTAAACTGGCTAGGCATTTCTAAAGGCCTAGAGACATCCAGTAAGAAAACACTAGGTTAGGGATTAGACAGAATTTAGGCCTAAATTTGGGTTGAAAACTGCCCTTAATGCACTCAGGTATCTTTCCTGCCTTACCTCCTTGCAGCCAAAGCACACCGTGGGGCTCTTGGCTAGAAACTGAGGCTGCAGCCAAGCATCACAGGGGACAACCCCACATGGGCTCAGCTGCACAATCACGGCTTCAGGCTGTCAACTCTAAAAGCAGCAACCCCTCCCTCATCCATAACTGGAACAGAAAATATAAAAATATACGTAATAGGAATAATAATAATAAAAAAGTTTTCATTGAAACAAAATGCCCATCCTCTCAGTTAAAGACCCAATACAGAGATGTTACTTCTTCAAGAAAGAAAAAAGCTGCTTTCCTCCCTTAGTTGCTTCGTCTTCCTCATAATAAAATATTTTGTGATCATTAGAGAGGTTTACAGTGTAGAAATAATGCTGAGAGGAAGAAACATAGAGGATAAGGTTTTCATTTAATTTTTGAAAGTGAAAAATCTCTTGGGTAAAAAATGACACCTCTGCTTTGTCTGAGCTATATATGGGTTGAAGCACTTAGTGTTTGGCTACGTCTGCACGTACACTATAAAGTTACCACGCTGTTACGGTTATTATTGACAAACCTCTTCAAAGAATTGTGTTTTCTGTCAACTGTGAAATGCAGTATGTTTACACAAAACAAAATAAGAAGATGCTCCTCACCCTACTGTTTTAAGTCCATACTTTATGAAACTATCATTAGATTGTTATTTTACTATAAAAGGTTGGAAAAAAAAATACTGCTCTCAGAAAATTATACAAAACCCATGTTTTTTTTTTAATATATATTCAGGTCTCATTTACCCTTATATTTGACACAAATGAAAATAAAACAGCATTTTAAGCTCCTGGAAATGACAATATCATGTTATCTAGATAAGTAACGCAAAGCTATTATTGAAATTCTGATAGCATTTGCTTTACTGGTAAAGGAAAATTACCTGTAATGCATAGTTTAAATAATTACTTTTAACCAAAAGATTCTTTTCTACACTGCTTATTTATCTTCTGAGACCAGCTCAGCAGGGCTATGTATTTTATTAAAATTGCCTTCAGACTGTTAATGGCGGAGTGTGTGTTAGCACAGGAGAAAGGATGTCCGTTTGACTCCTGTTCCTAATATTGGGAGCTGGTCCAGATACTGAAGAGCCAGAACTCTGCTGTGCATTTGAGTATGTTAGCAACACTTGCCTTCCTAATGATAACTGGCAACAGCATTTCAGGACGACGGTCAGACTTAAACTGGAAAGCTTACAATTGTTGTTACAACAGCAGCAGCAGCAACAACAATCAATTCTGAAATCTTTTTTACTGACATTTCACTTGATATCAAGTCTCCCAATGGGAAGTTATTTTGTAAGCTCTTGCCCAATATTTCTCTGTTCTCTTTCTCTCGTGCTCAACCTTGGATGTTCCCTGTGCCATATCAGGAAATGGTAAAACAACTGTGAGCTACTCTGTGGTGAGTTTGTGTGGCAGATAACCAACACAAATCATCCAGATAACTTTCTGGTAGATCATGCTTCCTCTCAGAGGAAGCCACAGTCAAAATGCACTTTGATCCACAAAGCATAGTCACTGAAACATGTAGTCCTCCTTCCAGAGAAGCTGTGCAGCAAACACACACCTGTACTTGTGGCTGCAGCTACAAGCCCTGGGTGCAGGTCTTACCTGCCCTGTGGGAACAGGGGGTCCAGCTTGGTTTGGTCACTCCTTTCCATCACAACCAAGCCTTTCACGTGAAAAGCATGCGCATCTACATTCTCACATCCTTACATTACGCAAGTTAATTTGCTTGATTAAATCATTCTATGTTTATATATGCTTACTTATTCACATGGTTAAATTAATCTGTGTTTAACGTCTTTTTCTTTAAAGTGATTAAAACTCTAGAAATGAAAAACTATGATTTTTCACATGAGCAAACACCACAAATGCTACTTACACTTCAGAACTGAATTTGCTAAATAAGGTGGTCTCTTTCCTTTGTTGAACAGGTATCTGACTAGAAGCAGAAAAGGAGACAAAAACTTCCTGGAGTTTTGTAAATGATCACTATACTGGCCAAAAAGAGAAAGAGGATTTGTTCACTGCATTGACCCTGTATTTCAGTGAAGCTTAACAGCTTCATAGAGCTGACATTTGCTGGAATTTTAACTAACTTTTAAATGACGCTTAAGAAAAACCATGAAAAATGTTCACTAGCTGATTTTCACAGGTTCTGAGGTGCCCACAACACTACATCAGCTTCAGAAGGAGATTTACTCATTACCTCTGAAAAACAGTCCAGACGCACACTGCTTCCAGGTAAGATGGACCAACACCTCCCAGTGGAAAGCAACATTATTAAACACGCACGGGAAGCAGGAAAGCCAGATAAAGCTCTTGACTATTTTTTTTTTTTCCTAAATAAAGAGCATTTCCCCTTTCAGAAAAAATGAACAAGAAGTTAACACCCACACATAAGCCTCAAAGCCAAAGAAAGGCAAAGCTTTTCAGAAACCCTGCCCTTCAGCTGGCCCAGCTACACCAGGGCTGGTTAGATCCCACGGACCAGGACTGGAAACAGCTATGGGACTTCCCTCAGGGAAGCATGAATGAAATACTTGAGCTTTTAACTACTGATTCACTTACTCCCATTATCCATTTTTCAGAAAGAAAATCATGCACCTAACACAAAGTGCACCCATGTGCAGGACACATAAAAAACAACTTGTTCATAGGAGGAAGGCAGAGGAATCGCTTATCTTCAGGGGTAACTTAGCAATGCTTTTTAATTGTGCAAATTTTTTGTTTTAAAAAAAGTGTTTCTAAAGAGCAAGCAAAATCATTAGCAGAAAAATAACCAGGAGCATTCTGACCTAAACTAAAGAGGTAAAAAGAATCCAGCCCTGCACACATAAAATTTGCTCACAAAGGAAGTCAGAAACAAGTATATAAACCACTGGATTATAATTTCAGATCCCAAGCAGATTGATCCAAGGCAGTTCTAGGTTTATGACATTTCTCCAAGACTCTAGTGCCACCCTCTCACTCCCAATCTCATCTCAGCTGCCCTAGCAACACTGCTTTTAGGAAGAGGTCACATTTGGTCAGTCATCTACTCTGCTGTTTCTTAGAGCCGTATGATTTTCATTGCTTGTGATATTTAGGCAAGAGATCGCCACCCATCCTACCTAATGTGATACCCAAACGCATCAAGATTACTTTAAAAAAATCTGGTCTTGGTTGCATTGAAACTTTTTTTTAAAAAGAGAGACACAAACCAATAGTTTCTGCTTGTCAGAATGGGACATACAAAAGGACATTTCATGCATGTTTTCTGGTGTGCTCAGCTTCTTTAGTTATCATTTCCTGTTTGGCCCCATTTTCATGGATACATCAGTGGAGGAGGTACATGATTTTAACTTGTGTCATCTGGGAACAGTCATCCACTGATTCTCAGTTACCTGAGCAACTGCTGGGTGCAAAATGAAGGGACAAGAAAGAACCTTATCCTAAGTCTCTTCAGTGCTATAAAATCATCCTAATTCCTTTTTAGGCGACAGTTCTTGCACTTGAAATCCACAAAGACATAACAAGTAAGCACCCTCGCGTATGAACACTCCAATAAAACATCACAATATGATTTGGACTTGCTCCTTTGATCCTCTTGCTCCTATGATACTCTTTAGACCTGGTGAGTCTAATGATCGCACAGAGGTACCCACTCACAAGCCACTCTTGCAAACAAGCCTCAGTCATGGATTTTTACAAAACCTAGCACAAAACAAACCAAAACTACAGCCATCCATGCAAATAAAAGATTCAGATCTCAAAGTTCAGGATGACACAGAAAACAAATGGTGTGCAAGAACAGGGGCTTCCTCCCTCTCACAGCCACACTCAGAAATGCATGCAAATATTGTGAGCTTGCAGATTACCAATTTAGCAGTTGGTTTCATTTTGAGACCTTTTTGGAGGGGAAGTAATACAGTAACAGCAATTCCTCCCAACCCACTTCCCACTGTCGCCACACAAACAGACTCAAATTCTCAGGTTGACCAAAACCATATCTGCAACAGAAAATGGGATTATAATGAGAATTTGCCTGAGAACATTTATATTATTTACCAAACTAGAAGCAAAATCTGAGGTGAGTGTACAACCTCAGACACATGCCTTTTCATTGTTTCATAGAGCTACACTCTCCAGCCTACAATGGGTGTCCAAATTGCAGACTACAGATTTAACGTGCTTTACCACATCTGCGAGGAGGAAGTTTCTGCAACTGTACCAATACCCACTCTTTCTCATCAAAATCATATAGAGGGAAAAGTCATAAAAATTTATACTTTATTTGGGAAAAGGTTTAATAATTTGTTTTTAATGACTTTAAAACAACCTATCCAGAAAAAATACCAACATCCCCCCTCTTTCAATCTCTGGCTGCTTTTCATTTTCATCAGTAAGACAAGTTCTGCCACATGGTTCAAATTTTTTTATAGATTAATCTTTCTACTGTCATTTTTTGTTAATATGATGTTAAATTAAACTGCAGGGATAAACAAGGGTATAGATGTCTATACATGTATTTGTATATCCATGAACATGCTGTATTTGACAGTTGTCTTCTCCACCTTTTCCATGTCCCTTGTTACCACTTTAACTGCAAACTCTTTGTAGTGGGATCCATGTCTTTCTATTCTTACTTGCACTTACAGTCCAAATTTGATCAGAGCTTATAGTAACGTAATGTTTATATGCTAAGGAACTATAGTAAGAAATCACTCACTATTCCTATTGTGTGGAAGGGCACATCTATGAAAATCAAAAGGAGCATGTGAAAAAATAATTCATAAATATTTGAGAGTTGAATGTATCCTGATCAAAGGCAGTGGAAACAGAGGCTGAGCCTGAAGAATTATCTGAAGTCTGCCATACTTTAACTACCAGTTCCTAGCAGACAACTAAACTGTTATGAAAAAGCACAGAAACTGAGCTTTAATACTAAACATATGACCCAGCACACATAGGGAGACAGCCTGATGCATTACACTGGTTTGCTCGGCGATGATGTAACTTCACAGCAAAAAACAGATGCCAATACATGGTTTTGAAAATTTCAAGAAACCAAGAAAGCACTTGCAAATTAAAAAAACCCAAACATCCAAACCCCGAAGATAAATTCTTCCAAACCAAACAACATATCCCTAATCATCTTCATGTACAGCTTGTTAGAGGTCTATTAGTGACATACACAGTGAAAACACAAATACTTCATTCTCAGACCAAAAATTTTGCAACTAAAAATCTATTTTTACAATGCTGCCATTTAGTTTGTATTGATGAGTCTTCTCATAAGTGCTAGGGACCAAATTATTTCAGATTAGAAAATGATTTATTCTCTTATCAGCCGTGAACTTCTCTTAACCTCTGAGTTTGAGCCAAGCTTGCTCCATGTGCCTGCAAACCCTCAGTCACAGGAGTTAGATATTTTTTGTGTGACGTGTTGCTAGTAGCCCCCTCCAAAAAGCAGTACAACGCTGCTATGCTAAGGGCTGTGCAGATCAGTGAGGGAGGTACTCGCTGCCCGACAGAGCTTATTATCCCTACATCAGACAAAGCACAACAGGTGGACCCAGCAGGGAATTTCAAACAGGGCAATACTTATTTTGGTGTTATTTACATCTTCTGGATCTCTGAATATTAAAATTTAAATGTATTCTCACAAACTTGTAGGAGGGGGAGGAAAATCAAGGATTCTTGCTACAGTGTGCTATGAAGAAAAGGCAGAGAAGCAGAAATACATCAGTCACTCCCTGTTTGGGTAAGCTCTATCTTTTAAGACAGAGTCACAGGGCCAAGTACTGCAGTCTCACTCAGGCACATCTTATGTATCAATAGCTTTGCCTCAGTAAGAACCCAGGAAAGACTGCAGGACAATTTATATAATTGACTGGATCAGTAGCTACACCTGTTATTAAGATTACTTGACACAAGCGATTAAACAACTACCTGCAGTTGTTCATACCCCGCCAATATTTTGCCATTTCGGCTGATTTATCTATGATGCATGACTGCCTCAGGCTGAGCGTTTTGGAAACGGTACAACTTTTTCCAAGAACAAGGTTAAGGAATATTAGGCTTAAAATTCTTCGAGCTTTTCCTCTGAAAAAAAGTCCAGCGCTTCAAGCTTCAGAGGAAGGTTTGAAATCTGGCAGCCTGGCTGTGGCTTTTGTCCCCGAGAAAAGCCTTTTGTCCTCAGATGTGCCTGAAGTAAGCCCTTAGGAACTGTCTTTGCGAACTGCAGTTCTCTAACGATGAGTGCTTGGCTTTCCAAAGTTGTTATTGTGCTTTCAGCACAGTCTTTATATGTAAGCAAGTGTTGCATCTTGATTATACTGTGTTTCACATCCACCCCATTTAAAATCCACGTAGAACAGGAAATGAGACTAAAGTAATCAAATCAGTCTTCAAAGAAGAGAATGCAGTGAAGTTACAGATATCACACAAGTACCTTAGTAAAACAGTTCTTGAAATAACGCAAACATCAGCCCAGCTGTCCACACAACACAGTTGTCACCCTTGAACCAGGCAACTTTGTCCAAGTAGCTCACACGCGCTGCCACCTATTATACTGGCTCCTTATTTCCCAGCCTTTACTGCATTTCTCCTCAAGCCGCCCTCCCGCGGCAGGGAAGCAGTTCTGCCCCCATCACAGGTGAGGAATCAGCAAAGTGAAGTATCTGCCCACGGTTACGCAGAAAGGCTGCGAAGGACCAGGGAACTCAACCTCACTGTGCAGGTCTTGGGCCAGCCTCACCTCCCAGAGCTGAGCCAACCCGCTGCCAAGTCACATCAGCACTTCCAGAAACACCTCGCTGGCAGGTAAGAAAACACACCTCTTACCTGCCACGTCTCCCAGCTTAAATTCTCAACTCCTCTTCTTTTTATTTTCTTCTGCTTTCAACACTGAAGGCAGGGAGGGGAAAGAAAAGAAAAAAATATATCAAAGGAAGAGCCACAACTATCTCATTCAAAACCTTTTTCATATTCACTACAACGTTTTATCCTGAGCAAAAATCTCAAGGAAATAAGTGGGGTTTCTCCATTCATTTTTCCACAGAACTCAGATCAGGCCCTTAAGCAAAGCTCTCCCTAAAACAGGAGATGCTGAACCTGAGAGCAAGACCTGTGGCATGAGGAGGAGGAGGGGGGGATCTCGTTAAAGGAAAACTAAACTGAGGGAAGCAATGGGTATTAAGGAAAAGATGGGGATTAGGATCCCAGTACAGCGAGGTGCTTATTCACAGAACTGTAGGAATACATGTAACTTTAATTAATTAGAAGTCTCCACTCAGACAGACACAAACTCACACAGGAACCTTCAGGGCCTGCAGAGGGCAAAAAAGGAGAGAGAGGGGCAAGTGGGAAACTGAGCCACAGTCAGCTGAAATCAATAGAAAGACTGACAGCAATTTCAGTGGACTTTGGATCATACCCAAAGCGGCAGAGGAAAAAAAGATGCAGCAAGAACAGGGAGAATAAATGAGAGAGCAGATTAATAACTCCAAGAAATATTATTAGCACAACTTAAGAATAGCTGGGGAATTGCAAGAAGACGGTTGGATTCTGCTCTTCAGGCTCATAAATGCTGGCTTGCTCCATGAAAATCAATGGAGTAGTTTTAGATTTACATCAGTGTAACTAAGAACAAAATCAAATTAAGGAGTACAGAGTAACTGGAGAAAAACCAAGCATTATTGAGCGTTCCAACACTGGGAGGCACTCAGATACTATAGTGCTGAAGGCCACATTAGTAGATTGATTAAATGATTGATCCATCAGTAGGAGATTTATCCAATATGGGGAGGAAACAGAGAGCTCTAAGTCAAGACTACTAATTAGCTATTATTTATATTTTCTGCACGCTATAAACATACAAAGGAGATGCTGTATAGAATTTGCAGTAATAATAATTCCCAATTATTTCCCACTCTTGAGATTAGTTCTAACATATTTCTTCAACATTTTAAAGGTGTTTTGTAAAAGTATTTTGAAAAAAGTTTTCAAATGTAACAAAATCCCAGGACTTTCATGTTCTCATTTAGATCATCTCTCCTTCTTTGAGTCTTACAGACTGATACCAAAGGCTACAAAAACTAAACCCAGAGCCATTTATACTAGGAGACATGCACTATTTTTCTTGGACGAACAACAGAGACTTTCTCTACACTTCATTGCTAGGCTCATTGTGAGTTTTGTATATGACAGTGTGAAAGTAGCAGTTTCTTTTCAACAGTTTCATGCTCCCACAAACAGAGACTAGTTTCTTTCAGACACCTACTTTCACTAATGTATTGCCATTCCTTATGTCATGTACACTCTGCCTCCATTCTAAAAACACAAACCTTAATAAAAATTAAAGCTCTGACTTGAGCTAATCTTTCTTACCTTTTATTTACTTCTTATTTCCTTCTAAAATCACTGCAATTATCTCATTGTACCTAAGTCCTAGCCACTGGGATTTCAAATGACTTGAACATTATCTGGTTTTATTACAAATAAAAAAATTATTCCATCCAGTCTGCCTTTCATTTCCATGTTTAGCCCACAAAATCCACCCACTTCTAATGATACCTGCAACAAAGCTAGTCACATTTTGTGACATCTCTGTCACCCACATATGCACGTCTTTCTTCACTTTTTAGTAGATGGCCTACAGGCACAGAGAAGAGAAGGATACTACCAGTAACCTGGGGAAATCTATTTAATCTCAAATTGTAGAGATTTATGTTTAAGTAAGTGAAACAAGAGGCTCTATCTAGTTCCTGCTCCCACAGGTAGACTTTGATTAGTAATTACAAGATAAGTCCTTAAATTCCAACTAATAATCAGACCATTTAAAAAAAATAAATGCCAGTTTAAAGTTTTTTCTTTTAAGTAACTTCATAAAAGATAAAATAATTTTTAAAAGTCTCTTTAAGGGAGAATACCGATTTCCTTTCAGAGAAGGTGATGTCCTTGGCTGGATTCTTTTCTAAAAGGATCTATCCAGACTTTTCAAAACGTAAAACAACTTTAACCAGAACAAGAGGAAGATTTCCTACAATGCTGTGGAGCAGTAAGCAGAAAGCTACACCTTTCCATACAGAAGGTGAATTTGTGTTTCATATATGTGCATTTATAACAGGGTTGTGTCAAACATACCATGACACACAAAACACTGTCCAACGTGGCATTCTTCTATTAGTTTGTGTATCACTGATGAGTGAAAAGACTTGGGTCCTCTTGCAAGGTCTAATGATCACAAGTGCCATTATTATTATTATTATTATTATATGTCAACCTATTCTTAAATACAGTTTCAGAAAGAAACAACATTTTTATAGCACTTCCCTGGGCATTACATACGTTTCGATTCCCAATGCTTGGCTGTAGCGGGATCAGAAAGGTATGATCCAAAACACTGTGGAAGGGAACTTCAGAAAGTTCCACCTGGATTTTTATTTGAGCATGTTTGCTCAGCTTTCATCGGAGATTAGGATCTTAACTATATTACAAAAAATTTATTGCAGATTACAGGTTAGTAAATAGGTCACCAGTGCATGTACCTGTGATCAAAAATTAGAGCTCAGTGTCTTGGGCGTAGCAGCATTTGTACTTGAGAGTTATCATCTGCTGCATGGAGGAAATGGAGCAGAAAACTTGTAAGTCACCATTTCCCTTTCTTCCATCTCCCAAAACTAAACAAATTAAAGACATTGTGAAAGGTTTACAGTAAGACCCATGCAAAACTTTCACCACAAAATGTAAAAATCCCTCATGCTTCATTACAAATCTGAAAAACAAGACAGTATCGACAAACAACTTTCACACAATGATTAAAGTGTTAAAACAGAAACTAAAGAAAAGTTCTGAGATTGAGAAAGACCTATGATTTTAAGAAGAAATTATTTGAAGTATTTTAAGAAGAAATTATTTGAAGTAGAGTGTTTTCATAGGTTGTGGCCAAAAGCCAGGGAAAATTAATATTTTCAGAAACTGAAAACCATCTCGATGGGCAAGAACTCTTGCAAACCAGTAAAAAAAAGTAATTTACATACCCTCTCGGACATCCCCAAATTTATGTTTAATAGCAGTATAACTTTATCTTCAGGTGCAAACAAACAACTTGTCTCAACAGTTGAAAAAACTTTATAATTCAAGAGGATTTCAGGAGGTTCTGGAAGTCTTTCAGAATTAGGCTAGAATTTATTACACATTAGAAAAGAAACGACATAAAGCAAGCCACCTATATTAGCCATCCACAAAAATAGCATCCGGCTTCCTGGCTCTATTTTTGTGGTCAGCAAGACTTTACTCTGAAAGTAGTCCCAGCACATCAGCGATTCCCCTCCCAAACGATTCTGGGATTCTCATTTTTATGTTTTTCAAGTCCTAGATAGCAACCTCTCAAAGGCACGGACTGTCTTCATGCAACTTGTCCATGAAGTGCCTGCTGCAGTGGGTTTTCCAGTTCCCACCTGCAGTTTCAGGGTGCTGTTATCTGAGATGCTACAGTAGAACACATTAACATCCCTCAAGCTTTCATCTTTTTCTTCAGCATTGGCAATATGCATTTAAGGAAAGAAAGTACGAAGCTAGACACTTAGAATCACAGAATCATTTAGGTTGAAAAAGACCTTTAAGGTTAACAGTTGGACTCAATGATCTAACACTATCAAGTCCATCACTAAACCATGTCCCTAAGCACCACGTCTACATGTCTTTTAAATACCTCCAGGGATGGTGACTCAACCACTTCCCTGGGCAGCCTGTTCCAGTGCTGGACAATCCTTTCAGTGAAGAAATTTGAACTTGAACCTACAAAAGCCTGGAATAGCAGCTCGAGAGGTATAAACTGCTCTGTTCACCTCAGTGAGGTGTTAACACTGATAACCCAAGAATGACAATAACAGTGTTGAAGTTTAAACTATTTCAAGGCTTGTGTATGAAAAAAGAACAGGTTGCATAAAGCACTATATGACTTCTCACTCTGATGTTGTAGGCATGTGGCATTTGAAAGATAACCTGTTTAGCCTCCTCCCATCTAACAAGGAACCAGCCTCACAGAGCCTAACACAGTACAACAACCACCCAAACAAGAGAGGGATGAATTCAAGTGGCTCAACAGAGTTCAAAAACAACATCCCACTTAAGCGACCTGCATGAGTGGAGCTAATTTTGTAGACAACTTCAGAAGGGTTTTTTTCTACCCTCCTCTGCTCTCACTGCAATACTTGTACTGAAAATTTCTTAAATCAGATATGGCAGAACCACTAATAATCCATTTGCACTCTGGGTGAGCTTGGCTAATGAATTCAAATGAGAGCAGGAGCAAGCCAGACTGCCAGATTTTTAATATCCTCATATTTTCTAGTAATGGTGTAATTGTAATTAATGTTTACTTTGTTGTGTATTTTATTGTTGAGTTTTTAAAGTCCTCTGGGATCCCTCTGGGATATACAGCACTATATAAATGTAAGTTGTTATTATCAAATAACAATCACCGGCCATTTAAATTATACAATAGCTACCTGATTATACTTAAACAAGTTAAAGCTCTAATAAAAAATGATTATATATAATCTAAATTAAACATATTTTTCCCCAGTTCAAAGAACCCAAAGTTCTTTGAGTATGCAAGTGCCCTGCAATACCTGGAGCTTGATCCTGCAGTACTGAAATCAGTTAGGACTTTTGCTGTTGCTCTCAGTGGAGAGGTGATGAGACGCTTGGCAAAGAGTTAAATATCTCGACAATTCTACCCTTCTGAAGCAGCAAAATTAAGGTTATTTTGTTTCCCAAAATCATTTGATAGAATATTCATCCTTATCTCTAGTATTGATCCTGAAGCTTCTATAACAGTCATTTTGGCTGTATCACCAGTTATATATACAATGTATGTATGAGAAATTATTTCAACGTACCATAGACATCCCTGAGCTTACACTAAACCAGTTAACTCTGTGTTGGTGCTGCCAATTGGGTGCAGTGTGGAACATGAAGAAGGCAAATGACCCTTCCTCTCTGCGGTCAGAAATCCCAACCTCCTCCTCTTCTATGATACATCCACAGGGACACAGCCTCCAAAATATTTACCCTTAGTCTTGTGCATGAAGTAGTCCATGCAACCGTGAGAGATGTTTTAGGATGCAGTAGATTCTGGAAGTGCTGTTGTCAGGCATACTTCAAAACCCCAAAATCACGTGATCAGCAATAAGGTACAGTGACATTTTATACATGAACTCATGTAGGAGATTATTTACTTGGCTTTGAACTGTTAGAAATCACATCTTCAAGCTTTGAATCCACTGGGGAAAGAACTAATTTAGCTGAAAGTCTAACATATGAAAACATGACTCCAGGACTTAAGGTTGGAGAAAACCTTGCTTTTGCTCTCTCTTAATAAATACCATGAGACTGGGGGGGGGAGGTGGGGGTGCGGGTGGAAACACATCTTTTCTGGCTAACCTCTGCCAAGTCATTTCCCTTGCTTCAGGTTTCTCATCTGTGGAACAGGGGTAATGGCATTAACCTCATTCCTGATGAATAGTGTTGTAGATGGGTATACATTATATTTCAATGATAATAGATCATCTTGTGGACCTTTTCGTACCAATAAAAAAAAAATTCATTCCAGAGTCAATGACCTGTTGGCAAGTGATAACTAACCAAACTTAAATTCAGCTGCACGGGTTAAGAACACAGTTGGCCCAGGATCCCTCTGGCAGAGATGGACAGACTGCCCCATGGGTCGTAAAGGCCTAATGGGGGCTGAAACATTTTTGCTGAAAAGCATCTCTCTGTGCTGACTACAAAGGCAGGCTCAGATGACAACGTTCAAAATCTAGTCACCTCAGAAAAGTGCCTAACGTTAGTTAGGATGAACCTGGAGCCACAACCTTGATTTTAATCAGTTCTGGATTCTTCTGAAATTTTTTTTAGAAAAAAAAATCTAAGGTTTGATCTGAACTTCCCTCCTTTTCTTGCTTCCTCCTCAAAATATTTTTTTAAATTAAGAAATTACAGTGGGTTGATTTTTACGTGAAAAATCTACTAAAAAACATTACCTTCAGAAAATAACTTCAACAATTTCCCCCACCAGAAGTATAAATATTTTGTTTCAAAGGTGATATTTCAAAACAAAAACGTTTAATTTTCATATTAAAATTGTTCATTTTAAATGAAAATAACTGTACTGAGAAAAGACTGCATATCTTTGAGAACTGGATGTTAATTCTCTAAGATGTGGGCTAAGATCACACTAACTGAAGATCCCTCTCTCCAGCAATGCAAATAACAATGATGATATGCCATAGACCTTTCACATACACTCAATAACTTCAGTGGCGCTCAGCCAACTTCCACCAGCTGAGAATCTGGGACAGAAGCCCCAGCTGAAATCAAGGCTCCCTTGTAGGAACCTCTCTATACCTGCAAAGCAAGAGACAGCCCTCGCCATACAGTTTGTAATTTAAAAGGACAGCATAACCAAAAGATGAGAAGTAGAGATTATTATTAAAGGGAGCGTAAGCGTCTGTCACAAAGCGACAAAGAAATCTGGGGAAAAGCAAGGCATGGATTTCCTGAGTTCTGAGCTCCCAACTAATGCTTCCTTTCTTAAGGCCATTTCTTGCAGTCAGGACGGAAGTAAAAATTTAATAAATTAATAACAATCAATAGTGTTTAAGTACAGTAGTCACACAACAAAACTCCACATGTATTAGCTAACTTTGATTTAAAAGTGTTACCCACTGATCTTTCCTGCTTGCTGGAGCATGCTATCAGTAGGGTTCTTCAGCTGCAGAAGGTGGTGGATGATCATACTGTGCACACACAGCTTTCCCCTGAAGTACAAGTCCTCCATCAGCACTGAGACTGCCTGAGCCACCAGAAAGCACTGCCTTTTGTTTGACACATCTCTCTATAACGTGTCGGCAGAAGAGCATGGGGTGCTATCCATCAGTCAAGCCACAATACACCCTGACACACCAGTTAGGTAGAAGGAGTTGGAAGGCTAAGTCAGGGGTGATATCTTGAGGTGGGAAAAGGATCTGGGAGGTGTGGGGAGGGAAGGAGAGAAGGGCGGGGGTGGTACGAAATCCATATTGTTGTTTCACTGGAAGGACACAGCGTGTCATAACGAATTACTGTTAATTTGCACCAACAGTACAGTAGATTGAGACCGGCAAGCAACAATGACAAACAGCACTTGCAAGATCACATAATGAGGGGGCAAGGCTGCTTCACTGGAGCCGCTTCACTCAATTAGTGGACAAGGCTTTTAATGCTGCTATGCACAACCAAAGCAATTTTGATTACTTAGAGCTAAGTCTCCATTTAGAATGAGTCAGAAGCTGAAACGTTGGGGTTTTTTTTAATTTTAATATAATTTATCTACAGAGTATTCGAATGGTAATAAGCTATCTGAAAGCTAGACACATTAGTCTCTGTGCCTAAGTAATGTTGAAATATACTTTTTAAAATAAGTTCAAATAGTATCTATTCTAGCAAATAAAACCAATAAAAAGATAGCAAGCAATCAATACTATGCCAAAAGCGAGGGCCAAATTTTGCTCTTATTCACTGTGATTTAACTCTGAAACTCTGGAAAGGGATTTTGGTAGAACAGCAAGAGTTTCACAACAGTACACTTAGAGCAGCAGCGTGCTTTGCTCACGTCCTCTTGTGCTAGCTTTACAATTAGTGATTTGATTGATTCTGTTAGCCAAAGACCAAAACGGCATTACCTCCTGAGTAGTACATAAAATTTTCTTTGTTCATTTGTTTAATGCAGGTTTCAGATGGCTGATGTTTAGAAAGTATGATTTGATCCCAAGAAACTCACAAAACCTGAGCAAAATCTGTTAACGTTCATTAAATGTTTCTGAGTTATTTCTGCTAGCTTAGGTCCAAACCTTAGTTTTCACCATTCCAAGTGGAGTTGTACAAATAACTGTGGCTTAAGGATACTTTGACTGGGCAAAAGAAGGTGCTGCCAGCAGTTTAAAAGTAGATCCTGTGAACAAGGTGCTGCTGCCAAACTCCTTACCATTGTGTCTTAGGGATGAAAGTATTCACCAAGATCAGGAAGACCTGAATTTACATTAGACATGATTTGGAGCAAGGATCTGTGTGTGCACCATATCCTAGTATCTGCCCTAACCAGTGGTACATCAGGATCTACTTACCAGTCTTTCCAGTTGAAGCTCTGCATAAGCACTTACATATTCCTTGGCACAGGGAGTGGACCCCAGTTACCTGTTTTCACAGGGATCAGCCTGCTCACAAACCTACAGAATTATTCTGTTTCTCCCTCCATGAACTTTTATGCATGAGTGTACGTATATATAGACTAAGAATGGAATATGAGAAGAGGAAAAACTACATTCAAGACCTTTCTTCAATTTTGGAAGAAAGAGGATAAGAACATGGATGTCCTACGTGCCTGTGAGCCATCCTCATCACTAGGCTGTATAGTTACTGAGTCTTCTTGGAAATCCCAAGAAATCAAAATGCTTTGTTTCATATGTATTGAAACGAATCATTTTGATGTTCAGAATTTTATTTTCATCTTTATTTTGGCTGAAATTACGTATCAGATTTGACCCAAATTTCTGAAGAACTTCAGCTGCTTAGAAACTCAATTTTGGGATACATAAATTTGTTTCTGTGGAAAAAAAACCTACCCAAATATGCAACATTTCAGTACTTCATCAGCATTTCTTACAAGTGGGTGGGGGGGTGGGGTGCAGTTGAGAGAAAGGGATTCCTTATCAAAGAATCAAGAGAGATTATCACCCACACTTCTCCCTATATCTGGATCTAGCACAAAGCTGGATTTTTCCACTGGCCTCTGAAGCACCTGGTACTGCCCAGTTACTGTGGCAGGGTACCCAAACCAACAGACCAAATGTCTGATGCATTAAGAACAGAGTGGATATAGGCTTTGCCTAAAGCACAGAACCAGGAACATTTTAAACTGCTTCATTTCTCAGCTCCAGTACAGCTATGTATGTATAATTTATTTAGGATTTGACTCAGCAGGGTAGCTGCATGCAATCAGCATATTGTTTTTGTGAAGGTTCCCCCCTATTGCCCCTTAGACAGATTTTAACTGTCAGTATATTGGCCTTTTGAATTTTTGTTTTCATAATACCATAAGCTATTTGAACATACATTATTATATACTAATCATTGCTTGTCCAATTTTTTTGAGTCTTACAGGCGACAGCAGAGAACAAGAAATGCAGTTTAGTTAGAACTTCAAAGCAATGTTTCGTTATCATCCAAACTGGGGCTCTTTTATGCCTCTCTCACTATTTGGCTTTAAAAGTGAAAGGAAACCAGTTGCTTAAATTTGTTCTTTCAAATTTCCACCCACCTCCTCCCGCTCTCAAAGGAGGAGCTTTATGATAACATATAGGCTGATCTTGAGATCAATCACAGATAGAGATATATTTACTGTCCTCAGATAGTCATAGTATTGCTTACATTCACATGAATTAAAGATTGCCTAAATCCTGCCTCTGAACATTTCCAAACTTTAAATAGGTAAAGATCTATATTTGAATTTCATATCCATCTCATATCTCTATAGTGGGATGAACAAAAATACCCAATTCAATCACACCTGAACTCTATAAAAACTGGATCTTTCAAGATTTGATGTCATCCGTGGACTTGTGTACATAACGAACCAGCCCTGAAAAACTAATGCAGAACAGCTCCACTCCACACTCATCCTTATTCCTTTTCAGGAGTGCCTTTGTGTGGGTTAGCTTTGCTTTTGAAGTGGATTAAGCTAGACTCCATATGGCATTTTTAGTGGTGAAGCGAAGTGCCCACAACAGGAACTAGTGCAGAACAGTATTGTGCTTCAATGCATAGCCAAGCTCGTTCAATAATGACCTAATACAGGGTAAGCCTGAATAATATGCTCGGGTATAACAAGATGCTGGGTGCTTGATGAAAAAATTATAGTGAAAAATTCAATGGTTTACATTGTGCAAAAGGTCATATTACTGTAGATATTCAGAATGGTACCTTTATAAATTAAAATCCACAGATTGGCCACATTCCGTATTTCTAAACTTAAATCCCAGATTTGAAAATCCCTATGCTACAGGTGCAGTGGGGACAGCATCTTAGTCAGGACAAGCACAATTGGCGTGACGGACTTCCACTTTTCATATAATGGCTCTAACCATTACTAGCAGTCCTGGTTACTCCTTCTTCCTCATCCTCTCATCCCTTCCCCCTTTCCTTTTGACCAAACAGTCCAGCCTGGACACAAGACAGCTTTTGTTAAATTCCATTTAATTCCATGAAAAGAAAAAGAAAATAAACTCTTCCAAAGTTTTAAAAAGCAAATCAACAAAATCTTTGACATTTAACTAAGAAACTACCAAAAAAAGCAAAAACTATTTTAAACTTCCACACACTAGGAAAAGTTCATCCGGGTGGAGCAATTGGTAGTGGAGCAGAGAACAAGAAACTGAAAAGGTTAAGGTTTTTCTGTATGAAAATGTAACTCAAATACACACTCAAGGGGACAGTTATACATATGTTTTTGAACTAAAACTCTAACCTGGCATGATTAATTTTGGCCTTAGTTTTGTCAAAATATTGGAGTCCATATGGCACAAAGCAAATAATTTTACATTTTTATTTTAAACCCCTATGTGTTTTTCTTGTCTATTCCCTTCTCTTCCACCACACACACTGGCAGCCGCTACCAATATGCCAAATGCCAAATCAACCCTGCAAGCTGGCTGGCACAAGCACTCTACAATACTGGCACACACTTCCTTTTGCAGGGGGATTCTCTCTGAAACCCTGTGGCACATCCAAGCATCCCTGCTTAGCAGCTGAGGACCCTGTCTACCCCAGTCACGTCAGCAACAGGGTGCCTTAACTGTGAATGTGCTGCCCATTTCATTACACTTAAATCAAATAAAACGACGACACTTTGCATCGGTGCATCGATTCCCCCTCCCACCCCAAAGAATCAGTCAGTGCTTTATAATGTCTTTGTATCCAGCAATGGAAAAGTATTGCTGCTGTGGAAAGAGAGGATGCAAATCACTGTAACATGAGTAAGAACAAAAAAAAAAAAAAAAAAAAAAAAAAAGACATCACTCAGGCGAGCTGTGCCAACTCCTGCACCTACAGTTGGCTCCACAGAACATAGATGCCTAAGTGGAGCAAAAGGATGTCACTCCTTCACCTCTTGTCCATAAAACCTTCAGTGAGCTGGAGGGAAATCAGGAACATGGAAGGCTTTGCTGACCCTGTCAGGATTCAAACTAGTATTTGAGCCTCAAATACTAAATCATTCCCTTTGCTGCCCTTCTTATTTTTTTTTTCTATGCCCATCACCCTAACCCATGGCACAATTTTTATTTTTTTTTCATATATATATATATAGTTAAAGATTTTAGTTAGATATTCATTCAGAGTATAAGACAGCAGGCTCCTTAAATAAACAGACAAGTAATACTATTTTTAGACAAAGACCCAGAATGAGCATTGGAAAGTCAAGCACACTGTACTGAACCAAAGGTGCGTATACCTTCTAGTTCCTTTTCTACACTTGTACATTAAGTTCATGGCCAGGCCTGAATCCCGCCTCCCAGTGTGATAAGCATCCTCTGCAGCTACAGGAACTGTGCTCAGGATCTTCAAGACAGTCCTGACGTCTTGTTTTCATGAAGTTCAAAATAATACCCCTTTTTCACTCGTAGCAGAAAATGGTGAATCCTTCATCCATGTCAGCCTGTTTTGAGGGAGTTTTGGAGCATTTCTGAGAAAGACCCATTTCTTGAGCGGCATTGTGTTGCAGCGCACAGGCTAGAGGAGCCTCTGGGGGGATGCTGTGCAGCCACAGTTGTTCAGAGGTTCTCATGTCAGCCCAACATCTGCAAATGGAGAATGACCCCATGCACTGCTCTTCCCTTGAGACGCAGTGAGGAGCCCAGAAGACCAGGTGAGTGTACCAGCAGTAGCCCGTGATGCCGAGCACACGGCCTGCAAAGTTTGATACTACCCGGAGCTCCCAAAGTGCTGGAGGCTCCCTGCCACGGTACGCCACCTTGCCGCAGCCCAGCTGAGAGATGACCGAGGAACAGGTAAGCAACAACTAATGATTTGATTACTCCCTGCCACAGTGTAATGGTCAATCGAGATCGCTCGATCGCAACAAAGCTAAAAAGCTTTCCTCTGTAATAGCCTCATGGAGAGAGGGGGAAACTTTGGTCTCTTGTAGCCGCACAATACATCCACAAGACACCGGGCTGTCTGCCTCTTCCCACATTACCAAGTTTCTGTTGGAGCAGCAACTCCACCTAACAAATGTAACTTTAACAACAGTAAAACAACCTAATAGCTTAGCATGCCAGGGGGCTAATGTGGTGGGCCATTTAACGCTGCACTAAATAGCCCTGGTTTGATTCTCATTGCCAAGTGCTGAACTGAGAATTGCAACTGCAGGAGCAGTTCCTAATTCATTAGTTAAAGGGGGTCATTGCTCATAGGGTGGGGAAGAGGGAGGGGAAGAGGAAAGAAGGGGGGGAAATATCAGACAACTCTAAACATTCAAAGTCGACAGAAGGTTGCACTCCTGAGAGATGCAGTATTTAGCTGAAAGCCTGACAAAGCTCTGCAGCTGGGAGGCCTGTGGTGGTTTTACTCAACACTAAAAAAGTTGCCATAAGACACTTGTAACCTGTATAATAGGCTTGGTGGGAACAGGGAAGCTGGGAATGAAAGGAAGGTGAAAACATCTTGCTAATAACACTGCGGTTTCGTTTCAACTGGCCCTCAAAACCATACACCATGCAGGCTGCCAGCACGGCAAAGCAGCAGCAAAACAAACTGCCTTCCCAACTACACTTCCTAAAAAAACGAACCCCCAAACCAGACCTGATTGCAAAGGAGATCACTTCAAAACTTAAAATGATACAACGAAACAAGCCCAAATTTACAGGGCACCTCTGCAAAGGGAGAGCTTTATTCCTGAACAGTAGAACCCTAAAACAACCGTTTTCTCTAATTTCTGCCATCACTCAGATTGGCCTTGAATTACCTCCTGATAGGCCTCCCATGTGCTTGCAGATGAGAGAGTGTAATGGGGATCTGTTAATTAACTAGAAGCAAAGTTGCACGGTGGGGATCAAACACTGGATGCGTCCTAAAACTCCCACAGAGAAGATGAAATGCAGCGCAAACTTTAAAGACTTCCCGTCATTAGCCAAGACCTTGGCTGCTCCTGGCCCAGACCCCTCCTGTTTCGGAGAACAATGAGGACAATGATGGCAGAAATGAAATAGTGCAGCAAGGAACAAAGGAATTAGCTATTTACCCACAGAGAAAGAAAGGAAAAGAGGGGCGGGGGGGGAAGGGAACTTGCTTTTTTCCTAGGTTTTCTGTCTACTTTTAATTAATTTACGGCTGCCAGGGACTTGCACACAGAGCACGCCCAGGAGCATTGTGTTGGAGCATGGTGTTAATACATGTAACATTTACTGTTTACTCCCAGGCAGGAAGGAGAAGGAGCTGGGGCAGAGAGGCAGTGGGGAAGGAAGAGAGGAGATCTTCCCTCTTTGCAGCCGCTTGCAAGAGACGGGCAGAGATGAACAAAAGGTTACGCTGATCTCTAACTTCTATGAACCCGCTTCCATGCGGGCTATTGTTCTTTAAAAGAGCTCCAGGTAGAGTAGGTCACTGTGGGCAAGACTTGCACTGGGTACTGCAATGACAAGGGAGGGCGCTAGGACAGGGACACACAGGTGAGGTGACAGCGAGCACTGCACCAACAGCTCATGAGAAACCGAAGGGCCAGGTTTAGCGGGCTTCCTCCAGTGCCCTCAGATCAAGGGAGGAGATCTCAGGGTGGAGACCCACAAACACGGTGCTCTGCAGAGATACCCAGCCTCACTTCACTGTTTTTCCAAAGCACTCGCTCTGAGCTAGTAAGGCTGGCCTCGCAGCAAGGCTAATTGGGACAGGCAGAGCGCTGCACTGCCACGACAGCACTAGTAGCTAGCTTCTTCAGTGATTCCATAGATAAATACTGCCCCCAACTTCACTGAGCTGAAAATCCAGCTATGGCTAAACTGGGCCTACCCCTCAGACACAAGGGCATGGCACCAGACTGGGACCCTACTGGAAAGGCAACTGGATGCAAGACAGGATACCCTAAGACACCTAAGCTGGCAGTGTAAGCCTATGTTTGAGTGACTGACTTGAGCACCAAATGATAATTTGCTTCATCTTACCTTGCATCTAAAAAAAGCTTTGTCAGATGGCTATTTTCATGAAGTCTAAACCCCAGGATGCAAAGCAGCACTGCATTTCCATTGTAAGCCTAGAAGAAAAGGCACAGAGAAGTCACAGTGTGCAAGGAGATCCCTGCATTAAGACTCTGCAGCTCCACCTACAAAACCACCAGACCTTGGAGAGTATGACGATGGGTGCAGCATGAGAAGCTGAAGGGAACAGAGTAATTCTTCTGGTAGGTGCTTTGTGAATGTTTGCTTGGGCTTTTGTCTCCCTTGGAAAAGGAACAGAAGAAACGGAGGCTCCACTGAAAAATACAAGTCTGCCGCTGACGAGATTTATTCTCAGGCTAGACAGTGACCTTAGGCAGCAATAGTTTCAGTCCATATTTTGCACATCGCTGCTTTTGATAGGGAATGGGAACAGGAACATGAGCCCCAGGTGAGGATGAAGCATTTACAGTGTCTTCTGGTTGCTCAGAAGAATGGTGGTGGGGGTGTCAGTCTTTTTCAAAGGTAAGATCAAACAATACTATTATATAAGTTTTAAAACTAAGAGGCATAAACATTTGGTTTCCAGGCTACCTGTTCAGAAGAATCAGCATGTGTTTCACAGGTCAGCAAAAGAGACAAAACCTTCTAGGCGTACAGTTAACAAGACCAAAACAACAGTTAAAAAGCCCATTGCACGTCAGGCATGTTTGGCTATGTAGGAGAGAAGCACAGAAAACTTCCCTGACATTCGGTCCAGGGCACCAAGCTTCACTCACCATAGCACAAGGGCAGGGGACAGTGAGGGAGTGTCCTTTAATACCATAACTAGTGTCTCAGCACTGTCCTACATTAGTTAACTCCAGAGATGGGGAATAGACATAAGGTGAACAGAGGGTTGGATGATTTTATATCCTGTTTAGATGCGTTATAAAGTCAGCCACACTTTCAAACAGGAAAGTGATGTCTTTTTTCCCAGAAGCATCTAATTCCTGTGCCAGATAGTTAAGTTTTCATGTAACGGGCACCATTCTCCAGCGTTGTCTACATATCACTCAATCCTAGCTGAATGGAACTAAAATATCTAGGAGTACATCTCATTGCTCTTTCACTCTTCTCTCTTTCAGCAGCTCTTGCTTCTTCCCCCAAGGACTGCTTCTCACTATTTGGAAAACACTGCCATCATGACTTCTGTGTGTGATTACATTGTCCTCTACCAATGAGGTCCAGATACCCACCTGGCACCCCAGCCATGACCGCATCATTTGTGTCTTGGGCCCTGATGAGTGCTGCAGTGATGTGGGCCACAAGCACTGCACCACCAGTTAACACCCCCTCTTCACTGCTCTCCTTTTAAGTAATGCTGCTATTTACATTTTGCAGTTAGACACACACATGATTTGTCTTGCCTTTGGTCAGCCAGGAAAGCTTGTGGCAAAGCTGGGAACTGAGCCTCAGCTCCAAATTAGTATTACCGGGGTGTCCTTAGTCCTCTAAACAAACAGGGTTACTGTGCCTACATTTACAAACTGCTGTTTCCCTCATTTAAAACTACTGGACTTGTCCATGCAGGTGACTGTGACATTTTTGGGTATGCAGGCACCATTTTCTCCATTCTCGTTGCATTGCTGAATCTCTGGTGATGCTCAGAGAGACCACAAAGACCAAGCGATCATAGGGATTGAACGACTTGGCGCAGCAGCGAGGAGGTCACTTGAGGTCAGAGCTGAAGCACATTAAGAAGGCAGTTGGCAGTAAACCTGCTTACAACCGTTGTCTTTTTGGGGAAAACAGACATCACTGATTTCAAGAGCAAGCAGCACCATCCCCCGCTGCCCGACTTAGAACCAAATCTCGCTCATCTTGTTTATCCAGAGAGATCTGTTTGGATCTTTACTTTTGAAATGGAAAAAATCTCTTCAAATTTTATAAAAAGAGAGAGAATAAAGGGGACTCAGTTTATGAAATTTGTTCAAATCTCAAGCAGAACACACAAGATCGTAGCTCCAAAGGGAAAATTGCTTTAACATGGCACAAATACATGAGATTAATCCTTACAAAAAGGTCTAAAGTGCAAAGTGACTTAGTCCAGGTTGCAAATTCTTTGCTTTTATGCACCTCCGACAGCAAAATGACTGTGTTAGAGTAAGTGATTTTTAAAAATCTGTTTTATTAATTCATTTGGCTTCTATCACTGAGAGGAAATCATCCCATCACAAATTCTGCCAAAAGGTTCAGTTATTATTAGCCTCTAAGATGCAAGCTAATTGCTTTCTGTGTTTTTCACCAAAACCAGCTGAGATCCTGAGGTTCACAAAAAGGATACTGCACATGCTCAGAAATTCGCCTGTCCTGAAGATTTTTTAATTACACATTTGACATTAGTGTTCCCCAGTGTAAAATCTGTGTTATTTGTTAGGCTTGCATCCTACAGAAACTTCAGCAAGCCTGTAACTCTGCACATGTCAATAGTCTTGTTGAAGTTAGAGGGACTATTCAGACACATAAACTAACATGTGAACTTGCCAAGCCTTTGCAAAATCAGAGCCAGACTATATCACAGTGAACACTATAGACCTGGTCACAACTGCCTGAAATTAAATTCATTTTTTAAAGAAATATATTTAACAGAAATTTTATGGGGAAATTGTTGGGTCTCTCTTCTCAAAAATTATCAAAACAGATATCCAAAGACTGTAGTACTGCACAATCCCTCTAGTTTTATATATCTCCTCCTTCCTTGAAGTTAGTTCAAGCCTGGAAGTAGTCCAAAAAAGCCAAGTGACTTGACTTCTACACCCCCGTAACTCTCTGCTGCCATCATGATTTCTTGAGACAACAGCATCTCGATACAGTCCATTTTGAAACAGGCACTCTATGCTCCAGTTTATTCTAGAAGCAGGAGGAGGGAGAACAAGCTTGACACTAGGTCAAGGGCTGAAGTTCAGCAAGTTGACTCAGGTCAGAGCACGGTCAAAGGAGCACCAGAGCAGGCTCAAGTGAGAGGCGCAGCTCTAGTTGGCAGTTATTTTTCTTCTTCCCAAGCAGGACAAGTGTAAATGGATTAATCCCGATCAATTCCTTTTACTCTGATAGTTTGTCTCTTACAAACACTTGTTGATAAAGAGTTGAAATGAGCTATATAAGTATGTCATATCTAGTAATAGTAATACAACACAGAAGAGAACAATGGCACAACCAACTTTTCCAGGGAAAAGCCCAGCACTCCTGTTCTTAAGGGCATGATCCTGAGCCCGATGACGGCCTCCAAGAAGCTGAGGACTCTGCCTCATTCCTCAGCATATGGATCTGCACAGCCAGGCTACACGTTTGCTCGAGCAACATACAGAGAAATGAGCGGAATGCAAAGGAGTAATAGGAAGCAATTGCACTTTATAAAATTAGCAGTATAGAGATCTCTTTCCATCTGTAACAGGCCAAATCACTACGATGCAAGTCTTACCAATGCTACTCCCAGTTTCCAAATTAGTTATTCCAGCCACAAAAGTTCACCCAAACCTAAGGAGTATCTTTTGCTGGCTGGTTCAGAAGACAGCCCCTCCTTCCACTTTACATCTTGAGCCAAAGCAATGCTATAAACGTACGAGTATCAGGACAGTGTGCTTTATTTTCCCATAGCACAGGCACCGATAGGCCTGAGCTTTCATCTAAGTTTTTATATGACCCGTATCAACCTCTTATGTCTCAAAGAGCTGGATGACAAACTTAGAAGAACTGTCCCTCTTGAAACTAAATAATGGAAATTTCATTAAAGGTGAGCAAACAACCTTGCCAAATGAGAGAGGTCCAGATTTCAGGCTGACACGCAATTTCACCCTCCTTTCTCTCCCCCAAAAAGCTTCCTTCAAACTAGCGTATTGCCATGGAAAGTTTTTGTTTTGACAAATACTTTTTTTTTTTTAACAAAAATATCTGTTTTCTGACTGCTTGACAATACTGCTTATAAAACATTGCCATACATTTGCTTCAGCTACATGTGGGCCTAGAGCTAAATACAGACTTCAGTTTCCAGAGTTGTCAGTGCCCATCACCTTACCCTCTCTTAAATGCGGAGGTGAACATACACATTAGCATCGTGAACCAGCTGATATATGCTGTATGTGTATTTCATGTATGGGGTACATATAATAGAGTACTGCATAACTCTAGTGACTTGTTCAGGAGCTTAATCTTACCCTGTCTCTCATTTTTATAGGGCTGCTGAAACTAAAAAAAAAACCAACAAAAAACCACACTTACAAGCACGGGGAGAGACTATTAAAGGCAGAGGTCTCTCATATAAGCACAACATGTGATCGGATAATATTGTCTGGATTAGCAGCTTTATAACCTAGCCAAGCCCCAGGGCTACAATTATCTGGTTGCATTAAACTGAAATCACCTGCAAAACCTCACAGTGAATGAGCCCTTGGAAGTGTCTAATCTGCTGGTTCACACTTGCAAGTGAAAGCAAAATTCAGCAATGGTGAAGAGATGAACAAACATCACAGTGCGAGATTTTCCAACTAATGGTTCTAATTTTGCTTCAAAAGGAAGGTCTTTCCATTGCTTTTGGCTCTTGTTCCAAATACTTTCCAAATGTAACATTGTAATAAGCAAAGAATAAGAAGATAAAAGTCACAATAATAGCTACTACCAATTTGCACCTGCATAAAACTTTTCATTTCATTAGTTTTGATGCAGAAAATTAGTGAGGTCTATTCTAAGGCTGTAGGAGGAACTGGCTTAGACGCACACTCCTCTGATTCCCGTTGGCCCCAACTCTGTTCATAGTTTGGAGGTTCTCAAACTACATTGTGATTTTAAAGAGAAATCTTCCAAAAGAATTTACTTGTTCATGCTTCCATCATTTTCTCCTAGTCCTTCACCAGGTGCCACAGAAACAGGAACAGCTATTCCATAAGCATTTATCTATCTAGTACCTGAGGTTTTTGCTCCACAAAACTTCTACAGCCTTGCAGCCTATCAAACAAACAAACAACCCACAACTGAATGGTCATTTTAAACTCTCTGACCAGCTCTCACTTCAGGCATTCACTTCTGCCTATCTACAGTTCCTTCTGATTATGTAGATGGACATGACAATTGCATACTACCAGCTGTTGTACATCAAGATTTACCAGAAGTTTTACTAGAGGAAAACTGAGTTGATGGATTGAATTATAATCAGGTTACACAGATAAGGAGGATCTCATAGATAAGAAGCTCAAAATTGTGCGGTCCTGCAGGTTGCCTAAAACATTGAGGCTACTCTGCCCTAGAAATGGCAATCACCTGGGGCGTGTAAGAAGAGTCCTATATTTTAGGATAGCATATAGACAGTGAGCTACCTCTCAACCTTCTGTGTATCTATGAGCAAAAGACACTTCTTAAAGAAAATTTTTAGGTAAAATCATCAATAAAGTCATGTGGATGGACACCTACCAGGTGAAAGTGGTGTGGTTTTGCTACATATCATAGCATGAGAAGCTCTGCTAAAAAGCCAATAAAAAGTCAATAATTACAAAGAAAGTGACATTTGAAGAACTACTCAGGTACTACTGCGTGGGAATTAATGGTACTATTTTTACTGGTGATCTCTGCAAATCTTCAGCTCCTCTATGCTGGAATATGCAAGTGGGAAGAAACTTCTAACTAAATTAATTTTCATGCAAAGTTTAGAGACAATCTGGAAGATGTTCTTTAAAAACTAACAATGAAATTTGAAATAACTTAAACTGAACTAATTGATTTTGGATTTTATCCACATTGGAAGCTATTTTCTGATATAGTGGTAGGGAGAAATGCTTAATGTGGATATGACTGGTAAATGCTACTACACTTCTACACTAAAACCAATTTTTTTTTTTTGAAAATTAATTTCTTGCCTGAAAAGGATTAAAATAATTTCCCTTTAAAGGAGGCTTCACTAGATTGCTGCTCTATCCTGCACCATCCAGTTGTGTATTTATGTCATGACTTGCAAAAGCTTTTCAAGGCACTACTAAATGTGCTTTGAACAGATGGGGAAAGGTAATGCATGCCATTTTGTCAGCACAGACACGCGCTGATTCTGACGCAAAAAATGACATAGTCGTATATTGATTTTACATACATTTTCATATGCTTAAATAGCTTTAGCCTGTATGTTACCAAAGCATTTATTTTAAGATAACACCACCATTTAAACTTAGTTTTTTCCATTTATCTTCTTGGTATCAGAATCCGTATTTCATTCCAAATATAGCTGCTTGGGTATGCAGAAAAAGGGGGGGGGGGGGGATCAATCAATCTTCACATCGTCCAATGTATTGACAAAACAGATAATTCCTAAACCATACAAGGCTTCAAGAATGCAGGCCATCATAGCTGCCTAGATGATTTTCTGGCTACTTCAACCCACCTCACCTCTTCCTCAGTCTTTGGTGTGCTGAGACCTCCTTTCCTCAGGTCCACATATTCACAGACTCAGTTTCTTACTCCCCAGACAAACATTCCTATTTCATCGCACTGGTCATTTGCTACCTCAGTAAGGCAGAAAAAGGAAATCTGTAATTTATTCTCTCCTGAAAGGTTCAATGCCTGCCCACAGAAGGGGATGTCTCAAGTAAATAACAGGCGCCCATTCCTGCAGGGAAGAGCCACGCTCCGGCTGCTGTGACAAGTTCCATCAGACCTATTCATATGCATGCTCCCAACCTTACCAAAAGCAATAGTGGTGTCCTCTGCTTCTGCCAGGCACTTACTCAACTTTATTTCTCTTCCACAGTTCAGTACTACTCTTTCCCTTTTGCTCTCTCTGTATTTCTGACCGGAACTTTAGGAGGAAAATAACACATCTCATCTAGACTAGAAAGGAACAGTTCAGGTTAGGTCAAGCTTAGCTAGCAAGACCCTCAGCTAACTCTGTGGCTCAAATGCAGCCTGAGCTATAGCTCAGCTGGATACAGTTGCAGCAACAGCATTTTCCTCTGTTTAAAACAGAAGGAGTGATGTAGGCAGATGGACTAACTGGTTCTAGCTAAGCTCACCCTAACCATTACTCCTCAGCCACCACCCCAAAGAGAAAGGCAGCAACAGAGACATGTGAGTCAGTGGTTCACAGACTAGCAAAAAACTCCACGGGTTAGTTAAACCTGGTTAATTTTATCACTCAAGAAAGTTACTACTCGATACAAGAAATTCAGCATTTCAGAGGCTTATAACTTGGGAGCTGAGCTTTCCATTGAGACAGTGGGAAGAGTATTTTTAATAAAAGCAAAACAACTTATTTTTTCTCTCAGCTTGAGGACAGCTGAGCCATTTTGGCTGAAAAATTATTTTAAATTTATTTTTTTTAAATGTCTGAGGCAAACACCCAAAATGGAAAATACCAGCCAAAGCTGAAATCATTTGGCAAAAATATAAACAGCTGAAAAGAGAGTTTTAGGATGGAAAGCATCAAGCAACCTTCAACACAGATATAACTTCCCATACGTCCTACTGCCTATTTCCCACATTCCTGCAATGGTCAGGAGTGGTGGGCTCCCCGCCAGCACTTGTGCTTCTGCATAGGGCAGGAGCAGTTCCCAGCTTATGGGGCAGGGTTCACCCCCAAAGCTCCCTGCTATACAATGCCACTGAAGCTCATGAGCAGGTAAGTCAAAGAGGGATAACTATAGATGTACAGAAGTTAGCAACAACTTCATATCTATGACAATAAATAAAATCACAGGAAATTAATGAAGGTTATATGCTATCAATATCCATGCTAGGAGGAAGAGCTTGACAATCCAGAAGGTTATTTCCAGACGCAGGTTCTTAAATAGCCATAAATATGTCAAGAGTTTTAAGAATACCTCCTAACAGGACATTTCCAAAGGTACATACAATGCTGTGGAGAATAAGCCAATATCATCCGCTAAAGAGGAGTCCCATGGAGGAAGACCGATTCTGGGATTTGATGATCTTCCTTTGAACCACCTGACCTTGGATGCTGTTGAAAAGGGGCTGCTGAGCTCAACGGACATAGGACACGAGTCATTACAGCAAAGCCCTCAGCACAAACTATCTAGCAACAGCAGCCAAACATGAACCCCAGGGCCAGGATTCAGCCTCCTGAATCCCACCTTTATTTGCAACATGTATATACCTATTACAGGTTTTGGTTAAAGAATTTGCTTCATTTTTACACGTAATTGTTCGCCTTGAGCAAGTGTAGCTTACAATCACTGGAGGAAAAGCTTTGCTTTGGTGAATTAAAATCATGGGGTTATTTCACTAGAAACACAAGGAAGCACAAAGCTAAAAAGATTAACAAGTAAATATTTTATCTTTTTAACTCAGTGACATGAAAGCTCAAGACCCTTATAAATACCAAATGAGATTTCACAAGTTTGCATTGTTGAGTTTTGAACAGAGGAATATTTTGGGGTGCAAGCCAAATACTCTGTGTTAAGGAAAAAAGGAATTAAAAAAAAAAAAAAAAAAAAAAAAGTTGACCATAACCTGAGGCCTTGGCTCCAGCCAAGTGCCTGTTGTTATGAAAGCAAGGTGCTCCACACGATCTAATCATAGCACTAAACCTTGTTACAAGCCCTTTTACAGCTCCAATATCTGGGTTACATGGAAACGCGCTGGAGAGCCTCCTTGTACTATGAAATAAATGTCATTCTGACTGGCATCCTCTCTTCCAGCAAGTAATTTCCCTCCGCTGATAAATCGATACAGCAAAAACAAATGAGAGCACACAATGGGCACATTGAGGATTACATTTTTATTCATTTCAGAGCCCCTGCAGCAGAGTTTTTTTAAACACAATAGCAGAAAATGATGCACTTGAGCTGAGGGTGGGGGGGGAAGGAGACCACGGCTTAGAGAGGAAGAGAGAAGGAAAAGAGCAAGAAGGGAAGAGAAAGAAAAAAGGGGAGGAAGAAAAATAACTTCAGCATTTAGAATACAAGTCTAGATTTGCAAACCTCTGAAGTTCAGGATGGTTTTGTGTTTAGTGAGCATTTAGTTTGGCTCATTTCTAAGTTCTTGCTATTTGTTACAGCAACAATAATTTGCCTTTTTTCCCCCCTTCCCTTTCTTTTTAAATTTTGATCTTAACTGTTCCACTTTTTGTTTCAAGGAGCTCTTCTTACCCCTTCCATCACAGCAGCTGTACTGATACAAACAGGACACCACCAGCACTGCCCACATCTATGTCTCATACCAAAACGGTTATGTCAAAAGGCATACATTTGCTATAGTGGAGATGTAATGATAGGAAAATGCACCAAAACATCTAGACTTCAGGGTTTCAGCTCAAGGAACTGATCCAGCATCCAGTGGGGTGAGGAGAAATATTTTCAGTGACCTGTAGCAGGTTCTGACTCAGCCCCCAAGGTAAGTGAGACCCAGCCTGGTCACCTTTAATTATACACACGTGGCTCTGAGACTTAGGGTTTCAGTCTTTCATAACCATGAAGCAGAATTGAAAAGAGCTAAACTGCTTTTTCCCTCAGGGCATTCAGCCAAAGAGGGTGCAACCATGGATTTACTGAGGTGCAAACCCAGAGACAGGAGCCCAAGGTGTTGAGAAACTGCTTGGCCAGCCCAGATCTAAAGAGAAACTGAAGGGCACATCAGGACACCAATGGTATTGGTGAAACTCTCAGGCTTTGGGTGTTCACCCACTGCCAGTGAAAGGCCAGACCAATAGCTCCAGAGACTGGAGACCACAGCACATCTACAGGAGACCTGCAACCAAGACAGCCAAGGAGGAGCTCGGGGCAAGACGCCGCACGTTACAGCGTAACTCTGACTTGAACATGACCCACGCCAAGAGCAGAAAATCCAGAGGGCATGCAGTCCTTGTCCCTGAAGACGGACTATCAGCAAATGCAAGCAGGGCTTCCATTTCATCACTACGTATCCACTAGGAACTGGACCAAGGTGACAAAACATTGCACATTTTGCACACATGTGACTGCTGGTTTGCGGCCACTTTCAATAGTGCCATGGTCTAGGTTTGAACAAGCAACCTCAAGGTGAGAGGCTGTTATAGCTCATTACTAGTTCCCCATTCCTCATTAAATTTGCATTTATTTGGTTCTCACTGTTAGTGGTTCCTACAACGACCAGCTAGAAATTACAGAGAAATGTGCCTTTTTTCTTCCTTTTCACACTCTCCCCCCTCTTTTTTTTTTTTTTTTTTTTTTAACCCGAAAGGCTGTAACACAACAGCAACATAATGCAAAGTGAAATCCTTTTACAACCCTGGGAAGGCCAAGATGTGTGCCCAATAAATGTAAGCAGACATGATATCCTTTATAATCACAGCAAGATGAAGATGTGAACTGAATAAATGCTTTAAAAACATCATAGATTCTATTAGATGCAAAAGATTGAAGCGTTAGGCACCTTTTAGCTCAACTTTCATTTAATTTACTGCTTGCTGTACTGTAGTCTAAAGGGAGTGAAAAAATCCTCTAATTTTTTTTTCCTTTTCATGAGCTGACCAAGGAGATGAAATCTGGGTACTTTAATTACCATTCAGAGCCAAAGGCCTGGCCTTTGATATGGAAATCCCACTTCAACTCCAGCTTGCTGCTGCCTTTCCCTGTCCCCTTCTCCTTCCAATCTCCCAACATGAATTTTAAGTAGTCTTGTCAACACCTGACCGTGAAAGCTAACAGAAGCCTGTGCCGCTAAGTTGGTGCTGTCGGTAATTTTTTAAATTTTTTTTTTTAATTTTATTTTTTTAGGAGGGGAGACCAGGGCAGGCAGGTTAGAAATTGGACAAACCTAAGTGACTAGATCTCAGCACCTTCTCATTCCTTGTCCGCACACGGTACGGCCCGGCTGCATGCAGCAGCTCACATTAAAGGGTAAAAGAAAGAAGCAGGCGGGGGGGGGGAGGAACGGATGAAAGCTGTCATGTACAGTTACCCTGTTATTGTCATCTGCCTGCTGCATGACTCCCAGCTTTGCTATAATTATTAATTGCACTTGTCAACTGTCATTAATTCCTCTTTAGCATCCCTGTCTTGGAGTAATTAGACAGAACAGCCTCACTGCACTCATTGTTTTGAGAGGCCCCTGAAAGAGCCCAACGGGCTCTGTGAAGAAACAACCATCATTAATACAATAGAGCACCTCGGCATTAACCCTTTCAAAGGTGTAGAAATTGGAAGCCGTTGGCTCTCCTGTCTCACAACTTCAAGTTGCTGGACTCCTGTTTCCCTTTTCCTTATGAGGGCTCCCATCCAATGACTCAGGAGCAGCTGGAGGCTTCAGGTGCTTCAGATTGGGGCACCCCACTTCAGATGCTGCAAGTAGGCCTAATTTTCCAAGGGTGGGGACTCAGCACTCCCCAGCTGTCAGCCAAGACATTATCTTGTGCCTGACTCTGAAGAGGAAGGCACAAACCACCAGACTGTTTATAAAATTATAATCTTCACGTTTTACCTCTTTCATCTAATTTTACAGAGGTTCACCAAAAAGCAGCTGCAGGATGTCAGTATTCTTTGGCACTCACTTCCCCCCATTACCTGAGGAAGGAGATGCAGAGCGCTTGTTCTGACTGCGGCTGCCGAGAACTCCGTGCGAGGTCCCAGAGCCCAGCTTCGCTATCACTGCCCCCATGCTAGCCCCCCACAATATGCTTCCCATGACTACATTATGCACTACAGCTGTCCTGAAATTCTCAATTCCCAAACCCAGTAATCTTCACTGCTGTTAGACAGGTACAAGCGACGACCACAATCTGCCCTACGCTCGGCATTTACTTGGCGGCTGCGCAGACAATGCATGGCAAGGAGCAGACTCTGTTTACTCTCCCAGAGTTGCAATGCTAGAAGACATAAAAGCTCACGTATGTGGAAAAGGTACAGTAATAAGGTGTTATTATGAGTCTATGAGGAAGGGACAAAGCAACCAAACGGGATGATACTGTATTTGTATCACCAATCTTGAGAACAAAAACGCACTTTCCATTGGAAACATCAAGCTGTTGCCTGGGGGGGAAATAAAGGGAGGGGGGGGAAGGAAGGAAAGCGTTCACTCTTAACTTCATTTTACTCTGGTGCCTGCCTAGATAATGGTGGTTTAAAAACAAATGGAGAGGAACTAGAGCAACCTGTTGCTGCAACAGGGCAAATATCTCTACAGTTGTACTCTTAGTTTACTGCTTAGGTTTACCAAACTCTTTGGTTTATCTCTGCAGCTAATCCACTCTCTCTTCTCATCTTTTTAATTATAATGCTGGAATTCAAAGTTCTTATATAAAAAAGGGAAACGAGCTATGCAGTAGCCAGACTTCATTTTACTGCTGCTTGGGGACACTCCAAGGAGCTCCTGGGCCACTGGACAGACCTGCCTGGGGGCTTGGGAAGACCATACTGCACAGTTACACCCTCAGTCCCACAGCTGGGAGTAGAGGGAGCACAGATTTTTTCCTCTAAAATCCTGGGAAAGACTCGTATTCACACTAGGCAAGCAGTTTTGCCAAACCTGGTCACATCAAATAACATCTTCAGCAACCGTATTCCTTAAATGATTTATTTTAAATAAAACTGTATATTCCTGGTTTAAAATCAAAACCTAGAATACTGAAAATGAAGAGGAACTTTCTTGAGTCTGCTAGCTTAACTGCAACAAGAGAACTTTGTGAAAAGATTTTTTTTCCCATTAAATTTTGCCTATCTTTTCAATGCTTACCCAACTGAGATCAAAGCCACAAATTAATGTAGCAAATATACTCTAAAACAGGGTTTCAAAGTCATAAAATATTAAAGAACTTTATTCAGAGCTTCACCTTCTTTGGATCTGGCTTAGGAGCTTGTGACTTCCTGAAATAACAGAGAGCTTTGTATAAAGCCATGTGGAATGTATTTATAGTACATATAGAACCAGAAAAATCTTTCATAAGCATATGCATCAGATTTTTGGCACTGTGCATCCTGTATCAGAAATAAGAATTTGGCCATAGATCTGATCAGCGAACACTTCTTTGCCTTTCTCTATTGTGGCTATAGTCAACCAATGCAAAAATTAGAGTGATTTCTTCAAAACAGGGCCCAGTTCAGCTGCATGTTAAGTACCACCACTGATTAAATCCCTGCTGCATTTTTTAAAGATGGATTTCAGTGTCCCACAAAACTGGCTCTGTATTTTATAACAACTCAGTAGACAGCCAAATCTTATTGTTACCTTATTAGTGAGGTGGTATGCTAAACCACCTTTAAATTGCACACAAGGCCAAACTTATCTAAAGGTCAGATTTAATATAGTATATGCATATTATTACAAATTTCTGAATGGCCGGTGATACTAGTTCCTCAGGTAAGTAAAACAAATAATTCTATTTTACTTTGCTAATGCCAGATGTTTATTTCACCTTCTCACATAAGTATGCTCTTGGGACAGATGTAAACCAATCCTGATTTCTGGCAATGAAGGCAGCCTAGGATAAAGCTGGCTGAACTCACTGATGATTTCAGGTCTTCAGTGTGATCTACTGAGACAAGACATTTCTGGGATTCGGCCAGAAGCTACGGCATTAGCTCCAGTTATTTCAAGAAGGTGAAAAACAATAGGTGGTTAACAGCCACTTCAGTGTGAATTCACGTGCTTTCTGCAGTGAACTTCTGTCACCAGTATTTTGATGCACAGTTGGGAAGTTTTGCCAATTTAAAAGCGCAACTCTGCGAGCAGCTCTTTATCAAACGGATTCAGCTGCAAATCCATGCATTCCTCTAACCCTTAATGCCTGACCCCTGTACAGTGGATTTTTGGGTCATCCTGAGCCCACGTTGTCTCCTCCCTCCCCTTTACAGATCACACTAGCTAAAAAAAGCAATTATCAAGAGTAAAGCACATACAACATGTGCACAACCTTAAAAACACACAGATATCATTACAGATAATAAATTCTCTGTTCCGCAGTCTCTCCAATGAAGAGTGTCCAAATGATGATTAACCAACAAGCTAAGTGTTCAGCTGCAATCTCAGCCCATTTTGAACGGTTTTTGCCCCAGGCAAACTAAAGCAGAAGATTAAAAAACCCCTCCCAACTGGATTAAAAACCCAGTTAAATGACCATCTTTGAGATCATTATAGCAATAAGCAATATCTATACATACATATATTTATTATATATATAAAAAACGAAAAAAAAAACCTCAGACAATCCTTCTCCAGAGGATTACTTCAACACTTGTGACTTCAGAGAGATTGAAACTGATTCTCCTAAGCAAGCAGCTTTAACGTAAATCAGAACTCACCTCTCCACCAATCAGAAAGAAGCTTTTTCAAAAACTTATACTTCCTAATAGTTATATGGGCCTTAATCCTCTTCGAAACAGTGTTAGGTCATTATTCCGGGAGTTATTAGGTTGGAAAACTGCTTCTAGGCAAATGATGCTATTCACAAACCTTTTACACCAGAAATAATGGTTGGATTATTTCTGCCTCAAAAGTAGTCTTGAGGTCTGATTTCTGATTTTCTTTCTATCTGATGTTCCTGAGAAAAAGACACAGCTACTTGCTGTTAAATAATAAATAATAATGAAAATCTTAAATACGTGAAAGTAATTTTATAAGGACTATAACGGCAGTAATGAGAGCAAGTTTGGACTTCAAGTGGAAGTAAAAAGTAATGTTTTATCTCCTGACTGCCAATGCTCTTGTATGTCATGTCTTTTAAAGTGTTATTCCTTTTTCACATCCATTGGTGTCTCACAGCAATAGAGAAAAATAAAAAAGTATATTGAAGTCTGCTCCTTGCGCAGCAGTTGACAGAAGGGTGACCACACATCCTTGAGTCTGGGAGTACCCCCGTTTCCAGGACCTTTGAGGTCACTTGCTGTTTCCACCAAAACTTATGCTTTGCCTTCAGCTGCCAGTGCTCCGCAGACTAGGCTGACCACAGATTCACCAGGCAGCTGAGCTCACAGAACTGGCATCAGGTAATCAAAATACTCCTGTATTTGAAAATACAGAATTATCTATTTTTTTTAATTTTTTAATTTTTCTACCCTTGAACACAGGAAGTAGATGGGAAATAAGGAGTTCAGTCCCTCCCCCACCCCAGACAGTATCCTTCTTCTCTTTCCAAAAAGATTACCATTATGTAACATGTGAATTTTCAGTAAGAACAGACAGATATTTCAAAACATCATTAATGACAGAAGCCAACCTTTTCCTCATATTACATTTTTCTCAACGCTTGCACATACAACAACAACAAAAAAGACAACCCATCACAGATCTAGATCAAGTTGGTTTTGCAATCCTGCCACCAGTTACTACCGCTGTGCAGGTCTAGATCTCCAACACGTGCATCTAACAAAGACTGTGGAGTTGGCGCATGCCCAAAGTAGCCCGAGGAACTGGGAACCTGCAGCACTGTGCAACCTTCCACAAGCCCCTCCACATCTCCTCTCTCTGGTTTTTAGCATTGGCAGACTATACACAGACACCCTGAGAGTCCAGCCCAAAAGCTGTAAGTCCAAAAGGCTCTCCTGAAATGTTGGCCACTCCCCCATTTCATAGTGAAAGTCAAATGTAGAAAAAAAACAAAACAAAACAAATCACTGACAACAAGTCCATACAAATTAATCTGTGCTACACTGTGAACTTTCCTTCCTTCAAGCAGATCAAATACTGAAATTTCAATGCAGATTTTTGCCCGAATAACTACTTCAGGATTTACCCCGTTACTTTCCCATAGAGCTGTATATGCATGTCAAGTACCCACAAGCTTCTTTTTCTAAAAGAAAATAACTGAATTAAAAACTTAGAAGCCTGCTTGCTGTAACCTAGTTATTAGTAAATTTTCATCCATTAATTCTTACCCTGAAGATGACAATTCTATTCTTTGCAGAACAAGGGGGTCATAGTGGGAGATAAAACTTCAGCATCACAAAAACTGCAGCACAAAATGAGCAGCAGCATCTCTGACTAAATGCTTCACTGAGGAAGTGATATCATAGAATCCGGTGGCCAAAGGATTCTGTGGTATCACTTTCTAAAGTATATTAAAAATGTATTAATTTGCCTAGATGACAACTTCATCATCATTGCTCAGGAAAAATCCAAAAACCTACAGGAAAGGCCTTCTGAGGTAATCGAAAGCTAAAGAGACATAACATAATTAAAAAGAAGAAAAGAAGAAGAATTGTTGCATTTGTTCTTCTTAGTTATATTAGGAATAAAAACCAAAACTAATGTAATAATGTATCCCAGCAGTTCAAATCTTCTAATTTATGTAGAATGGATTATTACTTAGACAATCTGACCCTGGGCAAAACTTCCTCAGTTGAGAAGATTTACAATCTAATTATGCAGGAAGTTCTGCTGAGACAGTTTGGGTGCAATGGTCTTCTATTACATTAGCTTAGCTAAAACTGCTGCTTCTTTGCCTGCTTGGTGTTCCAAGTACTCATATGAAAACAGAAAATCTTTCATTCGCATCCTTTATTTCCGTTTAGTTTTTCTCACCATTACTGTATGCAGAAGCACTCGTTCTCAACTATGAATAGCAGCAAGGGGCTGAGGTTGTTAATGGCAAACTACAAGTTGCCTTTCAGGCTTTTACTTTGGCCCCTGTTTAGTGAACTGACTTTAAAAAGAACCATCAAAGTGGTTTTCATAATTTTTACAATGATAGTTGCTGGGTTATTGCTCCCCTCCCTTATTGCAAATGGCTCTATAGAAAGCCTGAAGCTGAAATCTGTTTCTGTACACTTTCTTTTTCATCCTGCACTCACAAAAGTAGTTTATTTTTGTAGGGTGGCTCAGAGATGTTTTGCTGCTGTCTCAGACACCTGAATATTTTTAGCAACCTATTTCATTAGATCAAAAAAGATCCCTCAACACATACAAAAATAGTGAGAGCTTTACAAGCCTGTAGAGGAAAAGACAGGAAACTTGTGTCTAACATAACCCAAAGTATCTTTTTTTCCCCTAGATATATTACAGTGTATGGATATAGTTGAATATACAGACATGTCCTATATTAACATAGATGGAGAAATCAGTGCCTTTTTTTCTTTACAGTAAGTGTTTTGATTTCAAAAGGTCAATGGATCATGTCATGGCCTTCAGTCTTGATAATTGCCATGTGTAGTAATGCACATTTTTATCTACAGGTGGCAGACCTTTTAAAATCATCTTCAATCAAATTCATTAGACATTTTTGTTGATACCACCACCCACATTAAAAAGTAAGAATCTGCAACATAAAGTTCTAATTAATGCTGTTCAATTTAGAGGACAGATTTGTCAACAAAGTGGCTCAATTCTCAAAGGCTAGTGACCCCTCTCAGAATTAAAGCCTTAAAAAATAATAATAATTGAAAAAATAAATCAGTTGCCCAGTACATGGTAAGTTTTTATTATTTAAAAAATCATTCAGCAACTCAGCAAAGGATTTCTTTTTTTCTCTAAAGTAGAAGTTTCACTTCCTTGATTATTAAGCACTGGCTGGTAAATTAGTGATTTCTTCTTTGATAAGCTTACTTAGAAGAGGAAAAAATACAAGAATGTCACAACTGACTTCTGGCAGTTCGAAAGAGAAAAGTGAATCATAAAACTTTTTTGTATCTGAATCAATAATTTTAAAATACCATGACTTAGACTGTCATCTCACATGTGTGTCTAAGGCCTCACCACGAAGCAGAAAAGCACTGATTTACACCAGAATATTGTCAGTTAATCATATAAACCTGCATCCAAACTTAATTAGAAATTTTGTCCCAACAAGAACAGTGGAATACCGCTCTGCGTGTGGACAAAATCATACTGAAATCGAGAAGGCTGTCCCAGCGTTTCATCTGAGAGTTGGCCCTAAATCCTCGGTTACACCAGCTCTGGCTCTCTACTGCCTTCCACACCTTTTCCTCATTTCCACCCATGAAAACTGGACATAAGTGTTACCTGTCACTGTGGCTGGATTTATAATCCTGATGTGGTAGTGATTGCCACTCCCTTTGCAAAGGCACTAATTGTACCAGAATACATGACTACGATAGCAACCTCGTCGTGCTAGGTGAAGCCTAACCCTAGGACAAACTCACACTCAACAGCTTTTGACATATTCAACTTTAGTTCCTAAAGTCCACAATAACAAGATAAAAACCACACTACCAAAAAGAGGTGCTTGTCTTTGAAACCTTAATTCTGCAAACATTTACTATTCATGGCAGTCAGGTTAAGCACAAAGACTACTACAGGATCGAGCAGACACATTAACTGTGGGATTACCCGTATCTGAGTCTCCTGTCAGGCCAACAACAACATTTAACTGGATTGTTCCCCACCCACTCTCTCTAACTGCAAGAAATGTCATTTTATAAAGTATTTGTAAAAATTTAGTACTTGGGATATATATACTTACACATCAATACTACTAAAATATTGCACATATATCCACAAGTTTATAGTAATTTAGGGAAGATTCTTTATCTTGCCAGTAAATTTTAAAGGAAAAAAAACCAAACCCAAAAATCTTTTAAAGTTATCTTTTTTTGCGGGTTTTGAATAGATTGAAATAGAACTGCAAAGCAGCTTGAATGAGTAACAGAAAGTAGAGATAAACTTAAAACATTTACACTGGGCATACACACGCCGGAAAATATCCTTATTTACTTGCTGATATGCCCACTCCTCCCCCTCCTCCCCAGTCCAAAAGAGTGGGTGAGAAAAACTGTGTACACTAATGTCTTTTGTGGTAACCTAGTAACCTTCTCCTTTTTCTCCACAAGCTCTTCCTTCATACCACACTCTTCCATATTGCTAGCCCTCCAGAGTAATTGCCGTATGTCTTTATATGGTTTTGTTTTCCTACCCAATGCAGAAGAGTTGGGGTTATTTTCAATCTTCGGAAGCTTGTAAACAGGATCAAACAGGAACCCGGTCATCAGCAAGAGGAAGGCTAGAAAAATAAAAGCAAATGCATATCAACAATTTTATTTTAAAAAGAAAATACACCCGAAACATGAAACAAAAGCCTGGGCTCTGCTAGACATCCCCCTCCCCATTCCTTTTCATTTAGTTCATGAACTCTTTTTTGCAGAACAGAGGCTGGTGTAAATTAATGTGTGACCCAAAATATATCACATGGAAAAGCTGCCATAGAAATATGTAATAGAAAAAAAAAAAGGGAAGAAAATAAAAGTAGACATTACTAGAACTAAAGTGGCACCTCTTATCATAATAAATCAATACAAAGATTGAACTAGGAGAAAGATATGACTATATATTCCTGTTTCTCTTGAGTGTTTAAACAGCTAACCTACACTCACCAATTCTGTTTTTATATCCCCAGCCTAACAAGCTTGCATGATTAGCCTGTTTAGCATGGTTAGCAGTGTGAGTACAGCACTGGGAGCAAGAAGTCCTCTGCATTTGCCTCTGCTCTCAGCTGTCACCCTGTGAGTAGGCGGGTTACTCATACGTTTACTCTGTGACTTAGACCCCTGCCTCGAGGTTCTCTGAGCTGCACCTGAGCTTCCTGCACGGGTGATGGAGTGGCATCTCCCCCAGGAATGACAAAGCCCAGAACTTCAATGACTAACATTAGACAGCGTGACTTCCTAAACGCCACCTCATCCTCCACAGTTCAGGAGTGCAATGCACCCCAGATCTCTCTGGGCACCTATTACAGTTATGGCTGCTTCTGTTTTATCCCCAAGCCTTCAGCAGAGCGGGGAAACGTGTTTTGTGGCACAAGGAGTACATGTGTAGGACGCACGATGTAGGAGCTGGGACCACTCTGCAGAGGCCCGTGACACTGTTGCATGGAAGAGCGCAACTGGGCTGTTTTACCCAGGTGGCCCTGCCTAGCCATAGGCTCCCCATTACTAGCTTTGTGCCTCAGTTTACCTGGTTGCAAAAATGGGAAAATAAGTTTTATGTGACTCAAGTGCACATCAAAGCAGTGATTTGAAAACAAAAAGTCTCTAGTACTACTGTTATTTAGCTGGATCACATGACACAGTTGCATAAGCAAGTCTGAGACCATACTTGTGACATGACACGCCAAGTTCACACAAGCCAAAGTCCGCACCATCTCAGGTGTGAAGTGGCTGTCCTTTCCGTCAGGTTTTGCATCCCTAAGCTGTGTTACAATCTATTAATATCCATCTAGTCTAACCAAAACAAATCATTTGTAGTATGAGACATATGTATGAATAAAAATAAATAGGAATTTATTTTATTTTTAAACTACAAAACACACACCCAACCAAATTCTGAAATCAGTAACCTCAATATATAAGCCCAGGCAATTTCTCTACTGGTTTAACTTGATGGAATTACTTTGCCAGCCCTACAGCTCTGAAAGCGCTCCATGAAAAGCAGCTGCACGTAAGACTACCACCAAGAGCGGGCTGGCGCACGAGGTTTCGAAAGACAACCATCCCTGGTTCATACTGAGCTCTGCATGCAAGCAAACTTTGTGAAGATAAACCTCAATTTCCTATATTATTTTTGAGCAATCAGATGAGCAAACAGAAACATGTTCTCTATATTTTGTAATAGAAATTTCCTCAAACATGATTTTCTGCTCTTAGAAAGATGAATATCTCTACGGTCTTTGCAAATAAATCTATGTTGAAGAAGGGGGAAAAAGGCAGTCTTCAGTGAGGATAAGTTATCAAAATTTCCTTTTACAAAGAAAGGTCAAGATCTGCAGGACCTATCAGACGACCTGGTTACCAGCATCTCAAAGAACCAGAAAATATAAATGGCTTAACTCTTGTTACTTGGTTATCTTATTAAACATTCATCAACTAATTAGCATAATATAACATTTGTCCTTTATCTTCCTGCAGACATGCACCAGGAGTTGAGGAAAGAACAAGCCCCACTCAATTCTCTCCTACTTAGGATGAGATCCTGGGACAATGATGACAGGTCACAGGACGAGCAGACCTGTCACTCTTGTTTACAGTAAACAAATATTCCCCATCATGTTTTTGTCTTTCGCAGCAACCTGGAACCAAGGCACGATGCTACTCCCTGTCCTCTTTACATAAGCAGAATACAAGGAAAAAGTAATACTCATTTTGCTTATTCTTGTGTTTTCTGCCACAAACCTTGATCAGCGATACTTGCTCATCCTTGTCTTGCCTCTGACCTATCTCCTCCCTTAACCAACTCCTCTTTATAAAACTTCTGTGATTTTCCATAAACCTAGGTATTTCTAGATTTTTGAAGAAGCCTTGCTTTCTATTTCTCTGTACTTAGCACAGTATCTTCCACAACCAGGCCTGGGCAGGTACAGATACAACAAAAAATATATAGCAATAACAACAGTAGCTGTAATAATAATAATAATAATAATAAACATCATAATCTCCTGAGCTAGAATCTCAGCTGGATCCAGGTTAGTTTATAACAGTGTGGCCCCCAGTTTATTCCCACACAATACACTTAAGCATTTTCTGCTTGTTAATTTTACCTACATAAAACTTTCTAGTTGGTGTCAAACAGCATACTTCAAAAGGGTTGTTTTATGACTGTTAGAAAAGAAAAAGCAACATTGAAGCTAACGACTGGCTGTGAGCTTTGACATGTAGAGGAAGATTTTTTTTCCAGGAGCAGAGCTAGAGATACCTGTATGGGAAAAGACCCTTTGGAAAAATCAGATCTACTTGGAATAAGCAAAGCTTAATTAATTTGTTGAAGTAAAAATAAAAATGTGTTTGTAAAGGTAAAATACCACCTAATTACAACTGTTTATTAACGAGAATATAAGGCAATCCCCAAACATTAATAGAGACTTCAGAAATTGTGGGGTTTGGGTATGGTCTTCAGTGGAGTGACAGAACCAGCAAAAAAAAAAAAAGGACCTGTTGCCATGTGAAGAAACCTAGATCCTACTCTGCAATTAAATTCACTTTCATCTTAACTGTGGTTTCCATAGGATGTACCTAAGAAAATTTAAACTTTTAGCTACTTCTTTGACTTTCTCTCTATTTCCATAACATGTCCTACAATGTTTTTGTTTCTACAGCAACATGGTTTGGGGACCACTATTTGGGAGGACTGCAAGGGCAGCATTCCAGAAGCAGGCAAGAGCTCTGTGCACAGGAATTAAATGCATGGAAAAACACAAACAGGAGACTGAAGAAACCCTTTCCAAAAACTGTCCCAGTACGAGAGAAAATTTTAGGTATGAAGAAGTCTCGAACTGTAGCACATGTTCTTACACAGACTTCTACAACATTATTATAGAGAGTAATACATCATATACTGTATAATATATCCTATACTAAGTTTTATGTATTGTATTATATTTTACTAAAATGATTTTTTTTAACTTTCCCTGAATTTTAACAGTGCTGAAAACAGATCAGCAGCCTTCAAGACAGAAGTTCTGCCTCTGACCACAACCTCCACACCATCATCCCCAGACAGCCCTGCCTCAAAGAGGCTTCCACTGATGCAATATGCAAGTTCCTTTGTCCTGTTCAACCCTTTGCCTCTTCACTGAGACCACCAGGAAGATGTCACTCAGTGACAAACTTTGTGGTGGCTTTTCTGTGATGATGACATTAGCTTGTTATAGGTTTTTTAGGAAGCAAACAGAGCAAAGCCCCAAAATGCCTCTGATCAGCCCTTCCCCAGCACAGAATAACAGCAGGACTTTCTGAAGGCACAAGAGAGAAGGGTGGGCAGAGGCCAGCCTCCGTCTTCCAAAGGTGGGCAGTCCCACAGTGGTGGTGGGTGGCATCTCATCTCACCTAACCAGGCTGGGTATGCAGATAAGGCTATCTCATAATCTAACATAGCCTCTGCGAAGTAAAATACTGCCATCGCAAACATCTGCTGGATCTTTCTCAGGGATAAAAAAATCAAACGCCCAGCCCACCACACAGTGTGCACAGAAAACGCAACCATTTACAGTCACTGTGACTCACATCTCTCCACATTTCACCTGTGGGGTGGTTAAAGCTGCTTCCAGTTATGCACGGTGCAGTGCACTATAGAGAACAGAATGAGAGAAACAGAAACATGAGGTTTTCTGCGTATACTTTCATTTTCACAAGAACTTCCTGAGGCTTATGGCTGTTAGTTTTTAACTCTTCAAGTCTTAAGTCTGCCTGTTAAGGTTGAGGTGAATTAGTGGAGGAGCACAGAGAACTGTGTTGCTACATGTTCTGCAGATGAGGTCTTCAGTGTCTTAGGCTATAATCTGGCAAATTTTTATCCACTCTTAAAAAATTGAATGCATATAAGAAAAAAGCATAACTGTTTTTGAAAACCTGTTGTCTTCGGAAAAGACCCTGCCTCCTACTTTCAAACTATGAGTTCTCATTTCACAAGCCAAAATCCGATCCATGTATGGGCCTTTCAGAACATTGCTTTTGACAGCATGAACTAGGAAGAATCACAGGCTGGCTCTGGTTGTTTTTCCCACTCCAGAACATTCAAAACTAGTCTAAACAGAGTGGGCTTGGGGGTTGGTTTGGGGTTGGAGTTTTTGTTGTTGTTTGTTTGTTTTTAAATTCACTTTTCTGCTAGAAAAATACCAGCCAGCTTGTGCAAGATTACCTCCTCAGTATCTACCTGTTCATGTGGCTGAGCAGTAAGAGAGAAGTCTAGAGGGGTGGTGTGTTTTTTTCTTTTCTTTTTTCTCTTTTTTTTTTAATCTATTTGCCAACCAGAGTCATTTATCCCCTATTAGATAAAGTATAATAGACTATACCGAAAGGGTCACTGGCCTTCCATTTAATGATATTGCCGGCACCAATCTACATTTTCCCGACAGTGTCCCTCAACACAGAATAAATGGCTGATCTCTTCACAATAACAGCTGATTTCTATTTATTAAGCTAAAAAGGTCACCATTTTCTACGGCTGGGCCGCCCTGCACTATTGATAATTTTATGCATAAACAAATGGCAAATTTGTGCCACATAAATATGCATTAGCAATTACTTTTTCCTCGGGCAACGCTCGCCGCATGCAAATGTGTCCCTCACAGGGCCTGGTGGCTTTTGTTTTAGCTCTTGAACAGCTAAACAAAAGAGCACAATAAACAGTTTAAAAATTGCCAATCAATAGGAAATGCAAATGCAAAGGTAAATGGCAAGAAACTTGCCCAAACAAATAAAACTAAACCAAAAAAAGCAAAACAAAAATCATGCAAGGAAATAAATAAATAAATGGAAAGGATTATCTCTTCCCTCCCCACACTCATATCTTCAACTTTGGGTTTTATTTCTTTCTGGTAGAGAGATGGCTAAGGTGCTCCTCGCACAGCAACAGTGGAGCTGGTACTAACATGGATCCTAGATGGAAGCACCCAGAAAGTACACACGTGTTGAGTACACATTAAGCAGGACCCACACCCACATCCAAAGGAAGGAGGCAAAAGAAGGATGTCTGAGGAAATTCATAGTGGACCCTTGGTTTAGCTTTCTGTGATTGCACATTTCCGTCAAAGATTTTTAAAGAAAAGCTACATGTGAAGGAATCACTAAAAAAAGCTTAAACATCTTCTGTAAACACTGATTTAGGATTTTATTACTGGAAGTACCCAGAAAATACCAACTTATCTGTGCCTACATACAGATGTCTGTAGTAACTGCCTAATGAATGTTGTCACTTGAGAAGGTTGAACTACATATAATTTCCTTTACCCCAAGGACAGAAAGCTTGATTTTCCTGTGTCTTATCCTTGGACTACTCATTTCCGACAGCAAGCCATAGTTGTATATAAGATGCAGGATAATGGAAAAATCAGACCCAGACACTAAATTGGTATGAACATGGAAACCAAAACTGACAATTTTAGGAGAACTGATGATTGCTTTGAATTTTCCCCTTCAACAGAGGAGCTTCAGTGCTGTAGAGAACTGAGCGTGACACGTACCATGATTATTATAGTTTGTAGGCAGGCTATTACATGTGGACAAAGAATCCAGTTCAGTAATGCAGTAACAACACATTGTGCACAAACACATGCTAAGGCCAGCTGTATGACCCATCCAAGCAACCAGCTTTCTTTTCACATAACTTTCTGAGGCAGTAACTCTGTTTTCATGACCAGGATTGGGAAATGGAAAGGCATGAAATATAGCCACCAGAGTAAGTTGCACCTCATTCTACAAATGTTTATGAAAAAAACAAACTTAAAACATGTGGGCTTATCTTTTGGGTTAAAAAAAAAAAAAAGAAAAAAGATTATTTCAACAGAAATTGAAGAGATTAATCATGTGCTTCAAGTGTTTCCCAGATAGGGCACATAATACAGCAGGTAACCCACATACACACATTTCTATGATGTTAGTGTCCAAGGTTTTTATTTTTAACGAATGGGAATGTTCCTGTCAACGTAAACATTCAGCAGCAATCCCACGTTTTTCCCACCCAATCAGCTGTCACAGAATGAAAATTTCACAGAATTCATTTCCATGAATTATACTAAAAAAATCAACAAGCTGATAAATATATTTTTTGCCAATTAATTCAGTTAATTTCTTAACTAAGCACCATGCAGCCACTCGCTCACTCCTCCCCCCCCACCCCGGTGGGATGGGGAAGAGAATTGGGGGGAAAAAAAAGTAGAACTCGTGGGTTGAGATACGAACAGTTTAATAATTGAAATAAAATATTATAATAATAATAGTAATGAAAAGGAAGATAGCAAAAAGAGTGAGAGATAAAACCCAAAAAAGACAAGTGATGCACAATGCAAGTGCTCACCACCTGCTGACTGATGCCCAGCCAGTCCCCCAGCAGCGATTGGCCCCTCCTGGCCAACTCCCCCATCAAAACTTTCCGGTTTTGGCTTGGATGGTTTTATAACAACACTTTACACTAGGACTTTTGATTCTGATAGAAACTGATACAAGTGTTAACAACTATAGTGCCAGTGGTAATTGGTTTTAACCATTCTCATCCTAAGAGCACTCTTACACATGGTCCAGTATGGGAGAAGCTACATCAAGCACAGGACAAGATATGCCCTCACAAAGCAAAAGTCCTCATTTTAGGCTTTTAGCCAAGAGCACTCCCACACCAGTAACACATTTCAGCCACAAATCCACAACTTTCAATTTCTTTAAATGACGATAACATGATCAATACAACATGGTAAGTGTGAGATATATAGAACTCTCCCCTTGCCATCAACCATTCTCTGCTTTGCTTTTTCCATTATCATACACAAAAAAATGGATATCGATAGCACCTCCTGCTTTGGGTAGGTCAAAGCACACCAAACAATTGCATACCCGTAAGAGAGAGCATCCTCAGCTAAGACACGCTGCCTTCTGCAACTGGCCTTGGAGCTGCTGGGGGGCTGCTATGCAAACATGCCCATGCAGTCAAGGGGTATCCACCTAATAGCATACACACTGCAAATCCCAAAGAGTTCAGAAATGACATATCACAGCAATTTGCATACCATTTTGTTAAGTTAAATGTGATTGAAAGACCCATGATTATACACAAAGTTCTCCTAAGGTCGACAACAGAGTAAAAAAAGGCATGAGCAGGTATGCTAAAGCAAGATCAAATAAATTGTTTAAATGTCACTGCAAAGGTAGTTCTCACGAATGTCTCTGTGGCCAGTCTACTGCCATTAACATAGTTAGAAAGTCTGTAATAGGAAGAAAATTATTACTACATAAAATATTCCTGCAAAGAGACACTGCTGCAGAATTGAAATGAAAAGATGTAGCTCAATCTGTTAATGCCCATCCCACATGTGTGAATGTGATGAACAGTGGAGAATGAAATGACTGTTAAATCTCTGTTAACAAGTGTATTTTAAATAGTATACATGGATCTTTCTGTATTGGTACCATGTCTTAAGAAAATTTGATAGGGTTATTCATGTTAATCCCCAAAACTAGCACTATCAAAACAAAACCTCCAAAGAAGATACCAAGAGATGGCCATTTTCTACAACAGTAGGTGGAGTTGTTTTTGTGAGAAGTATGCAGCTCAAGAGGATGAGATAGTAATAGAGAATAAACTATTTTGTCAAATTCAAGCCCTCTTTCTCTCTCCTAATGAGCTCGGCTTCTACTCTTCTAACCCCCATTTTCAATGAAAGTTATTGTCGCTAATGGTTCAAAGAAAATTTTTTCTTTAAAAAAGAAAAAGAGAAATGAGCACTCGCACAACTGCAATCTTCACAGAAGCATGCTTTTAATATCAGAGATTTCATTTTTCTTTCTGCTTTGTTTACAGCTTTCCTGGACAGCTTTAAAGCTAAAACTTTCTGATAAAAGTATCCTATTTCTTACACGATTCCACATGCAAGAGGGAGTTTCTTTAAGAACTTTAATACTGAACAGAGCTGTCATTGATAGTGCCTAAATACTTGATGTATATATTTTTGTATGCTATACACTTGAAAAAAGATGGCTAGATGACAATACAGATGCTGGCACATCTGTATGATAGGCTTTTAGAATGATTTAGTCATATGCCAATTCTTTCCTTGATGCTACAGATAACATATGTCATTAGATCATTACACATGTGCACACATGCGTGCACACAGTAGCCTATGAGGACACTCAAAACAGACTAATTTCAGGCATTACAGATTAATCCCACCTTCCCCCCTCCCCTTGACTAAGTATTAACACTTCAAGCTGTGTTCTTCTAATACAGCTGCATCCCTCCTCTTTGATTCTCCATTCTTCTCCCTTCACTTCATTGCTTCCAGTTTTGAATTGGGAAACATCAAAAACTGTCAGCAAGAATTTAGCATGAATTAGTATCAGAAAATTAGTGTTTTTCCTAATTAAAGAAAATACAATGTTTTTGTTCTCCCCATCTCCTCCTTCCTCTCCCCTCCCTACTCCAACAATAACCAAAACGTGCCTCTGCAATCAATCTAGCATCTGAAAAGCAAGCTGTATTTCTTCTTTTTCCTGCATTTTCACTACCAGTAATAACTCCATGATTAAGACTCAGCTGACAGTTCTCATGCCACAGAAGCTGAAAAAAAAACCATCCAGCTCACTCCTCCGGTAGCTGAATTGGTCCTGGAGTATGGGGGGGATGGGGGGAGACTTCCATCAGTCAGATAAACATATCTGATCTGAAGACATCCACAGTAAGGCAATGCTCCCTGCTCAAAGCTACAAAAGTACCCATCCCAGGCAACTACAGACTCTCAGCAGATAACAGATTTAAGTATTCCACTCAAAATAGTAAGAAAAAATTCTGAAGGTTTCCATATGAACCCAGCAGAATTGACCAAATGCATCCATCTGTTAGCTTTCATATAAGCAATATGTATGCTGCCAGTATTGGACCTCTTCTAGGGCAGGGCCCTGGGACTTAAATTACATCTGCCACTTCCCCAGTTTACAGCAGCCTCATCAGCAAAGCATGAATTTTTTTTTAAAGCCTCAAAATAGCATCCTGAGGAAACACACAAGAAAATGACTATTTCTACATTTCCTCCCTTTTCTACCTGATGACTTTGCCTCAGTACCTAATATTAATATCAAATGTGATGTTCTGAGCTGAGAAACATGGAAGCACTTCAAGAAAGCCTTTTAGTGTCTCATTTCCATCTCCTTAGCTCAGAAGGGACGATTTCATAAGCAAATTTGAACACCTTCAAGCAACTCATGATGAGAGTATCCAGAATCGAATTAGTTACCTCGCCTCTATTAAAACTGGCAAAGCAGCAAATCCTCATCCCTCCTCGCAGTATATAATCACCGACACAACAGCCTGACTAGAACCTCCAAATATGGCTGCACCTTACATACCCCAAACTTGAATGATAATAGTTTAATACAATTATTTTTGAAAATTGATATTGCTGATAATTTGCTTATTTCAGCTATGACATTTTTTTTGGATGCAACCATGAAAATCTGCTTCCTTGAATGCAAAGTAGTATTTCTTACTTTAGCAACTGCGGTACATGCAACCAGTCAGCACAAGCAACCCCATAGTAAAAGGCAAAGTTAAATTTTGAGTAATTCACTAAATCTCTGCACTAGTCCTCTTCAGAGGACAGAATTCTCGCCAACCTAGGCTGTAAAGCCTCTGTTACATAGTTTGCATTTCTCCCCAAATATCTGCTGTAAGTGTCAGCAGGAAGCACACCACTGCTGCTCAAACTTTTACCACCACTTCATCAGAAATGCCACACTCTTAATTGTGGTTGGCCTAATATAATATATATATTATCTAGAAGAAAATAAATGCAGCAAGCCAATACCACCAAAACAGTGAGTATAAAAATTGAAAAACTGAACTGCTGTGGCTAAAAGCATTACCATTCATGACCTGAGCCACACGTCTTTTCTTAGGTCACCCTGGCTGTCAAGTGACATAGCTTAAACCATTCTTGGATGACCTTGAAACGTGCCTGGGAGAATGTGACTCTTGTGACTTGCCCTTTGCTACCACCCACCTGAACGTTGTCCAAGTCTGAGAAAGAGGGAGCTCTCAATTTGCACGTATGCAGAAAAGACCTGCTGAAAATCAGCATAACAGACTGAACGGCCTGGTACATTGAGCATGCTCCATCCTACACAGCTCCTGCATGCCACTCCTACTGTGCCAACCTGCTTCACCCCAAAGAGTTCACAAGCCTCCCCTCCAGCAGCTCTTCCGAGTCATCAGAAAGCCTCCAGGTGCTACACTGGAAAGCACTACAAAGACAGTGAAACCTCATGCACCTGTTTGCTTCCAAATTGTAAAGACAGATGAAGCAACCTGACTCAATGTAAAGACCTAAAGCGCAGAAAAGCAGCACTGATTAAAAAAAAGGAGCAACAGAGGCTGGTAGGAGCAGAGGAGCAAGAAGCACGGGTGAAGATGAGAAAGACAAAAGTAAGTTAGAATGCCCGGCAGAATGCATCAGCGCTGCCAGAGGACACTAACCCCACAACCTGGAGTAACCACTGGACTTCTGACCAACTCAACCCATCTGCTGCTGTTCACAACTACTAGCAGAAACACCTCTTAGCAGCCAGTGCATGCAGTAGTAATAGCCTACTACCAGCAATTACTCCACCAACTCAGGTGGCAGTGCCGTCTACTGAGTATCTTTAAGTAACAGCCCTCTGATGACCTAAGTGAGAGGGAAAGGGCAGTGGAGCTCTACAGGATAATATTCTTATTTTTCAGCTTTACATTATAAAAATTCTCCATTTAAAAAAGGCTGAATAAAAGTAAGCATTCAACAAAATACTATACTTAATTACAAAATACTGTACTTAAGACTGTACAATCATTCCTAATTTAGCCATTGAAAGCATGAGCTAAGATTCAGTCTCTGTGCATATGCATTGCGATACTCTCTAATTACATGATCACATTCCAATTTTTTCTAGAAGGATATCACCCAAGAAGAGCCAGCTCTGGGAATGAACATGAGTTGCATACCTAAAGACAAAGTTGCCTCCTGGACCATTAACTCATTCGTTTTAGGTACTGGAACATGAGAATTGAAGGCGGCGGAGATTTGCAAGCCAAAAGGACAGTTTTGCAGGAATACAAAATCTTTGCAGGAAGCCCTTAGTTGTACATGCCCCACTTTCTGACCTGGTATACCTGAACATACACTGGTGGATGCCATATTTTGCAGGCAACTGATGCTATATTTTAAAGATACAAACAGTTATAATAAAGTGAAAACACCACTTTGAAAAGTCAGATCTGACCCAGATGTATTTAGAAGCCTATCACAGCATTTAGCTTCCCTACACGGCAAATGGAGGCAGAGGGGTACCTCTGAAGACTTGCACGGAGAAGTCTAGTCCAACAAAACTCCGCATTTCCCTCTCTCCACTGACTGAACAGAGGCCTTCAGAGAGGAACCTTTCTGCTTAAGCTAGATAGCTTCTCTTCAGTTATCATCATGGGAAACTAACAGAAAAGGCTAAGTGCCTCTATCTACCTGGGATCAACCACTCCACTGAAAGCCCAGTCTCTCTACTAGCCTACCACCAGGCCAGCTTGGTGTCTGGCTTGCCACGTGGCTCTTGCCTCCTGGATGCACAGTAGTTTTGCTTTGGAAGAAGGGTAGAAAATGCTTTTCCTCAGGGTTCCCCTAAGCCAGGTGGCAAGGGCGCTTCTCTAGGGTATGTGGGTTCAAACACTTTCAGGTGGTCCAGGAACCCTCCAGACAAATAAATACACAAAATTAGGCAGACTTAAATGAACTGGATAGCTGCCAGGATTTAGGTCGACTGTAGCTACATAGGTAGGATTTGAGCGAATTGGGCTGTTTTCTTCCCCTTCAAGAACTTTTTCCCCCCATCTGTAAAATGGATACAATACCAACAAGATGGATGTTGTGAGAATCAATCAACATCTTTACAATATACAGATAACACAGTGATAAACATCACAGAGAAGTCCATAGGAAGTTATTAATTTTCACATGTATTTATTATACCAATAATATTATGGAATTGCTGTTTTTAAGCTGGGGTTTGAATGTGTGCAGAATATTCCTGCCACAGGGCCACACGAACAATAAGGATTAAAAAAAATAATATTGAGTATCTTCTCATTCTGTCAGCACCATCATTTCAGTGGTCTGATATGTGATCATGTAATTAAAGACTGTATCATAATGCATATGCACAAATGGGCTGAATTAAGGTTGTGCAGGCAAATCTAATTCTGGCATTTCCTATGCTTTGAGTGCCTGACTTCACAATCTTAGCGTTCATTTAACAAACAGTTTCTGTATGTAATACCATACATTATATACACGTGTCAGTAACATCTTCCATATTGCTGCATATTCGGATTCTGTAAGGTATGTTTACACACATACGAACATACACATAGTGCAAAAGCAGAACAATATGCAGTCATATTCTGGCCATTGCCCTTTTCCCCTTCTGCAGCATATTCTCACCATTATATTTACCACCATCAAGAATAAGCTTCTCAGGGGTGCCAGCAGTTAAAATGTTCTTTTACCTTTTACTTTTAAGTACACGGAATGTGTCAACACTTCCAGCTTCTTACCCACTGCTAAAAAACATTTTAAATAGCATCTACTGTGTACGAGCCATTTGTGGATCAGAGCACACGTGCACAAATATCTTGAGCTCTCGCCCTGGGCCCTGAACAGAGGCTCTCCTGTTAAGAAGAGCCTGCAGAGATGACCACTCCTTGGTGTTTTAAGAAGGCAGGATTAGAGCAGACGTTGCTTTTGGCCCTGTGCTACACACGGCTCTTCAGCCTGCTGCGGGTGCCTGAGAAGACTTTGGCTTCTAGGGCTGGAGAAAGAACTGCTGCCAGAGAGGTAGATGAACAGCTTGACCATCTTCCCTCCTAACTCACTGGCATAACTCCCATTGATTTAACCATGAGTATGACCAAATTCTTCCTTTTTACATGTTGTAGTTCAGTTTGATTTATCCTTGGGGAAATATACTTTTTTCTCCCCCTCTTCTGATTTCAGTATTTTTTTCTACTTACTGAGCAGAACTTTCATCCCAGCCCTTAAAGAACTGGCAGAAAGAGCTCCATTAAGACACTTTGCTGTGCTTTCTTGCTCCGACACTGACTGTTTTGTCTGCCAAGCTCTGGTGAGACACTAGTGCTTACTTACCCAGTTACTGGATTTTCCAGCCTGCCCTGGTATGCCCTCCCAGTTCTAACAGTATTGATTCTAACTGGCATCCTTGTGACACACAGGTAGTTTTGCCAGATAAGCCCAGAGGAAGATGCTTCATTCCCAGCCAGAAGAGGTGTCAACTCAGTGCATACCCATCATTTATTCCACAATCACTGTCCGTTGCTTTACAACATTGTCATTCACTAATACTTTAAATATATCTTTCAAAACAAAACAAAAAACCTCACACAACCAACCTTAAATACTAACTACTCGCTATGTTGCAATATACATGCACTGGTCTACAGGTCTCAACCAGAAGTTCTCAGACACACTTTTACTACAGCCATATGTGACAAAATGCATCGTTTGGTCAGGTTTTAGCATGTGTGCTCTGGCGTACAGTAAACACTGCACTGTTAGACCTCATGAGGCAGGTGAGTGTGCCCTCACTGAGGGAAAAATCACCCTGGTTTGTACTAATGATAGCCACCTAGTGAACACCAGGACTGAAATAATGGGAATTTCCTCTTGCACAGTTTCATAAAAACAGTGCTGAGCACTCACAGACACTAAACCACCTTGAATCTGAGCTTCCTGAGAGGCAGTTTGCAGTCTCACACAGTTAACAGTCTAGATCCTTTCCTCCTCCTCACACCAGTTTTCTCTCTCAATTTCATAGAATGCAACCTACAGTTGTCCTAGAATTTCAGAAAGTGATAATTTTCTGTAGAGGTAGTTTATCTGACATTGGGCCTATAGCACAGGAGGGCACTTGTAGCTTCTAATCATCCTCTCCATCTGTTCACCATAAGCAATGTTGATCTTCAAATTACACAACCTACACAATCCTGAAAGAGTCTTTTACTTTCCGGTAGGACAATCTGCTCCTTCCCTTTCCCCGTTTATTGCAATCTGCAGGATCCTTGCACTGCCGCACATACGGAGAATAAGAACATATCAATCCACCCTAAATGACCTCGAAAGGCTGAATCAGTTAACCAAAATAGGCAGAAACTGCAGCTTTCCAGTAGACTTCCCCCCCCTTGAAGTTATTTGTAAATCCCTCTCTTTGCAGTGCAGACCCTGCAGTAAGACTCTGGTTATAAATGTACGTGGTCCCAAATAATGCCAAAATTCTTAGGTGTCAGTGCCACTGTGGGGTCCAAAATACTGTTCCCTGCAGCCTGCCCTGAGCCATTCTGGCCAATGCAGCCCGGTCCTGCTTCAGGCATGCGGCCTTGGAACTGTCTTGGCTCAGCATCACGCTACCCACACTTCTCCCCATGCTCTGCAAGGTGTCTCCAACAGCACGGATGGGCAGGAGAGGCAACAAGCCAGCCAGCAGCGCTGCACTCCTCCGTCTGCCCAGGAGAAGACTGTTTCAAAGCAGAAATGTGATGGGTGAGGTTTCCAGGAGAGAAAACAGGCAACCGTGATGAGGAAGGAGAGAACTCAGACGCTCCGATGCCTGACCATGGGTGCTCCCACAAGCTCAGATCAAATGGGAAGCAGTTAACACACAGAGAAGAAGAAGAGAGGAAACAGCTACCCAACCCTCCAAAACCTCAAATGACCCTTTCATCTGAAAGATTTGGTAGTAATAGAGCATCTTAGGATATTTTCGTGTAGTAGAAATATTGTGTGTGCTGTTGCATCACCATATGGCTGCTGCCCGTCACACCCCTCCTGCTAGCATAAAGGACAGCTGAAATACTGGTTCCTTGTCAGAAACACTGTCACCACAGCATCTGGTTTCCATACTACCATCACACACCTTGTCGTGGCTTCAATGCAGGGATCTCCAACCAGGGAGCTGAAGGTGAGATGTCATCGGTGAAACCTGAGATCACCCACAGCAACCACGCTTCACCACCAGCAGCGACCCTCCTGGCCCACAGAGACAACAGTGCAAGATGCTGCTCGCAGCATGCCACTTGCTTGGTATCATCAGCCACGAGCCAGCAAAGGCAGGAGTCCGTGGTGATAAGCGGCACAAAAAACTGCCAGATATGTTTAAAAAAAACAACAAAAAACTCGAAAAGCCACACAAACACCAAAACAGGTCCATCTGCCCTGTAGCCAAAAGATGCTCCACAAAATGGAACTCAGGAACACAGGGTAAATTAGCCCAAGTAGGGACAGCCAGACTATTTGCGATACTTAAGGGCAGATAGTATATGGCTAAGTGGCTGCCATCACTTTGGCAGCTTTATCACACACCAATGGTTGGTAACACTGTACACACCACAAGACTGTTCTTGATGTCGTTAGCACCCAAGCCATTGCATCTGCACTTCTCTTAAAGCTCCATCTCCTAGACATCTGTGAATACATGAGAATTCAGTTTGCATTATGTTTTTATTAAGTCTCTATCCCTCCTGTTTCTGGGGAAAGCTAGTATAAGCACTACTTCTGACTTAAGGCCTGAAGTAAAACAAAAAGATCAGGATGTATTTTGCTTTCATCCTAACGTTTATACATCAATCTTAGAATTTTTTTGGGCTAGGCACTTTTTAAAAAAAAATTCTGGCCTAGTATTACTAGAAAATGTCTCCAGATATTTGAGACACCAGGTATAAACAACAAAGGATACCAGGCATGAGTGCAAAGGGATGACTAACAATGTCTTACCCCCACATATGACCCCAATCTGGCAAGCAGACCTGAAAATGTGGCAGTACGACTTTTCCACAGCTCTTGATATCATTTGTTAACCATACTACAACATACTATTTGTAGCTGCTTCTGCCTCACAAATGGAGTCTTTATACACAGATCCTTGCAAGAAACAAAACTTCCAAGACATACTTTGGTCTTGGGCGAATTTACTCCAGGCATCAGAAGCAGCGTGTCCTTCTGACACCGGGCAGAGGCAGGGAGCAAGCTGTACGCTATGCTACAGCCCCAGTGTTTGAAGTCTCTAATTCAATAAACATTGTGATGAGTAAGGACTTGATGTTTTCCTTTCAAAATGTTTATTTGTCTGTATTGTTGCTACATATTAGCTCTGCTGGCTAATGCGCCTGTAGATCCTCGTAGATTACAACTGAATTTAGTTAGCATCAGGTTTGCAAACAAAAAGCAACATAGAGCATACATTTCATTATTCTTTGCTTCATATACATAGATGTTCATGTACTTTATTTATATGATCAAAGGTTACTAAACCACTCCAGTAGCTGTACAAAGCAATTCCAAATCAAGCAATTCAGCATCAAGATTTTCACACTGTCAAAATAACTTTTTTTCTTTTTTAATATCAGGAGGGCTAAAATTCAAAATGGGTCAGGGTGGATTTAGTTTTCTGGGGTGTTAATTTTCAGAAGTAGCAAGCGCTGACAGCTCCTGTTGTCTTGAGAGGAAGATACATGGGTACACCATGTTTGCAATTGTATCCTAAGCAGCAGTTTGTAACTGCTTGCCAGGCTGCATTGCAGCAACATGAAAATAATAGAGGGTATCGATGAGCTTTAGCTACGAAGGAACAGGTTCCTGCACAGCAATCTTTTCAGTCCTTTTCCTAGAAAAAGGTCTCTGCAATTCTAAGAAAAAACCAGGACATAAATGTGCCCTGGCATGGGAATTATCTCCAAAGGACTAGTTGATATTTATGATTTTAAGTTTCAAGAGGCACCGTAGCTTTCACAGTGCCTAGAAAAGGTAACTTAGGAGAAGATGTCACTGTGATAGGTCACAACTCTTAACATTCCTTTACCTCCATTCCCAACAATCCTGCAGTGAACACACCAATATTTATGTGTCCTGTGTTCAGTAGGGCCAAGCAGATATTGTCCACTGCCTTGCCAGGGACCATGTCGTCTTCCTGCTAGTTCCAAACACATCCCACTCTAAGACCAATACAATCAAATGAAGAACACTTACAACCCAAGATACAATCCTTTCCGCTGACTGACCATGTCACAGCACTCATAAGATCATCCTCTTTCAATATTCTTAATTACGCATAGAAACTCTTCCAAGCCTGCTAAAACCATAACCTACCAATATTCCTACACTGTCAGATAGAGCCCAAGTTCCACTACAAATAGCCATATCTACTGCCCAGATTGTCAGCACCCCCCCTTTTAACTGCACGAAGCAGAAGCAGAAAGAAGTAATCAGGTAAGAACCGGAGGGAGACAAATACTACTTTTTCACTCAGTAAGAGTGTGGGCATTGGGGGGAAAATGCAAGATATAAACAGTAGCAAGATATGATACAAGCTCAGAAATAAGCTTAAGAAGCTTGAATGTTGTTGTAACAGAAGCCAATGGAAGACACTCAGAATATCATTAACCGTAGTGGGATGCCTCCATGTGCCAGGGATGCTGGCGGCAATATGATTAATATCCCAGGTACAAAAGAACAAGGAAGTGGGTTTCAGTGTGGTTTTTAACTCAAGACCCTGGGGGGAAGGAATTAGTTCAAGCCTGGAACAAATCTCTGGAAATTAATGATAAATCAGACAGAGAGGTCAATGTACTATAAGGGACACATCTAAAGCCATTATTTTATAACAGCTGATGGCAATAGCTGCTCAGGAGGGAAAAAATAAAATGCTGATTTTACAGATATTCAGGGGGTGGGAATTAACACTCTAGGGAAAAAGAGCAGAAAAGACGGCAGGATACAAAGGTCCACCAAGATTTATTGAAAACCAGAGGGGAAATGTAAGCTAAGGGAAATGAACACTCAGAGCACACAAAACAGTCACTGCAAAGCCCATTAATTAGACAGAATACTAAAGTAGCCTCTATTAAAAAAAAAATTAAAAAGCAAAAAAAAGGCAGCTCACCAACAAAACCAAAAGCATCACTGCAGTCAAGAGCCAAGGTGCACAGAGCAAGAAGCCCCGTGATCCCAATCACAGTTCAGCCACACTGACTAGATATTCCCCCCTGCCTTTTTCTGTTTCTGACTACCACTGGCTAGGTAATAGCAAGCTTAATACATCTAGATTTATGATTAAAGAGTACTTAGAAAAGATTGATTTGCCCTGCCCGACAGCAAACATGAATAGCCTGGAAAAAAGAAATAAAGGGTTAGAAATCACACAGACTTCACAAGACAAGAAAAGGGACAAAAGTGCTGGCCTTAGTGGCTTTTATTTGAAAAATAAGTCCACCCCCCAAACTTCAGATTACATACCCCTTTGTACCAGAGGCAGGATAATAAAATGCTGCATAGAGTGATATCAACATGAATCTTGCCCAAGAAGAAATCATTGAATGCATAAACAAACTTTTCCATCCTTACATCTCTTGCATACTACACTCTTTAAATACATGCATCAAGCCTAAGAAAACTTATGCGGAGTAGGTTAAAACACATTCATAGGGCACCATACACTATTACTTACTCGTCAAACACCACATTCACTCAAGAGGGGCTGGCTTTCAGAGAAGTCACATAATATTCAATGTCAGGATCTAGTTCATAATAAATGGTATCTAAATGCAACAAGCCACTACACCACTAAGGATAAAAATTTCCTATTCAGTGCTAATCAAAATACACAAGAGGTGCTAAATCTTGACACCTGAAAGAGGGATTAATACGTTCCCTGAACACAGGCTCAAGAGTACTGTCACTGTCAGTGTCAGCATCCAAAATTTCTCCATTCCTCCTCGCGTGACGAGGGCTGTGACAACCATCCTGGTGGACTGACATGCACTGACACACGCCGACCACAAATGAAAGGAAGATGTCAAGTATTTGCTACTAGCCAGCTGTCCACAAAATAAAATCTAGTTGCTCTGTTGACAGGAAGGGAAGGCTCAGCTGCTCGTTTACAGAGTGATCTTCAACTTCGTTTTGAGAGAGAGCTGAGTAATGTGCAGCACGCTCAGAGCTCTGCAATCCCCTACCTATCATGTGCTGCAACTATCCAGAACTTCATCCTAAGCAGCTGTCAACTCAACATTTTCAAGAGCAACAAATTCATTAAAATTGTATAATTATGGCTGAAACTTTCCAAGATATCTAGGACATTTAATCATACGGCTTGGATTCAAATTAACAAAGTCTCAAATACTCCAACCAGTCTTAAAAATCCCAGACTATACATCGATATATTTGTCAAATGCCACAAATTATTCAGATTATTAAAAAGGTCTTATCCTTAAATTACTCTTCTATTTCTAAAATTCAGCTCCCATAGTAACAAAACTTCAAGTGAAAAGAATTCAGGAGAACAAAATTAGAATGAACGTACCCATCCTACAATGCAGATCTTTCAAGAGATTAGATGTTAAAAAGTAAATAGCGTTGGGAACCAGTCATTGGTAAATTAAAATCAAAATAAGCAAAAATCCCATTAAAACCCAGTAACATTTGTAAGTACGTAGCAGCAGAAATACTACAGGCCACAAAGGGACATGACTTAAGGCACCAATTTCATTGCAGTTGGCCAAAAGAACAGAGCAAACACAAGTCAGATGATAGGAAAATACAAAACAAAGTTTACGACCGTTTCTTCAAAATTTGCATCCAAATTACAACTTCCAAACAAATCTCCAATTCCTCATGTCCTCTCTAATTCGTAACATGGAAACTTCCCACAGTACAAAAGCCTGTTTTGCCATCTTCCAAGCACCGCGCACTAAAATTTACTATTAGGAAAGCCGATAGTGGTTTTCATTATTTATTTGCTCTTAAACTCAAGTAGAAATCATTACATAAAATTTCATATTTGGAAAGGATAAAAGATATCTGAGGCAAGTTGGGATACAATAAACTGGTAGTTACCTGCAGCAGCACAGGGGTATGTGAAACATTAGGATAAATACAAGAGATGGGAGTTTAATGGGCAGAGTGAAGGTGAGCCTGCCAAAGGTAAGTGAAAAAAATTACCACACAGGGTTTGCAGTTTCTCTCATCAACATCACTGTAGGGCATAGGATATGTACAGGAACAAAAAGAGGTTGTTACCCCTCAGATTCTGCCCTCCGCAATTCCACAACATAACCAAATTTTACCATTCCCTTCTCATTACTGTTGTTGTCACAATTAACAACGTGCAAACTATACAGTTGACGTCAGCCTGGTATCCCAGTGCTCCTTATGCAGGTTTTTCCCAGTGCAGAACTGGTTGCATTACTTCGTCCCTTTCCCTTCCCTTCTTCCGTAGGGAGCCTTCATCTCAAACTAAATCTGAAATAGAAGCCACCAGTTTTTCATTGCAATCTGATTATCAATTTGCACCTCAGCAAAGGAAGGCTAGAACTCTATTGTTTTGTTAATTGTCAATTTGCATCTTTGAAAGGTGTTGTGTATTTTCTTCTTTTGGCAGGTTAGGACTAATTCTGTACGTTAACATATATGTGGGTGGTGTGGGTAAAAAATGTTTTCTTTTAGAATGCAGTTAATTTAAAATGTGCTGCTTTATTTATTTTCTTTTGCTAAGTTGCTTAATTTTCTTGGACAAAACTTGTTCAAAAGCTAGTAGGGACTGCCCTGCCTAAGAAAGGGCTGAAAGGATAAAGCTCCTTTTCCAATAGGTATTTAAATAAACTTCTAAAAAATACCTGCAAAAAAAGGAAACGTCATAAATGAAAATTTAGTTATACTTTCCAGTTACAAGGAACAACCAACAAAGGAGCTGGCAAACATTTCCTTTCAAATGTAGCTGGAGAGTTGTAGATATCATCCTTATGTTGATTTCACTTAAGTGGGATACTGTTTTTTAAAAATAAGTATAGTTTTTAAAAGTACATATGTAAAAATGACACACGGTAAGTCAACCAACAGGCTCCAGAAAGCTTCACAGACCCAGCTGGCTGCTCACTGGACTGATACAGACCTGGTTTCACTGTTTAACTGCATAAACAGGTCTGAGAGTTGAAGCAGCTTTGTATTCGCTTCACTATTACTTCATACAGAAGCAACCATCCACCCATACATCTCCATCAGATTATTGCCTGACTGAGCCCGGGCTACAAGCCTACCCATATCTGGGCAATGCTCGCTCCTGCACCCATCCCTCCACGCTGGCACTCTCGGGTTCAGCGCAATCCTGCGAGTGCCAGTTTTCAGACTCAGCGACCACAAATCTTTCCCTGCATTTTATTCTTTGGACTCCTGCAAAGCCCCTTTCCTGCATTAAGGATATCAAATTGATGGATTCATCAACACTATAGTTGTTAATTAATTTTCAGAATTTCAGAATGCAGAAGGGTTGGAGATGTGAGCTTTTCAAATTCCAAGCTGCAAATGAAGAGGTGGCCAAAGCCACTCCTAATGAGTAACGGGGCAGGCTTCATCTCAGTCACTAAGAATATATATGAAACTGATACCTTGTGGTCCTACAAGTCACCATTCGAGGTAGAACTGTGTGGAAGAAATTTTTACAATCCTCCAAGCTACAAAAACTAGGAAAAGCCTGAAAAACACCGACCCACAAAAGTATTCTGAATAATGCTTAAGTGACAAAAGCAAGAAGAAATTCCTGCTAAAATATCAGATAGCCACCAAGACAAACACTCTAGCTGGGACTACAGTCTACCCAAATACAGAAAAATTAAATCCAATAACTACAAGAAGACCTAACAAGACAGAAAACTTTAGTTTCAGATAAGTCCATGTCTTATTATCACCTTCACCTAAAGCTGGATGAAGGATGGGGAGTGAGAGGAGAATCAGAAAATTACATATTGTCTTTATACACTTGTCAATGCTTCCCTTAAGGTCATGTTATTTTCTTATGTTAGGGTTGACCAGTGTTAACTTTACCTGCCAGCACGTGCTAAGGTTTTCAACTGGGGGTTAACAGAAAAGAATAAAATACACCAACCCATTTTAAAACGAAAAATGAAACAAACTGAAAATCCTGACAACCGGATCTCTGGCCAAGCCACAGATCTCACAGAGCAAGATCAAAAGGAAAGATTTCATGAAATTTCTATTACTAGTCCTAGAGAGATGAATCCATGCTTTGATGGCAAAAGTATCTCAAATAATAGGCTTCCATATACTTTAACTCTGCAATCAACTGCAAGTCCTGACCAGCTTTGATTGCTTACAACCTGCAGAATCTGGACCCACGTCAGTTGTGCTCTCACGACTTTAAGTTTGATTTCCAAAGAAATCTGGAAAGCAGGTTAAGAGGAACTGGAACCCTGAACATCTGTTAAAACTATATAAAGGAGCAGGAAAGTATTTTATTATCCACATCGGAAAACATTCTTAGTTTTACAGACTTCTCCCAGCAAGCCGAGACTTCTTATAACGCCCACCAGCTACATGTTTGTGAAGATCAAGGACATTTATACCTATCATACCAGAAGAAATACGTGTGTCCAAAGAACAGGAAGAGAAAGTGCCTCTGGCTTCGGGGAAGCCTCTGTAATCAAATCATCCTATTTTACGTATAAAAGTATGCCCAAAAGTTAAAGGACTGTGTAAGTTTGAGCACTGAAGAGTTGGTGGTGCGAGCAAAACACTAAACTTGGTTCTGTTGAATTGCTGGGAAAAATCAAATCAAATAAAAAAAAAAAAATCAACGTCGTCTTATAACCTTAAGTAAATTATCAAAAACAATTCCTGTAACTGGGGTTGAAATATTACAAAAACTGACTTTCTCATGAAACTCCTAGAACTTCCTGTTTTCATGTGACAGGAGTGACAAAAGCAGCTTCCCGTATAATCTTTGGAGGAGACCTGGGCTGAAGCCACAAAGATTAGATTTGGACCTAGACTCCACCACAGCATCAGGATTTGACTCACTCTCTTACTTTTTCAATTTGCAGTTGTAGAAAACTTAGAAAGCAGTGGAAATATTGAAAGCCTTCTCTCAAACCTAAATAAATAAATATGTAATACAGGCCTTTAACTGATAAATCCAATCACATGGGCAGATCCAAGCAAACCATCTAGACAAAAAGGCCTGTTGCAGAGTTGGCATCCTGTTTTGACACTAAAGAACAGGAAGAAGCAGAGAGACTTTTTTATTCAAATTGACTTACCCATCCTTTCATGATGGACAAACAACATAGAATACATACCAGTCAGTCTGAATTTATGCACGAACAAGCTTTATTACATAAGGCAGAACTGAGATTTGTTGAGGTGTTGATACCATGGACACAGATTAGGAGACCCAAAAGCTATTTTGTCAGATGTCCTCCTTGATAATAAAAATAAATCTTTTCCTATTCGATGGTTGGATGATCAAGTATAGCTTTGCTTTGGGTTTGACCTAAATTTCTCTTAGTCTTATTAAAGTATCAAAACTGATAAGACAGTGTTTCAGCAAGTTGACAAGTCTCACATACACATACTGAATTATCTCACCTATTCTCTCTGCGTTATGCCCTGGCAAAAAGAGGAAAAACTCCTCAAGTGGAACCTAACATTTCAGCCCGTGGCATTCCCTACCAGTGACAGTGCAGTAAAAACTGAACACTTCTTGCCACAGTTGTGCATGGAGGGATCCTACAATCAATATCTCATGTGCCACTACAATGGCTGAAGATAGACAATGCTTTAACACATACATACAAGAAACCGTACCTATTCACAAAGGTATAGTGGTCATCGTTTTACAAGGTGTGTCAAAATCTTTCAAATACTCCACAGATCAATTCAGCACTTCCAGTAGGCCATTTAAGTATCTGCGAACACATTTCCTGACTTCAAAGATGAAGTATGAACAAAAGATATTAAAAAAATAAATAAATATCTAATCATGACCTGATAGGTACACTTTTCCCTTCAAACAAATCCAAGTAACTTTTTCAAACACTTCTTTCTTTTTTCTCCTCTTGACTGCTCCAGACTAGTAGTTCAAGTGTATTTAGTATCCTCTACGACTTACCCTATGCTCCACTCCAGTGCAAGGACCCTGCTGTGTTCTCCACCCCCAGAGTAAATGCTAGCAGACCTATTCTCCCACAGTGCGTAACGCTGTCCGGGAGACAATACATCAGTTGGACACAACCTCTGGGAATCTGATTTGACCTGAGGCAAATGGGAACACCGGACCAGACCACCTATTGGAAGAGTCCTTAAAGTCCTCTGAAAAACGAAATTCTGATTTTCTCTCCAAAATCCAAGTAATAAATTTCTAACAATTTCACTATGTCAAGAATTTCACCAGACCAAAAAAAATCCGACTTCCATTGTTATCCTTCAGATACCCAGTAAGGCTTGACAATAATTCTCCAAGCACCAGAACAAAAGATTAAATGTGGTAAAGCCTGAGAATTTTTATGATGTGGAGTGTTTTTCGAAGTGTATCAGCATACTGACAGATCAGAGACAGGAGAAGCACTTGACTCTGACCTTCGCAGAGCACAAGCTCTCTGGAGCAGAAACTCCCTCTCTCACGTGCACGCTTCATACTACAGCAATACGCCAATCTTCCCGGCAATGTAGTAACAACAATAAATAGGAAGGCAGGACTGAGCTTTTCTGCCAAAGCATATTTGAGCCTAGTAAGGGGACAAAGATAGAAGAGGAGAACAGAAGAGTCACAGGATTCACTATGAGAAATACTCTGCTACTCTCTGCAGCCCTATTAACACTGCACTGGCTTTAAACTGATGCAACTTTAATAAATAGAAGTCACATTAGTGCAACAGCTCTACTCTAGCACTTCTCCTGGCCCAAGCCATCAAACCCGCATCCTTTATGATGCTCAGTGGAAGGAGACATTTTCAAGATCTGACAGAAGGTGTCTAGAACACCAGGACAATCAGAGTGCATTTTTTTCCTATTAATTTTTGTTCCATGAAAAACTCAGTAAAACATTACTCTGATTATATCCCCAGTTAGAAATACTAACTTCTGCTGGCATGAAAATAGTCTGTCAAAGCCAGTGGAAGTGCCTGCCAGAACGTCACTTCCATCACTTCCTTTCAGAAGTGCATCAGTGTCCTGTTATTTAGTTTTCAAGTATTTTATGATATCCATGACCTATAGTTATAAGTTCATTTCTAGCCAAACTCAGCATCAGGAAATTTTCAGTTTATTCTTCCGATACTTTCTTCTCTTGACTTCATCCTACTGTGTCTCAGTTATAGCCTAAGAATAGCAGTATTGCCACTCCTCCGATTTATTATCCTGTCTCTACTTCAGAGAAAGATGCAAGAAGCCCTACGCTAAAAACCTGAGTGTTTGTCCATCCTCTTACGAGGTCCAGTTGTAACCCAAAAATCCTGTGTTATTCTGGGAGGAGCAGACTAGTGCCATACGCACGATTTTAAACAAGGACGTACCTCTGACTGCTTTCTATGCTATCCTCTTTTCCCAGTTTTGGTGCATCTAATCCCTCAGTTACTTCTTTGATGGCATCTGCCCATTGCACACACATCTTAGCTGAGGCCTCAATGATTTCACCTCCCTTTCCCAAATCAGTGAAGTTCATTCAGAACCCTAAAAGCTATACGGTCACTTTGCATATTTGCTCTCTTCAATGACCATACTGCTCCTTTTTGGTTCTTGTTCCTCTCAAATGCTTGTCCAACTATTATATCCCCCTCTTATTTAACCAGGCTATATATAATTGAGGAAAGCAGGAGGAGGAAAGAAGAAAAAAAAAAAAGGCGAGGAAGGTAAAACCCCCGGAGGTAGACCTCTCCCTGCCCTCTCGAGCACGAATTTCACATCTCCACTTTCTCCACCTGGAGACTTGCTCAGGACTTGCAGGGCAGAATGTGTTTCCACTGGAGCTCATCTAAGGAACAATCAGCTTAAGCAGTTGTATTCAAATAGTATTAATGTTTTCAAATCGACTTCCTATTTTCCTACTGGAAACCCTGCCAAACACACTCTTCAACAGACACTAAAATAATTTGGATAGTTGATATGCAATCCAAATTTTTAGTGGAAAACTGCCAGATTCGACATCTGTGAGAAAGTGGGTAATTTTTATTATCCACAGAGAGCATGCACTCGGTCCGATATTTTCTACCTCTACACATCTCTTTCTACTGGAACTGCTTTATGGTTTTACATGATCAATGGGCTGCCAAAAATGATTTAACCCCTTCATTGCTACCAGAATCCAAGACCCCACTGTCACCGTTTTAACAGTGTCCGTCTAGCGGGAGATATTTTAAAATATCTATTTTCAACAGCAGAGTGATCTTATCTGTTACCTCTGACCTCTCTAATGACAGCAAATGCAGATTTTTTTTTTTTGAGGTAGTATCTTCTGATTATTTGCCAAATACAAGAAGGAGCCTAGTCTCTTGTAAGTAAAGGGTTAATTCCCTGCTTCCTCTTGTCCCTTCTCTTGTTGGAGCGAGGGTCTGTCTGAACAGCTGCTGGGGGAAGCAAGGATGGGAAAATGCCTTTTGGAAAGTAGGCCTTCCTACTGAGGACCCAGCCCAACCTCAGCCTGGAAAGGTATTTTTTCTTGCATTCAGTTTTGCTTAGGGTGCCTTCTAATTTATTAATTGTTATAAATATTTGGTTCTGCCTCCACACCACCTAACAGGTCAGATCCTCCAGGTCACTGAGGTGCATGGACTTATGCTGATTTGCACGAGCATACAACTTGTATGACTTCTACTCTAACTTCTTGGTTTACACCAAGCAGTATTGCTTCTGGTTTAGAATGAATTTTACTATCTCATTTGCAATCATTAGGAAAAGCAGAATATGAAAAATACAGAAGAAAGGAGAGAATATTATACAGACCTTTTACCATGGTAGGTGGGTTTTTTTTGTTTGCTTTGTTTTTGTTGTTTGGTTTTTTTCAAAACCAAACAAAACCTCAAGACTTTCTGTTTGAAACTGCCTGCTGAGGTTCCTTTAAATAAATGAAAACAAATAGTCCCAGGCTGTCCGGGCTGCACTAAAGAAGCTCATCCTCTGAGTGATTTGTAATGCTGAAAAGGTTTATCTCCTTCACTAACCAGATTATCAAAGTTCACTTTGTAAGTGCACATGTATATTTTATTTCTCAGAGATTACCAGTTTTCTTCTTATCCCCACATTGTCCTGCTGCGAACAGGTGGCACAACTCCTGGCACCAAAGCAATCTCAAAATGTATACTAAACAGAGATAATTTGTTGTTGTTGTTTTAATGATCAAAAAGGAAGCTCCTCCTGGCAGTTCTTTTTTCTTTTCTTGCTTCCCCCTCCCCCCCCCCCCTTTTTTTAAAGTGCTATATTGGAGGCCAAATCCAAAGCTAGTGAGTGGGAAACCCGGTGCTACTGATAGATTTTTACTGGGCAAATACCAGCAGTGGGGTCGCAGTGCACAGCCTCTGGTGCAGAAACGCAACCAGTGCTCACAGTCATTCCAACAAACCAGAGCACCAGACAGAGCTATTAAAAAACTCCAAAGATCAAAAGATCTCTTCAGTCTCAGAAATGAACAGAATGCTGTAAAATTATGAACAAGGTAGAGACTGAGAAGCATCCTGTTGCTGCACTTTCAGGAGTGCATAAGAAACAATGCATATATTTTATGATTCCCCATCCACACTTTAAAAAAAAAAAAAATTCTTGCTGTGTTATGTCTAATTTAGGCTGTTCACAGCCAGGGTCAAGGACACTTCATTTGCATTTATCTTATCACCTTAACACTGTGCAAATAGCAGTAATATTTCTTATTTCATAGTTAGTTTCATCTAAGGATCTCATAGGACTCGGCAAACACCAGTGAACTAAAGGTCTGGTTCAGAAATGTAGATGGAGATGGAAAGCTCCCATTGACTTGAGCAGAGTTTGGATCAGGCTGTAAGTCTCCAGCAAATTTCAAGATAAATATCACTATTACCATTTTACAGATAGGTAAATCAAGGGCCAAATAAATAACACAGTGATAGTACAGCAGAAGCAGCACTAGAAACCAGGAATCTGGACTCCTAGACTTCTGCTTGACTGAAGGAGCTCTTGCAGCTGCTGCTTAACTTACTTGTTCAGCAATACCTGTGAGATAAGAGGGAGAGCGCAGAATAGGCTTAAAAACAGTGGGCACAGTTGAAACCTAGCATCATAGTCTCTCCAGAAAGGACAGTAACGGTAAGAATTACTGTTCTCTGAATATACTCTGATACTTCCCTCCCCCTCCCAAATTTTCACCAGTAAATAAAGTAGTATGGTGAACTCCAAAAGTAAAACGGTGTTAAGGTCTCAGAATAACAGACAATGAATGCACAAGTTCCCAAGAAATAAGACATGTTTTACTGAGTGCAACAATAAAGGAAGGTGTTCATTTTCCTGTGTGTGATATACTTCCCTTTTTGGATATAAAACACTGTGTTTGAAGCACAACTGGCAAACTTAATTCCTAAGGCAACAAACAAAAACTGAAAATCCAAATAAAAAGAAATAAGGGTTAGGTTTGTTTGAAAGACTTTTAAACTCTTGCATTGGTATCCCCTTTGCCTCTTTAACAAATCTTACAGATAGCCATTTCTTACCCTGACATGGCACTTAGGGACATGGTTTAGTGGTGGACTTGGCAGTGCTAGGTTTATGGTTGGACTCAATGATCCTAAGGGTCTTTTCCAGCCTAAATGATTCTATGATTCTAACACACCTGCAGGATAGCCACTATAATGTAAAGCATATAGTCCTTCTTTAAGTCCAGTGGAATGCTTTCATTGCTTTTGGTGGAAGAAAAATTAGCCTTTAATTTGAATAGCATTTTTCATACTTGGGATCCCACAGAAAGTGTCACCTCTGATCTCATCAGGTGATAAATTCAGTAATCTCTTGCAGATAAAAAATACATGCAAAAGAATAATTTTAATTCCCAAATTACCCTGAAAATTTGTTACTATCATCCTGTGATGAATTTCATGATATATTCCCAACACTTCTGTTCTGCACCTTTCAACACTAAAAACACTGAGCCAATCACTCTAATTCAAGTAAGTTACAGTAAAGACCTGATCAAAACACGCTTGTAATTACTAACTTATATATACACACACACAAATGTTGCCTATATATATCACACACATGCTTTTTAAAATTTTTATTCTAGTTTGGTTGTGGGGTCCAACGTGGATGAGAATGAGGAGCTCTGGTGCATATGCGAAAACTTGTGGCCAATGGCACCCCTGGGTTTCTGAGACATCCCCAGAAAGTCCCGGCTCCTGTCAGCTCCCGCTTCTTGCACTGGAGATTTCTGGAGAACCCAGCACGTGCATTTTAGGCCAAGTGGCAAAATATTTGGCAGTGGCAGGGCCGGGAGATAATTTATGCCCCAGCAACTGTAACAGTCAACAAAATGAACAAGGAAGATGAAGACTGGCTTTCTGGGCAGAGCATGAAGAAATAAATTCCAGGATGGAAACCCACTGCAGAAAACCTGCTCTAATCTGTATATTGTTCTTTTGCTTGGAATTTTAGGAGAAAGGGAGTACTTTGAAAGGACCACTGACTTCTCACTATGCAAATGTGGTATGTTTTTACAACTGCAAAGTACTTAACAGAATACCTAGGATTTAGTCTTAATGTAGAGACATCAACGTTTCCCAGAAGACTGATACCTTAGTATTTCCCTATTGCACAAAACTATCCCCAGATGTATCTGTATCAGAAATTCTAAAAGATTTCCATCAACTGTGCCTGTTTCTTAAATGGATAAAAGAATGTCTCCAAACAACAGGTTATTTTCTTGGCAAACTTGTAAATCTTCTATGTTAGCAACTTCGGGATGTGGGCACAGCATCACAATATTTGTCAAGAACTGCCAGTGTGGAGTGCTGTATTAGACAGCTGACAGCAGACTTCTCCAGCAAAGCCCTCCAGAGTTTCCTTACCGCGCTGATGAACAGCTCCTCCTCCGGGGAAGTCCCACGCGAGCTCTGAAACCTTTCTTTACTTTGGAATTAATAGTATTCAGCTGCTGACAGAAGGGAGACACCAAAGTGCCACACTCTACACGGACACTCTGTAATACTCAGATACAGCAATGCTCTCGTTTCTTCCATTTTGAGACCATATAATTGAGTATTACTACACAGGCCAACACTTACTTCTAGGAAGACTGCGAAGCCTTTCAGAAACACAGCAATTGTTTGTGATGTCTCAGCAGTTACATACATCCAGTGCAGGTTAACATACATCCTCAGCTTATAGCTCTTCATTTACTGCTCGTTCATAAACGCTCTTAAAAAAGTTATCTTTTTTTTCCAAATATGTCTACACCCATACAAACAACTCCTCAGTTAACTTAGTGGAATGAGAAAGAAAACATTCAGCCTGCATTTCCCAGCACAATCACAGTGAAATGTATTCACAATGTCTATTGAGAAAATTGAAATTTTAATCACAATTCATAGAATATTTGCTTTTGGAGTGAGTGGTATCATCATAAAAATCTCCGATTTAAAACTGAAAAACACAAAATTCTGCCTTAGGAGTATATAATACCATGAAAGTGACACAGAAGATTTTGGCTCCCAATTAAAATCAGAACTAATAGGTTTTCTAAAATTGTAAGGCTTCAAGATAGTTTTGAATTTCAAGGTAGAGTTAGTTGTTATGACTTTTTTTTTAATCCTAGGAACCAGCAGAAATGCCAGAAGAAAACCTGTAAACAGCCACAGTTAAAGAAAATAAGGGTTTGTGATGTCAGTCTTGCACTGATGGCAGTCACTTGCATTTAATAATGAACCCCCTCTTTTTTTTTTAAGTATGTAACTGTTAAACAATAGGACTTTAATATTAAAACATAATTAATAAAAACAAAATGTTTTTATTGCAGAATTCTTCTTTTACTTCTGTAAAAAGCAAGTAATTAAGAACAATGAAACATCAGTCTTGCACAGTTGGTATTTCCTTACTTCTGAATGCCTAACATTATGTAGGTATAAAGATTACACCTGAAAACTGCAAGAGTCTTCAATTACACGATCACCTCCTTCTTCATACTAAAATAGCATCTCCCTGTGAACATCTCCACGTGTAGAATCTTATAATCTTATGTATTTATATTCACTTTGCTTTTGTAATAGTCAAGTATGCACAAGCATGAAAGTTTAAATATATCGCAAATAAATGTATTTGTGCATATATATATCTACACACACTGTGTGTATATGGATGAAGAACTCCAGTTATATGAGCAACAAGCTGATCCACAATAATTACTTCTGTGCCCACACAGAGCTCCATTACCTTCAGGGGTACTTCATATGATCTGTATTTTTGTACTTTTAACAATACTTGTAAAATTACTTTACCAGATACCATCATACTCATACTACAGAAATAATGGAAAAGAACAGTAAGCATGATAAATACATCAGCTAATGGGTAGTAGGCTGTACAGCTCTGCAGAAAGATTATTACAGGCACAATGCCATAGATTTATTTATGGCTTAAAGCAGTGCATGTCATAAGCATACATAGTTTTAGTAGGTGGAGTCATCTGACCCAATCTGGCAGAGCTTTCACATGGGAATGGCAAGGACTCCTCATTACCCATGAATTAATGCTTTTATTGGCAAAAAGTGTCTCCTATGTATATTCCTGAATGAGAACAATGTGAAGTAGTTTCCAGTGATTCACATAAACTCTTTTTCCTTTTGAAAAACTGGCTGACTAACAAAGTCACTTCCTTTTCGAGTTCTGCTTCAGCTCTTCAGTCCTTCCAGCCATGCAAGCTTGCACATTGGGCTCATTTGTCCACTCTAGCAAAGAACCTCAATTCAGGGGTGAAACACAGTTATCATTTAATACTGCGCTCCTATCACAGCTTAGCATAGCAAGGTAACTCAAATCTGCATCACAATCATACCTAAAATTTAACTATGCAGATACAGTTACTTGTCTCCGTATTCAAATGGACATTAGTAATGCTGCTACAGGACTGAAATGAAGCATGTGCTTTTTCAATGAACCATGGATTTCACATCTTACTGGAAAGAAAGGCTCACTGGCGGCTCAGTTCTCCCCAGCACAGCAATGGCTGACCCATTCAGTTCACATATCACTCAAGTCACCAGCTCTGCCTGCCCTGAGTCACTGGAAATCCCTAAGTCAGGTTTTGAGCAGATACTGTTCTCTTAACCTGCTGCATCTCCTGAGACCACAGAGCCTGGGGACGTGATTGTACATACGCCAAGTAGGGTCCATGGGTTTGATTAAATTTGCATTAAAAAAAGCATTACTGAATTCTACTGACATAATGTTTCTGAAGTTTGTAGATTGGGTTCAGGCTTTATCCTTTCAGTTGCCCATATGATGACAGAGACAAGTAAGTAACACCTCTTTCCAAGGGTGCTAAACCAGAGCACTTACAATACCATGAAGAGTTCAGCCTGAGTCCCACTATAAAGCCATTAAAAACTTGTTCTAAGAACACGGCTGCTTCAGTGTCCACAAAAGCAGTCTCGTCCCCCTCTTACCACTTGTCCCAGCAAAAATCATCCTTCTCATCCCTTGCTTTCCTCATTACATATCTGCCTTTGCAATTTTCCTTTGGCTTCCCTTCTCCATCCCAGCAAGTATTTGCTGCTGTCCTGACTTCCAAGGCTCCTCCCAGCCTAATGCCATCTTACTTTATTCTTTTCAGTACGGCACAGGCAGGCTGAATTGTTGCTCAAGGCAGCTGGCAGCACCACCCTCCAACACCTATTAGCCATATTTTCAAAAATGTACACCAGGTATTCCCCATAGCTCCCCTCATAACCAAAAACATCCTGTAAGACTTCACAAAGCTACTACTTTACTCTCTTTCAAAACTCCTCTTAAAACCCTCCTCCATTGAAATGGCTACAGAAAACTTGACAACTCTGACCATTAATATAATAAAAACACTAAACCATGCTGAATACCATTGTATCACTTTTTCCTTATTTTACCCATTTGTTTGTTTGTCTTAAGGAAATTTTTAAAGAAGCAATAGATAGGCAAAACCAAGAACTACAGGATTCAAATGGCATTCACTGGAATAATTAAGAAGAACTGTATATTTGGATAGAACACACACAACACTATTACAACAATGCTATGCCAAAGGAAAACCCATTTTTACCATGCCCAGTTCAAATTCATACCTTACGATGCTGCATGATATGATAGTGGCTTCACATGAAAGGTTGTGACCCCATAACTCTACTGACACGAACAGGCAATGCCCAAAGCTTTCCTCTGAATCAACACTACACATCCTAAGGTTTAATCCCAAGAGCCACTCCCCATCTCTGCATGGGCTCTGCTCTCTGCCTCGATGAACAAGAAGAGGGCTTTTTGTTGCTTGAGTCAAGCCACAACTGAGTCACATGTTCCCCACGGAGCCCGGAAAGCTTCAGCTTTGTCATTTATCCAGTTTGGGACGCATGCTATCTGGGCTCCGCACCTCCAAAACGCAGTTCGGAAGGTGCTTCATCCAGGTGTGTGCAAGCCAACTCCACCTCCCATGGCAGAACCATAAGTCCTTTTGCTGCCAACCCCCATGATTAACAAGGCAGCGAAAACAAAGTGTCATCTTTGACTAAAGTACAGGAATAGTTTGCATTATCCTCCTCTCTGCGGTTACTGAACCAAACAGTCTTTCGTGTACTAAAAAAAATTTTTTACTCTCGTTCTGTTTCCATGCAATGAAAATAATACATAATATTGGCTTCGCCTTAAAAATACTTCTCTTATGAAAAGCATTCCATTTGTACTGACTTTAGTGGAAGGTGCGTGGGTGTGTCAGAAAGAAGAATTAAGTCCCACGACACTTATATCTCCCTGTATACTTAATAAAGTAAAAATTCAAACCTTGTTTGTTTAAAAGAAAAAGTCCATCTACAGACAGTTTGTAAAACAACACAAAGAAATTGCCTGAATCCCAAGATCTCAAAGTCCGGACAAGCCAATTCAATCTTGTTCAGTTTGGATCCCACTTAAAAACACCCAACTTAAATATGGTACGAAGTCCCGCTGAAGTGCCTTCCTGACTGTGGACCTAGGTACTACCGCAGTAAAATTAATATAGTAAAATAAAGTTACCTTGTGCGGCATACCGGGACATTCATTATCTCTCCACGTTTCCTTGGAGGGCTGGAGGGGAGAGGAGGTTCAAGCCGATGGGAGGGAGTTTGGACATTTGTGTCCAGGGGACCATTATGCCTCAGCACCCTGCTAATCTTTCCCAGTTTTCCTTTCTTCCAGACTCCACAGCACCTTTGTTTCCTTCCATTTATCCTCCTCCTCCCCTCCCTCCCTTCCCCTCACTCTCTCTTGGTGGCCATTAACTATGCTGACAGTTTGACAGGCTGAAATAAGGAAATAAAACACTTAAACATTGTTTCCTGATGTATGCATTCATCTCCTCTGCCAAACACAGATATTGAGGAGATACTTCACTCCTCCTGTCAGCTCGCTAAATTATAGCCCAGCTCTCACAGCAACACAACTCTCAGATCTTGTACGTTCACTTGATCTGTCTTCCTATCAGGAGGCCACGCAAGGGCCATTTCCATGTCTTTAGCAGGAAGCTTCTTATATTTACACTCTTAATACCACATTTTCATATGCCTAGGGTTGAATTTCTGTTAAAAACAGAATCTCATGCTTCTTCTACTGAACACGCTCACATTATCATGACAGCTCCACTTCTTGCTTGGATTACGACGAAACTACTTCGGGAATAAAATAAACTATATTGCATTAAACTTTGTGTCATTCTCATAACCCATTACAGCAGCTGCGTAAACCAAAACCCAGCTTCGCTTTGACCAGGTTTATTAGACTTTTTTATTTAAGCATTTTTTCTTGGTTGACAGAAAACATGCTGCTGGAGACTAGAGGCATCCCACCCTTTATATAAAAAAACACTGCTTACAGCATTGGCTTACAGGAGCCAATGTTGTTTGGCTCCCCGGGGGAAAGTTGCAGTGATACTGTCACTGCTCATTACCTCCAGTGGGTGTTGCTGTGAACAAGCCTATGGGAAAAATGCAAGGAAAAGGAAAAAGAAAAAGTATTACAGAAGCTCATAAACATGTCCCACGTCCAGAAAGTTTGCCTGATCCATACAACCAGAAAGAAACGAAAGCTTGGTAAGAAACTAAATAATTGTACTTCTTTGCCATTTATGACTGTCTTCCACACCAATTAGATAAACACAAGCATTTCTACTTTATCCGCGGTGCTGGCGTAAGGCTGCAATGCAGCCAAGTCGTCTTTTTGTAATTTCAGCAGCTCCCGAGGTCTATGCAGAGTAGCACAGTGCTATGGCTGTAGCCTCTCAGGGATGCCTGACAGCCAATATCCATCGCAGAGCAGACCAACCTTACATCTTTACCATCCCATAACGGCTGAGCAGTTGTGACAAACAGGGTACTGAAATCCCAGATACATGGCATTCCCTCTTGGAAAGTTATGAGTGTAACAAAGAGAAATATATCAATAGCCCAGAATATACTGTCACTTTTTTCCCCTGGCTGATGGGAAAGGTTAGCTCAGGTTTCAGCTAGCAGGTGGAAATGCAGCAGAAGTAGGTTGGCACATTTTGGACCTTTGAAACAAATGAACAAAGACCCCTCTTTACACTCCAATGTTATAAATCCTTGCAGAACTTTACTCTCTTCCTTGCCTCCCACTTTCTCATTATTTCAGATATCTCTAATCACGACCCAAAGAAACAGTCTTTGAAGTACCTGTGTTATTCCACTGACACGTAGATTTAATAGGAGGTAGGATGAAAAAAAACCCAACAACAAAAGTGTCCACAAGGAAAAATCTGTATAAGTGATGCTGTTGAGATTTCATTCTCTCTCTAAACATTTTTTTCTGTTTGTAAGAGTTGCTATTAAACAGCAGAAAAGATTCAAATTCAATCACCCTAAAGAGCTAGCAGAGCCTGAGTGGAAAAGTAATCCATTTGCTCATCCAGAGACAGTAAGGGCTTTGCTACTGCCTTCCAATATTGACTGTCCAAGAGCAATATTTCAACTGGTTACACCCATTCCTTTCGTTATCCTCCAAAGACGTATTAATAAAAGCAGCAGCCTGTTATGTGCTGTTATTTAACTGAGAGGTTTTGAATTTCATGAATGAAAATGAAAGAAAACATCAATAAAGCAAGAGGAAACACAAGTTCCTTACTACTTCCTCCATACAAGCGTATAAAAGAGGCAGTCAACCAAAAACTGTTAACTCTTTACCGACAATATGCACAGACTTCCTAAAAATATCTGAGATTGCCTTTGTTTTTATCATTGGAAATCATGAAGAGCTCCCAGTGCACTGTCAGAGGGCACCAATCTTTTTCCTCTGTCGTTGTTTCATACTGCTGGAGAAAAGAAATCCCATCCAACTGAGATCAATGCAAATCCCATTATATTTTTCAAGAGTATCAGCTACTGATCATTGCATATTGGTGAATTTTCAGTTCAGCTACCTACTACTCCTGAAATTTTCTCTGATGTTTCACAGACACATATGTTGCCATGCCACAGTTCCTAGCGCAGACTCACTTATTCTATCAATGGTCTTGCATTTCTGTTTACTGCTAGATAAAAAAAATAATCAAGAAGAGTAAGGGGTGGAAAAAGGGTAAAACAAGGTTGCTTTTGCAAGTGTAGTTTTTCAGATTGTATGAAAGATTTCTACATTTGGTTAAGTTTTTTAATTTTTCATATAGTATTCAATTTTTATTTTTCTGAATAGCCATTTTACTCTTCTTTTATTTATTAAATGGTCTCTTCTTACTCTTTCTGAGTAAAGAAAAAATAAAAAATGAAAAAATGAAGATAACCCACAAATGAAATCTATTATACTAAAATCAAATTAACCAAAAACTACATAGGAAGTGGAAAAAACCCAACATTGGAATGTCAGTAAGAGAGTTTCATTTCCTTCCATAGTTTTTATAGGAACAACTACCATTGTTAATTTTCCTCAACATATTTTTTCTTTCTTATTGTGGTATAGTACAATATTATTATTTTATTTTCCTGAGCTAACTTGTCATCCTCCCCCAAGGTTTTCTCTTTGTACCCTACTTACAGAAAGAAAGCCTGCTACTATCACTGAACCTGGATATACTTCTGTTTTAAAACCTGTATACCATAGGACAATATTGGTTTGAAACAGCAGACTCTTGCCTAAGCTGGAAGCCACAAATGCATGGTTATCACAGTCATGTGAACTAGCATTCAGAACAGAAAAGTCTGAACTTTTCAAGAACTATTATCTACCTTAACCAAGCACATCATAGGTGAGGCAGCACTCACAGGGGTGTCCTGCAGCTCACCATTCCTCTGTATGTACCTCATGCTCCTTTCATCATAACAAATGTGACTTTTCTGCTACCAAGAGAGGTCCATCAGGCAGGTTTGGAAACAGTGCTGTAAAGCTTGAGACCCATCCAAAAATAAATGGCAACCATTGATAAGTTCTGTTGTGTGAAGCAATAGCAACAGCATAGCTACTGGGGATGTAGGTTGAGCCTTGAGCTAGCGATACTGTTCTGCAGAAAGTTACATGCCTTGCTGCCACCTCCAACAAACTTCACCTTCCAGACTCCAGGAGGGTACACCCTTCACCATATACAAAGCAAGGCCTGTACATATACTGCAAGGAGGGTCCCCGAGGGACTTCCGCACAACTTTCTTGCCCTCTATGGATATTAAAATATTCTTAGTAGGGCAGAATATCCTCTCCAAAGTTTGTGTGAAAACTCCTGGGTGTGTATGAGTGCCTGTGTGTGCCTGCACATGCGAGCATGTTGCTTTCCTAGAAATATAGTTGCCTGTCAGCATGTTAAAGAAATTGCAAGTTGCTACCTTTCTAGTAGGTACTGCATCTGATTATGGTTACAAGGGTTCTTCCACCTCCTTGTGGCAAGAAGTATTAAAAAAAAAAAAATTTAAATTCTTACATGCTTCTGCAGGACACCATAAAACTTGCTGACCTTAGATTTTAGCCTGACATTCATTTTTGCCCAAGGTTTGTCAAGTGTCATACCCACTGGTATGAAAACTTCAAAAGTCAGAGTGTGACGTGTACACATGGCTTCTAAAAATGCTACTAAGTCCTCCATTGTTCAAATTCAATTTACATACTAGGTGTCAACATATGATTATCTTAAGTGGAAATGCACGGAAACATTAAGCGGTAAACAGAGAAAAGTATGAGATTGGAGAAAAACACCAGACATCAGGAAAAGATACATGCTTTTCACATTCCTATTTAGGAATGTATCTTCAGAGGCAAACAAATCAGATACAGCAGCTCTTCAGTCACCTGTAAATTAATGAACCTGAGCTCAAGGATGAACAATTGCTATCCCTGTGTTTCAAAGGCAATGCAGAAATGTGAAATAAAGGTGAGTGTAAGAAGGTGGAAAGTAGCAGGGAGCTCTTTCCATCAGGAGGGTAGACTATGACTCAGGGCAGTGTCATGGGTGGGAGAAGGATTACAGCTGACTATAATAAGTGATCTTCCACGAGGTCACCTATCACCATGATTCAGTGCCACCAGACAGGCACTGCAGATCAAAAGCCATTGTGCAGCTGTTCCCTTAAGCACAACGCACTTACAGCACATGCTCAGAAAAAAAAGGCGCCTAAAATTGACTTCTCCCCATTTGATCTTGTGGTCAAGGAAGTTTTCAGACTACATCTGTATCAGTATGCAGAGGATCACAAACAGGCACATGCAGAATGGGTAAGACCATTTACTAGCTGTCTTAGCTTATTTTAACCTCTCCGTAAGTGAAGTACCTATTTAAAATATAACCGCTGTCTGAAAAAAGGAAACCTTATCAAAAAGGGCATTTATTAGAAAGCAACAGTTTTTTATTCTGTACAAAGGTCAGCTTTATAGCAATATCTTCCTTTTAACCCGAAACATGATGTTAACAGCTATGTTCCAGCAGTCAAGATAAGCATGAAGTGGTGGTCCTCCTCCCTGAGTGTACCAGCCTCCATCGCCTGCAAAGGAAGTTCCTACTTAAAACTACTATTTATGGAAGGATGTTTATGAGAAAAACTAGTCAGGTATTTCCCTGCATGCTAGAAATAAGACATTCTTGACAAAGAAAAAGCCTCAGAAACACAAATTATTGCCTTTCCCATCCACCAAATGGCAGAAAGCCAAACAAAATTAAACTTGAATACACTTCCATAGTGTCTCAGCAAAACTGTCACTTGTGTGCCTCACGCCTTCCATTTCCTTTAAGGGCTGGGATCCCTAGATAGACCACACCTTCCACGATGCATCAAAATCTCGAGCCTCAATAAACTGTTATGTTTGTATTGTTCATGGTTTTTAGAAGAGCTCCATTTCATTTTCCTGGACGTGGGATGGGGTGGGGTGGAGGGTGGAATAAAAAAATAAAATCAGGGCTCAAAGGTAAGATGAGTCTTAGACGATAAAGTCTCTGAAACTGCAGGAGCTTAACAAGTATATATATTTCTTTCACTTATTCCCTAGGACTTCTCTCAACTGCTTTAACTCCCTCTTTCCACAGCTTACCCCTGATGCTTCTCTACTCCTCTTTTCCTTCCACTTCTTTTCATCCCAAGGCTGTTCAAAATGCTGGTCAGGATTGGAAAAAGGTAGGACCAGTTAGCTCCTGATAAAACCAACATGATAAAAGTTTTGGATGCAGGGAAGAAGCAAACCTTCTCCCAGGTGAAGCCACTGAGTTCTCTACCAGACCTTGGAGATCACAGCAGCCAGCGATGGGGATCAGCTTGCAGGTTGGTGCCTCTAGGGATCTGCTACGTGGGGCAGGGCTGTCAGCCCTACTGTCACAAAAGCTGCCAAATCCACCCTGGACATCCTGAACAGACCCCAGCTCTGCACGCTGTGCAGCTGAAGAGAGCTGCACACTTTAGAACTGGTTATAAGATGGAAAAAAAACCAGAGAGTCATAAAAATGTGTATAAAAGAAAGAAAGAAGCCTCTTGCTCAGAAGCCTGTTTTTTATGTTCACAAGTATTTAAATTAATGCATCTGATGGAGTAATGAGAACCACATAGAAGATGGCACTTCCCTCTGACGCTAGGATAATTAAAAGGGCAAGATATTAACTAGCTTTGGAAAGAAAAAAGTCATATTGGTTGTTCTGGGGATTATGGTCCTGTCTTGATCCTACCTTCACTAATCATTGCATTTAGTCATTAGACACTTTGCCCATTCCCTGGAATCCACGTCTGCTGATCACTGTTTGCTGATCCACTCTTCAGCCAGGATTTGAAACACACGGATAGTGCTAAAATGCCCTTTAGAAAGGCCAGATAATGCCATTTCTGGTTTGTACTACAGCAAAGATTCTTTCACAGATACTGGTGTCAGCTACATCCTCGTCATCTTTTTACTAATGTGCTCCTCATGCACAGTGGAATGCTGCAGATCAGATTTTTCTTGGTCAGTCAAATATGTATTTGCTACTTATTTTTAAAAATATCTGAGAAAAAAATATGACACCACCCCCCCACCCCCCCCACCCCCCCAATAATTCTGAATTAAACATTACATGATGGTTACAAATGCTAGCACACTGGATAGAAAGCACAAGTCACAGAATGATTATTGATGAAACAAATAATATTAGTATACATCCATCTAGTTAATACATACCTTATTAGCATACATTTATCTGAGATGAAAAAACATGCAAACATGCTATATTTTATGCAAATCACATGCAGATCTCAAGGCTTCTGGAAAATTGCCATTACAGCCTTTGGTAATGGAAAATGTAGGTACTCCTTTTCATAGCCACTATATGCAATAATACTTCCAAAAGTAAGCTGTTGGAGTAAATTAAGTTACATAAGTGATGCACCTAGCCCACAGCACGTAAAAGAAAGACAGTATGACAGGCCTCTGCGCTACAAATTCAGCAGCTGGTTATATATTTTATATAATGTAACCAGTAGGAACAATATAATTTACATCTTATATTACTCTATGAACAATCCAATTTATTAAATGCCTATTGTGTTTACACAAAGGAAACTATCATAAATCCTGAATGTTAAACAGTGTCAACAAATGAAAGCCAACTTTCCCACAATATTTTGCATGCTGAACTTAACGTGCTTTTAAAGAAAAGGCAGTTGCAAGAGAAGGCTCCTCTGAAATCAGCTATTTACTGATGTTGGGTACTAGTGACAGCAGCAAATCTCTAAGAAATTTAATCTTCCCTCATAATGAAAAGATATTCTTAAATGAACCTGAAAGCATGGCACCTATCCAGAAATGTTACCATTTTTAACATTACACTTCTTCATTAATTACAGAAGAACTAATAGTGGGGGAAATATCCCATGCTAGGGAGAATCCCATTGCATACAACTTCTTGCCTGTCTTTTGCTCTACTGACAGGAAAGGTAGGTCAGTGATAAAGAATATGTCCTTGTCCTTATCTGTCACCCTGGATTAAAAACTTTGGGTAAAAAAAGTCTCAGGAAATGAGTACAGCCAGATGACTGCATACCCAAACACGCAGATTTGTCTCCATGCTGCCTGGAGTACCTGGATGTTGTTATGCACAACCAGTTTCTGCTTTCACCGAATTTGTACAGATTAGCGGCCTCCACTTCTGTTCCCCAGCGAGGCATCCAGAAGCCACTAACTCATCCCAGCTTCAGCAAATACACAGCCATAGTGTAAAGCATGTTTAAAACAAACAAACAAATAAAAAATTGCAGCATTTGGTCCAAATACAAGTTATTGGAACTCAGTCCACAACGGCACTGATCTAATTGTCAGGACCAGGTCATTGCTTGGGAAAGCTGGTCCTCCTGGGGGATTGTTCCCACAGAAGCAATGGTCTGGCAGCAACACTGGCCAGGACAAAACGCTTTGGGCACTTAATGGCAGCATACCTTCAATTACTAGTGGCTGTAGTCAGAAAGACATTTGTCTGTGCTATGGCTGTTTCCTGATATTTTCTCATTACATGATCTTAGTACATTTTTTTTAAGGGCCTGGTTCTGTTCTTCTGAGCAATTCAGGTCTTATGTGAGCACCACTTTGCTTAGAAACTCAAATTCACTGCTGGGCACAGACGTTTTCTGTTCCGAGACTTCCTGCACAACGCTGCCCATCCATTCCCACGGCTCGCTCGACCATCACGTCTTCTTAACAGAGGAGAGCTTATCAGGACAAGCTCTCTCTCATGAGATTTTAATTATTCTCTCTCTGTTTCCAGGCCAGAAACGTTGCAAGAGAGGCTGTTCTTGCCTCATGTTAGTATGACAGTTGCTCTCTTGGCCAACACGCTGGGGACTGGACCAGGGATCTCAAACTGAAAACATGAGCAGCTACAGCTTAGAGCAAAGAGCAGAGACTCCCTTGCTTGGAGGCTGTAAGAGCTCGTACCTTCCCTGATCAGCACAGAGGGTGGGACTTAAAACATACACTTGCCCCTAGGTTGTATTCGTTAATGTATTAATCAGTTTTAACATTGGCACCTTTTCTTCTGTTCCTGAATAGCTCCAAATGGAGCAGTATATGTTGAAGTGAAAGGTTCTGCGTTTTGTTCTTAACCTCATCTATATTTTGACCACATCATAAAGATTCAAGATGCTGGTTTAACCAAACAAGTTTACCCACTTCTGGTTTTACACTGCACTTCTCTGTAGCAGAGAAATATGTACCTTATCAGTGAAAGCAAAGTGTTGCTGTGGTAGTACGTGCATCACCTAAGACGAAACATGTATCGGATAATGCTTGTGTTCCTGTTCAGGAATGGGACGAATGGCAATGCACAAGAGTCAAGTTTTGAGAAGCATCTCAAGTGGTAAGGACTAGGAGCTGGGAAATACAAGCTGGGGTCAGGCTACCACTTTCTCCAGTGACTGCACCTCAATACGCAGAACTGGCCCCCTAGCATTCTTAGTGAAGATACTTCTCTATCACTTCCCCTCCCTATCACATCATTTGTCATTAATGCACGTGGCTGACTTAGCCTGCCCAGGGAATAGCCAAAAATGCAGCCTAGCGGGTACCTCTGAACACTTAACAGTGGACATAATCAGAAGGCAAGGACATCCTGAGGACTGCCTGCAGCCTGTAGCAGACTACTATCTGGAAGCTGAATAACCCCCTCTATTACACACCTACCATTTGTAGGCTTTGTATTTTATAAAGAGTTAGTGGTACGATTTTCAAAAAGAGCCAGAGAGACTTAGGAGCTCAGATTAGATGCTTACAGTCAGACTTAACATGCCTAGATGCCACTGTCTCTCTCAGGACAGCTTTTACTTTCTCAGTCTGTAATAGTCATCCTTCTTTTAAAAGCAAATGATTAGCATCTGGAGACTAAAGAAAAGTTCATGTCCCCCCAGATGCTACCTAATGAGACAATACAAGAAAAGCACGTGCACAAGCACTGCTCCTCAGTGCATATTTGGCACATACATACAGGCAAGTGCAAACGAACTTGACACTATCATTGTTTTTATTTTAGTATGAGATTGATTGCAAACGGACACGGAGACAAAAAAAAAAAGAAAACCAGGATAAAAAAATCTGCCAGTGATGATAATACTGTTATATCTTTGGTAACTAACGCTAATAAAGATTTCTATGTGAACTCATGAAACAATATTGTCATTGAGGAAATTAAAAGAAAAAGTAAAGATGTGCTATGCTCACTAGACCAAGTAGCTCCCAGTCCAGTATCCTAACAGCAGCCAGAACCCAACAGCTCAGAAGTGTAAGGTATCAGGTATACTGCAGTCATGTCGCAGCCTATCATACAGGAAACTTCCTGACTGTAGGCAACTAGTGGCTGGCATACACCATGAAACACACACCTTATAAACCTGTATCTAACATGATATATGTGATTGTTTAATCCTTTCTTAATCTGGTCTACCCCTAAAAATACAGTATTCGTCTACATGAACCTCATTTTATTAAAGTCTTTTATATCTATACATACATACAAAAGGGCAGGGAAAAGAGTCTTGCTTATTATTATAAAATAAGAAATATGCCAAATGTTCAACTATACTTTGGATGATGTAGCAACACCATAAATATAATACAGCCTGAGGCGCTTATTGTGCCAATGGTAAAACTGGTACAGGACACACCGATTTATTCACATATATAGTACAGAAAAGGTGACAACTGTATTTTACCCCTTAGTAATGAAATCTCTATTTAAAACAGTATTTGTTAAGCAGTTATTACGGCATTAGTTTCAATATATTTCCCTTAATCAATATAAAATAACTTCATTCAGTCATTCCACTCTTTTTCCAGTTGACTGATAAGCAGAGAGTGCCTCCCCCTTTAGCAATGCCTTTAGACTGAATTTTTAGTCTTTATGGGTGGCACAAAGCTGCCTCATCCCAGCAAACCCAAGAAGGAGGAATCCTGACTCACATATTTTGAGTTCTTTCCTGCTTTTCACTCCCTGCTGAGGAAGATGTTTACTGCAGTTCTGAGCGAATGCAATTTTCTGTCCCCTAAAGTCGATGGTTCCAGTAGGAAAAAGAAGATTTGGTGCCACCTGTTTCCTCACAAAAGCAGCAGCAATCAGTATCGAGGCCACAATTCTGCCTGCAGTCTACTCTCACAAGCAATCTGGACGGTTCACGAAAAAGAAACAGGACCAGAACAAGCACAATACAACATCCAAATCCTGAGCTACTTTCTGAAGTGATTGAAAAATATTTGCAAAATGTTCACTGCAGGCGAAGTATCAGCATTCTTTAGCAAATCTATTTGAACCCCTTTGAACAGTTGTCCAGAGGCCCAGCCCAGAGCTGGGAGACAGGGCCCCTGAGAAGGGACACCAGGCTCCCTCCTGCTGGGAGCCACAGAGCTGCAACTCTGTGTGAGCCACTGTCACACAAAAAGCAAAGCACCACTAACCAGCTGATGGATTGCATCTGGCTTCTGCAAGAGGCAGTGACCCCCAGCACCCGTGTACTTTCACAATATGCTTAGTTGTTGTCCTTTGGGTGCTTAACCTGTAATTTGGGGAAGAAAAACACTATGTAGTACACCATCCTTGAAATATTACTATTTCCATTAAACCCTAGTGCTGCTGCTATTTTTTTTCCCTGCCACAGTGAATCATGGCTTTTGCCCCCATAAAAGAGAACCGCACCCAACTGAGGGGCAGTAACGCCCCACACCCTCAGCGTTAATTCACTGCAGACTGCTCCCTGCTCAGCAGGTCTTTCTTGCAGCTCCTCTTTAAGGCAATCCACTCCCTCCACACTTTCCACGGGGTTCTGGGTACCACTGTACTTGCCACATGTCAGACCTTTTTGAAATTTAGCTCCTAACTTATACTTATGTGTTATCTGACTTCAAGGATCCTCACTCTGTGCTGTTATTCTTGCACTGATGTCAGCAGTTGTCTTGACTGAGAAATCCAATTATCATCATACTTCTGAAAATAAAGTTTAATTATAGGCAAGTGTGATGAATCTATAAATTATGATGATTATCAGAGTGAACAGTAGCATAACCAATAGCATTAAGAATATATCCGAATATTCTCATAGGGCAAGGTCCAGATCTTTGAAGTCAGTGAAAAGATTCCCATTGATGTTAAAAGTCTTTGGACTTTAATTAATAAGAGACAATGACTTAAAGTAATTACTGCAATTCAAATAAGTATTTTATCATTGTTGTTACTACTCCTAATAATAATACAATTAAGCGTATTAGGGATTCTTTGAATAAAGGTATTAAAACCAAGTAACAAGTGTAATCTAAGAAATACAGTAACATGGTAGTCTGGCATCATGATATTCTGTCAATAATCTTTTGCAACACTAGAAAGTTGTCCCAGTTATTTACATAATATTTTCCTACCCATCTTTTTATACCAGAAAAACTGCAGTAGGAAAGAAGTCAATAAAATATCTAAAGTTTAAATGCTGTCACCTCTTTTTCTTTTTTAAATATGATTGCTGAACTAGAATAGCAGCTTTATTTTTATTTATTTGCTTATTTTTACAGTCTGACATTGTGTTCCCACGTTGCTAGTGAAAACTTCTCCAGCTAAATAAATTCAGTTGAGATTTACTCTCACTCTATTTATTCCCTGAAATGTAACTGTGATGTTTGCTGGACAACGAAAAAAAAACCCCACCGTATCCAAAGGAAGGATCTATCTTCTTATCTATCCTCTTTTAGTTAATGAGAAAATGTAACTGTGACTCCATTGAGAGCAGGAGGAAGAGAGGCAGAGAGCCTCTCTCTCTCAATAAACTGTTGCACATGGTAGGACTAACAGTGTACTGTCTCATAGCCATCATTAGGCTAGCTAGTAAGTAGTACATTATCTTTGGTTTTCTTTCTTTCTCCAGGGCACAGTCATGTAGTTACTGCCCCTCATTATCCTTGGAAGCTGTAAATTTAAGTGTAAACTCCTTGTCTCTGCAGGGGTTGCAGGTGAGTAGCGTGTAATATAATTTACTCCATTTTCTCTACTGAATTTTGTAGAACTGTATTTTTAAAAGATTCTCCTCCCCCCAAATCATCCTCACTAACTGCTAAGTGTTTGGGTCTGCTCTGTAGCCCCTCTGGTCTGTCCAGAAAGATCACTTGCTGCATTCAAGGAACCCACATCTGTGTGGTCCCCAAAATGATGTGTGGCCACTACAGGATCTCATAATTTAAACAAAGGTGCTCCTGGGCAGTGGTGGGACAGCAGCCAGGCACCTTCAGGCACCAGGGGAATTTATTCCATCCACTTTTATTACCAGTTGCTCCACCGCTGCCTGCAGTTCCTCAATTATGGCTAGCAAGTCTACCTCAAAAGCTAATGAGGGAAGCATGTTCTTTCCTGCTTATTGGAGCTGCAAATACATCAAAAAAAGAAAACTGACCCTTTTATTGACTCAGATGCCAACTCCACGTTAAGCCTGAAGCTTCCAGTTCAGCTTCTTTGCTTGCTCTTATTATTCAATTAATTTTTGTGGGTAGCCAGCGGAGACCCACATTAAAATATATAATATGGAAGTAATTATGGCATTAGAACACAAGACGCAGAAATATACAGGGCTGGATCATGTCTAGTGGCTTGGGAAGGACTTACAGTCCCTCATCTGACCCGTCCACATCTAAGCCGCACAAAAGAGGGCTGGGAGGAAACAGAAGTGGGACATTAAGTGCTGCTCATTTCTACACAGGTTGGCAGAATAGAAGAGGGAAGAGATCCCAGTGCAACTAAGCAAACATGAAGACAGATGTAAGCTACTAATTAATACAATCAAAGGTGAATCAAAGAGAAGAGGTTGCAAGAAACTGTCATTCTGTGAAAGACTGAGCTAATGACTTTAAGTACAGGAGGCCACCTTTGATACCACAGAAGACTTCAGGAAGGAACAAAGACCTGCTGACCTGTAACCTGTCATGCAAGAGATGCAGATTAACTGAAGACAGAGCATGGTCTCCACCTCACGACCAGCCAAATAGACAATCTACCGAAACAAAAGTACCTGTATTCCTAGAGGCAGAGGATGAGATGACAAAAGACAATCCTCCTTCCTCCCCTCCAAGGAGTCACAAGTGCTCGTGAATCAAAGGAAAACAGATGGTTTCAACTTTATACTTAATTCGGCAACAAAAATAAAATGTTAACCAGTAAACACGAGTATTCTAGTCCTTCCAAGCAAGATGTATGTCCACAGTTAGAACTGCCTTATGCTTTGTACAACTGGTTCAGAGAGAAAAGTCATGCATGATAACAGGACAGTAATAAGAAATCTCACAGCCTTCAAAACAGAACAGAGGAGGGAATCAGATTTTCTGGTGCTGTCGAAATGCGGCAGCATTACAGGCGTAATTGACTGGTGCTTATTTTGGGAAAGTAAAAAACAAATTTTGATCTTTTTAATTGCTAATGTACCTACTTCAAAATGATCATAAAACCCATTTCATTAATTTCTTCTACACCTTTTGATACAACTATTTATAGGGAAAAAAATCAGATTTAGCAATTGTCTCAAAAAAGTCTATAAAGAGTAAAAGTTTTATAATTTTATTTTTATGGTTTTAACTTGTATACAGATTTTAACAGTGCAGCCATTTTGAAAACCATTAAACTAATTATAGTTTAGATAGTTTTAAATCCACTGAAATGGGTAAAAACATTGTAATTTGTCCATTTAAAAACATCCACAGGATCAACAGTACTGTATGAATATGCTGCTTTGGAAAACAATTTAAAATTTACTGCAGAAGTATCTAAAAAAGTATACTTCTTGTTTGCCTTTTAAAAAATTAATCAGGGCAGCATTAGTAGCAATTTTGATATTCAGTCTAGCAAGTATTAAGACTGTTACTAAATATACTGAATAAATGTTATAAAGGCTGTGAAGCATCAGTGTCAACCAACTGGCATTAGGAAACACTTGTTAAAACGTAACTGATAGCAAATGACTTACCCTGTTGCATTGTCAAGCTTTAATAGTCTTCCATATTTAGCAAAACTGATACAGTATGCCTGGGAAAGCCTTATGTTTTGTAAATATTAAGCCTTTAGTGGATTCACTGGATTACCTGTATTTTATTATTCAGCATAGCCCAGCTGTACTGCATTTGGCTGAAAACTGACATTGCTAGCAAGGAAGAGACATGTAGCAATGCTGACTTCTTACCTAATATTTCCTTGCTTGGATTCAAACAAAGAAGAAAACAGCTGTGGGTCATATCAACTGGACAGATTACTGTGGGCAACCAAGAACTCGTTTGTATCATAAAAACTGTCAATATAGCTTAGTCTCAAATTAGGTTCTCATAATCAACTGAATTCACAGTTCTAAGACTTTCTTAAAAGACTCCCAAATAATTAAATCACATTCTTGCCTGGGCTAAGATGTTCAAATTGAGGAACTAATTCCAAAGTTAATTTCCAATTTTAACCAAATGTATCAGAGCTGCACTTCTTAAACTTTGCATAATACTTTGATGATTTCATATGTAAATCCAATCAATCAATACGACAGCCCTATGAAGCTATATGTGTATATAGAAGCATATGACTTAAATCTAAAAGTCAGAACTCACTGATATTTATAATGTATATTTATAATCTCAACCTGTTAAGATTAAGACTTTTATTCTTAGAATTTTGCAATAAAATTTATTATTAGCTATGTTAATGTAACACCAGTCTTTTATTCTTAAAAATTAGTCATGTATGTAAAAGAAATTAATTGATTACAAGAAAAAAGTTATGGTTCTTAAACATTAAACTTCACAGCACTGCATACAGAACAAATACAATACTTAGTCAGACAGGTACTTTAGAAATGCAAGGCATAAGATTTTGGAAGGAACCAAGAATTTGATTGACTTGAGAAATCATGAGTTGAGTCTGGTTTTCAGAGAGTGCTGAAAATCCTTCTGAAACACAATTTCAGTTCATAAGTTTTCTCCCCACCACCATCTTAATGAAAGGACAGATGTTTTTCCAAACCTGTCAGGACCTTGAAATACAACAGGACTTACCAGGTCCCCACCAGAAGATCCATTGCTGAATGGGTATCACAATATTGAAATTACTACCTTGTCTCATGATATATCAGTACCTTTCTTTCAAGAAACATAGATCAAGTAAAACATTAGCTAAATGAAATAACACATACGTCCTGAACATTTGTAGCTTAGGCAATAAATTAAAAAAAAAAAAAAAAAGAGATTACAAAGCACTTTTTTGTCCAAATCCATTGTTTTCCAACAAGCCTTAGGTTCCTAAATTATTCCCAAGTAATTTTTGAAACAGGATTTGGGCTTATAAATCATATTGCGTCTTGAAAAATGTTGTTCTTAGTTCCTCCGCCAAATAATTCATCATTTGATTGAAGCAAAACCAAACAGAAGAAAAAGAAAAAAAGGACAAGTGACCTGGGAGAAGGAGGATCACTATTTGTGAGTACACTACAACCTACAGGTGCTTCAAAGAGTTGTGAATATGTCAGGCTCAATTACATTTTTATAGCTTTCTTTAGCTTACAGGACTATAGCTGCATTAAGAAAATACATGTATACATATTAATGTCATCAGGTCAATAGGCTTATACTGACATGCCAAAGCAGCACACAAACAAACAAAAAAAACCCCCACACAAGTCCATGTTACTCTCATCCCATACTAAGCAAGGTGCTCTAGGATAAACACAGCAGGGTACCAATGCGCCCAGTATAGAGAAGGCTGCATGTTCATAAATGCAAAGCATTTCCTGGATACTCATACCATAAGCTGTGATTGAGTACAACACCTTCTTAAAGAGACAAGCAATTATTCTTCTGCTTGAGGGGCATTAGCATCCTGTATCCACAGCTCTTCTCAGGTTAAACAACTCAAAAGTACCAAGAGCGCTGCCCTCAGCCAGAAGCAGCAGTGCTCAAGCATGCATGGCACAGAAATAGCTTATCGAGGAAATCTGTCTTTTCTGCTGGCAATAAGAGCTTAATGAATAAATCAATATATCCCAGGACTACTCCAGAATCACATACTGGAGTAGTAGAAATCGCTGACTTTTCCTGAATTTCATAGCATCAAAGGAAAAAAGGAATAACAAAACCAAAAACCAGACACCCAAACCGAAGGGCACTCCTCCTTACTCCTGCCAACACACTGAAGTGGAAGACAGGGTGAAAGTCACGATCAGCTGTGCCACCATTCCAGGAAATAAACCAAGTGCCATGAGAAGTAGGTTGGTTTAGCCCCATTCTTAGTGGGCAACGTTCCACTCGCACTAGCACTTCAGTTCGCAAAAGCTACAAGGCCTGTTGGCAGTCCCAGGATAAGAAAATTGGAGACTAAACTGCCGTCTGACTCCTTCAGTTCTCAGTGTTGCACTTGACATGGTTACAGGACAGACAGGCAACCTGGTCTTGCTCAGCTGAATCTTTGTTTATCCACAAGGCACCAACTTCTAAGGATGTCAGTCAATTAAGTTTTGGTTAACTTCTGGTGTTTTTATACCATCATTTAAGAAAAAAGAAAGAGGAAAGCTAGTATTTCTCAACCACTTTTAATGATAAATTTTAATCCCTCCTTTGGATGAAATTTCTCCATACTGTTTAGTTGCTGATCAAAAGCCGAACAGTGACCCTAGTTGGACAGACAGACATATAAAATGCTTCTTCAAGGGCAGGCCAACTGAATGGCTGCAAAGGTCATGCAGACACAATCACTTCTTTGCCTTGGTGACCTTGCATCAAGAAGTTTCCAGCTTTTCTTCCAGGCCCTCAGCTCTCACTGCAATCACAGGAAAGCACGGCAGCCCTCTCCCTTGGCTCCCCTTTGGCTTTCCTCTCCTTGGACTCTACCCACACTGACCTACAAAACACAGCTCCATTTAGTGGCAGCACATTTCACCTCCTTTATTCAAAACTAGGCTTCAGAACCAAACATGGGTGAAATATCTTGGTGGCTTTCTTGTATCTTCAGGGTATTAATTAAAATCCCTCATTTCTCAAAAATCTTATAACATCTGTGCTTTGTTCTTCCAGGGCAAAACTCGTACCCAAATTTGACCACATCAAAGACCACAGACTCACTGCAAAGTTCAAAAGAGCATTGCTCCTGCTAGCGGAGGCAGCTCTCTTTGCACAGTGCTTGTGGAAAGCAATCAGAAATTGGGACTTCAGAGTTCTTACCCAAGCTCCATTTTCAAAATAGCTGCAGGGGAGAAAAAGAACAAACATCCATTAAAAATACTGTGGCTTGGGTACCATAGGGCATTTCTGAGAACTGCAGCTGCAAGTATTCAGTGTACTTTCATATATGGAGGGTAAGGCAGGCCTCTATTTCCAAGGGCATGAGAGGCTTGACCTAATGCCTGCAGAATGCTCCAAGGACCCCGGATGAAAAGCGCTCTAGAAGGGCAAATCTCGTCTACTGCACGTTTAACATCAGACCATGCTTCCGACCCCTTTCAAATTGGGAATATTTCTTTCCATTATTAGTTTAGGCAATGGTTAAGAAGAAAACCTTTTTAAAAAATATATATAGCATAGAGAAAATTTGCAATTCAAATGATATTTTTAATCTTAAAAGTATTTTGGTGGAATGGAGTGAAAAATAGAAAGAAGAACAAGTCCCATAAATCTGTCACTCGCACAGCGCATCACTCACAGCCTTCCCCAGCCCACTGAGGAGGAGAGCCATACAGCTTTAAAATGACTTCATTCCCATATTTACATATTTTTTAATAGGGCTATGATGAATCTCCTTCCGCTTGACTCCTATTTTGAGCTGTGATATTTTAATCTCCATTCTTGCTGCAACTTAGCAGATGAATGTGCAGTGTGACAGAGCTCAGAGGAAATAGTATAAATAAAGCAAAGTGGAGCTATGACATCTCACATTTTATAGCTTTTTTATTGTAGCCTAAGCATAAACAGAGCACAGCTGTGTTATACTTACTGCTGTGAGCACTCCCCCAGCTCCAACCCCCTACTGCTTTTAAAGAGACACTGCCCCTACTCAGGATCCTCCGGGTACAAGCACTGCTGTTCGAGGCATCTCTAACAGAAGCAAAACTCCCCACACTCATTGCTTCCCTTCCTTTGTTTTTACTTTTTCCTCCTTCTACCGATCTGCCCCCTTGCCTTCCTTTCCCCTCACCTCCCCGAGTGGCCCAGGATGTGACCCCGCAGTCCCCAGCATGTACACACAGTCAGCACTGTGCTGCTACCTACTGAAGGATGCCTTTCTTCCCTCGCTGTTATAATTTGCTCTGTTTAAGTACACAGACACACATGCAGAGCACAGAAACAATTTGCAAAAACAACACTTTGATAAAAGACTTGTAACTAGCTGGAAGTACTCAAAATATTGCCATCTTTTAACAGTGGTATTTTAGAGAAAGGACTCTCACATTTCTCATCACTTCTTGATAGTTTTTTTTCCCCACAGAAGTCAGTCGAAAAGAAAGAAGGAAAACACACTAACTTTACTCCTGCCTATTTAAAAACAAACTATCATGATGAGTTCCTAGACAGCAAAACCTCTTTTCACCTCAGGAATTTATGATACCACAAAGGATCTCATCATAATTGTCACCACACATTCAGCTGAAAAAGCTCCCATTTGAAGCTTTAGACAAGAAAATCACAATGCACCTGGACACTTTCATGACTATAAAAAGATAAGGGCAAACCCAATAGCCAGCAATTTCCCCCACAGAGTCCAAGAATGCTGTTTATCCTTGTGGCATTTTGAAAAGTTTTACGGCTGGACTTGATCTTAAAGATCTTTTCCAACCTAAATGATTCTGTGATTCCATGATTCTATGAAAGTGCTTCTCCATCTCTAATTTCAATGTTACAAACACAGGCACACCTAACATGCAGTGTGTAAGACTTCCTTCTGCTATCCATTTAAAAATATATATATATCTCGAGGCATTGCAATGGTTACACTGACCTTGAAAACTGCATCCAACTTTACCAAATATAGGGCCAAGGGACATACAGGTAAGTTCTGTGCTCAAGGAGGACCACGTTGCATGTCTCATCCCACTAACTTGCTACTCACAGCTTCAATGGGGAGGGAAGTTTCAGTGACCACCAATGCTAACCTATGACCTGTTCTTCTGGCCATCCTCTGCTCTCCCTCTATGCTCCTCTGTGCCCCACTGATCCTTGAGAGGATTTGCTACTTCATTGCTACTCGAAACATTTTCTGCAGCTATTTTTCCCCTGTCTGGGGTTCAATATAACCTGAAATAAAGCATCAAGCAATGCTCATGCAAGCAAAATAAACTGGTTAAAAACAGCAAAATAAACCCATGCTAGATATGCATCAACAATTGTATTTAAAAATTAAAAATAAATTTTAAAAGCCACCCAGAAAGCATGCTGAAATTGTTTACACGTGGGGAGCTGATTAAACTAACAAGCTTTCAAAGTTGGGATCTCGGGATTCTCAAGTCTGCCCAAAGTCATCCCTCTACTCAACTCATGGCTTACCAAGCCACTAGCCTGATACAAAGATCTGGTTAGAAAACTGCACTTTTGTGAGAAGATTAGTGGAATTCCTTTGTTTTGCAGGTGGATTATCACATCTTTAAAAAAAAAAAAAGTGTTATCTCATCAAGATTCACTTGTCTATTCCCTGGAATCCCCTTAATGTTGTCCAATCCTACTCTGCCTATACAACCTATAAGTTCATAAAGAAGTTGCTTTCACAAGATCATACTGAGCACTTGCTCTGTGTGATGTCTGTACCGTAAATAACCTCAGGTGTTTTTGCAAGAGGGCAGGGGTTGTAAGGAAAAGACATGTCTGCACTGATACTTAAGAGACTCCTCATCAGCCAGAACCACTGTACCCAGGAGGCACTACTGAAAGCCACCCATACCCAACATCTCATTTGCAAACTCTTCCAAGACCTGGTCTGAGGGACACCTTGCCTCTCCTGAGGCGCAGCAACCAGCGGGAAGCCAGGAAGGGGGTCTGGGAAGCTGTCACTCAAGGCCCTGCAGTGGGCTGGTCAGTCCCCGCAGTGCTGGAGGAAGCGAGGCTGGGAAGGGAGCAAAGAGACCGATCTCAGACCCAGAAGCTCAATAGGGCCCAGCAAAGCTACCAACAGTAGGTTCCTACAGGCTTCCCACCACTGCCATCCACTTAGGCAGGAAGCAGTTGTGTACTCCATGCTGACCACGAGACCAATCCTATTTAACGGTATAGTCATCATCAAAATGTGCTCACTCTGAATGAGTGAAGACTGAAGGAGGAGGGCCATAAATTACTTTTTACTAGAAGAGGAAATAGACAGGAGAAAAAGAAGAGAAAAAAAAATAACATAGCCACAAAACAATACATTTTCCCCCACTACCTACCAACATCTACCTCCTGTTAAGTTTTTAACTACTTTTTTTTCAAATTCACGCATGATGTCTTCCTTAACAATAGTACCACCAACTTCACTTCCCTGTGGATGGCTCCTTAGTACTTTTCAAAGTTGCTGCAAAGCTCAGCAAATACCTAAAGCTGTAGTCAGTGCCACTAAAAATCAGTACTAGAAGTATTAGGATGAAAAAAATGAGACATTGCAATGAAGCCTGGAAATTCAGACTGCCTTACAGCCCTTTACGCCTCTCTCATCTCTACCTGGAAAAGATCCTGAAGATATTCATAAACACAATACTAAGCACGTTTTGAATGAGAAGAGTGTGACAACATTATGGTACAGATTTAATGATAACAGTGGGAACTGACCCCTTAGGTACAATATTAAACATCATTTCTCACAGGGATGCTCAATTTGGAAGGCTTAATCCAAGTCAAATAATCTGCAGCTACAAATTAGACCTCCCCCTTTAGAACTGGCCTAATGGTAAATTATAATCAGTATGAGATAAAACCCTCTTTGAGCTTCCAATTAATACTGCTGACCCCAAAATTCCTTTGCACAAACTTCCTGCCCCTTGCAGAACTGAAAGTTTGATTAGCACAATCTAAAATGACCCAGAAATTTAAAAAAAAAGTCATGGCACATGAAACAACGCAATACATCAACACAGGTACAGCAATGTCAAGGCATTACCAATTCATTTGCAGGCTGGTGCAATACTATGTAATGACGAAGTGGCTCTCACCTACTGGTTTTGAAGGGTAAATATGGCTAAGATCCCAGTTTCTAGAGAAAACTTCTTATGCCCTGAAAGGCTTTTCCCTTATAGGCCACCGCATCTCTCGCCAACAGCGTTCAGGCAAATCAAACAGAAGACGCTGCAGGCAGGAGCTGTAGGGTACCTGCTCTGACAAACAAAGAGAGGTAGCAACGGGCTTTTTTTCCTCCTTCTTGTTTAGTTTTCAGTCACAACAAATGAATGAAATGAACCAAAGAAAAGAACTAAGCTGAGAAAAAACAAAGTAAAATTAGTAACAGGCTAACAGCATATACCCACTGCCTGGGGCAACATACGGCTGATGGATGATGACAGCCAACAGACGAATCTTCATTCCCTGTCTACTAAACAAATTAGTAATCTCATCAATATCGTCACTACATTCACCTTCTGCACCAGCTGCTGCTGCAACACAACTGCTGTTAAGCTTTAGGGGGAAAGCCTGGCTTTGTCTTGTACTTTGCCAAATCCTGTGGGCAGTCAGGGTTGCCACCCTTTGGAAAATGCAATTAACCAGATAAAAATTAAAAACAAACAAAAAAAATCTTGTTATTTTTTAAAAAGCCTGCAGAGCTGTGTATGAAGGCAATGGTCACCTGCATGGCACACTCCGAAGTCCTAGGAATCCACAGAACTTGCACCTTCAGGGCCTTCCCAACTGTCAGGGTCTCTCCAATTAAAGTCTGAGTTCAGAGACCTTAAGCTTGAAGAGGACACCAGGACTTCTCCTCAGACTGAGATCTGGCTCTACACTCCACTTTCCTCATTACTTCTAAAGTTTCTCTCTCAAAGCGACTACAAACCATGATTTTCAAAAATAGTGATTTTTGGATACCTAACACACCTTGCTTCCTCCCTGCCCCCAAACTGTTCTGAGCCCCATATAGTACTGGCACTTCCAACACTGCCAAAAAGAGACAGCACCATTACCTTCTCTTCTAAAACCCATCAGAAAAATGACCTGATTCAAACACATTCCAATCCAGAAAGATCAAATTTCAACAGCACTCAACAAATCACAGCAAATCATTTGTTGTAAGAAGTCTGGATCACAAAGCATCCCAGCAAACCTCCACAAATAACTACAGCAAATTTTAATAAGTACAACTTCACTTAAAAAGAAGGAAAATTTACACTGTGCAAATAGAAAAATATATATGCATATATGTTCACATGCACAGACATAAACTTGCTCTCCCTTTTCCTCCATTCAATTCACCTGAAAAGGTGTTGTATTTTTTCATGAAGTCTAATAATTTTTCTTAAAGGTCTTCAAACAATAAAGCTGGTTAAGTTTGTTAATGTCAACAGAATATCTACTTATCAATATCCTTCATTATTAGATAAAATATTTGCCATTTATTTCAATTTATCAGTTTCCACTTGAAAATATGCAATATATGGAACTTCTTTCTGAAGCAACCCGCTGTGTATATCTGTGTATGGATCTGTGTACATACCTTAATTACAGGAGTTCACCAAATATTCACTAGAAAGCTTCATGGTTGCATTAGAATTTTTCCATCCACAAAAAATCTTAAGGTGTTCAGAGTAACAACTGATGATTAATCCCACTGACTCAGCCTTTCTGGTTGTTAACAGCTGAAACCTTAACTGGATGTCAGGACCAGTGTCTTCTCTTGGGGTCAGCTAAACTAACAGAATATGTGTTTTCTCCTGTTTGCTTCCATAATTGACTCTATGAAAAATTCACGGCACTTCTTTGTGCTCAAGTAAAACATGCAACTTTCTTCTGCATCCTCTAACGGCTGGCACAGGGACACGTTCGTGGAACTCATTTAGTCAAAATGTATATTGCATTTATGTTCTAGTTCACTAATTCACATGCATAATAAAGATTTCAAGAATGAAAATTAAATACTGAAGGTTCCTCATCAGCCATACTGAAATATTTCACCATCTTTAACCACAACACTTCCATTTAACTATTTTCCAGCATTAAATATCTTGCTGCCTAAGTAGCCGGTTACTTCTGCTCCTACATAATGCATAAGAAACCAAACAAAACTTTCAAACTCTTATCAAGTAACAATAGAAATAAAAATTTTGCTACTACATGTGATTTGCTCATTCCCACCCAGTTTCTTGGGTTTTTGTGGGTTTTGGGGGGTTTTTTTGGTGTCCCATCCCCCTCCCAGTTATTTAGCCATATCATAGGAATATTCCCTTTGGCACTTAATCATCCACAAAAAACGTTCTATTGCTTCATAAACTCCATCACAATGAACATAATCCTTTAGTTAAGTGCCAATTAATTATTAAAAACATTCCTTGAGGATTAACAATCATGAAATAGATACAGTTCTATTATGTAGTTGTTAATCCTCAATAAATCTACTTGTAATAGACAGCATTTTAGTATGAGAGCCAGCCTACTTAATCTAATGCTTTATATTTAATTAGATGATTATTGCATGTTAAAAAATACATTCATTAGGTTTAATAACTATGTAATAAGCATACATCTAACAGACAGATTAGTAATCCTCAGAAAAGGAGATTTTTTAATAATCACTTGTATTAGCATCCAAGAGCTACTCTCCAACACAAAGGCCAGTATGTTACATCTTCCCTGCCTACAGAAATGCAGGCCAAGAAGGGGTTAACACTCCCTGATCCACACTCTTTGGGCCCCAGGATGAGGACACGGAGCCTCAAGCAGCTCACCTACCCACAATTCTTCTATTCCGGTGAAGCACCTGAGATCACACCTCTCCAGAAAGGAGTCCAGCCTTTCCTAACATCAACTGTGTGACATGGCTAATCACAGTCTTTCAAGTCCTCTTTCAAGACAGAGGGCTTGGTCTGGAAGGGATAAGCGGATCCAACAAGATAAATCTCTCTAAAATGAAGAACTCACTGGGGCTCCCCGTTACTTGGAATAAGGCTAAATGCATATCCAGCTGTACAGAGATGCATTTCTTGCTATTTTATTTTCATATATTTTTTTGGTACCTTCTTCAAAAAAAGACTGTGAGGAGACAGGCATATCCTGTTACTCATCTGGTACCTAACTCCAGTTAGGCACCAGCCAAAGGCAGATAGGCATGATGCCCATTTCTAGGACTGGAACTATGGGAGCTATTTATAGCATAAATAGCACTGAGTGGCCTTTTTAGGAAATAAGCTTAATAAAATGATCACCAACCCCTCAGCTGAAGCTGTAAGGGCTATCTCATGAAAGAGCAAGAATATAAACTTACATCCTGCACCTCTGGAAATCTATCACTCCCAGGTGTTGGTCAGCTTCATTACCTAACAAAGGTGACTTGTGAGATGGTGTTTTGGATGACCCTTAAAAATCCCTATAGTCCAATTTCTGTCTTGTCTTTTTCCCTTGCACTTCAATGATGAGCTGATTTTAGTGACTGCTCTCTTTGAAGAGGTGTTAGTTCTTGAACCAATGCCAGTGCATTGCATCTCAAGAATAGTAGACCTTGTTTTCTGATGGTGTAAGGAATACATCTGTAATTCTGTAAATCTGTGACTGCTTACACTCCCTTCTGGAACCGAAAGTGAGGAAAAAGGAAAGATGGTAGTCAGACAGAATCAAAAAGCACAGATTTTGGCTACTATTTTAAGTCTTGTATTGACACCATAAGTGATCTGTGTTCCTTCTTTAAAGTGAAGCTACAGCAGCTCAAAGTTAACTACAGTATGTTTAAAAAAAGTGTCACAAAAGTCCACTTAACTTGGCAACAGTAATTACTCTTTAATATTAAAAAGGAACTGCTCAGGATTTCAGCTACAGGATTAGAGTCACTGGACCTCTCATATTTTGATGCAAATATTAATTTTCTCCACTTCACAAATCTCCTAAATTTTAATAGTTTAACATTCAGTAATAAAAGACAGTAAATACTAAATGATGCTGTAAGTACCAGCGTGATCTGAATTTTCAGAATAGCAAATGTTCCAACATGATTAAAAAAAAATTCTTTCAGGATCAGTAATTTTTTGTAAATTCTGGTGTTGGCCCAATAATGGGAAAGAAACTGTTTCGTCTTCAGTAGGACAGAACTATTGCCCTTCCTTTATGTGAAAGGAGGGCATGTATTTGTCTACATGACGGAGAACAAAATTGCACAGAAACACACAATCCTGCCCTGTTTCTCAAGGCTAACTGCAGGGTCTGATTAAGATTTAGGGACCCTACCGTCATGCTGCTCAGCTCAACACACCACCGCATTATCCTACACTTCCTTTTTTATTTTTTTAAGATAAACTTCTAATTTGAGGATGGCAAAACCAGCAAAAAAAATCCTATAAAATAACTAGTGAGTAATGTCTGCTCGAGCAACTGTCAGATTAACACAGCTGTCAAGAAAAGTAAATTTCCCAATACTACCCAAAGGGGAATTGATACCTAGACCTGCTGTTGCACAGTGCCCTGCCCGTTCAGCTGAGCAAGTGACTCTGCATGAACAGCAAGCCTGGGGGAAGGAGGGAAGGAATGAGGAAAGGAGGGAATAACAGGGCTGCCAGAGTGGCTGGGGGGGAAGGTGCTCATGGCCATGCCTATGCTGCTGCCTGGGCAGCCCCAGCATCCATCACAAGGGAGATGGGAAAAGCACAGTTACCTCTCGTAGCAAGGTCAGGCCCTCACGGCACCCACACCAGGGCAGAAAGAAGTTGCATTAACCTCTCCTGGGCTTACCTGTGGTAAATGCCACACTACCCCAAACTCCCTCCCACTCTGCCTTCCCCCACAGTGAATTATCTGGAGTTTTCCCAGTGAGGCCCTCCCCTTTTAAACATTTGACAACACACAGAGGAGTATGAACGCCTAAATCTTCCAATGGCCTAAAACTCTGTGGCCTAGCAAAAAACCAAACCAACCAACCAACAAAAAAACCACCAGAAAAACTAAAAGAGAGAGATTGCAAGTCTAGGACACTGCTGGAATAAATGAAGTAGCTTTACAGTTACAGCAGGGCAAGAGTAGGAAGAGACCAATCCTGTCCTCCACAGACCCCTCCTCTGGGCAGAGCTCTCCAGTCGAGCTGGGGGGGGGGCCAGAAGCATTTACTCCTGCAGAGAGCCAGTCCCCACAGAGCCTGGGGGAAGAAGCCAGGCTGCAGACACTCCTTGTTTGTGTCTTGTCAAGGCAAGCCAGAGTGCAGTCTGCTCTTCCAGAAATGGCACAGCAACTCTGAGGTTCAGCAACAGCTTCTTCAGACAGCAGCGTGCAGCACAGAGGTCTCACCCCGGTGGCACAGGGGCCGGGGCCGCAGGGTGGGCGTTGGGCTGGGACCCCTGCCTCTGCCCAGCAGCATCCCCCCTTTTGTGCCAAAAAGCAGAAGCTGATTTGAGATGAAAGCACAAGGAAGGGGGAGGCTTATCAGTTACAGCTGTTTGAACGACTGGTAATTGCAGCTGGGGGTCCTTCATCTCGTGTCATACAGAGTAGGAAAATGGGTCAGACATAATGCATTTGGTTAAGTATCTAAGCTGAAAAGGTACTATTTTCTTTTAAATTATATAGTCTTTACTGGAAGTAAGGTTACTGGTGCAAGGCTTTCTAGCTTTAAAATGTAACAGGGACATGCCCTCTGAGGGTCAGGCTTTCATTTGCCGATGTTAATTCTCAGCTGCCTGTTATTCATCCTTCATTGTAGCCTCTGTCTTAGCTGGGCACACTCCCGATTCCCTGCTATATCCAGACGGTCCATGTAAATAGTGTTTATGTTAAGGAAGTCATGTTCTGTGTGACTGGAGCACATAGAAACTGATGTTGTTGTCACTTTAGATTAAGCTCTCATTTTAGCAAAGGAGGCAATTGGAGCAGGCAGCTGAGTGGCCGAATGAAATATTCAGCTCATTTCGTTTAAAGCTGCCCCCGTCTCCATTGTTCAGGCTGGCAAGGCTGATTAACCCTTACTGGTGCCGCAACAACAACTGCTCACTCTCTGTCCCTCCACCCCTGTAAGAAATCGAGGCTCTGAATGGTCACGCAGATTTCAAAGGTCAGCAAGATGGTATTTGCTGATTTTTTCCCAATTAGCGAACTTCAAGGAAAACAAAAATTAACCCTTCAGGCTCCCACCACTTTGTAGAGAAGAGAAACAAAATTATACTTATCAAGGGTCAAGGATATTCTCCATGCTTAATGCAGGCAAGAACACAGCTCCCATTAACCATAGTTTGGCACCTAATTCCTCACACCTGTGAAAGTCCTGCTAACCTTGAGTTAACCCCAAGCATTTTATGAACTCCTGCTCATGGAGAATTACATACTTTATTTTTTTGCAGAAACTGTTGATAGTAAATAAAATGTCAAAAGAAATGTACAGTCTAGGTAACAGAAAGCAATGGCTAACACTGCTGTTAAGCGTTCAGCTGTTGCTGATGCGTGCAGACTATGGCTGTCTAGAGCACTGCAGCCCAAGGCTTCAAACACTGTTGCCACAGGACTGCTCGCCTACAGCTATCCCAAAACCTGCTTTGTAAATGCCTTGGCTGCAGCATTACCACTGCACTGGACCAAGCGCAGTCTTTCCTCTCAGGGAACAATCTTAAGCAGTTTTCCAAGACGAACGGTTGTTACAGGAGAGATAGTGAATGCTCAAGCATGCAACGCCCAATGTCCCAAAACCAGAGAAGGGTATTATTAACTGGTCTTCCTTTGGCTTGACTTATTGCAAAGCTTCTATTTATAGAAAGGCCTAACACTGTTTAATGACATGCACTTTCAAATCAAGCTCCACTTGTGCCAGCATCAAGTGCTGTGTCACTTACTGCCTTACGCTGAAGGGCCTGATGCTTCAGAGAGCTCAGCAGTACCAGCTCCTACCACAGGGCTTGGGTTGCTTAGCCCAAGACAGTGTTAGAAACAAGACAGAGGATATTCTTGGCAAAAGTGTTAGTAACAGCCCCAAATGCCGTAAAGTATTACTATTATAAGCTGCAGTATTGAGGATAATAGCATTTTATTTTTAATGAGAGATTCTTTGGTATTTTAAGACAACAGCTCAAGCACAGGTGAAAAGTTTTCTTATAATCACAGTGACAAGTACTGTACCAATTTCTCCCTTTGATCTGTATTTTGTACTAAATTGCCAAAAGAAAATGTATATCTATTAAAAATATCAGTAGTTATACAAACTACAGTCATACTGACAGAGGACAACCGCCAAAGTAACTCTGCTCTGGAGCAGCTGAAATCATAACTTCCCCCCCCGCCAAGAGACTGAATTTTACATATATATTTGTCTCTATCTACTGCTAAGGCATTTCTCTAGGATACAACAGAATTGGGAAATACTGATAAATGGATAAACCTCATAAAATAATATTTATATTACCTAAATGACTAATTTCAAATAGCCTTGCAGCTACATTTTACAGTGACATTTTACAGCGACATTTTACAGCATAGTTCATATGAGAATATTCTGTAAGAGCACTTACGCTAATACTCTCTACTTGCATATACAGGATAAAATTCCAGCTTCGTTGTAATGATTTCAACAGAATCAAAATCTCATCAATTGCATGTTTGCTTTACTAGTTATCTGAATAAATATGCAGCTATCTATGAATGGCTCATGAATGCAGATAATAGTAAGTTAACAGGAGAAAGTAAACATTAAACATGATATCTTGGATGTAATTACTGTACACAAGTTTAATTACTAGCACTTTTTTATTTTCCATTTGGTATCTTGGAAAGTATACTTACCTGACTCCAATACTCTATGTATCTGCTTAAAATTTAAGGCCCAATTCAAGAAGACCCGTGAATGCTATTTAAATACACGAGGGTCTTAATACCTCCATATAAAATATACATCTGTCATAATGAAACAAAAAAGTCCTACATGTTATAATGAGACCTATTTCTTTAAAGACTAACCTCTTAAACCTCAGAAGCAATGAATGAAATACTCCTTTTAGTAATCTTTTTTGATACTTTCCTGAACAAGAAGTCATGCAAGAAGTACACAGATGTAGCTCTGCTCCTATCATCAGTCTAAATGTGAGTGGTTGTAAACCCAAGTTTATGTTATGCACAAACATATTTTAGACCTGTGTACTGGGAACAGTGAAGTGCTTGACATCTGGAGTTAGACAGTGGTGAATTGTAGCATGCACACATCATGCTCATCTGCATAAGTATCTATTTTCAGAATCACCAGGGCTCAAACACCCCCAGCTTTCTGCTAATTTAAAATCATTACTCCTTTGAAATATTAGGATAAAGCCCAGCAGGTAAGTGACCCCCCAAACTCAGTTTTGGAAGTATTATGGTTCCATATTTTCCTCTCTTCTCCCACCTTTTTTAATTAAAAAAGGTCACACACATAAACATATCCTATTACCCTGATATCTGACCCACCTGCATCTCCAAAAGACCCATATCTCAGGATGGGCAAGCATGGAGATGGATGGCCACTAAAGAGGGGAGGAAATAAAACAAACCCAAAACCCCAGAGGTCCTGCAGAAAGCACAGCTAATTCAAGAGGTAGTGCTCCCCACCGGGCTGCACAAGTCAGTCAGCATACCAGCAAGGTGCTGCGGGCGCTCTGCAGACAGAGGTGTTGGGTTCGGCATGAGAGTCTCAGAGGTCCTAAGGGCTGCGGTCATTAAAACTGCGGCACCTTTTGAAGGAATTGAGTTATTAACCTCTGTGACCCCAGACAAATTTAAACCTGACTAACTGCAGATTTCTCTGAGGAATCAAGGCACATGTTTGTAAATTGCTTGGATATTCAGTGTGATGAAAGATGTTACATAAATGACAGTTATTAATATAATAGTGCCAAATGGGTCAGGAGGAAGATTTCAGTACTGATTCAGGCTGTTGTTTCTATCAAACATCAAATATTGGTCAAGATTTGGATACTGATGTCTTGCAAGAATAAATATGATATTCACCTTTTAAAAACTGCAAATCCAATCAGAATTGTAAGTTGTTTCTCTGGTTTGAAGAAAATCTTGGAACAAACTCTTTTAAGAAAGTTCAAATCAAAACGGTACTAAGTCCTTATATTAGGTACAGTCTGGGATTAAAGATTTGAGTTTCGACTGTAATATTGTCATCTACTGAATTACTGCCAAAGAAATCCCCCAGCAACATTTGTAAAACCAATTTTCCCAAAGCAAAGAGAAAAAAGCAGCTAGGAATGCATGGTATCCCATTGCTCAGGAAGATGTTGTAAAGATATAAATTAAACCAACATTTTCTGAAAGAAAACAAATGGATAAAAGCAACCTGAAACATGTATCATGAATGAAGTTTCCCATTACAACCCAACTAGAGATCTTGTGTCCCCACAGAGCATCCCACTGCCATACATGGAGATGCAGAAGGACAAGCTCACCATCTGAATTCACCGATCTTAAACGAAGATCATAGCTGTTACACCCTGATGTTATTAGCTTCATTATGACTGTTGCTTGGCCAAGTCCAACAACTATATATAAACATACATACATGAACATATGCATCCACAGACACCAACTTCCCTGCAATTCAAAGCACCCAGCAATCATTTACAGATTATGAACAGGCATCACTTTCCCCCTGACTCCAGCTACTCATGAGGCAGCCCTCTTCTAAAATAGACTGTAACAGCCAAACAACAGCACCACTTCACAACAAGAAATGAAGCGGAATTGCTGCCACATTTGAAGTCAAAGAAGATATCAAAAGTAAACAGTATGTAATTACCCAAATGGCAATTTGCCAGAACACAACACAAATTGCCTGAGCCAGTGGCTCCCAATTCAGAGGTGGAGGCCTTGACAATTGGGGTCACAAGCCTAACCAAAATTAAATCAGAGAAGCTGGACTCACAAACAGAAGCGTGACTCCTGGGCCCAGAAGCAGGGTCAACAGGGGAAAACTCTGGAAGCTGTTTAAAGGTAAAGGTCTGGCCCTTTACAGATTCAAAGCATTTCATATCGCTGGTGAGAAATAAAGCAGTAACTGGTTATGCACACAGAGAGCGTACTTTGTTCAACACTTCTCATGGAATGGTTATCCAAAAATACCAGCAGTCTGGTTACAACTGACTTTTTTGGGGGAGATGGGGTAAGGGATGTAGTGCCAAAAATCAAATACCACAAAAGTGATCCTCACTCATCAGATTATAAAAATTAATTCCCAGAAGATTATAGTATTGTTAATGCAAAAATGAACTCCCAGGAGATTATACTACTGTTAACGCTATAACCCCTTCAATAGTTTCTCCCCATGTTAAAAAGAGAAAAAAAAAAACCACAAAAAACTAGCATACTTATGCCCAAATCTGGGGCAATCCAGAGGGACATTTGAGAAGAGCCTGCACTTAGCACCCTTCCTGTCACAGGAACATGGCAAGGTGTGTTTTTCTGCTTATTGTATTTCTAGCAAACCATGCAAGAAAGAAAGAGGCACTTCAGATAGATGTTTCAGGCCAGCTTTAGCAATTTTATAGGTCAAAATGAAACCCTATGCTCCCAAAAGTCAGGCATCCTAAAAAGCAGTTCCAAAATTTTGTGACTACACTCAAGCCTGAAAGCAGTGCATCAGGATATAAGGAAATCTAAGGAATCCAGTTTTACAGAACATTTCAGTAAGGCTTCAGTAACTTTTTGGTGTATCCAGGCCAAATATAGTGTGAACCTGGGTCAATTTATGGTTTTTGGTGGAAACTATGCAAAATATGGTGGTTTCAGCTGAGTTTCGTTCTGGGGTTTGGGTTTTATTCAAAGCCTGAACTCTAAAGGAAACTAGAGGGACATGAAACCATGCAACATGAAGCGGAAATAAGTTTTGCATGAACACTGAAAAGAAGGAGTTGGTTTCATGAAGTGGGGAGAAGGGCAAAAGCCCCGACCAACGAACAGACCTGGGGCTTAAAATTCACCATACATATAATGCTAATTCTAATCTTCACTATTGCTATCTCTGATGAGTCATTCCTCATACTTCACCCAACTCAGAAATTTGAGGTCAAGAGAAATTACTTTTCATCATGAAGCCTTCCACATTTTTAGTTGGAAGGACATTGCCCCATATCATCCATTAATATTTTCAGTCAGGTGCTAAGATTAAAATAACAGCATTTTATTTATTCAGGTTTAAACCTATAAACACTTATACTTTCACATATATCTTTCTTTTGAGATGTACCCAGTATCATCATCCTTGACTACATATAAAAACAATGCATCATGAATCCATAACAACATCTTCATTTGGTTTGTGGCATGGATTTTTTCTGGTTAAATGTCTAAATTACTCCCACTTATAGGTTATCCACATATGGACTGAGAGCTGAACCCATTTGAGAATTAGCTTTTAACAGCTGACCTGGTGCCTCAGCAAGTGTTTTGCACAGTCTCCTGGGAAAAAGCACATTCATGAGCAAGCCTAGAATCACAAACCTTACACCAGAAGAGGCCAAGTGCATTAATACTTTTCACACAGCAAGTTCAACTGCCCTACTGCTACAACACTGCTCAGTGGTCAAGTGACAGTACAGCATTAAATATTATTTGCAGAGAGAGCCATCTGCCTGCCATCAAACAGGAGGGTGAAATCGCCTGCCAGTAAATGAGAAAGGAAAGAGATGACAGAGCTTGAAATGAAAAATACAAAGGGAGAGAAAAGAGGAAAGCCAGCAAAAGGTAAAACAAAAATGAATTATTTAGAGCTCCATCTCAGCTTACTGTTGGATCTATTAACATCATATCCTAAATAATTATAGGGTTTCCCCACTACCCTCACACTAACTGCTACTGCATTCTTATAAATTGCTATGTTACATAAAACACTGTTTATTTTTAATGTCCCTGTAGTATCTGAGCAATTATATGCATTATAGTTCTGTATTTTCACGTCATTGAGGAACGATGGCTTCAATTCACCACCTCTGTGCTGATGACTCCTACATCTCACTCCCAACCAATCTTGTTCTATCTAAACACACATTTCAGCCAGTTTTGCTTCATCTTACAACTGTTAAAACCTTTTTCCGTCTGTTACTGAAGACTCAACAGCAGTGACTTCAGACATGCTGATGGGACAGCACTTTTTTTTTTTTTCCCACTTGCCTTTAAAAAGAGACAGAATATAAAATATCTAATGGAATTGCTGGATATCTACAGTTAAAGTCAAAGGCATTAGAAAAGATCATAGAGTGCTTCCAGGCTCAGTATGTAAACTCCTCAACAAGTGATTTAGAAAAATCATTACGAGTTTTAACAGAAAAAAAACAATGAAACACCACTCCTTCCATCTGGCTGGTAAAACCACCTACCAACAAGTTCAGTTCATTATAGGCCAACACCAAATTTACACCTCCTACCTAGTAATGGTTATCAAATGGTATATAACAGCTTTAAGAGACCAACAGTAAATTAAACCAAGAAAAATAGCAATAAACTTAAGTACTTCTGCATAGGTCCTACAGCCCCCTTCTCTGCTGCTATCCACATTCCTCTCCATGCCCCCAGTGCACACACCTACTGAAAGAGCTCACCTGGTGTAGAGACAGCTTTTATTCACCTCCTCAGCTCAGGTGTTGACTTTGAGCTAAATCAGTAATTTGTAAATGCAGTCCTTGCTGCTCTCATTTTCCCTAGACTTGCAGAGGTAGCCTGGGGCTACATAGAGGAGGGTGGTGTTTCGCCAAAGGACCGTTGGAAGAGGTGGAGTTAAAAGTGGTGAAGGTACAGCCAGCTGTTGAGGCTTGTGAAGCTGGAGGAACCTGGAGCAGATACAAAATCAAACTGGGTCTCCTTTCCCCTGTTGCTCGGATCTGTTGCTAGCATGGGAAATCATGGCCCCAGTCAGAGCAGTAATGGTCACTCAGTAAAGAGGAAATGCAACCTTGGTGTAGTAGTTTTTATTTCATCAATTAATTAGTGCTACTGTGGGATCCCCATCACTCCATTACACGTCACACATCACACACACCACGGCAGAGTCAGAAGATGTTCCTGCCTAGCTAGTTATCCCATAGGTCTTCCACACTGTGGAATATATCAGCAGTACTAACCAAAACATGCTAAATAGCTGCTCAAATTTCAGTTCCTGCCTAAGGAATGCTTATTTTGTTCACTCATCAATTCTGCCATGCACAGCTTGCTTAGGAGTTCACCCTGTTCTCAACCTGTAACTGCGAGGGAAGTACAGACTCAATAAAGGCTCAGAGGTTTTGTTCAAATGGGTGTAAAGAGAGAATTTAAGTTTCACACATCTTATCTAAATGGTCCAAAACTCCTTCTGGAGAAAAGAGAGAAAGAAATCTAAAACTCTCTGGACTTTCACACAATTTTTCCAGCTCTCCCGTCTGTTACACAGACTAGACATTTTGCAGATTTCTTGGAGAACTTCCTGGCAACCACCAGCAATCACCAGGGCAGGATGCATATGTGTTAAACTGAAATCTTAAACAAAATCATCTTTTTGAGCTTCAAACATCGGGTTTTTTTTCCTTGTGAATTCTGGAAAATGGTTTAGTAGTATTTTATTTCAGTGCAGCTAGTTCAACCATGCCCCACCTTAGGAACAACGGTGCAGCAAAGTCTCAGGGGTTACCAAGTGGGTGTTTTACATGGCCCTTCTAGGAAGAAATTGCACAGGTCTTTTTTTCTGGACATCTTGTTACTTCTGTTATGGTGAATTTTCTTTCACTGTATGCTGTTGTGATTCAGATCTAAACCAAGATCACAACTTGTTTTTTCAGGCACACCCAGCTAAACAGACAGACTCTTCCTGATTATTAAGTCAAACAACCTGGGGTCCACGAGGTCAATGGCTCAGTTTGTTCCAGAGCTGTTAATCAAGCAAGAATTAATACACTGAGTATAGGAGAAATTGTCAGTTAAGAGTCAATAAAAGGACTTCATCAGTTTGTGAATCCCTAATAGCTTAACAGCTTTCTCTTGGATGGATGGCAGGTACCATGAAACATGGAAGTGTGACCCCACATCACTGTTAATGTGTAGTTAGTTGTTTTTATGTTCAAGGACATTGTGGAAGTTCGCAGCCTTCACCAAGCTTTCTCCTTTACAAATGATACCGGCAGCATACTCTTCAGTGGAGTTATGGAGGCATGAGGTATGGACTGGCAGTAACTCCTATCGCATAAACGCCCTCCCCTTTCACAGGCAGCACCTCACAACTGCTGGCACAAGTAATACAAAATGCTTCACAGTGTTGCAAAATCTAGAGCGTTATCAAAGTACATTTTTGTAAAATTACTCAGCATCATTAATAAACTTGTTATTAATTCATGAAATAAATCACCTTAAAAGCCCTGATTCATTTATGGTTTTTAATCAATAAATATGTTCTCAGTATGCTGTTATTCACCCCATAATATAAGTAGGTAAATACTGAGTTAATATCACTTCCTTTAACTACCCATAGGGTAGGTGAATTTTAGATATACTTACATCCCACGTGTACTAAAGACAGAAAATGAGGAGAGATTAAGCTGCTTGCAGAAAGCCACAGAGGAAGCTGCTGCCTCTGATGGGATAAGACCTCAAGTGGTAATTCTGTGCCCATTGTGGCTGACTATAGTCCTCCACTTCTCTTGGGAGAAGCCAAGCCACACACTTTTAACAAGAGTTAAAAAAAAAAGAAAGATCTGAAAGTGTTAAAACTAAGTGTAATCAAAACCAGGCTTCAACACAGAGTGGGAGAGCAGTGAACCAAACAGGGAGAAAGCAAAAGTCACCATGAACTCACTAGAAAGAAGACTAAGGGAGGCACTACAAGAGGGTTTGAGATGGAGTAACACTGTAATTATTTGAAATCCAACCGCTAAATCTTGCTTTGCTTTCCAGAGTAAACTGCTGACAGAGGAAGTCAAATTCTGCATTAGTGCAGTGACACATCTGTACGCTTGATACAAACATAAAACTGGGAACGCTGAAGTCAGTGGGAGTTACAAGTGCTCGGCACCTCCTAGGGGATATGTATTCTGCAATCAGAAGCGTGAGCGCAGCATGTCTGGGCATAACCACGCAAGTTTGAATTGAACTACCTCAGATAACAACAGCGTTCACAGTGCAGAGATCGAGGCTTCAGAAAGCCTTTATGAGCACCTTTTCTCCCACAAACAAAGTTTCTACAAATATTATGCATTACAAAGGAACTAAGACTTACACTGAAACAAGGAAATTCTCATTGGCAGCCCAATCTGAAGTATTACCTCTAACAATCAGGGACAGAGCAAATGACATCAGGCCTCTGGCGGATCCAGTAAAAGCTATCAATCAAACTCTCAAACTAAAAAATGCAAATGCTGAGCGCTCCTCGATTCCTCTTCAAGGCCAATAACTGGACAGTAAGTAAACTTTAATGACTAATGGAAATCAAGAAAACTATAACAAGCTGCTCAATAATTCTTTGCTAAAGGGAAAGAAGGATAAAAGTAATTTATGTATATTCTCTGTGATCCTGCTGTAAAAATCTCAGGCAAAATACACAAATCATCATTTTATTTAAAAGAAAGAGGGGGGAAAAGGTAATAATCAGTTATTTGATCTAATTATTCCTAAAGGAATCCACAAGAGACTAGAAAATATATAAAAACCACTACTCCTGATCTGCTACCTGGGAAGAATAAAAAACATGCTAGTAGGAAACATAGGTGAAAAAATAATGAAATTAGCATCTCCAAATTGTTTAAAAAAGGATCTTCAGCCTAAAGAGAATCGACAGCATAGCTTTAAGGATAGATAAATGGCTGCCTCAAGGATCTGTCTTACCTCCTCTTTTTTTTTAAGTAATACCTTAATTTGCATAGTAATAACCCAATTATTGTAAGATTAGGTGACAGAAATCTCATTATTACTGTTCCTACAAAACAGTCGATATTCCATTCAGTACCTTTTAATGTAACACACCTTAAAACATAATTATTCCAATATATGCTCATTCATCTTTAATGCAATTTCTTTAATAATAATAAAGACTCTTCCTGTAATTGTTAGGGTTTTTTGGTTGAATATTTTAGTGTTAAAACATAATTTTCCTCGTTCAGGCTGCTATAGAAACAAGCAAAGCCAACCAACTGCTTAGGGGCATGCTCCCTCCCCTCTTCCCAAGAGGGAGTCCACCAAGAGGCCTAAAGCACATATGTTAAAATATGTTGCAACAACTCTCTCTCTCCATCTCCCCACTCCCTGCTTCTTCCCACGCTGAGAGCTGGTTCATAAGACAAGCTTGCAAACAAAATCAAAAATATAGTAGCATCAGGCTTCTGAGAGTTATTTGTGTTTAGGGCTTGCTATTACGGGGAGAGGGGGAAGGGTTGTGGTTTTAGGGCTGCGGGAGGAGAAATCAGAGCGAGCGCACAGAGGCACGAGGCTTACCTGCCACAGGCTTTCTCAGTTTCAATTACAAAGATAATAAATGCGATAAGTGGTCAGTTACCAGATTAACAGCAGAAAGGAAACGGGGGAAGGAGACAGGGCTGGCTCCATCAGAAGAACACAGCACCACACATGTTCTACTTCAAAACAATGTCATGAACAGTTACGAGAGTGGAAACAGCAGCTACTATTTCGCCATTCCCATTTATCTCAGTGTATGCAAGGTAAGGCTAGGGAGCCTTTTACAGGCAAATCTTCTGTATCACTCCTTCAAATCCAAGAGAGGCTGGAAACAACTGGGAGTTGGTACCACGGGGTATCTGGCAGGAGCCCACACAAAATCAGCCAGTGCTCCAAGCCCAGTGCAGCCAATGCGTTTCACAGTCACTTACAGAGGCTGGACAGAAAAGGACTGCAAAGAGCCACTCTATTTACAGACAGAGTCGCCCTCCCAATCTACCCAGGGCATGTAGAGCGGCGCTGCAGGAAAAGTTGGTGGAAGCCGTTCTTTGCATAAACACACAAATTCAGCTTGCTTGGCTTTCAGTTGATCGCTTATCCCACCATCACTAAAAGCAGTAAATACAAGATGCAATTTTACAGGAGTTATTTACTGTTTAATTTTTGTGAAAGCCTTCTGTCAAAATGGCATGAAGGAGAAGTAATTTGGCCAAGTTCCGATTTTCGAAGTCCTTTACAGTCACCGAGCCACTGCAGGTCCGATTAAAAAAGGAAAGTGTGCGTAGCTGGAAACTGTCCCTGGGTGGAAGAATTCCAGGGTTTTTGCAGGGTTGGGAACACAGCTTGCTGATGTTGGGGGTTAGGCAGCCCACCTCCCACCCCCAATCACTACGGGGCTAAACACGAGTGAGAACTGCAGGGCTGCCTCTTTACGCTGCCCTGGCTTTTACAGAAGGTGAAAATATTACGTGCCAGCGCACAAAGCCGACAGGGAAACGACCATCCCTGGCGCTGCCTGCAGGCCTGCATGAAGGACGAGCTCCAGTGCAGAACGGTTGGACCTTTTCTCTGAAGATTTTGACCACTTGCCTAATAGTTCTGGTTTTGAAAAGTTTCCAATTATACCATGTTCCACAGAAAGCAAATTAAAATGACTGGTTTTACTTGGAAAAAAAATAAAATAAAGCAGTGAATATGCTAATGATTTTTCCTTACATTCTTATCATCTCATTTTATGCCTTTAAACAGAAAACCTTGTGAATCTTACTATGAAAATTATCAACAAAGAAGAAACAGCCTTCCATCTTACACCAAAACTTGGAGGGCTGAGTTTATACCATCCTGACCCAATCTGACTGAAATTGAAAACTTTTCCTCTTCCATTAATAGCTTTTCCAATTCAGCAGTTCAAAGCTGCAATCCCTCACAGCCTATGCAAGGATTTGGGATCATTTTATAAATCTGTGTGGCAAATGAACATGAAAGAGAAACTCTCCTTATGGCTGGGAACTATCCTTTGGGGGGAAAAATGTTATTAGCTTTTTAGAGAGCATTTGCAAGGGTAATTTGCACTACAGCACATCTTTTTATTGGCCTTGCAAGCAACTGTTGAAACAATTTGTCTTATCATATATATTCACTTTGAATAGGGACCTCATGTGAAATGCTCCTCTTGAAACAAGGAACAACGAAAACCAACACTAAAAAAGGTTGAGTGTGGCAATAATTTATTTCAACAAAGAAATATTGAAAGTGAAGGGGGAAAGGAAGAAGGAAAGGATAAATGAAAAAGGAAAGGAAAAGCTTCTGATTTAGTCTGTCATAACTTAAGGCAGCTATGCCAAAGCTCCCAGTTTGGTCCAGCAATTTCACAGGTATTATAACAGGAGGGTAAATCGCTACTCCTGGACATCATTTGTATTTCATTACTTCTTAAGGGTCCTCAATCAAAACCAGGGCCTCACCATGTGAGACTCTGCACAAACAAACAATAAACACACACCTTTACCAGCCCCAGACAATTCACAACATAGAGCTGTAAGTCAGGATTACCATTACCTGTAAAGGACAGCAGCACAGGATGGAGCATTTGATACAAGGAGTATGGAAGTCAGTAGAAATCTTTCCCCTCTTTCAGTGTGCTGTGACTCATGGAAGAAGTAAAGCTGCAGATGATTGCTCCTGAAACAATAAGCAGTTCTCTAGCACTGAAACCTCTGAGCCATCTCACCTTGCTCTGTGGGACAGTTCTTCAACACAGATGACTCTGAGCAAAGAGAACTGATCTCTATTATGCTTTGGTATAACAAAATGCAGACTGTGGATCTCCAGTTCTGAAAGTGGCATTTCATTCTGCCAGGGCAAATAACTTCCATTTTAAGGAAGGAAAAAAGTATTAATTACATGACTAGGAAACAATACAACATTTGCAGTGAAGTTACATATGATTTGAAGTGAAAAACCAGGGAAAGTACTTTCTTCCAAATAAAATCAGTAAAAAAAAGATCTATGGAAGTGTAACAAGAAATAATAAAATCAAAGGTCGCCAGTTACAAATGTTTTTAGTGCTGATTTTTCCCTACAGCAAAAATTCAATTTGCAGATGACAACCCTGCAAGGCAGTTTGCTAGTGCAGATCCCTTCCCCTTCTACTGGAGTTCAAGGGATTCCTAATGGGGGTAAGAGTCCATTCCTCACAGGCTAAAATTATTTACTTGTTCAGTTGCTGCAACTTTTCTATCTTCTATCTCAGCGCTGTATTTGGGTACACTAACCAGAATTTACCTAGCAATACTACTTACTCTGACTTTTTCAATTAAATGCATTTTCATTAAAAATGTTTTTTAATGGAAACTGGCTAGTTTCAATAGCAAAATTCTCAAGCCCAGAATAACTGAGTTGAAGAAAACAGAAAAAAAACCACTGCAAAAACACCCCACTGGCCAGCAGGACGGATGCTCACCCAAGCTGCGAGTTCAAAACCTTGCTTCAGATGAGAGCCCTGAACCACAATTCCACAAGTCTTGCGGGAGTACGTTAACCTCTGGGCTATGAACTACTCCGAAGCGGTGTCTTTCTCTCAAGGTTAGATTTGACTTCTGGGAGGGTGGGCTTTTTTTTTTTTTTTTTTAAAGTGAAAATGCCTGAAAGCTTCCTTTCTCATTCTGATTCAGAAAAAGACAGGAATAGAGGGGTTTTTGAAAGGTTATTGAAAAGTACAATGGGCCAGCACTTCAACTTTCACAAATCAACACAGCAGCATTTAAATCAGTGTAACCCTCTTGACTTGACTAGCTTTCAGCTTGACCCAACAGAAACAGAAATGATGTAGGCTTTTTATTTTCAATGAAAATGAAGAAGTGAAGCTGACCAGCAAAAGAGAGCAATTAATTTCTCCAAAATTCTTGTCTAAGATAAGAAAAAGGCAAAAACAAAAAAAAAAACCCCACATCCAATTCTTTAAAACATTTGTCCATGCAAAGCTATAGACTCAAGTCCCATGTCCTTAGCTAAATTCTCAATGCCTCCTGAGAGATGTCTGTGATAGCTTTTCCTCACCTACAAGGACATTTCACTGCATAAATACTACATACATAAAAAAAGGCCAAACTCTGCTTCACTTGCTCATGACAGAATTGCCACTTGTTTACTCACAGTAGTAAGGTAAGCCTATTTGGCCCCGTGTCATCAGCTTGGAAGGCAATGTATTTTATACATTGACATTCTCATCAGTATTAACTTCAGAGGTAGAATTTGTCTCTTTCGAACTGATCCGTATAGGAAAATATAAAATAAACCAAAAAAATGCACAGCTAACAGTACAGGAAAAGACAGACAGACTTAGTAAAATAAATAAATAAACCCTCAAACCATTGTACACAGTTCTCGCTAATGCTTTGGTCAGCATTATGCACCATCATAAACTGAACAAAGCAATTTCTGGCAGCTTTGAACAGCAATTGAAGTCCAAAGCTTACTTACAATTCATGTAAAAAGTCAAATTGAAGCATCAAAGCACATGACTACATTTTTAACCAAGCCTGGGATACACTATTCTAACTGCAGGAACTATTTCTTCCCACTTATCATGGCCATCATCAAGACTCGATATTCGGCTGCTCTGCAGTACTTTGTAGTGTTTCCAAATGAACATGCATATTATGATATAGATGTAGCTACCATACATGTGAGTTCATCTGCTTGCTGCCAACATAACATACTTGTTAAATATTGCATTTGTATTTAGTTGTGACATAAACAGGCCCATATTCAGCAAGTGCCTAGCTTTAAATATTTGAGTAAGTAAGTGCCTACTGAAGTCCCTAAAGTTAGCCAGGTGTTTAAGTACTATGCTGAATCAGGGCCAAAGTCAGAGTAAGTGTTGACATGGTATAATATAAAGGCTTAATATCGAATGAATAATGAGGCCAACACAAAGCTCATTCAGCTGAATTTCACTGTCATTAAGCTACACACACACACACACAATTCCTGGAGACGTGATCTAATGGAACTCTAAGGTCAAGCAGAATGATCGTTCCCATCTATTTCAATGTGAAACCAAAATTATTGGTTTGTGAATACAAAAGTTCTCTCAAGAGCAAAGCTGGTTGAGACAGACTTGTCCACACATACAACAAGGACTTAAATGTTTATCTAAAAATCTGAACAAAAAATTTACCTATGGCCCTGACAGATGTGTGATAAAAAGTGTAGAAGAATTAATAAAATCCTACATAACACTTCATTTAAATCTGCAAATTATTTGATAAAAATCTGGCTATCTTTCTACTGTATCTCCCTTCTCAGATGACTTGATTACAGAAAAGTAACAAAAAATCCCTCTTCATTAAATGTCTCAAAGAAAACTGAATAGCTGATAGAGGAACCTGAGCTCTGAGTATTCTGAACGTCCATGGTATTTGCAAGACGTGTTCTAATATTGACACTCTTTAGGTTTAACTACTCACATGTGGCTGAAATATTAGAAGTCTAGGTTTGAACCACACAAAGACCAAGTTTTGATGCAATATATATTCCTACCAGTGTGTGGCTTACATTATAGTCTGGGGAGTCTGCCATCACATAATGTGTCACTTTCTATAAAATAAAATCTGGGAATTATTGAAGCCATTGTCATTTCATATGACAAAAATATCAATGTTAAATGTGCCTTTAAAACATTTATCAGTCACGTGTGTCAAGAAGCAAGAGATGAGGAATATTTCATGTGAGTAAAATGCGGATAAGTTAACTTGACAAGAACATGTATTCACTTAAGAACGGGATATGTCCCTCTTGGCATGGACATCATACTGTGCAGAGTCTCCAAGAATTTAATTAGAGCTGTAATATAGTAATTAACTACTTTATATTGAAACCTTTTGTAATTTTTTTTTTTTTTCAGTAGTGGGTAAAGAAAGAGAAATGATCACGCTGGAAAAAAACAATGGCACAGGAAAACAAAAGCTACTGTAAATTCACAGGCATTAAAAGATGTGTGGTGGGCTTTGTCATCTCTTTGTTCCATCACTGACCTCACCTTGGACCTGACTACTTATGACACCTTCTCTGAGTTACATTAATGATGCAATAAAGTCTGATTTATTTTTGATAGCTCTCCAGAAATAATTCCACTTCTTTAAAGAAAATATCATTGCTGCTTCACAAAGTCAATGGGGTAAATTCTCCCAGTCTCTAAATAGGTATCTTCCACAACTTCTCAACCGTAAGTATTGCTGGGTTTATGCAGAAAATAATTCCAAACCTGGGTCCAAACACAAAAATCAGGCACTTGAAAGCACTGAGAACACTTCCTTCTATAATGTACATGTCTCTTAGGGCTTTGTTTGGCTTTCACAAACACAAATACAGAGTCTTGTGGAGATTTTCTAAATAATCTAGACCAAGTCAGGAAGTGGGGGTGAGCCTAACCTGAGCCTAACCTGAGATCCCTTTTCTCCTTTTCTCACGTTGAAAGCAGGGCCAAGTACTAGATAAAGGGAAAAACTGTTCAACCACACATTGCACATGCTCCCGCAGGCATGTTTACTGATGCAGGGGAGAGGACAGGGCAGACTTGACAAGGTGATAGGCCTATTAATCATCTCCTCCCCTGTGAATCTGTAAGTCAACACTGACTCTTGGAGATCTTGAGGTCCAGCTCTGATCCCCCAATCAATCAGCAAATCCTGAACCTAGTCCTTTCCTCGGAACTCTTCAAAATTTCACGTTCATGAAAACAGTATCAGGATTCAATGGGTAACATACTAGACCCAGAGTAAAAACATACACATGTATTATTCCAGCTTGATCCTTGTTTAGGTGGGTGATCTTAACCACTTCTGTTGTCATTTCTCCACCCATAAAACAGGAATAATAGTAACTTACCTCTTTGATAGAGTATTTTGAAATCTGTAAGTAAAAAGCACTATAAAACAGCTGAATTTCATAATTAGGTGTTATTATAGTCTAAGTAGCATTTGGCAAAAATAAAGAGAATATAAAAGCATCCAGGCTCCCATTTATTGTTACTCAGTTCCTGAGGGCAGTCTTTCAGACTATCTTTGCCTTCTTCACTCAGCTGTACGAAATGTAAACTCAACATTACAGAGAACGAATGTTAATATGTTCAGGATAAATGCATCTATGAAGCATTTGCAGACATGACGGTGAGACACACGTACCACAGCGTAATGGGTTACCACGTGTCAGCTGAGCCATAACTCACTGTGTGGATGCTCTTAGGCTGCTGCAACTGCCTCTGAAAATCTTTTAAACTGTGATAACTCAATCACTTTGAAAAAGTAGCTCCTGCCTGAGTTTTCAAAGCCAGAATCCTCATTGACTGTGGAGTCTTAATTCGTAATTTGTCTGCTGGGATGGATGTGCTTCAGCCCTTTCTTGTACTTTGAAATGACAGAGTTTTTGTTGGTTGGTGAAGCAAGGGCAGAGTTAAAAACAAAAATTCTACCTGGTTTCGCCGTGCTGCTTCCCATGACTCTTCTCACGTTTGCTTGAGACTGGATTTCCCAGGGTCAGAAAAGTAAGCAGCCATCAGCAGGGGGAAGGACATTCACTGCCATCACATAGCAAACTTGAGGCCTGCTCAAAGGCCGCAGAGCGGTACAAGGGACGCTCCAGTGCTCCCCCAAACAGCTCTTCCAACCAGCAGGAGCACCAAGGGGGAAGGATGAAAGCCCACAGGGACGGGCTGTCCAAGGGAGGCTGGAGAAGACATGTGCAGCCTGAGTAACAGCATCACCAGCTACACCTTGACTGGGAAACGTGGGCCAGGGCCTGTTCTTTGGCACAACGTGGCTTGCAGCCCTATGGCTCGATGCTCCTTCCTCCCCCTATGTAGGACAGACACACCGATGATGCCTCACGGGACATCTCTGCTTGCTGCTGTCCCCCACATGAGGCCCAGATATTGGCTGGGACTGTGGCCACTGCCATGGGCCACAGCCACGCCAGAGTGCACACCAACAACCGCCACAAACCACGGGCTGTTAGTGCCGACTCCCTGCCCTCGTCCTGCCCGCTTTGTTAGTACAGGCCCAGCCACTGGGGCAACATCAGCATTATTTAACAAAACAGGCCTTAAAACCAAATGGCACAACACTGCTCGCGCCCGTACTGAACACCCAAACTGCCGACTGGGAATCGTGCCTGGCCTGTGGTAACTCCTAAACTGCCTCTGAGCCCTTTTGGTGTAAAGGCTGTTTGGCATGGGCCAAAACCATGCCACCACGCCTTGTTCCAACAAGGTGAAAGCACCAACAAGAGCGTGCAGGGGTCCAGGATCATGTCTTAGATCATGGCGGGGGGGGGGGGCTATGACCCTTCCTTCCTGAATCCCCATCGCTCAGTCCCTCAGTGCCTCGGTTCCGGCTCTCCGTCTTCCCCTCAGCGGGCAGCCAATTGCATTTACTGAGCCCTGCAGAGGTCCCTGCAGCCTTACGTGCAGGGCCTGGGAAGGGGCAGGGCATGCCAGAGGCTCCTGGAGAAACCTCTTCTCCCCGCACCGCTGGCTGGCCACCCCTCATCAGAGGGCATCGCTACAGGAGCCAAACCTCACCTAAACCGAGACTTTGGGACTTCCCCACCCCCTCCTTGGTCCTCTGGAGGACCACGAGGATATCCCATCGTTACAGATTAGTATTCCAGGTAGCTCAAGTCACAACTCCAGCCCTCTCCCAGGTCTCTGTTGTAAACCTTCACCTAACGCACCAGCACAATCCAGCCTCCCCACACCACCCCCTGCCTTCCTGCCTCTCCCATAATCCAGCTATTTTCCACCTTAGAAAAAAATGCAAACAAAAGCCCCTCCTCTAATACACAAAATGGGACATAGAGGAAAGTAATGTATTTCTGATTTCCTTCTCCAGGGATCAGGACCAGGGCCGTTCCCTTGCCTTTACATCAAAAGCTAATCCTCCCACCTCCTCCTCGTAGGCACGCAAGTTCTCCAGCCTCTTCCTCATTACATAAGGCACATGCATAATCCTTCTCCTCCCACAGAGCATCTCAAGAAACACAATCCTCTTCCTCCCCCTCAATCACACCAAGTCTAATCCCAGCACTTCTGACATTACCCGCTAAATAGCCATCAGTACAGTGAGAACAAATGGAATGAAGCACAAACTCTGCACATGGCTTAAACCACATCCTCATGACTGATTATTTCAGTTTTCTACCCAGCCTTCACGTTCTACTTCATACCTGCAACTGAAAATTATTTTTCTATACAAATTCTCTTTTCTTTTTCTTTTTTCCTTTTTTTTTTTTTTTTAGTGAGGGATGAGAGGGAGACGGGGTGTTCTTTTATTAGTGAATAGAGGATTTTGTTTTGTTTTGTCGGTGGCATTTTATGGCCATATTTTACAGAGAAGTTCATGGTAAGTTCAGAGGAAAGGAATTTTCAAAGAAAATCTAGCACAAAGCATTGTGGGGAATGATATGGAAAGTTGACAAAATGATGATAAACAATGAAAAAAGAAATAATTAAGTGTGCTGAAACACTGCATCAGTATTTATCACATTGTTAACTTTTCTTAGGGAAAATGCTTTATTGTCTGCAGTTTCAGAAAGAGATCTTAACCTAGGCTATGGAAGCAGAATGCTGCATATATAATGGTTTTGAAATATATTTTTTATATATATATATAGAAAAAAAAAGAAAATGGCAAATATGTCTGTACGAGATAAGGCTTTCAGAACAAAATATAATACATGGAAATCCTTTCTTGAAGTGCTTTGTGGTCTTAAGGAGGTAGGAAACTTGAAACAGTAGTTACAGTAAACACAAGTCTAAACAAGGTGTGAAAAATTGGGGCATAGGCAGAAACAAAAACTCTGAAGAAAACGGCTAAAAGAAGTGAGAGAAGTGATGTCTTACATGGACATGGCTAATCTATTTACAGTTACTTTAAAATCCATTTAAGAACTCAGTTGAAAATAAATAGAGAAGGTCTATGCCCAGCATTTAGGAAAGGTAGTAAGAAAATGAAGAATAAGTAGAGAGCTGGGCACTCAGAACTCCTAGCTCTAATTCCAGTCTGCTTGTGTCAAATTGTCTAAGCCATACCATCTCTTAGACCAGTTCCCTTCATGGCTAATGGGGTGATAGTATTTTTCTCTCGAGCGTGCTATCAAGATGAATTAACTAAATTATATTAACTAAGGCTACCTCACTGTCCTCCTGCAAATCTTCTGTCAAGGCTCCTTCCTTGCCTTGATGTCTACAAAGGATATCTTGACTGCTGGGCAGCTGGTGTATTAAGATATCTGCCTATTATGTCTACATTAGCAAGCAATTTGGTGCAACAGAGGCAGAGCACTAGATCATAGCAATTGATACTGGGGCACCTACATCTATATTATCTGGGGCTCAGTTTACTATCAACTAGATTCAGCCTTGTCCTCTGTACTGAATCTTGCACGTAGTTCACATTTGTTTCAAGGGACCAACCATTGGTTTAGATCCTTGTATTTCCATCAGTGCTCAGAGCATCTGTGGTGTGTTTCTGGAAAGGAGCTTCTGCTTTATTTTCCTCCAGAGGAATCTAGTTCAACACAGACCAGCATCATTCTTCAAACCAAGCTGACATATGCTAAGTAAAAAAGACCAGGGAGATTTTCTTCAAAACCACACTAGTACTCCAAACCAAAATGCTAAGACAGGTGTAACCAGTGCTGACTACTATAATTTCTCTTTATGCATTCCCTCTGTCTCCTTATCCATATCCTGTTTTCTTTTTTAATCTTCAAGATATGTTAAAGTTTTACACCATATAAGGTTTTGGTGGTGAAGCCACTCTATGGACTGCTCCTCGCTGCAGTTTACATGGACTCACAAGCAGCTGCAATGGCACAAGTTAAACTGCAAATAACTGAGGTGCAAAGGCAGAAAGAAACATCTGGTGCTAGATATTTTAAACCAGTTTCCCCACTGTAGTGTGGAGTGGTCTAAGACAGTAAACTTGTGGGATAGTTGCAGTCAGGTCTTACTCCATGATATGGTTCCTATTACAGTATCTTTATTCATACAGTGACACTATGTTGAAGAATTATTTGGCTCAGCATCTGTACTATAAAATTAATTTTCTCAACAATAATCTATTTAAATATTAGTGTTAATAATTTGTCTTATTTTTTTGCTGGTACCTTCCAGTACCTAAAGGGGGCCTACAAGAAAGCTGGAGAGGGCATGTAGTGATAGGACAAGGGGTAATGGCTTTACACTGAAAGAGGGTAGATTTAGATTAGATATAAGGAAGAAGTTCTTCACTGTGAGGGTGATGAGGCACTGGAAGGGGTTGCCCAGAGAAGCTGTGGATGCCCCATCCCTGGAAGTGTTCAAGGCCAGGCTGGATGGGGCTTTGAGCAACCTGGTCTAGTGGAAGGTGTCCCTGCCCATGGCAGGGGGGCTGGAACTAGATGATCTTTAAGGTACCTTCCAACCCAAACCATTCTATGATTCTATGATTTATTATCCATCTGAAAGGACGTTTTACCTACCGATACAAACCCTGTTGCAGGGTTTACCCTATTTGTTGAAGAAACAGATAACATATATAACTGCTTAGAGTACACTTAGCTATGTTCTATTTTGTATATGAAACAATTACTTGGAGAGTGACTGTATAAAAGACATTTGATAAGGACAGTGTTGAGACTGTTTAGTAAGTACAGAAAAAGGATAAGATCTTGATACAGGCCAAACAATATTTTAAGTAGGAAGACTTCCATTTTGTTGTTACTGTGGTTTTAACTGCAAGAGGTGGAGACTTCTATTCTTGTGGAGAAATGAGTCAGTAATCAACAATAATGAGTATATTCAAAAAGGTTACTTCAAGCACCAGGAAGTTAATCTTCTTTGGTTACTCGTAACTAGTAAAGAGATAAAAGCTTATTCAAGGAATAATTCAGAGCACCTAAGCTAAACACTGTCTCTGACCCACCTTCTACCCACATCCTTCCCCACTGAGAGAGGAACAGATGAAAGCTAGCCTTAAGTTAGCCTTTCTGAATAACCCCTGTTTGTGAACAGCATTCCCATATACTTTGTCTCCGTAATCAGAAGGTTTAAAATACATTGTTTCATTTTGAATTGTGAGTGCTTCAGTTTTGCCAGCCAAGTCCCACTGAAATATTCCCAAATTTTAACATTTCATTTGGACTTGCCATTAAAATGCTTCAGTAACTTTTAAAGTAGAAGTATTTCAGCTCTGAGAGGTATTAATTTGGATCCAGTCACAGAATAATATGATTTATTTTATCGATATTCTTGTGGACTCTTGCTACTGATATTCAGTTAAGGTCCTCAAATATACCCTTTCAACTTAAGGTAAATCAGAATTGACCTGAAGTTACTACAACCAGATTTCAGTGCTACTTTGCTGTTATTACCTTGTACTCAGTCTGTGTGGATAGGCATCCATATAACAAGTTTATGGTTAAATAATGTTCTAATAAATACCTTAAAAATGTTCTAATGCCCTAGACAAACACTGTTCTAATACCGTAGACCTTAAAGGTAGATATAAACAACAGTAAAATCTTAGAGATACTCATGGTGTGAGTACTGTGCAAAAATTCAAGATACAGCTGGATACCTCACAGTGCAAATGGGACAGGGAGCATCATAGGAAGCATTCAGCCATGACTGTATGGTGTCATGTACAAGCTGATGAGGCCATGTACCAAAACACATTCACCTATCACCAAATCCTAGCTGCTGTGGCCAGTAGGAACATCAAGAATTCATGCTGTCATTCCCTCTCTCCCAAGTTAGACCAAATCTATCTACACCATCCTAATTGATGAAGAGATGCTTCTGGTCCAGAGCTGTCTCAGCATGTTCTTATTTTGTGCTCCCTAACACAAGTCACACACAACCCACTGCAGAGTCTTTGCAGCCATGGTGGTGCTAAGCCTGAGTGTGCCTTCATTCATACCAAGTCAAAAGATGAGTGGCTCTGTGCTAACAGGGATCACTTAGCAAACGTACTGATAAGCAGACAGCAATATAATGGCTTTAAGTCTTGGAAATACTATTTTTTAGTTTGTTTCAGTTTTTGTATCGAGTTCTTTTTGTAAATAAGAATAAATTATCATATTTAAAGTGGATATTAAATTAACTGCTACTAATCTCCTAGGGACCCAAGAAGTCTTAAAAAGCAGAGGAATTTAAAAAAGACTTTTACTTTCATGTTTCTAATCATTATTGTCTTTCTGCTTCTAAAATCAAACCAGTTTTGCTCATCATTTCTTGGGTTCTCAGAATGAAGTATTTGCAGAGACCAAAATCCTTGTGTGACCCAGAAACATCACTACTTTCCAAAAATATAATGACATGCTAACCTATTAATGCAAACCTGATGCTTTACATCCTTTTCACTAAATCACACCGAAATGTTCCATTGTGGCAATCTCATTGAACACATTGCCAAACTTCCTTTATTAGAGACATTCACAAGAATGACACTTTGAAGTAATTAAGTATTAAATAATCATCTCACTATCTTTTTTTTTTTTTTAAATCAGCTTGTTTGCACTACTTAAAATAGTTATTGGTTCTTCAGGGCATGTTTTTTCAACCTATATTTACCTTAAGTAATACAGGGTCCAGCTGACTTCCATGTCTTCTGTGAGATTCTCAGCACGATACTGGTTTGCTAAATGTGAGTAAGAATTGAAAAATCTGGCCTTAGGTGTCCAGCTATGTACTTCTCCCACAATGTATCAAACTTTCTCTCCTTTGAATTAATGTCAGAGCTGAGCTTTTAATGCATAGCCTTGGCTTGATTTATGAGTACATTTAAGGAATGTGAGGTCACTCAAGCTAGCAAACCAGCTGGCCTCCATGCAACAGAGCAAAACAAAAACTTTAGGCAAAAAATCTCACTGTACTTGCTTCAAAGAATGTATAAAATAATCTTTTAGATTTTATTTAAAAACACATAAATAAAGCTATATTGTAATTTTTAAAAATGCAGACCTATTTCAAGCAGCAGCCAGAGATGCACCAGAGGAAATGGGTCTTTTTCCCAGTTCTGTCCTCACACAGCAGTACCTACAGTCATGGCTACTTTATTCTTACCAGTCTGAAAATGAACATCTAAGGGAAAGAGACTCCCTTTAAATTAAAAATGAATAAAACTTTGTCAATTATGTGATGTAACACGCCATTTAGAATGGAGGACAAGAAGTCTTTCCATAAAGCTAATACAACATACCAAGTTTTTAATGCTGCTGTCTGCAAGGCTTTAGTTAGGTGAATGCTGTATGGAGACTGAAGAGACATGCCCGTAGTACACAAACTCCAACACGTCATTTTACTGGCAGTTTGGGAAAAATCAGGGTTAATCTAAAAAGACCATGGGGCAGACTAGAGCAAGTCAGTATTTATGGGCTCCTTCTGCACTCAGTGAAGAAAAAGAGACATGGTATGAAGGGAACATCAGTTTTCCACCTTCTTCAATTTACAGATACTTGAAGTGTTCCAGTGAAGTGCAGAAACCTTACAGTAAATTTGCCTTAGTTTTTGCAATACCCTCCTAAGACAACAGTCAGAGTCTGCCAGTTTCCTGATAAATCAGCCATACTTGGTCAGCCACTCTGGAGCTATACACTGCAATTCAGGGAGACGGTAGAAGAGGTCTAGACAACTGTGTTTCTCCAGGGACAAAGCACTGCAAAGATACATACATATTTACACAGACCTAGTGTTGTCAAATGTTGTGATTTTATCATGAGATTCGTAACAGGCATTTCTCTTAAAGATCTGCTCTGCTTATTGGAGAATATCGGCTTCAATTTAACAAAGAAATGGAGCTACTAGCTCTGATGCTTAAAAAACCCCACCCTTCAAAGTGTGAACCCTGACAACTCAAAAAGCAAGAAAAATATAGAGAGGGTTTTGGGTTTTTTAATCTTAAAATTTCTAAATGATTTTGTGGCCTGCTTCAACTGGTAATATTCACACAGATGGGTTAAATGTCATTTTGCACTCTGAATTAACTTCCCTAAAATCTGTTCTCAAAGCCTTGTCACTCACCTGAGTAATTCTACTGGTTTTAAATGGGCCTCCATAAGTGACCAGACTAGTCTACTTCTGCATGCTGCTGAGCGTTACGTAGGAGGTGCTGATACTCCCACATCCCTTTAAAAAGAAGATTAGGCACTAAGATAAGTGAAAACTTCTGTTCAAATTGGCTCAAATCCTTCTCCTATTTAAATTGGTGGCAGAACTCCCACTTACTTCAAAGGTCCAGGACAGACACACTGTATTAATTAGGACAGTACAAAAACTCTCATTACAAAACCGAAGCATGTGACACTCACCTGATTTAAAACAAAACCAAAAAACATGGTCTTGGATTTGCATCTCTGTGAACACTGGGCACTACAGACTTTGGTGCAGAAGTCCCGGGGAATTCGGATTTTGAACCAAAAATATGTAATAACGAGATACTTCTATTCATTACTCATTTGTTATAAGGTTGAAAGTAGGACCCTTTTACGGCAGGTCTAAATTTCTTGTAAATGGGAATAAAACTTGACCAAACAGTAGGTTGTACTTGCCATAGCTCTACTTACATTGAAGAGGGCTGGGGCTTTTTAATTTTAAAGAAACTTTAGCCTTTGCACCACTCTCTGCAATTCAGTGTGCTTCAACGGCAGCTCCTTCAGCGCTAAAAGGAAAGAGCCACCTTAGCACGATGCTAGCTATAAATCTAGTGTTGCCACATCGGGCTCCTCTCATAGCAAAGCCCCAACACAGGGCACATATACTTCATTCAATTTACCCTCCTGGCTCATCCCTGCTCCCTCCTAGAAGGTGGTTACGTCAGGCTGGCCCATCTGAAAATAGCCTCTCTGCTACCTCAATTAAACCCGAGAACTGCACTTCACAGCGCAGCAGCAACGCCTGCTCAGTCCTGACGGTGCAGGGGGCTGAGGCCAAACTTCTGCTCCCCAGACCAAGCAGCGACACGTTTGCTCCACATCAAATTCAGCCTTTTTTTGAAGCGATGGGGGAGCAAGCAGGCTAATGTCAGGCTGAATATTTTTAATATTTATAATGAATAAAATTATATGCTTGGAATGCAACCTTCAGCATAACAGCATTAAAAACTAAATTTTTATTTGGATTATATTCATGGTAATAACAAGTAATGTAGAGGGTTTTTTGTGACATAGGTTAAAAAGTCTGTAACCTCTAATTTGACAGGAACTCTATTATCACTCTCTGGAAAATTAGACAAGATAGAATATTAAGACATCCAAAAACTGACACAAATAGAAAACTAGGTCTCTCACTTGCTCCTCTTTCTTTAAACAAGGAAGATGATTATATGCTGTTTGACATTCCATTTTCAGGGCAACTAAAGAGATGCCGGGAGTCACACTTCATTTATTCTTCCAAATGCCACCACTGAAAAAAAATGTGTTGGTATTTGAAGGCACCATACTCCCACAAACAGCGGCCAGAATTAACCTTGTCTTCCTGATGGTTTCATTTGTGAAGTCCCTCAGTATAGTTTCTCAAGATGAAATTAAAAATACCCTCATGGCTGAGCGTAAGCACTTAAAGCATACACACTACATGGTGGGCCAAAACTCCCCAGGGTGTAGCCTTGCTGAACTCATTGTATTAGACAAGTCAAGGGGAAATATGTTCTTGTAGAGATTTCCAGCCTCAAGATATTTGGATTTGCTTAAGGTTAGTGTCTGAACTTTTGCATAACTATTCAGACTGAACCTCAAGAAATTTTGAGGTTCACAACCAACTCTGAAACTACGAGAGAAAGAAATTACTTTAACAACCCTTTCATGATTCTCAGTAAGATGTTTTGCTTTTCAGTGTGAATAAAACAATGTTGTTTTATATCTTGTCATACTAGCGAACAAAGGCATAATGTTGCACACATTTCCTGAAACAAACAAACAAACAAACAACCCCTCCATGTTTTCTCTTGGAATTTTATCAATCCAAAATAAGAAAAAAGAAAATTCAATTTTTTAAATCTACTCAAAGCTGACACAAAAAATTAGAGTCATTAGTGAGTTTTTAGTCTGTTCTTACTCAGGCAAAAGTCCCATTGAAATGAAGCCAACATTACTTCAAAATCTGAATACTGTTTCATTCAGCTTTTCAGCACCAAGATGAAGCTTTAGTTACAACCATCTGTCATGGGTATAATCTCATAGCACTGATACCCATTTCTCTTAAATATAACCTTTCTTCATAAACTCTTTATCTACCTCTGGGGTATATACAAAGCTCAAAGAATACAAATGAAAAATCAGTATTTTCGCTATTATTGTACATGAACAATAATAGTACCTTGCACTGTAATAAAAATTCATCCCAGATAGCTTAGCTAGGCTGAAACACACACTACAATACAGTGTCTTGAAGACACAGATTAAGACTTGTTTTGGCACATCTTGAAAGAATGTATGAACCAAAGGGATGGTGGAGAAGGAGACAATGTTGTATTTTAGGATCTCAACACACTGTGAGGTTTCTCAAACGGCAGTTCCCTCCACTACCATTAAAAATCCACTATACATGCATTATTGACTATTAATAAGATGAAGTTTACAATGTGCTTTCAACGGGAAAATTATAGAGGACATGGAAAAATGTTATTATAATTGTGTCCAATAATAAAACATAATCATCCTTGAGAGCCTGCATTCCTCAATATTCAAATATTTCACACTGGCCTCGCTAATGTGTCACAAAAGGCTCAAAACTCTGGACAAAATAGAGAAATAGGAGTTGATGACAACTGAAATGAGGAAACAGCACAGTCTACTGGTTAAGGCATTGAACTGGGTATCACGCCACATGGGGCTGCATTTCTAACTCGGCTACTGAGACATTTCTTTTCCTCAGACCAAGTATGCCGTCAGTCGGGCAAGCTGAAGACTATACAAATGCCCGTGCAGTCCAAGGTGCGGGCAGGACAAGTACTTGCACTCTCACCTGTCTGACTGGAATCCATCCTGGTCCGTACGGCCACCTTAGCATGATGCTCTGTCCACCTGCAGTGCTGGGATACATTAACTTAGTTTCTTGACTTCCAAACTAGTCTGACCATGCCCTTCCCTGCAGACATGCCCCTTACTAAAAAATAACAGGTCAAGGTCATACCAGAAATTCCAAGTTGTGTTATATTAAGTGCTATATTAATTGGTAGTTTTTATTTTCACACATAAAACCTTAAATAATGTATACTTCTTTCAGTGTACCAAAACCTGAAAGTCATCACCAACTGCCCAAAACAAAAAGCAGGAAAGACAGTTGTTCAGATGAAAGAAGACTCCTGACTTTCGATGTGTCTAAGATTTTTGACTCAAGACAGATATTTTACATCAGAGTCATGATTTTTGAAGCCCTGGAATGACTATACTGTTAATTAAACATTTTTTCGATCTTAAAGGCCTGCTTTTCATCTTCAGTGACAACACAATACCAAGTAGTAAATCTTTTCTGGTTGGTTTGGGTTTTTTGCAAGGAATGTCATTTAAAAACAGCCCAGATGATATACTTCCAACTCCTAAAGACAAGCAGTAGCAAAAAACTAATCACATACACAGTGCTTCAATTTTAAAAGCCCGTATTAGGCATTATACACTTCTTGAGGATTCTGGGAACTGTAGTCTCCTAGCTTACTCTTCTCTTAAAATGTAATAAATTTAAGACAAACCATCCAGATATTTCTATTGGTAAAAATGAGGTAAATATTGCCCCCTAAAATTATCTCCACAACTGAAGGGAAGAAAACCAAGTGAGCCTATTCCTCACATGTAAACAGATTATTCCCTTGCTTAAAGTGATGAAACCGTCTCTCCCTGTTGCACAAATATATAAAACAATATATCTTATCTATTTGCCAGGATACTGGGTAATGTCTCCAGGGCTGACTATCAGCTGGCTTAATTGTAAGACAGTTTTATGTTAGGCATAGGAGAGGGGAATTTGGTAAGCTCTGTGAAGAGGGCAGGAGAAGAAAATAGGTCAGATAGCTAGCTTACAAACATGCCAGAAACAGAGACTAATAGTTCTACTTTTTATTCTATAATAAAATTAATGTTACCCCAGCAGCATGCCATTTCGTACATCCATCTAATTTATTAAACAAACAAGAAGACAAAGGATTTGCTGAAGATAGTACTCCTGTGTATTTGTGAACTAGTTTCTCATAATTAACAAAATTGATGATAAATATAATTTTGTTTTTACCTTCTCTTCGTTTTCACCTACAAATATACAATATTATATATCAACTAGAATAAAATCTGCTAAACTGATTATGAAACTACCACTCTATGATTTATTTATATGTTTAGTAACAGCATTTTCCCTTTTGCTGGTTCCTTCACGTAGTAAAAAGAAAGGGCAAAACAGGAGGAGATATGCACAGTTTCACCCACCAGAATTTTACATTAAAACCCACAATGTGCACACAGCCCAGGCTGCATGTTCACACACAGCAAAGCAAACAGTGCAAAAAACATGAAAGGGGAGAAAACACTGGACAACTCTGAACAAAAGCAATCTCAAGTACAAAGATTTGAGATCTGTTTAAGATTTTTGCAAGCAGAGAGGAAAATAAGTGCTTCAAAATGGGGGCAAAGTGAAAAGGGTTCTTTATAAACACGGACTCTAAGCCTTCAGACATTAAAGACTCATATTATAGACTAACACTATAAACTCCCCCAAATCTCATCTCTCTAAATGCTTGAATTAATTTTTCTGTTGTCACTGGGAATTAAGTTTACTTGATCAATCAAATCTGTCCAATTCTCTGCAAGAATTTGCAGCCTTTAGTACAGTTTGTGGAAGCAGCTCTGCAGAACAGGGCCTTTGGAACTATGTTTATAAGAGAAGACAGAGGTAAACAGCCCTACTGCAGCAGGGAGAGTCCTGCAGAGAGGAAACCCAACAAAAGATGCATTATGCTATTAACAATAAGAAAACAGCTCTATAATTTCCTCTTATTTTTAATATTTATATTGGCTTGGCACCCAAAAACCCCAGTAACTCCTCCTGCATCTCAAAATCTGAATGGAGCTTACAGACTGAATTAAGAGACTACAGGTAAAATATTTTTTCTCTAAAAATACTATTCCTGGCATTTGAAAAAATTTCTTTTCCCTGCTTTGCCTCACAGGCACAGTGGACAAGTGTGTTCAGTTTAAGATTCCCAAATTTATCATATATGCTGCAATGACAGCATACTCACATGATGACGGTAGCCAAGATATCAGTGCTGATTCATATCTGCATGAAACTCACTCTTCAGTTCATAAAATTCTTATCTTTTTGCTAAGTTTGAGGTCTGCTGGAATCTAAAAGCTCAAAGTGAAAAACTAACAGCATGTATCTATTCTGGGGCTGAGCTGGAAGAAAAAACTGAGTTCCACAGCTTTCCCCCAAAACAGTAACACATTCAGTCTTATTTATAACTCTCACCTATTTTGGAAATTTTTGTGAACCTGGCCTGACATTCAAATTGGTAATTCAGCTTAAAACTAGGGGAGACTCCTCTCCTTTTATGCCTCCATACAAATGCTTTGAGAAGGCTAATACAAAACAAAGATATCAATAGTGTACCATGACATGAACACACGAATGTCACAAAGTAATTATTAAATTCTAAAAAGGAGAGGTAAATAGACAAAATCTACTATGAACTGTTTCTGTTAAACAGCAAACAGAAAAAGGAAAAGATAAAGACTGTTTGTATGTTGGAGATTATAAAAGGTTCTGAAAACTGCAGTATGACTTTGGCATGGGTGACACAGGGTTGTGAACACTTTCAAGGAGGTCCCATCAGACCTCGGAGCTAACGATCCTCTTTCAAATCTGTCTACTTCTTCCTTTTAATCTTCCTTTTTTGTTGTTTTTGCTTGAGAGAAAACAACAAGGAATGATGCTGTGGGAGAAACGCCAATACTCAGCTCCTGCTGAGAAGAGAAAAAAAAATGTGTCAGAGCTGGAGCTGCTGAATCCTGCTCACTTTGTGCAAAGGAATTAAACAGCATCTCCCTTCACTGACTAAATGGGGCAAATTTGGTTTACCTGGGTGAGATAGTGTCTTTCACTGATGGTGTAACATAAATACACAAAATAAAATGACGTGGGTTTGAGGTAGAAAAGGATGTGTCAATTCAACTCCACTGCTGCCATGAGCAGCATCCAAGGGAGATGGGAATTGCTCTGTGCTAGGTGGTGAGCCCCTCCACACCTGCCTCGGCAAGGAGATGCAGCAGCTCGTTCATGGAGGAGCATCTCGATTGCTCAGACCATGAGTCACAGACAAGCTTTTGGTGACAGAAGGGGCAATTGGTTTTGCACGCAAAAAAAAAAAAAAAAGCCCTAAGGAATTACCCAAATAAATCCATTTTGTCTCATTTTTGAGCAAAGATTTGGGATACTGTATAAAATGGGATTTTCAGAATTTGGCTTTTAACTTTCTCCACCTGCTTCAGTTTTGTTATACAGTGTTTATAACTGAGAGGATGATACAGGAGATATCTGAAGGAAGCTATTTGTTGTCCTCCCATCTCTGTCACAGAGTGTGGCTGAGAGTTCAGAAAGCTGGTATTCCTACCACATGGCAGAACTGCCGAGAAGAACAACCATCAAATTAAATATTTAGTCTTAAATACTATTTTCTTAAAAAGAACCACTTCATAAATCACAACAAAAATTAGCAATACCAACATCGATCATTTACAAACCTCTAAGGGCCTCAAATTGCTTTTGCATAGGAAACCAAACACCATGATCCATATTAAAGAACTAAAACCTGAAGTGCACAGAGAACTCAAGTCTTTTCTCTTAATCTGATGTTTTATCCACGGTCCCACGCTTGCTCTATCTACAAATACTGACTCAGAGTTTAAGTAATTTTGAGTTTTGGAGCTTTTGAAACATTACGGCAGAAGAACTCACCTTTTGTGGAAGTCCACAGCGTCTGCATTTATACTCTGAGAATATTAACATTATTCTGTTCAAAAGGAGAATTGATCACCTTCCTCTAAAACTGGTGTCCTTTCCAAACAATGGAAAGCAGAAAAAGTGATAGTAATATCTTGTCAGAAACACACACACACGCACAATTGAGAGCTAACATTTTCTTTTACGAACCCAGGCCAAGACAACAGAGTACTTCCAAAGCTGTGAGCAGGATCCTGATTTTTGGGGCACCTCCACAGGCCGGTGTCTGGGCTCAAGCAATGCCAAACTCCTCCTCCCCCTCCGTGGGCACGGTGACAATTTGCATGGCTAAGCAAAAGTATTCAACAGCTGCTGGATTTCACATCCAACTTTTCCCCTTCACCTCCAGTCCCAAGGCAAGGCCACAGCAGAAAAGCAAACAGGTCAGACAGCATCATCCCACAGGCCACCAGCTGGACTGCTCCAAGTTATTCCAGTTTTAAGTTATTTTTTTCATCTTACTCTTTGACGTAGGAAGTTGCTTCCTTCTCTCCCTCCTTTCCTTCTTTCTCCCCCCAGTTATTCATTTTAACTTTTTGGAGGCAAACAGAAAATGGAGCCAGTGCTCGCAGGAAGGGTGAGTGGGTGATGCACCCACCATGCAGGCTGTCTCTCCCCTCTGGCGGTCAGCCCGCCGGTAATGTCAAACTCAGATAACAGAGCTACAGCGCACAGCCAGGCTCGCTCCTTTGTCTGAACTGCCAATGAAGCTCTGAGCTTCAAGGCTGCCAGGTCAAGCCGTAACCCTCCTCCGTGATACACAGGGACACATGAGAAAGTATTTTCCCTCTGAAGCCCATTCTCCAGTTCAAGCCCTCTCCACCTGCAAACCGCGCTGTGGAAGTAAAGATGTGCATCCCCAGGCATTTGCACCCTTCCACGCCTGGCCCTGACCACCAGCAATGGGAAGATGTCTCTGTGAGAGGGTGGCCCTGATACTAGATGCTGCATGTCATAGAGAAATAAGAAAAAGTAGAAATAAGAAATGAAATACATTCCCCCTTTCTCACATATGTGCAAGTTATTTCTCCATGCCAGCCAATATACAGGCTCCAGAACTGGAGTTTTCTTCACACTAGTTCAGTCCTTTCCAAAAAGAAAGAGGCTTAATTTGAAGCTCAGTTCAGTCAGGAAAGAAAAACAGTCCTTCAGCTGCAAAGTCTTTCAAGCCGTATGTACTACTTCAGGTTTTCAGTTTTCCCTTGCATCGTTTACCCTGTGGCTGGACAAACATTTTCTCTCCCTTGACCTTTCCAGGCCTCTGCCTCACCAACTCACTTGCTCGTATTCACATGCCTGCTTTAATGAGCCTACCTTATATCCTTCCCTTCACACCAAGCTGTTTTAATATTTCTGGTTTATTCATTTTTTTAATTTCCATCCAACTAAATGAACTTAGAAATCCGATGACAGAATTATTTTCAGCACTAGTAAGATCAAAACAAAGTTTCTCAATGTTTTAAAAATGAACATGTGATATATTTAAATAAAAAACCCCCCTAACTATAAGACTCTTACCTTAAGTTTTGACCAAACTATGCAGGAGAAATCTTAACTTCGGTTATCATGCAATATGCAAATTTCAAGATGATATTTTAGCTGATGTTGAAGCATGTGGCAGAAAACCTGGCTTACAGCAAAAAGCCAGCTTGCTGGTAAGGCTTGTGTGCCTGCTATTACAGAGATGTAGACAAAAGAGGTACCCTAGGTTCTGCAATACCTAAATGAACAGACCTAATTTATCTAAGTCCTTGACAGCCCACACAGTCCAAAGCAGAGGTCTTAGGGCACCAAGAGGGGCAAGTCTTTATAAATACAGCACAATTTTTGTACCTTTGTATTCTGCAGATAGGCAGTATCACTTTCAAAGGTAGAATGCTTTTGACTATTACTGAAGAATACCACAGTTGTGTTTTTATTTTGTTTGCCATTAATAAAACTGCTTAAGCGACCCTTGCTTTTGCCTGGGTCTTCTTCGGAGCCTCCCATCCTGAGGCGCTGCCATTCTCTATTTTACACTTGTTGCATAATCAGCAAATACCAAACGAACTAGAAGGAGCCTGTCCAAAGGGGAATTCTCTGCACCCAGCTCGCAGTAATTACCAACCTCATGGAAGTCGGCAGGCAGTTATTATACACCCCAAGGATAACAGAGATTTTCAAAAAGAGACGTCCGTCCTCCTTCCAATATGGCTGCTAGTGTTGGAGGGTACATTCACTTTTACTTATCCGGGGGGAGTGTATGTCAGGAAGAAAAAGAGAAACAAATTCCTATTTTTTAAAGCACTACAAAATTGCATGAGGAAGCTGCAGGTTAGCACAGCTTCAAACTGTTGCTGCATTAGTTTTGCTTTTACTGTGGAACACCATGGGGTAAAACCTTATTCTTCCTCTGAAAAAACTCCATCTGTATTGATATCAGAAAAGGGTGGGGGAAGAAAAATGACAGCCACTGGCCTGCCCTTTAACCTTTCTAACAGAGCTGGTGGCCGCAATGAAGCTTAATCAATGCAATGGAAGTGACATTTCACAGTCAAATCAAATTAAATGGAAATGAAAGGAAAATCTGAGGTCCAACCTAAAGGCTGTTCCCTCTTGCACCGAGGTCATTGCCATGGCAACTAAATGCTACAAATGTGTAGACTAAATCCTTAACAAATCTGTAGAAAGCATGTCCAATTGAATATGATAGTTCCTGTCACTGTACTTTGTACCTTTCAAAAGAAAAGGAGAAAATAAAACAAAGCGCATCTTACACTCTGTGTAGCAGAAAAGTTCTGCCAGAAACTACGCGGTGCAGCAGCGTATTTAATCTTTCTCTTCTGCTTGGACATGGAGAAACCGAATAGCGTTACTATAAGACAGCAAGTGGGTAGCTATGGACAGAGACCATATTAAGTGGATTAGGGCATGGTGTGTTACTTTTTCAGTCTTGCTTCAACTGGAGGGCTGGTGACTGCAAAAACTTCCTTGTATCATTCCAAATGCATTTAAGCGTGGCTGAGACCAATTCCTAGTGCAGATTGCCCACGGCTTCGATCATCCCACCCAGCTTCAGCACGTACCTCCCTCACCCTTTTGCCTTTTCCTGGGGTGAGAAGGCTGCTTTCTTAGAGGGCTTGGGATGGCAAAGGGCTGATCAGACCTGCTAAAAAAATCAGGGATGCTCCCACCTTTGTGCGTGCAGCCCTTCCTCTGTACAACCCCAAGGCTCCCCTTGCAATGGGGCTGAAGTAGGGTGGGAGCCCCAGCAAAGAGCTCCCACCCAGCTGCTTCCTGACCTACCCACGGCACTCCCTGTGCACAGGGGCTGCCAAGAAAGGGGATAACATCAACCCACTTTGCCCCCTATGCACTCCAGCGTCACGGGTGGCCCTCGCCCCTATTCCCTCTGCATCAGCTCTGACCGACACATGGGCAAACGCCCCACCTCCGCGTGCCCCTGTAGAGAATTAAAGATAATTACCAATTCCTACCGCCACTCATGGAGTACATTTCACTCCTCAGCCTAACAGCTTCTGACAATGAAGGGCAATTTAAGAACCACATCAAAATACAACAGCCGCACGCTCACGCTCGCTCTGCCGAGTGCCTATTTCATCTCAACATTTCCACCTGTGTAAGCAAAGAGATGGGGGGGCACCAAGCAGGATGTGGGATTTTTCTTTTTCTTGTGAGACGTGGAAGACTTTACATACTGAGCTGTGACCTTCCCCAAACTTGTCATTTATCTGAGCTGCATAAGGTGGCAAGCATTATCCTCTCCTTGAACATGGTGAAGTTTTGATTCAGCTGTAGTGATGCAGTCACTGTGCATTACAGAAGATCTCAAGAGATTATATGCCCTGGGCCAGCACGGGCTGGGAGTATTGCAAATCTGATATGAGGTGACATTTTCTACTCAAATACATACAGCCGCAGGACATCACACACCTTCCTGCATGAATAGCAATACACACTAATGAACTAATTTCTGGGGGGGAAATTGTTACTTCCCAAGTGGGTGGGGGAGGAGACTACTCTGCCACTTCAACCAGAAGGGATTCTGGTTTTCTTGCGATCTTTTGCTGTATTTTCACCTTTTCCAAACAGCGCTACTTCACACAGCTATACACCGCATCTTCAGACAAGGCCATCTAGTTGGGAGCTCTGTGTGATGCATCCTGCAATACGTACATGAAATCAAAGAGCGGCACGCTGGGCTATACGCTCCTCTGCAAAGAAAAAACTCGGAGTATGCATACGCCCCATCGCACCCACAGGAGAACCTCCATTATATGTAAGGAAATAAATTCACTCTGAATTTATTTGGGTAAGTATTATATTCACTAACTACTGCTGGATATTCTAACTTAGGATAGCCATGCCCTCCTTTTTATCACACACAACGGTGATGTTTACAGATCATTTCACATTTCTTTTACCCTTTAAATGCTGCTGTATGCTTGTGCTCACTCACTCACACTCCCGTTTTAGTTGAAAATACACTTAAAAAATTTGGCTGGCAGTCCAGGCAAGACGCTTGCGCTGAAAGAGTTGAAGGGACAGTTCATTGTAAAATATACGTAAGCTCTGACTCAGAAACACAAAAGGCCAAGGAAAATTGCCTTTAAATTATCACTATTGTGGTCTTTCTCGAGCTTCGGTGGAAAAATAAACTGAAAAAATATTTCAGAGGACCAGGTAGATCAGGGAAGCAGTAAATTGATTTATGGAGAGGGGAGATACCAGCACAAAGCTGCAGGCACAAGCACTGGATGGTAAGGCCAGTGTTTTACCCATGCAAGTGGTTTCTTAAACTTGTCAATGGAAACTCATGTGCCTCTTTTAATATCAACCCTAAATTTCAGAGGATTTATAATCTAGAAGTCTACTCACTCTCATAGCAAGGATCTGTGAAATGCAGGTGGGGTGGCAGTCAGGCGAACAATGTTACTCACATCCCATCAGAATATTTTATCACAGTATAATACAATATTTAACCCTTAGGTCTTTAATCTTTGCTTTGGGTTAAAAGAAAGCGGGTTTGACACAGTATGGAACATTACAGAACAGACCCAGGAACAAAAAGAGCGAGGAAATGTGAAAGGCACTAACTACATGAACAGATGAAATGCTGGAAACAGAGACCAGTATTTCTAACATATGAACATTACTTTTACTCAGTTGTTCTTACTAAAGAGAGAAGCAAAGTCCTGTAGGAACTAACAGCTAGTGATTGTCCTTCTAAGCACTTTAGAATGATATGTAGGAAAACCATTTAATAAAATCTCACCTTTGTTATACAATTCAGTATTAATAACAAATAAAATTTTACAAAAATTTCCTGAATTTTTACATAAATATCTGTGGGATCTTACTTAATATGCCTTAGTCTTGACCTCATAAATTAAAGGAGTGTTTCAAAAAGCAGAATCTGCAACGTGATGATCGATGACAAGCAAATAAGGATTTTGAAACAATTTTTATGTATTTTTGCAATACTGTTTGAAACATATTTTTTCATGTTATTTCTTTTATATTATTTTTGAGATCTAACAACTGCTTTTAATAAGCAACTGTTATTGCAAACATATAATTATACTAGGCCACAATCCAACAAAGCACTTAAGAGCACAGATTAAAGACACTGAAAACAATGGGATTATTTATGTGCTTAAGGTTAAGCATCTGCTGAAGGACTCAGATGGATCAAAGCCCCATTTCTATTACATCTACAGAAAAAATATTATATATGTTAATTAAACGTAAAATACATGTAAATTAACTATCACATGAAAAATAGCACTTGCATAAATTTTTATACCCCTATACAATTTGTAATAATAGAATATTCCAGTTAGCCAATATGAAGAACAACTGCTAATATCAGCCATTTCATCAAAAGGTGGAAAATTCCTGGAACTGAACAATTATGAAATAACTTGCCATAAGAGACTTCCCTTCATAAACCATCTCCTGACTAAGTAGTTCATGTCTTGAGGCAAAAAGGAGAAAATAAAGTGACAGAAAGCACATCATCTCATTTATCTTCAATAATTAATGTAAAAGCTTGATTTGTTAACTTTCATTTTTATGAAAATCAATTTAGTTTTATTAATAAGATACACAAATTATTTGCAGTTAGTGCCTAATAAGCTGATTTTATCAAAATTTCTTCCTTGTTTTTTTCATTGACCAATTCCTTGTTCTTGAATTAAGGATGAAATGGACCACAGTGCTTAACTTCCATTCTCTCCAGAATTATTTATTTTGTTTAACTGTATACCATTTCTTATTCTTCTGTTCACTATCAGAAAAACAGATCTACTCAAAAAACTTGCAAATAATATTTCCACTGTAAATGGCTGTTTCATCTATATTGAATATTTTCAATAAATACACCAGTTTTTATGATACTTCATTCTGAAAAACCTAGAAATGACCTCTTGATAAGGTTAAAAATTTTCCATTTTAATCATTAGCCCTAAAAAGCTCTATTTGATATATAAAGACAAATTATCATCTGAAAATTTCTTTTACCTGATGCTTCTTTTTTATTTTATGGTGTTAAAACAGAAAAGGAACCCTTTATTTTATTTCAACACAATGTTGTGACAGATCAAAACAAAAAACTTTCTAAAAAAGCTTCTACCCCTGGAAACTTCACATTTCTTTCATTTCTCTTTAATTTGGAAATTACAAGTGCAACAGTTACAAAAATGTGAATCTATCAGAGCATTGCTAAAACTTGTAGTACTTTCAATTTGTTTTCATACTCACTTTCTCCAGTCTTTTTTTTTCCTAGCCCTGAGTCTACACAGACTGTTTATTCCATGGAACAAACAGAATATTATTATTATCTTAATCTTCCATAATAGCAAGTACATTTTCTTCAATATTTTTATATGAAATTATGTATGGTTTAATACTGAAATATAACCACGTGAAAAAGTACTAATTGTCTTATGTATTTAAATTACATATGTACTTGGAAAATTATAACCAAGAATTACACTCAATGCAGTTTTAAATGAAAGCAAAACCCGTAAAATGGTCTGATCACACCTTCTTTTAATCAAATTCATGCCAGCTCACTGACTTTGCTTATGACTTGACTTCAATTTTGATTTTCTCTATGCAAATAAGGATTTAACTTGAATCTTTCAATAATGACCAACAGATAAAAAGGCAGAGAGATAATGACATACCTGAATAATCAGCTACTTTTAGAAATATTGGGTCAATTAGGCCTTGTATCAGCATACAGAAAAAGTTAACATCAAAATGGCTAGCTAAGGACACAGCGGAAACTTCAGTGATGGGGATACGTGCATCCAAAGGAAAGTAAATTCTGGAAACTACATGCAGTTCGCAGCTCTCCAGTGGTGACAAGAGTAGATGATCTTCTGATCAATGTCCAACTCTACATTTTCGCTAGTTCTAGTCGCTGTTTCAATGGCAATTAGAAGTTACCACACCGAATACAAAAAACAGACCTTTAAAATTTCTGAAATGAGCACCTTCCCTCCAAAAATAATAGTCACAATAATAAAAAGAAGGCACCCAGAATTTTCACTTATTAGTTAAAATGTCTTTTACTTTTTAAAATGTTTTTTCATTTAGAAGGACACGCTGTCATTCACATTAAGATGGTAGGTCTACATGCGTGAGTTGAGATGGATGGGAGTCAAACTATCACAGCTTTACCACCAATATTCTTAATCTTTTTCTTTCCAAAACAAAGCAAGACTGCACTGATGGATTGTTGTGGGCATCTTTTTTCCAGACATTATGAATGAATACCAGGCAGTGATGGAGGCAAGGAAAAAATTCAGGAACTGCCCTTATTCTGATTTGAAGGGATGAGAGAATATCCAGTTCCCTCACAGCATTACAGAGTTAGTGCTGAAACATCTGAATGCAACTAGAGAAGTGCATCTCGACTGTTTTGTGTACCACAGATGTACTGTTTAATTAAGCCATCAAAAAAAAAAAAGAAGGAAAATGGAAAAAAGGGGATACAAAAGAGAGGGAAACTTCTTCAGCAAGTTAAAGCACTCTTAATAAGTAACAACATGACATTAGTCATTAAGAAACAAGAACTCTAAATAATGCATTCAGAACCTATAGATCTAAACCAGAAGATAACAAAGCCTCATAAATCTGTTTGTTCATTAAGTTAAAAAAAGCTAGACTTTGTGTTGCTATCATGTCAGCTGGCACCAAACTGTACGCAATTTAGTGCAACTACAAAGTGAAACCCATAGTCTACAATGGCAGGGTTTTTTGATCACGCTAATTAACAGCCATTTTGTTTAAAATAAACAGATACGACTCTAATTGCCTTTTTTGCATAAGAAAGGGAAGATCTTAAAAGTGAAAGCATGCAAAAGGAAAGATCAGACAGTCGCCTTTCAGACTGATAAGCAAACTCTGTGTGAAATGAGCGCAAATGAAGTTTGAGACACTCTCTGGATTGACAGCAGGGAGACAGCAAAGCAAGAGGAGGAATGGTTTCCAAAGGTGGAAAGGCATGGCCATAGTTCCTTCCAGCAGGAAAATATTGTACTTAGATCCCTATTTTCCCTAGTCCCCCATCTTCTGAGCACCTGCCTGCAAGGAGTTTCATCTTCTGCAGGGCCAAGTATGCACCAGTGGCATCTGATTTTGTGAAATCTTCAGATGACACAACAAGCCTGGTTAGCATCTCTATACAGAATCTAACAAGAAAATAAAATGTTGTAGAAAAGGAAGAAACAAGAAAAAGGCACTCTTATCTCTGTGCTTACACTTAACCCTGGCACCAGCAGAGGGGCTACACAGCACTGTACTGCTCAGTTTGCCAGCTTCAAGGATATACAGAAAGACCATTCAGGTCCCTGAAAAGTCCTGGTAAGTAACGTGCAGGGCAAGTGCTGGGACACAATCCAGTTTTCTGGCTAACTTCAGTGAGCCTGAAATGCAGCCTGGAGTTACAGTGAAGACAATGGTTTTTCATTTTTTGCATCAATGTTGGTTACTTTTGTTAGACAAATTCCATTTACCGCTTTTCAAACATAGCTTCAAAGTTGCTTTTTAAGTGCATTAAAACATGCAACATTGCAGAGTTAGGCAATGAAGCAAAAACATTATTCTAGTTATGTGAAAAAGTTCCCTCGCCTTTTTCCCCACTAATGAAATTCATAAACCTCCCCCCCCCCCCAAAAAAAAAAAAACCCTAGATGGTTTAGGCTGCAAACAAAGAATATCACCATTCAGAAATGCTTCCTTGCACTTCAGGTGTGCAACACTCCACACTCCTCTTGCTAAGAAGTCCTCCGGTACATCAAGTTGCAGCACGCTTCCTCAGCATCGCTAATTCGTATGTGTAACAGCATGTTCTGACTCATCTACACAGGCTTCCACAGCACTTCAGATACAAGAGCAAGGTCCTTATTTTCAGGACACCACACGGACTACATGTTTTCAGCATATTCAAAATATCATTTGAAGTTCCAAAATGACAGTGAATTGCTCCACTTAGGCACTGCAGGCTTTTATGCCATCATGGTAATGGTACAGCAGGAGGCAGAGTTTTTGCAGGAGCTGGTCAAAAATGTAGCAGCAGCTCTCATTGGAATAAGGGTCTGTGAAAAACCTCATCATTTCCCATTGCATCTGATGGATGAACTTCTTCAACCTGCTTTTCCTAATTCTACACAGCAATAAAAGAAGCCCCACTCGAAAAGGATCTGAAGACTTGCACTGGATGCACAATTTTCTCTCGGATGAAATAGAAAGAGAGAGAAGGGAGACTGTAACAGGTGTTAGCCACATTAATGAACTCACTGCTGCAAGAAATTTAGATGCTACAGTGAGAAAAGTGGCACAGAGCTGACAGCACAGATTACATCTCCTCAAATGTTCGCAGTCCCTCTTCTTGCTGGGACTACAGGAGTAAGTGACTGGGCGCTCTGGGATGCACAGGAAAGCCAGGGCGCTGAACACACAGATCTGCAGGGTGCAACTGACCTAAAATTCCCATGAGGCACCACAGCAGCATTCACATACAAAGATTTTTCTGGTTTCAGCTGAAACTGCAAAGTAAAAATTATCCTACATAAATTTCTCAGAACTCAGCTTTCCAAAACCAGTTTTAAACGGAACATTTTCAGCCAGCTTTAATGATAACAACATCAGAGAAGAACTTCATCACAAGAGCAATCTCCCTGGCCTTCAAATATTTTGTTAATATAACTCTGAACATCAGACATATTCCCTATCAAAAACAAGCATCAGTATATCCTATAGGGGAATTTCATTACTACTGAAACAGTACAATGTATTGTGCTGCTGGCTGGGAATCTCAGACTGAATGACTTCAGCTTTCAGATCAGCAGCCAGAACAGACTACAGCTGGGCTAATTCGATTTAGACGAGGCCATGTTGTTGGTTTTCAAACATTAAAACCCCACAGAGTCATAAAACAGCAATGGTGTTGTTGCCTGAAAAAGGACAGGCAGAAAGATGCAGAAGCTTTCCAAGAAGCACAAACCAAGGTTGCCAAAATATGCCTACAAGAATTACACTGTGGGAAATAAAACATAAAAAGGAAAGTAAGTCAGAAAACAAGCTGGATATTAGCATTGTCCTACTGCTAGCATCACGTCAGCAACCATATTGGAGAGCAATGAGTGATATATACGTGCACCTGGTTTACCAGCTCACTACGGCCAAAGTGATACTTTCAAATTCAGGCCATATTTATGTATCAACAGGTTATACACTGAATGTTAAAGGCAGTAATTACTTTAGTACCACTCTTGGCAAAATCTGTCACGATCTTTGTACCAAAAGATTACCCACAGAAGGAAACAATAATTTGGCTTGCTTCTGGTCTGTATGAAAATTGTTTCAAAGAGCTAAAATTACAACCACAGCTCTTATTTTTCAAAGTAGCTATTTGACTTTTGAATCTAGAACCTATTAACTTTTCAATTTTACTTTAGTTCCTCCTGCCTAAGTCACGAGGCAAAAAGAAAAAAAAAAATTCCATCAAGTTTTAGCTCTGCAAAACAAAACAGTATTTCATCTTACCTAGAAGGGCAGTTTTAGCAAACATAACCGAAGCCCATAAAATAAACACAAAATAAGCACACAACCTTGCACATTCTCTCCTCTATATGTGTGTGTGTCCACTCTTCTCTCTTCTAGGCAATGTTTTAAGGTACAACTCTGTGTTAAAATCAGATGTTAAATTCTAACTAACTACTAGTAATATCAGCTGCATTGGTAATAAGGCTTTCAGCAGCAATTTTACACAGCACAACAAATGACATAAACAATTTGCCTCCAAAGATCCAACTACCCTTGTTAACTATGATACTTCTTCCAATGGAAACATAGAAATAACCCATCGTAACAAGCCAATTCCTCAAAATTAAGTTCTGAAAAAAAGTGTGGCAAATCTAGACATTAAAAAAATTTAAAAAAACAAAAGTATTTTCATTTGAAGAATTTAGAATTGAAGTCTCAAGTAAGTAGTACACTTTATTGTAATTCTGTGTTAGGAATTCTTGTTAAAATCAAATACATAATTTACCTTACTAAGAAGTAGGGTAATAAGTGGGAATATAATCACAAGTAGGACAAGAGTAAAACAAACTAGAAGCAATCAATAAACAATAATGTATACTGCAATGTGGTGGTTTTTTTTTTTTTCCCAAAAGGTTTTCAAAGAAGTCTTCCCACAGCAGCAGAAACACTCTATGGTTAGTTTGGGGGGGGAAAAAAAAAAAAAAAAAAAAAGAAGGTATAACATATGTTTGGAACTTTGCAGAAATTTTGTATGCTGGAATTTGGAAGTCCTATAGAGTATCACTGAATACTTCATATTTAATGTTTTCCATTGGAAAAAACTTTGAGTTTAGTTTTCATCCAAACCCAAACGTAGTAAATCATGTTTTCATTCCAATACTTAAATAAGAGGATTTTATTGAATGCAGAACAGTAAATGTGATTTTATGAAGTTACATTACAGTGTTATCTCTGTCAGGTTTTACATCGTGACTGGAGAGACTGTGCCTATTTCTGTAATGGCCATTTTCATACTGTGCTTGAATAAATCCATCTGGGTGACACACCAATCATAGCACAGTTTCAAAAAGTGGAATAAACCAAAATTAGTGCACTGATTTCTGTCATGAGGAAAACCTATTTTCATATCAGAACTACGGCTGGATACTTATTGAGCCATGATGATCTATAATATGTAAATTTCTAGTGCAGAGAGACAAGTAAAGGAAGAATACCTCCCATCTATCCAGCTTGCATATCCTGTATTCTGAATTCATTAAGAGAAAATACCTGAGTAATAGTATGGCATAAAGCCAAGCCATGCACTGTGGCTAGTTATAGTTTTACAGCAGAGTACAAGTCTGCCCAGATTAAAAAAAAAAAGCCAAGTCATCATTGTTGGACTGTGTAAGCACCAACACCATGGTATCACACATGGATCCAGCCGAAGGGGACCATTCCATAGCTCTGATTATCCTCTTACTAATACAAATCCTGCAGGACTGCATTGCCACTTGCATTAGTGGAAGTTTACATTTTTGTACCGGTGGTATTTGCTATCATAAATATGTTTTCTTCAGATACACCATTCAGGTTGTATTTTCCACTGAACATGAGCTTTTGGCACAGGACAGAAGAAAAGAAGCAGTGAGCTTCAAGTGTACATACTAAACTCTTTCATAACAACAGTGGCAGGATCAGCAACAGAAGCAGCAGGTTTCATTTGCAAATGAAGACATACAGATAAGGAAGTTATGGAAGAGGGAATTTCACTGTAAATTGTCTCCTGGAGTTATATTTCAGCTCACAACTATTGCTTAGTGAGCAGGCTTTTTTTAGGAAGGAACAATTCAGAAGTGAGTCTTCAGTGAACCCCTTTGCAGACGAAGATGCTATCTTACACTGGGGAGCAGCGTCCTATCAAAACCTCATTCATAAGCTTACATGCAGTATGTAGAGAAAAGGGAAAACACATGCCATTCCTGATGGCTGGATTCAGAAAGTATATTGCTGAATCAAGCCCAAACTCCATACTTTAAAATAGGTTTAATCATTAGCAATTCCTCCTTAGCCTTTAGTGTTCAGAATTTCTAGTAAGACACTAACTAGATTCTCCTCCAGTAGTTCCTCTTCATCGAGCTTGCTAAAAAAAGCATCCCTATAGCCACTTTTGCTCACAGTGTCCTTTCCACTTTACGGTTCTCTCCAGCAGTTTGAATTACTCAAATATATACCCTGATAGGCCTCCTGCTTTTCTGGAGATGCAGCTCCTAGTAAGTCCAATCCAGTATGGAATTTTTGCTCTCATCACTCAGCCTAGTGAAAAAAAACAATCTGAAAACAGAATTTCCCCTGTAAGCCATTCTTTTCTGAAGGAAAACAGACACAGAAAAAAAAAATCAAAGAGTACAGTCAAGGAAGTGCTTTTTGTCAGGAATACATCTTTGGGGCCTCTTCTAGGTGGCTGGGCAAGCATCACAGGTGGCTTCAAGAGATACTTTGGAAGCAAAATTATTTTTTGTGAAGAGTAACAGATTTAGCTTTGGGGTTTTTTGTTCATTGCAACTATATAATCTTTTCTTAAATGAAGAATACTTCTCCCTCTTACTCGTATCATTTGGATTAGAATGCCTAAACATTTTGGCACTTCAGATATTCTTCATATGGATTAAAAAAACTTAAACACGAACACGTGAGAAGATTCATATCCTTAGACCACACCATCATGCAACGGGATTAGCTTTCATATAGATTTACAGGATCTCTGTCTCACACGGAATAACTTCAGTAATATTACAAATATCAAAATAATAAATGTCTCTGTCCGTGTGTGTATATACATATATATATGCACTCATATACATGTATATACTATATACACACAGGTTTCTTGCACATTCTTCCATGAGATGTTCACAAACTTCAGAAGGTGATTTGCATTTTAAAGATTTATTAAAATAGGCTTAATCACAGTGATCTAAAGCTCACCTGAACAACACTTAAATAAGCAAATTGAAAATTCATTCTGAAAGCACTTCAGCACAATCTCAAAGGTCTCAGGGAAGATCCTTCTACAGGTCTCAAATTCTCTCTTTTAAAAGAACCTGAGCATGTAACATAGGAGGACTTTGCAGCATGCAAAGTCGCTCAGCAGTGCGGATCTTAATTTAGTTTCCATACTTTCAGCGTACATGAAGCAATAAAAAAGGCGCATACCTTTTGGTGGCATGCCACAGAAGCATAAGCATTGTTTCCTTAATGCACTTCTGGTCACATGGAAACATTTCTAATATAAAACAGTGAAACTGTACGTACTCCTCTTTCTCCAGATCTCACCCCATCCTCATATTGAAAAAGTTCAAATATTTTAACCTAATGAAAATATTGATTAGAATTATACACTCATCTCCCAGGTTGCAGAATTTTCATAGTGTCTCACCACTGAAAATGCAGCCACTTCCAGAGAGGAATCCAGGAGTTGATCAACAGCACACAGCACTCTTACAGCACAGTTCACAGCAAGAAATTAACACACTAGATATAATTCAAAAAAATTTCACCAACTAACTGAAGAGACTCTATGTCCTCATCTCTAAAAAACACTTTAAAAGTAAGCATCCTGAGGAAGATAAAACATAGACTCGTTTATCATACGTGGCTCTACACCAGCAACTCTACGTGACCTCTGTTCAGCCTCCAACAGCATTTATATGCATCTAAAAATTCTGGTCCACGTTCTGCCCTTGAATGTGTACACGCAGCTCCCACTGAAGTCAATGGCAGATGCATCTGTACAGCTGAGGGTGTTATTCAACCTTATGTACTGCTCATTATCAGAGAGATGAAGTCAGCTCTTTTGAAAACTCAGCGCATCTTGAAACCACCCAAGAAAGTGTTCCTCCCCAGAAAGAGAGACTCCCCAACAAAAAGTGCAAAACTCACGTTTTAGCCATTTTAGTGGTGCTTCTGCAAGAGAGAAAAATCAAAAGGAAGGTGCTATGCTCATGCAGTTCATACTCACAAAGTATTGTATGTAGTGTTGTGCCTTATATATGAATACATATATGCATGGGTGTATTCTTCTGAGTGGGAGAGGCTGTATTGCAGATGTAGTCAAAGTCTCAACTCTGGAATTACTGACATTCACCAGCTACCTCAGACCCTTTGTGCTTTTAAGCACCATTTATTGTAGGCAATATTAAAATGTGTGGTTTGTAAAAAGAGCAGCTTTTTCCTCTTCTCATTAAAAATACTAATGAAGAGCTAAAGATCTTTCTTCTGGCCTCCCTTTCTCACTGTATTTATTTATTTCCTGTATTTATTTATTTATTACTTTTCTAGTTAAGCCAAACGGGATGGCAACCTCTTATGACTTACCCAAGGTCAAACAAAAACTGCAGGGCAAATCAGGTACAGAAAACATATGTTGTGATACCCTCGTGTGAGGGTATTTTAGCCCACAGGAGACAGGAACATTAAGCTTTCTCTGGCGAAGACAAGACGCGCAGCTGGCTCCCTCCTTATGCTCCCCCATCACTAGCCCGTATCTCCCACCTTCGAATCACTGGGCCATGGTCTCTCCCTCTCCGGGAAGCCACGTACAGCCCTGCCTGCGAACCTGGAAGAGAGGCAACAGGCAGGAGGCCACGGCACTGCACTGCAGCCAGAAAGGGGGTCCCCTAGCAAAGCCTCATCCTCATCAACACAAAACTCCTCAGCTGGGGCTTTGCTCTGTGCGCACCCCCTTGGCTCAGCACTGGGGAATGCAGGGAGAGGCACCTGATGTGTGTCTGCCCAGTGACCTGATGTGAGAATGCGCCCCTGCAAAGCCACCTTTCTCCTGTGTGGAGTGGTGCTGCTGCAGGAGGACACTTCGGCATTCTTTCCAATACTGTTAAATCGAGATATTTGGAGAGTATGGCACTAGATGCTCACAGGTACTACTAAATACCGCTGCGGCTTGTAGATGCTGCGTAAGTCTAGGATCATCATGTTACTTCTCTTCGAACACAAACCATAGATCACCATAGGGCATATGACGTGCAGTTACTGAATGGCACTGGAGCTTCACTGAAGTCTGTGGAATTAATATGACTTATGCTGGCTATGGGTCTGGCTTTTTTTATTTCAATTATTAGAAAATGATGTTCGAGTTGTCAGCATGATGATAACAGTAATGCTAATATACTCTACTTCTTAGAATTGACTAAGTGGTAGCCTGTTGTCTGTAAATTAATGTGAGGATGTAGAAATAACACCCTTTTGGAACATACTGCAAGTTTTGAATGAATTTTAAAGGCTTTCCACTTACACCAGGTAATCAGTATATTTATTTCTCTGTCAGCAGCTGCTTAGGAGGGCCCCATGTTCAATGGAGACCTATTAGAAGGCATGTTCCTGATCTCCAGCCTCAGCACTGCATTTCTCTGACATGTAATCCCCATTGCGAAGTTCTAGTAACTCAAAAACAAAGTTTAGATAACTGCAAAAATTGACACTGGGCCCAGAGTTTTTGGTGCTCAACATCCGTATTTTAAACAGGGTTCTTGGAGGGGTCTGCACAGATATACTTAAACAAGGGACAGATTTTCAAGTCCTCTGTATGCTTAAGAGCTCCCATTGTGCACATCTGCCTACCTACTTGGGATGCTGAAATCTCCACACATGAAAATGTGGTTTTCAAATCTAGCCTCACTGCAGATGCCAGATTTGTTCCAAAGAGGCCAAACCTAAGAACTGCAAGTATCAGCCAAGGAGAGCTGAACACCTTCAATTCATAATGCAGTTAGCACACGCTGACTAAGTTCGTATCTCATCAGCATATAAAAATTGTACCGATTTATCTGTATCAATATAGTTAAAGCTACATAGATCCATTCCAGTATGCCCACTCATCTATTGCTCACCTCCGCACAAGTACAGACATGCTTTATTCACACAACTGTCTTCAAACCAGCGTACCATTTCTGCAAGGTCTATATGCATAACCCTCCATAGCACTACAGGTACACGCACCCTGAGTCCATGATGATGGCACTCTCCTTAAGACTTGTGTTGCATAACCCCACCAGTGAGATGTCACATCTTTATCCAGAACTGCGATACAGTAACAAATGCATGTATGCCTTCAGCATGTCAGAGATTAACGTTGTGTTACCGGTAAGGAGTCAGAGTGAATTTGTAGCCGGGCCATTTCAGTGCCTTCCCCTAAGTTCTTCTTTGAAAAGAGACAGTTTCTCTTCTGTTCCTTAATGACACCTTTTTCTGGATTTAAGTCCATCGGTCTTCTCCCACCATGCCCCTTCAGTTATTTCTTGAAACAAGGACATGCGTTTCCAGTAAGGCCAAAGCAGAGAAGAGGCACGTGTGAGCCCAGCGCATACCCTTCGACTTCCCGTTTCGGTGCAGATTCTGCATGGCTATTCTGGGACTGCCGGAGCCGCGCAGCAGAAAAGCATCAAACATTCAGGGGAATCCCCTTCTGTCACTCTTATTATTCTGGCAAAAAATTAGTGATGATGTGTCTTCTTAGACACGGTACTGGGCAGCAGGGTGTTCTTTATTTTAAGTAAAGGCAGGAAATGAGTAATAGATTTCCTCTGCAGTCAAACTGGGGCTTGAGGCTGGCTGGTTGAGAGAGCTTTAGCCTCTCAACATTTCAACTTTGTGCTAAATGGGGAATAGTAACTATCCTTACTACTTTCATAATTTTTGGACATTTCAAGTTCAAAAATAGTAACTACCTGTGAGTCTCAACCTGTACCTCTGTAAGGAATATCCTGATCTCACCAGCCAGGAAATTGAGGCAAAGAGAGGTCTACAGAGACACATGGAGAGGATGGGAAGCCACCACTCCCTCACGCGGCACTAACTCATTTTCCCTATCATTTCCCACTACTATTAAAACCAGTTCTGTTCCCCCAGTGGTAGAAATGATGGGATTGCTTATATGTATATACATACATACATATATATATATATATATATATAGCTTTGTTCAGAACAGGTCCAGATGCCCTTGCGATAAAATCCCCACACAGCCACCTGTGCTTTGTTTACATTAGGCTTCCTCCTACCATTACTCCCACTGATGAAGCTACACAACTGTTAATAAAGTTTTAGTGGGGGAAGATGTTTTTGCAGGCAAAGCAGCTGTTAGCTCATGGCACCAGCTCATGTTTAAGACTCCTCTTTACCTGGACAAGAGCAGCCCGGTTTCTGTGTGTGTTTAATCTTCCAGCAATATTGAGAGTGTCAGCTTTTTGCCTAGCAGGGCTGAAGAGCCACACCAGCCAACTTCTCTGTGTAGAAAATCAAGCGAAAGGAAAGACTTAAAGCTAAAGAAGCCATCAACAAAAATGGACTGCACAACTTAATAATTAACGCACTAAGGAGAATCAGATGGATGGGAGTATGAATTTGCAAACAAATCTGGAAAAAAATGAAGTTGTTTCCATTTCAGAGGAATTTGAAATGTTTACTGAACTAGTATCATAATTCTGTTTGGGCAATGACTTCTTAAAAACAAAATGTAATAAAGTTCTATGGCAGAGCAACAGTTAATTTTGACAGTATGCATTTTCTACTGTGACTATACTTAAACTGATAGACACTCCCTGAGATGACACTCTCCTACACTGAAAGGTCACTTTGATGGCTTTGCAGTTCCTGTCATACACTTCTGTCTTTTTGGGGTCCTCACTGCTTATCTCCACACTATTGTTGACTACCTTTATGACTGGACACCACACTTACACTTCAGGCAATGAGACTAAGTAATATTACTGTCGTGTTATTTATTTCCAATTTTGCCACTTAAAAAAAAATCTTTTCTATTGAAGTTATGCAAAATACAGAACTTGGGAAACATATTAGGCTGATTAACATTTTGATTGACTTCCTCTCAGAAGAGCACCCTCGCTTTCGAACCTTTATAGTCAAGGTGGCAGTCCCACTTTCTACCCTCATTCTGTTTTATTCTTCTCTGCTGGCACAACCAAATTGGGTCTGTGGGGACTGGATTTGCCCCATTTTCCTCAGAAGGTCAACTCATGCTGCAGAACAGAGCTCCAACTTCTCCTAAGTTTTTGTACTGTATATGCTTTCCTGCCACTGACTTCCCTTTCCTCAAACTCAAAATTTTAACACACTTTCCGTATTTCTACTAAACAAGCATTACCAGCTTTCACCTTCTTCCCATCATCAAGAAACCCCCTGAAGCCTCTCAACTAACCTAAATCTGCTGTTGACCCACAAGCTTCCAACTTACCCTCTTGCCGCTGCCGCTATCCCCAAACCCTGGCTTACTCCCAGTACGTCAAATGACGTAGTGAATCTCTGTAGGTCATGGGAGTTTATGGTGCCCAACTACTCTTGCTGTTTTCCATATAGTACTTTTGGTTCCCTCCTTTTGTAGCCGTCTTAGAAGGTGAATAAACTAAGAGAAAGGTCACCCACATTAATATACCCTTTATATTTTACTTACATTAAGTTTTCAGTCTCTTTAAATAAGAAAATACGGGCATGCACGCTGTCTCCCGTTCACAGCAATGCAGACTGTGAGCCTGGCCACTGTGCAGGGCACAGTGCCACACCAAGGCAGTTATATGGCTTCTGGTGGTGAAAGGCATGAGAGGGAGACTGCTGCCAAACAACCAAGAGCAAGGGCACATTTACTAGCATGCGCACGTGCCAACACGTGTTGGGACTCCAGTAAATTTAAAAGCTGTTGTTGCGTATACATTTTGCACTGCTCTGAATGACTGCAGTGTGCAGAAGCAATGGAGAATCAGGCCTCCCCAGGAGCCTGTTTATAAAGTTTCACTATCATCTGCTCCTTGGCCACTAGCACAAGCGGGTGATCTGTTTTCCCCCAGCAAAGGAGACTTTTCATTCAGGTCCTGTCTTCCTCCTGCCCTCTCTTTCAGCTTTGCATATGCTCGCTGCATCATTAGAGCTCAGACAACTCGTAAGACTCCACTGTTGAGGCTGTCTCATCGGGTTTTTGTCCGATTCACAGACGCTGCCCATACTCACATGGTTTTTCTTTTTCCTTAGCCTTCTTGCTATCTCTGCTTGGTTTTACACACTCAGCCACTCAGATATTTCTGAGGAAAACCTGTTCTTCCACTGACAATGCTCTGTCTTGTGTCAGCTTTCTTCAATTTTGACTTCAGTGGATCCTGCTGCTCTAGGTCGGTTCAGAGGTGGAGCTGCCAACCTGCCATTTCCCACGGTACTTTAAAGAGATACCTGCTCCCCAAGTTGATGAACAAAAGCAGACATCTTTTTTTCTGAATTTTCATCTATAAATCAAATTTCTAAACGTTTCTATTATACCTGCATCCAAGGTTTCTTAATTTCTTACTCATGAAGGAAAATTAATTTTAATATGCACAACTTTTTAGCTCTGCTTAAAACCTCCATAACTCTTCATAAAACAAAATTGATACTGTTTTTACCTAAGTTATCACTACCCAGCATTACCATCTAAAATTGAGGGCTTAAAATAACTCGATAGTGACCTATAAGAAAAGCAGGAATTTCAGATTCTGAAGTAAAATTACAGAGATGGAAAGCTGAATTTGATGAAGACATTCAAATGCAAAAATACTGTGTGCTGTATAAAAAACAATTCCCAAGAACAATAACTCATGACTCAGAGACTGTGAACAGGCTCACGACCGTTTATGTGCCTTGTGTTGTCCAAGCAAGAACAGAACCATACAATAACCAATGAAATATCTGACACCAATCCCAATTTCACTAAGTAACAAAATACCCGTTGACATCAGCGACATGGGATGAGGATCGTGACCCAATATGTCATTAAAAAACAACAGATCAACATAGAAGCACTGACCTAATGTGGTAGTGGGGTGCTAGTAAGAACATTGAAATGGTGTCCCCTGCCCAGGTAACTGCAGAATACCTTCCCTGTAGCTTCGATGTAGTTCGACCATTGACATACTAATCAATAACCATGTCCCTCTCTGTATACACCATGGCGGGAAAAGAAAGAGGGAGAGTTGAGGGGAGCGAGAGTAAGGACCATTTTAATTTTCCCTCGTATTTTTTTCTTGTAAAAATAATTTGCATAGCCTTGTCTCTACTTCAAAGAGCTCATTTGAAAATCCACATCTAAAACCCATTTACAAAGAAAGTTAGAAATTACCAGCGAAGCAGAAATCCTCAGTCTCACCACCATGCTGGTGTCATTTCCCCGTTTGTACTGCTGACCCAGGTCTTTTTTTTTTTTTCCTTCCCCCTTCTCACATCGTGAGTGCTTGACTGTGGCTGCTAGTCAAACATATCCTCAAGGCTCCCAGTATTGTTCTATAAAAGGATGAACAATCAAAAGAGAGAGATCAGCAACACCCTCCTCAGTGGTTCTGGGAGGGCCAGTAAGACAAGTACCTTGTTTTAACAGATTAATTTTGATTAAAATTAAAAAAAAAAAGAAAAAGTGAGATTGATGAATCACCAGAAGGAATTTTCAGTTTCCAGTAGTCTTGTCTACTAAATAAATGCAAGCCGGGCTCCCTAAGCTGGGAACCAGGCACACACAGTTGCAATGTCTGAAGAAAAATCACTCAAAAAGATCTTTTGAGGGTAAATCCCCTCCTGGGACTAAAGACCAGCATAAAAAAGCACACCCAACTTTTGTGATTTCTTATCACAAGTCTAGCAAGATTAAGTCTTTTTTCTCGAGTCCTTAGTTTCTGGAACCACCTGATTGCAGAGGAGTATCAGGTTCCATTAAAAGAAAAAAAATTGCCAATGACCTGTAAGTGTTTGCAGGATTATGCCTGTAATATTCACATGAAATTTAAGTAATACAGGTCTTGCGTTGTGCCTTTACAAGTACAATGACCTGAAAGTTTAGGTATTACTAAGGTCCTGTTTTTCAAAAGTACTTTCTTAAGTGCCACTAACTTTTACATTGTTGTATTTTTCTTTTTTCTCTCGTTAACTACAGAATCGCAAGCAGACAGAAACATTAGTAATTCCTAAAAATAGCCATCCTATCCTCCTTTCCAAATTTAGAAATATATGGCATTTCTCAGGAAAATGGAGAATTAAAGCATTCACTAAAATAAAGGTGGAGTGTCCTATTTTTGCCTTTTTAGTCAGCTTTTTTTTTCCCTCTCGACTCCCCTTTTCATCTTCGTATCCCTAAACCTCATTTCCTCGCTCCTATTTTTACTCTGGGGAGTAACTGTCACCATTACTCACACTGTCCAACTCTTTCCAGTTTTCCTTCATTTTCAGTTCATTCATCCCTTGCTTCCTTCCACTTCAAGCTCCTTCTCCCCAGCTCAGCTTTTCCCTAACAAAACTGCCTCAGAGCAGCACACTTCTCCAGCTCTAAGTCCCACTTCAATGATCATAAAAGGCCATAAACATATAGCTGGGGAAAAAAAAATTGAGACTATTACAGCTGATAAAAAAAAAAAAATTGGATGACTAATTTATGTATAAAATAAGGTCAGACTCAGTTGGCAGTCTGATGCAAAACAAGAAACAAACATTTCTGGAGAAGTAAAAGGGCTATTTCAACTTAAAGTATTTCAATTTTTCATTTCCAGAGGCTTTTCTTAAAAATTCTTTACTTACACCCTCAGTAAGGTTCCGAAGGGTTTATGATCCTAAACACAAAAGAAAGCTTTCAATTTTGGTTCTGTAAAATAACTTCTGTTCAGCTGAAACAAAAGATCTTCCCCCTGCCCAAAAAAAAAGCCCTTCTCCAAAATGTTTTTATTTGATGTGAAATAACTGTAATCCTCAAACCAATAAGCAAATTGAAAGATCTACTTTTGTGTAAAGTGTTCTGGATCGCTTTGGGATGAAGAGCACTGTATCAACCCTAGAAATAATTAACCAACATTTAAGGAATGCCAAATGAGCCCCTGCATTACACATTAGATCCTCCTACCTTCCACACACTATTAATGTTGAGAGAACTGTATCTGTGACTCCAACGGATGACAAATCACTCTCCTTTTTCTAAATATTTCCTTGCCACTGTGCCATCCCTTGATCTACTATTTTCCCGCCACCAACACCCTCTCCCTTCTTCCAGGCGTTTATTGCCTGTGTGACGGTGACATCTTTTCTGTCATCCCCTTGACAAAACTTTACCCAGCTCTCTGGAAGCACCTCCTAATGCCCACCTCCCTTCTCCACCCTTTTAGGGAAGCCACAGCACTGCGTGGAGGAGAGCTGCTGCATCCCTACTCATCATTTTTCTTCTCTCCTCCCTCAGGTGTCCTCCCCTCCCACAGCAGCACACTGTAGACTTCCCCTTCTTCCACCGCACTGCCTGAGCGTGGGGCTGAGATTGGCAGCTGGCCAAGCCACGGCCTGAGCAACCCCAGCAGAAACCCTGGTGTTCCCACCCTCATACAACCAGTGATGCACTTTCAGGTCTTTCTTTGTGCTTTGGCAGCTAGCTTCATAACAACCCAGCCTGCAAACCTTAATGGAAATAAAAATGAGCAGAGAGAAGAGTGCTGGCCCTTCATTTCCCTGAACAGAAGCCAACATGCCAACGACCATACCTCCTACCTTTACTGATGTAAATTGAAATAATTTCACCTTTAATTTCCAGTCTCATTTCTCACTTTACATGCTACCAAAGCTCAGTCAAACAAAAGGTATACTTACCAGCACCAGCTCTTAACAGTTTGTCCCTTTGACTCCCTTTCCTCTGCTCTTGCAGCAGACCTGACTGGTGATGCTCGTTAACTATCTCCTCCTTCCCTCACAGATACCCTCCATCCAGCCCACTTTGAGCAGATGAGTGCAAAATGCTGTCCCTGAACAGAAGGAAATTTACTGTATAGCCAGGAATTATCAGTGAATATTACCAATCCCACAGAGGGCAAAGAAATCTCTGTTACAAAAGCAAAGCATTGAAAGTGCAGTCCTTTGTGTAAAAGGGAGAGGGAAAGGTAACATTTCTAATTGAAAATTAAAGCAAGAAGCACGATACTAGCAAAGTATATTTATTGTGTTAACGTACCATTTGTCTTCTGGGCAAGTTACTAAAGGTCATTTGTTCTTCATGGCAAGTGTTGAAAATAGTTTATGTTGTGGGTCTAACTTAAAGGAACAATGTCAAAACCCTCAGGCCCAAAATGACCTTTTTATGCCAACACAGAGATCTAAATCTCTTACTGAGGATAGTGGTGATGTTTGCATTTCACTCTCCCCCCTCCCTTCTTGTTCTAACCCCCCCTCCCTTTCACATGAAATACCTCACCACAGAAGACAGCACGGACTGCAAAGCTAACGTGCCCACTCCACACCTCGTGCTGCTCATCCCTTGCTCTGCCCATCCTGCCAGACACCCAAGACAAGCAGCTTGCTGATACGCCTGGTTCCCAAACCGCCCTTCAACCAAATGAAAGATAGTGCATTTGTGATAGAGAGAAAAGGGAGGGGAAGGTATCAGACCTACCCTCGCCTCCCGGAAGAAAAGGAGCACATGCTGCCATGTGCTCTAGAAGGTAGGACATGGTGACATGGTCGGTTCTTGTTTCAAAAACCTACAACAATGCTGTTTTCCTGCCTAAACAGAGCCTCTTGGGGTCACACCTAGCTGCTTCTCTCAGAAGGGCCTAGCTGTAACAGGGGGAGGATCAGTGTTGCCAAGGTGCTGCCGATTAAATAAAAAAAATACACGCACGTATGATAGACACACAGAGAGGCAGACAGATATATAGATGGATTTGAATATCAAGTTCAAGGCTCTGAATGGTTGCAGACTGGCAAAACACCTGGAGCCTCACGTGATAATTTAAAACACAGCCCATCTTTACTAGTGCACAGATGCTCTCTCTTACGTGTTAGCGTAAGATCAATGTGGTGGCCTCATCCTCCTGCTCGGTGTTGTCACATTATCCTCAAGTCTTTTTAGTCTGAGCATATTGTGAGCTCCTGCAGATGTGGGACATAAAAAGACACTAAACAGCACTTTAGAAGAAGGAACTATGATATACGCATCGTAGAACTGTAAACACCTTTTCACTTCCAAGGAAACAATTCTGCTGCAGTGGGTGAGGCTGCACTGCTGCTGCCTGCATTGCTGCCGCTCTCTTCTGTGGGTGAAGAGAGACTTTCTGTCTCCACAGCCGTCATTCCCACGCTTCTGAGCCACACCTGTGATTTCTGACGTACGATACATCCCATACATGAGACGTATGAGAGTACAGGCAGTGTGTCGTGTTCTCCTACCCCATGCATCCCCCACAGGGCTCCATGTAGAAGATATGCCTTTTCCAGGCTGAATCCCACAAGGTGAACACCTCCCGTGAACTAACGCTGAGCAGGCTTAGCATAACCTTTCAGAAGGCACTCAGCACTTTGCAGGATTTAAATGCAAAAGCCTCAAAAAGGCAAAGCTCATTTTCCTGAATTCCCAGCTCTGGCTGCCATTTGTGACAGACTTCACACATTTATGTGCTGCCCTGTCACATTTGGGTGGCAAAAAAATGGCAAAGTATAGATGCCGTGACAAGTAGATGAGACATGTTTTTCCTCTTTAGTGTTCTTAGGCTCAGATTTCCCTTCAACACATAGAGGAAGAGAAAAAACCCTTGGGGCAGACAGAAACAGTTTAAGAGTTTAGTTACTTGGTAATTGTGAAAAGGATTTTAAAAAATTAAAAATTAAAACATTATGAAATATAGAGCAACCTTGGCCTTTCTGAAATTTTAAGTGGAGACTTTCATATGTGTAGACTAATGTAATAAATAAAAATATGCACAGGCATATATTCTAATATATATTTTTATACACAGATCTTATGAGTGAATTTCTGTATTACATGCATGAACTACATTAAGTTTCCTGGATACCTTTCTTCTTTTTCAGTTGGTTGGAAAGACTTGTAGAGAAGAATATAGTAACAATTCAGACAAGACTATGGTTCCTGATTATGGTTCCTACCGAATCCAATATTTATTTTCCTTAATGTAAGGATCCAAGAGCAAACTAGTTACCTGGCTATCTAATAGGCCCTCTTGGAAGGCGATGAGAAATCCAACTATATTTGATACTAGCCATACACTTTAAAAAACAAAAAAAAAGGTGCTATGGTTGAGGGTGGGAGACGTAAGCAGGATACCATATCTACATCAAGTCCCAAATAGTTGTGATTCTTGTTTTGATTTTGCACTTGACGGTGGGTATTAATGTTACAGGAGAAATACTCAGCTCACAGATGGAAAACCTCCCAGGGCTCCCATGAAGCCTCTACAAGAGCAGTCATCATCAGACTTTTCAGGGTTCATTGGTTGGCTCACAAATGTATGAAATATTGCCCTGTAAAATACATATAAATAAATAAATCTACAATTAGATTTACCCCCCTACACACTGTTTGTTTCCTTTTTGCAATAAGCATATGCACTTTTATTAGTCAAAAGCAAGTATTGACACACAACAAGATTTAAAGTCAGAGTTACCACTTGGCTGGTATCCTCTTGACTCAGATATGTCGCCGGATTTCCTTTAATGGGCAAATTACAGACTTCAGTAAATTCTGCCCTACACAGCTATAGTTAACACCAAGTATCTAATAGTAACTCTGACCTTAATCAAGCTTCAGTATGGAAATTTTATTTCACCTTAATCTCCTGTGTCTCTTTCAAAGCAGAATGTCCAAGTCCAATCCAAGGGCTGAAAATAGGTTATTTTAAATTGTGAGATATTAAATATTCTAGCTGAAATCCTGGCTCCATTGAATTCCACAGCAAATATCCCATTCACTTCAACACTGCCAAGATTTTTACCATGGAGAATAGCCTGGAATTCAGTTTGTAAAGGTGAAGCAACAAAGAGTCTGAATCAACTCCCACTGAAGTCCATGGACAGACTCCTATTCATAGCAATGGAGTGGATCAGACTCTAAGGCCGTCTTGGCAGAGCTAGGAGCCATACCCTCACAGATAGTGAAAGAATTGTTGTAAATGCCAGACAGAATTAGGAAGTACAAGAACACCAAGTACTTTATACGGTGTTTTACAAGAAGTTCAAAGCTCTAAACTGGACATAAAGTTAAACAAATTGCAATTAGATTAAGAATCAGTCATTTCAATGTATTAAAAACCCAAGCTAAGTTTTCCTGTAGTGCTTGAAGTAGGCAGAGCAGAATAACAATTTAGTTAAATGTAAAAGTAAACCTGTAAGAGAGAGAGACAAAGACAGAAAAAAGAATAATCTCGGAGGGAAAAAAACCCAAACCCGTAAATTAAAGAAGTAACTCTAGCTTTCAGTGATGGCTCTACGATTTCATCTCTGTTTTTGGCTTCTATGTACATTGTAGTGAATCGTGCTGTATTAAAAGGTGAAAAATGCTCACGACTGGATTAGAAAGAACGATTCATAATTGACATTGCCCTGAAAAATGTCTGCAACACAGAATTAGGTTTCCACCCTTGGCCTATTAATTTAATCTATAACATAGAAACAGCTATCAAGAATATTTCACATAGATTGGCTTTGCTTGCAAGGGTTTCCCTGTGGCAAAGTAGACTCTGCTGTTGTGTTATTCTGTGGGACCTGCCCTTTCATGATATTGGTAGGACTGCATTCAAACCTGACCAAGCAAGTGGCCACATGCTTGGAATTTGTTTATTGCTTTTTATTCTACTCTCCGTAACAAGTTAATTGCTTTGAAACAATGCATTATAGACAGCAATGGCTACAGTATGCAGTTGCCACGAGAGCAATGAAATGAAAGGAAAAAAGACATGTGGAAGAAGGATGGATTGAAGAAAGGCAGAGGGGCAAAACACTTTGAGTACCAAGTCTATCATTTGTATCTTATTAGGAAATAACATGATCCCTATGAACATCTAACATCTATGTGCAAAGAATACTTCTTCCGGAACATGCTGTAAACAGCAAGTAAACTCTTCCAGCTGGGATCAGTGTGCTGGTTAAAGACCACAGAGGGACCATAAACTCAAAGCAGCCTGCAGGACGGGGAAAGCAGAGATCCTACACACTTCATCCGCACTGAGCAGCAGTATGATCCACACAAAGCCCTCTGCAGAAAGACCAGTGAAAGGCGATCCCATCTGATATGAAGGCAGAGCAAAGATGTAGTACAAGAGAATTTTTCAGGGCTAGTGGTATAGGTGGGAGTTAGGCTGTCAGTCCTCACATCAGCTTGGGAACTATTCACAGAATTATAGAATATCTCAAGTCGGAAGGGACCCATAAGGGTCATCAAGTCCAACTCCCTACTCCTCGCAGGACTACCTAAATCATGACTAAGAGCATTGTCCAGACGCTCCTTGAACTCTGACAGGCTTGGTGCTGTGACCACTTCTCTGGGGACCCTGTTCCAGTAACCGACCACCCTCTCAGTGAAGAACCTTTTCCTAACGTCCAATCTGAACTCCCCCTGACATATTGCAACAAAAGCGGAGGCTGTGAATACAATCTAGAGGTTTATTTTATTGTTTCACCCTTTTTGGTGGTAGCTTGGTTTCCAGTTTTGTAATCAAGAACGTTACCCATTGCTCCATTAGATTAAATTCTTCCTGTTAAGCTCATCCAACATTTTAAAGCAAGTGTTGGTCAACCTGATAATTTGGATACTTTCACTTACCTTAAAGCTAAGAAATGCATACAGAAGCACCACTGCAGACAAAACTTTTGAGAGCCTGAAGCACGCAAAAACATATAAAGAAGTCTCCTCTGGCACGCTTTCATCAGCAGCCCTGGTTAAGGCAAGGGACAACTTTGTACCTTGATTCTCCATGTTGACTCCCTAGGGGAAGAAGAATGCAAGCCCAATTTCCCATGAAAGAAATGATAGTACACACTGGTACCCAGAGTGAGACAGACGTTGGCGGCCAAGAATCCCATCTGAAGAATCCACTGAAGGACAAAAAATGAAAAATGTAGAACTCCATAAAAGGAATGTACCACACTAACAAAGTCAACCAGAAAGGGCATAGGGGAAATTCAGACAGCTAAGAAGGAATCTGAAAAGTACATGTTTGGAGAGGTTAAAAAAGGAAAGAAAAAGAATAAGCCAGTCTTCAATTAGATTTAAATATTGAAAACATTTCCTTTTCCCAGTGACAAAACAATTTTCAAGAAACATGTTAGTCTAACAATTTTGAATTAAAAAATGGCAAGAGGAAAAAGGTAAACTTAATTCAAAATGTAAGCAAGATTTTCAATTACAATTATTTGAAATTCCAACCTCTGGACCTGAAAGAGAGTCTGAATGCATTTTGTGTTCATTTTTCAGAACGCTGATATCCAGCAAAGGCAAGGAAGGGTACTCTCTCATCTGCTAAGTGCACTTGGCAAAAACAAATGAAGACACATAAAAGAAAACAGAAAACTCCTCCCTGTGCATAATGGAAGAGGAAATGGTGAAGGAATAAGTTGTTTATTTGGGGACCTGCATCTTTTGAGCAGCAATCCGGCAGCTGTTGTACTCACTGCTTATATTTGAGACTAACCTCTACTGTGACAGTGGTGGATTGCATATGGGGCTCATCATTAGACTTCTAGGCTGGGGATTTCCAGGCATTCAGCCTGCGGCACAGTTCATCTGCCTCTGAGGTAAACGAGAGCTTTAGTATTTAATTCCACAGCAGCAGAGAGAAATCATGAGTGCTTTTAAATCACCACCCCCTACTACAAAACAAGGCCAGAAACAGCCTCTGATAACTGCTCTAAAAAATTGCAAAAAAAGGATGTCTGCATAAAATCACCCAGAGAGACTGGTCCAGGGTTCAGACTACTTCTTTGCTGAAATGGATGTCTAATCTGTCTTTAACAGCTCTGGGAGGACATTTCTATAGACCTTCCAGACTTCCAGCACTATCTACAGTGGGATCTTATTATCAGACATGACTGGGAGAAACGAAAATGATGAAAGAATATGAAATGCAATAGAGAGGAAATAAATGTGAGCTATGCAGGCTCTCCCCACATGTAGTCACTACACATTATTTAGGTTTGAAATAGACCAAATTACTGGCTATCTGGACATATTGACCGAGCATCTGCTGAACAACCAATGATATATCTGGAAGAAAGATTTGTCTGAAGGATGCTGATTTTAAATTGTATTGGCCAACTTTGCTGCTTTTACATATAGGGAAGGGAAAAGGGAAGAGGAAGACTGTGCTTTACATGAGCACCCCATCATACAGAATTGTTTTCTTAGGTCAAAACCAAAAGGAAATGAGGATAGATTCCAGCATCAATACCCGTTATGTATCTCTTTCAGCTGTACATATTTTCTTTTATCAGTCCTATTTTCAAAACATACTTTTGCCATAACTAATGGGGGCAGAATGTCTTTTTAATTAATTAGGGGTAAGAAAGTAAATTCTAGGACGATGTTATCAAAAGCAGTCACAGCTGATTTAGTTTTGCTGGCACGGAAGTCAATAGAGATTTCAACACTGACTGCAGACACAGTGGAATTCAATTAATGGCAAGGACTTTTGAACAGTACATGAAATACATTCAATAGCACCCACCCTCCTTCGTAAGCAGTCCTACAGCAGTTAGTGGAGCTAACAGCAGAGTATGGTGCTACTCAGTCTGTATTTCGGTAGCACAGCCTGGCTCTGAGTAAATAATACTAAACCATAATTCTTGGTTAAGAATTCATTATACCGAAGGTTCCAAATAAAAAAGGGAAAGACAAGTCTCTAAAAAATAGCCATTTACAGTTGTGCACTGTTAAAATCACACGTAGTAAAACTGCATGAGTTAAAGCAAATAATAATAATAATCTGAATTAAACTAAATAAAATTTGTCAGAATGGAAAGAAAACAAATCTAAAGCCTTGACATCAACATAAAACCAGAATTCTGCCCATTCCCTTCATAATGGCTTTTCTATTGAGCTTCGTTCTGACCTTTTATTACTTTCCCAACATTGAAGAGTATTGCTTTTCAAAATTCTTCATGTCTTTGCTACCCCTGCCATTATTCCCACTCCTATTGTTAAGAGTTGTTAGCCACTGTTGTTCCAAGGTGCACAGTAGTGTTGTACTTTAAAAAAGAGGCAAGAACATAAGTACTTTTTGAGGGGGGGGGGATCGAAATGCTTCCCGTTCTTCCTTCTAGAGACAAAAGCCACATTTTGGTATAAAATTAAATAATAAAGTAACTAAATGAATAAATAATAGTTTAATAAATATGCTGGGAGATTGAAAAGCATGAAATCAATTTCCTGCTGGAAGGGAGGGAAAAAAGACACTTTTATATGACTTGACTGAACTTAAATAGACATTGTCCTGATCCTGTAATTGTTCCATGCTTAGAACATCTATTGAATTCAATGGGAGCTCCAAAACCAGATCAATTAGAGGATCAGAGTTGTTTGGGAAAGGCCTGCCCATCACTTTGAGAAAACAAACCAGACAGACATTGAAAAAGAATGTAAGCCCATAACTAGTCTACAAGATTAAACAAACTAGGCTATGCAAATCCTACAGCCCATAAAGAAGCACACAGGCACACACAATCCTAACGATGCCTCTTAAAACCAGTTCTTGCTCACAGTGAAGAAGGGCTTTGTTGCTAACTTCAATGTGAGTATGAACTTTAATATGAGTATGACCAGGCTTCAGGAGGAAAAGTCAAAGCGCTGAGAGTAAGTTAGGGATACTAATTTAATTTGCACTATGTGTTTAAAACCTACTGGATCAGCATACAGCCCAGCAGCACTTTGCACCAGCAGAAGGCCTGTCAGAGTACAATTTTGCCCTTAAGCAGAGGCGAAACTCTGGCTCCAGTCCAGAACAACTAAGACCAACACACAAACAAAGTCTGCTTCCAGGCTTGCAGCTGGATCCTAGTGGACAAACCACTGTGCTGCTGTGGAGCCCTGCTGATTTTAGTCCTGCAAAAGCACAGAGACCTAACTGCAAGATTTGGACCCTTAATTCCAAAGAAATACTGTAAGAGCTATTTTAAAATGGGGATCATAAAGGAGAATTTATAAAAATATTTAGTTTAGCTTTTTTCCTCCTGTTGTTTACAAATGGCATCTAAACGCACAATCATTAATCCCTTATCAGTATTTCTATGCTGCATAGTCAGTTTTGTGGATCAGTTTTACACAGTAGGAGAGTCTCATAAAGTCTCACCTAGTTTTTTGTTAAGGTCTCAGAGGAACAGTACTCATACCGCAGCATACTTCAGTACAACAGTAAGCAGCCTGATGTAGGATATTCAGTCTTTAGCCCATTTTAATGGGCACTAACTTAAGCAGTCAAGATCTCGATTTGCTTTACAATTACAACTGGTTCTGCAACCATAAGTCTAATAATAAAATATAACAATGATATTTAGCATATTGGTTTTTTTTTTAAATGGCAGTACAAGTTATCAAGTAGTTCAAAGCTACTTCAACTCCAAATAGCAAATTCTCAGCATGAGGAGTATCAGCAGTTCAGCTACGTCCCCAATTCTCACAAACATATAAAACAGATTTCAGAAGGACTTCAAGGGGTTGTACGAAGAGTCATACGCAGTCAGAAAAAAGGCCCATCCATTTTCTTCCCTAGCAATAATCAGGAACATATACCCAGGGAGAGACTATAGAAGAGAGTCAGATACAGAGTGATTCTTCCTCAGGTATATCTCCCCAACTCCTTGCAACCTATAGCTCATAGACTTCCCAAGTACCCCAAGATAGAGCCTCCAGGCTGTGTCTACATCTTTGTATTCAACAGCCCCGATGATAGACTTTTCTTCCATCCACTTGTCTGATTGCTTTCTAACACAGTTGTACTTTAGATCATCCATAACCTCCTGTGGCAAAGAGTTTCACAGTTGTATAAAAAAATACCAGTCCATACTTGGCCCCAAAGTGGATCCAACTATACCTGTGCCATTCGAGACAGAATAAACCCCCACAATGGGGTTCCCCCAAGGTCTTTGCCTGGTATGTCAATGCAAAGCAGGCATTCACGGCTCCTGCTGGGCAGCTCCATACATCACCACTAGCTACGGTCTCGGTATATTCCCCATATACCACTAAGCTGCAGCAAGAGCAGTGATGTAGCACACATGAAGCCAGTTCACATACGCAGGACAGCTGCCTTCTCCAAGAAGCAAATTCTACAAGCAGAATCCATTTTTTTATCCAACTGACTGCCAAACAGAAAATTCCCTCCTCCAGGTACTTTAGATATTGCAGTTGGAAAAAGAAACCCAACTGAGGTATTTAAGAGATGCTGCAGTTCCACAATCACTTCCATAGGATCACAGAAAAATTCAGGTTCAGAGGGACCTCAGCAGGCTTCTTGTCTAACCTCCTGCTCATAGCAGGGTCAGCTGTGATCAAAGCAGGGTCAGCCAGGAGCCAATGCAAAAGCCAGCGTCTGCTAAAAGAGTTTTCTCCTTCTCCCCTTGCCTCTCAGCCTGATGTTCCTGCTACATCATTAGGACAGTTGCTGATGCTTATGTGACAGGGTGTGTCATTAAAAAACTAACTAAACATTAGTTTGCAGCCAGATCAGTCCGTGCTCTGGCTCCCCACACAACTGCCAAGCACTAGAAAGGATGCATGACCGCCCTATACCGTGACATCCCATTCTGGTGCCGCTTTCAAGTGGTTATACAGGTACAGTTCGAGTCTTTCGCTTTTAGTCCATTGATTCTAAGACAGATTAGTAGTTAGCAAAATATGTTATGACCTTCACTATTTTGTAGAAACCTTACAACTTCCTAGTAAAAACTCAGGCCCCTGGACAAGCAAGCCTGTTGAGAACCACTTGCTTTTCCCAGCTACCATTCACAGGCGCTTTGAAGTGGTCCACAATCATTCAGCATTCGTTGAAAAGGCTGGAAAAAGGACTCCTGTAACAAGATTGTACCTTGCTGAAATAAAAGAATTGGCAAAACTTCCCATCAAATCCTCTGCGGACTGAGCCCCCTATTTTAAAAACAATGTTTGCCAGTGGTGCTAGTTCTAATTATTCTGTCTTAAAACGGACAAACTGGAAAGAATCTCCTTTCTCTTACTCCTGTACTCAGAAGTGTGGGATACGTTTACATGACATCCTGAAAAAAATACTCTGCAGTTCATAGAGGGCATTAATGCAAAATGGTAAATGGTGCAGAGATCATTTGCTCATATTTACCTCTTTCCTTAACATGAGACACAAAGTTAAACGGCATACAATATATTTAAAATTAAACCACTTTTTCAAGAAATATAAAAAGGTCCAGACACTCTGTAACATCTAATTAGCTTGAGAAACTAGCTAAAACAGCTTAGCAGGACTCAAAAAGATTAATGCAAGTGTGGATGAAACCATTCATATTTGCATTCAAAATAAAGTCTCCTCCTACAAGTAAGTTAGACCGTGTATTTCAGCTGTGGAGTCTCTACTCCATAAGTTGCTACTGAAGAGGCTGGTACCACTCGCCATCAGCTGCAGAGCACTTCTGAGAGCAGATGCAGGAAGCCCTTGGTCCTTCAGCCCTCACAGCCCTCGCAGGGAGCAAAGAGAGAGCATGCCAGCGTGTCACTTTTATCTGTTTGGTGCCTAATCCTCAGCGGTGCTTGGCATGATTGGTGTCCCGACCAACCTGATTTAACTTTAAAATAGGATCTAACTTCAAAGCTGGCCTTGTTTTTAGTGTGGGGTTGAGCCATATGTCCTCCGCAGGTCCCTAAAATATTCTGTGATTCTATGAGCATCAAGAAGCCAACAAAAAAAGATTAAAACCAAGAAACAGAATGCACTGTACATTTTAAAGCAGGGTAATAGAGGATTAATGACTGAAATGTTTGTGACTCACTATTGAATTTCCACCAAAATACTTATTTCCAGAAGAGGTGTAGTCTTAGGAAACGTTCACAGGTATTCACAGATATGTTACAGAGATATAACACGGGAGGGACAATAAGAGATCACACAAGCCACCTTTGTAGCTCTTAAAAGCAAGTAACATTCACTGAGAAGTAAAAAAGAATAACCTTTATTGTTTAAATAAGCATATTGGACAACAATTCTTTTCAATGCTACCAGACACAGAGCAGTGGAAGAATAAAAATTGATCTAAAAATATGCAGTTTCAAAAGGGAGCAGCTTCTCTTCTCCCCTCTTCCATCACCACTGCTTAATGGTGTGAATTTGGTTTCCAATACAAAAAGAGAAGAGCAAAATCCCTTCAAAAAACACAGTTAGGGTTTCATTTCTCTGAGTTTGTATCCACCTTGATGAGCGGATTACAAACCCAAGCAAACTGAGCCTAAGGCTAATCAAAATGCAGTGGAATTGCAATATAGCTAACCATCACTGCTGTTCCTCTCACTTCTTCTTTCCTTTCTGCACTGAAGATAGGATTAAGTGCAGGTGAGAAAGGGGAAAAAAAACCAAACTTGTGACTATTTAAAGTATTAACTTCCAGCACAGCAACTTGCAGAATATCTGTGCTCCTGAGGATGACTTATATTACCACCAGCAAGAGGGGGGGATGAAAAAGAGGGCGGAAGAAAAAAATGGAAACAGAGTATCAGAAGTAAAAATCTGGCATGCAATTGGGTCATCTGAAGTGGTAATCAAGTACTTCAGAATTTGAAATTATTAATATTTATTGTGCACATTTCTGGGGAAAAAGGCACATAAAAATAGTAAAAATAACTTCTCAGAGTATTAGCTCAGATCAGTACTTGCATACTATTTGTAGCAGGCTAGACCTCAGCTGAATGATCAGAATGAGGAAAACTTGAGGTATATGTGGCACAAGAAGGGGACACCACAGAAGACGACACAGTGAGGTGCGGGCTGGTTAGGTGAGGAGGCTGATACATCAAAACGGGTGCGATAGAAATCCACACATAAGATCAATGGTGGTCCAGGGAAGTCTTTCCAGCCCTGACTGGATTAATGCTCAAGTTCCTTCAAAAATCTGATCCTTCACTCCTTTCTTTGGAGACATGCTACAAAATTTTAATTATCTGTCATCATCTCTAACTAAATAAGGCAGGATATTTAGAAAATACTAATAGGCCTGACCACACACTATTTTCACAGCTACAAGTGTTTTCCTTTAATTTGCCTCACAAATTGGGCCCTTGGTCTAAGAGCCCATACTGAACTCATCTGAACATAGTGGCATCAATTGTAAAGCAACATGCACTTTTGGAAGAGCAGAAGTAAGAACTGGCCAAAAAATTGAGCACTCGTCTTCCCCACAGGCTCCATCACTGCCCACCTCCAACCTACTCACCTTACTCCAGCTCCACTGAGCCCTGAATGAGGCACACAGCTCAAGTCCTCCCACAACTACAAGGATGAGGAGTAAAGAAGCTGTGAGGAGAAGGCTACAATTCTTGCAGGACCCTTGGTTTTATCAACCAAGAGATATCCCCTTCATCTGCTGCTCTGACATGAGTCCCACACATGCTGCTTGCTTCCAGACCCACTGCTCTTGCTACCATCACAGCCAACACTAGGCATCCCCTGGCACTTCCCAGTGAGACAAAATGGAGGCCATGGCTACGAATATATTTTTCCCGATATTAAATTCTGAGGCAGACATCACTTTGCATTCAAGCCAAGTAACGGTACTTTTACTGCAGGTCAGATTATTGTTCCCCAGCTAAGAAACACAAGGACTTGGATGCAGGTTTCCTGCCCTCAAACCTTTTTGCCATTTTGGAAAGGGCTGTGGGTCCAGCCCAGTCCTGTCAACAAGGCCACACACAAAACACAGCATTTTCCTGTATGAACAAAAGGAGTACGAACCTTTGAAAGTAGTCATTAAATTATTAGACTTTAAATAAAAAGGAAGTGCATTGTTTTTCTCCACTCATGATTTACTAAAAAACGAATTTGAACACCACTTACCCACTGGTGACGCATTCTGGCCTAAACACATTCTTGTGTGAGAGATGACAAAAAGATCAACAGCAGCAGACCTCCCCCATGACCTTTCTTTACGTGCGGTTTAGGAACAACCAGCACGCAATCCTGCAGCTATGCAGGTGGTGATCTACGACAAGGAAATTGTTGTTGCCAGTGTTATTGTGAAGCCAGCTGCCACCACGGGGATCTCGGACACAATGCAAGTGGTGCCACCTTCATAGCAACTCAGTGGTGACCAGCACACCAAACACTCTCAGGATCCCCACAGAACAGAGTGTCCACCAAGTGCCTTACCCCAGACATTTGCCACTACTCACTTGCTATGCCTCTGCATATCACAACCATCTACGTGGTGCAAAGTAAAAGGTAAAATAGGAAATTACAGCAGTTGTCCGCATTCTACCAAAGTACAGTATCATGAAATATTCTGCATGATGGCAAAGAAAGGGTGAACAAGGTTCAGAAAGATACGCAAGTCCATAATGAAGTTCCAGTCCATGAGCTGTCCCATGGATTCAAAGATGACTACGTACATACTGAAAGTTGGGTGTCTATCTCTGCTTGACTATATCAGTGCCAACAACCCAGTGAAAACTGGTATATGAAAATCTACCATGTGGTGTACTGCAACCATATGTGGTCAAGACTTGTTAGGACCTACTAAGTTCCAGTGACATATAATATGCACACTTAGTATTTCATCCTCTTTCGAAAATAAATTTTTTAGGTCTCCCTTGTTTAGTAACAATCAATGCTTATGCTAAATTTAAGTCAGACCAGAAAAACAGACTATCTATTAGCCAAATTTGACTTTTAATGGTAAACTTATTGACTTGAAAATTTTAAAAGAGCCTTGAACTGCAGCAACGTGCCTCATTTTTGCTTTGGTTTGTGTGGTACCTTTCAAGTGACACAACTTTTTTTTTAAATAAGGCTCATTAAATCATTATGAAATATAATTACATAGTACCAAAAAGCTCTTTACCCACCATAAGGTATCCACAGTGGTGTTAAATATTTTATCTTATTGTCAGCTTACTATAAAAAGATTTTAACCTTTAGCTGATCTATCCTCACGTTTGATTGTTATCCACTGTGGTGCATCGCAAGGAGCCAGAGTTTCCCTGCACACTGCTTTCCTTTCTAAGCAACGCGCCTCTGACTCCACCTTAGCTCCTCTGCTGTTTTCAGTGAAATGAATGTGTGAAGCTATTCTAATATCCTCTGAAGTCAACAGCCAACACAGAGGAATATGAACCCCATCACTTTAAGGCTTCAGCTCCAATATTTTTAGTGTGTTTTTTTTGTTCTAATTGGGCGTTTTGGTTTAAATCCTACTTTCTGACTGATGAATTTTTCGATTAATGCAACTCATTTTCAGCTTGGTATTTTGCCTAGTTCCCTTCAAATTGAAGCAATTATAGAAAAAATTAAGTGCTCCAATAATTTTAAACCTCTCTACACTCTGCAATATTATCAGTGTACTTCACTTTTATTTTTAAAGGTGCAAGCTCTTCAGGAGTGCTTACTGTTCAAGCACACACAGTCTATCAACTGATTAAATATTATCAGACAATTTAAAATATTTAAGAAGCTTTGGCTTTCCAACATTGAAAGCAAATGCTGTGCTAAACTCAGATGATGCTATGACATGGTATGCTCCAAACAAAAGAAACACCAAAATTATTTTCAAACAAAGACAATATCAGGCTTTACATATATATACACAACAGCAGAAAAAACAGCCTCTTCACAATTGAAGGGTGAACTCTTTCTTCTCAGATCACGAGCCAGAGAACTTAGGCCAAAGTCCTGCCAGACATATGTGCAGACAGCTGCATGTGACTTCCATGCTGCTACAAGAGTACCAGTAAAGGTCCTCCTCTTGCAAACCAACTTGCACGACTGGGGCTTTAATGAACCTATACTTCACTTTGAAGAAAAACCCACCACAGGTAGACAGAAACACTCATTTGAGGAGCTGCAGAGGTTTGAAATTACTACTGTCTTGGCAGTACAGCAGTCAGACTTCTGCCACTCTTCTTATGTCAGGAGTTCATATGTATGATTAAATGAGCTCTGGAGCAGGAAGTTATCTCATCGTACACACTTAAATGCTATCTTAAAGAGTCCACTTTTACAAATCTACTACACTTAATCATAATTTTAGTGCTCTTTTCATGTAAGGTTTTCAGAGTAGATATAAAGGTGATAAACCTACACACAGAAACCTTATTTCTTTCTACTAGAAGAAGAAACTGAGGTAAAGAGAGAGTTTGTTTTGGCTAGTATTGTTAAAAGAATAAAACCCAAAGAAATATACAGAACATAGATCAATGAAATCAATGCTTTCAGTGCAAGGCCTGGCTTCTTCCCATATGTTACACTGCATTTATCATTTCAAAAAATACTGTATTACATAGGATGGTACATTACTACTGAAAAATAGGCTTACTGCATCCTCTAACTTATCTGTACTAAGACTATCCCTCACATGATTTTTTAAACTACTCAATTAAAAACAGTAACATAACTACAATATGACAGACTCCTTCCAGTATCAAACATCTATTATTCCTTGCTTAAAGAGAGGGAAAAAAGCAACATAGGTTATCTTTTTTTTTTTTTTTTGGGTCCTGTTAAATACCACAAGAGCAGTTTGTAGGCTCAAGGGTAAGTTTTTGATTGCTCAACAAATGCCATTACATTCCACACAGATTTCTCTTGATTGACCTAAAAAGCAATCCCCTGGAGATGGGGCAAAGGCTGATCGGCCTAATCAGTTTTTTGTCCCACATACCACAATTTTTTCCCCACATACCATGAGAACACCACTCTGTTGCAGCATGTGAGAATACGTACTGTCAGGCAGATGAAGTGTGCAGAGGTAACTTCTGATCCCACCCTCAGGCATCTGTCTGAATATGAATTCTCCAAATTTAAATCCACCACCTATTGCCTAATCCAAAATCAGCACCTCAACTGTTAGACAAACTCTTTTTACCATGTATTTCAATAAATACTTAATGAATAACCTGCGACAGGGAAAGAAAAAAGGATGGCAAGGGAGGAAAGGAGAGATTACAAATCAGCATTTACAGTGGCACATTTTGTGTGTTCTCCCTGTATCCATTTTCAAACTTGTCGTCCCTTTCTTTGCTCTTTGGAGTCATCTTTCAACCTTGACCTTAGCAGAGTGAAAGAGATTAGCTTCAGTGCTAGGATAAGCAAGTCTTAGGTCTAAATAGCCCTTCTACACACACATGTATCGGCCATTAATGTTAGTGAATGTCAGACACGGATCAAGGGAGAGTAGACATCACAGTATAAAGGTCTCACCACGGATCAGCCTGTCAAACTGCTGTAGGAAAATATGTATTCTTTCTACATCCCATGCTGAACACATGAACTTATGAGTGGTGTCGGGTTTCAGGTGGACAACACAAACTGGAATCCAAAGGGCCAAACTCTTCTCATTTGCAGCAAATTATGAGCTCATCAGTAGCACTGCTCTGGATCTTCTTGTGTCAGAGAGGGTGGACTTTACTGATGATGTCCTCTGGGAAGGAAAGGTGCTCAAAGTAATAGTGTCATACTAAAATCTAGTCAAATCTGTAACAGTAATTAACAGCAGTCCCAAGCGCCACAGCTGCCCCCCAGAGCGTCTCTGACAGTTTTGTGGTTTCACAATCAGAACTTGTCTTTCTTAAGTACAATTTTCTCCTTCTTGATCTATGTAACACCCACAAAAATATCAGGGAAAACAATGAAACTGACTGTACACTAGGGACGGGGTTATAAAAAAAGCACTTAACATCAGTCTCATTCTGCTCCCATTGACGTCAGCTATAAAATTCCCACTGCCTTCCTGGAAGCCAAGAGATGCCACTGCGGATCACTTTTGAAAATAGCAATCCAAGAGCAGTCAAATGCAAAAAGATAGCAGACTGACAGATTTTTCTTTTCCCTCCTGTTGCTTCTAATTATAGTTTTATTTAACTGTACCCCATCATCTGCATGCTATTTCGGGGGTGGGTCTCCAGGACCGAATGGAGAGGTCAAGGCCTTTTGCAAGTATGCTTAAATTGATGCTGTTTCTCCAACCCAGCTTTCTCATTTAGCCTTCAACTGGAAGGGTGGGTGTGTGCACATGGTTTATTCAGTTCACTTCCTATTTTACTCCTGTACTGAGGTGCCCTAATCGTCCACACTGCAAAAAACCCCTAGTTTTCTCCCTGGCTCCCTTCTGGAACAAACTGTGAGGACCCTCCAAGGGGAGACAGTCTGACAGAGGAGTTCATCGCAGCATGCATGCTACACAAAGAGTATGTCTGCGTGTAATGCCAAATTTGGCTCCTTCAACCTTTCTGGCAGACCTCTCATCCTCTAACACCCACAAACCAACAACCCAGAACATGAAACACACAACCCAATGGTATGTTACAGAAAAATCACCCACCACCACCACTGTGCCATGTTATCTGCTCAGTATTTCTGGCATTTTGAATTGCCAGAATTCAAAACATGCCACAAAACCATCCCAGGGACACCACAAGGACCAAGAAAAAACACAGGCCCAGAGCTTTGCAATACAGAGGTGGCTAGTTCAATGCAGAGGGCGTTAGCCTTAAGCATAATGGACCTACGCCAACCCACGAAGCTGGTGTCAGGGCCAGAGCTCTCTGCCTGGTACAGCCCACGCCGGAGTGCAGATGCAGTCGGGTGGGGAAGGAGCTGCAGTCTTGATATGGCAAAGTCTAGTCAATAATTACAGGTGGTGGTAAGAGGAACACAGTGACAGCCAAGTTTAAAACAGGAAAAAATAGTTCTTAACCACATGTATAAAATAGTGGCCCAAGTAGGTACTGAGCATTTTAATTGGTATTTTAGATAGAGGACTTATTTATCCCTCCATCCCTCCCACAACCCCAAAGGCAGACAGCTTTACAAATGAAGCTATTTTGTAGTATTTTTCACTAGCCATCACATACGCTTCATGAGTCCTCAGCTACCTCAAACAAACAGTAGCTTTAAGACACTAACAGTGTGAAAACATGATGACATACAGACACACATTCTAAACCTACAAAATAGCATTTTAAGAAAAGGGGGATTTGCATTTTAATATGCCACACTCATGCCTTGATTGGACCCGATTATGAAGAGGAGGTAAAGATGATGAAGGAACGAATCCAAGAACTTCAAACAGGAGTGGAGTAGAGGAAATTAAGCCTGAAGTCTGGATCCCCTGAACCCCACAGCTCTGCAGCACTTGAGTCTAGCCAGGACCACAGAAGTGCTCAGTAATGAAAAAGAGAAAAAAGATTACAAGTGCCAGTGTCGATGGATGCTTTCTGAAATAAACAAGTCAAATCCCAAGGGTCAAAGAATCCATAGGTAATATTCACATGAATTTACTTGCATTGTTTAAACCACACACCTACTTTTACAAGACCAAGATGCTTCTTTCCCTCCAGAAACACAATTCTTTGGGTCAAATCAGCCAGGGCATGCCTGATTTTGGAAGCTTTTTTCAGTCTAATTAACAGCTGACATTAAGAACTGACATCTAAACCAGCTCTTAATGTTGACTTTTTAATTTACTGTCACAAAGCTTACTTAGATGAGACAAATCTTTCTTCCTTAGTTCATGTGTATGTACCAATAAGAAAAGGCACAGACCTAGAATTCTCCATAACGTGGACAGATCCCACTGAAGCTGAGAGCAATGTGGAACGACACAGGCAGGACCGCAACTACTGTCATGTACTAATCTCTGTAATTAGCTAACTGATCAGAACATCTTTCACATTGCCCTGCAGTTTCTCGTGGGTTCTCCCTCATGATCGCAATAAAAATGTGGATAAGAAAATCTTTGCTTGTCTTTGGGAACATACAGGACTAACTTTTATCCAGGCCAAATCTTTTCCCATATTGACAGCTCAAACTTGATTTATTCATCACTAGACCATTGAACTCCAAAACAAACCAAGAGCTAAAAAAATCTTTGTAGTAACTACTTTTGGAATACACTTCCCCTCTTCTCTCTCTCTCTTCCCTTCCCTTAAAAACAGGTAGGAGAATGCTTGGAGAGATCACACATTATTTACATGCAGTATTATTTTATGGAATTTTTCAAGGTGTTAATTGAAAGTTTTAATGAATGTTAATCATCATCTGTCATTTTCATTGGCAATCTCCGCTCTGCCATATGCTTAACTTTTACACCTGTACAGATTTTCCAACCAGTTCTTTTAAATTGTTTTACTTTTTCAGTGTAGTATTAGTATTAATATTTAGGAAACAAGCCAGCTGCAACCTGGACTGCAATTGTCTGCAGTTTATTTACTACATATAATCCCTAGTCCTGGTGAACTAGAGTAATATGTCATCACTGTACTAGCACTAGTTTTGAAATATTTGTATTAATCCAGTACTTAAAGGAGATGCTGGACTGACACCCATGAAGACCAAAGTACTACACAACAGGGCAGGTACAGCACTCTTAACATCTGCATAAGCCTCCCAATATATTGCCCCAATTTTTGTCCCTTGCCTTCCTCCTCACTCTAGATCACCAAGCAATCAATGCAAACCCCAGCGGTCATGTTTCACTTCTGTTCTTTTTAAGTAATGTGGAGATTTGTTTCTGAAGGGATTGACTGAGGAAGCAAAAGCATGCAAGTTATGAGTTCTATTTTTGACTTGACTGCAAATATTCTGTGTGAACCAAGTCACCCTCAGCACACATGGCACACATTTAAAATGGACATACCTACCAGGCTCCTCAGCTTTTACCCTTTTCAACAGGGTTCTCATCCCCTCTACTCAGTAAAAGTCTCATCTTCAAAAAACTCTTTTTCTTGTACGTTTTAATTGGCAGTAATATAACAATAATATTTATCATTGAGATTTAGCATTAAAATAACACAGAGATGAATGAATGTAGCTCTAAACTCTTGTCTTTGCTTTTTCATCCATCACTACAAAACAGTCTCAGTGCTAGGACAAGTCAGTAAGGTCAGAGCAGCGCCACTGTTGCAAAACTGGCAAAAGTGAGAAAATGGTGAAAAGCAAGTTTAGGTTTTTAAACTCGGGAACAAATAACAGGCAGGCTACTGTACATCTTGCTAATTGGGCTGAGGATGAGATGCAACAGAGGTGAAGGAACAGCCTGGCAAGGATAGCAAGCCCCAACATGACTTCAAGCTTTACTAGCAATCACCAGAAAAGGGGTGGGGGGAATTTTGGTGTTATTCCTAGGAGAAACTTGCATGTGCACAGAAAATGTTACAGAAAAACAGCAGAGGAAACTATTTCTGAATAGACTCATATCACAGACCTGAGTATTTTAGATGGGTAACAAAACCAAGAATATAGACGATGACTTGTCCACACTGGGAGGTGAAAAGTCCTGCTGGCTGAGCATGGCTGATTTCTGTGGCTCTTGTAAGGAAGGAGACAGGGAAGTATGAGAAGGGTCTGCCCTCCTGATGATACAAGCAACGAAGCAAAGACCAGTGGAAGGGGCCAGATTTAGAGCACTGAGGAGGAATACTCCTTTCAAAGGCACAGGTCTTCAGAGTCTGTCGAAGCAGCTGAGCAATGCCCAGTACAGAAACTTGTGCAAATTTGCACCTGTCTTTCAATTAAACTTTGGGGAAAATTATTCTTCTGATAATTTTATCTAAGCAGAAAGAACAATCTGATGGTGTTATCTTCACTAAATGCAGGTCAACGTTCTCAGTATCCCTCTGCTCCCAACTCTACTGTATGGAGAACAGGGATATGAGAGGCACAGTCTCACTTTTTTTCTTTGGATATTATGCACCCCATGAAGCACCACAAGGTGAAAGATCTTCTGTGTGGGAGGAACACACAACCTGAGAGTCTTTGTGGCCCCTTTTAATCCTGTATTCCAGGAAGTTCCAGGGTTGCAAATACCCATGAACTTTTTCTATTGTCTTGGAATACCTGGTGCTTTCCTTAAAGCCTCAATGCTTGTGATCATATGAAAATCTCAGCTTCTTTTTTTAAAGCACTGAATTTTACTGTTGCAAAGTTAAAGACCCTGAACTATAAAGGCTGAGAACCAGAGCTAATAAAAAGGAAATCAGAATCTATTACTTTTAAAACCCCATGATGCATGAGGTTCTGACAGTAGACATTTTAACACTATCGGTGGACAGAAATACTATGCAGACGATTTTGGACAAAGGACAGAGAGAACACCAAGAGAACAAAGTATACAACAGTATCAGCTAACTGGAAAGTCTGGCTTTCCTCTGATGAACTGAGTCAGAAGTAAAAACCCACAACCTTTCCATCTGTAAAACAGAGTAACAATACAGTAGGCAACCCAGCGAAACCCTTTAACATCTATCCATTCAAACCACTGCTTCTATGGTATAATTATTAATAATGGTAACACAGTACCTGAGAAGTCTTGAATTGAAACCTGGTACAGAGGTACTCTTTTAGGCCAGATACTACCATGGAGGTACAGAGATTAGTACAGGAAAAGAAAACTCTCCTCTTACCATCCTGTGTGAGTCCAGCTAATGTACAATGCTGATTTTCTATGAACCCTAGCTCCTATTTAAACAGCTGTTCATTGAAGAAAGACTGTTTAAAATCATTTTGAAAGATAAAGCTACCTATTGCAAATATTAAATAAAACTGCTAGGAATTTCCTAGAAATTTCGCTAAACAGTAGGAAGCAAGTTCTTTATTTTCCACATCATAAGCCTAATAACACTAACAAAAACCATGCTCATTGCACTACTGCGCATTTTACAATATGAATTTAGATTGCTGAAAAGAAAAACAGACGGAGCAGAACTGTCAAATGCTCTGGAGATCCAGGTGTCATACAGGCAGCGCTGGGGCCTGAACTGGGATGAACTAAAGGGCACGTTCTACTCACTTCCCAGAAACAGCTTCCAGAGTATCCAAAGTGGAAATCAATTTGCATTCGCTCAAATGTAAATGGTATTCATGAGAATAAAAGAAAATCTCAGAAGTTAGGCTTATATATAGCATATTCATGAATCCGAAAGGGGTATTCTGACGTCTTGGTTTCTTGAGCGCTATGTTCCTGTTCCGTTGATCTGCAATGGAAAAAAATACGTTCTCACTGGTCCCAGATGCTGATGTCCAACTAGTGAGGTGGACCAACAACGTAAGTGCCGTAAGCATGTGGCAGAGACCAAGCTAATAATCTTTGATGCATAATTAGTTTGGGTTTTATGCTGGAGCTTTCAGGGTACAGCAAGGAGGAAAGGGTGCAGCAGAGAAGTGCCAGGGCTGCAACAAGAGCTGGGGAGGAGAGGGAATAGGAGAGGACAAGGAAGGAAAGCTCAAGATTCAAGGGAGATAATAAGAAAAACTTCAGCACAGAGCTGAGGGGAAACCTGGATCTCAGCCTCATACCTGCTCTCTTTCTTTCCTGTCCCCTGTCCCATGTATGCAATAGTAACATAAGCAACTAAGATGGAAAGGTAGCTTTGCTCCACTGGACATAAAACCACCATGCAATGCATCCAATAACGTTTGCTTTCAAAGCCAATACTCCCTCTACAATGATTACTCTTACTTTACATTGCTACACTCTACATAGACTATTACTACACTACACATAGATGAGGACCCCACTGCACTACATCTTATACAAAAGAAAAAAGAAATCTTTTGCTTCTATGCATCAGACTTAAACATCATGAACTGTCAATTGCTATGTAAGCAAAAGAAACAAGTAACAGCAATGGCATGCTGCAAAATACATGTATTTACAAATTTACAATTCTCAATTCACTTGCGAAAAATTCTCATGAAAAATTGGTCATCTCTTTTGAACAGAAAGGCAATAAAATGTTTATATTTTAGATGTTACTCTACTGAGAGCTCGACAGTCAGTTTTGGACCAAAGGATAGCATGTTTCCACTTCACTTGAGCCACAGCAAAATCGTTCCTAACTCTCTATTGTATCTTCAGGGCATGCATGTATGAATGCTGCCTAAAGGTAAACTTGAAGAACTAGTGGAAAAAAGTAAATATAAATAGTCCTTAGGATTGTGAACTCATTTTATACCAACTATTTGCCTCCCGACTGTACTTTGCCAAAACATTCTCCTGTGTTAAGCCTATGATGGGAAAAAACATTTCAATCTTATGTGATATCAAGACTTTTTTTTATTTTAAGTATTTTGATAAGTGTTGGCTTTTAATCAAGTATTACTACATTTGCAAAAAACTTGACATAGTAAGTCACTTGATATCCTTCGTGTATATTGTGTATATTTAGGCTCAAGGAACCACTGTTGCCCACCATGAGCCAGGCTCCTGAGACAAGGACATCACCATACTAACAGCGTTTTTGTAACCTGTATGACCTTGTAGCGCTTCCCTGAACAAGGAAATGGATGAAAGGCTGACATTCCTACGTCTTCCTGAAGATATACAGGGGCTGCTCCCCAAAGGCAATGGATTTGCAAAAGATGCCACAAGATCCTGGATTTTGCCTGTCTGGTGTTTTCATGCACAGGGACTGGCAACTAGAAATATTTTTATGGTCCCCAAATTGGAAGACACTTCATAAAAATGATCCCTTAACAGATTCTGCACAAGGAAGATAATCCTCATACCTCCCTGACTTCACTCTACTGCAATTTGGCCCCAAAAGAAATCCTATTTTCTTGCAAGAGCAGTATTTCCCACAGGAATATTCTGTATTGGCAGTGGCGGGGTGCTGAAGGAGTAAATCTAAGTAGACAGCTACTATAGAGGATTTTAAGGAGCACCATTTCCCATGGGGCAACTAAGGCAGAGGTGTGCTAAGGAACACATCTGGGCCACCCTGTGGATCAGTGGCAAAGCTGAGATCAGACCAATCACCATGATGTAATGGCAGCTGAGGAAAACAGAAAACAGAGGAGCTTCAACCCTTCAGATGACAGGAAGAGAATTAATTTTCTGATGCGGTGTTTTGTTGACTTTTTCATCTTGTCATGTACAGCAGAAATAATGTTCGTAGGATTAGAGTAAACCCACAGCAAACTACTCTTATGATTATTAAGCACTCAGCTTCAATTTGATGTTTCATCACCTGCCAACCTTCCACATCAAAAATGATTTTTGTGTGTATTTGAAACAAAAAATTTACAAAGTATCAGCCCAGAATTTAAAACACTTCTTAAACACGTTAGAAAAGTAAATTTAAAATGTCACTGAAGCTAGATAGAGGAAAGAGCCTGTCCATTGCTCTTATGCAATAATTAATTTTCATCAGCGTCCTTATTATGCATTAGTTTTTATGGAGCGACAAAACACAACTGCATGCTATTGTTTAAACACATTTGCTGCATATGCCAGAACAGTAAAGGCTGGAAATATGTGTAAAGGATAATACACAAAATGTAGCTAAATGTATTCTATATTATGGATCCATAATACAGAATGCAAATGATTCTGACTAAGCATTCACAGGAGACAGTCTTTAGGGTGCATGCTGTGAATGTATATTATGAATAATGCATAAAACTTGGCTAAATCTTAATGAGTCCATTGACATCCTATGGGGTCCACAGGAGCCTCAGATCCCAAAGCATGTCAGTGGCATATTACTCTCCTCCCCCACTTCATTTAAAAAAATACTTTCTTAAAACAAAGGGAATTAAAACACAAAAGAAAAAACCCTTAGCTCTGATTTAACTCCCTTATGACAGCAAATGCAGAGACAGTCATGACCTCTGACTTCGTTCACCCCTTTGTGCCTAGATGTTCCACGTTAAACCATGGCACTGTATGGCATTTCTGTAGGGCTGCATCAGGTGTGGGACACGAGTTACTCCTCCTTCCCACATCAATATACTAAGGGACTTCTCCACACGCAGAGGAAAGGGGATAAGAGATGACAAGCATCCCTGCTATATTCTGTCTCCATTCTCCTTCCCTAATCCCCAGATTCTTTAAGTGCAGTAATTAATGTATAAGGAGACGGCAGAACATATGGGGAAAAAAGACATATAGTTTACTAGTTAGTCAGAGCTACTCCAAAGAAGTAAGTTCACATGCTAAAGGACATTGGCAAGGGGTGCAGTCATGAGGACAAAGAATCTGACCAAAGAGAAGCACCCGGTTTTTACAGCTTGTAAGTACAAAAACACAGTAAGAAAAAGATTTCCACCTCCTGAGTGAAACTGTAAGGTTGTACCATTCTATCTGAGTGTACAAGTGTACCATATTCACTAGGAAAAAAAAGTGTTGGCATCGAGCCCCGGCTCCACTTAGAAGTGTGAAGATAGTTTTTGTGTGTCATGTGCTTGGAAATAAATTAGATTTTTCCTATAGTATAAATATGAAGAAAAATAACTGATTAAGTTCTTGTTTATTTAGGGTTATAAGTCTTCAAAACCATACACATGGTAATTAATTAATTCTTGCAACACCCATGTGTGATGGTAAGTCTGTACATCCTTAAACACAAGAAAACTGAGGAACAAAAGGTCAAGAGACTTACCCAGCACACCAGAGCACTTCAGCGGCAGAGCGGGGCCGCAGCTCGTGCTCTCCGTGCTCTCTGCCATACACTCATCTACTACACTGGGGATGGCGAATGCCAGTCTGCTTAAGGACCACTTTTATGCTCAGCCAGGCGACTGCGGGCCAAACCCAATACAACCCTACATGTGCAGGGCTGAAACCAACTGAATAAATCCCACCAGACCTGACCTGGCTCTGCCCTCTCTATTCCCACAGCACGTAAGCCAGTACACACAAGCACACTCACCGTACGTCCAACATGGATGGCCTACTGGCTGGCCAGCATGCCGAGGCAGACCTGCATCAGGGACTGGGCAGGACTCTTGTTCTCTCCCCACCAGACCCCACTGCTGTGCCCAGTTAGAGCTCACATGTAAAACATTGCGCCTACACTCATTGGAGTTAGCAGACCAGGTGAGCACTTTTCACCCCATCCACATTTCAGCACCTGAACCTGCCAGACTAGAGTAACGGGGAACACCAGGAACCCCTTCTTTCCAGAGACCAAGCAAAGACAACGGCTTCCCAACAGGAACTGCCCTCCCACCCAAAGGAGGGGTCAGGGAGAGGAGAAGGGGGCACGTGCCCGCGGGCTGGGCAGGAGGCAGGCTGTGAGGTAAGAGCTCCTCCATCCCTGAGGGCATCTGCATGGGCGGCAGGAGGACAGGTTTGGGACAAATTCGATATAACCAAGTTTTGTACAAAAGAGCAGAAAAAAATAGCAACTGCCAGGAAATTCAGAAACACGAGTATTTTTTATGTTTTGTTAAAATCTTCCTTCTCCTCCCACATGCGATTCCAATGGAAAATCAATACCATGGAGGAAGAAACTATCTGGGTGTTCAGTAAGTGTTTTTGATCTCAAAAGAAATTTCTTTTTTAAAATTCAGCTTTTGTGTTCCTTGTTTCTACTTCTTACAACAACAACAAAAAAAAACCCAAACATGATTCTTTGTATGTGAAAACATTCAACAAACAGATCCTTGAGGAAAGTAACTGATGAAAACAGTTCAACTGGATCTACAGCAGAATCTGGCATGAAACGTACACAGAGAGAGCAGGGACACACGCGTGCTGATCTTTGAGTGTAGCTGTCTGTGTATTTAAGCATGAATACACAATTTCATTTTACTCCATGACAATATTCTTTTCTTTTAATGACAGGTGAAATTTTTGTGCAGTTACAAAATGAAACTCTTTTTTTTTCTTGTTGATATGTAAATTTCTCCCACATATGAAAACACATATATTTACACACACACACACAGATATATTCTAACCGAGAGCAAAGGCCAGGCTTTCACAGGAACAATACTGTCAAACTATTTTATGTTTGCAACCCATCCTGCTACTATTTATACTTACTGCTACAGATATCAGCAATTGTTTCCTTGCCTCCTCACCCCTCCCGGACACCATGAGAATAACAGAGAACGAAGTCTCTCGGTAGCACTTTCCTTCTCAGCAGGAAGCTCAAGCATTTGTGATATCCATTTTGATACAAAACCTAAATTAGGCCTCTGGAAATAGGTAATGCATAAAAAGAAGCATTTTTGTGCCACAAGATTATTATTATAGGTTACTGTTAACCCTTGTGAAATGGAAGTGAGTCCTGCAGCTCCCCACTGGGTTGAATATTTGCTGAGAAATCACAGGCGCTACCTAAGCAGATATTTCAGGTGTGCTTCATGATAAAGAGAACGATCCTGTTGACCCATCATATTCTGATAGCTAGTTTGAGTGCAAAAGCATCACCAGTTAAACAAAAATGATCAGCAAAGCATGCACATGATGCAACACTCTTGCGCTAAGAGGAGAATTTAAAGGGGCTGGATACAAGGACAACTATGGAATTACTAATGCAGAGATCAAACGAAAAAATCAGTACTATATTTGGGAACTACCCAAAACACATTCTGCCTCTTAACTCCCTAAAGTTCTTCCTTATGGCAAAGTTTTCACTGGGTCACATATTAGTGAAAAGAAAGATATCGTTCAAAAAGGAAAAAAAAATCCAAAGCTTTAAACAATTCGTAGTTTTCAAGTTCAAATCACTGCAAATGAAAGTCTCAGGGCTGGAAATCTGTGTGATTTATCCCAGCTTTACAACTGTGAATCATAAAGTTATACAAATAATAAATGAACTTTTTTCCTTCAGAACCACCATCATCCCTGAAGTCAGGAGAACTCGTCCATAATTCAGATTCAATGAACCACACTACCTTGCACTAAAGTTACACCACCTCCTGTTGTGATACAAGTTGGCCCAGCATTACTCATTGCTTGACTTACTTCCTTAGCAAAACGAGCCATACCGCAAATTCAATCTGTTATCTGCCTACACGATTTAATTCAAGTTCAGCTTATCCTAAGCACTTCTTTTTCCTTCCAACATGCAGACTTCAAAGGGCTATAAACTGTGATCTTAAATGCAAAAGGAACTCCATGTCAGTAAGTTTTCCCTAAATTTAAATAAACATTTTAGTAAACTATGGTCGCTACTTGTTAAGCCTGAGAAAAATGGAGTCTTGCCATAACCTGGAAGACAAATTGGACCTCAGAGCCTCACACATCCTCCCATTCAAACCCTCGTGCATTGTATACCTGCGGGAATTCAAAGGAGAATCATTCCAATAACTTTGCGTACTAGCAAGGCAGACTGAGGTTCTCCTAATAAATTTAAGCTTTATAGCTCCTTCACTCAAAAAGCCACACACTTAGCAATTACTACACCTCAAAGGGGAAGTCCCGTGGAATAGATATTATTTCGCAGACCAGTCTGACTATTGCACCAATGACCAGAGCACAAATCTTTGCGCCTGTATGTGGGCAACCATTCCCACAAACATCCTCCTATCAAGAGTACAGTTTGCTTGAGCTGCAACTCACTACCAAGAATAAGGAGCTTTCCGTTTGGCCTAGAGATTTGCCTACAGCCATGCATAGGCATGGGGAAGAAAAGAAGCCAGCAGTCCTAGCTGCTTCTTCTCCACCCTAGCCATTAGGTTTGGCATTGCTTTTCCTAGACAGCCCTCTTTGTTTTAGCAGTTCTGACATCTGCGCATTGCATTTGCCCTGTTGTGCAAGCATGACTATTTCCTAAGAGATAAACAGAGATCACCAAGCTCACAATGCCTGACACAGAGTTCAGATTCAAGCTTCCCTAGGTAGCCTAGACCCCATCCTTTTCACTTGCAAATGTAAAGGGAACTCTGCAAGATCCAAAGGGAAAAAGAAGGAAATCATCTTAATAAAGGAATGGGAACGAAAAATCTCCCTCACTCTCACAAGCGTCTTTTTTTTTAAACAGCTATTTGAATCATCCCTGCTTATAGACAGTCCCACTTCTTCAGCAATGGAAAAGCAATACAAGCTTTTTGTCATTTGATCCCCCCAAACATTTTGTAATTTAATGTGAGCAGGCTCCTCACTGGGCTCTCAGACAAAAGTTTGCCCACATGCCTTTTAAAGTACGTACCTGATTCTGCCTTTGTCTGCTAAGTTCCTTTTGCAGCTGCATTCCCACGAAAATGTTTCTATACCTGCTTTCCCCTGGCGTTTCTATAGTCTGCTCAGAGGTGGATTCATTGCTGAGTTTCGGCAGTTACATTTCTTCCTCAATTGATGCTTCTTTTTATTTATTCTGAAGTTTCCAATGTAAAACAAACAGGAATACCACCTTTCTAAAATTACTACTATCCCACTGTCCTCCAATGTAACATTAACAAGAGGCAATATTCTCCAAAGCTATGAAGCATATACTGCCCTAAATTACATTGCAGTTGCTGCCCTGAGCTCGCACATTTTTGAATAGGAAGGCTCCCAGGGATCTCTCTCTCTCCGTTCTGACTGCATTTACTGCTTTAAAATATTTTTAACCCAGACACTGAAGTGCCAGCCTAGCAGCCCTTCATGCTAATCCCAGCCTGGGTGGCTGTTCTTAAGGGAAAGCATTCAAAAATCGTAGCAGTGCATCAACTTTGACCCTTTTCACTTAAAACATGAGACTTTTTTTTTTAAGGGGAAAAAAAATTAGATTCCAGAGGGAATCACTGAACTCTGACCTGCTTAAAATTAGTTTTGTTTTAGTGCCTGCGTGGTGACTCAACAGGCCAATTTTCCAGACACTTAAGACTTCTCTGCTCCTGAAGATTCCAGTTCAAGTCCTGGACTCGCTGCCTGGGGTCGGATCAGAACACTTTGTTCCATGGCTTCAAGCAGTGAATTCCCAGATCGCCGTACCCTTGCCAGATGCTGGCATGCTTGGTAATAAGTAGCGCTGTAACCCAGCTAATTATTTATTTCTTTTTAAATCTGTGAAGAGTTTTGCTTGCAATACATATGTTAGACCGAAAGAATTTCCCTTCAAAATTCAGCAGTCGAGAAATGTTTATATGGCTCTGATAAACATTTCATGATAAGCTGGATTCTTTCGGGGGGAGGGAGAAGATGTGTACTTTGGTCTTAACAGTGCAGCAAATAATTCTCAAATAGGGTCTGGCTGAGTGTATCCATCTCACTGGGAGTAACTGATTTGATTTTTTTTAATCTGTCACAGGCATTACGAACACTAAATGAGTCACCATAGACTCCTATGCTGCAAAAAATAGCATCACAACGCTTCATTTGCTCTTCAACAGGACTTCAAGTGCAGTGCCTGGTATCAAAAAGCCTTGTCAGTTAACAAATAAAAAAAAACCAGAAAATGAAACCCCAACACAGTCTCGGACCAAATTATTTCCTGCAGAAGGTTAACACTACCCAGCAAAGCAAAACTCATCTAGGAGTAATAATTTTCCTCAATCTCAACGGAATTATTCTATTTAATCTTATCATTGATGCTATTGCATATATTTTATATCTATCATCAAAGGATCTCAAACAATTTAACAAACAGCCTCAGAAATCTCCTGTAAAGTGAGGGAGTACTATTATCTCCATTTATAAGTAGTGAGGAATTAAAGCAAAAAAGATGCTAAGAAACTTTGGCCACGAGGCAATAAAGAGCCAGACCCAGAAACAGAACCTAGGTGCTGGTCCATATTAAATGGCATCTGTTACATTTCCATCCTTCTTTCACAGCGATTACGGAAAGAAAAGCTATGCCAACGTCTGTAATCACTTATTTGACAGCTGCTAACCCAACGAACACGAAGGCAATTTATACACAGTGCCCTAATCTTCCTGAATTTGATCATATATGAACACAGCACTAGTACTTGTTCCAATATAATTCTGAGTTTTTCTTAGAAAGAATGTAGCTTTCTTCCTTTTTCGGAAAGAAAATGAGCCACTAAAAGACAGAGTTTTAACACGCAGTCATCAATATGCTGTTCTTACAAATACAAAAAATGTAAAACAGTAATAACACAAACAATGATGCATGCTGTTTTGTGTCAACAAAATGACTCTGTCTTCTGCCCAGAAAGCCCTCCTTCAACCTATACAAGAAACCTCCCAAGACAGACAGGCCTGGCCTTACACCCTAAGAGACACTGGTCAGGACAACCAAAGGGAAAGGAAATTCTGTGACACCAGAAAATTACACCACTTTATGAACATCCTCCATATATTTAATCTCAAGATCTGCATGCCTCTGGTGATCACAATTGCCACAGGACCTTGAAAATATCCAGCTAGGTTAAAAGTTGTGAGCCTGCTTCACTAGAAGCCAACCTGCTGAGCCATATTAAACAGTAGTGTCTAATATAAAGAAGTAACTAGTGCATGGTGGTCCATGGTAGATGGCTGACAGCATGGTTTCTCTGGCTGAGAAAACCTACCAAAGAACCACCAGAGCATCTCCACCATTGAGCTCAAACATGAGTATGCTATTACGAACTACCACCATGCCTTCTCAGAGGAGAACTGTCACTGGATTGAAACAATAGGAGCTAACTAGGTTATTCATCACCTGCAAAAAATGATGCTGCTCAGAGCTTTTTGGATACAACGGTGAAGGTGAAGAAGGCTTTCCTCACCACCTACGCAGCCTGGGCTCAACTCTGCAAAACAAATTTGAGTCGCAGTCAGACTCAATGTCAGACTTTTGCCAGCTGAGCTCCCTCTCACTTCCTCAGTTTCAGGTCATCTGAATACCTTGACAACCTGTGAGGATAAATCAAGCACAGAAGGTGTTTAGGAACTAAACATACACGTCAGGTGTTTCTATAAAACCTACATGAAGTTATATCAAAGTATCCCAAATTCCAAATCTTTAACAAATGTATCACACATTTTGGAAATGGTGGGCAGTGACTTAAAATACAGCCGCACTGGTTATAAAAAATAAAAGGAGATAGAGTAGATCTGGGAGGAAAGCAGGAGAGAATGCACATGCTGACATTTTTTTCTCTGGAGGACAGATCAGTTGCGTGAAGCTTCCCCTCACTGGGGTCTACTCTTTGAGCAGCTCTAATCTTAAAGCGCACTAAGCAACACATTAATACCAGCAATCATTGATCTCTTGATCTCCAGGCCAGAAAGGACTGTTAGGACCTCCCGGTTAGGCCTCCTGCCTGACACAAGAACCTCACCCAGCAATACCCACATGCCTGTAACTTCTGGTATAGCACAAATCGATGGCCAGAGCCCATGCACAGCCCCTGCTGGAATAAAGGCCCTGGTCCTCATCTTGCGTTGGGAGCATTTGTAACCGAACATGTTTTTGCTTCCAGCCTGCCCGTCTTCTCTCAGCCACACCAGCTCAGGACCAACGTGCCAGCAGCCCCGTGAAGAGACCCATGGCCATAAACCATTCCCACAGATGACACCTGGTTCTGTCGCCAGATACATTGCACTGTATGTTACATGAAAACTGTTCGTGTTACTGACTGTTTTTTAAGAAATTATTTACACTGGCTTTTTGATCTTTCTCAGCACTAGCAAAAATAAAGCTCCAATTCGGCAAAGGGCTTAAAGCATTTGCCAAATTTTAAGCGCTGAAGGAGGCCCGCTGGCTACGGTGGGACTAAAGTGCTTAAACTCAGGCACATTCGTAACCACGTCAGGGCCAAAATCCCTGCACAGCCATTCAAAATGCATCCAAGGCTTGCGCTTTGCTTCTGGAAACTTTATTCTCGCTTTACATATAGTCAAAACCTGACAAGAGCTCACTGTCGGATTATGCAGGAAATCTGCAAGTTTCACCAAGGTGTGATCTTATGCTTTTTCACACATTATTGTATCATGCCGCGCCAGAACACTAACGTATGCACAGTTCTAAAATAGCTTGCATTATTACAGCCCAGCATGGTGAACGGCACTGAAAAGCCAACACGCAGACCTCCAGAGACTTGCTCCTCAGTCACTTGCAAACTGATAAAGGGTCACAATTCCTTTCTTACCAAGGAGAAAAAAAATTTTAAAAAAGAAGAAACAAAACAACCAGACTCGGCATTCCAAAACCTTTTTCCCCGTTTCTCCCTCTTTTAAATGAAACTGTCAACTGTCAGATTTGTCTTTGGTCATGTTGGGGTGGGACAGTGGGATTTAATAACATTTAACTGACTTGCTATCAAGAAGGAAACATATTTTTCTTCTCAAATTTGAAACCGACTTTTTTTTTCTGTTGGCCTACTTTCTTTTAAGTTGCTTTTCAATTATTTATGAAAATGCAATAATGCATTACTTTGCTGTGCAAATGTTTAGAAGAAGAAGATAGTGTTTTTCAAGTGAAAAAAAACCATACATGGTTATATAGGGGTTTATTTAAAAGCTCGTTGCAGGTGACAGTTTATAAAAAACAATATACTTTCATTTCCCACCCCCATCCCCATTTTCTTTAAACTATGTGTTTGAGTCAATAAAAAGAAGTCCACAGCTCCACAGAAACACCTCACTCGTTGCTCTCCAAAGCTGGAGGTGTAACAAACAAACAAAAGCTCTACACAGGAAACTGTACAAGGGGCTGAACCAAAACCTATTAAGACACTGAAAAGACTCCACACTTTCTGAACAGCAAAAAGAGGGCAAAATCTTGTCCCACTAAATAAAGGAAACTAATAGCAAAACTCACAATGTTTCACTCAGATTTTTTGAAAGGTTTTTTTTTTTGTTTGAAACAGCTGTATTTGGAAACAGCTGTGTTCCCAAGCCCATCAAACACCGGTGAATACTGACTGCTGAACTTCTTTCCGCAATTTTGGAAATCCCATGTGGATGCATGCTCAAGTGGCTATAGCTTCTGAAGGCTCACCACCTCAGGGTTTTAGCATCAACAGACTAAAACAAATAGCAAAGTCTGGCCTGACGGCAGCGGGTACAAAACCAGGCTCATAATGCTTACCTCCCATGTCTTAAGCTCTACTCTCACATGGGCAACTTTGGCCTCGTGAGATGAGTCGTCCCTATTACAGTCAATGGTGAGATGGAAGTTCTTTCTCTGCAATACTTGCTGCAGGAGCATCCCTCTCTCTACTGACAGAGCGAGCCATGAAGGATCAGCTTCACTAGATGAAAGCTACCCTTTGTATGTAAACTATAAATAAAGATCCTATATATATTCACATTATTGATCTAGTATATCAAACCAGGAAAAAAGACCAGAAAGTATCATAAAATGAACACAGATGTACTTAATGGCAATGTAACACAAACTGAAATATAATCAGAGAAAGACAACACACTAAAACAAACCAAAAGCTGAACAGATAGGTTTTGGCACCTCCATCCGTGAAGGTTTCCAGGCCTCAACTAGACAAAACTATGGCTGACCTGATCTGCTGCTAGCACCAGTCCTGCCCACGCAGGTGGCCTCCTCAGGTCCAACCTGATCAACATCCCTGGTGCTACGAAAGAGAACAAAACTGTACAAGGACTTAGAGAAGCCAATCTCTGCTACTATTAACCATTTAAAATGCCCTCGATATCATTCCTTAAAACTGGAATCCACGTAAATCCTGCAGTCTCTGGAGCTCCTGGAAGACACCTCTCACACTCACTTGTCACAGTCCCTGCAGGCTTTCAGAACAGACAATGTTTAACAACACAGGTAACTTAGGAAATCAACTTTTCCTTTTTTCCCTTCATTAGAGTGACTTAGGCAGCTAAATCACCCTGAAGGTCAACAGGGCACTGTCTGCGCTACCTTCAAAAGCGGGACTTCGGCTGCATTGAAATCTCATTTTTCTAACTGAACACTGCACTTGTGCAAACACTCGCATTTTGCTGAATTTAAATGAACTAGGCCACATTCCTAAAGTTAAGCCTATACTCAAATATTGTTCTTCATCAGGGCCATAAGCCACACCTCTACAACTCACATGCCATATTCCGAGTTAATTACAACTGGACAGTGAAGACACAGAAACATTTCTAAGCACTTTAGGCTTAGAAGGAGCAAAACTTACAGTCTTGAGATAAAAATAATTATATAAAGCTGTATAGTTATACAAGTCAATATTTTCCTTTTTCTCACACATAAAAACACAGAATTTAAAACCAAGCAAAGAAGAAAAATCTTGCATTCTTAAAACTTTACACTATTGTGCAACAGCATTTTTCTTCCATGTAGCCTCTGTTACTTCTTTATGCTGTATTTGTGTGCATTGCAGAGGTGCCTGGGTATATAACTGCTGCTGCTATGCATGCCGCTGTACCCATACCTTTACCTCCAATATACCGTTAAGGATTAGAATCTCTTGGTTTCTCCATTTTCTACCCCATTTCAGCTTGTTACTTCTCACTAGGAGCCACTTTCTGTATCAACACAATGCATTAGTTATTAAAAGAACAGCGGGACATGTAGTAGAAGGTGCAAGACTCTGTCTTCCCTCCCTGCCATTACTCCTTAAAAAAACACACATATTGCTACTGTTCAAAGATAATGTCTTATATAAAGCGAGATATTGGTCTAATGGCATTTTGCGCCTGGGGAGGAGGTAAGCATCCACGTAAAGTTCCCAAGCACACATTTTAAACATGTTAGTAATCTACCACATGCGTGCTTAGAGAATCACATCCGCAAGTGTTTTACTGAGCAGGCCCCAAATGTGTGCAGACCCGACTCCCCTCCTCACCCTGAGAGGGGCTGCCCGCAGAACACACCCCAGGTCACACCGGGGATGCGCCACACACATTTTTACGGTGCTGCTTTCGTCTACGGCACTTTCCTGGCAGAGAAAGGCCTTCAGTTTCCAGAACTGTCAATTGCCTTTCAGAAGCACTAAATTCACACGGACATATTTGTACATATTCATCAGCATTTAGTCATTTGTAATCTCTCATGAGAATTAATATTATTCCTCTACAGTCGCAAAACTTCCATCAGCCCATGCAAACTGCTACTTACCTACGGCAACCCTGTTTATAGGAATGCCTCATTATATATAATTTCAGGTTTCAATTGGAAACTGTTTTACAGAAGTGACAAGTACTTCAGTATTTCTGCTCCAGCTCTGTCTTTTCTGACTATTGGCAGGAGGCACGAAACCGATCTCCGCAACAAGTTTCAGCGAGAACTAAAAAGATCACCCTACGTGTGCGAGTACTGACTGAGTAATCTACACATGACTTGCAAACCTGAACTAATTAATTGTCCTACATTTGTTAATCTCAACCACAACGCATTAACGCACCACGGTGCTGCTAAACAAACTCGCATTCCCAGGAATCGGAACAAATCATTTAGTTTTCTCAGAATCAGACTGTCCTGCTTCTGGCAGCCGCCTGCATACAATTACAAATATAAAATCAATCTGAAGCACAGCAAAGAGCACAGTATCTCCTACTAAACACACTCTTCTTCCAGATTTGAATTCGTAAAGCAGAATATTGCATTAACACATTCACTTTTCTGTGACTGAATACGCTTCTTATATTTTGCATACCCTGCGTAGCATGTCTTCAATTTATTATTAAACAGAAGTATAATTGACACATATATTGCATTTCTTGTTATTATTTATGCATCTGCCTATATTCTAGCATGAGAAGCATGATCTTTAATACCATGGGATAAGGAGCAATCTCATTTCAGTGAAAACACAGTTGTATGTTACTGGATGCACACGTAAGGACAGCACACAAAGAGCCACAATGGCTGCCTTTCCCTGGGAACCTCAATGTCCCCAGGCTCCTTCCAGAGTCAGTGGAGAAGGAGAGACTCCACCGGAGTGTGCTTTGGTGGATGAGTCACTGTTACAGAATAGGTATTTTCTCTGTGTTTGTAAAGAATTCTTTAATCCAGAAGTCAGTATCTGCCTTTAATTCAGTTTGCTCTGAAATCACTTGTAAACCATTCATTTTCTAATTTTCTTCTCTTCTTTAATGGTTTCTGAATTTTTCTCAGTATACACCTGGTCCATTAGGACTAATCTCCCACTAGAAGGTCAGTTGTGACATTAAAATGGTGTTCCCAGCTAAGAAAAGCAACTCTTCCATTCATTGACCAAAGGCACTGACTTAGCCATGTAACAGGTATTTTGCTTTCTTTTTTAAAATGGACTGTAAAATTAACTTTTAGATCCTTATTAAGTAAATATTTAATTGATTAGCTAAGGATTACAACTGTGTCCCCCAGCCCTTTTCACTACACTGAAAGCTTACTCATACACAAGGATTTTATAGCAGTGTAAAAGGTAGACTCCATAATCCTAGTTTAGAAACTGAACCAGTTTAATTAAACATGTCTTTAGACTGACTGCTACAGAACACACTATGGCACTCAGTTGAATTTAAATCTGTTGTATTCACTTACTCTCTATAGAAACTGAAGATACTGCAAACCATATTTACATCCATTTCAGAGCCAGCTCAATGCTTCTGAGCAGAGCAAGCCTAACTGAATTTTGTCCCCTCTCCTCAAAAACGTGGGCAAAGCAACTTCTTAGAGCAGGAGGAGCCCTTATTGCCCAGTTATGAGCAGGCAACTTCACCCTATCCCACCAGTTCTTTGCTGTACTAGCCAATCTTCTACCCTGCCTAAGGCAAAAGCCAGTGCTGAAAATCTGGTTGTAAATTAAATTAAATACATTAACATCTCTGCCACTAAGAGCAGGACGTTAAATACAATTTTACTAATACTTCAGTATACCTTAAGCATCTCCCTAGGCTTTGACTAGCAAAGGCAAGTATCCTATGTAGCAAATCTATGCCTCCTGAAAAAGATGTCAGCTTTCCCAAGACCTTTTAGAGTCATTTCAAGTAAAACCCAGACCACCCTGTCAGGGACCAGGAGACTACAATGGAAATCACGCCTCTACGGGATGTGGTTTTATTTGGATTGTGTTCTGTAAAACTATGCTCCTTGCAGAAGGTACAAAATGTCATCAAATTGCACTGGCTAGTTGAGCCTGCTCAGGTTCTCCCAGGACATGCTCATGAACAAAAAAGGACGGGTTTAAGTGTTCGGTGTCCTTTACCAGACTAGTACAGTGTTAATACAGTACAGACTCTCCCATGTATTTTAACTATAACCATTCAAAGGATCAAATACTCGTACATAAATATATAATTTAAATAGCGTGAGATTTTTTTCTTGAGGAGATTTTGCAGCAGTGAAGAATACTATCCTTATAAAATAACTTTGACCTGCAATTTTCAGGCAATTCATTTCCTTGAAATATACGTAAATACTCTTTCTTTAAACAATAATCACAGAATACACTTTAGCTTTGTCACCAGGATTTCTTTTTATTTAAAAGAACAACAGGAAATGGTGGGGGGGGGGGAAAAAAAGAGTTCTGTTAAAGGACAATTCACTGAAGGGTCTTTTAGCTGGCAATTGTCAGCATTGCTCAGGGTCAATGGATCAAATTTAACTCTAAAAAGTGCTGATGGTTGTATGAGTCATCACAGTAGGAGCTGGCGCTCTGGGCCACTCAAGTTCAATTTTTGGTGTTACCACGGGGTGTAGGAACTGGGATCTTGGTGAGCAAAGATTTGCTCCATATTTGATGCACTGGATAAAGTGGTATTCTTAAAATCACCAGCCTCCCAAGCAGCTAGTAAGCCAGCAGGAGGTTAGTAGGAAGAGAAAGTAACTGTCCTTTGTGCCTCTGAAAATAGCCAATATTAAACAATCCTCTTCCGTATTACCTGAGTTTCAATCTACGCTTGCAGCTCAAAGGAAAAGAGAGAGGCTGGAGAAGACAGAAAATAAAGCTGTCAGAAATATTAGAGGAGACCCTCCTCAAACTGTCATGAAGCATATGGCCTCCTCACCTAGAAACGTGTGCGACTAGAAAGGATGTGTGCTTTGTAAGCAACAAAAACTTGTTCAGACAATGCGCTTTACATATACAGAATGTACTGTGTATGTGCCTGTGCCTGTGCGTGCTCACCACGTGCTTGAAGAGGCCGGAGACATGGGGAAAGGTACTGCAAGAGTGATCATCTTATACTTATCTAGGATGTTCATCAGTGGAGCAAGCAGCACATGGACTCGAGCTGCTTTAACGGACTGTACACAAGTCATCGGAAATCCACTTTACCTGTAGCCTCTGCTCTCCACACAATGCCCAAAGAAGGTGTAACTGTAGCATGACTAGCAGTAGGATGCGAATCTAATGTTTTGGTCTTGACCTGAATGTTCTTATCTGTTACTAAATTTCACAAAGGGAAACAGATCTGGCTTCAAATTCTCCTAGCCCTACAGTTTGGTCACAAATCCGAAAGGAAATTGTCCTAATTGGGTCTGAGCACACCATGAAAAAGGAAGAAAACTCCCCAAAGCCCCCAACACTTCAGTGCCACCGAAGAGGAGCTCATTCTTGTTTCAGGCTTCAATTCGTATGCTGTCTAAACCAAATTTGGATCTGAACTTGACTACATAATATATCATAAGTGATTAACTGGACCGTCTCTAATGTCTTGAAGAAATGGAGAATATAAGCAAAACAGATTATTAAAAAATGAGTTTATAGTACAGGAGACTTTAAGGCTTTACAAGGGCCATTCCCAAGGTGTAGGGCCCAGTTGCCCACTTCCTCACCAGCAACACTCCCACCACCTTCAGTGCGAGCATGGCACTGCCCGTTCAGGGGACACGCAAGGATCCTTATGCAGAAAACGGGAAAAAAACTTCTTTGCTAATAGGAAAAAAATCCTTATAATAATACTAATCTATTTATAATGGTCAAAAAATATGACAGCTTACAACAGCGTCACAGCAGTGCTTTGGCAATATTTTAGCATACTGTTGTATTTTTAGAAGGACTGTTCATTTACTTTCTCCTAAATGCCGGAATTTTTATTTTTCAACAAACGCTCTGTTTTTTGGTGTATCCATATGCCAACATCAGAGTGTTTTATATCAGGGTAAGTACGAACTGCAGGCAGAAACAAAGCTCCTGTACACACGTTGCATTACAGCAGCACTGTCAGAGATGCCAAGTCTCAATCTCCTCCCATACTTTATGCAGCGGTAGTTAGCTACGCCACTTACAAACCTTCTTGGAACGCAGCGGTACATTTTTACGATGAGTAACAGAAAGCTGCTGTTTCTTCATCCTGAACATTGAGGAACTATCCCATTGTAAACAATACATCTGACAGTTTAATGATATTGCTCAACCTAACTGGTTTTGGCAAGCAGCATGTATGATAGAAGTGCAGCAAACGTATGTGTAAGCACTGTTATATTTTCTCAGCAGAGAGACCTCAGAAGGGTACCTTACCATTTCAAAATTCATTAGCAAGCTACCTGCATACTCAGGTGAAAAACAGTAAGCTGTTAAGTCTCACCTGGTACTACGAGATCACGACAACAACAGGACGATCACAGTCCCTAAGAACCTCTACAGCTGGAGCTCCAACACATATGGACAAAATTCAAAGGCTTTTATTTTCTTTCTAAAAAGCATGTATTAGCTTCCATCACTTACAAAAACTTATACTAGGCTAAATTAAATACATGTGCACCCACATGTTAACTGAATTAACTCGAAACAGTCAATACATCTCAAATGTCCATCTGTTTACATAAGACACTTGCAGCTTTCAAGTCTTATACTCCTTATAGTGTAACTCTCAACTAATAGTGTAACTCTCAACTAAAACAGTTTTAAGTTCAACCAGAAAGCTCTGCTGCAAGATTTGCATGCATAATGGCCATGTGTTTATTGGGTTCTCGTGTTCAAATCATGTCAGAATAGACATGCTATCCATTCGCAAAATGCAACACATCGATGCCAGCCTCTCCCTCTTCAGCTGGAGAAACCTCGTAAAACAAAGCTGGCTATAACCTGGCCAGATATTATAGCTAAATTTTAAAAAAAATCTCCCCTTGCAATCCCAGTTTAATAGTTGTAAATAGTGCATTTTGCAGGACGAAGAATTCGTTTCTGAGGCAATAATGTATTTTCCAGCGCTAGGAAGGATTAAGAGGATATAAAAATAGCAGCAGATACAAATAGCTGTTCTCAGGTAAGTTTCAGGTGAAAAAACATTTTGATGAAGAACTTTGTACGAGCTCCTCATGTATAAGAAGTTGCTTTTGAATCTGAGTGACTCACTTCAGCAAGGCTGCACACAGCTAGCTGTATTTGAATTGGGAGGAAGAAAGCCAGGACACATTATCTTACAGTTCTACAGCTGGAATCAAACTTCCTTTTTTAATTTGAACTAAAGTTAATATTCCATTCTTTGACAGAGATGGAGCAAAATCCAGCTCTATTAAAAAAACCCAAAAACATTTCCTCTCTAATTTTAGGATATTGCTGGCTTTCCTTTTACAAGAGTTAAGCGGTAGCAACGATAACAAAAGCTACCTGTACCAGCGTGCGATACAAGCCTCTCAAAGAAAACAGTTCTCATCAGACACCGTCCTCCTGGACGCCCCTACTGTATTGTTGTTGTTGTTGATGATCGCGATGTTGAACGCCTACAAATCTCCCACGTGCCTATTTCGTTGGCCTGCTGGTTTAAAAAAAAAAAAAATGCTAGAGGCCATTATTCATGAGCAGTAAGAAAACAAATCACTCTTAGACCTACTCCTCTTGCAGATTCCCACACTTATTACCCAAAATCCCACAGCTTGCTATTGGTTCTACCCTTGACCAAAGTACAGGGCTGAGGCAGCATGCCATCCCCAGGGAAAAGCCGATCACGTTCCTCCCGGCAAGCTGCTCCGGTTATTCTAGGATCGCAGTCGGGCTGGAATAAAGTCCCTTAACTTTTCTGAGAAGGCAGAGCTCGCTCCCACCACCAGTGCCTGGGCCAGCCCGACTCGGGGCCGGCGGGGACGAGCGCGGCCGCGCTCCGCACCCTGACCGACATCATTTTTTCCCCTGACCCGTTTTCTTTTTGAGGGGAAAGCAGCCGAAACGAGTGAACCGAGAGCCTTCAGCCCCTTCCACGGAGTCACCCTCTTGCTCCGGCAGAAGCGAGGAACATGCCTCGCAGAAATATGTAAACAGCCTCGTCCCGCTGCCCCCCCTCCCGGTGCCGCTGCCCCGCTCCCGGTGCCCGCCGGTGCCCCCCGCGCCCCGCAGCGCAGCGCCCCGGCTCGCCCCTGCGCGCCTCCCCGGCAGCGGCGCGGCGGCGGCCGCCGCTTTGCACTCACGCACGCACGCACGGAGAGGCAATTACAATAATTTAAAGCTTCCTGTCCGCCGGCTCCGCCGGGATCCCGAGGGCTGAGCCATGCCCGGGCAGGGCGCGGAGCAGCGGCTCCCCCGCCACACACGCGCGGGCACCGCGGCCGGCCCGCCCCCGCCCGCCCCCAGCCCCAGCCCCGGCAGCGGCAGCAAGAGAAGGAGGAGGAGGAGGAGGAGGAGGAGGAGGAGGAGGAAGGGGGGGGGGGGGGGGGGGGGCGTGACAAGTTGTGCCAAACTTCGGGAGGTGTGCGAGCGCCCGGCAGGCAGCCGGCCGCGCTGACAGCGGGCCCCGCCGCCTCCCCCGCCCCGCCAGCGGCGCTCACCCCCCGCGCTGCCCCTCGCCGGGGCCCGCCCGCCCCCGCTGCCCGGGGAGCCCCGGCGGGCGCTCAGCGCCCGCCGGGGAGCAGCCGGCGGCGGCCGCAGCGAGGAAGAAAGTTAAAACGGCGGCGGTCGCGCACCTACCCGCTGTCTGTAATGTCTCCTCCGGGCGCGGGGTGCTAAGTGAGACACTGGCGGGGTGGGGAGAGGCAGAGGTGCGGGGAGGGACCGGGAGATGGGTGTTTGGTGATCTCTTCCTTTCTCTCCCCCCTCCTTCCCCCCCTTCCCCCTTCTCTCTCTCTGTCTCTCAAGGACGAGGTGAAATCCCTTTGCTGGTCATGAGGCGGCTTCAGAGACAAACAACACAATGCGAGTGCAAATAACAAAAGGAGAAAAAAAAAAAAAAAACAGGAGAGGGAGAGACCGGGAACAATGGGGGAGGAGAGGCTCGCCGCGCCGCGCCTGGCCGCCGCCGGCACCCCGGCAGGCAGGAGGAGGACGCGGAGGAGGAAGGCGAGGTGGCGGCAGCGGGGAGGGGGCCGCGCGGGGACTCCTCCCGGCGCGCCGGGGCTCCCTCAGACCAGCCCCGACCTCCTCCCCGCCGGCTGCCGCCGCCCGCCCCCCCCCCGCGCACCGGGGCGGCCCTGCGCGGCGGCGGGGCGGCCAACGGTAAGTGACGCGCCCGCCGCCCCCGCGGAGCCCGCTAACGGCCATCGCCGCCGCCGCCGCCACCACCAGCATCATCACTGTCCCTCGGGGAGAGAGGGAGGGAGGGAGGGAGGCGGCTGTCCGCCGGTTGAACGAGCGGTACAAAGCGGCGGGGGGCACCGAGCCCTTCCCGCCTTTCGCGCCCCCCTCGGGAACTTCTTCACCGAGCGGGGCTGTCGCGGATCCCGGGGACATCGCTACCGGGTCCCTTCCCGAGGAGGAGTCCCCCTCCCGCTCTTTCCTAAGAGTAAACACCCGGGAGTTGCGTGTCCGTGGGCGTGTCCGCTGGCACCTCCTGCACCGGCAGCCCCAGTCACACCGGTGCGATCGCGCACTCGCACAGCCGCCCGCGGGGACGCCCGCCGCAGCCCCTTCAGCACCCCCTCTCCTCAACTCCCGCTCTTAATTTCCGGGACCTCCGGCCGGGCGCAGCTCCCACGCGTGCGCAGGAACCCGAAGGGGAAGCAGAAGTTTGGGGTCCCCCCGCGCCCTTCCCCTCCGCGCTCTCCCCAGGAGCCGGCGACGAGACGCCGCCCCGCGCTCCTCAGAAAGCCGCGGCGGGTTTGAAGATCACCGCTGTCGTCCCCGCGGCCCGCGCCGCGAGTGGGGTCCCGCGAGTGGGGCGCGCAGCGGCGGGGTTACCTCAGCGGCGGGCGGCCTGCGGGCTCCCCGCCCGCTCGGGGTGGCGGCCGCCGGCCCGGGAGGGCTGCGGCTCTCCGCTCTCCGCCCGGCGGCCTGAAACCAGTCCTCGGGGCGGAGGGGCCGGGGGAGCCCCCTCCGTGTCACCGCTCCCCCAGGCAGGCGGGGAGCGAGCGTTGCGCCTGGCTCCGCAGCCCGCCTCTGCCCCGGACCCCCCGGTTACCTCCTCCTCCTCTCCGCCAGCACCCCTCGCCGCTCCGCGGCTGAGCGCAGCCGTGTCCCGGGCTGGCCCCGCGGCCTGGCCGCCGCCAGCCCGCGGGGACCCGCGCCCGCCCGCGGGGACCCGGCCGGCCGCTCCCGGGGCTTCGCGCGTGGGTGGGGGTATGGGTGTGGGTGTGTGCGGGGGGGGGTTGCGTTTTCCTCTCAGCAGCGGTTTGTTCGGCCTGTACTGAACACAGCTGTTGGGGAGCGAGTCTGTGTGCCGGCGGGCTGCGACGCGCTCCGGTGCGCGCCCGCGGTGCCCGGGCGCGGGGGGGACGGGGGGAAAGAAGCGGCGCGACCGGCGGCCGCAGCCCGGGGCCGGTCGGGGGGAGCCCGCCTCCGCGGCTAATAAAGTCACGGTCTGCAAGTAAGAGGTCTCTCTCTCGCTCTCCCTCTCTTGTTTACTTACGGGGTCTTTTATTTTTAATTGAGCGTTTTGTACACGTGCTTTTATGAAGCGGTGAAGGCAGCTAGACGGGGTTTGAGCCTGAGAGTGGGAAGCGCAGAGCTGCGCACCCTGAGCCAAATTGTTCAAAGAAGAGCAAGTTCGGTTATTATTCATCTCCACGAGGGAAGTCTTATCTTCTACAAATATTTGATACTGGGACAAGTCCAATAATTAACAAGAACAATCAAACAATTTCACTGCCTTCTCGGGGATTTAAAAAGTCATCATCTGGAATTCATGAGCATTACAACCTTTTTTTTTTCTGCTTGGATGCATTACTGTATATGATCTTTTCAGTGTGTGTGTGTCCCTAAGTGATTTTACCCTTTGATGCAAAAAGATGCAAACCATTAACAGCACGGATAATACTCACAACTGCTGATTTAGTGAGACTTCAGACCTCTCTGTAGGAGTGGGGAGAGAGGGTGGTAACCCTGACGGGAAAGGGGCGGGGGGGGGGGAGAGATGGAGGAATGTTTCTTTCTTGGCTTCCTCCCTACCTCTGTGGCAGGAACTCCCACGGGAGTCCTGCGAGTGGGATGGGAGCAGCGCAGATCGAACGCACCACTGCCTGGCATGAGGCTGGCCGGTGCTGCCTAGATGCGAGCATCAGCCCTCCCAGCCAGCCCCGTAACTCCTCGTACCAGAGGAAAAGCCAGAGGGGGAAAAGAATGGGACTCCTGAGCTCTGCAGCGTGGCCTTCAGGACCCGTTTGCTGCCTGGCTGCACTGAGCCAAGCAAGCTAGACGGGTAATGGTCCATGGCCCAGTTGTATCCAAAAAAAAAAAAAACCAAAACAAACCCACCCAAAGTTGCCTCATCTGGGTCAAATTCAGACATTTGAGAAGGGCGCCCACACGCTGAATGGCAAAGTTTCACCCTACACTGCCCCAGCCAGCGAATTCTGCACAAGTTCTCACACTGGTCGTCAAAGTCGCGAGTCCTCAGTCCCCATCTGCTCACGCAACCTTCCCTCCTGACGGCTGGCAACCCCCGCTCCTGGCGTGGATAATGAAATATGTTGGGCATGTAGCTCCACTCTATCTCAGGTAATCTCAAGCCTAGGGACCTACAGCCAGACTTCTTAGGGTTAGGCTGGCAGGGGTATGCGTGTCCTCCCCACATCCTTCAGAGCTCTTTTCTCTTGATACAATTCCCACCCATTTTTTTCCATAAGCACTGCCCCGCCCCCCCTCACTTCTTGCTTCATGCCAACTCCTCCCTACAATCACGATGAAGTTCCTTGCAGTTCAACACAAGAAAGGAGTTAGGGTGGTTGGGTCCAAAACTAATCTGGAGCAAAGAGAAAAAGCCAAATGCGGGTACATTTTATTTAAGATCAAAAGCACAATGGTGTGAGATTGTATTATGCTCTCCACAGGAGCTGTATTTTTCTACTTCTACAATAGGATTAAGGTGTTCAGTGGAAAAGAGAATTAAAAAAAAAAAAGCCCCATTGGACTGGTACTAGCTGCATTTGAGTTTCTCTTAAATAATGAGGACATTTCATCCCTCAAAGACTCTATCATCCTATTTCCAAACACTTTTTAAAACAATAATTGTGAATGCCAATAATAATTTAATTTTTACTATTTATTGCTGAGGATTTGTTCTGCTTTTTTATTTAGTTATTTAAAGGAAGGATGTTACCATTTCTGCATTGACTCATTTCAAAATTTTCAGTCAACCAAATGCTTTTTAGTAGAACCTAAAGACATCTCCATATTTAGCTCTGCATATTTGAGAGCACAGGATGTTGATTGTTAGTAGACACGGGCTGGACACAGCTGGGAGGACAGCTTCAAGCCACTTTTCCACCCTGAGTAACTAAAGAAAGCACAAAAGAAAATTTTCAGCGCGACTTACCCAATGAAAGGTAGGCTACTGTGCAAAAATCACTATCTATTTTACATCTGAAATTTGAAAAGCTCTGGCTAACTTTCAGTTTCCCAACACCAGGGAAGCATGGCTTGAGCCTGGTTCTGTTCTAGTGTTCATGGAACGTGACTGTGTTTAAATGAAAGGTATCACCCACCTTTACAGTGAGCAGCGTGCACCTAGAAATCAGTTTGTGTGTATGTGGTGAAGGTGGTTTATACACAGGTCCACTTTCACTAAATTGCCCCCACCCTTGTTGCCTGTAAGTTCAACAATTACGTTTTTAGGCATGACTCCGTAAGGAAAAAAACATACAGGTAGATCTCTCTGTGTGCTGGCTGGGACAGAGTTAATTTTCTTCATAGTAGCTAGTATCTGGCTATGTTTTGGATTTGTGCTGGAAACAGTGTTGATAACACAGGGATGTTTTAGTTATTGCTGAGCAGTGCTTACACAGAGTCAAGGCCTTCTCTGCTTCTCACACCACCCCACCAGTGAGGAGGCTGGGAGTGCACAAGAAGTTGGGAGGGGACACAGCCGGGACGGCTGACCCCAGCTGACCAAAGGGATATTCCAGACCATATGACGTCATGCTCAGCATATAAAGCTGGGGGAAGAAGGAGGAAGGGGGGGACGTTCAGAGTGATGGCATTTTGTCTTCCAAAGTAACTGTTATGCGTGATGGAGTCCTGCTTTCCTGGGGGTGGCTGAACACCTGCCTGCCAATGGGAAGTAGTGAATGAATTTCTTGTTTTGCTTTGCTTGCGTGCGCAGCTTTTGTTTTACCTATTAAACTGTCTTTATCTCAACCCACGAGTTTTCTCGCTTTTAGTCTTCTGATTCTCTCCTCCATCCCACCTGGGGGGGAGTGAGCGAGTGGCTGTGTGGTGCTTAGTTGCTGGCTGGGGTTAAACCATGACACTCTGCTTGCACAGAGCTGATCTGTCTTCAGTTCTCCCTGACTTCGTCCCTTCACTACCACTCTTCACGAGGTACTGCGTGCAGCTTCTTGCCTCATCCTCCTAGAAAATTCAGAGCGCTCCACTTTTCTACTACATTGAGTCTTGGCGCACTGATTTTCACAAGAGCTGGTGTAAAATGCTACCTTTCTCATATGTAAATGGTTTATTACTACCTTTCAGAGGTATAAATGACAGCATTGAAGAACAAAGCCCGAGTCCTATAAAACAATATTATCTTTGTGCCAAAGTAATCCAATTATTGAGGTACTGTGATAACCTTAAAGCCATATCAAAATGAAGAAACCACTTAGGAACTTATAAACATCTGTTTTCATATCAGAGTGCATCAGCACAAAAACACCCTTATGTGGTCCTAATCAGTCAAAGTATCGCTCTCGTCTTTTACATTCAGCATGGCTTATCTGCTTCTCCATAATAAAATCAGAGTGATACTTTCGCTGATTTCTGTTAGTGGGAAAAGCCTCTGTTACTTAAATTGAAGCAATTTGCTTCTGTGCAGGTCCTGTCTCCTTTCCCTCAGAGAGGATAAAGAATCCCAGCTATGATATTTCAAAAAGACATCGAAATAACTTCCTAGGGAACATAAAACATGCTGCTGTTGTGTCCCTGAATAGGGCGCTCTGTCCAGTTTCTTGTTAGCTGTTTCCTCAAACTAAATGATAGAGTCATGTTTCAGCTGAGTAACTGATAGTCTTAAATGCAGCTTGGATCCCACATCTAGGTCCTATTAACTAAATAAGGAATATATTTATTTTTAGTAGAAGGTGGGTACAAAATCCGAAAGAAACAGGAAATGTTGATTAAATTAAATGTTGATTAGGTGTTCTGTAATTTAAACTATTGCAGGCATATGGAATGATAAAAAGAAAAGGAAGCCAGCTGAAAAAGTTAAGATACTTGCTTTTAGTTGTCCATGCTGAGCAAAAATTAAATATTACAAGAATCTATAAACAGCTTTCAGTTTCAATAATGGATTAAAGGCCCAAGCAACACTCATCTATCATGCTACCATTAGTAACTCTTAGATTTCAATGAGATTACTCACATATATAAAAATAAGGATAATCTATCAGGACACACAGATGAATACAGACAGTCACAAGGATGGATTTAAGAAGCAGGCTGGAACTTCATTAACACAATATTTTCACATGTCAAGCAGTTAAGTGGGCCCAGTGCAGGGATTACAAAGCTACAATTTAGGGCAGATCCTCCCTAATCTCTCTTTTACGAGCTCACATCTGAAGCTCACCCCTCAACCCTTCCTCAAGAAAAAGGAGGAGGACCTAAACCCCACAACACTTTGTTTAGGTTTGCTTCTTTCCTAGGCACAAATCCAATTGCAAAGTTCCAGATTGCTTTTTAATTTCAGCCTGAACATTATCTACAATTTTCCATAAATTCCAACAGATGAATAAATATGTGTATTCTCATATATTCCATTTCCAAATCCAACTTTTCAGCCTACCCATGACTCCATGGTGCTTTCACAAAGGCAGTGAAAACATTTTATGCCTCCCCCAACTATACCCTAATAGAAGAACAAACCTTTCTTGATACCAGAATACCTGATCAAGAGGCAGCATCCCAAGACCATAGTTCATATGCCATGACACGGAAGGAGAGGATTAATGTAGCCTAAGGCAGAGACACACCCAAACCCTAGCTTCACTTACCTGCCTACCAAAAGCCAGAGAACCAGTCAAGGATTGCAGCTAGCAGTCTCATGCATGTCTTTTGGCTGTCCCCTTTCTTTCTTGGCTGTTTACCCCACCAGCAGGTTAATTAATAGTGTTTTCCATGGAGCCTCCACTGGAGGTGGAGGAAGCACTTGCAGGATGAGAAACCATGTGGTGTTGCTTACTTACATATGGAGACCACTAGGAATGTGTCTTGCGTGGCTCAGTGGGGGTCACTTAGGAGTAATTAGTCAGGACAGACCATTAGAACAGTGCAAGTGTGGTACTTCCAGACCCCCAAGTAATCCAGGTATGTCAGCATGGCGCAGCATCGTGCACAGTGTGGACATTAAATTAAAGCAAGGACTGCAACATAAAGTTTTCAAAGTAATTAGGAGTTTTGGGTGCTCTATGAGTTGAAGAAATTGTGGTGCCTCAAGTGGGACAGAGTTTTCCAAAAGCAGGTGTCTTTCATATTTTAAATCTAGCCCCATTTTCTAAAACTGGTGATCGACTGAAAGAGGGAGGTAATCAAAATCATCTGTGACTTCTGAAAATAGAGGCCAGTTCCTGTGAGTAAGTTTTAGCAGGACTGAGCACTTAGTGTCTTATCAGTAGCACGGGAACAGGGATTTGTATATACTGTTTTATTAAGATTAGTATCTCTACAGTGCTCCTTAAATGAAAACAACAGAAAAAAATGCTGTAAAAGGACAGAAAAAATGACTCAATTTCCCGTCATTGCCAAAAGCCTCTAATTTTGAATATAATCAACCTTTGTGCTACAAGACAGAGTATTTTTTTATATTAAGGTGCAGTAATTAATATTAAAATAAATCTGAAAAAAATTGTGTGACCCTGTTTAAAATTCAGCACAGCTGCTGTAGGTTTATCATCCAGCGTGTATGCAGTAAATAATACCCTCAAGAAAAGCAAACAAACATAACAAAACCAAACAAAAATTAAGTAAAGAAGTGGCCAAATCCCTACCCAAAGATACTGTTCCTTACAAGAAAGTTTGTTCCATTAATTTATGATCTTTGTTTGAAAAATCATAGAGCCTGTACAGTTTTTGCTACAACATTTTTCATGTAAAGCTGTTTTCTTGGACTACCATCTTTTGTAGAGTAACACAGCTCCTAATCTCACTAAATTACTGTCATAAAAACAAAGAGGAGAGGAGGTTGCAATGCAATGAGATGTCGTTTGTATTTGTAACAGGGCAATCATTGATTTAAAATTGGCATTGGAGCTTCTTTTCTGAAATGATTGCTAGGTTAGGAAAACAACACTAAACCACCTAGCGACATCTAAATTTCTGAAGAAAGGCTCAGGTTTAGCACTTGTGTCCTAGTCTGTGTTTTGACTATTAGACATGCACGTTTTTAAATGTGTGCACGTTCTGTTGCTCTGGAGGTATCCTATAGTAATGCTCATAAGATCACTGTCTGGAAGGCTCATACATCTTCATATTTGACCTTTAAAGAAAACAAAAAGTCTTACAATTCTATACAAATAAAATTCCCTTAGGAACGTAAAACCCGTTTCACCTCATACACCTGCTCATGTGGTTACAGGTATGCAGTGAAGGATAAGCAGTGCAAAATATTTTATATTCTGCTTTTACAGTGTGTAGGCATTCAGGCTGTTCACTACAAATGACTGCACAAGGTGAGAGGCACTGGAGAATCAGGCCCCAAAGATTTTCTATACTGGATCAGATCACTGGTGCATTAAGTGTGTCACCTCACAGCTGGATGCTCCAAAATGAACCTAGCTATCTGTGTAGTACTGTGGGAACTACTCTGGCAGTCAGGTTGCATCCAGGAGAGGAGACTGGGTTTTGTCTTTTATTTTCTTAGTGTATCTAATCAGAACTGTCCTCATTTGTGATCAAATTGTTCAGACTTCCTTAACGGTTAAACAAGAGTATCTGACTCTTGTTGTGAAACAGGATGTAAGACATGGCATTAGAAATTATAAATAATAGCATGAGGGGAAAAAAAAAACCAAACCAACAAACCCGAACACATTACTTTCTTAGTATTTTCATATGCTTCTGTGGTACCAGAAAATAGTCCACAATACAAGAAACACATAATAAGTATGCCATAATTTACATCATGTTATTTTACACTGCAGAGCTATTTTGTGCAACTTTACAGCTTTATATAATGATCCATTTAAGTCAGAAATGTAACTTAATATTACATAAACAATAATTATATACAATATGCAGATATCATATAGCTGTAAGGAAGTGCCAGGTATCAGCAACATCAAGTAACAAAAATATATAAACACACAAAGCTGTCTAAATCTTTTAGAGGTTTCATATGCTGAACCTCAGTGAGAATCAGATCGCAGCTAATCAAGTCAAAAGCACAGATATTCCTAAAACATGTCAATGTGCTGATTTCAGCATCCAAAAAATCCAAAGCCCTCTCTCTGCAGAAAAGCAAAACTTTTAGTGCACGTGTTAAATACATTGATCCTAATTGTCACTTTACTGATGCAACTATTCAAAAGCAATTACATACCTGCTATCTGACTGAAAGTCAATGGCACTTACACGTGTCCCTAAATAGCTTCTCCGGAGCTCAGTTTCAGTCACCAGAAAAAAACACAAAGCAAATGTATGTGCATACAGTCACCAAAAACCCTCTTATGCTACTGGTTTGTATACTATCTTTTAAAGGAGTTTCATTTCAACAATATTTTTAAACATATGCCATATGACTGGTGATCCGGCTTCCCCAGTTCACATAGCAGCACATAAAAGCTTTCAAGGAGAACATGTGTCCCACCATCCATTCACTCTTAGTCATTCTGACACCTAAGACTTGATTGCAAATCTTTTGCCAAAAAATGAAGGTCATTTGGGAAAGTCTTTTTTTATCTTTTCTGATACCCACAGAACTACTTCCCTGCAGACAAAATGAAGTTAAAGAGATGAGTAAACCAATGATCTATTTCTGAAAATGTTTATGTGAAGAACTGTTACTGATAAACTTGACATTTCACTAGTAAAAAAGATAGAAAGCTTTTGTTTTGGATTGGTTTAAATGGGCTTATTTTCTCTTCTGACCATGCAATTGAAACACCTGATTGTGTGTGATCTTCTGCTGTAGGTGAAGAGCCCAGGGCCTGCAGTATGGCTGAGCGTGGGACTCTCCCAGCATTTGCTGGAATAAAGGGCGAGCCCCTGGGCAGTGCTCCGGGGCAGGGAGACCCGGAGTTTAGCCACCCACTGGCACCAGTTTCAGGGAGGGCACTGTGCAGAAGAGTCAAAGCAGGAAAGAAGGCCAGAAGAGAAGATGGCAGGCCATAAGGATGAAATCAAGATAGAAACAGAAAGTCAAGTGGCTCTCTGGAAACTGCAGAAATGGATATATTAGGCATATCAAAAAAGCCTCACACAGAACTCTTGTCAGACCAGTTAGGGGGCTCTGAATTAGTTGGGGGGGTTTTGTTTGTTTTTTATCTTTTAACTGACTTCAAAAAAACCTGAAAAGTTTGGAAAAAACAGAAGGTCTCTAGTATGGACTTTTGTTCAGAAAAAATCTACAATAAAACTCTATTGTATTCATCCTCTAAGCAAGAAGAAGGGCTGGTATTTGTAAACCCAGGCTTGCAGACAAAGAGCAAATCCAAGAGTTTACAGCAAGGACTCTCCAACTGTAATATTCCTGAAGTCCTTCTCACCCAGACACCAGCTGTTTATATCTGGAATATTCTTTTCTCTTTCTTAGATTCATACTGATACTTTAATAATAAAGGCCTTCATGCAGCTGATTAATTAAATTTCCTTTTCAGGTAAGGAAGTTTTCAAAGACAAAAGTGTCTGTGAGATAACTAGTAGCCATAAGGAAGCAGAGACTGAATTTTAATGGGGAGGGGAAAAGGGTCAACAACATGCATGGGACAAGAGGAAGAGGCATCAAGGAAGATTCATAGGAGCCCTGAACAGCATCAGTCACGAAGTACTGAGCTTTCACACTGCTTATGGTAGTTAGGCTGCTCCCGGCCTTTTGGGGCTTTGAAAGGCTCATCACTTTTAGGATACTTAAATAATTAGTATTTGGTTTATAGCAGGTAACAGTGTTTTACTCAGGAATGTTTAGCATCTCTTGAAGCACTCAAGAGCTGGAAAAGCTATCTTTTCCTATTTCAGCTTCCTTTGTTCAGAATTACAATCTATTTAGTTGCTGAATAGTTGGAATGGCATTGAAAACTAATCACCATCCTACTCTCATGTTACCTTCCTCTACAACCTGTTTACCCTCCTCACCCGCTGTTTTCCTAAAAAGCAGTTTACTGATAAGTGGCAGGATTACCATTTCTGTGGTGACACAGCTCATCAGAGAAGAATGCACATAGATGAACGTTATTTTTGTAGCAAAAGGAATGACTTTTTTTGGACAGATTTATTCCACAGAGATGGTAAGCGCGATCCTGCTTGTTACTGTAATTCACAAGCTCACATCTTCACCCCTCTTGGCGTAATCAATTCCCTGATGATCAATGCCCAGCCGGTGCTTGTGTATGCATACATGCGTGCGTGTGTATCGGGCAACAAGTGTGCAATAGCGAGCTCAAATTCACTCTGGTCCATGAAGCATGTGAGCATCCTATGACTGAAAATATGCTCCCTTGTATAATCCTGAGATTAGCAAATTTCTAGTAAAGGATGTCAGACAGAAACGGGAGGAGAAAAAATGCTTAAGGTAAGCACAGAGGAAAACCCAGCATAGGAAAGTAACCAACAGGATTCATGCTCAGTTCCAGCTGCACCTCTGTCACTGATTCCTGTGTGACCTGGAATGAGGCATGTCAGTTCCTCTGGCTTCAAAATCCCTTCTCTGAAAAATGAGAACAGAAGTAGGTGAAGCTATTTTAAAGATCCTTGGCTGGTTAGAAGATGTGTTGTACGAGTGCCAATTGATTATAACCAACTTCTGACAGATAGGGGAGGGAAGGATAGCAAATCGAAAAATATGCTCCTCTCAAACTGTAGCATTCATGAAAAATGTCACTGGCTGAAAGTGATTATCATCTTGGCAGCTGTGTTCAATGGGATCTGTGATCGCACAGGCAAAACAGCTAAAAGGCACTAACTGGGCCTTCCTCAGGTATACTGCTAGCCACTGGTATTTTTAATTATAAAAGGGGAGTTCTCCAGAGATGCCCCTGTAGGAAGGTGCTGTGGGCATTTTCAAGAGCTGCATTTCCACAGCTAGTGATGGGGCTACCTGGCAGGGTGACAGCTGGAGTTTCCACGCGCTTCTGTGTCTAATAACTCATCCCACATGCTTTGTGCAACTGGGAGGCTTCTAGACAGGATGGACAGTGTCTTCCGCTGAAACAGGACATAGATAAATTGTACCCACTATAAACTGAATCCATAGGCCAAATCCTTGTGTTGCAGACGGAGGGCCAAAGTTAAGCTATTTGGTTTGGGATTTCTTTTTTAACGAAAGATTCAGAAGTTTCAGGGTTACAAAGTAAGTAAGTATACACATAGTCATATGATACATTGCTTAACCATTAGCATACTCTTTTTGACAAAACCAACTGAAATGTCTATATACGAATGAAGCTATGGGGCTTTTAAGTTCAGGTGCTGGTAAAATAATTTTCCATGATTTCCATGAAACTATGTTTCCACATGTGAACTGGATATTTCAATTCGTACAATGAAACCTACTATCAAAACTGCCCATAGCAGCCTCCGTTAAGTCCAAAAGAGAAAGCAAAGTCTTACAGACTTTGAGCTGAATATTTGAATTGAATAGCAAACTCGGCTACGGCTCTATGGCTAGCAGGGTTCTTCTGTTGGTGTTATTTCTGAAGGCAAGCTAGTTCACTACTAGAGGTTCTTCTGCATGTATAAATAGAGAAAATAATTTCTACTCAGTACATCTATCTGTCTGTCTATAATCCATACAGTTTGCTAATGTCTAACTGGACCAATGATTCTTTCATTTGTGATGAACTATATTTTTGGTTGGGAGCAGAGGGGAGGGAGGCAAGCAGGCAACCAAGCAAAAGCCAAAGAGGAGGTCTCGGCTGGCGCACACAGAAGCGTTTCCCAGAAGGGATGCCCCCTTCCTCCTCCCCAAACCTGTTGCTCTGCCACACCGTGCTTGGCCTCCCCCCATAGCTTGAGAAGTGGCGGCTGCCTGGCATCTGTGGGGGCAGCTCAGTACCCGCCCAGGGCTCGCTGCCGCCGCGTGAACTTGGTGCACCCTCCCCTGCGTACCTGGCAACAGACCAAAACAGACCATTCTAGTCTTTAGCAAAGATACATTTTTTTTTTTCCTCCCCATGATGTTTTGAATCCTTTCTTCAAGCCTTTGTTAGTTGCGCTTGGAAGAACTCCAGGCAGCCCAGAAGACAAAACAATGTAATACTTCAAAAAACACAGTTCATTTGTGTGTCAGTAAGGGTTCACGCACATACTCACTTCCGTGAAGGTACGGGGCCATTTCTTTCAAAGCAATATCGCTTCCCTCCCATCTCTGCCTTGCTGCTTTGCAACAAGGTGTAACTGAGAAAATCATCCGCTGAGGTGATGTAAAAGCTAGTGTCCCTGAATTAATTATTAGTATTAGTTAAGCAAGGAACAGAGTCAAAAAGTCAAGAAACGACTTTGCATAATACATACTGGAGGCTGCAGTCCACCCTTTGTATGTTGGTAAAGAACACCATGTGTTTACAGACAAAAGTAATGAAACCTACAAGGTTGTTTAAACCTTGGTTTTTAATAGGTATAATTCTGGTTTCTTTTCAAGCTGAAGTGTTTATGATTTGAAATCCACATTATCACAACTGTCTGGGTCCCAGTGATCCCCTTCCTGAAGCAAGTTTCTTGTTGCAGAAGTAAATTACTCCATATCATTTTCTTAGAAGATTATTAAAAGACTTTCTTATAGCATTTGGGTTGCCAGTTTGAACTGGGTGGCAAATAAGAGGTGGCGAAGTAATTAGCACCTTAGAAATATAACTGATTAAAAGTGACTATTTCTGTCTCATTTTGAACCCACTCAAACACAATGGATCTGTAAATTCAGCTCAGACTTGGAAGTCATTGGGGGTGAATTCTGCTGAGAAGAAATTATGTTCAGAGAAGACAGAGAAAGCATTGCAATGAAAAATAAAACATGATACAGAACAGAAATCTGAGAGAATGAAAAATCTACAAGGTTAGATGGAAACTAAACAGAGATAGAAAGCTTTTTATAAAAAAACCCCACAACATTACAGGAGCCCAAACTGATGGAAGTCCTGTTTCTATACATAGCATAAGCCTTAGTTTTCCTAGAAAACGAACTGCTACAAATTAATTATCATTGTATAAAGGAGAAGCTTTACGTTTTCCAGGAAAAAGTCACAAGCCATGTGAATTACTTTCACCCAGTAAGTAATTCACAAAGGAGCTGATTCTGCAAAGTAGTTATCTGGGTAGTATTACTGCTACACAAAGTGCCAAAGATACGGTGAGAGTCCGTACGTATGCAGGTCACCCCACCCATGCGCAACCACAAGGCGTGGGAGGTGGAAAAAGCAAGGCTGAGTGCAGTCCACACCAGCAGCCTTAAAACTTAGAGCCACAAGTGTTCACGTATCTGCTAATGAAGATTAGACTGTCCATATCCTTAGAATTCAGTAAATAAGTGGAAATACTTAAAATACAAAAGAAAAAAAAGTTTATATAGCAATTTTCCCCCTCTCCCTGTGCTAGTTTCCCTGTCAGTATAACTCTGCCAGCTTTAATGCCCATTATTTCTAATTTGCCATACAAGAGGAAAGGCAATCAGGAAAGTTCATGTGCTCACATACACTTATACACATGCGTGCATCGATATATCATACATAATTTCTCAAAGTAAATATGTAGTGATTAATTTAATACAAGAGATAATTGCAAACAGCATACTGGGTCATGGGTGACAAATCTAATCATTTACTGAGAGTAATATATGCAGAAATAAACAAGATATAGCTTATAACCAATGTGTGGGAAGTTAGCTATGATTCAGGCAAGCGTTTGGATTTCTTGTTTGTGGACAGAAGGTTGGAAATTTAAGCACTTAACAGACACCTCTCTAATTTCCTGGTAATTAATGATTTTTGTAATGGTTATTAAGGCCTCAAGTCCTAGTACTGTCAGCTCATTATTGTATTTATGAGTTAACTGTATCAGTTAAAAATATAGGTGGACAAGAGGCAGCTCCATCTTATCTGGGGCTGTTGTAGCGCTCTGAACTAGAACATGTAACCCCCTCTAGTGGAAACAGTGAAAAGTGGCTCTAAAGAATTGCCCACGGTAAGACACGGGCATCCCCATTGCCTCTGCGATTGATAAATGAAAATTTCCGTGATCATGCATCCCTTCAAATGCCCCGTGCTCGAAAAGATGCAGCATCACCGATATTTTACTGCAGGATGCAGGAAAGTGCTTGTAATAGAACAGAGTGAAATGAAGGAAATAAGGTTTGGGCCAAGCATCCTGTTTCACTCCAACGAGAACACAATTAAGCTGAGCCACCCTAAGAAGTTTCCTTTTAATAAACAGCCACTTCAATTACAAAGCTCTTTAGAACGTGGATGCTGAAACAATGCGATTAACAGAGAAAAAGAAAAAAAAGACGACAGGTACAAACTTAGCCTACCTTTATTTCTTATGACACGTGTTTTAATGGGATGTATTCCCATTCCAGGGAAGGGGCCTATTTAGTTATTTGAATGGTCTCATTTTCCTCCAGAAATGGGTATGAACTGAAACATATTATTGTTGCACAGTGCTGTGGTTGCACGGTGTGAACACAGAACTGAGCCTCACAGTCCTGAGCTAGCCAGGACTTCAGTCCTTATACAAGCCACTGGCTTTCTCCCATCTCAGTTTCCCCATCTTCAAACTAGTGAAAATACTTACCCTCAGAGTTCCTCAAAGGTGAAGTGTATGCTCAGCAGCAAAGGAAAGTTATTAAGTATATATACACAGCACGAGTGTGTAAGCACACAGCACTGGCCACCTGGGTTCCCAGAGTCCCCACCTTTGCATGCAGATGAAAACTGGCCTGGGTACACTAAGCAATGGCATCTTAGTTGTGTGCTCCTTGTCCTGGTCAGGAGTTCTTGTACTGCAAAGACAGCCACTCTTTCAACACTACGTCACCTCCATATCTCAATGAAAACAGGCAATAACTTTTTAGACACACTACAAAAAGGTCTCTGAACTGCCAAAAGAGGTCATTTGTATTTGGATGACAGCATGAAAATATTTTTTTTTTTGTTAGGCAAAATGATAATTATGAAAGAAAAGCTTTAATAAACCACTGTCTGCAAAGTCAGGTTAATTGTGTTGTGCCCATGCACAACTCAAACGAAGTCAGATGTAGATGGTAGACAGGGAATGCCACAAGTTTGCACAGCAAGTTTCTTTCAGGAGAAAACTGAAGCCCCCTCACAGCCAAGCTCAAGTCTCCAGAAAGTTCCTGAACCTCCTCCTATTCCCTCTGCACAGCAGTATGGACTTGCTGAATTTTAGGGTGGGATGATGGATCCATATTGCAAATGCAAATAGCAATATGCTGTGTTGCCCTGGAGCTGGAGAACTGGTTAGATAGGAGGAGCAGAGAGACCTGTCCTTGTCCATTTTTGGAAAGCTGAGGAGAAGCAGAAAACAATTCTCCTTTCTGTGAATCTATCTTGCACTTTTTTTTTTCTTCTCATGGAAACTGAGGGTAGCATTTTCCTTTACATTTTTTAAATTGTTTTCTCATCTTAGAAGATTAATATCAGCCGTCAAGATGGTAGTTGTGTGTATGTAATTCTATATTCTTCACTCAGTGTATAACCTCAAAACTCTTTATTGATTTACAGACTTTTCAAGTGCTGTTTGCACCATCCTGTGATACATGAGTATGTACTACACATGTTTTTTTCATTTAAACGTTCATGTTTACAGGTAATTTTCCAGTATTCAGAAAACGTGGTAAAAGTAGGAGTGTGAAACAGTCGTAAGATGCTAGAAAGTGTCATGACAGATTCTAGAAAAGCTTCTCGGAATCAACACAGCTGGCCAGGAAATACCCCTGCCGGCAACCCACGTTTGGTTAGCTTTTCCAAAAGGGGGTTTTAAGAGGTTTCATTTTAATGTTTTAATGTCAAAGCAGATTGCGGTGCCTTACAGTAATCAATCCTTGAAACTGATTAATTCCGAGGATGCGCTAAAGCATGTGCTGTTATATAAAAAGAAGAGAAAAGGGGATTTTACCCATTTATTATTTGCATAATGATTGAGGACTCCCCTCAGTTGAGTGCTTGCTAATTTGCAAGACAAAAAATGAATGCTCACTTTCAACATGCACCTAGTTAAGTCCTAGTGGAAACCCATGGCTGAGACTTCTCTTTGCATGTTTGCATACAGCTGAACCTGTACCTTCAGAGCATTAAAGTGCTACTACTGAGATTTTCAAAGCAGTCTGTGAAATTTAGTGGGATTTTCACATGCGAGCCTCTACTCTATTTTGAGAAATTGAGAGTAAGTGCAGGTGCAAACAAAGATACTAATATAAATTCTAACTCGAAATTAAAGAACCAATATAAAAGAAATAATTAGTAGTCATAAATCAAATGCTTGTTATCTAGTGTTTACGTGTTAGCAAAAAGGAGAACTGTGTGACTTCCTAAATAACTTAAACAGCACACACAAGAACTCATGCTATGCTAGTGTCGTTCATTGCCTGCATTAAAAGAAAACTAATCATGTAGGAAATGACCACTTGATCCTAATAGCAGATCCCTGCTCAGTACTCTATGAAAGATCAAGACAGCAAGGCAGTGCTTACTCCTCTCTCAAGGAATTCCTTCTGGGACTCAAAGCTGGCACCTGATTGCAGAAAATCACTGAGGTTAAATACCCAGCCCCGCTTACACATCAGGCACTATCCTGCTTATTCACAGGACAAGCCAGTTTTGTATCCAGATGCATTTTTAGCATGATCAGACTTCCTACGTTTCCCACCACTGTTACTTTAACTAGATTTTCCTGTGCTTGGAAGCTCGAATGTTTTGGCAGGCTTTACAAATAGAAGTGCAGCTTTTGACCTCCGGGCATTATCCAAGTCCGCACCACACATTTATCAGCCTGAATGTAGTGTTAGCTTTATGGACGTTTCCGCTATCAGTTCATGACAGTTTCTAGTCTGCCCAGTTCTCCTTTCTGATCAGATGAGCACCTGTTAGTCTCAGGACTGGGCAGCCCACATTAACCATTCAGACACCAGTGCGGGCTCCGAGATCACCACTGACAGCACAGAGCACCTTAGCGCTCTCACGTTCGGGTTGCAAACCCGGTAGTCATGCAAGGCTTGTATCAGCACTGAAAAGCTGAAAAAGCAGGTCTACAAATGCAGAAGGCACTGTGCTCAGCCAGCCACCAACCGCCCTGCTTACATCTGAAAGGGGCAGGTAACATCTGTAAAGGAGCACTTCAGGGCAAACAGGGATTATAACACACCGGGTCAAAACAAGGCCGGCATTACTTATTTTCAGCAAACACCATAGAGGACCTCTGGTGCTGAAGGTTCTGCAACAATGTGTACAAAAATATACAGATTTGTGGAGCCCGGGGCACGTTTTATAAGATCTGGCTCTTGGTCTGTCTGTAAAACCCGAGAAGTCTGTGTATGCCCGAGTGTCACGCTGCAAGAAGCTAGCTGCATGGGCTTGATTAGCATCTGCCCTGCTCCAGCGAAGAACAACAGTTAACTTGCTTCTTCCCTTGTCTAACCTCAGATGCACTGATTTGATTGAAAATATATAAATGTAAATTTAACACCTTCCCCATGTCATCATTACGGCGTTTTGGAATGGCCTCCTTGTACACGCAGCGTGTGACGTGCTCATGGCCACAGCTCTCCAAGGTTTAGTCAGTCAATTTTATCATCCGCTCCAGATGAACAGGATACTTCGCTCTGAGGAGAGGTCCCTGGACATTCACAAGTGAAACATTTCAGTTTACTACATGGGATAATGTCTCTCTCTAGTGGCTAGGTACAGTCAGTATAGCAGCCTGCTTTACTTGCGGTTTTGATGGCATTTTCTAGTCAAACAATCACTGCCGTAGCCAAATTCTGTGCTAAAGGTCCCAGGTTAAAGCACTTTATTGAGCACGGCATCGACACGTAGTCCTGACTTCACTAAATCCAATTAGCAAATGTTCATTTTGCAGGGTTTGTTAGCTGTTTAATTTTACAGAAAGAATATTGCTTAGAAAGAGGTGAAAGTTGGTGAAAATACCCAAGGTTTGGGAATTTGTTTCTGGCTAAGTATATCTCAACCAAACTCAAACTTTTCGCACTGGGAGTCTCAGGACACTTCTGAAATCCCAAGGATATATAATGCTTAGACAGAGGGTGAGAACAAGCTTTTCTCTCAGCTCCTGATGTATTTCAACTTCTTGTTCTCCTAAAAGCCAACAGAATGTTCAAGTGGGGGAAATTCTAATTAAAAAGGGTGATATTCGAGTGGTAAGAGGCTGCTAACTTGATATAGGTTCTCTCTTCCTCTTCACTTGCTCACAAACAAAAGTTCAGTTCAAGTGATCCGTGACCGAAGGCCAGATTTTTAGAGGTAACTAGATACAAAAAAGATAACAGTTACGCACCTAGAAGGCACTTCTGAAATTCTCCATTGTGCATATGGAGAAAATCCCATTGAATGCCTGCCCTTTTGAAAGCCCTGTTATACATCCAGTTTTCTCAAAACAATAGCTGACCTTCACCATTACTGACATGCAATGGTTGTTTGGTAAAAATAAAGTAGGGATTTCAACCCAGCCTTTAGTGTCCAGCCACCACCAGGGTCATTGATGTTGACTGGGGTGGGAATTTGTTATAGCCAAGACACTAAGGGGAGGTCTGTACTGCCACTGTCAAGGTTATGTGCGTCATTAAGAGATTTCAATCTCTAAGGCTGCCCGTCTTGCAATAAGAGTCAGTAAAGCCTCAGGACTGAAAATCTCGTGATGGTGTTTTTAAGCATGCCTGTCCAGTTATACCAGCACAGAGTGCAAGTGAAATGTAATCCCTTTGCAGGTGTCTTGCTGGAGCATCATGCCCTAAAACAGCAGGGCAGCTGTGATGTTGGGTGGTGGAGCACCCAGACTTTTGGACACATTGAGGACTCTGTCAGGACAGTTGCCCCCCCAGCACTCAGGTGGGGAGGGCAGTGAGGTGGCAGCTGGGAACAAGCCCGTATTCTGCCCTTGCTCTTCCCAATGCAGTGCAACTTTGCTGCAGTGAATGGGAGAGACAGGAACTGCAGAAGAGAAAGAAATGCTGGCTAAGAGAGGGGAAATGTTCTAGTGCTAGCAAAAAACACTGCTTTTGCATATGGCTAAGCCAAGAAGGGAAACTTGGGGATGGGAAACAGCAGGGAAAGCCCTTCCACCAAATTATAAACAAGACAGTAATTGGGGCTGGAGAAATAATATCCTCATGTTCTCCCAAGGCTGCAAACAAATCAATGGCAGAAAAACAAGATCTAAGATCTCCTTCCAGTTTTCCAGTCCCATTCTGCATTTCCTAGACCATGCTATTTTTTATTTAAGGCAAAACAAACAAACAAACAACAACAAAAAAAAGAGATCCCAATCTGAGATGAACTGCAGGCTTGATATATGAAAATTAACACATAGCTTGCCCTATCTTAAAGGCTCTGGCACTGTATTTATCTGGGGCAAACAAAGGTTTTGCCTGGTTCTAAGCCCAGTGAAATGGCAGAATTTGAACTTCTGCAACTGTCTGAAGCCTCCAGTCTCTCCCGAAGCATTATCACAGGCAGGGCGGTTTGCTGCCCCTTCTCACAAGCCCCAGGACCAGGTGATAAAGGCAGCCCTGACACTGGAGAAGAATCAGGCTGTCCTCTCCTGGAGCGGGACAGTAGATGCACCTAGAGGACGGCCGGGCATGCCTGACTGCCGCTGACAGGGGTCCGTCCCGCTCTCTGCAGGCTGAGCCCTGCTGAAGCTAATGGCACATTTCAGCAGGGAATAAGGCCTGTGAATTGCAGCTGTCCATGAATATTGATAATAGCCGCCAAACGCTCTTCTTTCTCTCTCCCCTCCCAGGAGGGGTGAAGTGCTTTCTCAGCAAGGGTGGGACAGTGCTTCCAGTGAGGCAGGAAGGGGAAAATTGTCTCCCGTTCCTGCTGCCTTAGGGCTCACTATTGCTTATACGAAAATTAGTGGTGAAGCTGACATTTACTTTGGAGGAGGCAGGATCAGACCCTCATTTTCCTGCCAGACAACACACCCTCATAATTATGTATTCACACCATATTTTGATAATGGTTCCTTACAGACTAATTAATATGAATGTTTAAGAAGTCTAGTTTTAATATGTTAGTACTGAAGGAAAGACTGCAGTCCTGTGGGAGATTATACATATTTCCCACTGATGAGTACCTTAAATCTTAATGCGTATGGAGAGAGGGGAGCATATGAATCTACAGAGCAAGATACAGACACTTTTTTTACAGGATGGATTTTATACAATTAAAAATCAGTTTTCCTGGGAGCAGCGGTGAAGATTATTTTTAGTTTCTAATAGATGTGTGTCTGTTTGAGGTCTAATAACATGCAAACTCTGAAGCTTTTCGTGCCATCTAGAGGTGTGGATTCTCTGGTGACTAATAGAGTGAGTTGCCTTTGTGGCTTCTCTCTCACCGCAGCACTAACACAGTCTTTTTCTTCTATCCCACCAGCTATTTTCATGAAGATTGCAGGGATTTAGCAACTTTGAAATTGCTGCCTTTCTACCAGTTCTTGTTGATGGGCACAAAAGTTCCTGAGAAAGGAAAGAAGGATGGGCAAACAGAGATCATCACCACGTAAGACCTATTTCCTTAGGAAAGCAGCTTAAAAAAGCAGTTGTAAAATGAAAATATCCCCCTTTCTTAAAAAAAAACCAAACAACAAAACACACCAACAGCAGCAAGAGCAATGGAAATGGAAATCAGTGCTAATGATCTGACTCACAGGGGTCTCATCATTAACAGGAACTGACTCATTGCATTTGTTAGAAATTACCATGATGCTATTTTATCTCCCCTTTGTGTCTTGGGAGCAGAGCTGAGAAGGCCAGAAGAAGCTTACGCCAAGCACAGACCATGGTGGCAGTCCTGGCCGGTCCCTTATAACATGACGTGGTTCCAGTGAAGAAGCTGTATTTGGCTTTTTGCATACCTGATTTAAAATTGTCCCTGATCTGAACACATATTACCATGAGAGCTAAGGCATATTGAAAATCCTGGAGGTTACCACTAATACCTATACCAGTTCAAGGATAATTGTGACCATCTGAGTGGTTTGGCTCAGTGTTTACAGGACAAAGGTCTCCTCTGCTTCCTGCCACAGGGGAAACAAAAACTTTCTGTCAGATCTTATTGTTTTTGCTGTGTGGGGCAGAGTCAGCAATATACATCTGAGCTATATGACAGGCTATAGATACATGGTATATGATACTAGCACATGGTACCTGAAAGGCTGCCGCAGTACACTGCGGTTAAGGAGTATACCTTGGAGCAAGGCACCTCTGAGAATGAGGTGCCACCAGGTGACATGCACCCTGGCCATCACGCTCCACCACCACCTCTCTCCTTCCCGGACAGGCTCTGCCAGGCAGGCTGATTAGCCAGCCACAGCACAAGAACCAGCCTCATCTGGTGCCGAGTATGCACACAACCAGGATACCAGTGCAAAAAGTTTGCAAAAAGATGGAGCCTGGAGGCGAGGACAGCATTATTTCTGATCTTCCTTACTCCTAGTGCAGAAGTAGAGCTCAAGTCACAGTTAGTCATTGTTTCTAGTCCATTTTACCATCTGCTATTCTGTCCTTTGCAACAGCTGACAACAGTGCAAGGACATGAGAGCTTCCATGTGACGGTTGTTTAAAAACAAACACACATTGTACTCTGTTGCCAAATATTTGTATTACTGAAGAAGTCAGGAGTCTTGGCCATGGCTGAGAATCCATTGTTTGAGGTGCTACAAGAGCAGAAAAAAAGGATGGTGCCTAATTAATAATAAATCAAAAAGCCTAAATATAACTCCAAAGACAAAAGATGAGGGAGGAAAAGAACACAATAAGACAACATATTTAACTGTATAAGCATAGCAGAAGTCATCTAAGCACAGTCTAGTCTTTTTGTAGGCATCACCACAAAGAATGGTTTTAATCTGGAGCTGGAGAAAGATAAAGAAATAATTATAACAATATTTAAAGGGTGTTCCCTGAGGACTAAGGTTCTGTGGGACCACAGGGGGGAACATGGGAAAAGACAAGGTAAAGACAGTGGCATCATGGGCTGACCAGAGTAGAAAGTCCGCCCTGCTGGTTGTAGTTGGCTGGCAGCTGCACTGAAACCAATGAAAATCATGAAATGCCTCCCTTATCTGACAGCCCGTTAAGTCAGTCAACGCCAAGAAAGCGCAAGTTCTGGTATTGCATTCAGCTCACCTGGTAGGTAGTGGGCACTAACTCAGCAGCCCCTAGAGAAAGAGGAAGTATCAAGTGAAAGTGGAAAATTAACTACTTTTCCCACCTCTCGAGGTAATCCTGGCAGATCAAAGCTGAAGCGCAACAGAAGGCAGCTTGAGGAAATTTAAACTTCTTTACTACTTATCCTTTACTTCTGCAGCTGAGATCTGGGTGGCTGGCAGAGTATTCCCCATGAACACCACTTCCCTTTGAAATGTGTGCCCCCAGTTAATCTAAGGGAGTCCAGATCTGCAGACATTCTTAAAAGGTCCATCTTTTGAAGGGATATCTTCAGAAGGGCAATGCTGCCTGAAAAAATGAAAGTTAATATAGGAATAAACCTTCCTTCAGCTTTTTGCTGCAGTTACAGAAGAATGATCTTCTGCCTAACACGAGGTGTTGTACAGTTTCTAGATCTACCACCGATTTCCCACATGCTTTAGGCAAAGCACAATTTTTGTTCATGCATTCCATTATATATATAAAATTATATAATATTATATTATTTATATATATTGCATTTATGAGATACATGTTCTATTCAGTTCATGCATTTCATATATATATGTTCATATACATTCCTCTCACCCATTGTCTTATCTATGTAGCCCATAATTTCACAAGGATGAAATTAATGAAGATGTCCTTACCATAAGGGTTTTTGAATTTAGTTTGCTCTGGAATTGCCACTAAAAACGACAGCAGCTGCTCCTAGCTCTATGCTGTGACATGCCTCAAATCCTACCCTATCTATGGCTATAACACAGAGCATTTAATCTCTATGAACTGTATGCTGAAGAAGGGGTATCCGTGACTAATTCTACTTGGCCTTTTCCCCAAAACAGAGTCCACCTCCACAGAACTGACCTGCTTACCCCTTAACCTGTAGCTCTGCAGTCAGGACTGATTAGTCTATCTATAAGGAGGTCCTAGCTGGCAAACAGCAGAATTTGGAGCTGCTCTGCCTGCTGCGTGACACAGTAGTACAACAGCCAATTTATTCATTTTATCTCATCCAAAAACCTGCCTGCCTTCAGACAGGTAACTGTGCAAATGAGCAAGTGCCAGAGCCCAAGTCTATGTACATAAAAATGGTAGGGATTCTGCCTTTTTCCATTTATTCTTGTAGGTTTTATGCATGGCCTGGAGCAATAAACATGTATGAGGTACCCATTTGGGGTTGATAAGTTGAAGAAAATCAATCCTATAAAGCCAAATTTTTTCAAAAGGTCTAGGATTTTCAGTTGCATTTTAACAGTATAGCTAAAGGTTACACAAACAAGATTATTTTGAAAACTGTCACGGAGGACTGAGAGGGAAGAAACTTCCCAAAGCCTTCGAGTCGAGGATGGAGTTCACCCTAATGCAGCACTCATTTCAGAGACCTTCAAAGGGTCCATTCATAGGGAATAATTTTGCCACAATATAGTAAGTAGTATGCAAATTGAAGTTTTTTTACTCTTCTCATTCTACTTCATTATAAAATGAAAGCGACCAAGTGGAAGAAAATCACACCTTCAGGGAGAAGTTTTAGTGCCTCAGGAAAGAGAGAAAGGAGGTTTCTCAAGCCTTTGTTTTCCTGCCACGGACTAGCACCAGAGACTGACGGCTCTTCTTTATGAAGGAGGTGGGGTGGTCATGCAACAGGGCTCTGACCTGTTAACCAAAGCTGGTACACCTCTTGCCTCACGCCTGCTTCTATTTGGTGAAATCTGTTCTAAAATGAATACAACTTGACGACCAGAAAAGGAGAAGCTTCTAGCAGAGGACTCCTAGTGATGAATAAAATAAGTATCTTCTTTCATATTTTCTTGAAATTAAGGCCCAGACAGATAAGAATATCCTAATATTTTAGAGGCAAAACTATTCTGAAAAGTTTTTTTGAATCCCAAAATACTGATAGTACTGCATATTTCAGCAGTTTAATAACCGAGAGAGACATCAGGAAGTTCCTACTGTGTGCCAGTACATGTCTGACTGCAAGGTGACTGGTGGACATCACTTTTCACAGTAAAATAGGTCTAAATAGAACATTTTCTGAGAGCAAGAGAGCTAAAGCAGTAGCAAGATACAAGGTTTCTTGCATTTGGGTTCGTCATCTAGACTAGATAATAAGGCCCAGATCCTCAAAAGCACTTGGGCATTAACTTACACCAATTTCAATGAAAAGTTAGCGGTGGGCCCAAGTGACCAAACTGTACCTGTCCAACGGTTCTCTTCTGGGCAACATGAAGTAAATGTAAGGATTTCATTCTGGATCTCAAGACATGTCACAAACACTGCTACACAGGAAAGAAATCCTAGGAATGAAGAAAAACTCTTTTTCACATTTATGGACAGATAGATATTTTACTTTTTAGTATATGTGTAAGCTTCATGTCCATTGCTTGAAAATTTTGTTTTCCTTTTGGTGGCAAACCAACAAATATACTGTCATAGGTTATTACATCTAAAACTGTCTTGAGGGAGTTTTTGGGGGTTTTCTTTTGTTGTTGAATCGCTAATGTACAGAACTATGGGGAAAGGAAAGCAAAGTAACAAGCAAAATCCCAGTCCTTTAAACCAACAAAACACAGTTTACAGTAGTATCCATCTCCAAATAAAACTTCTGCTCTTTTTGCTCCCAGTAACCATACCATGATCACTCTCTGGAGGATTGTTAGACTGACATCTCACAAAAATGATAAACCACTAAAACAGAAAAAAACCACCCCAAACATTGTAACACTCAAAAGACTAAATTTCCTTTTAAGAAACAAGGTGAGTGAACCTGCTATTTGCTTTACATTCAGCTTGTACCTATTTTATGTGACAAAGGATGTCTCTGTAAGAGTCAGCTATAACCGTTATAGTTGTGTATGCACCTAACAAACAGTGAGAATCAAATCAAATAAGAATTCTGAATGACACCAAAGTGTCACACTAAATAATTCATTTTTATCTACAGATATGCTTAAGGATGGGCTACCTTTTGGGTAAATGCTGAACTAAATACCTTAAAAGCTTATAATCCCAAGTTGTATAAATATTTTTCTTCTGATGTCCTTTTTCTTCTAGTGGGCAGCCTTATTTAAAGCACTTTTGTTTCAGAGCTTAAAATCATTTGATGATGAAACGTTTAGATAAAATTCTAGCATAGTGGATATATTACATCCCTGAAAAGGGTAGATTTCCATTTCAGCTGCACTTGTACCATGTGTACTGGCATTTTTGCTATCTCTATGTTCATCGTACTTGCTAAAACCTTCCCTTTGACTTCTCAAACAATAATATGTCCTCACAGTCCCACAGAATTAATAAATACATCCTCCTGATGTTAAGGATATGGGAAATGAGGCATGCAAAGTTGAAGCCTTCTTTCTTTCTGAAAACACTTGCATGTACTGAATATGCAATACTTGTATGTATTAGAGTACTCACATTGAAGTGAGTTGGGTCATCCAGAAAGCATGTGCTTAACAAGTTGCAAGATGAAACTTGTATGAGGACACAGAAAATTAGTGGTGGTATGGGGAATGGAATCCATTTTTTCCCGCTTTAATCATCCATGACATTTTCTGAAACACTCCTTTGTTCTGTACAATGTAAATAATGACACAGCCATTTTTCAGATATGCTGTATAATGTGCCCAAGTCCTTGAAATACTGGATGTGGTGCCTTAGCATCCATCACCTCTCCTAGGATAGAGATCACTGATGAGTAGGTTCAAGAACAAATGCACTACTTTGTTCATGTTTGCAGAATCCCTGTTTACCTCTGCATCTTTTTCTCCCAAATGACTTAAGTAAAATTAATTTTTTAAAAAAGTTAAATATTATTTTACTGTTAATGAGCAGTAAAATTTTAAAGCACAAGTCTGAACTTGGAGAAAAATATATTAATAGAAAAGCAGATTTCAGATGTAAACGTCCAAAATAATGCATTACAGAAGATAAATGCAACTCTTTCTTTTTTTTTCTTTTACAGTCTGAATTACCATTCTGTTCTTGGCTGCAAAGACACTGTACTGTCACGAATATCCCCCTTGAGAGATACATGGTCAAATCTCTGGATACACGAATCAGTTTATTCTTTTTAATGCCTCTAAAAGTGCTAATTCTTCAGGTTCAGTGCAATAGTTAGCCTTCAGACGGTTCTTTTAAGCTCTTGTCATGGACTGAATTGCTTGGAAAAAACGTGAACTGGTTCACTGGTTCAGGCTGAAGTAGACTCCTGTGAGTACTCTGCCAGCTCTTTTTGCAAGCTCTGGTTTTGAGAGCTGTTGACAAATGCTTTGGACAATATTCTGTCCTGCAATAATCCCATGAATTCCTGTTCTTCTGTTGAACATGCAGTGCTTTGAATAAAAGCAATTGCATCCTGGAGGATAGAACCACAGTTCTAGCATGCAACACTGACCTTCACATCATGTAGTACTTACTGTGGCATTTGTATGTAATTCTTTTACGTGTAGCTATGGAAAATTGTTGTTGATAGTGCATTTCATGTTATTTTTCCACTGACCATGCTTTCAGAGACTAAATGTCATGCAACCTTTGTACCAAATGTTATGTATTTTAAAATAAGCATAGTGGTAGTCCACAGACATGTAAGTGGAATTTCTTCATTCATTTTGTCTAAGCATGAGCCCCAGCAAGCTCTGACAACAGGATAAAATTTAGCTGGCTGTTATGCACCCTTTAAATCTTTGTCACTTGAGACTAACACATCCCTTGCAAACACACTGGGGATCCCTACCTGGTGAAAACACTTACATGGTGTTTTCATATATCATAGTGTAGTCTCTTTCACTGTATATACCATCAAAAGGCCTTTCCTGTACCAGTCTTTTCAGAAATTATTTGCCAGCTATGTCATGCTGCACACATGCATGCACACTCCTAAAGCAACCTCTTCGGTTTTGGCCTTTGTAAAACACAACAACAGATTTCTCTCCCTGTGGGGTTAGATCGCCAGAGAAAAATGCCTGGAGAGATACGTATGAATATACTGGAAGCAGAATCTAGTCCGTCAACTTACCTAAGAGAGGATTAACTATACCTAAAGGATGAATAAGCTTGATTCTTCTAATACCTTCACTGCACAGAAAAGTTGTATCTCTTTGGCTGCTCTAATATGGGAGAAGGAACACATGCTGGCAGAAGTGTATTTATATGCTGCTAGTGTTGAGCTAGAGGAAAGCTAGAGAGTGCAACAGCCACTTTTTCATTTGGAAAAAGCATAAAAAGCAAATGAGACATAGAGCGAAGTAGCAGAAAGAATAGGGACCACTACCACCAACAACTCCTTAGGCACACAGAAATGCAGAAACAGCAAGTGAACCATATGGCTTCAAGGGTTTCCCTGAGGAACGATATAGCAAATGCAGGAACTGGGGCACTGACAAGTACCCCGAGGAGATAAAGAATGCTAACATTTTCCTCACGTAAATAGAAGTTGTGACAAAACAGAGAGAGCTATCCTTCTGCCTTTTCTGTCTTCCCCTGCTAATTCAGGCTGTTAATCTTAGATGCAAACAGTGCATTTCACGTGCAGTGATACTCCTGTTTTAAAAAGTTGTGAAATGGATGCAGTCATCGTCTGAAACACGCCGGGTACACCCACACAGGAGACCAGCAACTGTGGTAGACAGATTCCCAAGCGGGGCACGCAGAGCCGGGGGGAGAGGCTGGCATAACACCACGCCGATGCTGCCGCCCCAGGGCTCTGCATGGCACCAACCTCCCCTCGCATGCATCACTGTGGGGTGTGGTTGAGCCCTCCCTCCCGTTGCACACCAGCAGCGTTTACAACAGCCTCCACTGTTTCAGTGGACAAGCTTTCTTGTTTCATTCACCTAATCTCAAAGGCAGGGCTAGGATCACTCACTTTTTATTTTCTAGTGTCAGATCTTGCAGGTGCATCCGGGCACAACCGCTAACAAATTCAGATGTGGTGTGCTGGGAAAAGTGCTGTCTTCTGATTGCATTTGCACGGCATCTAGAGGCATAAGTCTTTATCCCTAGCAAAGGTTCCAAGCAGCTTCACAATACAAAGTAAGCTACTCCAGGAAGACTGTCTTTAAAAATAAATATATTGTGACTGCAATTGCACTTTCAATTCTTAGAGATTAACAGGTGTGACTAAAGATTGCAAAATTTTCCCTACTTCATTCCATTGAGAAGTCCTCACATTTAACTCAATGCTGCTACATATTCTCAACATGTTTATTCTCCATGCCAGTACTTTCTTACAAGGGACACAAACCTAAAAATATGAACATTTTCCTAACAAGCCCTGCTGGTTTTTATACTTGTAAACTGAAGCATGAAGTATGTCTACTAATATCTTACCTAATTATTTTACTTATGCCATTAATTCCGTGACATAAATACTGCAAAATAGAGACAGACATTGCTAAAGAGGAAAAAATAAAAATAATAGAGTGATAGTCAAGTTTTATAGTATGATGTCACTGTGAATAGGCTTGCCTTTTCTGTATAACCTTTCTATATAACTCTACTTATGGCATTTTCTTGGAAAAATGAAAACTTTATAAAGGCGGTAAACACCAACATCTAAAAACACATTTATATATATTTTGGAGTGTTCTTTTAGGTGGAGGACTAGCTTTAATGTGTCTTGCTAGTAAAAGCTGCAATCCCCGTTCTCCTGATTTAAGGAGGAGACTACAGTTTTGAGCAGTGATGTACCAGTTTTCCAGACACTGAGCTGCTAGGATTGCTGGGCGATTATCCTAGACAATTAATGTGCATGGCCAAAGCATGACTGACCTACTGTACACTTGATGCATGGTTTGTGAAAATGAATTGTTTGTACTCACCGATTAGGAATATAAACCTGTCATTATGGACAAGTCGTATGTGGGTTTGAGGCAGGAAATTAAAAAAAAAAAAAAAATCAAAACCAACCAGAATCCACAGATATTTTTGCAAACCCACAGTACATAGCTCTTAAACATCTCTAGAAACATTCAGTTCCCTGTCTGGATATATTTGGGAACAAGAGGCTGTTGTTTGTAAGCCTTTTTGTGTGTTTGCCCTAAGAGCTCTCTTTGGTCCTCATTCATTTTTTCTGTTTATATCACTTCCCCTTTCTACCTTTTTTAACCTCAAAGTCTTGCATAATGGTCAATTTGCTGGAAGAGATATGCTTCTCATAGTTTGCCGTAAGAACAATTCTTTTTGCCTCCTTGCCTCCATAAACCTGACGTCTATCCATATTGCCCTCCCATGCTTCACAGCCCAGTAGAAGGGCAAAATGAATCAATTGACAACACAGGTTAACTGCATCATGAGCCGCATTAGCGAGACTGCAGCCAGCAGGTCAAAGGAAGCGGTTAGTCCCTTCTGCTTGATATTTGTGAGACAGCTGGAGTGTGGTGTCTGGTTTTGGATACCAACAAACCGGAGAGAATCAGCAGAGGGCCACCACGACGGTCAGGGGCTGGAACACCTGCCCTGTGAGGAGAGGTTGAGGGAGCTGGGCTGGTTCAGCCTGGGGAAGACATGGCTTTGGGGGTCCTAACAGGAGCCTGCCTGTTCCTACAGGGAGGTTACAAAGAAGACTGAGCCAGACTCATCCCAGAGATGCACAGAAAAAGAACTAGAAGCAATGGATAACAAGTTGCAGCAAAGGAAACTCTGACTGGACTAAATGAAAAAGAAAAATCTCCCTTCTGAGGGTGGTGCAGAACTGGAAAAAGTGCAAGAGGAACTGAAGGAGCTCCATCCTTGGAGATTTTCAAAACTTAAATACAGCCCTGAAATCCTGATCAAGCTGGCCTTGCATTGAGCGGGAGGTTGGACTAAATGACCTCCAGAGGTCCTTATGACCTGAATTGTTCGGATTCTCTGACTCTAATCTGACCCAAGAAAATCTGTCCCAATTTCCACCCCACCAGTGTGCAACACTTTCTACATCCTAGGCACTGCTTCTTTCTGTGTACTTTGAGTACACACTCTTTACTAGTACATGGCATATGAATGACATCAAATGAACTGTGACATCTCGACAAAATTACAAGGAACTTGTCACAGCATTATTAGTGCTATTTCAGAGCCACTGCATCTGCGTGCATTGAAACATAACTCCCATGTTCCTCTAAGTTGATTTTAATCTTCATTCAGAATAAAATTACCAGGTAAGATGGAAGACCGAAATAGGAGAGTGGAGATTCTCTTTCCAGGTGACTGCAGGTGAAGATGTCTCTGCTTTAAATAACTGTAGGATGGATAGTCAAAGTGTATAAACACAAGGGGTAGTCAGAGGTAAATTCAGTGACCAGTTATTCTAACCTGAATCAAACTAAAAGGGAGTCACAAATAGCCATTGGATTTCTGGAACTTGAGGAAATGTCCTTCATTTTCTCATGTAAGTTAAATTCCTTTAAGCGTAGAGGGGAAAAAGCCAGTCTTGATTGAGTCAAGTCGATTTTACTTTTACAAATACAAAGAGTCAGCTGAAGAGAAAGGATGACCTTTGTTTGGTGAAAAAATCTTCGATACCTGTTATTCACTAACAGCAGGTGTCTTGATGCTAGCTTTTAAAACAGAAATCCTATTGTCATTTCCACTTGCTTTAATGATGACATTTTACTTCTAAGCTTCAGCATTTAGTCCCAGGCAATGAAAGTTCAGTACCTCCCCAGAATTTCATACTGTGTCTTTTCTTGTAGGCCCTAATGGTAAGAAGGCAATATTTTACTGCAAACGGAAGAAAAAGCCAGAGGCCTAGTTTGCTAAATGCACTAATTAGAACAAATACAACATCCTTAAATGTAACAGCCTTGGTTTTGAGTTTGCATGTATCTTTGATTCTGAGAGCCTGACTGACTATAAATTACATCCATCCTTATTCAAATAAGTCCTCTTATTCTGTTGCTGTATGGGACATACCATATTGAGCATAACAGAGCTTTTCACTCAAGAGGGGCTATTTGGTTTTGGTTTTACAGTCTTAGTTTGCAGCTTAGAGCACAGCAGATGATGTGCTTTTCTACCTCGACTGAGTTGCAGCATTTGTGTACCACAGTATCGATGCGTGGTGTGGCACAGGACGATCCTGTAGACTTGCTGATCACCAAATAACGTACAAAAATACTTCCTCTGCATCCCTCTTACCCCAGTATTCTTGGCAACCCTGACAGTTGCTTCTGCTTTGGCTGGAGTGTGGCAGGGATGTGACACACTCTGGTTCTGCTGGTACTACAAATAGCAGATTCCTGACAGGAAAATTGAGTTACATTATCTGTAATTACAGTCTCTGGAATTCCATGCCAGGCAAATGAGCTCTCAATGAGAGCGGCTGCTGTTGCGAGGGATCTGTTTCCCAGTCACCCAAACAGGAGTCAGACACCACGTGGTTTCTTGTCAGTGCTCGTAAACAAGCAAATACCTAACTTGACTTAAGGACAGCAAGTCAGTCTATTTATCATGGCTCTCCTTTGTTGCCTGGCTGGTAATTTTTTGCAGAAATTTCCTAGGCTTATGATTGTGAACCCTTATACTACCTTGCTTCTGTATGTCTACACAGAAAGCTTTGCATAAACATCCATCACCAATATGGTTCCTGCATTTGCTTTGAAATGCATCAGGCTTCATATCTTCAAGTATTTTGATGCTTCCTACAAAGTACTGTTGCGCTATCCACTCTCCACTACCAAATTGTCATGCACGTATTTTAACCCTTTGTTCATTTGTAGATACCCTCTTTTATGTGTTTGAAGTCCAGGAATTCCCCACACTGGTATAAATCTCTCACAAATAAATCCTAATTTGTTAATCTACTAAGGATCCTGGAAGAACACGTCTCAGCATATGCTGACTATTTCAAGCAAGGGATGGCGAAGTCACTGTCTTACGCTCTGCAGGTACTATAAACAGTGACAACTTCTTACTTTCTGGATTTCAGAAATTGCAACACAAAGATACTGACAATATATAGAGTTTGAAATCTTGACAACCTGCATTCGATACCATCCAAGAAGTCAAAATCCATGCCTGGAAAACTGTTATATAGGTTTTCTATTCCAGCACAATTTTAGTGTCTTGTAGAAAATATCACAAAATTAACTGCTGTAAGTGGATTGCTTTGTTGTAATGCTACTGCTGTTAGCATCATAATGAAAGTTTACCGCTATTTTAGTGATATTTCAAAAAAGTTTGTTCCTTTGGAATTTGGATACCAAACACCAACTAGATTTGTTGGCATGTGAAGGCGATTGGAGACTGTGAAGAGAGAAACTCTCTACTGCAACATTGAAGCCAATGCCTAAATATGCTGCAAAATCCAGGCCATGGCAAAGGTCACGGACAGAAAAGGTTTGTTAGGTCCGAGATGAACGAACAGTACATACAGGTTTAAACCTGGCAAATCCATAATTGTTTGAACTTTCCCAGGATCTGGACAAGACATCTGTAAGGCATTTTAAGTATAAAAGTGCCAGCAAATAGAAAGGTGGGAGGTAGGGTTTGGTTTTCATTTCATTTTGGTTTTTTTTTAAAACTAAGTCACTTAAGCAACTTCAAATCATTTCTATTGATTGCACTTACTGGACATCTCTCTTGCTGTCAGTTCCCCTCCTTGCTTGTTTTATTTTTGGTATACTTATATTTAAGTATCCCAGACATAAAGTATCTTTAGCACAGTTATCTTAGCTACCATGAGCTTGACAGATCAGGGAACAAGCTGAGGACCTTCTGAATTAAAACCAAGAGCTGTTACAACTTAATGAAAAGAGCTCTGTCTCCTTAGCTAGGGCTGCAAGAACTTATTAGATCTGTACATATGGTACCCTGGGAGTTTGATTACATGAGGCTGTCGTAGTGAACACCACTGTCATTTTCAAGAAATACTCTGCACATAGACATTTTTCTGCAACATTCATGCACAACTCCTTCAGCGTTTCACATCAGAGAATTTTTGCTCCTGAAGAATGCAACAGTGTAAATACAACTGTCTGAGTACAGATGGGAATTTAGAAGATCATGAAAAAAAAGTGTTTCCTTTAAACGAGTTTTACCTGCCAGGAATCTTTAGCGAATAAATTAAAAGAAACCTTTATTCAGTAATTCTTGCTCCCCTACACTCCACCCTGCCTCATTTTAAAGGAACAGCTTTTTTTTCCCCCCAAAAAAATGCCAGTTTGTAAAACAGAGTACTAATAATTTAAAACTTTGAGGAGCAAGGGATTGATCTTTACAGCTAGTTCATCTCACATATTTAAACCACAGCCTATCACTAATCTAGTCCATGGGGAGGGACTTTCTTTGTAAATAACCCCTTTGTGTGTCTGTTTTCCAGCTCCCTCTTTAAAAGGAAATACCATGTTGTCTGATGGTCGTATCGGTTTCACTTCAGATTTGATTTCCAATTTGTGTTTTCTAGACAAATGCCTGAACCCTTTAAAAAACATCTATCATGATCTAGTTATTTGTTCCTTTCCTAAGGACAGTAGGTTGAAACTGGTACTGGTGGTGTGTGTTGCACTGCTCACCACTTGCAGAAGTTTCGAGTCCTATTTTGATGAATAGTAGGGAAACTGTGTAGTTCGATTTTACATTATCTTGTATAGTTTTATCAAACTAGAGATAGTTATTTGCTGACTACAGAAAGCATAAACCAGGTTGCAGAATTAGTGAACATGAGTGCAGAAGAAACAGTTATAACTGAAGCTTACTTTTTTGTTGTTCTTTCAGTCCATAGTATTTGAGAATGGACAACAAAATCTTTAGAGTTTGGGGGGTGTGTGGTTTGTGTATTTATTTATTTATTCAACACTGTTCCCATGCACACATTTAAGAACACACTATCCTAAATTATTTTGGAGAGGTATTTCAGGAAATTTTCTCAATGTGACTGACTTTATTCTTCAATTATGATGCAGTAAAGTAATTGCATATTAGCTTACTGTCCTGGTTTCAGCTGGGATAGAGTTAATTTTCTTCCTAGTAGCTGGTATAGTGCTGTGTTTTGGATTTAGTGTGAGAATAATGTTGATAACACACTGATGTTTTAGTTGTTGCTAAGTAGCGCTTATCTTAAGTCAAGGATTTTTCAGTTTCCCATGCTCTGCCAGCAAGCAGGTGTGCAAGAAGCTGGGAGGGAGCACAGCCGGGCAGCTGACCCGAACTAGCCAAAGGGATATTCCATACCATGGAACATCATGCCCAGTATATAAACAGGGGGGAGTTGGCCAGGAGGCGCGGATCGCTGCTCAGGCATCGATCAGCAGGTTGTGAGCAATTGCATTGTGCATCACTTGTCTTTTCTTGGGTGGTTTTTTTTTTTGTTATATTCCTTTTCATTACAATTATTAGTATTATCATTATATTAGTATTCTTAGTTAGTAGTGTATTTTATTTTACTTTAGTTATTAAACTGTTCTTATCTCAACCCACAAGTTCTACTTTTTTTTTCTTGCTCCTCCTCCCCACCCCACTGGGAGGGGGGAGGGGGAAGCAGCTGCATGGTGCTTAGTTGCTGGCTGGGGTTAAACCACGAGGCTTACCCATGGTCTAACACTTTACATATACTTCTCTCTGGAATGCAGCCTGTATTTTCCCTCAGAAGCAGCTATTTATATTCTATCTGTATTTTTTTATAGGATAAAATGAAGGAGCATGTCCTGACAGCACAGTTCATGACTTCACTAGTATCTCCTTCCCATTTGCAACCCAGCACAATGAATTTGTTAAAATAGGCTGTCTGTTGTGCTGTACAAAGACTCAGGTTCCATAATGCTAGTCAGTGAGAATTCAGCAGTGAAGGAAAGCAAATCTTGGGCTCTAATCAATTGCTTAACAACAAGATGAACAACTCCCGTTTGTTGAAACTGTCCACAGTGATGAAGGTCTATATCAGAGTTTCTCCCTGCGCAGTATCTGTTGTATTCACCAAGCAAGCACATTAAAAAAAAAAAGAAAAAGAAAAGAATTAACTTCCAAGACTACCTTAAATCTGACGATTTCTAGTTCTGAAAACAGTGCATTAGGGACATTTGAATATTGCATTCTACTTCTACCTACATGTAGACTAAATGTCTTAGAACAAGGTATAAGACAGGAGAAGTAATAGATGAGTCTGTAAATGAGCCAAGGCTGAAGAGTAGGTTTACAGTTTGCTCTTTTTTTTCCAACTGCAATGGGGTGATGTCAAGAAGGGAAGAAGGCTTATTGCGACCAGGTCTAAGCTGTGAGACAGATAAAAACTCCAACTCACTTCAGAGAGATGATTAGAAACCCTTAAAGTAAAGAAAACCATAACAGAACAATTAGACTTTGCAGCATGTGGAACAAAGTTAATAGCAAGGTTTATAGAAGAAGATCTAGCCACCGTCAACATAGTCTCACAGACAACATTTATATGATCTAGTCAGTAGACTTTATGGAAAATCCAAAATACTGAAAGAAAAGAGACCTGGGTAGAAAGACATGCAAAGCTCTTAGCTGGGATTTAGAAGAAAAAGGAAAGCAAGGTGAGGAGTGGGGAAGGACAACGCAACATACAGCTAAACACTTCAGAGCCACCACCACAAGTCAAGACACTGCCTGGCATTTGCAACTGCGCTGGACTGTCTCTTTGCCAAAGCCAGCAAACAGTGCAGGACGCAAAGGCGACAAACACAGGGCCACTAGCTCTTATGAATTCTTTATATTAGTTAAAACATCAACCTACCCTTTACTAAAATTTCAACCTACAAGCAAATGGGATGCTCGGTAATTTTACACTGAATACAGAAACACAAGCCAATTGCACATCATGTTCTGGAAAAGCCAACTGACAGAAAAGTAGAAAGTGGTAACCCTTGGCGCTTGCAGGTACAATCTTATCCCCGTGAATTTTATGAGTGAATAAGCTGGAAGAGAAACAATTTGCAATACTACTGGGGGAGGAGGTGTTAAAAACAAACACGTTAAGCATTCAACAAGGTGCACTTATTAGAGGAACCTAAAACTAATAAATAGATGCTAGAGTCAGACTTCTAAGGTGACTAGTTGGAAGACAGAGTAAAAGCAATTAACCAACCTGCAGCTCAGGTTGCTGGGAAAGGCAGAGGCTAAAAAGAAGAGCTGGATGTGAGGAATGATAGAGCAAATAGGAAGAACTGAGGAGGTAAATTCCGTGAAGATCACAGTGGGGAAAAAATGAAGCCTTTCACATACGTATAGGCCCAAATAGAATCATATAAACATGTTTAAAAAAGGGAACATTTTCTACTACCTACAAGGGGAAAAGTTTCTGAACAGCTGTCCAGTGCCAAATATTTTCCTATGCTGAAAATGTCAGCAAGGTTCTGGCAGGTGCCTTGGAAAAACAGAGCCCACTTTTATGCACGCTCAGCATCCCCTTTGGGAGACTCCATTTCCACAGGCTGCACTGGGGTTGTGTTTGGCACCTGAGGTGTTTCACAGGAAATGACAACAAGTTTTTGATGGTATAGAGGGTACTATAGTCTAAATAAATGTTTTAGTATGATGGGAGTGGGGGATGGAGGAGTGGCTGTGGTAGAAGAGCCTCTATGCAGGTTCAGAAAGAGCCACAGACCTGCTGGCCTAACCCTAAAAAAAGAACAATAAATACCATGTAAAGAATTGGCAGACGAGGGATAAAAATTAGAATATGTATGATGCGCAGGAGTACCCAGCAAGTCTGAAGCCCTCATCAACATGCGTGCCCCAAATACAAAAGGCAGTAAAACAATGTCACTTAATGGTGAGTCACCCCAGAAAATTTGTGTCTTCTGCAGTTTCACAAACCCTTTAAAGGTCCCAGCTCTAAGACTGTGTGACACTAAGTGCAAAAGAAAAGGGAGGGGAGATAGGCAACTGTTTAAGGTACCTTACTCACAGGGCAGGTGTCCCAGAAAGAATGGAAAGAGAAGCCTTCATTTCCTATTGCTACCTAGACAGGAATTGCTCCATAATCAGTTATGACTCATTTACCTCATCCTAATGCTAAAATATTACTATAGCATGTATATGTAGCCTGTATAAAACGATAAATTCTGCTGCTATCAACTCAAATTAATTTGCTCTCAGAGAAGAAGTGGACTGGCAAATTACAACCTACCATACTGGCATTTCACAAAAGAGCAAGTGTGTGCAGGTGCTTTCTGGAACATTTCCAAAGAGCGGAACACTGCTACAATGCATAAAAAGTGAAGTTAGACATGTAAAAAGAACCCTATGCGTTGCCAAGTCTAGGAAAAACTTTGCCTTTGTTAAAACAAATATTTGATTTTAAGCATGAGAGATGGATGTTGAAATGGGGCAAATACACCTGGGCCCCTGAGAAAGTAGGACTGTCTGTCTGTAGCAAGGAGAGGACAACCAGAGACTGAGGCAGGACAGATGCCTGGCAGCTGGATGGCACCAAAAGTTTCATGATGACTCTGCTCTTCAAAAAAGGCCTCTTGGGCGAGGGGTCCTCTGGAGTTTCCAGGACTACAAGAACATGTCTGAAAATCTTGACTCAAATATTTGTGAGTATCATTGTGGGTTGGTAGTCTGGAGTTTAAAAGTTAGATTCACAATAAAACATGAGCAAGAATACTGAACACACTCAAAGAAAAGGAGAGATTACATGTAGCAATCTGAGCAACAGCGCAAAAGCATACGCGATTTGGCTTCTCAGTGTTTCCTGGTCAGACTAATAAGTGTTGGTTTTTACATAGGAGGTGTTGGACGCAGCTGGGAATATCAAACCCAGATCACTATGGCTGCAGCTAGCTAAGGCAATTTTCTTCTATAGATATTCAGCATCTTCCTGAAGTTGAGACATAATACCTTTCCTTCGTCCTTCTGTGGAGAAATCCCACCTACACACATACCTACCAATACTTTAATGTGTGCATCTCTGTGGATTCCCTTACAAACCACTCATTCTGTCAAAAGTATTTGAGATGACTTGCTTGTGATATTTAAGAGAAAGGTTCTGAAAGATCTTCATTTTTGTAGTTAGATAACTTTGACTCTTTGCTATCTATATTTTGAATTGTGTGTGTGAAATTGATGGCTTTAAGTGATTTTTCCCTATAGCCAGCTCTCATTCTGCTCTAACAAAAGCTAGTAAGAGGGTTTTCTGATAACGTCAATGGGTGCAGAATCAAATCCTTTAGCGTACCACTCAGGAAAGCTTCTATTCAGCTTCTGCTCCTGACTTCATTTGCATTGTACTTTCTAAGCATCAATAAAGACTGATTCTTAATTCCACATGGCCACCAAAACCATACCGTGACAACTCTTGACATTTGCCTCTGCGTAAGGTCAAACCTTGCACTGAATCTTGGTTTTAAGCTTGTAATTTGTTATCATTGCATCATGGGACTATTTGTGCGTTAAGAAGATAGGTATGCACAGAAGTGTTTGGAGAAGCGATGTAACTTCTTCTAGATGGGACAGTGTTCTCTGGCTACATCTGTGTTAGTAAATTTAGCAGTGCCTGGGAACTTTCCCAAGCCCGAGAATGTGATCATCTCTGCTATTACACCAAAGAAGTGGTGATTTCGGCCCACGCCAGCTGGCACTCCCCCAGACAATTCCTGGCCACAGTCTGGGAGCTAGCATGGACCATGGACCATTCCCAATAGGCACTTTGCATACAGACACCCTGGTTTTGGAAGCTAAGAGAAGCATAGACAGACTCCATTATCTGCCAGGTGGTCTCAGTGCCCAAATACTAGCAGACAAATGCAACTTAGAATTATAGACATAGGTTTTGCGTCCTTAAGGACCACTTACCTCGACGTGAAGAGATAAATATAAATTTATAACACTGTTCTGAGTTCTCATGATTTAAAATGCATTTCCATACCAGTTTGCTGTAATTCAGAATCATTATAAGCTTATCATTCTTCTTCTTTATTCGCTTATTATTTTAAAAAAGGAACCGAAAACTAACCACATCATCTACTTTTATTGGCTTAAGTGAGTAATTTTTCAGCTTCGAGTTAAAATCAAGGGGAGAATCAATATGGGCATCGCTGTAATTGAAAACCAGTGGGTGATAATTCTGTACCGAAAACAAGATAATAAGAATAGAGATGAAACACTGGCAGGGGAAAAGAAGAAAAGATTAAAGATACGATCTCAATTAAATATCAACTATTATTAACATTATATTAAAAACTTCCCCATGTTCTTTTCATATGCTGTATATTTTTTCCTCTTTTCCTCTAATGGATGTTAGAGGAAAGAATAAATGAAATTATGTGAAAATATTATAAAACAAATTCAGACAGAATCAATCAAGTGTGTCCTTAGCTGGTAATTTATTCCTGATATCATTGAATAGCCCCCAAAACATGAATATTTAAATCCAAATCTTCTTTCTTACCACTCTCTTTGCATAGTCTTCCCTTCTACCTCCAGCTAACTATTCTAGCAATAAGGAATTATCTTCCCATTGCTTACAATGAAACAAAAAAAGAGAGGATTCAGATTTACTCCTTTACTCCTTATTTCTAACAGACCTGCTGGTTCCAGCTCTGGACTTTAATACTCAGGAGAAAGGAAGAATTCATTCTCTAGATAAATGGCTAGCAGGCCAACAAAACTATTTTGTCTCTAGTCTAATCTGTATTTCAAACAACCCAGTGATAACAGTTTAAGAGATAACCCATTTTGCTTTCAGACCTTTCATATTCAAAGCCATACTAAAGGGGGCTTCTAAAAGCTCACTGAGAACAGATGATGATGATGAGGCCTGAAAATTAGTTTTATTCAAATAAAAAAAAAAAATTAAAATTAAAATCAAAACGCCGTCTCCACAATGAACACTATTATTCAACTTTTAACAAGTCAACTTCCCAAGAAAGAAGAAAGTAATATATTTCTCACTACTACTACTACTATATGCAACAATATAAGGGAAAGGCAAAGAAAAGAATAATTCCATTATTTAATGAAGGAGGACAACAAACAGTGGATGGTGAAAGGCTGACACATTCTCATGTCTTTTCTTGCTTCCATCTTCATACAGAATGTTAGTTATGACAAGATGCGCTCACAAAATTAACATTCATAATAGAATAAGGGTAAAGGTCAGACTAGGGAAGAAAGAGTTAAAGAATATTTAGGTAAGTTAGAGGTATTTAAGTTTGCTGTGACACACCTAAGGATCTTACTACAGTAGTGTGTACCTTAGAGAGATTGTGGAGGATGGGAAGAAAGAAGGGGGTCCCAGATGGTTGCAGAAGGCCAGCCCCTTGCCTCTTTCCATTTTCTAAACCTCAAAACCTTTAAGGAGAGCTTAATCCTCAGTTCCTCTGCATATATAACTCACAGAGAAATCACCAAAAGCTTATTAGCAGCACTGTTAAATTTACACTGTTGTACAAACAGTTCATAAATCCTTCTGAAGGGCACAAATTTTGGTTATAAAGTGCCTTTCATCCACAGGCGGCTCCAGGTGTGTCAGTGATAGTTCAGTATAATGACACCAGCAGACTCTGCTCTTGCAAGAACAGCTTGTCATTCAGTCCCAAGCAGGAGAACAATTCCCCAAATCCCTGTCTAGCCACACTGCCTACCCAGATATTGTATGGGTTACAGTGGAAAATGCAGATACTGTTCTCTCCTTTTGTGCCTTTGCACATGAATGGACACTAAGAGGAATTTGCTCGTACCATGCTTGCCAGGGGAACCATAGACAGGCAGGGGGAAGTAAACTGCACCTTTTTTATGTTTTCTCTGGATCAAGAGAGGAGAATGGGATGGTATTGTGACTGAGACACGTTTCTTTGTCAGCATGCCTCCTGGGACAGTACAGTGGCATATCGTCCCACATGCAGGACTCAGCCTACAGATGCAGAGGCTAGTCTTCAGCAGGGATGGTCATTAAATAAGACAATAGTGGTATCAATATATCTGAATATGTTCTTAGGTACTATATAAAGAAAATGAACTCTATTTGAGAGATTAGGATTTTAAAACGTACGGTACATATTACTGATTTTAATTATAGATTCTTTGAAGTCTCTTTCAGTCCCTTAGGGTAATCTGTGCCTTTAGAATACTAGAGACTTATCACTTTGAATATTACTGACAAGATTGCTATTAAAAGTGCAATCAGCTTTTTAATTTTTTACAAGTTGTGTCAAAATGGTTTAAGCATATTTGAATTTATGAGGGTTACCTTTACTCTTCCTCCTACAACAATGACACAGACTCAGGTGTCACACTATTACCATGGGAAAAAATGACTGAGCCAGCATGAAAAGAACAATGAGTAGCTGCACAAAACTCAAGTTAAGGTTCTGAGCATGCCAGGGTAAACAAAATTCCTGTAGTAACTTAGTTGAGCACTGCACTGAGCCCTTGTAGAGTTAATTAAAATGCTACCCCTTTTCCCTAAACAAGCCACGATAGTCCAAGCACCCAAGCAGATACAGTTTGCAGGATGAGATAATATGTCTTTTTAGATCAACTAATACCACTGTCAAGTCTACAAGCTTTTGTTCAGCTAAGTGTACATCACAGTTCAGACTCATCACAAGAATCCTTTATTGAATTTTTGCACAAAAAAATGGTCATGCAGAGCTGAAAAGATGAATATTCCCTCCCATGCAAAGAATCATAGAATCAAGAACCCATGCAAAGCTCAGAGATACTATTTCGCTTCCATCTAAGCTCTTTGCTAATGGCTAAGGGTACGCGGAGCACTGCAAAGATTTCTGGTTTAGATTATCTCACCAGCAGCAAATAGTCTTTTCAAAAATTGCCACTGGAATTCATGCCATGTCACTGTGGGAGCGTCCTCAGTGCCTTCATCCCCAATGTCCACTGAGGCACAGAGAAATATTTCTTCTCTCTACAAGTGGGAAATGGAGGCCTGAAGTGACATTGTGGTTTACACCCAACCACCACACGAGTTGCCTGTGGGACAGAATCTAGAGCAATTAATGGTTTATCCCATTCTGGGGAAAGAGTTACGATTTCAGGTGCTCTGCAGGAGTCCCTCAGACAAGACCTACTCGCACCTGGAGGACGCTGGGTTCAGCACCCAGCAGTGTGCGCAAGATGCGGAGCTGAGCGGCCACAACCAGCTGGCACCTCCTCCCCTGCTGCCCTCTGCAACTACAGCCACAGAGCAGCGGGACGCGAGAGATTCCTTCAGGTGAAACGGGCTCACGTTATTTTTCTGGTTACAAACATCAACTACCTGAACACATTTCTACCATTAAAAGCAACACTTCAAGACTTGGTGAAAATTCTTTTTCAATAGTCTGTATTAAAATATTTATTTATCAATGTAAAGCTCTCCTCTGAACAACTTCTGGTGTAATTTACATGAAAAGTATCCTTATAAATAATTTGCTAAAGGGTGTTTTAATAATCAATTGCTAGATAATTACTGGTTCCAGCAGGACAATTGCTGTAAATCATGGGCATAAGGAGCCAATCTATAACACCTCCCAGTAGTTTCTGCCCATGCTAATGATGTCTCACTATATTAGCCCTTTCTTAACCATTTATAAACATACATAAATATTACATTATAAAATAAAAATTTTTGCTGACAGAGTAGTGTTGAAGTAAGGTGCAATGTTTTAGAGCTTTTTCTAGTAGAGAGATCTCGTTAGCATGGATAAAATTATACCTGCATAAAGACACTTGTGTTGATATAGCTTTCTCTCTCACATTTTCTCTCTGAAAACCGGAATAAGCAATCCAAGCAATAACTTAATTTAGCTAATATAAGTATTCCTCTATGCTACATAACAGTCTAGGCACAGCAGCATCTTTTCCAGGTAAAACTAACCTTCATATATACCCACAAAGAGTTAAAGTATATCCACGTCTGAAACATCACCCGTGGCCTACAGAACTATGGTGCACTGCAATGTCCCCAGCAATTAATTTCACTGTGTACTCAGATGCTTTGGAGTCAGACAGATCATTACGGACACATACCCTCAGGAAAATCAAGCAAATGGAAACTTATTTCAATAATCTTACCTTGCACACACTTCCCTCTTTTTTTTTTTTTTTTTAATTTTAATTGGAAGGTTTTAAAGTGGTATTGGTTGTTTTTAAATGCCTAATTATCTTTATATAAATGGCACAATATCATCCTTGAAGTGCGGTGCTTGGTGCCCTGTGCTGTTTATTATTTTGCATTACAATTATCATGCAAAGCATAGAAGGTGACTTTAAGCAGCTCATTTGAAGTGCTCTTTTCTTAAACACAGTATCTTTCTGAGCCTATTTACATAGATGTTTATCTCCTGGTTTTAAGAAAAATCAGCCCAATTATAACTACACAAAAGTTTTTATTATGGGTTTAATCCTGAAATGTAAATGGGCCATTGTAAAATCCATGCTGAAATTTTAATTTGTGTTTTTATTTGTGTCTGCGGATTAATAAACCATCCTGTGCTGAAATTAATTATACAGATACACAAAATATTAAGTGATAGCAGAGCATATGTGGCAGAATAGCTCAGAGGTTTGAAAAACTGGAAGTTCTTTTGACCTGTATATCATGGCTACTGAAAAGAAATGCGTGCCTAACTGCCCAAAAAACAACAAAAAAACCCAATCTTGTGCAGCGGATATGTATTCCATTTAATGTTGCTTTCGGTTGCCATGGCTATGATAGCCTTAATATTGTAGGCTCACAGCAAGGTTGCAATTAGTATTTGGATTTAGAAGAGGGAAGATAATGATTTCATATCGAAACTTCTCGCTTAATACTCTTATGGACATAAAACTGCTTGTGGGTTTCAAACCAGCTATTCCTATGCTAAGAAAACAAAATGAAAGAAAAGAATCTGTATTATTTGGCTTTGAATCTGGTACTTCATGGAGTTATTTGGCCTGGCATCTTCAGAACTCATCTACAGTTCAGTTCACTTATACATATATATACATACACGTGTATACACACACTTAGCCTCACATGATGAAAGTTTGTAACTTTATTCATTTACCTTGTCATAGTTCTGACATGAAACACTTGATGCTCCGAGAAGTGTCTTTACCTGGTTCTTACTAATCCTTCCTTTTAAAGAGTAGTGCATTTCTCATTGCCTTGAAGTACTCTGGGTCAAGGTGCTAGAGTTTGAAAACGATTCCTCCAAACAGCAAGCCCTCGTCTCCCACGCCAAAGTGGATTCAGTTGACTCAGACCGACAATTTTAGTCTTATGTTGCTGGCAGACTGATGTACAAGCTGAGAATAAGCTCTGATGGAGAAGAAAAGACCTAATCCTTCTAATGGAAGCCTTAAGTAGACCCTTTGGATAAAACCAGTTTACTTTACTCTTTAAACATCTAACAATACTTACCCTTCATGGCTGGGAACTTCTGTTTTCTGATGCTCGCATTACAAGCTGCTATTTTCAAGCATTAAGCCATTCTGCTGGGTTTTTAGCTTCATAACAGAGCTTACAGCGGTACTACTTCTGCTGTCTTTGACAGCGGTCATACTTTAAGCTTCAGAGGAAAGGGCAAGGAAACCCTTGTGAACAATTACAGAAAGATCCACCCAAAAAAGAAACATCTGCCTGTTTCTGTCAATTTGTGCTTAGATTTTATCTTCACAATGCTGAGTGCAACTCTATGTGGTTCTGTTTTCAGTCTTTTAATCTTTCCATCCCTTTAAATATGCCCACTTCCCTTTTTCAAATCCATTAAAATTCAGGGCTCATAGTTATCCCACAGCAATGAGTCCCATCAGTTGGCTATGTTATGTTAAAACTAGCCTTTCCTCTTCTCCTTTTTAATATATTTTAAAAGATGTAGTAGATTTGCTCAGAATATTAGGGAGAAAAAGAAAGTTATCTGTTAATCTTCCTGTATCATTTTGAATCTTTGTCATTTTGCAACTTACTGTCCTTCCAAACTGAACACTGAGGGAAAGGATTTGTGACTTTTGAGTGGGTCTGGTGACAGAGGTCTTATGCCTATGCCATTACTGTAGGAGTCGTGCTTGGCTGTGGTTGAGGTTGAGCTTGATTCACATCAAGCTTTCCATAAGGGTTTATAATAAACAGCACAATGCCAAAAGTGAAATCCAACCATACACGCTTTTGCACAGGTTAAAGCATAAAATACATTTGTTTCAGAAAAAAAAGTCCAGTTGATTTGAATTGTTTTACCAGTTCTGTTCTGGCACACATGGGCCTTAATTTTCTTCTTTCCCCCCTCTCCTTCCCAGGGACAAAAAAAAAAAAAAGACAGTACAAATTTCCAGTGTGAAACAGCAACAATGAGAAGTTCAGATACTACTGCAGCCCCTCCAAACCCAGGTAACCACAGTCCACCACAGGTTTCTCTGGTGGTCGGACTGCGTGAGTCATGTGTACATAGGGCACCATTCAAAGTTGGCTCTAGATTAGTAGGAGGGCATTCATGCGCTTCAGCACTGGTAAATTCGTGAAAGACTTATCATGTCCTGAGGACATATCAGCAATTCCCTCTCTACAGCTGAGCTCATGCTATGAGCTGGAGGAACCTGCTGGAGCTGTTCAATTCCTTGCAGCAAATTCCCAGCGTTTGCTCTCCTCACTTCTTGAAACACTGTGATGTGAGGAGGTCTTGCTTTTAAGTGACTAGTTATGATGTCCCACAAGAAAGGAACAAATATTCTAAATCTTTTTATCCAGATCATTGCTATGCTTTCTCTTCTTCTTGCATGACACATCGTTCCCCACCTTTTCCCTGCTTTTCATGTCATAGTTTTTCCCTGACCCTTCTAGAAAGTAGTCCTCGGGTCTCAGATCTAATGCTTAGCTCTGTCGTATGTCTTTATAGCTGGCTGTAGGAAGCTCTTGCCACTGCCCTTGCACTAACTGGCATGGAATTGACAGTTCTCAGAAGTCATCTTGGAGGGAAAGTCACAGGTAGATGAATATCAATTTGAGCAGGAGGGAGAGAGTGAGAGAAAGAACAAATCTTGCTGGACTTTGGTAAATATGTTTTGTGGAGCACAGAAATATACTCAGGCTTCCTCTGAACTTGCTAAACAGATGTTGCTGGCAGTACGGATGCAGAAACACAGAGCACATCTGAGGTTGTAAAACCCACCTGAGAATCAGGGTAGGCACCTGGGCTCTCCCTGGTACCTGCTGTTCCTGAGGAATAGGACATGAAAGCTGTCTGTCTGAGCAGTCCCTTATTTGAGTACTGTCTTACAAAGACCTTGTTCCTGGAAAAAAATGTAAAAGCAACTGCTTGTATATTTCTGTTAGCTGCCATCAGTAGAAGCTTCTGGCAAGTCCTGCCCAAAGCTGTTGACATCTTCTTTCTCTTGTGAGAGGCTTTGAAACTCTTTTCTAGACATCCAATTTTTCCACTGACTACACCTCGCAGTAAGTAATACCATTTGCTTTTACTTTTGCTTCATTCAACTTGAAACAGCATGTAGCTATGCAGCAGCCTTGATCGGTTAAACAGCTGGATTTCTCCCGCTGTATGCGGTAGCTGACAACCAGTGGCCACCTATTTAACTCCTGCAGTCAAAAACGTACTTGTCCTCCACACTTGTCATTTTCCAGGGATCACCAAATTTGGATCCTTTGTCCACTGTAACCTTTTATCTGTTGATGTCTCCAGACACATAATAGCATCGGTTTAGGGGTAGCTGCCCACACTGGGGATACTAATTGTTGCTAATGGTGACCTTACTGCATTAGCAAATTTTAATTCCTCTTATGTGGCCTCCCCCTATTCAGACAATTCCATTTCTAATAGCCTTTGCCTCCACATTTTCTGCAAATGTCATCTGGCCTGTGATTCCTGGGAAACAGTCTCTCTCATCTGACCCATGGGACACCCATGCATAGTCGGAACTTGGGTCGCTTCCAATTTACATTTTTTTTTTCCCCTTAATCCACATCACTAGCAATTGTTTTTTGAAATACTGCATCTGGTATAAAGGAGTCACCCAGAGGCTGGGAACGAACAGCTGATGCTTGTCAAAAAGATGCATAGTCTGATCCACAGGTTATCACTATCTTTGATTCAATCAGCTGTGCCTGTCTCCAAATATGATTCTTCCCATGGCTTGCACTAGGCACAGGTCCTTATCTGCCTCTACCAGGGCCAAGTTTAGATTTGGCATAGCAGATTCTCCCTCACTTGAGCTATGTCCAAGGTACATGATGGAATGAAAGCCTTCATAAACAGTCTCCTCAAGGCTGTTCCTCCCCCCACTACCATCTGATTTGCTATCTTTGCCATTATTTTAAGAGGGCAAATCTTCCCTCTGTCTCCTTAGGAATGGTTATGAAAATAAAATAAAAAACACACACACACGCCTATATGTGTATACAACACAAAAAAGAAAAATGAATAATTTTTAAATATATATTTATATATATTAAAAAAAAAAAAAAAAAAAAAAAGAGTGCCTATAAGACCCAAAATCTGCAGTGGGAAATTTTTGGTAAAGATGCTTTGGTCTCCAGCTAACAGGCACCGCCAGATACCAATACTTTCTTATCAGTTCAGCCATTTACAGAGAAAGAAGTGCTCAGAGCCCATCCACTGCCCCCAGATTCCAGGCCTTTTCTGCACAGCTAGTAAATCTTTCCTCCACCAAATAAGCTTCTGCCATTTTAAATCTACTTCTACCAGATGAAGTACTTGTCTGTGGGTTTCAAAGAGTGATTGAAACATTGCAAATAATAAATGCCATTTCCTTCTCTAACTTTGTTAGACAAAATGCAAGAGATGCGTGACAGGACAAAACAGATAACAGGACTATCTCCTTGGGGAGAAGCTGTCTGTGCTGCTCCATACACATTATTAGGGGCGTGCCTAATAACCTGACTCAGACAGATGAGCATCAGAATTTAGGAAGGTAAATATTGAAGATGTGTACAACATCATCTCATTTCTAGTCCTTTTAGCTCTAAAGAAGAAATTGAAGTGTAATTAGTACAGGGTCATCTGCCTAAATCTTCAGACAGAATTAGAGAGGAAACAATCTGACTCCCTACCTACTTCCAAAGCAGACCTATCCTCCTCTGGTTCTTCAAGTGAGGTGTAGGCAAAAATTATGGGAGTAGAGATCAAAAAACCTGACCAAACGAGCCATAACAACTTTCCCCTTTGTCTCTACTGGCATTGTAATGGTGTTAGATACCCATGTCAAATTCTTGCACAAAGAATGCTTCACTTTCAGCACAAAGGAATATTTATTGCAATTATTTGGCAAAATAACTTTGCAAAAACAAATAGCTGAAAGAAAGCTTTGATATATTTGCAGACATTTTATAAAACAAAAGGAAACAAATTCTTTGATTAAATCATACATAATGAATTATTCATCCAGCTGTTTTCTGCGTTAATCAGTTAACACAAGGTGATAACATGACTTTAGAAAAATGAAAACAAAACCTAAGGAACTGTAAGGAAGTAAGCAGAATCTGAAATGTGAACCTGAAGAGAGCATGCATAATGAGATAATGAAGATTCCTTTTAAGACAGGGGTAAAGAGGCAAAGCCAGTACACCTTCTGAACAAAGAACAACAAATTCCTCTTTCGTGACCTTAATCATGTCGATTCCAAATGAGAAGGTGTTTGCTGGGGACATGCAAGAAACCTAAGCTGTCTGAAGTTGTCCTGAGAGTTATCTTACCTGCACTATGCTCACAGCCACTGCAAAAGAGCCTGTTTAGAGTCTGGAGAGCCCGACCCAAACCTTTGATCCTGCCCCTTGGAAGAAGGATTCAGCCCTGGGACTGAAAATGGGAAAATAAACCACCAGTTTCATGGTCTAACTAACGGACTTAGAGCAGGATGTCCTATCTGCCTTACTGGAAGGCAGATTTGGAATGAAAAAGTAAGAATCATGCTTTGAGCTAATCATAGTCTTTCAGGGCTGTGAACCAACACCACTGGACCAGAGAAGGAGCAAGTCTTGCTTACTCATTGTGGGAGCAGAGCTGACCCAGACCAGAGCAGCACTCCCCAGTGCACCAGCACACATGCAGAGCTGAGATAAACGGGACTAGCCACTATTAAAATATGTTCCACAAAAGTGGAAAAACAACGACTAACCACTATTTATCAGAAGCGTGGAACCTGTTAACATGAGAAAGAAGGAGCAGGAAAAGGAGACGTAAATTTTTGTTACACATTGAACAGCTTGGCCCCAGAAGGTAGAGAAGGCTTAAACCCAAGTTTTTGCCGAAGCAGACATACATAGCCATACCCAAGTACTTGAGGTGTGTACTCATCACAGAGGTACTGAGGCTCTAGCACTAGTTGGCATAGCACAGAGTCCCATGCAACATGGCAAAACCTATGCACCATTTAGATCAAGGCTGCATCTACTCCTGGTCAGGGCAAGAATTCATTCACAGTAGTCTGTGGGGTTCCCTTTTGAAAGTTTGGAGCAGCACAGCACAGTGGGAGCCCTCTCCACCACCCGTTGGCACGCTTTTGTGAGCCAGCCCTTGCTACTGAGCAATGACACAGGAGGTCTACTCCAGAGACACAACTCCCTACAAGGCTGATTTCACCATACATAGTTTCCCCACCCCTTGTCATGTTAGCAATAAGACTCCACGTTAGTGCAATACCCGTCACATCAGCATATAATTTCCTTCTCAGAAAAGCCCACATTCGTCAACATAGAAAAATAGTAATGGATATGTTTAATTGAAGTTTTATATACTAAGAGTGCCAACAAAATCTCAAGGTAAATGTAAATTTTTGTCATTTTATCATCACACAAAAAGTTCTACATGTGGATTTAGCACTTCATGTATTCATATTTCTTTAAAAAACCCCATACTTTCATGGAATTTACCATATTGGTGAATATTTATCAAGAATGTTCTGTGATTTTTCCAGAGTCCTTTTCCCTTGACCCTTAAATAGCTCAGCTTGAACCTGCATGAAATATATGCATACAAAAATATAAAGAGACTCCAAAGACAGAAAGAGAAGTGGCATTTGGAATTCCAACCTGCTGAGAAATATTTACTCTTACTTCACTTGACTTAAAAGTAGCTGAAGGGAGTTACTCTGAACAGTAATTTTATGCCTTGTAAAAGCTATCAAAGTTGCACACATGCATTTTACGGAGACTCGAAGGAATGCTCACACTTCTTGGCAGGTGAGTTAAGCCTGTGGCACTGTCTGGAGACAAGGTGGCAAGGGTGAATCAAGAGGTCCTGAAGATCCAAATCATTACATGAATTTAAACATTTTCTCAGCATCTGTATTCCCCAAGCCACACGTGTGCTTTTGTTGGTTAAACCTTTCAAAATGCTAATGCTTTCTGAATGGCTACAGCTCTAAATCCTGTGGTGCCCAAACGAGCTCCAACGCAAGCTAGTCCGCATACCTAACTAGTCCTGTTTATGGGCTAAGCAAAGGCAGGTGATTCCTCTCAGTAAGGTATTAGCGTAAGACACAGAGTATTATTTCTGGAGACTAGACAGGAAAAATGCTAAAGAACTGCACCTTCTTTTTTAAAAAACAAACAAACAACAACAAAACATACAGTCCTCTAAATAAGGTGGTAGCAGTTGCTAAGTTAAATTTCTACAAGCTGCAAATACAAATTGCTATATTGGTGCAAACACAGTACATAGCAATGAAGATGCAAGCCTTGAAAAGAAGATCATAGGAGCCATGCTCTTTTGTAAGTAAGTAGACTATTTTAATATGTTTTCACTTTAAAGTCCTACCTCCTGTTACTGCTTATCCCCCCAATCCAAAAGAAGCAACTGTTAGTTGCTAGAAATGGATTTGAATGCACTTACTGTGAGATGCTATGAATATCGCCATCAGAAATTATGTACTGTGCCTTCTTTCCTGCCACCTTTGTTTTGACTTTTCAACTTACGTTGCAATAGTTTCTTTTATCTGATGCAGCATTATTTTGTGCTTTATTTCTCTGCTGAGTTCCAGAGGTCAAAATTAACCTGTAGCAAGAGAAATAAAATAAATATAGGTCAATCTATTAACTGGGTGACCTAGTAAGAACTTCACAATAAAATCTGAAGGCCAAGATTTTTCAAAAGCAGATGGAAATGAGATTTTTGCATGGATACTAGTTATTATAAGAAATCACCACTTTAATGCCTGCAGTCAGTTCTAACCTTGAGTTTACTTTAGAAATAAATAGGTAACAGCAAGCCCAACAATAAGACCTGCATGAATGTCTTTGTTTAATCTAAAATGGTCCCTTCTAAGAGGTGGGTGGACAGCAGTAAGTTTTCAGGGAGGCAGAACTAAAAAATAAAGCTCTTGAAACTTCTGACTCTAACCATCATTGTGTAAGAGAATCAAATGGGTCACTGAAGACCCTTCATAATTAGATGACTGACTCCCAGTAATATCCACAGGAATTCCAGGACCAACTGGCAGCATGAATTAATGGGAAATGTTTCTCCAAAATCCCCTTTTCATTTTCTAAGATGTCAGCCAGGCGCTCCTATGCCCAGCTGTATTGCAGATGGTTTGGTTATTCTTTCACAATTATCAGTTCGTCTGAAGGTTATAGTCAGTTCTATAATGGCATTATATGCCACAGTCACATATCAGAAAAGGCAAGACTATGATTCTTCAGTTTTGCCACAAAAATGTTCCACCCATGAGAACAACCAAAGTGAGTTGCAGACCTTACTGCAGGGGCCACCATTCGTGCTCAGGGTAGAAACAGGAGCACGGCTTGGCTCAGCAGGCTTGGAGCTTCTGGTTTCCATCAGCTCCTTCCTTTCCCTTATCTTAATTGGGGTAGGGAGGGGGCTGCACCATTGCCCAAATGTTAACTGGCAGCTAGGCATGCAGGTTGGGTCTTCCCTGCATGAGGCAGGGGAAAGCCTGATGGGATTCCTCATCAGTCAGAGATTTGAATGACATCTTCCCAGAGCTTTTCCTTATAGTGAGCTCCCTAAAGATGACCAAACTAAAAAAAAAGCCAAATTTAATTAGATTATAAACTAATTAGCTGGCTCTAAATGGAGAAAACTCAAAAGAGGGTAGGTAAAGCAGAACAGAAATAAAAAAGGTTTATACCCAAGCCTTCCCCTGTCAGCTACATTCTTGCAAGTAGGTCATTGCTTCCAAGCATGGATTCAAACAAATTAATGGCTCTGCTTTACAGCAAACTGCACAGGTACTACAGTCCCCTCTGGTGCCTAGGAACCACTCATTGCCATCACCAGAGACCTGGCTGTCGGTTGTGCACCCTGCTCTCTGCAGCAACCTCTTTGCCCTGTGAGCATCAGTCTCAAGCTCCTGCTCCCCACACTCACCTCACTTCCACCTGATCACTGTGGGCTGGAAACCCCTCCTCACACTCAGTTGTTCACCCTAAAAGGAACAGCCCCACCTGAGCCCCTTTTAGCTTAAAGGATAAAAACACCAGCTGGATGCAAAAAAGCCAGGTATTGCCCATTAAGTCTTTATTCTACACTCTTCTTAAACATCTTTCTGCCTCTGTAACAGCTGGCTTTGTCCCACGCAGAGCCACTCACATAGACATGAGTATTCACCAGACTTGAGATTATTGCTCTGACATGCTCCTAGTGCAAAGCACTGCAAAGGAAATATTTTTTGATTGATTTCTGCCTTTGAGTTAGTGCTTTATTTCTCTGCCGAATGTCTTTGCTTCCATTTGGGGAAGTTGCATTTGAGAAAAGAAAGGCCTTGACAAACACTAATGAAAAAAGCACTGGCCACAGCTTCCTCCTGGGTGCCCAACAGTATAGCTCCCTCTCACCTCACTAACACCTTATTGCCCATCCTGTTCTTGTCTAGTCCCTCATTTGTAAGAGGTGTCTACCATATAAAATAGAAATGAATGCTGGAGATTATCAGCTCATCAAGCACACTGAAGCAGATTCCTTACTAAATCTCACAGTAAAGTCACAGAGAATACAGATCCTGCCTCTTCACCGAGACAAACGTGAAAGTTTTCAGCTAATTCCGAATCTCAAGTTCTTTCTGAAAACCAGAAATAAACTCAGCTGTACAAAACAGCCAGTAGCTTCTGAATTTGAGTAGCCAACTGGGATTTGAAGAGTTCTGGATTTTTTCTCCTTTCTCTGTATGATTAAATCCAGGCATTTTAATTTGGATCTCTCCCATTCTAGAGGGGTATTTTAAAAAAAGCTACCTCCTAGTAGACTGTGGTCATGTCTGTTGTGGCATATGGATGCAGAATTACAAGTGGGAGCAAAGCTGAGGAAAGGGATACTTGGTTTTCCTTTTGAAATTGTTGCATTTTTTCCCATAATTAAAAAGTCATTCATAACACTGGAGACTTGGTCTCACATGTCCAAAGTGCACCTAATTGCTGAAATGCAGTCAGTTATTGTCTGAGAAAAGGGGTTATAATTTGATGGAGTGAAATGCAGGAGCTCCAAATAGCAGCAGTTGAGAGGGATGCAGAGAGTGCAAATATTGGAAATACTGGAGAGCTTCCAAATGCTTGGCATTAGGAAAAAAAAAAAAGAAGCCACATGGCACAGCAATATAAAGCCTCCTCTCTATAAGTTAGAAATACAATTTTTTTCGAAGTTGCTTGCAACTATAAAGCTAAAAGCTAAGAGTACTGGAGGAAACTGGATAGGTCAGTCCTAGCAAGATCATGCCTTTTTTGTGGGACAGCTTTGAGAAGGGCAGCTGCCACAGATCAATCTGGTTTCAGTGGCTTCTAAGGAGCTCTGTGGATCCACCTGCCCTTGCTGGATTGTCTACATCAGCTTTGTGGAGGAATTGCAATGCTTTGATGAAAGCGAAGCCATTGAATTACTTTCAGTGATGACTGAATGTTAGACACTAAAAAGAAACAGAACAAACTGGAAGAGGCCTCCCCTCTAGCATCAGTTTTCCATTTCCTTATCTATATTGACTGTGACAAAGAAGTTTTGGATTATATGTCGTCTTATTATCTGCTATCCGAATACTTTCTGTGGTGTCCTGCAATTTCATCATGATTATGCCATCGTAACCGTGATGCTCTTGTAAACCACATAACAGAGATACCTTACGTTGATGCTTATCTTCTTACTATGTGTTGTCTGTCTTTACATAGACTGAAGCTCATAGCCATAGAAACTGAATTATTCTGGAGTACACCAAGTTGACCAGAGGGATTCTTCCTGACCTGAACTATTGTATTTTTTGAAAAAGCAAAGAAAGGTAAAACAAAACGTGCTCTGAATTCTGCAATGTAGCACAGATAAATTTGCCTTCAGATAGTCTGAGAAGCTGAATTATACTTGCATAAAAAATTGTTCATCCAAGTAGACATCCAAGGTCTATTAAAAGAATCTTGGTAGTCACAAGAATGAAGCCACCAGATGACCAAAAGGGAAAGTGAATTAAAAAGGGTCTGTCCCCTTGCGGGTAGAGGGGGGTGTTTTAACTATTCCAGGACACTTAGAATACTTTCAGAATGACCTCTGAAAACCAAATATGTTTTCTCTAACACACATCCTAAGCATATACCTAAAAAGGCAGCTATTTGAACTAGAATCAGATGGACTGGTTCTACCTTCTTCACATGACAACTGTGGTATATGGCCCCTAATCATACGAGACAGACTAGAAAAAACATAAAGGGCTCTATGTGGCCATTTTTCTGCAAGTACTAGTATAGATGACATGGTAAAGGGGGACTGGGAACTCTGGACAACCTGTACAAGTGTGTTTTAATATCACAGCACCCTTCATGACTGCTTTAATTTCTTTTGGGAGAACTACTTAAGCCCTATCTTTGGACCAGAACCCAGAAAACAAAACATTACTTAGCTTTTTACATATTTCTTTCCTATCTTTCTTTTTCCTCTGAACTTTACAAAACTATACTAGAGTCTAGATTGCTGCTTCTACTACAGAATCAGTGTGAAATTATTTTCAACCTCTTCGTTTAAACTTACAAAAATAGATAAAGGGTGAGTGTAAAGGTAAGGAAAATATTTTTTCCCTCTGGTGTGAGAGTTGCTAGATCATGAGGATAACAATTATTTTAAGACTTGCAAACACAGAATGGGTAAGTACCATATATCACTAGTGTCGTGCTTGTAACAAAAGTTACTGTTTAGTATGTCAGAAGAAGAAAAAAGCCTCTCATGATGCACTTCATAGCACCTTCGTCCTAATACTGAAGAGACTGAGTCACAGCTCCAGATGTCAAGTGTCCCCTGCAGAGAAGCATAGTGACTGGAGTCCTTCTCTTTTAGTCCCAGTTACTGTGATGCTATTTGTACTAACAGAAGTGCTTAATCTATTTGTTTAAAAAATAAAATAAAATCTGTAAGCTATTTGTCTCAGTGTCATCCCACAACACCCAGCTTTTGAGTACTTGAACAACTACACTGCCTGTGCTTCTTTAATGGGAATCTAAGCAGGAGAGGGGGGAGAAGAAGAATGTCTATAAACATTGATACAGAACTGGCAACAGGATCAACAGGAAAAAGCTGGCATGGGAGGATTAAGTATTTTCAGTACCTTTGATGCAGCAACTTCTGGTTTTTGTTGTAAAATAATCAGAGGAGATACAGACACATCAGCAGGTATGAGAACGGGGCTTATCCCATTAGGAAGGAATGTTTTGTCATTCTAATTTGGCAAGGTTGCACTTGGACATTTAAAAGGCAGCCTTTATAGCAGCTTTTGCAGCTGGATTATACAGTGGAAAGTGTAGAGTATATAACCTTCTAGTCAAAGCTGCAACTTGCTAAACTAACATCCCTGTAGTTTTCCAAGGTAACAAAAATAGTCCTACAAATTTAGTTCTAAACCTGCTTCTCTCCTTGCTCAGATTTATACTAGCTGAGCTGTCCAGCTGGCTGCCTTGGAATATGAACATTCAGAAAAGGGTTCTCAAATACAAGCAAAGTCTCCACACACTTAAAGATTATTTAATTTAATTCTGTCTGTCAAGTGAGATGCTTTTTTTTTTTCAAACTAGACGACTTTTCTCACCATCATACATGAGTTACAAACATTGTATAAGGAATCAGCAATAATGTTGAAGAATGTTATAAGACTAGATACAAAGTCTTCATCATTTCAGCATTAAGTAAGTGGTGTGATTTTTAACCACTGAAAGACAAACTGGTCCTAATTTTCTAGAAGAAAATCCCATAGGGAATTGGCTATTGATTATCCAATAGAAGAAAACTATCCTTATTCTTTAAATATGGTAGCACTCACTTAAACCCAAGATAATTTAAAAAAAGTGCCTGTCTTTCAGATATCAGAACATGGCCCCATTTCTGATGATAGATTATGGGTTTTACGCATCTCTGCCAGCACACTTGGGGAGGTTTGGAGGAGATATTGTTCCTCTGGTAAATGGTTTTAACCCTATATGGGTTAATTTTTACAGGGGGAGTGCTGGCTGGGGTTCTTTTGGGAACAAATTTTAATGTGGCTTGTAAGAGTGGGATTTGACCTTGCTGCTGACAGAGTGGAGGTTGGCTGCTCTGTGTGTGCAGAGGGCTTTGAATAGGTACAGAGCATCTGCCCAATGTCCCTGCAGGATCACAGCCTTGGGACCTAAGAGCTATGAAGCAGTATCAAAACTTCACCCTGCAGGGATTTAGGTTTGTTTTTCAATCTTTTCCTATATGCACTTAAAACGAGAAAGTCTAAAAAACACAGAACACGCCTCCTCCAAAATTCCTTGCTTTTCACCTGGAAAATCAAGAGCTAGGCCTAAGTGTATCAGCAACTCCAGGCTGCGCAAATACTGGCCTGTTTGTAGAGACCAACTTGAGCTGGACCTTTTTTGCCTTGAAGCCACGCACTGCACAGCTTTACCACTTCCTAAGCATGTTTTGTAGTAAGTTATTTAAATTTCTCATTAAAATTTGGAGAAACAAAAGTAAATGTCAAAGTATGCATCTTATCTCATTTGCAATATTGCACCGAGTTTATTTTTAAAGCCTTGCAACCAAGGAACCAAAAGAATGCCATGTTCTCTTTGAAGCACACGTAAAGTGCACATATTAAAAAAAATTATTCTGAGTTGTCTCCAACCAAGAATTATTTACTGAAAAAGTTAGCAAAAGACTTCGATATTCCAAGAATTGTTCAGTTTAGTAGAGGCAAGTGACTAAAAGAAATCGAGAAAAAATAACCCATCAAAGGTCACTCTCCATTTTTCACCTCTAGATTGGAGCCTGTAATGCTGTATTTTTATTTCTGTGACACCTATATAGTGCAGGAGCCAATAATACATAATTCTACAGGAAACTGGTGCCTAAGACCATATATAGCATTAAAAAAACTCCACTGCTGGACATCGGTGCTTAGAATTTATTGGGTTTTTAATATTGATTGAGCTTATCTTTAAAAAATTTACCGCTTAATTTAGGAAGTGTCACTGCAAGGCTTAATACTTGCCCTTACAAGACACCTGTATAGCAACATTAATGCACAGAATATCTGAAATAGCCATTTGGATAGTTAAAAATTAGACTTCAGGGCAGGAGATATTTTTAAAAAATGATAATAGTTTTGAGTGTCCATTGCTTTTGTCTTAGGAACAAGGAAAGATAACTCCATTTTCCAGAGGAGTCTACCTCACAGGCATTAGCTAGGTGCTTATGGCAAGACTGGGAGTACAGAGGTATGAGTGTTCGCTCCAAGTGACTGAGTAGGGAGTGGGGATTTGGCTTCAGTGTTACACAGTCCAGACCTCCAGCAAGCCAAGCAAGCACTCTGTCTGAACCCAAAAGCCATCCGAGCAAAGCTTTGCAGAGGCTAACATTTCAATAAAATGATGTATGTGACAAAGTTTTGCTTCACCAAAGTACTCCAGATGGCTCTCTTGGGAAGCATTAAAGGGATGAAAAGAGGTAACGCTCCTAGGAAGTGTAGGACCCACAGGACAGATAGGAGCCTTTTCCCTTTTCCTCTACTAAGTGACGTGACTGGTGCCACAGTATCAGAAATGCTGCAGAGCCCCCCAACTCCCACTCCTGTGTTTTAACTGGCGCATACCATTTAAAGATTAGGCTCCCTTCAAGGCTTTTCCTTTTGTAGTGCACAATTTAGTCATGAGTATCCACTAAATCTAGTGTAAGTGTCAGTTTGAGATAGAACAGCCAGGGTTCTGCAAATTTCTTTTTCAAACAACTTAAGGCTGTGCTCCTAAAGGACTGACAGACTGTAGCATTAAAGAAGCTCCTCTACCCTAATCAGCTTTGTAAAAATCCAGAGAAACATATCCCTGTGTGACTTTGACCAAGAGCTTTGAGCTCTGTGTGATGAATAGTTTCTCAGCCCCACTGCAGATGTAGGCAAGAAAAAAACAGTTAGAAAGAATAGCTTTATAGACCTGTCACACTAATCTTATCATTTTCATATAATACAGTCAAATTCAAAATAGATTTCAACACAGACTGTTGGGAACCCGACTATAAAACTTTTTTCTTCCATAAGAAATTCCTTAATTGAATTTTTAAGAGGGGGAAAAAAAAAAAAAGAAAAAAAAATCAGAGCCTTTGTCCTGCCATGCGAACCCCCTGTTTTTAAAGCCCTATTTCTCCATCTCTCTTTGCAAAAACAATAAATACATTCTTTCATGCCAGGAATTAAGAAGTATATTATTTATTGTAGTCAGGAGTTCCTTTCTCGGTATCCTGGATATGAGCTCATGCCATATCAACAACCAACAATAGCTATTGTTCCTGGAGTTTTAAGGAAGTTTCTGTACCCTGTTTCCTGAGCACAGTATGTAAAATAATACATAACAAAAAAGGTGTTTCATATTATTCCAGGTACATTGGGCCCCCTTCATGTCAGCCTGCTAGCAATCTTTTTCCCAGAGTCGGAAGAGTAAATGTATGCCTGTGTTTATCCATTTGTGAATGGAAACAGGTACTTCCATCACAAACTATATGGAAACAGAACCCAAAGAAACACAACAATGTGTTTTATTTGGAAAGAGCACTTTCTAGCTCTTAGCCATTAAAACTGGCTGCCCTGATGGGTAAGTTGCTCAGATAAATCATCACTTCTATGGTGTACTTGACTAAGAAGGCCAAAAACCTCCAGCTTTGTACACATCAGAAAGGTTGATGCTTGTTATCATGTAACAGCAACATCTCCCAGCAAAGAAGGTGTTGACTAAACTGGGTGACTGAGCTGTGACCTATTTCTCCACCAAACTCTCAGGCCTAATATTCATATACATGTAGATATACATGTAATACATGTATGCCTTGTTCTGCGTAAAATTTACGGTTGTGCCGGGAAGATGGGGTGAACATCTCCACGGTGCACAGGAAACACATGAGCCTCCTCAGAATGCAAAACCAGAATATCCCAGTGTGATCAAACAGGGCAATCTGCCTTGCAGTTTTACCTCTTGCAATACTACTGCCTTGCAATATTACATATTTCTGCCAGTGAAGGCAGAAATGCCTCCTTCATCTTCTGGAGGAGGCACAAGGCATCCCACTTGCACCAGTCTATCTGCAGGTAGTAGAGGTTACTATCATTTACTTATCCTCCCAAAATGCTAGCCAGTCCTCAGGCCAAACAAATTAGGGGTATTTCTGTGGGTCGCAGTGAATGCTTGCAATCTCAGATCAGGTCTGGCAGGCTTTACTACATGCAAAGCTATGGAAGTTGCTCTGTGTAGTCCCCACACAACTGTACCTCCTAGGCAGTGTCTCACCCATACATTCAACAGTTAGCCATACCACAGTAACAGACTCACAGAAGGGCTGAGGTGGGAAGGCACCTCTGAAGATCACCTCACCCAACCCCCTTGCTCAAGCAGGGTCACCTACAGCACGTTGTCCAGGAGTGTGTCTAGCTGGGTTTTGAATATCTCCAAGGATGGAGACTCGACAGCCTCTCTGGGCACCCCTGCTAGTGTTCAATCACCCTCACAGTAAAAAAGTGTTTTCTTATGTTTAAGTGGAACTTTCTGTTTTGCATTTTGTGCCAAATGCCTCTTGTCCTGTCACTGGGCATAGCTGGGAAGAGTCTGGTTCCAGTTTACTAAAGGAAAGAAGATGCTGATTTTACTGCTACAGTTCTGCTACACACCCATGCATTTCCCCACTGCCTGCTGGAGCTCTGCCCCCTCGTGTGAGACGCCACAGAGATGTCCAGTAGAAAACACTTCACATCCCAAAGACCCTGCCACATTGGTCCTGGTTATGGTGCTACCGGAGCACCACAGTGAGCACAGCTCATGAGAAGGAGAATAGAGGAGTATCCCACAGTGTCAGGCTGAGCAGAATGCCATAGATGCAAGTTCCTCTCAGTGACATTCCTGTCATTACTTCAGGGAACTTCATCCAGCCCCCTCCTTCCAGGTACCAGTTATCATGGTAAGCGCCTACCCTCAGTCCTCCCAGTTTAATCCCTGCTACATTTACGGGGCAACACTCTAGGAAAGGAGACTGTTTTCTGGAGAGGATTGATGACCGTGATCTGAACCTTGAAATGGGACAAGAAATAAAGACGTGATAAAGACATTAACAGTGTATGGTTTAATATATCAAGGCTGGGCAAGCCAATTAGGACTGAATAGAAAGTAAGCTAAATCTTTTCCCACAACTCTAATCCTTTCTGTAGGATTTGAAAGAGAATAAAAAGCTGCTACTGCTTTAAAAGTTATTTTCATGGTCATTTTTGTGTTTTTATACTAATACTCATGCTCCTGCCAGGAGCACAAATGAAAGTGCTGAAATACCCCACAGCCTTTCCTGTGAGATTTGCAGACTAATTTTACAGATCTAACAAGTTTGAATTATTGGGATAGGATTCAAATAAGCTTCTAAATTTGGGAGTATCTCTCTGAATCCAATATGAGATCTTTACTATTTGAATTTCCCTCAGCCCTATGGGAGCCACAGTATATTGTTGTGCTTTTACTGCATGTCCTATTTAAGGGTTTAATGCTGGCTCTTAGATCTTTTATTTCCAGGCAATCTGTTCAATTACTAACAGTGTCCAATTGACTCCTCTGACGGCCACTATTCTCAGAGCATGAAACCGTAAGTGAACTTGGAAGAGCAGAGTGAGGGCAGGCAGAGGTACGTACAGCGCAGTGAAGTCTGGGATGGTTTGTCTGTACTTCAGCTGAACTTCCATTTAAGATTTCAGAGAACTTTAATAACAGTCCACGGGTGAGAAAAACCAAGGAAAGGAAATGAACAAAGGGAGAATCAAACAGGAAGATGAGACCATGTCTCACCGCCGGCAGCCTCTTCAGTCCTGTAACATGGGATTCCCTCTCAAACACCCGCGCAGGAAGGACTATGGATGGGACTGCAGTCCCTAGAATGATTCAGGAAAGACATTTTAACATAAAAAATTACTCTCCCCAGTGTCTAAATTATGCCAAGGATCTTCCTATTCCTCCTACAAAATTGGAAGAACAAAAGGCAACTTAAAGCCCCCTCTATCCTTGAACTGAACTTCTTACTTTTAGCTCATCAGGCTAGTGCTGAATTTTAAATGAAATATTTAATTGTCCATTTTCTCATTCCACCCAAAAGTGGAAGGAAAAAATCATCAGTATTAATAATCAAAATCTACACAAAGAGAAAGTTTAATACATATATATGAATTGTGCCCTTGTAGACAAGGTTGCTGCTATCAATTGCTCCCTGGCAATGAATAACGAATTAACCTTCTGATCGTCATCAGCTATGATTTTACTCTGCGTATGTCATGAATTCTGTTCCCAAAGTCGGTAGGGACCTGATCCTGCAAACATTTTGGAACACTTTAAGTTTTGACCCTAAATATATATTACTTAACCCCCATGATTCCATCTTATTTGAGAATAACTTTAATGGAGTAGCTTTAGAGTATCTGCAAATGTGGGTGTTTGTGGTATTAGTGTGTATGTTTGAAAAAATATCTATGTTAATATAGATATTTCTCAAGTGTAAATTTGAAGTTAAGGAAAAATATTTTTAAAAAATTCTTAGAAATGCGAAGAAAAAATACCAGTCCTTGTCTTTCTTAATGCACCCTTTTCACTGTAGGTTTTAAGTAACAAAAACCTTATTAACTTAAAATCATGTCTCTTTTCTGTCATTTAGCAAAAAAAACCCCAAAACGTCTTTTGGGGACCTAAACTTAGAAACCATATTTTCACATAGGCTTTGAAAAGCAAAATCTAAAAACATTCCAAAGGAAAAAGGTTAATGAATAAGTAACTTCTCCATTTTTGCTCTGCTTCCACAAGCCTCACCACCATGTATACACACAAGCGCACACACACGTGTGTGTGCACGCACACACACACACAGAGTTTAAGGACTGACTGGTAGCTGAAAGCAGCTATTCCATACAAGCAACATTACAATAAAACCTATAGAAAAGAAGACTGCAAGTGAACTAAAGCTTTGGGCTTAGAAAGGCATTTTAAAATATTTTCCATTCAGCTATTAATATTGTATTAAAAAAATAATAGTTTTAGCTCAAATTCCCATGTTTCAAAGCTCATACAGCTCTAACACTGAGGTTATCTTGTTTGGCATGAGAACAGCTCATGTCTACATTAAAGCTGGAAGCTTAGAAGTGACATAAACAGGCCTTTTTCTATAAAGATAAAAGGCTAAGCTTTAAAGAATTTTATATTTATAGATAAACGTTTCCATAGTAATCATTACAGTGAAACTTGCTGGTGTCAGCAATCCTTTGCATACAAAAATGGCTTATATTCAAATTAGCAGGAATCACAGAATCAGATCCCAGCTGCTACCTGAAAGAAGGGCTTACAGGAAAAGTGTGAACGGGGGTCTCTGGGATGGGCAATTGCCCTTATTTTGATCACCTCTTTGCTCCTTTCTGCCCTACATGCTGACACGTAAAACAGGAGTTACGTTGTAGTAGGCAACTTTGCAGCGCACAAAAACAATTTAGGAGACCCAAGTGTCCTTCTCCATCTCTAATTTCTAAGCTTCAATGGTATAAATACAGACAAATTAAAAAGCGTAAGACAGGCAACAAGCAGAAAGCTGGGTCAGGTGACAGCGGTATGGTTTTCCCCTCACCTATTCCCTGCAACTTGGATTCTTTTACAATACGGAACAAATTCAATCCCTGCTTTGGGAAGATGTCCATTTCTTGTTACTTAGGGTGAAATCTCTTTCCCATAGCCCTCAGTGAAGCAGGATTTCCCCCCTAGTGCTCAGCAAAGGCCTATATAAGTATTGTCCCACGGATGAGCCTTGCTGGATCAGGACTGCCTTCTTATTACATCCTCTGCAAAAGGCAGACTAGCATTTAAAATGATGGAAGTTATTTAAAGCAACAAGGCTACAGTAATCACGTAAGATAAGACTCAAACTGCATGTTTCTGGAGGTTTCTACAATGCCCTGAAGTCAATTAGGTTTTAATTAAAAAAAAAAAAAAAAAAGTGACGTGAAGGCTTTCAGTCTATGAATTTTTAAAGTGCCGCTAGTTAATTAAACAAAGGAAGGAAAATATCACACTCCCTTTTTTACAGGTGGCAAGATGAAGAAGAGAGGTGAGGTGACTTACTCAGGGACAACGTGGTAAGTCAGTAGTGCCTGGCACAGAACCAAGCCTCCTCACTCTGAGATTACATCCTACTCACTCCTTGAAGTCCTGAAGAAGGGAAAAGAAAAATAGCTAAGAGAGCTGTTCAGCTTTGAAATGAGAACGCTGTGTGTGTGAGCCCACAGGCATATGAACATATGCCATGAGAGAGATGCAAGTAATACTCCCTGATCAGCAATAATAAAAACCTCCCTCCTCCACCTTTTTTCTTTAGGGGGGAAAAAAAAAAGGCAAACCAGGGAGGGGGGTAAGTCTGAGTGGTTTGCAATTAATACACAAATGTTTCCATTGTAATCAGCACACTAATACCTGTCACTGTCAGCATCTCTTTCCAGAGAGGGCTCGCTCGCTGTTTCTCTTGGCACATGGCGCTGCGACACTCACAAGAGATTACTTTCATAAGGTGCTCCATATGCACATTCAATAGCCATTTTACCCAGGTTTTTATGATATCTTTGGAGACTTATATCCAGTTGTTTGGCTCCTGCAAAGCTACTGAAGTCTGGGACTCAGCTGGCAGAAAAGTAGCCTCCAATAAATAATGAAACTCTTTTGGACGGGGAGATGTTTGTGTTAACACCTCGCAGAAGGGAGGGAACAGGGCCGGGAAGAGTGGCCGCACTTCAAAGAGGTTGCCCCTGGCAGGCGCAGGCGCCCCGCGGCCAGCCGGTGCTGCCTGCGGTTGGCAAGCTCTGCTGGAGCGATGGCTGCCTTGGCTGCGAGTGGCTCCGAGGAGCTCGGCAGAACGGCTCGTGGCTGGCCCGTGTTCTCAGGTGCTGTCACGGAGCATTAGAGCCTGTGTTAAGTAGAGAACGAGATGGGAAACATTAAAAGAAAGTGGAGGGCCTGTGCTCCGCTGACCGGCGCTTTCGCAGGTTTGATGCAGCAGTAGCCCCCTGTCTCTTTGCTTTAGGAAAATACTCTTAGTTGAATTACTTCTTTAAAAAATATCATGTCCCGTGTGTTGTGCTGCACCGGCTACCTCACTTGCAGGACTGTCTCTTTCAAAACAGTTATGTTCAAATCTGGTTTGGTACGCAGGCTCCTTGTGATATAGCTTAGATTTTTATCCTAGTCAGAAGTGTCTCAGTGGAGATATGCATAGCAGGTTGCCCCCATCCAAATACCAATTTTTCCTATGAGATGTTCAGCAGCAAACCTAAAGCATTTCTTCTCCCCTCTGCTCCTTATATCCCCTGTGCAACTGAGGATCAAAACACCAGAGAGGCAGGGTAGTATTGCAGTGCAGTCATAGTACTGCAAATTATTTGACCTGAGCCAAGATCTAGGGAAGTCAGTGGGCTTTGGATCAAGCTCTACCACTGGACAGCAACGCTAATTGTATTTTTTGCATTTCTGCAGCACATGCCATCCCAGCGTGCGATGTTTTACAGGCATCAGTTAAGACCCACAGGTTTCTGGTGAGGAAGAAAACCAGCCATTTTATAGAGGAGGAATACATGCTAAGGCAGATCTTTTGCTGTGTGCTGCTCAGGAGATTATAAAGAGAAATCTGGGAATTCTCAGTCCTTGCTGCACTTCCACTCTCAGTGGCCACCTATTACGCAAATCCACAGTGGATGTCAAAGCAGTTCTCTGAAGCCATTCACCCTTAACACACACATTCTGGGAACTACCTGCCTTCCTGGCTGTATCTATGGGTATATTGTCTGTGCACACCAACATCTTCCAAATTCATACCGCAGATGCTTCTGCACACCACCTCTGTGAGTACATGCACATACCCTCATAATTTTAAAAATTAGATCTCTGTTTGCCAGCCATTATTTATCCCACAGTAGGGTCTGATAGACCACTGGTTCCTCTCAATTGCTTTGAACAGGAAATAAATGCAATTACTTGCCCTGTCTGTTGGCAGATGGTGGTTTTTGCATTGTTGTAGTAGTTCTGTGTGTGTGTGTGCGTGCGCGCACGTGTGTGTGTCAGAGGGACATAACTCTGGAGAAGAGCAGGCGCTTTAGTTAAATACCTTGGGATTCCACTCTAATCTCTTGTTATTGTGAGTTTTATTAAATAAATTCTGCACTGAAATTTTCCATGTGTGGTCTCAATGGAAGGTAACTTATTATAGAAAGTTTGAGAGAAAGTCTGCTTAGACATTTTGTTGCGAGAGTAGGATGGAAAACACTTTTGCTGTAAGTTTCAAATGTCATTTTTTTAAAAAAATGGCCAAAATTAGAAACTTCAAATGCAGTCTCCTTCAGTTTTTATGGCCCCTATTGAAAAAAACAAAGTCTGAGGCAAATTGGCCAAGGGGTTTTTAAATCACCACATTTGCAGATGCCGATTATAAAAAACCTATGCCGTCCACATTCCAGAATATTTCAGGACTCTCAGACAACATTGCAAGGGAGTTAAATGGACTTATTTCACCATTGCTTTTTGATGGAGCAATGCATAATTAGGGATAGGATAACTAAACGCTCGACTGCTCTGAAATGCCATCTTAAATTATTTGAATAAGAGGTGAGCCAATATATAACTTCACGCAGCACTTCATAGTGGCAGAAATGCCAAGAGTATCCCACTCAAATATAGGGAAAGATGCAATTCCCCCTTATGTTCGTTCTATTTCTTGATTTTTCCAGCTCCTTTTTTTTCCTCCCCATGAATTGCCTGTCGCCCCCACCATCCTCCTTCACCTTCCCACACAGATCCTTTTTTGTAAGTAACTGTGGAACGTTCCAGCTACGCTGTGAGTTAATGCAGTGCGATAGAGGGAGAGGCAACATCAGGGAGTCAGAGATTTGAAAAGTTAAGGGGCTGAGTCTCTGGCTTCAGTTCAATCGATAATCGCTGTGCATCTGGCCCCATGTTTCTCCTGCACAATTAACTCAGCCACATTGCGCGTACCTTGTCTTTTACATCAATTAGCGAAAAGTAAATTTACTGTTTGCAACACTGAGTCCTGATCGTGCAGGATGGTGAAAAAAGTCTCACTGATGTCAGTATAGACAAAAAGAGATTCAGTACAATGGGCCCAAAGAGACCCTGGGTTACAAAGGTTTAATTTGCAATGCACCTTGAGATCACCTAACAGTTGCAGTAGGAGCCTTTTTTCCCTTGTATGACAATTTCAGGCCCTGCTGGGAAGAAAATGCCCATCGCCAGCGGGGTTGAAAACTAGGCAAATAATATCAAAATGAAAAGTGCAGGATGAGTGGGGCTGGGCTGCTCTGTTTGTTGTTGTTTTGAGAAACCAACTAATTAGACAAGGGCCAGGCACTGCCTGCATGCCACGATAGCTACCGCAGTAGTTTGAGTAATTTCAGCTGCAAAATAAGTAGTTTTCTCCCACCCCAGAAATGACCACAACCCTTACAGAAGGCACAAGCGCTTTGGTATGGAGGTGCTTTATGCTGCTCCAGGTTATGCGCCCATCTACACAGAGCAGGCTAAAGCAGCATAGATAGTGTTGGAAGTGCTCCAGGCAAGGGCTTTTCATGCCCGCCCTCCACTTTTCTTTACATTACTAATCTAAATGCCAACCACCCTAAACCCTTACCAGGGCTAAAATTAAAGCAGTACAGCTATTTGCACCCAGAAGAACCTGACCAAGTTTCAAAGTACATCAATTTCTCAAAATGTTTCCCTGCCGGCTCCAAGTCCCACCCCACTCCACAAAACTGAGCCAGCGGGAAGGCAGCAAGGCTGAGCAAGTTCCTCCCTGCATGGGGCAGCTTCCCTCTCCCTCACTTTAATGTGAGCCAACTGCAGTGGCAGTGCTAGGTTTCCTACAGCCTCCTGGCAGGACAGTGCCACCAGCCCTCCTGTGAGGCTGAGCAGCCCCTAAGCCATAGGACCAAGCCCGACGCATGCCAGTGAAGCCACCCTTTTCCAGCACAGCCTGCCATAGAGCCTCACCCCACCGTCCATGAGAGCTCTGCAGTCCCAGAGCTTCCAAGGCTTGGTTCACTCATGATCCTGTAGGACAAAAGGTTGGTTAAGGATATTTAAGCTTGTTTGGTTTCATTATCACTTCACAGCACCAAGAAGTGAGTGGAGGAGCTTCGGTTAGTTGACATTTATAGCATGCTAAATTGCATACCCAGCGTTAATTTCAATGGCTGCCATGATCCATGATGGTAACTCTACCTTCTCTTCTCTGCCAACTCAAGGCAAAAAGCTACATAAAGCTTTGCAAGTATAATCCAAAAGCAGTCTGAAGGAGATTTCCCAATTCTAGCTTGAAGTACTAAAAAAAGTACTTATTTGTTCCCTCCTTTGCCTTTCCCTACATCAATTCTACGAAAAAGGCAAAGGTACAGTTCACCTGACTTTCCAGTACACTAGAGTCAGATGTCATCTGGTATTCATCTCAACAAATACTCTAATGGCCTTTCGTCTGAATTTGTTCCTCATTAAATGTTCCTGTACACATTGCAAAATCATGCAGAGAAGGATGGAGCAAAGGAAAACAAGCAGTGAAGTTTATGACTAAATTGATCTTTTACTTTGCTGACCAAACCAAACACAATTTTTTCCTCTAATTTTACATTCCATTTTTTCCTCTAATTTTATTCTACCTGAATGAACCCTTCCTTCATTTTGTTGAGAGAATTATTTTTTAAATTATGAATGTAAGTAAAATTTAAGATAACAAAGCAAAGCACTTCAAATAAAAAAGTCAAAACATTTCTTTTTGAAATTCAAAATTTCAATTTTTTTGACAGATTTGTGAATTTATTTCTTCTGGAGCTAAATATACAGAGCTGGTAAGAAGTTTCACTGCAAAAATTCTGCCTAGCTCTGAAGAGAAGCATTTTTCTGTGTGCCTGCATTTTTGCATGGAAAGAGGAGCCATTTAGCAAGCTAGGACAATGCTTAGGGCTGCCAGCGCTGCCTCTCTTGATTGCCAAAGTTGGCTGCTGTCTGCTGCCTGCCTGGAATAATTTTGCTGTGGATCATATAATCTCCTAGCATCATTGCCAGGGTCCCCAAGGCTTGGGGGTCTAGAGCTTGGTGCAAGCATGAAACATTGCTCATATTCAGTTTGCACCAGTCAGTAGCAGCAATGTTCATGCAGAAAAAGAAAAATGTTTATGGACTTGAGTAATAGTCTAGCAAATCCCCATTAGATTCTTTTTCCTCCCTCCCCAAATAAATGAAACCAAACAAAAACTGATGTTGATCACCATGTGTTCAGAGTCATGGGCCACTTTCTCAGCTGGAGCGCAGCAGAGCTCTCCTGGCTCTCAGTGCAATGATGCTGATTTATACAAGTGAGGCACATGGCCCACAGTTTATGTTACACATCCAAAATCCCATATAGACTTAATTTTGCTTTTCAAAGCCTACAGAAATCCACAAATTAACACCTTTTAGCATTATTCACTTCGAGTTTGTCAGTTTTTCTGCAGTAATCGATTAACAGTTGTTTTCAAGTTAGGGTTTATCTCTTGTTGGCGGGTATATTTATGACACATGGTTACACCTACAAGAATACATTAGAAGTTTTTTGAGCAACTTGGAACTACAAAGGCAAGCTAGTGCCTTGCAGTTGCTATAATCTTTGATGTCAGTAGGAGACTGCATTTACCAAAATCAAGCAAGAGAGTTCTGTTTTCTGCAATTAAAGCAATCCAGGTTAAACTGTTAAAGAAGCTGAGTCAATGCAAATAACTTTGACATACACTTTTGAATGTTCAGAAATATTAACAGAATGCCATGCATAAAACTTTTACCTGTATATCTCCCCCTCGATTAACTTCTTTTTCTGAGAGAGAGAATGCTGTTTCTTATATAGCATCCAGTTGAACAAAGGAGAAACAGAGCTTGAACTGTGTGCTCTGGGCACCAGAATCTGATGCAACTCACTTTCATCTCGGTGTAGCTTATCTGGTAGGCAGACCCAATGGAGGCATGAATTCCTAAGGATAAGTTATATTATACAGCATGTGACTGGATTCAGCCAACTCACCAGTGATGAATTTGCCTTCTCTTCCAGAGTTTTACTTGCTTTTAAACAGAAACCTTCGCAAATGGAATTAGTCTGTCAGTGTAATCTTTACCATAGTTAGACATGATGCAAAAAAAGGATACAAATATGCAAGTTACAGACCCACAGTCCAGCCTGCGTGTCAAACTAGACAAATGTGATTGTATTCATGCATATATCCACATACATAAAACACACATGACCTGAGTGGGCTTATCTTTACTGACACAGGATTGTGACTCAGGAAAACAGAATTTGATTCCCATCCTTGCTACTGAATTATTCTGTGACTTGAGGTAACACATGTAATATCTTAGTCTCTCATTCACTTATGTAGACAAAACAGCCCTTTGGGGGCAAGGGTTGTCTTCACTGCATGCTTGTATATTGCCTAATGAAATAGCTCTGATGTGAGTTGGAATTTTGTCATGTCACAAATAAGTTATTGATAGTTCTTTTTTTTTTTAATGCCAAAAATGGATCACAATGAGGGCAGTGTTGGGCAAATACTGTAATTAAGGAACAACATGTTTCTAGTTTCATTTTCTCCTGTTGTAATAAATACTGCAAACACTTGTCTTACAGTACTAGTTCAAAGCATTCCAGGTTGCAGTGAGCTACTTCTCTGTTTGGGGGATATCAGTATAATATATGCTGGTATTTTATAAGGGCTTTCTTCAGACACGCAGAAATTTGAGACAGAATTCATCAACACCTTTTCTCCGGCTGCCAACGCAGAGCCGTGGCTGGGAGATGTGAAATATTCTGTAGCAGCTACGGAACAGAGGACCTAACTGGGGAAAGCAATCAAATCTGCATGGTGGTGCACAGACTATAAAGCCTATGCCCGATTCACATCTAGCGTTCGTCTAGGTTGCAATTGAGTCAAGTGGCGTTATTTTAATATTTCTGCTGGAAAGGTAGCAACTTCATTAAATGTGACACTGCACATTATCTGCCATCACTCTCGTCATCCTCCTCTAGGATACACCCACACCCCCATGATACAGAAAGCTGCAGAGCCAAAGACCCTCATTGCCCATGAACTACCGAGAAGAGACCAAGCACTACTTTCCAAGCTCTGTGTCATGATTATTTACCGCCCAGACCTCTGCTTTTAAATAAGTGTTTTAATTTCCTATAATCCCAGCTCCTACCATGATTATGTGGAATTCCATTTATTCTATTTGTTCTATTTTAAAAGGAATGAAGTCATCTGTGCTGGAAACTATGACCTGATTGAAAGTACTGAAATGCTGCAATGTCTCAGACACAGCTCTGGCACATGAAGAAGTATAAATTAAACTCTTCTGCAGACATTTGATCTCTTGCTATGAAAAGGGATATTGTGCTTCCTCTGTTTAATAGTATTCTCTGTCTACTGTGAAAAGAACCCTGTTTGCACTTTTTTTTTTTTAAAGTGTGGCATTTTTTTCCACTCTAAATAGGATTGCAAATTAAGCTTCGGCATGTATACACACAGAGTCTATATATTACTGACTGCTGTGAACTAAGGGATGCCAATGCCAGATCTCACAGACTCATTAACTAGCTGATTCAATTGTTACCAGTGAATCTAATGCCTCTGAGCTCCAGGACTGTATATGATGCAAGTACTGCACAATTGCAAACCATTTTTGGTCACGAGTAACAGATCAGCAGAAGGCGAGACAGCATGTTAATCCAGTCAACAGTCATTGCTTATAGTTATCTACAAAAATTCCAGTAGCCATGCAAACTCTGCCCCTCTTAGCATAAGGTCACCAATTACAGATACCATTTCTTTATTCAAGGTAATTCTATGCCCCTTGCAAACTCTAATATAGTTCTGTGCAGAGGGGTCGTCTTGCTCTAGAATTTTAAGTAAATGGGTATAAACCTGGGTTCATGTGACATGAGCTATAATTCAGCATGTTGTACTGTAAAATAATTCAGTAAAGTTAACCATCTTATGCTATACATTTGCTACAGAATTAGCTCAACTTGCCTACTCACCTCTAGAGCTAGGGATGCTTAAGTGAGAATAGCCATGCTGAAAAATAGTACTTGAGTTGCTGCAGGGTTAGCAAGAGATCAGGTGTGTGAACTACAGCAAATTCCCCCTCTTTTCCTCAACAAGCCAGACAACTCATATTAATAGTTAAGGAGTTTTCTGTGTCAGTAAGATTCATGTTAGGGGCAATACTCTTGTTAATACTTCAGTGAAAACAGACCCTTAGTGATTTCTGTATCAAATGCTTTCAACTTACAACAATACTGGACAAGATCTCAAAATGCTCAATACTGACCTGCCTTCGATCCCATGAAAACTGAGGGGGAAAAAAATCTCTCACTGCAGGCAGTGGAAGCAGACTAAAGACAATGGAAATATTTCTTTTTATAAATCTCAATAACAGATTTTTAAAAAAAATATAAGCCCTGCAAAAAGCAGCCTGTATACCGGTAGCTGAGTTACTTCTGTGCTGTATGTGGCTACCAGCAATAGCATTTTCCAGTGTGGTGTGGACCCATGGCCAGGCAGGGCAGGGCTGTGGGGAGCTGGAGACCGGTCCTACTGCAGCATCGCTGGGGCAGCAACTGATGGCCCCAGGGGGTGCAAATGGGGTCCTGGGCCGTGGGCGGAGGGGAGGGAGTCTGGGCAGGGCCCCTCAAGGCCCTGTCACCAATGCAGTGAAAGGGACAAATAAACTGCCTTAACTTACGATCTTTTGCAAGGGGCACAATATCGAGTTGTAGGATCTTCTCTTCTAGCTGATGGCGCAAATAACGTCTTCAGAGAAAGATATTACCTCTTCTATTTTAATGCTAGAAACAACTCAGTCCCCTGTCCCCACCTCAATACAATTGTACATCTTCAGCTAGCCAAAAGATTTCTGTTCATACTTCTATGGTAGAAGACCGATTTTTTGCTAGCCACCATTTTTAATAGCATGCTCTTTCCTTAAAAAGAATCTGAATTTTGTTGAAACAAAAAGGTTTTGAGTATTTTAGCCACAAATATGTTGGGGTTACCTCTACCAGTCTCCACTTTTCCCTACATTTTCTACTGCTAATGGAGTCTTGCAGAAAAAAAAACCCAAACAAATCTTCACTATATATTCCCTGCTTTCATTTCAGAATAATATGATGTTCAGTCATTGCTCTTTGATGTTCCTTTGTGCTGGGATTTTCAAAGGAAATTAGCTTCCAAAACATGATGACACTCAGCAGCAGAAGCTGAGCGCCTAACTTCAGTGGGTCTCACTGAGCATTCAGGCTCAAACTCTAATACTGAAAAGATACGTGTCATCTGTGACCTAGAGACTGACACCTTTTGTGACATTTAGTCCTGTCAGAGATATGTGGTAGTGTGAAAGAAACAAATGTCCACTGGAAAACTGAAAAACTAATGTATAACACATATCTCTCTAGGTTTTTTTCAATCAGAAGTCCTTACGTCATCTTTGGACACTTCAATATAAAATAAAAATCAGCTAATACAATAAAAATAGCATAATACACATTGGCTGTGCAACTTCTACTTCATATTTGTAGAGTCATTTCGCTAGTCTTTGAATACTACATTTGAGTGCTTTATTCTGAGGTGGCTGCTCTTGTGGAACAGCCTTCAGAAACTGAGTGCCTTCAGCGTGACTGGATTTGTTTTGCTTTGGTAGAGAAAAGCATTTTCAGTAAGTTGAAGCTTTGCGACTGGGCAGTTCCTTAATAAAGAGGAGAGTTAGGATCTGGTCCTCACTCGGACCATGTTTTACATGTAATAATCAGTCAAGGAAAAGGACATTTTCACTGGCAGTCAGAAGGAAGGGGAAACAAATGTACTGATCAATAAACTGCTAAGTAAAAAAAATGTGGGTGAGGGTCACCTTTAAAGACAAGCTCAGGCAGACTTTGCAAGCCCAATCAGAGAATGAGTGGGTGTATGGCAAGCGTCTCACCCTCAGAGCACCCAACTGGCCAACTCCAGGGACCAAACCAGGCTTTCCTGGAGACTGATGTCCAGCTGCTCAGCTTGAAGCACTTCTAGCAACACACCTGAGCAGAAGTACTTTACTTGAAATTTAAATGTAAATAGCAGAAGGTATCAGCAGAGCAGTTTCCTATGATCCGTATTTCCTTCAAACTAAAATCACAGTCCAGCTTCCCAGGCTGCTTTTCTGTATGTGGCTGGTACAAGTGGCTTCCCCTGAGCACTGCAGAAAAGGAGGAGAAATAGTTCACCACTAGCTGAAATATACTCATCTCTTCATTAGGAATATGAACCCCTATGAGCTGTAAATTCCTAATTGAAATTTAATAAATTTAATGGATAGATTTCCTGTTTTTTCCCCAGGGCTCTAACATTCCTACTTGATGAAGAAGGCTCCTCCCTTTGGTTATACCTTTGCAATTAGCCGTCTAGTCCTTGAGACGGTTACAGCAGCACTATGTCAAATCACATTACTGATTTCAGTGTAAGAGTTTCTCTTTCAGTGCCTCATTTCCTCCAGTGTCCAGGACATCTTTGAGAACTCTGTGGATGTCCCCCAACAAGCAGTCTCCCAGCTCTTACAGATACCCCTGGTTATACCATCCTTGTCTCACTCATGATGTAATGACGCAGCCAGCATCCCAACTATGTCCTCTTTACTGTTAATGGCTGGGAGGCAGGTTGGGAAGTTGTATGCCCATTTTTGACAACCATCCATCATAGTTCACCTGGGATCCTAGAAGGGAGACTGCAGAGGCATCACCTGAAGATCTCTAACTCTGTAACTCAGATATATATGGAGAAGGAGCATGTGTCCTCATAGCTGGGAACACAGTCATTAGATTTTTGCAATAGTCTGCAACTTTAATATGGTTTTAGCAATCCACAGCACAGAGCCACAAAAACTTCCCAGAGGTACATTTTTCCTGCTAACCAGGCAGAACATCATGTATCTCTCCATGAGGATGAGGAAAAAGCAATACCCAAGTCTTCTCACGAAGGCTGCTTTGGATTCAGTGCTGCTGAAAACTTTATCGCTTCTTGAGCTGGAAAACCATAACAACCTCTCTGAATTTCACTGGCATTCACCCCGTATGGTGTTTGACTCCCTCAAACCAGCAAAAGAAATAATTGTGAAGGCAGATATTTTCTGATGTCTCTAAATCCCACGTTGCGCATGTTGCTTTACTCCACCTATGTCCACATGAATGACAAAGGGACCACATCTCTCTAGAAAGGATAATCCCAAGAAAATACAAGCAAAAAACCTGCAGTGGGTCAGACCGTCTGGCTCACTATCCTGTCTCCAACTGTGGCCACAAGTGGATGCCTGGGAAAGAGTATAAAAATAGAGCAAGAAGTGATATTTCTCAAAAATACTCTCTCAGCTTCCAACAATTTCTTAGTCGGAAACTTCCTGCTCTGGTGAAACCAGGTCCCCTCTTCCAAAAAACCCAGTCTCTCTGTCCTCTCTGCACAGTGTAAAGACAGCACTGAGCCTAACAGTTTGGCCCTTCCAGTTCTTAAAGCAATCAAGTGGGACTACATGTAAGTGTGCCCCTACCAAAGTCTTTCCATACATAGCTGGCTTTCCTCCAGCACTACTGACCATTAGCATGAGATGCTGAAAGGCAGAGCCCTCCCACCTCCACTGCTGTTTGTAGTTGTTCCTACCGTAAGTCATCTTTCAAAAGGAATGAAAGAAATTGCATCAAGAGAAAGTGAAGGATGTTGTGTCCTCCAATTTCCCTCCCTTCTCAGGAATGATGTGGCAATCAGGTTGGCTTTGCCCAGAAATACCAAGAAGTTATTAATAATATTTATTATTCCTCAGTGTTTTTCCATGGTCCCAGCAAAGCTGCTAGCTAGCTGCTCTTGAAAAGTGCATATATAAAAAACTTATCATCAAACTAAGGGAAAAATGCTTAGTATCTGATTTGGACATAGAAAGGCACTATAAAATTTTCATCAAAATCTACTGTAAACACTTCATTTGTCTTGATATTTGAACTGTGATGATCAAAGTTCAAGCTGTGCTTATTATGCACTTGTTGACTGGAAAAAGAGAAAGAAGACAGATGACATTATTTCCATTCCCTGATTGGCTCCGATGACCAAGTTTCTGGTGCAAAAGTCCCAAAGAAGAAGGAATTAAAATTCACTTTGGTCAAAAATTCACACGTCCAAGCCTAGAATTCATTTCCTATGAATGCTTATTAAAATTCAACTCCATGGATGTTCATGAAAAGAGTACAGAGTGGACAAACTCTGGCAGTGTGGATTACAGTTTCAAATGAATATTAGCCATCCTTTTAACAGCATTTATTAAACCCTGTTTTACAGTATTAATCATAAAGGCCTCTGAGAGATGTCTTTAAGTTCAGTAACGAAATTAATCCATTAATTGATGATGGAATGTATTTACCTTCAAACAAAAATATAATATTCCAACTATTATTATAATGGCCATTATTATTTTCTTTTAAAAATTTGTTGTACCTTTTAGAGGCACTTCAGTAACCATGTTGTTTCAGGATACAAAGGACTATAGAGCATTGCCCACTCTGAATAGTCCTCTGAATGGGGCCTTTGTTTTGTGTGCTGTTTTGGTAGGAAATGGTTGCTATTTAGGTCTCCAAGAGGGAATATAAAACTATGCTCACCTAATCAAACAGACCAGTAAATACAGCAGTTAATCTGACAACTTCAAATTCCTGAATTGCATTTGGAGAAACAATTTAACACAAACAATCATTTAAAGCCTGCATTAATCATCCACCTTGGGTTACTAAGATGCATAATTTGTTTTAATTATTGCAAACTCGTGGCTCTAAGTGACATTTCTAGCAGTTGGATGTTTTATTAAAACCAAAAAAGGGAAAAGGTACTGTTAGCCTTTTACATCAACAGAGTTGTAAAATAAAAGCAGTGTTATCGTACGTATCAGAAGACAGACCTATCATAACTCTGTGTCTAAAAAATGTAACTAACTGTCCTAAGTATTCTACATAAGGGGAATATGACTGCTTGTGAACTAAATCGGCTGTTGTTCTCCATGGTGGCAAAACGTTTCCTTCTGAGCAACCCTGCATGGTGAATGTGAATCTGGAAGTATGGCTTGTTTTGCTTGAATTATTAACATATCTACAATAGCTACATTGTTACCTTGAACAGGTTCAGTGGGCACTTCAGAAACAAAAGGGAGAAAGGGAAAAGCATGTGCAACAAAAATTTTTACCTGGCACTTCAGTGCAACATGGAATGGCACTTTAAAACAACAACAGAAAAAGGCTTTCTCATTTGGATATAGTCAATATAAAGATGTAACTACTATGTTTATGCCTTGTGCCTCTCAGAACAATAGCAATAGCAACCTTTTGCTTGTCTGTCCTTGCAATGTTACAAGGTAGTTTGGCCAAAGCTGGCTGTGTTTTTAAAGCATTACACAAACTCTTTCTTCCCTCTTAAAAAAAAAAAAAAAAAAAAAAAAAAAAAATCCTGGCTTTTAAAAGAGCCATTGTCACTTCTGGCTGAATGTTTATTTTACTGTCTCCTGCACAGCAGAGGGCATTCCACCTATAAAGAGCAATTATATAGCACTGGGACAATTTGAATACTCTAATCAATGCTAGTTAAAGCACAGATAAATAAACTTTTATAGTGCCAGGGCTCCTACCCTCCATGGAAATTATTGTTAATTTATTGAATCAATAATCTTGGAACAATAAATTATAATGCCTTTTGTTTTACTAAACCCATCTTGCAGCATGTTTAAAAAGCACAGCTTTATAAATATTGCAACAGGCTAGGGGGAGACTTCCAACCAAGGCTTTGTGTCTGTCCCATTATGTGAAAGATTAAATTGTAAAAGCAAAAAAAAAAAAAAACCAACAAAAAACTTGAAGGTGCAGAGACACTGAAAAAATAAATCCTTAAATACAGAAACTGCCTGGGTTGTAGCTCAGCCCTTTTGGGGGCTGTACTTTTTAACTCCTTCATTACTAGTAATACCTTTATCAATTTATTTTGCATAAGGTGAAAACACTAGATTTATAAGAACTCAGGTGTTTTAAAATACGAGACCAGAGACTGCTCTCCACTAGAGCATAACTTTGCAATGGCTCTATTAACTTTAGCAGCACAATGCTGGATCTACATCAATGTAACAGTGATCACAGACTTACCCAACAACTGAAAATATATTTTCTTTAGAAGAAATTTCACCCTAAAAGATGCCAGTGGAATTAATTTAACCTTTAGAAAACTTCACATCATTCAGGCTAGTAGATGTTGTGTAGGTAATATTCACTTCTCCATAAGCTTTCCTACTCTGTATTTTTGCAATACCTATTGCAAGGAAACACACATCCTTGGCTGTTAAGGTGCTAGAGTAATACAGTTAATCTTATTATGGTCTGGACCGTGTGAAAAGGTTTCACGCATCTGTGGCTCACTGATTCCAGTTTGTATCAGTTCAGTAAGACACTCAAACATCTTCTTGTGAGGAACTGGCAGTTTCTATTTACCTTTTCCAGATAAAATGAGTTGGAGCGGGGACTGCTGGCTGTTCTAGTGGGAACAGTTTCAGGACAGGAACAGAGATACACAGCAGAGTCTGTTTTTTACTTTGAATAGCTGGTTGTTCTGGGGTAAGGTGAGGGCTTATCTGGTGGTAATGAGAAAACTCCCTCTGAATTTAATGCGTCAAAATTCCATCCCAGTTCTTTTTTACTAGTAACTATCAAGGTTTCAACACTGGGACACTTATTGATGAGAACCAGACCTTCAGCAAGGTGTAAATTAGCTTAGTTGAGTAGGAATTAATGATTCTACACAGATTTGAAACAGCTAAGCATTTAGCCCAAAGACAGTTAATTCTGTATCTGTGCTTAAGAAAAAACCTACATGAGTTGCTATCCTGCTTCTGATCTCCTATTTTTGATGAAGGTTTTTGAAGCTGGAGCCATAGTCCCTAGCTTATGTAAGATTTGCTTATTACACAATGCGCTAAACATAAGTAAAAGTAGGCTGAATCATATGGGGATGCAAACCTGGCCAAAACCCCCAGAAATCTCTGAGGTGGGTGTGAGGAAAATCAGCTACTGTAATTATGGTGGTGGTTGTGGGGGATAAAGGAGCAGCCAGATTTGGCTGAATTTGAAGCAGTACTTTTTGATTTGCAGACGGGGAGTGTATTTTGACTTGTCTTCAGATTGCTAATTTTTAACTCTTGCTGTTTGCAAGGTTGCCAGTGCCCAGACGGGAAGCATCACTTCAAATTCTGCCTACATCATCAGACAGCATCCATCCACAGATAATTTTAAAATTACTCTTTTAGTCACTGGCAGGCTGTGGCCATTTTGTCTTTGTACCTCTAATTCAGTTCACCACTGCTCCTTTTCTGCAGTCTGCTGTAAGCCTCAAGCATACTGCAGCTTGAAGCTCCATGGCATCATGCCTTTCTATCCCCATAACACGTGCTTCTCGGTCCTTTTGTTCTGACTTATCAACACAAAGGAAGAATTTCTATGGAAGACTTTTACTGTGCATCTGACACAGCCACCTATCTTTTTTGACAAAAAGTTGTACACTTAGCCTTAAGAATTGCTTATGGTGCTGAACTTGGCTCATGAAGTCTGGGACGTTTCAGGAATCTTTGGATGAAAAAAACTACATAATGAAAGCCATTTTCAGCAGGAGCAGCATCTATTATTTGGGGACTTGAGACTGTACCATTAAAATCTATGGGAGATTTGTCATTGATTTAATCAAGAAGAGCAAGCCCATAGTTGAAAAGCTACATCCAAAATATAAATATCTATCATTTTTTAATAAAAAGTGTAGGACAATGCACGCTTGCAGTAATATCTGCAGATAAGAATTCACAAGATAAATGGTGGTCCAAAGCTACTATTCTAAGCTTACCCTATACTTCAGATTAAGCTCCTCTACTGTCTCTGCAGCAACTGTATACAATTATCTTCTCTCTAACAGCATCCCTAAAGCAGATGTAATTAGGGATCTTCGGAGCCAACATATGCATATCTTAATTACAGAACCAATATGGGATACTATTTGTTCCAACATTTACCATTAATAAAAAAAAAAAAAAAAAGAATCATGGACATCTAACTGAAGAGAGAGTTATTTTTATGCCAGCTCTGATTAGAATGTACTCAGCTAAACTGGTCACTCTAAATATGACACTGAATTATTACCAGGGGAGAGGAGGACCATACAGCACCCATCCTAGCAATGCTGGGAGAAGACAGAAGACCAGATTTTTCACCACACTGCACATGAACAATCGCTTAGAACAAAATCAGCATTTAAATATTACTCGATCAGAGCTGTTCATGTCCTCATAGCAGTTGTAAGTAAGTTCCTAACTAAGATACAAGGTAAGGAAGAAGCAGACCCTTAACCTGCATAATTCAATTAACCGTTTGACTTCTTGAGTTTCAAAAATGTTTTCAACAATTTATTTAGCCTTTGTGTATTGAATGAGAGGAAAAACAAAGAAAAAGAGTTCCTGGGTTGCCAAGTACCTGGGTTGCGAAGATCCCAAACCTTTCTCATGAGTCAAGAAACTAAAAATAAACATCATAATGTATTGAAACGTTACACACATTCATGGGATTGGATCAATATTTATGAGCAAACCAAAATATGGAAAATACTGGATGTGTAACTACTTACTGCTTAGAGCATCTGTATATTTTTTCTTTGAGCTGTCATCAACAACTTCTCTGGAACTCTTTTTGCATCCTATATTTTCTGTAGAGGAAAGGACATCTTCCTTCCATGGGCTAACGCCTGCAGAAAAAGACACAGGAAGCAGAAATGTTTGGTTTTCAGTCTCTAGTCTGAGACTAATCTCCTCATTCTCCATTTCTGCCTGTGAAATTAGGAAATATTAACACTTAGTTTCCTCAACAGGTGGTGTTTGTAAGCATTATAATTCCATAGTGATCATACACTTCACAAATGCCTTGTAAATTAAACCATTTTCACAAATCAAGTGGGCTTCTGCACAATAGTTATTTTTGATAGCAGTGACTGAACAATAATAACCCCCCCAGTTAATTCTTTCTTAGAATAAATGAAGACTTTACAATTGATACTCCCAATCTCCTTATTTGTTTTCCAGTTCAAACTCTTTACTCTGTGCTTCTCATCATATTTCATACCTTCCTTAATCTAGATACTTTTGTAACAGCTTTGCTTTCTTCAGATTTTTAATACCACTTGTTACAGATGACCTGTGCCTCCCTAGGGACACTGAACACCACATATTTATCTTTAGTGGTAGAAAGGTCAATCCTTTTGGATATTTAAGTGTGAAGACCAGAAGGCTGCGCTAGAATAACGTTCACTAGTTGATATGACACAAGTATTGGTGTATTATTTCTTTCATCCTGCTTTAATTTAACAGTAGGCTGTGGAGGACAAAGGACAAGTCAACAGCTTCAGTTAAGAGATGAACCAGTGAGTGCTCTGGGAGGAACTGAATCTATCTTGATTTCTTGGCTCAAGCAAGTTATACTGCCAATTTTGCCAGTCCTGAAGACCAGATGACCAAATGACCAAGAATAGTTTTTCAATTTCTTTCCATCTGAAGAAGAGCAATTGCCTGATAACTTTCCATGAGGAAAAGGATATTCAGAGAGACCCCCTCTCTCGTTCATGTGGTCAAGCTCAGGTAAGCTGTGTCAAGCTTTTCTTCTTTTAAAATACCTTCTGATTAGTTGTGTGAGATTTGTTAGGTCTTTTTACTGACCGGATTAAGCAAAGTTTTGTCTTATGGAAATTGCATGAGGTCACTTCGATTATTGCTACGCACATTCTACCAGGGCACTTACTGGGTAAAGAGTAAGCATCAAGGTTTGGGACATTTCACCTCAAGATCAGTAGCTGGGCAGAACAAATGGACATGACAACTATAAAACAGAATAAACAAAGTGGATGTGACAAGGACAGTTAACGAAAGCAATGTATTAAGTCCCAAGATAAGTAAAATATATATCTGTTGTTAATGGTATTACAGAACAAGAGTAAAATGTAAAGAATATATTGCAGTTTTTAATATTTGTGAAGTTCTATATAAAGAACAATACTATTTTCCCCATCTACTTTATGCCACCCATACTAGTCAGGATATGACTGAAGAAGCAGATAGGAAAGTGACTTGCAAAGGGTCACCTACCAGGACTGCCAGAACCACAACTGGGTGCCAGGGACACAAACTTGCATCTGAAATCAAATGATAACAGCAATAGCCCCCACCAACCGCTCAGCATTTTGTATCTCCAAAAGCACATACAAATCAAAATTAAGTACTGTGACTGATACCTAAGAGGCGATGGATAAATGTCCAGTAAGCACATCTCACTGCTCAGAGGGCAAGCTGCCGACATGCCTGCATGCTGACTAGGAAAAGCAGAGGAAGACCTGCAGAAGGAGAGAATTCGAGCGAAAGATGATTTCTCCAGTGACAGGGTACAACTGCAGTAACAGCAAGAGCAGTTTGACTGCACTCTAGTTCATTGCCAGTTCTTAATCAAAGCCTCAGGGCATTATTGAAATAGGAGCATTAAATAATACTAAGCAATAGTGAAGGACAATTATGATCACAAATAATTTCCTTCCAGCTCTGAGGGCAATGCATGTCCCTCAAGTGGTCAACATCTCACTCTTGATTGACATGGTGGGCTTATCTCTGTAAATACAGATCATATCCAGCATAGGACAGCGTCTGAGTGCTGCCTAGGCATTTTTAATTGGATGACAACAGCAGTCCTTTTCTCTTTTTACCACCTTGGTTGGTAAGAGGAATAGCTTGATTGTTTTGGAGACCATTTTCCTATGGCTTTTATTTATCTATATGAATATCCTGCACATTTCTCTGATCTGGGGTGGTATATACATATTTTAAAACTTGTCAGTATCAGCTGAATGAGAAAGGACTTCAGCCCAGCGCGGGTGCTTTGCGTTGGATCTGAATGTAAGGGGACTGATGCTGGGGGCACTCCCTCGTCTGTGTCAGTGGGATCCCTATCTTAGGTTGCTCCCTCAATAAAATCTCTCTCCCTTGGGTGGCCATTTCATAACTCAGGTGAAAAGCAGATCCTGTGGCATATTGGATCACATAAAGGAAGACGATCTTCGGGTACTTCATCAGTCATTTACTCGTTAGGACTGAGAACTGAGCGGTAAAGTGCAGTAATGCCAGATGTCCCTCTTGTGCCTTTTTTCTAAGCAGATAGGTCAAGATATTCGTCACTTTATTTACCAGCCAAAGTAGTTTTTCAGGGTCGGCTCAATTCAAAGAGCAGTATGGATCCCTGGTGCACTGAGATTGTAAAAGTCAGCAAAGGGACAGTGAATTGGCATGTTTTTCAGCTTCCCGCTAACACTGTTTCAGCCTGGAGCTGATTGCAGCCATTGCTTGCGAAGGGGCGAGGGTGGGGGCGGTGGAGGGAAGGAGCCACTTCCCGCAGGGCTCTCCCCCAGGCTCAGGAAGGCTGTCTCCCCATTGGGACGAGGTGACATTGTGGCACACCTGACCATCCCGACCTGCCCCCCATGCCCCCACCTGTTCGCTTCGGCTCTCAGAGCAGGCAGGGAGCAGATGTACACTCCTCCTCGGGCTGCCCCCAGCCTGCCCCCAAAACACTGCTATGGCTACACACAGTAAGCTCTCTCCGGCCAGGCATGCCAAAAAGCCGGAGGTGGGCAGGGCTTCTGGCCATGCATGAGCACCCAGCACAGCCAAGCGGGCTCTGCCGCCTCCTTCCCAGCTGTGCCCTGGCCAAAGGCAGCCCCAACGCTAGCCCAAATTATCCATCTCACCATGTCAAACATTCCTCTCTAAACCACCAGCCAAGGTCTGTTTTTTAATACAGCCTTACATAAGGGGAGGAAGGGGAGAGGGCAAAGAAGTAAGAGCTCATGGTGATATTTCTTGCTTAATATTATTGTGTTAATCCCTTGTTTGTCCAGCAGCTGAATCATCTGTGCCTCCTCTGGGACATGGCTCCAGCTGCTGTGAAACTCGGTGGCAAAGGCAGAGCTGATTAACTGTAGGGTCCCCTGCTGCTGAATCCAGCCAGCAAGCTATGTATGGGCCATTTTCCCAGCAAAATTTGTCTGTTTATTGAAAATCATAGATGGATTTCCTCCTGCTTTGCCTTCCTCCCTCTCTGCCACAAGGAAGGCTCACATAGCCAGGATGCTCTTTGGTACTAGGGAGAGCAACAGCAGGAGCTGGCTTCTGCCTGTGCCCTGCTATAGGTGCCACAAGGGTGTAGGGTAAGGGAGGAAGAGTGATATGACTCACACCTACAGTCTGTGACAGGTATGTTTGAAACTGTCAGGGGAAGAGCCCCAAAGAAGACCTGTTAAAATCTAGATTGCCTGGAGAGTGATAAAGCACATATAGTCTCGAATGACGGATCAGTAGACAGACGCAGAGGCCACAAGCAGCCAGCACTAGGACACACCGAGTTCAGTGGCTAAGTGTGGATGACTGACCAGATTGCTCGGCACTGAAAAACACAACAAAACCTTACAGTTTGCTGCTTGATGACTACTACATAGCGTCTCCTTTCTTGCATAGGAGAAAAAAAAACCCTGCGTGATGCAATTGTTTTCCTTTGGCTTCTACAGCTGGTGGCATAGCAAGCTTCCTTACCAGATACAGGCTGCACATAGACAACAGTGACCTGTGCTGGTCAAACTGGAGATCGGGGATTGCTCTATTACTAGGCTATTCAAGAGGGCCCATTTTATTGCTACAGGTAGATCAGAGATTGTTTTGAAATCTGACTGATCCATTGACACTGTTGCCCAGAAGAGGCCTTTGAAATACTCAGCCTATTGGTTTTTGAGGATGGACTTGCCTGCCCAGGAGAGGTGAGGGGCAGCCTCAGATCAGAAAGGAGTTACTGTCACTTTGTGACAGCCATTATTTTCAGCTGCCTCATCTTAATCAGACCAAATGTCGGGTCAAGAACGCAGCCAGCCATGTGAGAGGACTCTGCATTCACATAAGACAGTTTTGTAGTTTATTATGGTAGGCAAGTAATGCAGAACCAGGTCAGGGAAAACAGCGCCAATGTAGATAGCAGTGTAGTAAAGCTGGTTGCAATGTTTTGTCCTGAAGGCTGTTTTGGTATTAAAAAAATCCACCATTTTTAAATTTAAAAACATGAGTATTTTGCAAATAACTGTTCTCCTCTTCAAGGATTCTTCAGTTTTTCAGTTTAAAGCAATTTTGATAACTGTTTGATTTCCTCCCTTTTTTTTTCTTCACATTTTCTTTTTTTCATTTTTGTACTGAAAATGAAGAATGTAGGGAGAGGCTGGGTGACACTTATTTCTCAGTTAAAATTGACAAATATCTCTTTTTTCTTTTTTGTTTGTTTTAAAAAGTGATTAAAAAATGACAAAGAAATAAATGTGGGAAAAACAACCAAATTTCAACCAAATCTATTTCAGAGATATCGATTAAAACAGCATAATAGCAAACGAGTACACTCTTTCAAAGCTGACAGAAGCCCCTTTCCAAAGTCTGGTATCTTGTTTCTTGAACTGTATATTGACAATCTACCTTCTTTGCCACAGCTGGATCAAAAAAACCCAATACTATTCAAAGGGGAAAAGGTGAAGAGGTTTTCAATGGTGGAAAAAGGTAATGGCTCGTTCCTTTTAGTTACATTGGCTTATGTACAAACACATATATTACACTAAGCTATTTAGTTCGATACTAATGAACACTGTAACAAATATACACCCCTCCAGGAACTTCATCTAGTGCACAACAACTACTCCACAACAACTGGTAGCATGGAGCGTAGCTCTTGCTTTTTAAGGACAAAGTCTAACGGAGACTGGCTGTTGATGCTCAGCCATTTCAGGGCAGTGCAACCAGGTCATGTGCACAAGCACAGGATAAAGTTAAACATTTCTACAACTATCCACTGAAGGCAATTGTTTCATACACGCACTAGGCCAATATATTATGATGCAATTTTTACATCCAAAATACTTGACAAAAAGAAGTCTCTTTTTAGTATGATAGCGGAGAATAGCAGTAACAGCTGCTCTTCAGGTAGGCTGGAAATGCCACAGTAGCCTGTACATGGAGCCACATCTTTTTGAAATGACCAGCAAAACTGAGGAATTGGTATAGCATCAGGCCTCAGCATCCAAACTACCATCACTCAGCTGATGCACAGCAGCTTGTTGATCCAGGATGACGTGGTTATACGTCTGAACCGTTGCATTCAAAGCCAAATCAAGGTGCAGGCCCTGATTCAAGTGCACTGAAATCACATAGCCAAGCAGCTGAAAGTCCGACCCAACAGTAATGCTCATGACACTCTTTATGTCCCTAGAGGTAACAATTTGTGAGGCCTACAACAGACAAAAAGAAAGGTGATGTCCCTGTCTCAAAAAGCTGTATCTAATTTCATGGCAAGACCATAGGAGATCCCTGAGAATAAATTACAAGAAAAAACCCATGGCTGGAAAAGAGGAATTGGGAAGTAGTCATTTCTATTCACATCCTTGGTGTGATTTTGTGATTCCTGGACATCTTAGCTTCTCTGACATACTTCTGTGGTTTCCAAAGGGGAACAAAATCTTAAATCCTACAGTTATTTGTTAATGTTTACAAAGGACTTTTAGCTGGAGGGAAAGTCTTGGCTGACACTATGGAAGCACAAAGGGACCATAACAAAGCCTAGCTGACTGCTCAAGGTTCCCCTACTGTGACACAGTCTCTGGTGGGTGCAGGTGGCTCTTGTTCACACCTTTGGCCCCTGGCATTGATAAACTGCCACCTGGGGAGTTTCTGGAGCATTTCTGGAACATCTTGAATGCCAATTGCATTTGAGCAGTTGGTGCAGAGGCCTCTGTAATGCCCGAGACACAGAACAAGCCACCAACAGCTCCAGGTACCTGGTAAGTATAGCAGTGGCACGGCAATATCTCAGTCCTTAGACTCAGGCTGAATGCAATCAGACAGGGCTGGAGTCAAAAGGCAGTAATTTTTAAGTGTTGTAGTCAGAGACAGTTCTGTATTGCAGGGACAAAGGAGTCCAAGTTCATCTCCACTGGATCTGTGGTAGAGGTCCTTTGTTTTTTATATGGAAGGCTGGTAAATGTTTTATTCACGAGACCTTTTAATGTTGCTGTGGCCACAGGAAATTGAGAAGTTTAAACAGAGGCCAACAGGAAAAGCAAAGTGTGACATGTTGTATTGCTTATTCAAAGCCAATGAAGATTGGGAACAACAGTTCTATACAAAGGACTGTTTATATCAACCAACGCATAATTTTAAATTTCCTGCATGAGTCATTTTTTTGGTATCTTTTTGTCCTGTCTCTTTGTCACTCTCCACTGGACTGAAAAACATAAGCATGATCATGTTAAAAATATTTTTTCCTTTTTAAGGAAATCCTAATGAATCTAGATCCCTGTAAAGCGCCACCATGGCTCACCACTAGCACACCAGCCACCAAGAGCTGAAGCTGAATGGTCATGCTAAGGAATGGGTTTATAAGTTATCTGGGGCTGTGAAAAGTAAGGGACTCGCTAGCTCTGAAGAATAATTTAACCGAATACACTTGCCCTGACTTAAAGGTGCCACCTTTGGGAACATTTCACAGTTTTATACATGGAACTGTTGAGCATCCAAAGACACCAACTCGGCTCTAGCAGGAACGAAGCGAGTTCTGCCTCTCTGAAAACCAGCCTCTGCACTGCATCAGTCTCTGTACCCACATAACACTTGGCTTCTCCCTGAATACTGATAGCAAACAAAGCAACACTCAGGGGACTTCTGTGGTGCCTATCTGGTGGGGAAGGGACCTCAAGAGAGTACTTCTGACAGGCAAGCAATACATAACGGTCCAGGAAAACCAATCTTTCCCCTTTATCCACAGAGAACAGCTCTACATGAAGGTGCTACATTCACCCCCAAAAAACCCCACAGAGAATTCATGTGCTTAGGCTAATGGCTTTTTTAAAAAAATCAGGGTTCTTGCCACACAATACAATGAAAATGCATGTTTTTCTTCTTAAACACATTTTAGCTTTTGTGAGCTTGTGTGAAAAGAGCCCATTATTAAGCCTGAGTTATTTAAGCAATATTGGAAATGCCCCTGCCCTTTTGTTAATTTGCTTGGCTTGGTGCACACATGGCATTTGTTTTATATCATGTGTGGAACTTGCTTCTTTAAAAAGTCTGCAGGTTTCAAATTCCTCCGCTTTTGATAGATGTACTGTATGTACTGTTAGGTTTAAAAAAAAGTTACAGGTGGCTGCTATTTTTCCCAATTCAGTCCACAAAAGCCCCTTTATTAAAAGAAGTCCTTAATGAAAAAGAAAAGTAGAGCTACTGTATGTGAGGTTGCAAAGATCTTTGGTGGAAATATTTGGTGTTTACATTTTGCTGAACTATTTATACTGTGGACACATACTACACTAAAGGCTCTCTTTTCCCTGCATAATAGAAATCCTTGTGACTGAATTCTATATACTTAGTATGGTTTACATTTTTTTATCCAGCCTTACCACATTTTATTCCACCCTGCTTTCTACATGACTTTGTGTGTCTTTAAGAGAGCTGTATAATAGCAACACCTTCTGGAAGAAGGGAGACACTGGAGAATCGCTTCTGCCTCTTGCAGCTTGTGGCACTCACCAGCCAGCGTACATTACTAATAAGGCAGAAGTTAGGAATAATAATTAGGATACACCACTAACTGTATGTGCATTTATTGCTTCATTTAGCAGTAATTGAAAACTCTGGTTTTTTAATAACTCTTTCAGAATCTTTTTGCTCAGAGTACTTTTAACAGTTAACATTCAGTACTTTAATTACATCGGATTTATGGGTCTAAGTCTCTGCTCTATACACCCTTTGTCTGACGATATGAAAGAGCGGAGGAGCGCCCTGCTGCTCGGTGGCAGCAGCCACCTCTGCTCCCCTCAGAACAGCACGAGCCGCCAGCGCGAAGACCAGCGTTTCCAAACCCTGCTGCCTGCAGCAGAGCTCCCAAAGCCACGGACCAGCAACCGGAGTGCAATGGCCTACATTTAACATCAGCTGAGTATCTGAAAGTCTCACAATCTTAGATAAGCACCACAGCCTTCCTAGTGACTTTATAAGCAAACCTCTGCCACTGAAGAGCCTTTAAGAGCCCTTGACACTGGGGCTTTTAAGTTTTTGTCAAAGAGGACAGGCGACCCTTTCTGTGTGTTGCTACAAGACAGCTTTGCGAGCACAGGTATGAAACAGTGGGTTGGTGGCGGGGGACTCCTTTAACTGTCTTTAACTTCAATCTATGGCAATATTTTCTTTTGCAAAGTACTGCAGAGAGATACCATTGTAGTAGTAATAGTAGTAATAATAACAATAATAGTACTAATAGTAATACCACCTCTAATTAGATTTTTGAACAGAGATGCAACCGATCATTTTCACACCACTGCTTTAAGGTGAGTACTGCTAGAGGAATAAGGAGACAGAACTGAAGTCCTTGGTGAAAGACTATCGAGGGACAAGAGGCAAGGAGAGGAGCAGAGGAGCTTTCACATTTAAACCTCTAGGCTACACATTTCAAGCATCAAATCCACTATACTTTGCTTTAATGGTGCCAAACTGGTGAACGGTCATATTCTAAAACAGCAGGCATTATTCAGGAGGAGGATTATTAGGTCCTGCAACATTCAGCTGGCTTGGAGGATGCAGGACTGAGAGTCTGGATGAGCCTCATAAACCTCAATGCCTTTCCTCGCACAACACAAGTCACAGTCTGGTTCTTCCTGATGGGCAACTAGACCTAGGGTCAGATCTGACAAATTTTGATGATTTTGCAAAGTTAATACAGGATTTCCATTTTTGCTTTTCATTTTCGAATGGTGTGTCTCTGAGCAAAGTTTGCCTGTGTTCTTTGCTTTGACACTATATTTCTGCATCTTCCATGCCTGGATTTTATTTTGTGGGCTATTCCTTTTCTTTCTGCACACCCTTACTGGTGTTGGCTCCAGCAGTGCGAGCTCCTGCCCACCTAATAAAGAAGCCAGTGTACTGCAAAGCGTGCATGCAATGCAGCCATCATCCACAAGACACTTTAACTTTGCTCACTCCATTGTGCAAAACAGCTCTGAGGAGAAGCCTTCTGAGAAACGCAGAAAGAGATTTTTCCATGATGGAAAAAAAACCCCTGCAAGTTATGTTTAGGTGTGTCTGTGGGGGGAAAACTGTTTAGGAAAACAAGTTTGTGAATGGTCTTCATGACATGTCTCATTGTGGCGAAGCATTCGAGGGCTACCAGTACCCACAACTGCCTAGCAGCATGCAATACATACTCCTCCCAACTAACCACGGCAAACACAGCCTCCTCTCCCCACTCCACACCTCTCTAAGTAACATCATGTCTGTACCTTAAAAAGCAGAGATCTCGGCCATGACCCTGCATGAGGGCAGACTGTGCAGCATTAAGAAATCCATGAGGGGGCTGCAGGCAGCTGCTCGGCGTGGCCAGGTGAGGATAGCTAACCGAGCAGTATAGAGAAGGCCATATGGCACCAGCTGTGCTCTGGCTCCCAGCAGGACAACCTCTCCTCTTATGAATGTAATTTCCACAGCATGCATGAGAGTGAATCGCTGTTGCAATAAGCTGTCCTGTCCTTTTCCTCACCTATACCTGTCACCTTCGGGATGCTGGGCTATCACACAAAAGAAAAAGCAAGTGCAACGAAAACTGAAAGCACTGAGCCCCACGCTGTGGAGGTGCTCCCTGCTGCCGCCAGAAAACGAGCACAAAATTCGGTAGGGAAGCCTCTTCCCTCTCCCTTCTGCTTCATGTGAGAAACGACTATGTCTGCTCCCCACACCTGTAAGCGCCAAGAGCCATGGGGTGATGAGCCAGCAGGACTGTGAGAAAGTTGTTGAAGCCCTTCTCTCCGGTCCTGCCAGCACAGCCTCCCTCCAAACGACACAGCTCAAATGTATCCCCTGCGCTGGGGAACGGGTTAATCCCAGGACGAGGGGAGTTTGTGACAAACCACCGACTAGACTGAGAATCTCTAGAGGGATTTTAACATGTCTGGTCTGGGATCCTCAATCGCTGATAATGACAGGCATTACCTGACCCAGCCAGCAAGAGGATCGCGATAGCTGTTCTCAAGAATTTGCAAATCGTTCTCCAGTTCCTGGCTCCTTCCCTTTGACTATCTTGGCAGCCTGTTCTGGCAGCCAGACTATCTCACCTAAGACTTCTCCAGCTGGTGAAGCATCTTGGCGCTCCTGCCTCTCTATGCCCACACACTTTCATCAACTTCAGCAGTAACCCTTTTAAGTGTTATTTTGCAGGCCTAATTACTTCAAATACATTTTCTGGCTGACGGCGTTGGACAGGTGGAAATTTAGCGCCATCTATTGCTAACTAATAAAACACTGGTTTGGTAAGAATGCGGGAAAGGCCCTTTCCCGACGGGAGCCTTGGCTGTAGGATTCCTGCAATCCAGCAGAAGCATCCCCACGGCCACCAGAAACTCTTCTACTTTGAACTGATGGTTAAAGCCTTGCAGTTTTCTAGAAAACACATCCATAAGTCTGGGGTGTGACCCTAGCATATTTCTTCAACACGGAAATATTGTGAGAACCAGCTTTCTTGTAAGATTTGTAAAATTTCTTAATTAAAGTTTGTCCTGAAATACTATGGCATTAATCTATCTCTCTCCCACTGTCACCCTACTCATGTTTTGGTAACAATCCCCTAAACTGTGTATCTACCACAGACAAACTATAAAGCTGGCTCTTTATTCACAGGTTGTAGGCCCAAGCCTTGGCAACACTGGCTGTACCCCCTTTCTGACTGTGGGCAAATGAAGTGAAAGGAGCAAGTAATCTCGAAGGCAAGCGGCATCCCCCTGAGCTCAGCTGCAGCCGAGGAACACCCCAAGAACCTGAGACGGAGAGTAAGTGGTCAGCATTGGTGGCTGGTGGGGAGAGGACTATGTTTCCGAGGAGACATTAATGAAGCTGAAGGTTATATTCTTGTCAAAGGTCTTGGAACTTTTACCTGCACGGGATTAAATAATTTACAAATGCATATCCCTAATAAGACAAGAACTCCAGAAAATCCTATCAAGGGACAAAGGCTAGAGAGTAGGGTGTTTCGCTTTCCATGAGAAGAGCAGAAGCTGGGTCTTTTCACAGCCCCATATATAACATTTGAATACATCTGAAGTGACGTGCATTAGTTGTATGACATGTTAGCACCAGATTATAACGCTGTTAATCTCTGGTTCTCACTGTAAGCAACTACTGGTATTGCAGTCTTTTTCACAAAAAGGTAAAGACTGTTTGTGGTGATGACGATTAAAGTTAGTAGGATAGATGGGTAGACATCTGAAAACACTTATTAAACCAAAGTGCTGCTATACACGACCTGCAAAGACCAGAAGCATGTTGTCTAACTCTGTGATGTCTCCAATAGATATGGCTGCAAAGATTCCTGAGAAAAGGAGAGGTAGAAGATGACAAAAAAGATGAGCAACACTACTTCAAAGTGTCTGCAGCCATAATGTTGGGACATCTTAAAACTGTTAGAAAAAATACCTGATACAGTGTACACAGCTGTCTGTGTTTTAATGCAAGCTCCATAATACCTAGTACCTTTTTTTAAAGCTCTACATGCTGTAGACAGGAAAAAATTATTTTTAAACATTATTTTTTAGCACATATGATGGAGAGGAAAGGTGGAATGTGTGTATCAGGCAGTTTAAAAACAGGAAAGCCAAGAAAGAGAGATCCAAATGTTTGGTTTATTTTGCAAAATATGCTTAGGATTTTTAAGGTTTTTTTGAAGGGTTATAAGACCTGACTCATGATTTTGGGTTAGGCTATACTACTGATTCTAAAAAGTCAACATAAACTGTGTAGTCACCGTGCCAATGACTTCTTGCTTTTTGTAAATTAAGAAAAACTCTTTTTCCTCACAAAGAAACAGAAGGGTGAACAAGAAATCAAAATGAGAATGAAATAACTCAAATTCGGGTGTGTTCTCCTTGAGACTCTGCCATTCCCTCAGTTTAATACCCTGTAGCCCAGATAATTTCTCACTGCTGCCCAGAAGTTAGGAGACCACTTTCATTTCCCACTATGTGTTTAGAGAACAGAGCCTGGTTCACATGGCCCTGCCACTGAGCCAGTCCTGACAGCTTTGACTTTGACTCTCTCTTTTATCCCCATCTCCTTTCCCTGTTCCCCAGAGCCTTACATCAGCAGTGGCGGCAATCAGGTTATCCTGCCAGCACTGCCAGGAGGAGAGAAGGGGAGAGTAAAACTTTATTATGGACCAGATCTGGCCCATCCACTGGCCAGCTCTAATTTAGAGCGATATAAAGGACAAGGCAAGACAGACACTCAGTAGGGGAAAATTTGTCCAAATCTATTAGTGGCTGCTACTTCTACTCAGCAAATCAGCGGTGGTCCTTAGACAGAGCCCCCAGCGGGATGAAGAGACACTGAAGCAGAAGAGTGTGTGCCTGACAGGACACCTACACGCTCACTCAGCTCTGGCACACGGTAGGTACAGCCAGGGTACAAAGCCACTTGGCCAATCCATCACCTCTCTGGGAGACAAGCATGGAGGGTTCAGGAGCAGTAACGCCATCCTGTGTCTGCCAAGGGCAGCCTCCCACCAGGAGAATGTAACTGAGCAGACCGGCATAAAGACAGAAAAGTGAATGGCAGGCTGAAATTCAAACAGCAAAGAATTAAAAATTACTTTACTGCGAATCTGAATACTACTGGTAATGATCTAGGGCATATTAATGGAGAAGTAGAGAATGTGACATAAGAAAATAAACTTGTAAGGTAGTGCTCATGGGATGATGATGATGATGATTGTGGTCCTTCTTATGTAGACTGTCCCAAATGCTCCCCTTTGTACATTATTTCAGCATAAGAGGGATTTTATTTCAGTTTTTGTTTGGTTTGGAAGAAACATAGTACTAAAGCTTTTAAATAAGTACAAAATGAATTAATAGTGTTGTGTTTCTTGGGAGGACTGATATAGAAGGTTTCATGTTGAAATACACTCTCTACCTCTGTTCTTTATATTTGTTTTTGCTTTCTTTTTTTTTGAGGACAAGGTGCTGGATGACAGGGGAGAGAGAGGATGTTTTTTTGTCTGAAGGGTTGACCTATTTTTTTCCTGCACCAGATTTAAAGCTGGGAAGGTAACTAGAACAAGATCCAACTTCCCAATCTATTAGCAAACTTCTCCTATCAGGTAAATAAGTGGTTATGGGTTAAAGTAAAAATGGTTACAAATTATCTTCTGGAGAACGCAATACTCAAATCTGTTCCTATAAGTAATCTGGTAGAAGTAGTTACGGGTGAAGGAGGGATATTCTAGTTTAAAACAAATCACGCTACATTACAAAAGCTCTGCAAAAGCCTGTTCTAACTCACACAAGCTCCCAGGGCTGTCAAGAAAACACCAAAGACCTGAGTCGCCTGGGATCAGTAAGTTTAAAGGCAATCTGTTCTTCCTGAGCTATGAGAGTCCTGTGAGACTACAACTCCGTTCCAAACTCCTGCTAACAGCAATGCCAACTAGGAGCATGGTGAATTGTGATTTCCCCAGCATAGCTGTGCCAACCAAAGCCCCAAATGACTCTGTTGTTCTAGCAAAAATGTGCTTTTCCTGGTATAACTTTTCCTGTGTGGGGCTGTGGCCAGGTACGGTCTTACTGTATAAACAAAAAATGCAGCTTCACTGGTAGAGCTGCAGCTGTATGTCTGCATTGGTAAAATGCACCTAAGCATAGACATAAGAGCACAGTATACTGCACTTAGGTTGTAAGCAGGGTTGGAGGTTGATTATGTACAGCAGGTCTAAAAATCCATTGCTACCTCACAGAGGCTTTACTGTTCTCTTTTGCAGTGTTGTGTTTACTCAGAGGAAGCTATTGTGAATTGAAAATATGCTAGGCTTTTTTTTTTTTCTTTTGTGCATGAAAAACAACAACACTTCTCACATTCCCTACAATTTTCAGGGCAGGGGAGAACTGCACATATCCCTCAATGGACATCTTTCTTCAGGTAGGAAGAGAGATTCAATCAGGCATCTCAAGTTAAAAGAATAATTTGCTTGGAAAGCTAAAATTGTGATAAACAACCTAGAATCATTCTGCCAGTGGAAATCAGAGGGGTCACAACCTGATTGCTGGAGCCAAGGCAGGTTTTAGGCGCACGCTACATGAAGAAAAGTTGGGAGCTCTGTGTTTTATCAGGGAATGAATGTTCCTGCAGTTCAGGCATTCGAAAATCGCATTAACCTGGAAAAGCCAAAGGAGGGACAAGATACAGACATGAACGTAATAGATACTGACTGCAGGGGCTCCAGGGCAGATGTCAGCTCTTACTTCTGCAGTGGAGGTCACGGAAGAATCTTTTTGGTGCTTTTTTTTTTTTCTTTTCCTTTTAAACCAGCACTACAGAGCGCGTTTAAGCAACAAAAATAGTTCACTTGTGGGCAGGAAGGAAGAGGCCAAACATGGGTCTTACTTTCTATGTCTCAGCCACCTTATCTCATCTTGTACACCCAAAGATTATCTGGTCAGCTAAATAAACGCGGTGCTACGCAAAGGAGCCAGAAGGCAGCTGCGGAATAACCTCCTTGTGGAGGGGACTCTCCTGCAGGTACAGCGAGCAGAGCCAGCCTGACCGCCTCCTGCCCTGGCTTGGCCAGGCAAGAGTCCACAATGCTCAGTTCTTCACTAACACACACAGGTACCAAAGGGCTCTTGCAGCTATGAACTGCACATGCAGCCAGGCAGTTCTGGAGCAGAAAGGTCTTGGTTAAGTCACTGAACTGCAACTCAAGTCCATCTTTTTTCTCCTAAGCAATAACCAATGTGTTGTTTTTTCCACAGATGGCTGTGGGGTTTCCTGGTTGTGTGGGCTTGGGTCAAGATCACAAAAATAAAGGCGGTAAATGCTTCAAGTCTCACCTGTGTGGATTCTTTTACTCTATGCTGGTTAGTAACATAAAAGAACTTCGTACTTGCAAAACAGCTGGTCCTCAATTAAGAAAACTGTGTATGCAAAAAATATGGCCACTAAACACGTAGGCACAGAAACTTGACTTTCTGGTGCAGTCTCCAAAGTCCTTCCTCTTGCAGCTTGCCTCCCTCCTCTGAGGTCCAAGTTGTGTTTGGTCCCCATGCACAAAGGAGAAGGGCTTAAATTTCAGGTGGCCAGGCACTCTTTTGCAAAAACATAGCACTGTGCCTAGATGCCTGTTGTTGGTATAATTAATTTGCTCTTGAATGCTCATAATCCCAGAATATATCACCTGGGATTCAGAGTGGAACATTTAGGCAATGCAAAATCTTCCAAGGTTAGGTGAAAATGAGCTGGGTGTTTATTTGTTTAAACCAGAATCAATACCGTAGACTGACAAGGCCTGAAATTATAGAAGGTTTGGCCATGCATAAGCTTGATTTTCTTGCATTTAAATGTCACTGTCAGCTGTAGGCAATGTTCCAGCTTGCGAAGTTTCACTGAAACTGGAAGCAACACTGAGCTTGGCAGAAATGTGATTGTAAGGTTTAATTGAAAGAATAAGCACGCTATTACAAATTAATGTGGAGAAGGCAGCCATGGTGGAATCTGTCTTCGGGTCCATATGGCCCTCCATTGCTCATTGATCATACAGCCTGTCATGCATTTATCCTCACAGGAGTCTCTCCGTTTGCTGAAAACTATTACCCCCATTTTACAGCTGGAAAATAGGAGCTAGGAGAGTTACCTGCCTTGCTCAAAGGCACAGAAAGGAATTGATCAAGGGTAACTGCTAATCTTTTCTTCCTTTCCAGATTGCTTATAATTTTTCCCTAATGAAAATCACTTATCTGATAAACTTATATTATGCACTGCAGAGGAAACCAAGAGAAGCAGTGTCTTTTCAAAATAAATCCTTACAAGCCAACATGGTTTTAGCAATTTACTGTAATTGCAGTTTGATTTTCAGTTTTCCTGTGAAAGATCTCAAACTTATCATCTTGTAACTGAATGAAACAGTAATTGTTAAAATATACTTGGTTGATTACTGATGATCTGTGGGTCATAATTGTCCTTTTTCCCTGAAAAATTACTTTTTATTTTTTAAAAATGAAAACCACATATTTTTCTGGCTACCAGCTCCACACAAACACAAAAATATTTTTCCTGACAATATGTATTTTATCAGAGAGGAAGAAAAAAAGGTTAAAGCAGGTTAAACAACTCTACAGCAGATGAATTTTGCCCTAAACTTCATATATGACTTGATGAGAGTTTCACTGGGTCAAACATTGTTGGCTCTCCCTCATGCTGCTTAAATTGTAGTAACAGATAATAAAGCCTTGTTCATGTTGCTTTCTCTTTCCAGGAAAAAGTTGCCACAAAGAGGCTGTGAGGTTTGGCAGAGATGCATACATGTTCAGAAAATAAAGTTTGTGTTTAAATCTGATCTTATGCTATAAAATTTGGGGAATTTCCCTTTTGTCAGCCTGAACTTTGGCCTTATCGACATCTCTGAACTTTTGAGTTGATGTTGTCTTAGTACTGAAAAAGCTTGCCAATATTACATGTATGCAAAAATGGGGAAATAGTGCAGATGTTGATATCTTTTTTTGTTGGAATGGGAAATGAAATGTGGGATAAGGAGTTCTCCTTTGTGCCACTTGGACGCAGCAGCACGTGTGGACTAACAAAGGGAATCCTTCCAAGGGACTCTGACAGTTAAACAGCTATAAGAGGTGCAATCAAGCTCTTAAGATTCACCTTAGCAGAGGCAATGAGCTGCAAGGTAGGAACTCAATAACACTTATCTTTCAAAAACAGGGCAGCCATCTGACCTAAAAAAATCCGCTGATTGGTTATGGTTCATATGCATAATGCCAGTATCAGTTTCAAGGCTTTCATGCACATATTGTTAATTAAGCCTCTGCCTAGGCTGACAGACGGTACTCTGGTCTCCCTGAAGTGGAAAAAAAAAAAAAAAATATTATACTTCGCCTCTTTGGAGGTCATACTGCACAAGGGAGAAAGTGCACCAACATTTGGGGTCTCACCAGATTCTTTCCATCACAGCAAAAATACAGGCAAAGAATTTAGGTAATATTATTTCTTTATTTCTTTTTGTTTACCTGTTAAAAAGAAGCCTCATTTCAGGTATGTGATGGGACCAAACAGCAGAAGGTAGATTCCTCACTCAGGAATCCTCAAGTGTGCCATGCAAGTAAACCCTACATTCCCAAAACTGTTTTTCTTTGCTCCATCAGAAAAGCACACACAACACTACCTTTCTCTGCTCTCCACCTTAACACACAGACAGGCCACAAACTCTGCAGTATGAAAAGTCCTTGGCACAGCCATTAACAAATCTGAAGATCTTTGGATTAATGACTCACCTGATAGCAGCTATTAGCATTTCCCAGCCTAACACTGTCACCAATGGTAGATGAAGATACCAAAACAGAGCAAGAGAAAATGTAATTTCTCTTAGTAAGGCAATGTATCATGGATAACCAACTCGTCTCACCTTCACAATCCTAATAATGACTTTGCAAGCCTGCATAGCAGTGTGAAGATTGCTGCCACCTGACGACTAAGTAGGCATTTTGATTACAGCAAGTACAGGACAGATGGGGTCTCTGCCCACCGGTGAGTTATAGATCCTACCCCTTCAGAGGGAGAACCCTCTGCAGAGAACTGATTGGCAGCAGGGATTAGGGAGGATTTCTAACCTTGAGTTCAGCTCAGACTCAATTGTTTTTCCTCAAGAGCTGTAAAAATATTCCACCTGCAAAAAGAGGGAGTAGCAAAGGGAACCTGTGCTACGAGTTATGCTAGAGGTTGGTATTTGTGGGAGTGCATTTTCAAGACAGGAATATAAGCAGCTGACAAACCACTCAAGTTTTCTGTTCTTTGCATGATATAAGTAAGGACAGACTCTGTGGTGGAGGAAGGGAATGATGTTAAGTTTATATGTATTTAGGAGCAACGTGAGTCTTAGCTGGTAGGATCCAGAGCAATGGGATGGTCAGAACCCCATCCCTAGAGGTAAAAGATATTGGGACAGCAGTCTGATCTGTGGCATTTTTCTTCAAATTTTTAAGCACTGAGATTTCCTAAAAAGATGGGAGTATTTTTCACTATCTCTGTTCTAATCAGTTTTCAGCCATGCCCTTATGATGAAGATACAAATACTTCAGAAGTTCCTTTCTTTTCCAACCTGGGAATTCACAGTAAAGCAAATATTACAGTCTTTGCTCAGGCACAAGGCTTGTATGAGCTAAAGGGAGGTAAAAAAAAAAAAAGAACCCAGAATTCAGCAATGACTTAAGCAAGGTCTGGTGCATAAAAGTTTAAGAGCCATAATAAAAGTGGCTAGCATCTGGGAGATATTAAAATCCTAACATTTCATACGGGCGTGACTTCTTAACTGGCTTCAGCTCCTTAAAAATTCTGCCATGGCTAAAAGAGCAGTCCTGCTCTTCCTATGCTTTTGGTCTGTGCATATGCTTCTGCCTTCCTGTGGTCAAGCAGTGATCTGGTCACTCTGCAACTGCTCTAGTGCCAGCAATGCCACAAAGGGAAGGTCAGGGATAGTAGCAGCCGGAAACAAGAAGAGTGGAGCCATCCTCTTCATCACGCTCAGAGCATGAAAGTCACCTCAAGTTAGGGTCTGAGCTAATACCAGTTGAATTTGAAGTTTCTGCTGAAATTAGTGTTTCCACTGGCTCTGCTTGGTGATGATCTATGTAAACGTCACCTAAAAGGCAGGTAAGTCACAGTCTTTGTTTTCAGCTTAGGTGTGGTACACTAGATGACTTTCATTCCTGTCAAAATGAGAGTCAGAACAGCTGTAGCTGTTTTACAGGTGATAGTGTTTCTGGTAGTGGCAGCCTCCCAGCATGTACTTAATTTGTATATCTATAAAACTACCTCCCTTGCACATACAAGCCTGAAAAGCACACACTTCTGTATCATGACAGAGCTTCAGCTGCATAGGCCCCATCTAGACCAGAGTTTTACCTACATCTGCCCTCAGGCAGACCCAGAGGGGTCCTTGAATACATGCTGTGTACTGAAAATGACTGACCTGCTCACTGAGCATTTACAAAATGCCTGCTTCATAGATATTACCCCATATCAAATCATTATTGACTTGATCAGCCTTTTGTTTGAAAGGCATATGTTTTGTAGACTATGAATATGCATATGTGCCTTAGACATGCAATTGTTATCTCACCTAATAAGAAGACAATTTAACATACTTCATTATTAAGCCCTTTTGATAATATGTAGAGTGTCTAAAATTAAAGTGTGGGTGCATTTTACACAGTCTGTGGTTAGAACTGACCCATTTTAAACATTTGTTTTTCTGTTTATCCTTTAGAGTTAGGTATTTATCTCACAAATACTGAGTTTGGTTAGGATACTTTCTTTGTGTATGAATTTTCTTTACCTCGCTCTTAAAAAAATGTTAGCCTACACTGCCATCAGAGTAAAGGATAAATGCCTATATACCACTAAAAGCATAAATTAACAAAAGCTGAACCTTCAAAAATAATTATTCCATGAGCAAGATGGAAAAAAAAGTTATAAAACAGAGGTTTGTTCTGAAATCACTTCAGAAGAACATAATTCCTTTGAATGACCCACAAGAACTTATGAGTTAAGATAAACTGTTTTGTCTTATATAATTTGGCATTGGCGATGCTCAGAATTTAATATCCTAAATTTGTACAGATACAATATCATACCACCTGCAGGTGAAGCAGGGCAAACATTTTCTTACCTGGCATTAAAAATCATTCCCTCGGGAGAGAGAGAAGTAGACACCTTCCACATTCTTGTATTTTCTTTTACAAGTTCCTCATTGGAGAAGCATCCAGAGCAACAAAGGTGCTACTACAGAAAATTTTGCTCTTCTTGGCAATAGGGTAATTCTTTGGCAGCTCTGTTAAAATCACCACTGTGATGCCACAATATCAGAACACTGAGCAAAAGGAAAGGAAGAAGAAAAACTGAAATTCAACACTTTTGTTGATATACTCTCAAAACTGGCATTTCTAATTCTAATATTGACTGCCTATATTGGAATCCCCAACTTTGTTTCCTTGCCCTGTTTATATGTACAGAACACAGTTTTTTCTTTCTGCTTTGTCCTCCCCTTGTATTATTTTAAAACTGATTTTTTTGTCACATCAACTTTACAAGACTATGTATCCCAGATCAGAGTCCTCAGAACTGATACTCTCCATCCCCAAGAACACAGTGCTGGTGGTGGGTACTGCAAGTGCTTTATTGAACAGAACTATTGCCAGCTACTGAGATGTTTCAAAAGGGAGAAAAAAGGGTGTTTTTTTAAGTTTTGCTAAAAGGCACACATCTGTCTGTCTCTGAAGCCCACTCAGCACCTTGTAGGATCAGTGCTCAAATTATTACTACTTGGGATAAGCAAGTTTTGAAAGCTGTCTTACTGAAGCTCAAGCTAGTGTTACAGTTAAGAAAGATTCCCTTAGGATGAAAGTGAAGAGGCCAAAATACAGTAATAAAGTCTGATTCTGACATGTTAGGTTCATTCTCCTAGCAGTAGTTAACAACTCTTAGTACTTACCTGTCTACAGCTTCTTTAAAGTGTCCTGTATCCATGCCAGCTTTCTCTGAAGTCAGTGAGAACCAAACCAGATGGAAAATTTACCCTGATGTGTACTTTACCACAGCATGGATCAGTACTACCTTTAATCACAGTACTCCCTGCACTGAAAAGGGGGAATACGTCAAGTATTTTGGTAAATATAGCTACTATGCATGGCAAATGTCAAGATTTTAATGACACTCACCTTTCAGTGCTTTCCATCTTCAAAGGACTTCCCGTTGGTTGACATACTTTGGAGTAATGACTATTCAAAACTGCCCTATGAAGCAAGTGCTCAAAGTATAAGGTTGTTTTCTGGCCTTCTTCTCTCCCTTGAGTTCATCGCCCCAAAACCCTTAGAATGGGGACGGTATTCAATCACTGCTGTATAGTCCTGGCATGTTAAAAGCTGTTTCATGACAACATGGTTAGCAGGTAGGTAGTTTTGCTGCTTGATTTGTCCAGGATTTTACTGTATATGAAACAATTGGCTGAGCCTCCAGGCTTGGCAGGGTAGATGCATGTCTGCATTGTTAAGGCCTCATTCTTCCATCTCCTGGTTTTGGCTGGGATAGAGTTAATTTTCTTCTTAGCAGCTGGTACAGTGCTGTGTTTTGGATTTAGTGTGAGAATAATGTTGATAACACACTCATGTTTTAGTTGTTGCTAAGTAGCGCTTATCCTAAGGTAAGGATTGTTCAGTTTCCCATGCTCTGCCAGCAAGCAGGTGTGCAAGAAGCTGGGAGGGAGCACAGCCAGGACAGCTGACCCCAACTAGCCAAAGGGTATTCCATACCACAGAACATCATGCCCAGTATACAAACTGGGGGGAGTTGGCTGGGAGGGGCGGATCGCTGCTGGGGCATCGGTCAGCGGGTGGTGAGCAATTGCATTGTGCATCACTTGTCTTTTCTTGGGTTTTACTTCTCTCTCTCTTTTTTTTTTTGGTTATATTCCTTTTCATTACAATTATTATTATTATAATATTATTATAATTATTCTTAGTTAGTAGTATATTTTATTTTACTTTAGTTATTAAACAGTTCTTATCTCAACCCACGAGTTTTACCTTTTTTTTTCCCCTCCTCCCTATCCCACTGGGAGGAGGAAGGGGGAAGTGGCTGCTTGGTGCTTAGTTGCTGGCTGGGGTTAAACACAACAGTGTCATATCCTTAGACTTCAGTGGAAGCCAGAAGGCAGAATACAAGCTTTGCATTTTGACTATAGAGTTCGCTTATCTCTCACCACTTGCATCTTGCTTTGCTGTTCTTAAATGCCACACTTCATCCGGTAATTCTTTTTTCTTTTAATCCAGCCTTCAAGAATGTATTTCATAACAGCTCCCATCTATGGGATAATTATGCTTAGTTAGCTGTACTCAACAGTGATGATTTCATAACATGCCACAAACAGGTGCCCATTAAATTCCTTTATTGGAGACAGAAACATTGCATAATTACAGATTTGATGAGGAAAACTGCAAATAGTATAGACTCTTTCTACTGCCAGCAAAATACAGTTATTACAGGATTTATAGACATACAAATATAAAGTGTTTCTTTCATGCCAGATGGTCTGTACGTAACAATGCCATTAGGAGCGCTTTATTGTGCTTCTACAAAACCTTTAGAGAAGAATGAGGTAGAGTTTCCTTTAGTTTATCCAGTATTTTTTCACACATCTGTCCTTTACTGCTTTTATATGCTCAGATCCTTGTAAAAAACCCAGTTAACGTTAACATTTGAGAAAACAGAGACCCTTCAGGGGTGTTTACTTCTCCCTCTCTAAGTTGCTAATTTCCCACTGCTTATATGCTACAATTCCAATAACTACTACTGCACCCTTCTAAATGCCTCGAAGGTCGGGTAGATTGGGACATCTGTCTTTCCAAATTTATTACTTCGACAGAAATTTTTTGCAAATGGCTTCAGATAAAACTCTTGCTTGTCTCCATCATGGCAAAGAACCTTTTACATTCTGTCACTCTCTACTATAGTGGCCAAGCTAGAGTCCAAGTCATCTCCCCAGGATATGGAGGGAATAAAGTCACTCTTTGTCAACATCCTCGACTATGGAATAGAGTTAACGATATATTTGTCTCCTACTTGCAGTTCTAGTCAACTACTGAGCCATTAGAAAATGAATATAAATTATGGGAACAGAATAGGCCACTGACTGTAGAAAACAGTTTCTCACTGTTAGATGATCTGGAGCATTACCTGTTTGTTTTGATCTAATATTTTACTGTTTCATGACATGTAGAAGTGTGTTGCAGGTTTCAGTTAAGATACTAGGGCCCAAGTTATTAAAATGTAGGCACAGATGTAGGTATTTAAGCAACTGAGTAAGAGCATTCTTAAATATCAATAGCAATCTACCATCCTGCTAGACATTTGGTATACCTGGATAGTCTCTGTTGTGGACTGAATGAGAATAGTAATGACCTTCTTCTGACCTCCTGTGTTGACTGACTTGATGGGTAATTTTACTCTCATTCCTTAGCATGCCTGTTCTGGAAACAGAAGACTTTTCACTTTACTTTTTGCTCTGGCATTTGCTGCAAGCACTTAGTACTTACTAAAAACCCCGAGAGTGTGCTGGTAGGGTACAGTAGAGAAAAAACCTGTTATTTCACCTGAAGAGGTCACAATTCTAGTGGTGACCAAATCATAATGAAGAGGGGATTTGGCATACAGGAAGGTGATCACATAAAGAATAAGAATGTTTGCTTTCTTCTCATAACCTACTGAGACATGATAGTTTAAGATAATAGTTCAGTGATACTGTATCAGAATTCTAAAATGAAAAGCAGAATTTTTATAAAAAGGTGCAAAATTTAAAAGATTCCATGTTCATATCTTGATCACTTCGATCATAAAATGAAAGAAAATCTGTTCCTGCAAGATAGTACCGCCTGAGAACTTCTGACCTCCCCCATCTCACACTTAAATGACTGGTCTACGCCTGACAGAATCAAGTCTTATAAAGAGTTAGCATTATTAAGAGAACCAGCTCTCAGAAACTTTCCGAACTCTTGCTTAGAAAAAAAAGCACTACATTTATTTCATCTACTATTCCCTGCATACTTCTTTGGTAAAAACCCAAAATGACCAGTGTTGGAAAACCATTTCGAACACTGTAGTTAATTACTGCCACAAAGTTTTCTTCTCTTTTTCTACCTTAACTTTATCCAGTAGATATTTTAAAGACTTTAAAATTCTATATCAAGGTCTTAAATCCTCAAGATCTTCCTATGAACATGAAATTTAAGATTTTTTTTTTTTTTTAAAACATGGCATGAGAATTCAGAATTGTGGTAAAAATCAGACACAATAAATTAAGTTTTAAGATAAGCAAACAGTATAAATTCATGTTCAGAGAGAGGGACGAGGGTCTAGCCATGCTGTTATTGCTAGTGAATTTAAACACCATTATTTTTAGTAAATTTGGGTGTGGTTAACCTTGCTAGTGTGGTTAATGAGATTTATTTCTATCTGAGCTACTAATTCCAAAATTTTGTTCCAGATCTAAGGCTTGACTATTCTAATTCAGTATTGTTCCACATCTGCTGAGCCCTAATGTACTTGACTGTTCTAGCTCAAGGTAATGGCTAAGTGAGTTTTGTTTATGGAATTGGGGATATACTTGCCAACTGTGCTATAGATGGAACTCAGATTTTGCATAGTCAGGGAAAATATCCTGGAATTCCCACTAATAACCATCATGCTTAAAGCAAAGCATGGACAGAAGGATTGCTACAACACTGTTTTTCACCCATGCAATACGAGTACTCTCTTTTGCTATTATGACTAAAAATACAAATACTTATTAAGAAGTTACTTAGCTTAAATGATTTAGGACCTATGAATTATTTTTCCAAATCTTGAGGACAGTGACAAAATACAGTAAAACACAGCTCTTTGATACTTCCCAATTGCTAAATATTGCAGTTCAGAAAATTTGTAGTCAAGAGTGATAAAGAGGTCTGTCTTAGGGCTACATGACAAAGTGTACCTCTAGAATAGTTGTAATCTAATGACTCTACATTGAGAGATACAATGCTTTCTTCAAGCATCGCTTTTAAATAAGATAGCACTGTTTGAGAGGTGGAGGTGAATTCTCTTTTCAAGATCTCTCTGTATGCTACTTTATATTCTGAATTACATATTTTACTTGTTTATGGGTTCATACAGCAAACCTTAAATATATTTCTCATTCAAATATAATTTTTCTCCTGCATAATCAAGATACTTCTACTCTAAAGCAATCCTTGAAATACTGGACTTTACATGGCATCTTTCTCTGCTGCTTAAAAAGCTTTCTGGAAGGCTTATTTGATCTGTAGTAAAATAACTTTTTATGCAAAAGTTTGGATTAGAGTTAGAAGTGGTATAAGTGGTAGTACTACCACTCTGCACTTACAAAGAGGTTAGATAACTTGCCCAGGGTCACAAAGTCAGTGGCAGTCTGTTCAGGCATTACATGTGCAGGTGGTAAAGTGCAATTCTGATCCCTGAACACCTGTAAGATGAACAAAACACTTTTTTTTTTTTTTAAACTGTCACTACTGCTAAAAGCAAAAAGAATACAAAATTTGCTTAAATGGTCACTTTTAGATATGAGACTAAGTGGCATCATGATAGGAGGCTGGGGAAAAGGGGCTACAAGTCTGTGTGGAAGGGAGAGAAAGACAGCAAGGAACAGCCCACCTCAGGGCACGTTCAGCCATCATTTACCTGTCCACCTCTCAGTATACGAGCCTGCCACTAGAACATTAAAACTTACCATCAGCAGGGTGAATCCCATGCAGAGAGAGCCAATATGCCATAGTCTGGCAGGCTGTGCTACCATCTCTGTATTCTATTTCATAGCAAGGCACTATCAACAGACAGTTCACACTAAGCAATCTGTTGAGATTATGCAGATTGTTTTAGAGAGGCCATTGAATTCAAGAGGGTTCCTCCCCTAATTAGGCAGCTATGAAATCAGTCCCAGCTGTTTTTCTGTCTACCTCCTTGGAAGACCATGTTTTAGACATTTCAAATAACTTGCACTCCAAATGACTCTTTCAATATCACATTTTTCCAAATTGCCATTCTTCGTGCCTGAGTAAAAATAAATATAAAATAAGTATACAGGAGAGGATCAATGATATCTTTCTGTTGAATTAGGTAAACCCCAAACAAGAGTTTATCTAGAAAGAGGAGGAGTGGAGGACAACTGCTTTTTGGCTTGAGATAGTTGAACAGGTGTAAACAGTGGCTGGACAGAGAGATCTCTCACTACCTTGCTTTTGCCTTATCAGACTTCCCTTCTATATCCCAGAAAAATCATGTTTGCTTTGCACTGCTACAGACTGAACAGATTATCTACCCTAAGCAGGAACCTTTATTAGCATTCTCAGCAGTCTGTCACTGTAAATTCTCAGTGAATTTGCCCTCATTGCAGTTAAGAATCTAGTTAAGTAATGCCAGTTGCTGAACCCATAACTCTTGGCATCACAACAGCTTGTATGAAATGCCAGTTTCATGAAAAGGTCTCTCATTTGAAGGACTCCTTTCCTATGCATGCTCACCAAACTGAAAATTAAGGACATGTTCAATACTGAAAACAATAATCAAAAGAATGAAGGGGAAAAGAAAGAACATATGAAAATTAGAGTTCATTATTATCATTTTAAAGTACCAGTGTTTGTAAAACATAAGCATGTGAAAGGCTGAATCTCATTTGATCAACTCAATTAAACATTAAATAATTGCAGCCAATTATGCAAATATCACACAACGATATTAATTTGTTGATCTTTTTTGAACAGTCTCAAATTCTCCTAATGTTAGACTATCTTATGTCTTAAATGATCAATTAGCAGAACCATAACTAAGTGATGAAGAATGGATAATTGCCTAGTTATGATGTACCATACTCTTTCTATGTAAATCTGTTGCAATTAAACAAATAGGGCACATGGAGAAAAGATGTGCAGATGTTCTTTTACAATCTATTATTAGCTCAGGGAATACCACAGTTCCCTCCTAAATTTTACAGACAAAAATAGGGAGAATGCAATACCAAATACTCACTATTGTTTACACATTATTTCTTTCCCTTGGTTAACAGGATAAAAAAAACAGTGGCAGAATGCAGGGGAGTACAACATGTAAGATCAGAAGAATTTCCTGTATTATGCTGACCCGTCAGCTCCCTTATTTAGATTTTAAAGTTTAAAATCTAGAACGTGTTCACCTGGATCCCATTTGGAAACAAGCACAACTTTGAGTTGACATAGCCAGAGTAAAGCAATTAACCAAGATGTTGAAGACAACAGTTAACATACACTACATGTTTTCGTTCTTCTCTGCTAGAAAAGTCTGTGCATTTCTGTGGGTCATTCCAGTTTCAACTCTTATCATTTTGAAGTCTCCGTCAGCTCAGAATGTGCAGTAAAAGGAAAGGTGCCTCTCTGGTCAGTGCAGGAAACAGTGCAAACCACAATAAATGAAACCACCTGGTTTCCTCACATTAAATTACTTGCATCCAATTTAGGAAGAGTTTTACACGACTTTTAGGTTTACACCACAGTAAAATAATTCTTCTAACTGGTCCTTATTCATTCTGACTATTGAATAGATTACTGCTGGTATACTGGTGCCTTCATGGGGATTTTTGATACGTGACACCTGTCAACTCTTCCTTTTGCTGCTAAATCTAAGATGAACATAAGGGCATAGTTTAGATAGTTCAGTAACAGGAAGCCACATGTGGTTGCTCATTACATAATCTTTAGAGAGCTCCATGCCACACTCTAGTTAAAGGCACTCTTTAGTTATGATACTTGTCTCATTGGATAAAACTCTCTACCCCACATTGCATCTTGACATATTCCCCATGTTAATTTTTCCACCCATCTAATTAAATAAAAAGAAAGACTACCAGCAGCTTATAATACATAGTAAGATACTGAATGAAGACCAGCACACAATACAGATTCAAATGGTCAGAAAAGCAGAGACACAATACTACTGCTACTGTAAGTGAAACAACATTTTGTGCTTGCAGTTGTATTCTAAAGAGAAAACTATCCAACAAATTTTAACAATGGTTACATTGCCAGAGAGAACCTTCAACTGTTCTTCATTAAAATATCAGATTGGACTGCAGTGAAAGATAGTAAAATCATGATTTGAGGGAGCAAAAGAAAGTGATGGCTAAGTAGGCGTTGTCTTTAAAATCTGACCAAAAATGAATAGGAAGGCCATAAGGTTACTTTTTAGCAGTTGCATAAGGCATGGATGGTCTATTAGGAATTATATTTTGCCTTTTTAAACTAAGTTAACAAATGCCAGTAACTACAAAGGGCTTACAAAGCATGGGAGATATACTAATGGGTCTTAAAAAAAATAAAGTGCTAAATATTTCTCTTAATACTGGTGCATGTCTACTGCAAACTATGGCAATAAATGTTTCACTTTTACTTCTTATAGGACTCCATTAGTGTCAATAAAGTTCCACCAGTTTTACACTGAAGTAGCACTTTGGAACATTGATACAGAATATGGTGATCCTTTTTGGCAAGAGATATCTTAAAGCTGTTTGACAAAGCTGTGTGCAAAAAGAGAAAGCTAATAAATATTACAGTATGATTGTTACTGAATATTTGCAGAAGTTATTTCCCTAACTATGGGCTACATGCTCTATATTGCTTCCAAATAGTATCAAGACTGCATGTGAGAGAGTAGCAGTATATGAAGAAGTATGTGCTTAATCAGAATGAAACTAGGGTTTGAACGAAATCTCTTTCCTTCTCGTGCTGGATATTTTCTGTTGACAACATAGCTTGTTCCTTTATAGGAAGGCTGTATTAAAGTACACATGTGTCAATGGAGGCTGGATGCATTTCACAGCAAGTGGTGAAGGGGACAAGAAAAACATTTGCTGATCTAAATTATGTGACTGGATGATGAAAGAAATTCCTCAATCCAAAGGTTTGGTTGCTGTGAAGAATGGTTCAACTTTCACAGCCACAGTTGTCTAATCTTATTTTCTAGACATTCACCTGGAAGGCAACACTGTGTCCGCAACGCCCAGCTCTGTGCTAGGCCAGACAAAGGGTAATTCTTGTCTCAGCAGGGCCTGACCCAGCCCTGTAAATCATGTACAGAAGGATGTATTCAACTATTAGAGAGGTATGCACTGCCCAAGCAGCCACTGCATATCCCCAGGGAGGGAAAGGCAATAGGCCAACAGGGAGCACATTGCAGGCTAGATCGACTTGGAGAATTTTGGCCTAAAGGACAGAGCTGTTATTTGACAGAGTATGCATGAGGGGATCTAGAGGGCTATGCAAACTCACGAATCTCCCATACAAGCAGAGTATGGAAGGAAAGAGCATGTGGCTAAACTTAATCATTTCCCAAACACAGAGCAAAAGGCAGAATAACGTCAATAGAACCCTGTGGCCAGCTAACAGGCAACGTCTTTGTGTTATATGACAACGTGCTCTGCTGGTCATGGCAGTTAAAACAAACGAAAGTGAAGAGCAGTTGAAGAGCATTTTACAAGTTTTCAGACTGTACATAAGACACAAGGAGGCACTAAGAAAACCATTAGGAAAGTTCTATTGCTAACATTTAGCACCTCTACCAAGAAGACAGGCTTCTACCAACAGGATTACAGTAGAAATCAAAATGATTGTGTTCACATTTGCCGGATTGTGGAAACAATCATCCTGGGGAGCAAACTGATACAGAAACTATGCTACGCACAGGCAGTTACAGAAGTTGTCATTATTCATGTTTGTTCTGTCTGGAGGGCCTGAACTCTTCCACCTTCACGACACCAGCACTGCCCAATCGCTGTCTTCTCTTCCATACTGAAACAAAGCAAAAATGGAGTTTAAGAATAAAAGTTAAAAATAACAGTGTACAATTATGATAACTTCTTAGGTCTATCCCCAGAAAGATTCATATACACCACTCTGATAGTAGTTTACATTATTTCTTATACCTTTACTTCTGTCTTTGATTTGATTAAAGCCTAAAGGCAGCTTGAGGCTTTATCCATCTTCCAATAAGTAGACTAGGAAGGGGTGATACTGATACTCACTAGAGATGATACAGAATAGTCCTGCTTCACTAGAGCTTTCCATCAATTTAATACAGTTATTCCCTGAGGTCAGTTCACTAATTCATTTATAAGTATGCCCCTGCTCAAGCTCCAATAAACAAAAACATTTGTTTTTATTTCTTTTTATTTTCAAGGTGGCTTTTTATTACAGCATTCTGATTTAATGTGAAATAAAACCCATCACAAATACCATGGAGTACAATTAGAGAGAATTGTAACCCATATAAAACAAGTCGTCTTTCCATACGCAAACCAACAGGATCACCAGGCAGAAATGAAGGCAACCTACCACACGGAGCTGTATCCCTTCCAGGGGAGGATACAGTCCCAAGGCAGCACTTTTGGTTGTTAAGCTGGCTCCATGTTCTAAAGCTCTTTGTCACCCGTCCTGTAAACAATGCTCCAGAGAGCCCCAAAAATGCACATAGGGCTCAAGTATGTAAGTAAAGCAGAGGTGGACAGACTAGTGGCAGATATAAGTTGGAAGCCCTTTCCTTCATAGTACCATGTTCAGGGAGCTTGAAAACAGCTTTCACCAAGGGATAAAGATTGTTTTTAGAGGCTTTATGTAGGCTGAAAAGATCACTTGATGATAAATTTCTCCAGAGAGGATAAAAAGATGTTCCTCCAATCCAGGTTCTGCATCAGCAGGAAAGGACATAAAGGGACATTAAAGCAGAGTGTGCTGGTTTTGGCTGGGACAGAGTTAATTTTCTTCACAGTAGCTGGTATGGGGCTATGTTTTGGATTTGTGCTGGAAACAGTGTTGATAACACAGGGGTGGTTTTGTTATTGCTCAGCAGTGCTTACACAGCATCAAGGCCTTTTCTGCTTCTCACACCACCCCACCAGCAAGGAGGCTGGGGGTGCACAAGAAGCTGGGAGGGGACACAGCCAGGACTCAGCATATAAAGCTGGGGGAAGAAGAAGGAAGGGGGAGACGTTCAGAGTGATGGCATTTTGTCTTCCAAAGTAACCATTACAGGTGATGGAGCCCTGCTTTCCTGGAGATGGCTGAACACCTGCCTGCCAATGGGAAGTGGTGAATGAATTCCTTATTTTGCTTTGCTTGCATGCGTGGCTTTTGCTTTACCTATTAAACTGTCTTTATCTCAACGCATGAGTTTTCTCACTTTTACTCTTCCCATTCTCTCCCCCATCCCGACACGGGGGGAGTGAGCGAGTGGCTGTGTGGTGCTTAGTTGCCTGCTGGGATTAAACCACAACACAGGGAAAAGACAACAGCTCCAAATCAGGATGAGCCAGAAAAACACACTTCTAGATCCACAAAGGAATGATGTTCAGTGTGCTTGTGTTTTGCTCTTTACTCCAGCAGATAAAGCCTCTAAATGACCTCCACATGTATCACATCTACTTTTTCTTTTCATTACTAATTCTGCTGCTCCTGTTCTGCAGTCTGCAATGTGGTTGACTAAACACTGGTATGGTGCTACACAGGACCTTGGACAAAATTACTTGTTCAAAGAATTTCCAGCTTACATTCCCAGATGTCAGTGTGGTTGCCTTGGGAACTCTAACCAAGGAAAAGCAGATGTATCATTAGTTTAACCACAAAGCACTGGATTATCCTCATGTGAGGCAATTTTGTTGAGGATGGGGACAAAGGGAGAAAAAAAAAAAAAAAGAGATGTCTTTGACCTTCATCTCACTGCTTCTCAGAGAAAAGGTGGCACCTCCACCTCCCCAAATCAGAAAGCAGGCAAAGGCCAGGGGATTATTTGTAAGTTTTGCAGGCTTTAGGTAGTAGTATCATCTAATGCTCTGATGCTGACTTCAGAAATTGCAAGGGATGGTCTGAGTTGCCATTTGACTACGGTTTGAACCTGCTTCCAGAATTAAAAGGGAAGATGTTTTACCACAACCAAGATGTTTTCATTCTGGAAATAAAAGCAGAGTTAGCTTCCTTTTCTGATTCTGTCAAAGACTTTGTGACCTCAGGCTAGTCAATCTCATCCCTCTTTTCCCCCCCCATAGGTCCTGCTTTGTAAAAATTAACACATACAATCTCCTTCCCTGGTTGTATTCTGCTGGCCTACCCATTTAGATTGTGCAACTTTGAGAAAGATAGGGTTTTTGACTAAATGTCTGTTCACTGCTGTCTTGACTGCAGTGTTTAAATGTATTTTGTATCATGTAGTATAAACAACATATCTTACCTTCTATCCATCCCTTCCAAGTTGCATCCTGATCTACCCTTTAAAGGGTATAGCAAAAGCTTGTTTATTCTCAAAGCATGGAATGCAAAACCACAAAAACATCTGAGCGGTATTTCAGTGAGTGTATTCCCAGAGAAAAGAATCTCATCTCTAAATCTTCTAACTCAAGCAATTATAGAAGAAAATGTACTATGACTAATTCATTCATAAGCACACCATTACTGTATACAATGTAAATGATTTAATCTAAAATCTTTATCAGCCTTTAGTAATCATGATTTCCAGTCAGTGATAGGAAGGGAAATGTATATCACAGTGCTACCACAGTCTCTCTCAATTGGCATGAGAAATGGAATCAGTTCTGCCCATGAGTTTCTAATTTGTCACTCTACCTCTAGTTCCACTGAACAGCTGTTCAAATCCAAAGAAATCCTGTTGAACACAGAAGACTTGCAAAAGAACAATGAGCAGCATGAAAACAGACTTGGAAACACAATAATGAAGATAATCTGAAAATGTTAAAAAAGCACGTATTGTACCCAAGGGAATCGGTATGATGATATTGGATATGGACCCCTGCACCTCTTGGTCACAGGTTCAAATGCAGGACAATGTTGGTACTGAGAATTTTTACTTTTTTACAAATGTCCATTGTCCAACATGAAATGGATATATTGCCCTAGTTCAGGCAACAGCACAGCACAGAGACCAAAGCTATGTTTGGCTGTAATTTCCATTGCATTTTATTCTTCAGAACTTGGATGTTCTTTGGAATAACAGCCTCAGACTCTCCAAATGATATGACAATAGTCCAATGATACTGCAAAGAGATCTTTTTTCCCCTCTGGTAGAATATATAAAAGATCTTTGTGAAAGATCCTGAAAACTCCCCTGACGTTTTAAGAATATTATATATTCCATTTTGTGTGTTGCAGCATTGTTTTCTGTGTGAAAACCTGGGGTCCATTTGGATATAAGCTCATCTCTCCACAGATAGAAAAGTGCAGAAACACCATCAGCAACCACTGATTGACTCTTAAAGGGGAAGCAGCCGCCATTCTCTTTAAAATCATGTTTCTAACAATGAAGTGTTCTAACTCCTCTGGTTTTTTTTAAAGAAGGAAGAAAACCCAGAAGTAAACATATACATAATAGTCCAGCACTTTCCAGGAGTGATGGATTTACTCTTGGCATGTAACTAAAGAACACATGGCATGTACATAGTTGAAAGGCGAAAAGGTCCATATGCATAGTTGTAAAGTGAAAAGGTCCAAGAAATATAATAGTTAGAAGCAATCCACACTTTTTCAGCCTCCTCCTGAGCCTTGGTTGGGGGTGGAAAAGCAGGGTGACCAGGGAGGGCATGGGAGAAAGCCTCAGGGAGCATCCTGGATAAATTTGTCTTAATAATCCACTCACTATCTATTGGCCAAGAGAGAAAGACACGTATTCCAGTGTTGTCTTCTGAAACAGAATTCTGGATTTCACAAGCCATTCTTCTAGAGAAGGCACTTGCTTGACTCATGACACAAACTGCTAAGGCAGTACCTATTCCCACACAAAACACTCAACAAGGTGCTAGAACTGGCCTCAACTCTTTCTGATGCTGAGCTGTTCCATGGCTGCAATTAGAAGTGATCAGTGCAGACTCAAACTGATCACAAATTGTTGAAGGTCCTAACATATATTGCAAAAGCATCACCTAGACATTAGAAGGTAACACAGGAGTTCCACAAGTGCTTTTAGACATTAAAGATAGATACCTGACATACTAACAAGATGGCTTTAATACAGAGCAGAGAGCTATGGAAACAGTGATCAGTATGTATCACAATGAAAAGTGTATAATAAATCTGGACATATGACAATAAAAAAAATAAAGTGATGGACACCAACTGTTATTTTAGATAGGTGTATCAGGCACTTGGATGAGAAAGATGAAATAAAACTGTGGTATGTAGTGGGATTCTGGAGAAAGGCTACTGTGTATTCTCATATAGTAAGATGATAAAAATGTTACATGTGACTGAGCTGGGAACGTGGAATACCAAGCTTCTCCTTCCCCTTAACAAATAATAAAATCCAGAACCAAAGGTGCCTATGCTTCTTCTTAGCTATCAGTCCTACTGTTTGAAGAGAAAGACCCAGATCCCAAGCCATTACAGCCGGCACAGCTGAAACAACAGGAACATGATGGGAGAGTGCCTCTTTTTGCCCCCATGAAAGTTGGCTCAGCCACCAACACAAAGGTACCAGAACATCAGGAATTCTTTCCTCCCTGAGTTGCAGCCAGAAATATCCAATACTATTCTAAAGAACAAGAGATGCTGATGTCATGTCATCCTCCTAGTGAAGAACAGTCAAGTGGTCTCGCTGTATCATTTGAGCTACAAGTCGGGGGGGCGGGGGAGGGAGAAAAAAAAGTAGTTATGCTGGAGACCAGCAGCTGTGAAAAGTAAAAATATGTAGAGAAACAAAGAGTACAGAAGAACCACTGAAATATGGGATGGCATGACTTCCCCTTGTCTAAGACTGCTCCACCTTACTTGAATTAATCAATGAAAAAAACCTGCAATGAATAGCAATGGATTTAAACTTGGATGGCAATAAAGCACAAAACACTGAATAAATAACATTACATAAATGAACTTCCTTATCATGGGATTTTAGGTGGGTCAACATATGACAGCAGACTGCAATTCCTGAGTAGTTTTTGTCTGGGGTCTCATCAGAAGAACCCCGTGTCAGATTATTTTCTACACACTAGTAAAGGGCCTGTAAAATAGGAAAAAAAAAAAAAAAATCAATTTTAGGACTCTTTCTTAAAAAGTTCTGATTATTTAATGGGATTCATAGACTTGCTGTGTGGTGCAGTACATCTCACCATCTTTCAAGAAGATTCTTAGTTCAGGTCTTACTAGCAGGAAGATAAAAATATTAGTAGCAAATCTAAGAACATCTTGAGCCAAAAGCTAAGAACGTAGAACAGTAACCATCAGACTTGATTTGAAGAAATCATGACAATACTGCCAAGCAGCTCCTATCAGATCTTAAATAAAGGGGCTTGTAACTTGCCAAGACCTACTCCTATCCCCAAATCCCCCACACCGTAAACTATTCTAGATAAGGAGAAGAAAACAGGCTACTAAAATAAGAAGGGCCATCACGTGCTGCTCATTGACTTTACCTGAAATGGTATTGACTCCTATGCCCAGACATGGAGGTCAAGCACAGATTCCAAACAGACTTTGATATTTAGCAGATCACAGAGGAAGGAACTGTTTTAAGAACAAGAAGTGACTGTGTGATTGGAAAGATGCTGAGAAACTGAAATAGTGATCAGTTGGGTGCGCCCAGTGAGTGCTTACTACTTCACCCATCTCTTTATTGATTTGCCTATTTCCATTTGTGATCATGGTTATTAAGGTGCTTCATAATGCTATTTTTTCCCTTAAAAAGGAACCTATAACAACAGTACTGGATTTCACTGATAAAAGTAATATCTTACAACTCTCATCTAGCTTCCAAGATGAACAGGGGAGAAATATATCACTCTCTGTCCATATCATGCTTTCTCAAGGGAAAAACAAAAAAAAAATTGACAGAATAACCACACCAAACAAAAGAGCCTATAGTATCATATAATTGTGCCTACAGCACCATTACTAAAAAGATCATTTTCTGATGTTTTCAGATGTTCACCTTTTATTATTTTATCTGGTTAAAGAAGAGGAAGCACCTTACCTGGATATCACTCAGCTTATTCAGGAAACGGGTTGTTAACTGAGGTCCATTCTCCATAGTTGGAATGTGCAAATGCTGATGTTGAATAAAGAAGGGGGGGGGGGGGGGGGAGGGGGGGGGAGAGAGAGGTAGAGAGAATAACATGTAATAATAGCTTTATATACATATGAATACCTTAGGGTCACCAAGAATTTTAATAAACATTTATCAAGCTTTCTAGCCCTCCCTACAAGTAGGCAAGGATTGTTTTAATGTTTTTTATAGGAGGGCATGCTGAGCCAGTGAAAAGTTAGATCAACTCTTATGCTGTTTTTAAACAAAGGCTAATCTAAGCCTTCCAAAAGATCCATCCAAAATGGAGGGTATATTGTACAGGCAAGAGTAGTAACACTATATACAGTATTTCATTTCAAAGTACATTGTGTAGAAACACAACAGGTACATTTATAGTACTTATCACTCAGCACCTTGATGTCTCTCATATTATCTTCGCATCTGATAATATCAATACATTTATTCCACGTTATTAATTCAAGAAGTATCACCTAACAGGCATTTACTGTACTTGTCATATTTAATGGAACAAAGCACATCCATATATGCAGTTGCAATAACCCAGCCTTCTGAACTAACTTTGTGCTGGCTAAATAGCATCAAGTCAGCTTAACAGTCTGAATGCCTGTGGAATTCCACCTGTGCAGGAGAAATCTCCTGTATGGTGTACAGTAGGTGGAAGCAGCTGTGCACCCTCCTGAAACAGCTCTTCCATCAGAGCTGGATTCCCTGCAATGAGGGGTGAAGAAGAGATGAACTTGAGAAGGAAAGAATGCAGTGGCTCAGAAACTTGGTTCCCTGTGAAAGTCTTTCCTCACTTTTCCCAGGTGCCTTAACTTTGGAAAAAATGTTCAATAAAAGAAACATGAGAGAATGTATTTTTCTATATTTTCAAACAGGCTGGGAGCTGGGAACTTCCCCCCCCCCCCCTTTTCCCACGAATTGAGATTTTATGATTTTAACTATTAAAAAACACCAGAAGACGAGAGGGAAAGTTCTCTTCTGACAACACAGCAGTAACTCACTTGGGAAACAACACACTGACACTGTTCATCTTTCCAGGAGCCTCTGGCAGCACTCCTTTTCTATCTCACTTGGTTTTTGCTTCAGCTGCAATTAATTATGATAAAATTCTGAAGAAAGAAGGAAAGGAGGGAAAAAAAAAAAAAAAGAGACATTTTCTTACCTTGCCCTTATATAAAATTTTAGAGATAGGACATACAACACAAGCTGTTCCAGCACCAAACATCTCCTTTACTCTGTTCTCTTCCAAGGCAGTTGTCAGGTCACTCATGGTGATGTATCGCTCAGACACTTTAAACTCTCCCTGCACAAGAAGAATCAACCATAAAAATTGTAAAAAGTTTAAAAGTGGTTTATATTTTTGTTTTCCATGTTGAAACATCTCTGATAGAGCTATTAGCCTAGTGGCAATCAGTCAAGTTTTGGCTGCGATCTTGTGATCTTTTCAAACCTCCCAATATCACACAAGATAGACTCTAATCAAAAGAATGACCTTCAAGGAAGCCAGTGTTTTGCCAGACACAATGCTGATGACTAAGTGGCACTTCCCTCTGATTAGGTACAGAACATCAATATTGCATTAGGGAATAACACAGCAGAATTTGTCATGGATTATGTGACACAGGATCTGACTGCTCATGGTCTCTAGCATGCTAAAGTTTGTACAAAAATTACTCAATTATGTCAAGAGAGCTTTGCATCCCACTCAGACAATTCCTAAGCAAAATACATTCTGTTAATTCCACCTGCAATGACAACTAGATGTGATATATTTCTTTAATCCCTGGTGAAATTTCACACTGTAGCCTGCACACAGCTGTCACGTACAAAAATTAACTGTACTGCAGGTATGAGTAAAGCAATTAACATTGGACAGTCTTAACATAGGAAGTGTTTTACCCTCTACAAGTGTTGAAGAATGCATAGCAACTGATTGAGGGGACGTGTTTAAAGAACAAAAATAAACATCAAACTTTGAAATTTTCATTTCATGGATTTATGTGGACTTTATTGTCCTATCAGACCAAACTAAAGCTTAGCCCTTGTTTTATATGCAAGCTTTTTAACATGAAACAGAGATGCTTACGATAGCAGAAAACATGATTAGCTCTGGACAGGACAGTATTTGGAGAGAGAGGCAGGGACACCATGTAAGCAGAGTTTCAGGCAGGTTAGGGAATGGAGGTCAGAAAGAAGAGAACAACCTTTGTGAGAGTAGAAGACACCTAATTATTCAAGAGGACAGAGGTGAGAGTCTGGTATCTCACAAACAAGCCCTATCAACTGGGAATATCTGACTGTCTTGTAAAGGAGATGGGACTGAGAAGTGTGCATGCGTATCTGCAGAAGGGGAGTACCAATACAAATAAAGATGCATGAGAGTTCAGTGCAGGTCAACAGGTGGCACACATGCACCACAAAGTACATGCCTAGCTCTCTTCACTACAAGTTAGATTTAAGTGATATAACTGTGAACTGTATTTCGGGAAGTCTTTCAGCTACAGGTGGTTGGAAGCTGAGGTAATACCAGCGGGAAAAGTATCACACATACCTGTGTTATTCCTGTTACTCCTCGCTAAACATAAGCCTGGCCAAAACCAGGAGACAGGATACCGGGCCTGATGAGCCTTTGGCTGTATAGTATTCTTATCCAAGCCGCAATAAAACGTTTGAATACAGTACAGGCAGAGTGAACAGTATGCTGCATTTCAAGATATGAGGTAGTCCCAAGTGTCCAAATAAGTACTTGGATGGCTACACTACAGAATTGGAATCTGGAAGCAGACAGATGACTTCAAGACTGTGGCTAGATGCTAGTTATTAGAAATAAGGGTGGAACTGTGAGAACTAAGTGGAGAAATAGTGTGCTGATGACTGAAGTATAGCTGTGGTCATGCATGGTAATTGTTTGTTTCCTTGTTTTAAGTTGCTGGTACCAGTGGATTTATTAAGAATTTTCATGTTAAATACTACATGGAGCTACTTTAACAAGCTTGATATTGTTCTGTGTGACAGGTGTGGGTATTCTGATGATGTTCCTGGGAATCTATGAATTAGCATGCCCTTAGCTCCCATTTAGGTTAAGGGATTTGACCAGATCAGTTGAACTTCAAGATACTGAGCACGAGGAATGCTTACTTTCATCGATGTTATAACATAATAGTTGAAACCATTACTGCCAAGGTCAAAACACTCACCCAGTTGCGTGCCAGATCCAAAATACTTTGTCTTGTCACTCCTGGAAGGATGATGCCATCTAAAGGTGGGGTTGCCAGTTCATCTTCTGTCAAACACAAAAGAAATAGAAACACTGGTTGAAAAACAAACAAAGAAACAAAAATAACATTTACCGATACTACACCAAACATGAAAATTAAAAAGAAGTTGAACGATATCAGACACGTTCCCTACCCAGTAAGAGGCAACATTTTTCAGAGTTTTATAAGAACACAAGTTACACAAATTTGATTCCAATAAATTGTTGTTGAGTGTTTGGAACCTTTTGAGTACATTTCAGTGGGTGGGGAAGAAACCTATTTAATACATTAATAAATACATGGCTAAAGCCTAGTGGTAGGTTTTATTCCTCAGTATATTATGGATTCACTGTATACTACTGGGAACCATTGAATGGCTCAGTCTTCAAATTCAGAATAGAAAGGCACAAGAGAAAGCCATGCCTAATAATCCCAGGGTAGATCATGACTTCCCCTGAACTGCTTTACTTAATTTAGGAATATGGGGTTCAGTATACCTACTTCGTAGCATTAATATGAAACTTCTACCAGAAATTTTGAGGCCCATTTACTGAACAAGCAAAGCAGTGGAAACCTTGCCAAATGCATCTTGAGAGGACGCTTCCTTAATGATCTTTTGTCTTAGTCTAGACATCCTTTTTTCCCCCCTAATTTTCTCTTTGCACAAAAAGAGAAGTCCTAATAAAATTCCAAAAGCACCAACAACTCAAATTGTTCAAGTTAGCTTGTTTGCCTTGCTTGCTTTTGAAAAAGAACATTAGATAAATGTTCATTTAACATAACTAATGAAACAGTAGATAAATGGTAATCCATACTTGGTAAATACTTAAATTACAACACAGAAGTTTGTATGTAGTCTTTGTTCTTCCATCTGACCTTTGCAGCAAATCAGAGTCAATCTTTTTCATTTTAAACCATCACTTTCATTTTGAACCATCACACAGCATACTCAGTGGTTTCTATTATCAGAGAACACTGAGCATTTACTCTTTCAGACAGCCAGGCTCTTTTAAGATAGTCTCAGATTTGCACTGAGAAGTGAAGACATCCACAGTCTTTCAGTAATACTCTTCAGATTTTTTTCCTAACCATTTTCTCTTCCCAATGAGAATCCATTCTCTTTCTTGATCTCAAGAGGATACTATGCTGCTTATTAAATCCACAAACCATTAAGGTTTTTGATTCATTTTTACCTAGGTCACATAAAAGAACAAGATATGTATCTTCATGTTTTTATTATGCCCCCTTCTCCCTACCCACAAAAGATCACTGAATCCAGGCCTGTTTGAACCAGTCTCAAAGGAGAAGCTGTCTTAAAAATGTTTCTATAGGTCCTATGAAAACTTGCAGCTGGGTAGGAGAGAGAAACACAGTATTCATCCTTGCACTGAGAGAGCAGGTTGAGCTCAGCTGCTTAATACTCTGTTTTCAACAGTCAGCTAAATAATTCTGTGCACAAACACTGCCTGCCAGCCAGTGCATACAAAGCTCCAGACTGACTGCAGCATGGGCTCTCTCCCTCTCTGCAAAAGGGGGCTTTGGGAGCTGGGGTGGGATAGGGGAAATGGAGGATAAATAAATGGAATTGTTCATTGAATCTGTTACTCATTGTCCATTCTCTCAGGAAACGTTTGTTACTTTTTAATGCAGCCACCCCTGGATTTATTCATTTGGACTAGAAGATTTTCCTACCTATGCTTCCACATTCCTTTTATGAGGATCCATACACACATAAGTAATAGATGTAAACTGCCATGCCAAAATGTATAAAAAAGCTGCCCTAGAACAGGCTATATATTCTGCTCTGGTTTGACTAACCAATAGTGTCATTCCGTAACCTATCCCAGACTCCTAAGCACAGCAGTGGTCTCTTCTTTGTCATACAGTCAGGAACAATAGCTTTCCTTTTTTGGAGTCTGTCTAACATCATTCCTAATTGTGATATGTGTCTGGTCCTAATTCTGGCACAACTATCAAAAGAAGAGGACTTAAAAACTTCCCATGAGCCACAGGGCTCACCTGATTCTGAACACTGAAAATCTGATGTTCTGCATTTGTGACCCAGTCATATACAAGTGCTCCCCTTTCTTTAACAGAAAACTTCAAATAATGTGGACCTCAATACCAAAGACTGTGACTACACACCAGATAATGTTCACTATTTGGTGATGTTGTCATAGATCTTGGCCAGGACCTGTTTTACCTCAACAATATATATTAATTGATTTGAGCTAGTTTGAAAAGGTGCCAGGCCAAACCACCCGCCAAACAGCACTGAGCAGACAGGACATAGGAGTCTCAAAATGTTTCAAACAGCCTGCTCCGTAGAATTTTGTCAAGTATACATATGATGCCTACCAGCCTGGGGCCACCCAAGGAACATCTGCTCCCCTCGCATCCGGCAGAGATGATAATGCTATACAACATGGCATGCCAAAAAGCTCATCCTCTCTGCGAATTGATGCCAAACCAGGCTCCATATGACATCAGTTTGTCCATCTCCAAAAAAACAGACTGTGAGCTCACAGACTCCATTTGCCTTCTGAATTATTTTGATGGGCTAGAAGCCTTAAAATGTATGGTAGCAAAAAGTGGGGGAAAGGCATTTGAAGAAAAATGTCAAGGTTTCTCTTCAGTTGACTACTGTTATTGTTACAGTAGTAGCACTATCAGTTCAGTGCCCCATTACACTAGGCATGGTATAGGCATGCTGTAACAATGGAACTTCATCAGAGTGTTTAAAGGGATTTTTAAAATGAGGTCTTGCATATTACACAGCTTCAATTTTTACACACCTGTATTTACAAACATATAGCAGATAAGATTCCAAACATGGGATGCCTTCAGTACTAGTCACACTATAACAATGCTGAGAAATTCACCAAAATATATTTTACCAAAATGATAACAGATACCAAGTGAACTTCAGGGTGAAGGAGAACCCAGGAAACCCTGATTTCACTATTATTAACAGCTGACTTCCTCTCCCAGTTTGTTCTGGACCTTTCTATTTCTTTCTCCTTATTTCCCTCAGGCTTTTCTTCTGCTCTCCCCTCATGCAATCACTCTGTCTTTGCATCTCTGTCAACTTACTTTCCTCAGTTACTTTCCCCTCCTTTTCTTTGTCTGCCATCTCATTCACCTGCTGCTCTCCCCTCCATGCTATTGCTATGGCTTTCTATTAGAGCAGAAGGTACGATCCTTATTTTGTTAGTAGTATACTTGTACAAGATACTTCTGCAGCACACATAATCCTCTACCTGCAGAACACTAAGCAAACTTGCCTGATATTTTACCTGACTGTTCCAGAGAATCTTTTAACATATTTATTTTTTGATTTATCTAAGCTATTTTGAAGTGGGCACTCTTAATCCCCATTTTAATAACAGCACAAAAATATTAAGTGACGCCTGAATGCTAGTCACAATGCCTTAACATTAAAGCTAGAAGTAGAGCACAGGTGGTTCCAAATCATTCTGAAGAAACTGAATTTTTGGAAAGTGCACACAGATTTCATAGTTAGCAACCTTCAGGTTGGACATATGTTTAAATTTTAAGGTTTTCCATAAAGTCAAGCCTATATTCTAGGCAGAAGAACAGATATTATTAAAGGAAATGAGTTTCAATGTTAACAGATTCTTGGGATTGTTATGTGCTCTGAAGAGGCAGGTGGAAGGGACTGTAGGGTGACCAAAATTTTCACTGTGTGAACATAAACCATAAACAGTATTTGATCAATGAAATATCACACTCCTGTATCTATGCAACAGCAGGGATCCAGATTTGGTCATATAAGCCTCAGCCAGAGCAGCAGTGGGTATATGAGAGCAGCATAGAGCATGTGATGTTATTTTACCAGAAATTAAGTAGTTTCCTCCCCTACTCCCTCCTCAATGTTACAAATGAAATATTTTTCCAGGCTCCTCCTGCTGCCCAAGGCAACATGTCTTGTTTAGTCGCAATGCTGTAACTGAAAATATATAGCAAAGTCTTGCAAGAAAAGCCTACTCTCATCAGAAGCATAGATGTCCTTTAGTCTAGGCTTTACTGGGCTGGGTCTTTGATTTGTTATAAACCAAGGAGAGCCATTCAGACTACTCCGCAGTGCCCTCTGAACACAGAAAGAAGGGCATTTTCCTTTTGATGATGATCTGCAATTTCTGCCTCACTATTTTTATGTTAGATCCCTCTCTCAGCTGCAGAATTTGCATAACAAAACAAAACCACAGCCTAAGTAAGTATCCTTTGTGGCAAACACTTTTTAAATCACAATGTAAAGCCATGGGCAGGTATGTGATGACACACATTGACAGCAAGAGTGATTCTCAACCAAAGATACCATAAATTAAGCATTAATCAACACACCGGGAGACAGCAAAGTGCTCCAATGATGCTAATAACCATGTCATGTGAAATGGCAGGTTTGCCAGTATACAGTTAGCTTGGGTGGCATGAATTACAAGTTGTTTGCTATGGCCACCTCACAATAGTACTATTCAGTAGTGCACTGGTAACACAGTGATTGGCAGATCTTTGGAACAGTACGGTGCTGCAGCTGGATAATTCCAGCATATTCCTCGTTTAAGTACAATGAGAACATTGAATTCTAACTATGTCCCCCCCTCAGTGTCCTTTCCCTGGGCAGAATGAGCCAAAAATCTATTTTCGTGTCTCTCCAGCGAAGTTACACAAGGCGTGAATGTGGCCATCTAGCTACACTGACAAATCTACTGCTGCTATAACAACAACAACAACATTTCTCATATTTATAGTTTCATTCACAAGACTTCACAGACTCATTCAACACTGAGGGAATACCATCCCTCTTCTTATAAAAGTGGTAAAGATTTTGCAGAACAAGTAATGAAACTGGAGATGGGATCAGGTAGCTGGATTCCCATCACCCTATACTATCCAAAGCACACTGCTGTCCCCACAGAATGTTGCCTCTGTACTTCAAGGGTACTCATGGCACTATGACAAAATCAGAGTCTGAACCCTGCATCTGCTGCCATGCAAAAATTCAATAACTCTTAATTTTCATGGATGGCCAGCACTCATGGAAGTCAGGAGATGTCCTTTTATTCACTTACCTATACATTGGCTCAATCCTTTAAGGACTCAGAGTCATGCAGTCTTCCGAACCAGTTCTCAGGTGCAGCTATCGCTTCTCAAGCACTGAATACTTGCATGCCCAATGGGTGTTTTTGAGATGCCTAAATAGTTGGCTGCTCATTAACTAGATAGCTTCCTAATCAGTATGTACATTGCTTAGAGATGACAGTGGATACAAAGAGGTAAAAATGGCTTCAAGAATGATGGTATATCTTGAAAGCATCATTTGAGCATTAGTGATGTGGAACGCTGACTGACATGTTTCTCTCTCTCTGCCTCCACTGGACAGAACTTCAAATTCTTCAAAGAAAGAGCTGAGTTCTTCATCAGTTGGACGCTGCAATACTTTTGGCTATGCTTCAGGAACATTTGGCTTGCCAGAAAGTGATTATGGGAACCACTCATGCCCAAAGCCACAGAGTCTGAAGAGTTACACAGGCATAAGGTGTCTTTAGTATGTCTGCATTGTTTCTGACCCAACACCTTCTTCAAGATCAAGCATGCTGCTAGAGTTGACACCAAACCTGCAGTGTGACCTTGTGTATGGCTGGACTCTACCCTTCTGAGCACATGGACTGGCCCAACAGTTTAGTGTGTTATCAGTAGGCAGTACTCACAGCTGCTCCAGAATATCCTCTTTCACAATGGTATAACTAACAGTCACCTATCAGTTTTCAGAAAAGAATAGACATTTCCTCTGTTAAATCATCTTCATTAAAAAGTTTATGATCTGCACTCTAATAATAATTTTGTGGATTATGGTCCCAACCGTCTACTCTGTTAAAGTTTTCATGTTTTGTGTTACTATACCTCCATCTTCATTTATCCAGTAGAGAAACAGATTCATTGTTCCAACTTCAGTTATTTGGTGATCTTCTCCATAGAGCCACAAAACCTGCTGGCAGCCTAACTCCAGAGCTTCTTGCTGGGCATAAATAGAAGAACCATAATTCCTTCCAGAAACAAAAAGAAAGAGCAAACAGTTAATGAGTATCTGGTTGGGTATTTTCTCATTTCTGTGCAAGGTTTTGTGCATATCTACCTTGGGAGCAAGTGCTCTACACAGTTACTCTGCACAGTCACTGCTTGTCCCTGGAATATTTTCGTTGGAAGTACTCTACTAGTATTTTACTAGATCATTTGTATCTACAACCCATAAACTTTGAAGGGCTGAAGAGCATCAACAGCTCAAACATATCCATCCAAATTGTCTTAAAAATACCTCTTGTTCCATTTTCTGGACATTCTAATCATTGCAATTAGACACCTGGGGAAAGCATTTATCTTTATTTAGCAGTTGTGTCGTGGTTTAACCCCAGCTAGGAACTAAGCACCATGCAGCCACTCCCTCACTCCTCCCTCCCTCCCAGTGGGATGGGGAGGAGAACCAAAAAAAAGGTAAAACTCATGGGTTGAGATAAGAGCAGTTTAATAACTAAAGTAAAATACTAACAACAATAATATTGAATAATAATAATAATAATTGTAATGAAAATGAATATAACAAAAAAAAAAGAAAGGAAAAAAAAGAAAGAAAAAAGAAATAAAACTCAAGGAAAAAAACCAGTGGTGCATAATGCAATTGCTCACCACCCGCTGACCGATGCCCAAGCAGCGATCTGCCCCTCCTGGCCACCTCCCCCCAGTTTATATACTAAGCATGACATTCTATGGTATGGAATATCCCTTTGGTTAGTTCAGGTCAGCTGTCTTGGCTATGCTCCCTCCCAGCTTCTTGCACACCTGCTTGCTGGCAGAGCATGGGAAACTGAACAATCCTTACCTTAGGATAAGCGCTACTTAGCAACAACTAAAACATCAGTGTGTTATCAACATTATTCTCACACTAAATCCAAAACACAGCACTGTACCAGCTACTAAGAAGAAAATGAACTCTATTCCCAGCTGAAACCAGGACAAGTTGACATCCTGGAGAGAGAGCAACAATTCCCATCCAGCTCATGGTTTTAAAAAAAGCAAACAAAACCATCTACCTCATTTCATATATGTCAGATGAACAGATGGCTCATATATGTCAGATGAACCTCTTGGAACACAAAAATCACCAGAGGCAAGTTATTTCTTTTCTAGTAAAAGACATTCACAGAACTAGTAGCTTCAGGAGCTGCAGATGGACTTGATGAATTCCATACCGTTGAGGAGCAACTGTTTTCCTAAAATGCTGCCTACAGAGTGAACCTGACTGAATAATATGTGTTTACTCTGTAGCTGCTTTGCGGGGAGGGGGGGGACGGACACCCCATTTGCTTCTGATGTTCGACAACCATTAAGACCCAAAGTCAGCAGCTCCAAAGTGCTGACCACACTGGAGTTAAGTTCTCACCTCTGGGCAGAAATCAAGTCAGTAGTGACCCCAGACTATTCCTTTTTTCACAGCTGACATATGAAGGATGCACAGGAAACAATTAATATATTTCTAAAACTAAGCAAAAACTCACAAACAAAGAGTAAAGGTCTCAGAACATCAGACTGAATGAAGGAAAGCTGTTTTCTTGCCCTTTGATTATTCTACTAGCTCAGATGAGCAGCACTTGACAACTACTAACTTCCTGCCTAGAAAAGAAACTCCCAGGCAGTGACAATAAGCTTCGTTTAAACCAAAGACCAAGGATGTATAATCAAGTCATTTATTTAGCCACATCCAAGCTGCTTACTCCAGTCAAGTCCTAAGCAGCTCCACTCTACAAGTCAAGTACTTGGACGTTAACAATTATGTTTCTACCTAACTACTGCTTTGGCCTAGTTCAGCAGAAAACTGCCAGACTATGGTCAAGTCAATGCAGATAATTGTCTCGTGCTTTCCCTTAAACACCCATACTCCCCTAGCTAACTGCAGATGGCTTGTCAGGACAGTCTGCCAAGGAAGGAGGTCAGCAGTCAATGCTGCTCACTGCCCAGTTGGCAGCAGACTGCTATACTGAATGCTGCATCACAGAAGTGATATCTTTAGTGTCAACTTCTGCAAGGGGAACAGCCAAAGTATTACATGGACAGCTTCCAGGTCCAGTTCCTCAGCTTGAGATGCTGCAAAATTGCCTCTGCAAATAATCCATTTGGCTGTAATATCTGAACAAAAATGTGCAACTGAATTGTATAAATAATATTTGCAAAGTACAATTTTGAAATCTTTCTTATAGTACATTGTTTGTTTAACTGCTACATTTAATACCTCTACTTCTGCTGGATTAGATACTCCACTAACAACCAAATCTCATTTGTGAGCTATGTAGAAGACGCAGAATTATGTTTTCTTACCCTCCCAGTTTGCAGTCCCCTGTTCCTCCTTTCCAGGCTCTTACATATTTTGGATCTGCCCATAAGGATATTGGATTAAAGCTTCCACTTGCAAAGTAAGGGCCCACAGGGCTCAGTATGACATACAGTAGGGCTTTAGTCGGCTTCTTCACTCCAAGGGAAGGCTAAAAACAAGGAATGTAAATAAATCAAAAGTTACTGGTATACTTCACTCCAAACATCAGATGCTGCACAATTAGCTTTTGAAACACTGCTTTCAGAGGAACCGCAGCATGAGAGTGCTTTTACCGGGACAATGCCAAGTGCTGCAATGAAGAGAAAATATTTATATAACTCCCCCCCCATCCAAGCAACATAACAACCTTAATTTTATATACTGTCACCATTCATTTACAGCTGTTTCATTTATCTATATATTATTCTAATCTTCTCAAATAGTTTCAAGCTTTTGAGAATTCAGAAATTAGCTTGACAAGATACTATATAATTATATGAATTAATCACAGCAGAAGCCTGCAAAACCTTCTGGGGGGAGGAGTGGCAAGGACCACTACTAACAGTAACAACAGTGGAGGAACCACTGTCAGCTGCGTTAGTGATGAGAATTAGCCAATGCCACTTAGAACTGGCATTGGTAGAGTTGAATGCTGGCTCTGTGAATGGCTGTGTGACAAGCTAAAATGATTTGCCTGCTGGAAATGGTTCACACAACAGCACAGGAAATAACCTGGAATGTATCACTTTTTTTTTTCCCCCCCTCTTCTCTGAGAGATGGCTTCTCACACTTCAAATCATCACCATCAATACTTGAAGGTGGAGGTGAAAAGTCTGGCACTGGTGTCGCAGATGAGTGATTTAGATCACTTAAAGAATCACTCTCAAAGGTATTAGCAAAAGGGATTTTAATGTGATGTTGTAAAAGCGCGACTTAAAGTTCAATGGCAAGGTTCACTCTATTACTTACTACATGGAAGAAACATACAAAGCAAAATTGAGTTAGAATCGATTTAAAATGATTTACACAGAGACCTGAGACATAAAAAGGTAAGGGAGACCCTCCCGTTGAGTCACAAGGTTCAGAGTGGACCCCCCTTGCTTTCTAAACTCCTGATGGAGCTTAGGTGCAGCTAGATCCAATCTTAGTCCCAGACTTGGTCAACAGTTTATGTCTAATGGAATTAATACAAAGGGTAAGGAAAATCCCCCATTGGGTCTCCTGTTCGGGGTCTTGGGTCCGATTTTCCAGCTAATGGATCTTCCCACCCCATTCACGGGCATGGTTTACAATGCCGTGCATTAAGTCTGCCCAAGTAGGGAGCTGGTTGTGGGGGTCCTTGTCGCCTAATCCCTCATTGGGTTCTGTGTCTCTTTTAATTTCATCCTGTTTTGCCATTAAGTAGGGTTTAAGAACTGCCGGGGCAGTTTGGACCTAGCTGCACCTAAGCTCCATCAGGAGTTTAGAAAGCACTCTGAACCTTGTGACTCAACAGGAGGGTGTCCCTTACCTTTTTACGTCTCCAGTCTCTGTGTAAATAATTTTAAATTGATTCTAACTCGATTTTCCTTTGTATGTTTCTTCCATGTAGTAAGTAATAGAGTGAACCTTGCCATTGAACTTTGTTAAGTCACACTTTTACAAATTCCCATTAAAATCACTTTTTGCTAATACCTTTGAGAGTGATTCTTTAAGTGATCTAAATCACTCATCCATGACAACTGGTCAAAGTCTGAATCCTGTGGTAGGACACTCTGCTTCACTGTATGATTCTTTACAAAGCTCAGGACTGACCACAGAATCACAAAATGATTGAGTTTGGGAGGCACTTCTGGACATCACTTTGTCCAACCTCCCTGCTCAAGCAGGGCTATGTACAGCTGATTGCCCATGATTCTTGGGATCTTCTGTGCAACTGAACGGGTTACTATTTTCTCTCTACTCAGAGAAACCAGTCTCGTAAAAAGAACAGGCTCATCCTTGGTTTCTAAGATTAAGTCTCCATTGAAAAAAAGTTATTGAACTTAAATCTTTAGGACCAAAGGTCTAAGCAAAACACTGTGCACAAAGCACGTGGAGCTAAATTGGGAGGTGGGAGGGAAAATAATAGTGTAATAATGGAACTACTGGAAAATTCAAATAACCCTTCCTCAGGTGCTGAGAGGGTTCTTTTGATTTCTGTCTACCTTAATCTTTTGGCAAAACTTCTAACAAGATTAACTAACTGAGATCTTGATATTTTTCCTGATTCATACACAAACATTCAAAAGACCGTGCTGACTGGGTTTCCTAATCGTGCTGATTCATAAAAGATTAGCAGGACATGCAACCCAGAAACAACATAGGACATCGGGGAAAGGCCAGATATGTTGGCTAACCTGAAACAAAGCTCAACAGCAAAAGAATTTCCAAAAACAAAAACAGGGGAAAAAAATTCAATTTTTAATATTAATACTTTACAGTCACTGAGTGGAGATTCTTCCATCTGAAAATCTGCACCTAGTTTACAAGCATTAAATTAATGGAGTCCTGAACACATGTGAAATGTATAATGCTCATGTATGGTAACTACTTACAGATGTGGATATTGCAGAAGAGTAACTTGCCTAGTTGGGAACCATACATTCTTTAGCTTCCTTGTCCTATGCTCTACTATTATAGTTTTCTCTCTTGCCACTGCTAAAAAAAAAAACCCTTAAAGTTTTAATTAAAATAAAGTCCCTGTTTCTAATTCCTTTTATAAATACTATAGGCTTGACTCACACCCACATGAAACTCACAGAGTACAGACTAATACCTAGTTGCTAAGGAGCCTCTTATAATGTCAGGTTTATCTGGGTTCAAGAATAAATTGATACAAGAACTTAATCTTAGTTCTGTTAAAAGTCTCTCTCAGAAGAGCCATCTTAATTTACTGGGTAGAATCTTCCAAAATCTCCTCACTAAGGTCAGGATGGAGGTAAGAAATGAAATCACAACGTCTACACAGCAAATTTCTGTTCCCTCACATTTTCTCCAGATTATTAGTACTTTAAAGGCATACATTACCATGTCACAAATAACTATCCTTTTAGTACAAACCCAAAGTTAATCTGAATTTTGCCGTTTCCACTCAGAACAGTTAATCGAAGTTTACTTTCTGTGATTTGAATCAATGTGTCCACTAGGTGGTGGTGTGGTCAACATAAATTTGTGAAGTAGAGCTACACAGGTGACTGACTCAAAAGTAAAACATAAAAACAATTTGCCCCTGAACTGTAATACTGCTGTCTAGTGACTGCTGCATATTTCCCTTTATGGACGGAGGCTTTTACCTCGTGCTTAAATACACAAAAGTTAAGAGGGGAAAAAAATGTTTCACACCTCCGTTCCAATTAAGGTAGGACGGATATACAGGCTGGCAGAAGTTGAGTGTGGGACCCACTCCTTTTCCACTTCCACAAGCTTCCGGATGCACTCTAACAGCTCATTCTGGTCAAAACACTGGGAAGGAAAAGCAAAGGGAGAAAAACAAATGTAGAAATATAGCCTGAACACTGCGTAGTTTTTATAGATCCATGTGCTAAGGGGAACACTTCATCAGGATATGTAACAGTGACAGTCCATAGAGGTTCATAGGACTACATCATCTTCCTTGAGTTCATTTCTTACAGAATTAAGATGCCATGGTCTTTGCCACTATGCCTTTTTATACAGTGTCCTGAATGCCCTCCTTCTGCTACAAAGTATCCTCCTGAGATAGTAAAAAGGAGCCATTGACCCTTCTTGCCTCCAAAGCACATGGAGGGAACTCCCTGTGCAGCCCACGCCTTCCCTTTGGTGTGCTGCAAGCTATGGCACCACCTCTTCTGCAGAAGAGTGCTTTGGGTTAGAACTCCAAGGGGCCCACCAGGTCTCCCAGTTTTACAAAGTTGCAAGGTTCTTACAGTAATAAAGCTCATAAGCGTGGGAGGAAATTCACTGGCCAATATACAACTGCTAAAAGCAGTGTTAAGTTGCTAGCATGACCAAAAATGAAGGCACTCAGAGGCTGAAGGACTTAACTGAAATGGCAAGAAGAAAAGGAAGAACATTAGTGCCAGAACAATTTCATCAGCTGTCTGCATGCAAATACCTGCAGAACAGCGCTCATCCCTCAGAAATAGACTATGTACATCTGAGGCAGTAGGGAGACAACAAAGAAAGCAAAACACTGTTGTGAATTAAAAGAAAAATGCATTTCAAACAGTTCCCTTCACTGAATAAGATCTCTTAACAAAGTTTAACTGAACTATTCAAGAGTTAGAGTGTTTGATAAATGTTACACTACTGTAAAGTTTCAGAGATTTGCACTCTGAAAATGAAAATACGCTCTGACTTAAGGACAATGAGATGCCTTGGCTACATACTGGCAGAGTTGCTCGTCTTGCTGATCGTGCCATCCTGTCCATGTTGAGGGCTGGCCGGAACAGGCGGATTTTGCCATCTACTCCTCGGTAAGCCTTCATTCCTTCAAACAACTACCAAGCCAAAAAGGAGGGAAAAGAAATCAAATAATAATTGAGACATTATCCCATGATGATCTATGCAAAAGCAGAACACACCCTTTGGAAATAAAAGAACTTCACTTTCCTGCTCACAGTACTCAAAGCATAAATGCCAACTAGTTAATCCTTGCAACACACTCCTGTGAGGTACTATTATGAAGTTTATATTACAAAGACGACCTGCCTATGCTTCAGATATATCTTTCTCTGTCAGAGGACTTAATGATAAACATTTTTTTTCATAATTTGGTTACAGCAATTAAAATTTGTAGCATGTGTTTGACTTAACTATTCTCTCACATCCTGACTGATTCCTAAGGCTGAACCAAAACAGTATTCTCCCTTACGGAAAAGATCTATAGAATTTAATTATATATGTTAATTATTTTTAGGGCTCTGTCCAAAACACATTTTGGTAGGAAGCATAGAATGAGGTAATTAAGGGAACTCTGTTGCAGTTCTTGCTGTAGTTGTAGCAAAATCTTGGTCACTTATTTCCCCCATATACCCCTACACTGTGGAAGGGGGTTTAGCTAGCATGAGAGACAGGTGCATCAGCCTTATGCTAGAGGAAGAATGCATGAAAATGTTTTATCTGTAGTTTACAGGAAACTTAAATTAGTCATAATTATCCCATCAAACTGCAGAATCTGGATGACTGGTGTTGACAATCAATTTACCAGAAACCCTTATCCCACCAGTGCCCTCCCAGCAGAATGCTCTACAGCATCTCCTAACCACACCAAAAAACATATGTCCACAAAATATCCATAGTTATTTTCAGCTACAGATTGATAATTTCCAGTTATAGACAGAAAACACATGTATTATATAAGCTTACATTAATATATACATATATACAGGTATTATTTAGATTAAGTATTAAAGGATCACTTATGCTTACAGACAAGAGTTCAGACTTTTAGAATTTATTTTCTAAAGCATTTCTTTGTACATTAAATTTCAGTATAAGTTCTATGAATTTAACTGCATCACTGCTGTCAGTCTCCTCAGACTTCTCCTCCTGACTGTTCTACAAAAAATGGCTGGAAATACATTTTGTGTGGTTGGAAGTCTACATATGCAGTTTTTTTATTTGGAAAAAAGAATCCTGTATTTGTGTATAAGTAATTTTAGTAGAATACTCAAGGTTTCATTATTATTAAATTCTATAACATTTTCCCATAAGGATCAATGAAATGCAATGTTTAGAAAGCTTTTGTGCAGTCCCATAACAGAGCTAGGTCCTTCCACACGACAAATTTTAATTGGGTTGTAACTGGGTTGCAGGAATCCCGACAATTTTCCTTAGGCTACATGCCAACTATGTAGCAGAACCAGAATTAGAACCCAGAACTTTTTGCCTTCAAAATTTATCTTATTCCTATGGCAATGCCAACTTCATTAAAAGCTTTGTATGCAGTTTTGAAAAAGAAACTATTCCTAGGATAGACATTGTAGCCACAAGAAAAAAAATTCTGTCTTTAATAAAGGATAGCATAGCTGGTGATATGGTTGATACTTTGATACAATTTTTATTGGGCCAGTTACTAACTAATACCACATTTCTGTAACGCTACTTTCTTATCACAGAACAGTTGTTTCCCCCCACCCTTCTCCCAAACACATTCACAGAACTTTTAATGAGAGGGAAGAGGAAGGAATGTTACTACTAAGATTTGATCAATGGTTTGAGAGAAGTAAGAATCACATCATTGCTGAAACACAAAGCCTTCTCAAGCTATTAAACTTTTTCTCCAAAAAGAAATACTTTTAACCTTCCAGAGCTCAGTAAAACTTTTCACTTATTAAAAAGGGAGATAGTGATGTGTTCCAGAAATGCTCAACTTGAATAAAAGCAACTGCTGTGGTTGCTTGATGGTTGGTTGCTACAGTGGTGTGCAAACAATATTATCTGACATCTGTACATCACAGGAGCTGGATCTGGAGTTCAGCAGATCCAGACTATCACACTGCGTCATGGAGGGCAAGGAGAAAGGGGAGGGAATGCCAAATTCATCATTTTTATTATACCCACTGTGTATTCATTGAGCCACAGCATTGGCACCAGATTCTCCTCTCTCTGTCCTCTTGGCTAGAGGAAACGTGTTGCAATAAGGGTAAAAGAATAAAAAAAAATGGAAAAAGAATAAGAGCATATTCATATTAGCAATGATTTCAGACTGGGCCAGAGGCCGAGCACTAAAGCAATATGCTACTAAGAGTGAAATATAGATTTGGGACTCCAGCGTGGTTTCTTACTTCTTGGGCAGACCAAGAGCTGCAGCCTTAGTCACAGGGGCCTGTTGTAATTTACACAGGACCTTTGGAGGCTTGGTGACTAAATGGGGAAAAATCAGCAACAACGAAAAATGGCGAAGGCAGGAGCTCAGGGACAACAAGCAGGGAAAAGCTTGATGCTTCCCTTATACCAGTGGTTTAAAGAAAAAAAAAAAAAAAAGAAGAAGAAAAAAAAAAGAAATAATAAAAGAAGCACAAGCAACTCCACTAACTTCAGTGGAGACACTCCCACCTACCCAGAAGTGGGAGGAGAAGCAGGCTTCCATTTCAGCGTATGTGCCCTACTGAGGCTCTCACACAGATGTGAGTATAGCCAAAGCTGCTCTGGGGACACAAAAGGCAGCTTTAGACAGTAAGCAGCTAAGCACGGAAACTGTTAACCACGCTGGTTTCCGACTTAACATTTCACTTTCCAAAGTTCCTTGCTTTATGTTCTCTGCTTAAATACACTTGTATATGCTGAATGCATCATATCTAGTTCAGAACTCTTCAGACTTGTTCGGAGTTGCAAACAAGCATCTGTCCAGTCTGTCCTGCAATCCAAGTTATGAACCTTTAAAACAGCTTAAAATAACTTTCGCACGTTCAGTCCCCAAATTAAAGCTGCTCTTGGAATCTCACACAGTCTTATCCAGTGCTTCATTAAGTTACATCAGAGACAGTAATTGGACCGATCCACCGTCAATGAACTAGAATGCTTTCTCAAACGAATTTGTCACCACACAAGGAAACACTCACCTTCACTAGCTAGAAAGTTAAGTGAGCTGGAATCCACAGGCCAGAGCCGCTTCTGAGTTATATTAATATAAATATAACCCTGTTGTAAATAATGGAATTATTCTGGAAGGACACTCAGTTAACGAAACAAAATGTAACTCTACTAATAAACTTAAGACAGTAATAGTCCTTGTATTACAAAGCTATGGCTTCAAGAGCTAATGAAACAAAATAGCAGTTTCCAAATCAATTCAGTACTTACTTCTACAGCATAATGCAGAGACGAGGAGGCTGGATGCAACGAAAGGTTCTCAAGTGGCTTAATATAAGGTTTCTCCCATCCTGAAGCCAAGGACCATTCAATTATCAGCATATTATCAGTGAACACAGTTCCAAATACCAAACCACTGGGGTCTGGTTTTTCCTTGAAAGTTGTAGCTGGGGTGATAATCAAGTCTGAAGCCTGAAAGAACATGAAGACAAAAACTAAGTGTACAAAAATAATTAAGTCACACTGATTTAAAAATGATTCTGCATCAGTTAACATGGACAAATGCAATATTTTATCTGTGGGGACATTTAATGACAGAATGGTTAAAGGCAGCTAATCTCTAAGTAGCTGGCAAAGTATTCATACTGTGTATGCACACATATACACAGTGCTGCTTATACCAGAAGTAGTTAGCATATTTTGAAGCACTGTTAAGTGGAGGAAGCAGTACAAGGCGTAAAAACAGAAAATTAGTAGCTGAAAATTTCTTGGACGTTTAGATTAACACTTCTATAGAAGTTCCAGAAACACTCAATTCCAGAAACAGGTCAATAAGCTGACTATCAGAAATTAATCCCCCTCACAACTAAGTAGATATGTTATGCTGATTTTCCTTTAATGCATAAAACCAAAGTGAGAGATCAGAGCAGATTACTTGGATCACACTATCTTGTTCATTCACATTCATATTTTCCTAGAAAGATCCTATTAGCAAAGACGGCTAAATGTTTCTCTGCATGATTAACTGTAGAGACTTTCTCTTATAAGCCACGACTAGCTGCAGAAATGCAGCATAGTTTTTTTGTACTGGTTTTGGCTGGGATAGAGTTAGTTTTCTTTATAGTAGCTCGTATGGTGTGAATAATCCTAAAGAAGAGCAAGAGAAGAAGGAAAGCAGGATCTCTGGCATGTCACTCCCCTTTTATACACAGATAGGGGCTAAACAACTAGAGAGGGCTATGAAGTGGGCAGAGCCTTGATCCACCCTCTCCATTCTCTTTCTACACCATCTGAGCATTTAAACTGTGCTGGTCAGAGGCAAGGAAGAATTCAACAAGGAATTGTATTCAAAGCTCCATTTTCCTTCCTAACACGACTCAGAAAGCATTGACCCCCAAGTGAAATCCTACTCCTCTATGTTGGGTACCTATAGAATAGACTGGAACACAGGTAGTTCAGACTGTTGTTCAAATGATTTGCACGTGCACTAAAAAGGTAGTTCTGCAAGATATATCACTGACTGACTTCTCAGACTCAGCACACATTTTACAAAATGAGAAAAAATTAGTCCCAAGCTTTTGAAAAAGAACACACGCACCCCTGTCTCTGTAAACAACCTGATTTTCAAAATGTCTTTAATGAACAATGGCCTATTTTTAATTGATTGGTTGGTTTTAGTTTGGGGTTTGGGGTTTTTTTTGCTTAATGGCTTCAATGTGAAATTAACTTAGAGCTGGAGCACATGAATAGCTAAAAGCTTGTTTCAAACTATCTCCAATTATAGGGCTTGTCTAGATATTACAGTGCATTAGCCTGCTTGAACTAATACATAATCTGATGAAACAACAATTACTCTTTTTAACTCTTTATAGTACCCTTTATCCTGCTGACAGTGAATGCTCCAATAGGAAAAGCACTACTTAATGATGTCCTGAAAATAAAAATTAATTTACCTGACAACCTCTTATTATGCGCTTTGGAAAAAAAGATATCACAGAAGAGCGTGGATCAAAATAAAAGCCACAAAGGAGTGTTTGCAATTATCCACAATGCAAGAATCAGCTCAGGAAAACACTTACGCAGGAGTAGGATGTCAATGGGGATTAAGCAAGGATGTAGAACACAGTTATATCCTTGGCTTTATCTCTGAACAGAATCACAGCTTCTAAAGAACTCCTACTGCCAGTGGTATTAACAGCTCTCCCTGAAGTCAAGACTTCTGTCTCATCTCAGGTCATTTTCATTAAGGTAATTATCTTTACAACAAACTGGCCTGGGGACCAGAATTATCATGGGGAGTCTCATCCCCTGGAACTCCCATCAGTGTGCTGATTTCTGCTTTTATGCCTCAGTTTGCCATTTCCTCAGTTGTGGTAGCACAACTAGTTGAAAGGCAGCACTACAAAACAGTTTGCTGAGCTCACTGGAGTTAACAAATAGCTTTTACTTTAAGGACGGGGAAGGATTTTAACCTGGCTCTTCTCACAGGCCCACAAGCACACGTAGAGGGAGCAGCGAGCTGCAGCCACAAGTGAAGAAACATGCTCACTTGGGAGCATTTGGGCTTTCTTTCACCCAGTTTTGCCACCAAAGATATTTCTCCAGATTTGGAGACCTGGGGTTCAAGAGAGCCTTGGACAGAGTCTCTGTCATGTGAGTGATAATTTAATGAAACTGTGGTGATCAAATACAAGCACACTGTTATGCTCTAATGGTTAACACAAAGAGGGTCCCAGATCCAGAGTAATTCCTATGCTGGCTCATTAGAGATAAGAGGTGGGCCAAGCGTTCACTCCTGCAAGTTCAATAAAATGGGTACTCCTGTGTGATGGGCAGTCACACAGCAGTGACTATGGCTTAGAGCAGTAGCCCACACTGCTTACCTCTCAGCCCCAAGGACCGGGGACTTTCTGCAGTCACAAACAGAAATCACTGGACTGGATTTCAGGTTGAGTCACCTGAAGGCAGAAGGCCTAAAGAGGTAGGTAGCTACGATGCTTATCCAGAAAAGAAGCAAATAGTTTCTGGACCACAGAGCTTCCTGGAACAGCACACTCTGAATAAGGAGCCCACCTGCTGTTTCTCACCTCCTTCAGCATTTAGGGAAAACAGCTTTAATTCAGGCATTTTGCAAACACCTGACTCAACAGTATCAGGTACGACACTTGACCCATAACACTTCCTTCAAACAACAGTAGGAACACCCTGCAGAAGACCCCAAATATAGGCTAAACTGCACAGACCAGTAGGGCAACAATCATTAAACAGGCAAAACAGCAATTTTCCTGATCCTTATAATCCTGTTAAGCTCTCAGGAGATGCATTTAAGATTTTTTTTGGCCATTACTTTCTTAAGATCCTTTCTTAAGGCTCTTCCCCCTTATTCATTCTATTGTATTTTTCTCCCTCTTTTTACCAAGCAGTGAGTAGTGCAAGTTAACAGTGTGCGAAATCACCTGAATCTTTCAGAATCCCAATGTTTTTTATGTCAAGACACCATCCAACACTGCAATACATTCAATCTTTTCTTTCCATGTGGGGGATGCAGGGGAAGTGTTGGAGAACCCGTCCTTGGAGTACTCTCTCCCACAGTGTGGTCTGCAGCACGAAGTATTGCCAGCACCCTCAACCTCTTCTAGGTCCCTGAGTAATAAGACCCCCTACACAACATCTCATCTGGCCCACCGACCCTTTTGGCTTAACTTGCCCCGAAGTCCTGTCCCAGCATTTTGTGGTGCTGTTCAAGCAGCACCAGCAGGAGGGAAACCAAACACTCAGAAGAACCCACACAAAGAGAGCAGAGCAAGGCCAGATGACTAACACCAGGAGTACTGATTAAGTATCAATGCCCATTACTTTAATATCACTCATTAAAAAATTATCGCAGTGCTACCATGGTATCACCTATGATCTTTATAAATGGCAATTTACATCTTTCCTTTGTCAACATTCCCCCAGCCCTGAAAGCAGCGTATTAAGGATGGATTAGGGATTGGCATTAACACCCATCCAGATCTCCGCTGTTTGTACTGCCAATACAAAGTGCAATTTTCAACTAGGTGTGTGTTTTGCTTGCTTTGTTTATCAACGTGCTCTCAAGCACCTTCTGATGCTGCTGCCTAACAAAACCATTAAACTGGAAGGAAAACTGGTAAATGCAGGAAAAAAAAGGATAAGGGAGATGATAAAGAAAGAAACAGATGTGGAACACAGTCTATTGAGTGCAGCTATTCGGCCCCTGTTGCCTAAAGTAAAATGACAAAGACATAGTTCCAGCCCTGCAAACGCTCCATGTCGCAGCAGTACAGTATGTATGAGATATATATGCCTAGGTCCCAGCCCAGGGCATTCCGGTAAGAAATAGGAAGAACCAGATTGTTCTGCCTATGGTAGGCAGAAGGAAGTGGTGGGGAAGCCAGCTGGGTACTGTTGATTTTCAGGGCGTATATAGCAACACTACACCTACAAGCAGCCACTGTCTCGACCAGATGCACTTTTTTGAATAGCCCCTCATCTGAAAAGTGCCTGCTAATTCCAACACAACTTCTTCCATAGCGAAGCTTTACCCATCCCAAGTAAAGAAGATATATTGTGACCTGAAACTAAAATTCATCATTTGATCAAAACAGATCTTGTCAATTACGAGCTAGGTCAAACTCTAAGTGACATGCTGGTCAGTGTCAATTTTAACCAAAGCTGCAGCAAGACATTCTGGTGCCCCTAGCCAAAATGTCAGTTTAATGCTTCTTCTACCCAGCCTTTGCAATAGCCTTAAGTGGACTTGGAGCTGACAGCAGCCTCCGGCCAGAGTTGTTACTCTCTTTATCACATTCCTACCTTTCTTACCCTAGAGAGCTGTCTCGAGTAGGTGCAGATGGCAAGTGCATATTTTGTCCTACTCTTTCCATCAAGTTTTGCCAATGCCTTCCCAAATGATCCTTGGCTGTGGTTATTTTCACTGCACTGAAACTACTAGACCATAGGCAGTAGGCTGAGCAGCTGTAACAGGTGTAATTCATTCGACATACCCAAACTTTTCTAAACACTGTGCTGGGCCAAGCATTTCTATCACTTACTTGGGTAAAAACAGAACTGGCAGCCTCAGCTGTAAAATAGCTTACAAGTTACCTAACCACAACAGCAAGTTGCAGCAGAGATCCTCAAAACATAAACATCCACTCAGTGAGACTGACTATAATCTATTCTGATGAAATAAGTAACCTCCCTGACTTCTAGTCAAGGTGATTCATTCAAGATCACAAAGCAACTGTAATTATTATTTTTTACTACTTACGCTGAGTTTGTAAGCATATCCTAGGAAATATCAGGGCCTTCTGATGCAATAACAGACATGGAAGCGTAAGCAAAATTGAATAACTTGTTTTGCCCTTGCACTTGTGAACAGCAAAATGTGGTTGCAGTAGCAGAGCAAATTCTGAGAAGGAGACAGATTACAAAGAGCGTGAGGAATTACTGTAAAGGGGAAAGGTAACAAAGCGTAGCCAGGGAGAGTTGGAGAGAACGAGGCTGGGACTAGACAGAATGGTTTTGAGGAGGGCTCCAGGGATGAGGATGTCGTTTTCCTGCCGTTCAGTCCTTACGGCTGTGGCACCCTCATCGTTGCTTTTGGGCCCTCCCCAGCACACACATCTCTATCCCAGGAAGCCATTCTTTGTGCTGGAGCAGCTGCTTTCACCCCACAACATCTTCTGCCTGGCCTCCTGCACCTGAGGCTCCTCCTATATGACAGACTGAGGAGAAGAGGTTTACACTGCCAAAGAGAAGCAGTGGTGGCGCACTACGTTGAGGATACTATCTAGGCTGAAGAAAGTGGCTTGTTAATTCACCTTTGGAAGCTGAAACACTCTCTTCTCTTAAACAAGTTTTTTTTGGCCTTGCAGCCAATGAGTAAGCTACCACCTTTCTCCTGTAACTCATTCAGCTCCATCGCTTTCCAGATGTCGAGCTGCAGGTGGCAGAGGATTGCCCCCATTTTCTTGCTGACCTGAGCAGTGATCTTAACTGGCTGGAGAAGTTCATCCATTAGATATTCCAGCCCAGCAGCCTCATACAGCAGGGTTCAGGCTACTATATGTTGCACATAATTGCTCCTGTAGAGCAGCTACTACGAGCAGCTCACAGGGAACTGCAACCTGATCCAGGAAAAGCCTTCACCACATGGGCCTGCTTTCTGTAGGCAGACATCATGAATCATGTTTAACAGCTAGTACTGCACACATAAAAGGCTTGTGCCAAACTGTTGCCAAACTCTGAGAGGAATCAGGGATGACACGCGAATTCCTCCACCAGTGGCGTTAGAGCAGACAGCAGCAGTACTAGGCTATGCAACTAGAAAGCAGGAAAAGGTTATAGAGGCTGTGTATGGTGTTAGGGCAACAGGTACTTTCTCCTCCATTGGGACAAAATAAGCAATCGCCTGTTCCTAAACCCTGTCTTAGAAATAGAAATGCTGAATACTGCTCCAGTAGATGAAACCAATTGCAACCTCTTCTAGCAGGCATTATTTTTGTCTAGTTTTCCTGACTTACTACCTCTCAGCTCTATCCACTAATCACTAGCTGACACCACAGCAGCATCTACTTGAGTAAAAAAGAGGAGATTTATGTCCTACAGGCCTTGGGTAAACCAAGGTCTGTAGTTTTGTTTCTTTTCCCATCCCCACCTTCTTTGGAAAAGACTGCCAGTTTTCTGGGGCAGAGACTATCGCTTTGTGTATAGGGCTAAGCCCTGTATGGCTCTGATCACAATAATAACGTCTATAGTACAAACAATAAGAACAATAAGAGTTCTATAACTTAAAACAGAATAAGACAGAGTTAAATAAATTCTTAGAAATCTATTACTAGCTTGTAAATATAAAAAGTAATGTTAATGTAAGCTATCCTATAATCCCTTTACCATCATTACTATTTTAAATTTACTGCAGAGCCTGAGGCTTGAGAATGGAAAGTGTGCCAAGATATAACAAGATTTGAGCAGGAAGAAAGCCCTAATTTTCCTACTATAAAAAAATAAAGAGAAACAAAATATAACAAAATATCTTCTGCAACCCCAGGGAGAATACCCAGAAATCTTTCAACATAAAGCTTCCCTGAGACTTCATCTGTGAATATGTTAGCACATGTAATTGGACTGGGGCCTGGAGTCATTGCATCAGGTTGACGGCACACTGGATAATAAACCACAGAACAAATGACAAAGCAAAAGGGAGTGAAGGCTCTGAATTATTTGTGAGTCCATCATGGAAACAACAGAAAATATGGCTGGAAGGACTTTGTCTAGTCCATCCTCTGCAAGGCATCTAACCTAAACTATTCATAACAGATATTTATCAAATATTTGTCAAACCAAAGAATGAGCTTCTGCTACGCTCTGCAAGCAACGGGAAGAAAAGGAGAAGGGCACAACATACTGTTGGCTTCTTTAACCTTTCCTCTGACCTGATGGATGCTTCAACTCTGATGCAGGAATGTTTGATTTGGAGCAGTAGGCAGGGAAGTAAACCTGCTCTGACAAGACAACAGATAAGTGGTTGGAATTGACATAAACTTCTTGCCTTAGAGAATGAAAAGGGCACCTAAGGCAGCAGCACAGCTGAAAATGCAGTCTGAAGCTCCCAAAGCACACCAGAAGGGAAATAAAGATGTTGGAAAGCTATAGTCTGGCTAGACTGTAGAGAAAGCATTGAAGAAACCAATCTTGCTCTACAAAACACTCAAGTACATGGATAATGCATAATATCATTGACTTCAATGGCACTAACTAAATTTTAAGAGTTTTTCCATATGTTGCTGAAATGTTGCCCTGCACCAACTCCCACTGATTTGATCCAAAGCCCATTTAAGTTAACCAAGAACCCTTCCTCCAGCTTTGTAGGAATTTGGATTGTAAGGGAGGCAAAACTACCTGAATCTTTATAGCCTTATCCAGTTCTACTGCTTCAGGAAAATTAAATGGACTAGTAATGGTCTGGGGGGAGGGGGGCGCGGGGGGGTGTTGTCCCTTACTCATTAGTCTGTTTTCCACTGACACAAGTTTCAGAAGATATACATTTTTAAAGTTAAGAAAGATGAAGGAATGGGGTTCCTACAGATCCTAAGGAAACCTTTTACCTGATATCAAGGAAATCTTAAGGAAAGCATCTATTTGATTTTAATGGGGTCTATCTCCTCTACTCCAGCTAATGGTATTTTCAGATCTACAAAAAACAGTCACCTAGTATCTCATCTGTCAAAGAATTATACAAAACTTTTCAAATACGACTACCTCTTTAAAATATAAACCACGACGATGCTGATGAGCCTACTAAACATAGGAACTGGACATATTATTGCATTTTGGTCCTATAAACTATTTCTGTTTGCTAACAGCTATTCCAGTTAACTAAGTGGAGTGATCAGAAAGTGTGAATAGGGAAGAAGTACGAGCAGGCTTTAATGCAGTCATTGCACTGGACTGAAAAAACACACTGCTGTAGCTCACTGTTACTGCTGGTCGAGTTAGCTATATAAAAATCCTCTTTGGCCATGCAACTGCACTTCATGTCTGAAATGTAGCTATACCTGGGCTTTTGATTAGAAAGAAGCAATTCCATATAGGGAATCATAGACTACAATTCTGTAATAACCCAATTCCTTGTACAGAAAGTCCTCCCATAGACTTATACTCAAACATTTCCATAAATACAAAACCAGGACCATTCTTCACTAATGGAACACATTAACTAATTACCCTACTCATATTATTCACTATTAGTATATACTGCTTCTTCTCAAAAGATCTGACATCTTGATTAATGCAGTTCCTGATGCTGTGCTGCTCCTTGCCTCACAACCACTGTATTTCTGCACTGCAGCATAAACACAATGTTCCATTTTTAGAAAGAGTTTGCCTGGGAGAAGGTTTGAGCCTTACACAAGCTGAGGGCTCACACTGGCCTGTGACACAAAACTGGAATACAGAGATCTGTGACATTTCACTGATACCACATTTTTGTACAGCGGCGCTGTGTTCTAGATGTTCAAATAATGCTGTATGAAAACAAAACTTATATATTTGGTCCACAGAGGTTTAAGACACTACTGTCTCCTGTTTTGGGAAACATCATTTCTATTTCACATGAAGAAAGTGAAACAAAAAAAGAGATACTTATGTCTAAGCTTTTTTAAAAAAAGTAGTCATATTGAAGGAAGAAATTAATTGCAAATCTAAATTTCAGACAAACAAGTTGGAAATATTTCACCTAAGTAGCCTGGCCAGTCACAAACATGTTATGTGGAATAGCTGAGAATAGAATCATAATCTCACATGTCCAAGTCCTGAGCAGTTGCAATTAAATCTTCTTACCCTGATTTCAGTAAGCTTGCAGACATGCAGGGAAGTGGATTCATGGAATGAAGGCATTCAGAATTTATCACTTCATATGGAATTTCAAAAACTTTTGGGAATATAAAATGCTTTCATGCTACAGTCTCTTACATAGAGGTTACGGGAATAATTTCAAACATTCAGTTAACCACACCTGCCTTTTTCTCTTATCCCATCTCCCTCTCACACTGGTAGACAGAAGGTAAACTTACAAATTGCCATGAATTTCAATGTTTGATCTGCCACTGAAACTGCCACATTTTGCCAATTCATTCCATTCAGTACTTTCTTAGAAATGGGGACTAAATATGGGATTAAGATAAAACCCTTCCAGCTCTCTAGGCTGTTAGTTCATGAGAGTTAGGATATAGAGATAATTTCAAAAGAAAGGCCAACAGAATCCTATGGAAAAAAATGACTAAATTCTTTTCCTAAATTGTAGTTCCTATTCATGTGTGTTCAGCAAAGAAAACACTTAATATCAAACCTGTGGACTTGATATCACAATGACATTAAAATTTAAGAATTCTTGGAAATAGGTATGGACACCATGGATTTTATGTTTTGGAGTCAAATAGTTTGCTTTGGGAATCATTGGCTGGTGCTAAAGCCCTGCATTTTAAAAGCAGTTCTTCACCTTGGGAAACGTAAATCCAGAAAATTATACAAGCCAAATGGAATTTCCAAAATTCTAGTACAATTTCTGTGCTTTTACAGACATCAACTGTATCTTAAGCTCCTAGTTAAAAAGAAGATAAAGCATCACTTTCTTTGTGCTATAAATCAACTCAGCCAAACTGTCCCTTGGCTCTTTTTCTAGCATCTTCCTTTTATCTTGGCTGAAAGCTCCTGTTATTTGCTGAAAACAATTAGCTTTATTTGCAAATCGTACAACTTCAGATAATGGGACAATCAGTTTCTCTACTACAGCTTAGAAAATGTATTTGCCAAAAGCCTGCAACTATTTGAAGGACATTACCCACCTGAAGAGAAACACAGAACTACTTGCCACCAAGCTAAAACTGAAGAGAGCTGCCACAGATCTCAAATGCCACATTATAGATGGGTTCCTGATGGCACGAGAAACCTACTTGCAGACTGTTGGGAAATCATCCCTTAGCGTATCGTGTAAGAATCATGGTGAATTATTTTCACAGCACTAAGTACTTGTCATTGCTCAGTAGTGTTTCTTGGCTACTATGACGCTGAAGCAGCGACACTACTGCTGCTACTCTGTGATAACAAGCTTGATTTAGAAACACTGATGTGCCAAGTAGAGCCATCAGCAATACTAAGCTGCATTAGTGTACCCTCCACCTGTGCATGCAACTTGCATGGTCTCCTTCAGGAAAGCCACTTTCTCCTAGCAACCAGCAACCACTGAAACATTCATCAACACATACTGGGCTTTGTTTCTTCTCTCTTTCGTCAAAACAGGATGCTCAACTGTAAGTGCACTGTGTGTTGATCATTACTGTGACCTAGACCCATACTTCCCTAATAACTGGAATGAAAGCAGCAGATATGTAAGTCTGTCTTGCCCAGCTATTATTAGTAATATTCAAGAGTTTGTGCAACGCCTGTGTGGATGCAGAATACCACAGAAACCACTCAGCACTCAATCTTCTCTGTGTTGTAGCTGGTTTCCCTCTCGGCAGGTGCAGATGAGGGAATGGATTTGATTGTAAATCACCTGAAATAATTCTGCAGCATATACATAACCTGCTGGGAGGCATAATGAAGTGATATGAAGGCACTGCGATCTAATAATATTTTTACTTGCCAATCTTTTTTGATTCAACACATGATAAAAAGCAAATAATTTTATTGCCATTGACGAAAAGCTAGAGTGAATAGATTCAGCTGAAATCAAGATAAAATCAGAATGACCATTTCTAAAGCAATGCCCAGTCCACAAATGCTAAATACTGTTATGACAAAACCAGAATTGGCCTCTAGCTTGGCATCCTGATCTAACAATGGCTACAGCTATGTACTTCCATGGAAATGATATAGAGATGACCTACCAAATGGTAACTGACACAGTTTTAGCTTAGGAGGTTCAGACTGGACATCAGAAAAAAATATTTTCTTAAAGAGAGTAGTGCACCACTGCATTCAACAGACAAACCACAGCTGACCTGGTCTGGTGCTGATGATAGTCCCGCTTTCAGTGGGAGAACGGACTAGATGGCCTATGGTTCTAAGACACAAAATATTTGGAGATGCCTTATTGTGTAATGTTATACACACACACACACACACATACGGATATCCAATTGGTCATCTTTCTTTTACTGTTTCAAGACAGTTTATATAAAAGTAGCTTTCCTATATACACATTTTGGGGAGCTACTACTCATCACAGCATCAAGATATTGGTAAATTTCTGTAATAAATTTTTCCCCATACAACTTAACATAAACATAAAGGAAATGTTCTATCTGATCAATCAAAATTTAAAATGGGGTCTAATATAGAATTTAAAATGGAAATGCAGGGCATTCTCCTTACACCCCCTCTAAACCCAAAACCACAGAAGAACGTGAGACAAAAAGCGTCACTGAGTGCCCGTATGCTTAGGCAGGCAAATAATTTATTGATGTCAGTAGAAAATTACAAATTGAGAACAAGCTGGAGAGGCAGAGATGTGAAAAGATATAAACCATGTAAACTGCTTTATATTTGTTAGCCTTGTACGTAATGTGGTAACTATAATGCATATATGTCCTCATTCCAAAAACATTTCAGTGTTCCTTTGATCCATATGCTCTGAGCATATCAGAAACTTTACCTACTGCTCATATAAAATGAAAACACGAGAGAAGTGCTATGTACTTTCTAAACTCTTCGAGGAGTGGAACTTTCACCGTGTCACTCTAATGTTGTGCCAATGTGATACAGTCAATTAATTCAGATTTTAAAAAGATGTTTCAAAAAATTAGACTATTCTGTATTTTATACATTTTAAATCTTTGCATTGGAGGGGAAGGAAGAAAATTTGGTGAAGAAAATTTTCTTCTTTAAAAAAACGGGGTTGGAGAATTGTTTATTCTTTATCTCTGTCAGCAACTTTTTCACATATAAAATAGTTTTCTAAAATAAAGCTTAAAACTGTCTAATATCTCAAAATGGATTGGTTCCTCTTTCAATTCCCAAAGTAAGAAATCCCATATCTCACTATATTTGGCACAAATTATAGACGCACTTGAGTTTCATTAGTATAAACATAGTAATGAATCACAATAATGTAGTTTCATTAATGTAAACATAGAAAATGCAATAATTAGTCAGGTTTTCCTTTGAAAGACTGTTTTGAAAATAGGCATATCTTTCTCCACAGAAAAAAGGAATTTTTCCAACTCTTTCTAACGTACACTATATAACAAGAAATGCTGCATACTGCAATAACATCTAACCTACATCTTAACTGCATAGATTTACTCCTGTAACACCACCTTATTTATAATTTTAATGTTTCCAGGGTAAGATATAGACCTGTTCTTTATCTTTTGCATTATTTGTCAAGAATGTGAAACAAGGCAGAGAATCGGAATCAGCACAGTATGTTTTGCACAGAGCCAACCAAGTTCACAGTCATTTCATGCAAAGGCTGTATGTTTTAAAACATGCAACTAAAGGTCCTATTACAAGGAATAACTATATTTGTGTGAAGAGACCTCCAAGAACAAGATCAATGTCTGTAAAACTTTCATTGACAATCTCTCAATTTGAACCACAAATGCCAGCATTGGAAATAAATTTTCAGTTTCTTCATGTTTCATCCAGAGGTAAAATACACTACAGCTTTAGATTCTGTGGAAAAACTGTCAGATATTTTGGTTGTTTATTTGTAGGTTATACCTATAGTGTGGAAACAATCTTTATGCTTTAATTTGTACAATACCTAGCACAATGTCAGCTAGTTCACAGCTTGGGCTCTAAAACATTATAGCAATGCAAGAAACAAATACTAAAACATACATCATTACAGAAAATTCACTACATCCAGCATCTCGCACAGCTAGACGTGAGCTAGCTTCAAACTGGAAGCCATGAAAACATATTAGCATAGCACTGTATTCAGTCTAGCAAGTCCAAGATCTCAACAGGGATTATTAGTTTGAGCACAGCACTGCACTAACCTGCCTATATAGCTTCCAGTCTGCCATGGGCTCACATCCCACTGGCTCGGATCCTGGGAAGGTTGGGTCTGTCTGCAGAAGACTGTGTGGGAACACTCACAGTTATTTAGAGTAACATGAGGAGCCATTCAGATACAGAAGCTCCACTTAAACATTTTTCATTCCACTACCACAAGTCTTCATATTAGCAAGTCAATCCAGATCCACTTGTAAACTACAGGTACTTTATTCTGCTTTGGCATAGCAGACTAGCCAGTATTCCCTAGAAGGTCTGCACCATTTTGGTACACTAAATAGGCCATTAAAAATTAAAACAAAAGAACTGAACTTTGCACCATTAAGGTGCCCAACTGATTCTACATAGCTTCAGATCATTAAAACAGAGAAACGTAATAGGAGTAGGTAATACCTTCTTAAAGTGTTCCATGTATCAGTCTCTCAAAGAGAAAATGTATTCCATGACAAAAGATTACATAAACCCTAAAATCATCTTTCTGGATATGGATTGAGAACATGAGGAAAGGAAAAGGCAATCACAGACGCCTTTAGTTTCTTAAGACCAACCATTATGAATTCAAAGTCAGAGCTAATACACACATTAAAAGAAACTGAATTAGAATTACGTATGGAAATAGACCGCTACATTATCCAAACAACATTTTTTCTGTCTTGTGACAGTACAATAAGCAGCATGAATGCATTAAAGAAATTACCAGGTTTTTAATCATAAACATTAAATGCCTTAGACGTAACTGTGTGCTATTTCATGGTATTACTGAATGCAAAAAAACATGTATAAGAGCAACATCAGACATGTGCATTTCTTGATTCAACATTCCAAAATACATTCAGTGGTACAGAGGATGACTGCACTTTCCATTACTGGTTTCATACTCCCCTCCTAGACATCCAATGCTGACAACAGGCAAAAACTACAAGTGTAACTTTGTAGGTTATGGTCACAAACCACAGCCAGTTATTTAAAAAAAAAAAAAACAAACCCAAACATAAATATGTGCATACAACAGTTGGGGGAGGGAGGAAGATTTCACTCTAGTGGGAGGAGCTGGGTAGATAAATCCTGGAGATCTGACATTTTCTACAATACAGGAAACTCTAGCATAATCACTGTTTCCTTCAATGTTTCTTATCTGTTCCAAGATCACTGGTCATGTGTCAACTCTAAGTGCAATACATTAAGCATCTTGTAAATCACAGACCTGTCAGGATGAGATTTTTAACTGCAGAACTGAGTCAAATTAAGGTAGTTCAGTAGCAGTTAAGACAAACAAAGTGCCAATTCTGACCTATTGACTTAAGAGAAGCCCATGAGAATCAAAAACAGTGAGCAGCTAGCAGAGGGGCTCACTGCTTGCTAGAAGCTGTAGGTAGCATTCGTTCCTTCCCTCCCAGTGTATAGGGAGTCTCTGAGTCCACCTTTCCAAGTCAGGCAGAAACTGCAGTAAAATTCAAAGCAGCTCACCTTTAGCTAGAAGCTAAAAAGCACAGCACTGCATTCTAAAAAGAAATGTCTTCATAGGGCTACTCTGGCATTCAAACGTTGGGCATCATCCACTTTAAACAATACATTTTATGTAAGCATAAAACAAAACCATACCCTGTTTTCTACATTCCCACAATCTTGGATTACTTAGGTTACTGGCACAAAATTGCAGCTTTCTTCAGCACAGTCAGCCCCATGGGTGAACTTGATTCCTTTGAAATATTATTAGCTATAGTTTCTGAAATTGTAACTGTAACTGTCTTCCACAGAAATGTTTGTGAAGTTCCCTAGAATGAATCCAGGCTATTTTATTTGTCATTGACTGGTGGTATTTTTTCCTTTGTTTATAAAGTTTTTCTTTTTAATTTGACAATCAACTCAAAAGAGACTGCAAATTCTTATTATTATACATGACATTGCAATCAGTATTTGTATTCCCATCATAACTTTCATACAGCCACCCCCCACAGTACAATATTCTCTAAACAACTGTACCCCTTTCTGGTGACTGCAGCTAATCTTCAGAAACAGTGCCATAAGGCAGGAATGGACTTACAAATTAGACTTCAGCCTGAGCCAGCTGTTTTTTCTGGTATTATTCCCTTTATGACCATCTGTCCCACCTGCTAATATATTTTTCCCCTCACACAGACTCTCCACTACAATGATTTGCCATTCTGGCTGCCATACAAGTATCGATGGAAAGGAAACTGGATTAAATCCAACTTTGTGCCACCCAATATTTGGAGCTTTGGTAAGGTGCCTGCTTCACTGCTGGTATAATTAAATCTGCCTTAAGTCTGCTTTAGTTTATGCCCAGTTCACCTACGACCCAAACACTATCAGAGTTTGTTGCCACTCTGTGTCTTCCTTCTGCACTACATCAATGAGTGGAAGGAAACAGTACAGTGCAGTTACACAGGAGTCTCCTCTCCGTAAAGCAATTTTTGTTTTTAAATACACTAGCACATTCTACTGAATGAATCTACTGAGATCTATCTTGTCTATTTATTAAAGGTGAATTCACAAAACAACTCTGCACTCCATACTTGTGAATCCTTCAGGTTTCAAAACTGGTTGCATGCCTGTTTTTGTCAACATTTTCCAAATCAGACCTTCTGGCTGAAAAGTCATCCTAAATCCTCCTTCTTGGGCAGAATTGCCAGAGAGACACAATGCAAAGAAATGAGGAAGAGAAGGACTGGCAAGGGCTGAGAATGGGGAAAAAGAAATTAAATGGCATATTCCTACGTGATGAAATTCTGTAGTCATGGACTCTCAAGAATTCTTTGCTGTTTTCAATGAGACCAGCATCAGAATAAATCTTACCAAGGAGGCCAACGCATTTTCTGCAGCATTTATTTTCCATATCTGCTTAAAGCCTGGCAACTAAAAGGGAACTAATTACTGAAGCGTACTTCAGAAGATTGCACAGCAGTGACACTGCCCAAAAAATCAGGAAGAACATGACAGTTACAAAGTGTATCATTATAATTTCATTTCATGTACTGCTGACAATAGTCAGCAATAACAGGAAGTGAACTGCTGAAAATGCACAAGTGAGGTCACTTTTTTCTGGGTACTATTTTTAAACATCTGCAAAATACAGATGAGGCTTTTTAAAGATTGTAAAGCAGGGAAAGAGGGGGAGAAAGAATTACAGATGTGTGACACACGGAATAAAGGCAAAAGAAGTATAAAAGAGAGGTAGAAAAAAAAAGAGAATGAGGACAGAAGGTAAAATTAAAAGGAGCACATGCTGATGGGCTTTACATTGCCAAAAGAAAATTAAAAGTTGACATCTGCATCCATGCAGTGTTTAAAATGAGCTCTTAGTTACTAGCACTGCATTCAGGAAGGAGGCAGAGGAAGAGTGATATCTTAACTGAGCTCAGCTCTAAGAATAAGATTAAAATAAAAAAAAAAAAAAAAAGAGGGATTCGATTTCATGTCAGTTCCTGGCAGCTGCTCAGCATTCCTTATTATCATAGCCCTGTTTGCTTGTTGAGTGCTGATAATGTGCCAGAGCTGTGTTGTGCTTTGGAGTCCTTCAGAGAGCCTCAGCTCTGCAACTTTGAGACCAGATGGAAAAACCTACTTTTGAACACCGTTCATAATGCCAAAGTTTAACAAATAATAGAGTGTTACATAGACTTTGTTTGGAAAAAAACTTAATGGGGGGAATCAATCTTTATTTCTATTGCTTTTGAAGCAGATAAGAGTTAAAAATAAAATCACCCATACCATTTTAATTTTTGCTTAATGACTACTAACCTTTTAGCTAGTACCTGAGACTATAATAAATTAAAGTTCTTCTTGTAACATTCTTAATTTCTACATTGAAAACATTTCCAGCAAAGGCAACTTACAGAATTATTTACAGAATTATGATGTTCAAGCGTGTTAGTAGCTACGAATGCCTGCACAACAATCACTACCATGTTACAGATGCTGTCTGACACCATCTACTGAAATGCTTCAGACACTCATCTTTTAGCAAACAACATACCTTAAAAGATTCAGTCATATGCTTTGCTGTTTCTCCTAAACATCCTCCAGCCGTGCACTCATTCTGACAGCCCTAGAAGAAACAAAAACAGAGGAAATCAAATTCAACGCACCTTGCAGAAAAGTTGATACACATTCAGTTAATTCGTTTTAGGGACAGATTGTATTGAATGATCACTCAGACTTCGTCATCAGTAAATATATTAGCAGGAACTTTTCAGTAGTTTCTTAGCACAACTTTCCACCTTCTAGGTTTTACTTTTACTTCAGTTGCATTATTTTGCGCAACTGTATTTCAGGGCTTTATAGGAGAGACAACGTCTTAGATCAGATTATCACTCTGAAGTGTGGAAGGGTATGGACAACATCACAAGTCTTTCATTCAAAGCTGAATAAATAAATCGTGGTTTTGCACAGCTCCATCAGATCCCAGTTCCTCTACTAAAACATCCACCTAACAGATTTGCTTTTGCCTTTTCTCAGAGAAGCCTGACTAGGCAGAATGGAAGAAAAAGGGAAAGAATTGTTTTTGTTTAATCCATCATTAAAT